>NC_060140.1:61742584-63236334 GCF_021461385.2 Schistocerca piceifrons | reverse complement strand
CATTCCCTATTGATTTGATTTTATTGTTGGAGGCCGGTTCTAGTCTGGAACCGAGCGACCACTACGGTCGCAGGTTCGAATTCTGCCTCAGGCATGGATGTGTGTGATGTCCTTAGGTTAGTTAGGTTTAAGTAGTTCTAAGTTCTAGGGGACTGATGACCTCAGAAGTTAAGTCCCATAGTGCTCAGAGCCATTTGAACCATTTTTATTGTTGGAGTTTTTAGTTTCTTCTCTAACATACATATTTCCTGATTTCCTTACAACTTTTCTCAGTATGTTACAATAATTTTTAAAGTGTAAAACTACTTTTGGATCTGTACTAGTTCTTGCTGTCTTGTACAGTTTTCTTTTTCTTTCTGAAGACACTTTAATACCTGTAGTAATCCAAGGTTTCTTTGAAAAGTTTGTGGTGTTACATTTAGCAATTTTCTTTGGAAAACAATGTTCAAAAAGGCACATAAATTTATCAAGAAATATGCTGCATTTATCATTAGCATTTGGCTCGTTATATGCATCTTCCCAGTTTACATTTCCTAAGCTTTCTCTGAAGTGATCTATAGATACCGGGTTGAGCACCCTCACACTTAATGATTTCTGAAGTGTACACCCTGTTAGGTTTTGTAAGTTAATCAGTTGTGCATCATGGTCATATAATCCATTTACCACAGGGAAAGCATGTGTTTGTTCTACATCCTCTTGCTGTACAAATACATTATCTATTAGACTGACTTAACCAGCAGCGCAGTTCAATAGCATCGGCACTGAGTAATAGAAACACCATACTTAGCCTGCATTCTGCAAGTAATAATAGAGAAAAGTAATTCCATGTAGGAGGCACCGGAATTACATCAGGCCACTTCATAACGAGAAGTTATCTTTATTCCCTTATTAGAAATAAAGTGTTCTATTAATTTGAAAATTTAATGTACAGATGAGTTTGGATTCCTGCCACTGGCCTTCGCAACTTCTCTCCTTCTTTGTCTGTGTCACTGCAGACTCCCACAGTAGCTGACACAACAGTAATCGTCACTGATGATTGAATAACCAAGTAAAACGCAACATTCTACGAATCGGAGCGAGGAAGGCCAGTTGTTGACGTGGTGGGGAAACTAGCATATCTGAAACGGGAAACGTAATGTCTCAATCTAGATATAGTGGTGTAAGGGGACATCCTCCTCTAGCATTACTTTTTCTCAACAGTAGTTGTAGATACGAGCATTAATTTTTTAATTTTGGATAGGTCAGTATTATCTCAGCTACTTTACCGAAAACATTCATGTAATTTTATACACAGTATGTTACACGTCAAGCTAAAATTTATGAAAAGGAATTACTTTATAAAATATTTTAGTTTCGATGTTATAATCCATAAGTACTTCTTAACGTACAGATAAAAATACTTTTTTTAGAAAAATTTGAAATTACGAAATATTTTCACTTTTAAAATGTCTATTAATAATTACGCAATCCTGTAGTGTTTGCTATATTTATTTGTGGATTCATTGATACAACAATAACCAAAATTAAAAATGTAACAGAAACTAGTAGAAATTCATTTGTAATTTTACAAAAATTGTAAACCCTTTGGAATATTGTATTTCTGTAGAGTGGATAGTCATAATCAAGCTCCTGATGTGATCGGACGTATTTTTGTATTTTTTTGTGAACAATGTAATTTCGGCTTTGTTAATGTGAAAAATCAAAATACTGTATGATATACTAAAGTGTGAGAAAACGTATTTATGTAAAAAGAATGCTGCAACAACAATCTTCAGATTTATTTGGTTCAAACCAACAATGAGGACCTGATGTGAGATTTTACAGCTTCAAGAATCAGATGGAAGCAAGTATACTCGACTGCCGGCGATTGCTGGTAGCTATCGTGAGCGTCATTGCCAAGTTCCGAGAGTATGTGGGACTGTAGCTCTTGTCCAGCCTCAAGGTAAAGAGACTGGACTCCGCCAATCTGATTAGCGGGTGATGGGCTGGCTCAACTGGGTGGTCTTCAAAGGTGAGTGTGTTTCCCACTGAATGGCTGGCGTTTTCCGGAACCCTCTGGAAACAAACTATTGAAAGTGTCACAGGCAGTAACACTTAAAGCCGGGTTTCCACAGGCATGAATTTCTTACACATGCATCCCCCCACCACCACTCTCGTAAGTCAGCTTACCTGTGGAAACACTCTACTCTTACACTTGTAACACCGGAAATGCATATCCTCCCATTTCCATCTATTATTTTTTCCTTATTTTGTTACCTGAAGATATGACATTTCTGTGTCTTTATATATTGTAATTGTTTTACAACTTGTATATATATATTTATGCATTTATGCCGATGTATAATTAGTTTGTTTTGTAAATATTATTTGTATTTTTACGCTGGATCTTGCCTAGGGAAAACCATGCTATCGAACGATTACATCGATAGGTCGCGTGGAGAACCAAAGTGTTTAGGATCTTTGGTAGTGTTAACTCTGCCGCGTGGAGTGTGGGCAGAGCAGAGACTGGCTAGAGTAGGGCGGTGGAGCAGGTGTGCTGAGTGACGCTCCCGCGAGTTGCCGCGCTTTCGGGGTTTGGCAGCATGTAATTGCGCTCGACTTTCTATGATAGTTTCTGACACGGTGTCGCGAACGGGAAACATTAGCGGGCACACATCAAGAGACCGTTTCGCCTGGTGACCGTGTCGAGAACAAGGCGCGCCAACATCCAGCTTCTGCAACTTCGACGGCCGACAATAAGTGATTCTCGCCACCTCCTCGATCGACGACTTCAAACCTCCAATCAACCAACAAGGAAGACTGAAAGCAAGTAGAGTTTTAGAACTGTATGGTAGACCTCAGATTTTCAAACTGTTCCATTTGCATCACTAAAATACAGCAACTTAGCATGAACCTTTGTTGCTCATTGTCCCAATTGCATTACCAAGCAGGGTCCCTTCCTTTTCCGAAATGAACCTGAGTGTCATGGAAATTCAAACGCCAGAATTAAAGTAATATCATTCCATTTCACTGCTTTAATTTCAAAGTTCAGTTAAAGTATTCATAGCTGGCTACAATGACCAAACAGAACTATATTTAGATTACACAAGCACAAATTAAGAGTGCGAGTTTTGTTACCCTATTTTAGCTTACCTGTGACTACAGCTCAGCTTGGTACGAACTAAATTTTACTATTGTTAATTGTTCAAAATCATTTAATTCAAATTCAAAGTTAAATCTCTTATTTCTAAATTGCGTAGATTCAAGCTTCTTTTGAGATGATTGTTGATATAGCCCAAGACTAACCTTATTTTATTTAATTTCGTAGTGCTTCAGAAACAAAGTTCACTATTAATTTCTGTCACTAAATTAACTTTCAATTTTCCGGTTTTATTAATTCTTTTCCTAAATTAAGTCAGAGTGTAACGAAATTTGTTACTTCTGACAAACATTCAGTTTTCACACAACACGTGTCAACCTTCATTTGCCACGCCTTTAGCGCTAATTATATGTGCATTAACGTTTCCTTTTCAGTTATTATAGTATTTGTCCGTGGGACTGGCGACCGTAATTTTCCCCAAATCTCAAATATCTAATGAACACCAGTTAATTGTTAACGTAACGACCGCACATTTATTTTCTTTATTAACTTAATCATTTTTCAAAATTAATTTCCACCAATTTCATTTGCATTTTTCCCTTCATTTAGATGTAACCCTTCCTCCCTCTTTACCTACAGATTAACTTCGGTGACGATTGCGTTTACCAAATTTCCAGTAGGTACACGCGGTTTAATTTTTCACCGTCATTAAGGTCGATAAGTGAGGGGGGAGGTTACACACTGTCATGCCAACTTATGCGTAAGCTACGAAAGTTGAGAAGCATCCTACTTTCTTGCACGATGTCTCTTCCTCCACCATCACCTACGAGCTTCAGCAACTATCGTTAGGTAGATCTGCTGTCATTCCACTCTGGTTCGTTCGACAGCACAGATCTAGAATCGTTTGCTAATGTGCGTGGGAAGCTGGCAAAATGCTAAAATAATGGGTATAGTCTTCAACTAAGCAAATAAATACTTTCTGAAGTGGCAAAATATTCTTAAACAGTGTCATACTAATAACTTTCTAGCGTTCAGCAACTCCTTATAATCACTTATCTGTAATAGAGTAACACACCATCGTTTGAAGTGACGAAATAGATTTATTTTATTTATCGTATCCAAGGCATCACCATTTTACAAAAAAAAAATTATATTACAATGCAAGAGAAGCAGTTATAATACAATAATACATGGTTATAAGGTAAATTAACTACAATAATATAGAAAAGTATGTAACATATGATGATAAGCGCTAAGGATGCGAAACAGAGCGATTTTCATATCCCACGTGAAGCCCAATACACTGCAGCTTGAATAGCCTTGTCATTTGCTCCAAATAGGTCTTGAGTCGAACACGGGTTGTTTAGTTTCCTGCAGACCAGTAGGTGTTGTGGGTCTTGCTGTTCTCCACTCTCGCAGGGCTCGTCTGCACCGATGTAGCCCCATTTTTCCAAGTTTGCTCTGCATTTTGATACGCCTGTTCGTAGTCTATTCAGGGCTTTCCAGGTCGTATATGGGAGTTCAGAGCCAGCTGCGGGTTCTTCCCTGGGGCTATTCCCTGGTCTTCCTGGGTCCACATTGTACCACAGCTCTTCTCGTCGTGCTCTAGGCGATAAAAGAGTTGCTTCAGTTGTTCGTAGGAAACTCTTCCTTGATTTAAGTCGGCGAGGTTGAAGATTGTATCCGAACATTGGATGCCTGGGATCTGTCTCCTGTTTATGTTTCTCGATTCCTGCGGCAGTCCTTCTTCTGATGTCTGGCGGGGCTATGCCCATGAGGTGGTACAGCTGCTTTGTGGGAGTTGGGCGGAGGCATCCTGTCACGATGCGTCCAGTCTCATTCAATGCTATATTTACTTGTTCAGCGTGGGTGAAATTTTGCCAAACGGGTGCCGAGTACTCCGCAGTGGAGAAACATAAAGCTAAAGCTGACGTGCGGAGAACTGTAGGTTGCGCTCCCCATCTGCTATTTGTTAGCTTGCGGATGATGTTGTTCCTGGCACTCACTTTCATCTTTGTGGCCAAACAGTGTTCCTTGTAGGTGAGAGCACGGTCAAGTTTAATCCCAAGATATTTTGGTGTGTCGCAGTGAGATAGGTGTTGTCCCTTCCAGCTTATGTTGAGTTTCCTCCTTTCTTCCTTATTACGTAGGTGAAAAGCACAGACCTGGGTTTTTGCTGGGTTTGGCTTCAGGTGGTTGTTATCATAATAGTCACCCAGCTTTTCAATCGCTAAAGTTAATTTACTTTCTACCTCTTCAAAGGTTTTTCCCTGGGTGGCAACGACTGTATCGTCTGCATAGATGAAGGAGCGAGCGTCCATGCTGATCGGTTGGTCATTGGTATAAATATTATACAGCAATGGGGCGAGGACGCTACCTTGAGGTAGGCCGTTTTTCTGGGTCCGCCATCGGCTCTTCTTCGACTGCAGCGTGACAAAATACCGTCTATTCTGCAACAGGCACTGGATGAATTGCGCCAGTCGGTAGTCTTTTGTGGTGTTATATATTTTTGATATTAACTTACTGTGGTTTATTGTGTCGTAAGCTGCTGTAAGGTCGATAAAGGCTGCACCTGTAATTTGTTTCCGCTCGTATCCATCTTCTATGTACTGTGTAAGGTTGAGGATTTGTCCGCAGCATGACCTTCCTGAGCGGAATCCTGCTTGCTCTTTAATTATATTCTTGTCTACATGTTCTGAGATGCGGTTAAGGATCATTCTTTCTAAGACTTTATAGAGCTGACAAAGCAGAGAGATAGGCCGAAAATTTTTAGGGTCTGTGGGGTTTTTTCCAGGTTTTGGTATAGCTACTACATTTGCCTTCCGCCAAGTCTTGGGGATTTTCATTTCAAGAACACATTTGTTCATCATATCTAGTAACCACCGTCTGGTAACAGGTCCGAACATTTTTATTTGTTCTGGGCGTAGATCATCTAGGCCAGCGCCTTTATTAATTTTCATTATGGAGATGGAATCTTCTAATTCTTTCAGAGTAAAGGGGTGCCTAGGTGGTCTTTTTCTTGAGTGCCTCTCTGTAGTTTCTTTCTTGGGTGCTTGCTTTTGGTTTTACCATTAAGTAGAAGTTGATTTGCTATTTGATTTGGTGTGACCTTATGCAACTTTTGTGTATTAGATGAGGGGTCATTATTGATGTTTTTAAGAAGTTGCCAGGCCTTTAGGCTATTCTGTTTCATGTCTAGGTTTGTGATTAGATTGCACCATTTCATTGTTCTTGAGGCTGATATGGCCTGGAGGAGTTCTTCTCCCGCCATAGTTGTTTCCTCTGAAAAAGGGTTTTCCTCGAAGAGCTGTTGGTAATGTTCCAGAAGAACCTTTGAGTTTGCGTCAAGTCCAGGGATATAACTAGTTCTGCAGCCTCGGGGGATATTTCTTCGGGAGACAGTTTTCACTAATTCGATGAAAGTGTCATATTTTTCCGGGCTAGCATCAAGGTTCTGCACCTCTTTGTCAAGTTCTTCAGAGAATTTGTCCCATAGGGCACGTTTAAAATTAGAACGTCTTTGGAAATGGGTGGTTGCTGGTTTAACAACTGCTTCAACCAGACATAATATAGCTCGGTGCTGTGTATGTGGGAGGGGTTCTCCCACATCCTTCCTGGTTTGATGTGCTACGTTTTCGCTGACAAAGATGTTATCTGGATTGCATCCACGGTTCCACCTGCTGCTGTTGAAGGAATATGGAAGTTTGGGGTCGTGTATTAATTTAAGGCCAGTTGAGTCTGCCCAGGTTTCTAGGTCGTCCCCACTTTTGTCTGTGTGCCTGTACCCCCAGGCTGATCCATGACAGTTGAAGTCGTCCATTACTATTTTCGTTGGTTGTGAGTTGAAGTTGGTTGGCTCACTGAATCTGAACTCCCCGCTCGGAGGCGTATATATAGACGTCACAGTGCAGGACTGTAACTCTACAGTCAAGATTTCGATGTCTTCTTGAGATGTCAGTTCTGCAGATATAATACCTAGGCCCATTTTGGCGAAGATTGCGCTGCCATATTGCTCGTGTGGTCTTTCAATTACTAATTTGATTCCGTGGATCTTTGATCTTCTATTTGTGGGGCCAATGTGGGTCTCTTGGATTAGTAAGAGATCACAGTTGTGAGTTTTACATGCTACAGCAAGTAGCACTTCTTTCTCATGAGAGAGCCCTTCAATGTTTATGGACATTATATTTAGCGCTGGCTTTGATAAAAGCCTCTTTGTGGTGTCTTGGTGTTGAAAGGATTGGCCGTTAGGCTCAGGCCTAACGTTGCCCAGGGTACGCCCGATCGTTGTCATGATCTTCGGGGAGGCTCCTTTCGTGTACCCCGAAATGGATTTAATAGTACTGAAGCTGAGTGTGTGGACTTTCTGTGGCTCCTATTACTGCAGAACAGTCAATGCTGTAAAGCTACTTTTTTCTTTCAGTATCATGATGATAATTTAGGCTTTGAATGTGGATGTTACCGTGAAATGGAAATTTATTGGTGGCTTTAGACATTAAAAAACGCTCTTAATCCTCATTAAAACCCTATGTAAATATAACAGTGTATTGGGGCTGTCATTGAGTAATGACTGTTCTGCACAGTACTACATAGTTCAGTTACAAAATTAAGCTTCAGTCTGGTAGAAAAACGAATATTTACAGCGCCTGTCACCTACAAGAACCCCGACTAACTTTGAAAATAAACCGAAGCTGAACTGTTGAGACAAAATGATTACTGTCTGATGTACTTTCAGTGTATTGTAAATAAAACAAAAATTTAGAAATAATGTTGCTTGGAACGCAGTACTTGTATTGCAGTGACTCCAGTTGCCAGATATTGCAATGTTACTTGCAATTTAATGCAGGCTGGCACAGCATCTTGCATACTTGTGTTAGGCTTTTGTACAATGCCAGAAACATAGCTGAAAAAGCTTTGACTATTGATTTTGCTCATTCGAAAACGATTTTCGAACGAAACGTCGTCCTCATCAGATACATCCTTTATTGGCGTATTTGATGTTCCCAAAGGATTCCTATGAGATGCCCATTTCCATATCCAACATCTCTGGGACTGTTTTTCTTCGTCAACTTCGCTATAAGCTCTTCGGCTAAAAGCTGCGCAACTGCCGTACGAAAAATTTCAGTTGTTTCCATCTTGAAACGTGCGTAAGTAGCGTTTCCAACTCAGACGTGTGGAAATGGTAACGTGTAGCTGTGGGGAAACACACTTGTAAGAAATTCATCGCTGATGAAAGCCGGCTGTACAATAGAATGATGAGCATTAACAAGAAATGGCCAGTCACTGTGCCTGCTTTCTACCCTGGAGGCTGACTGGTCGAAATGCCTGGGTAGGAAAGGAATGTCGTGGAGTTGGGAGCAGCTCGTGATATCGGGGAGTCGGTCTGTGGTCATGATAGGATGCAGGGAGCGAGTTGGGTCCTCTGGGGCGGAGGTGTTGTGGCTGCGTGTTTCGGAAGTTTGTAGCCAATGATCAGAAAGGTTGTCCTCTTTGTGTGGAAAGTTGTGATAGTTCTGGTGGCAGTGGAGCCATAGGATTCAGACCTAGGTTCAGTCCACTGTTTGGGTGAGATTCCAACAGCTGGGGCATGATGTAAGAAGAGAGCTGAGAGGCAAGACAGGGAATTCAACAGTGCTTGACGGTGTTACAATGATATTTCTACGGTGCTCGAACCGTGGTTGAACTGTGCTTGACATTTAATTGAAACTTGCGAAGTTTTGTTACGTACTGGTTATTCTGTGTGTTCTTGAGTTAGTCTACTCTGGGTGACAAAAGTCATGGGATACTTCCTAATATCGCGTCATACCTCCTTTCGCCCAGCGTAGTGAAGCAGCTCGACGTGGCGGGGACTCAACAAGTCGTTGAAAGTCCCATGCAGAAATATTGAGTCATGCTGCCTATGTAACTATCCATAACTGCGAAAGTGATTCCGGTGCAGGATTTTGTGCACGAACTGACCTCTCGATTATGACCCATAAATGTTCAATGCGATTCATGTTGGGCGATCTGGTTGGCCAAATCATTCGCTCGTATGGTCCATAATTTTCTTCAAACCAAAATGGCTCACTGTTGTCCATAAAAATTCCATCGTTGTTTGGGAACAAGAAGTCCTTGAATGGCTGCAAATATTTTTCAAGTACCCAAAGATAAGCATATCCATTCAATCATTGTTTCAATTAGACCAGAGGACCCAGTATACTCCACGTAAAAACAGCCTGCAACATTATGGATACATCACCAGTTTCCGCAGCGCCTTGTTGACGGGTCCATAGCTTCATGGGGTCTGCACCGCATTCGAACTCTACCATCATTTCTTAACAACTGAAATCGGTACTCTTCTGACCAGGCCACGGTTTTCCAGTCGTCTAGGGTCCTACAGACATGGTCACGAGCCCAGGAGAGGCCATGTGGGCAAATATGTACTGTTAGTAAATGTACTCGGATCAATCGTCTGCTGTCATAAGCCATTAATGCTAAACGTCGCTGCACTGTCCTAATGGATGCATTAATTTCTGCCTCCCACACACATGAATCACTTGAGCATAAATGACATCTCCACCAACACGCTGCCCATTTGTACCTCGTGTATGCGACACTACCGCCAGCTCTATGCGTGCACATCGCAGTGTTGCTTGTCTGTTAACACCGACAACTCTAGTCAAACGCCGCTGCTCTCGGTAGTGATGAGAGATGATACCTGAAATGTGTTACTCTCGGCACACTCTACACACTGTGGATCTCCGAATGCTGAATTCCCTAAAGATTTCCGAAATGGAATGGCCCATGCGTCAAGCTCCAACTACCATCCGCTGTTCAGAATCTGTTAATTTCTGTCGTGCGGTCATAATCACGTGGAAAAATCTTTTCACGTGAATCACCTGAGTACAAATGACAGCTCCACCAACACGCTGCCCCTTTGTGCCTCGTGTATGCAATACTACCGCCATCTGTATATGTGGATATCGTTATGCCATGACTTTTGTCACCTCAGGGTATGAAAGGAAGCTCAAAGTTCAGTGTATATCAGCATATAACAAATGGTGTTAAAAATATTTGTGTGAGCTGTGCTCGGACTACATGAGTGAAGAAGATTTCATCATGCTATGAAAAAACGCAACGCGGAAAGCAGCACACCGGTGTTACGCGTGGAGCAGGCGACTGTGCCAGGTGCAAGATCCAGCAGCTGTGGGCAGCGGACGGCACACGTCAGCAGCAGCAGCGACGGACCAGGTAATTCGGCAGTCCTGAAAGCTGTGTCTGAGGCCAGCTTCAGTAGCTGGCAGTAGAGCCAGAACGTCTCATCATCAGCATGCGGAATAATGTTACATAATCTTGCATGATGTAATTTAATGAACACAGTGACTGCCAGAGAAAATTATAGAATTAAGCTGACAGAAATTATTTGTTAACCAAAGAAAAATTACCAAACAGCTGTATGATTTCAGAAATTGTCATTTCATTTACATGACCAGTTTCTGCATCTCATGAATGCCATCTTCAGACTCGTATCTACTCCCTGCGTAGAGAATCAGATACACTGATGTGTGCATAGCCGGAGCCATGGATACTTGGATTCTGGAAGTTTCTTGTGGAGTGTGTACAGTGAAGAAAAGTGGTAAAGATCATCTTGGACCACTTTTTTGGACTACTGTTGAGCTTAGCTGTTGTCAAGCCACCGAAGTACACACGTGACTAAAAATCCATTAATTATAGGTAAGTACAACAGTAGTGGGACAAAGCGGTGGTCACCCTAAGTACCGTTATCCAAGATGGTCGCGAGAACGTCATCCAAGATGACGGCCATACACATCATCAGATGATGTCATCCAAGATGGCGGATTTTGGTGGGAAGTTTGAATTTTCGCGGGAAGATAGGTCAATTGGGCAAGCTCCACTAACCTAACCCCCACCACCCCCAGAAAATGGTGGGAAGTTCAGATTCCACTAAAACAATGCAACACACCTCTACTAACCTAAGGAAATGGCTGGAAAGAAAGGTCACATGAGCTACTTCCACTAACCTAAGTCATCCAAAGGCCACCTCTTCCTAAGAAATGGTGGGAAGAGGACTCGACCTATACTGGACATAAGTCTTTATTTTGCATGCACTATTTATTTAAACAATTATAGGCAGTACTACCATCAAGTGTGGTCGCTATGGGATCCGGAGTCCAAGTGACCTAGTACACAGAGGGTGATGTTGTCCATTCCGTGATGTAATACAAGATGGCGAGGGAAATGGAGGGAAACAGTGTGGTCGCCATATGGTCCGGAGTCCAACTGACCTAGTACACAGTACCGCCACCAGAGAGCACTGGCTTCCATTCTGTGACATAACCCAAGATGGCTGTCTGGAGGGGAAAATAGCCTGCGCTGCTCTGTTGGAGAGAGGAACGAGTGTACTTTATTTATTTTGGAACAATTTATTTAGGGATGGATTTTAGATAGTATATTTACCACACTGATACAAAACACACGCTTGACATGCTTGGGGTCAAGCCACATAGCCTACACATGTGTAAACTACACATAAATTACTGAAATAATGCTCAGCAGACACGCAAACAAATCCTAAATTACCGAAACAATTTCAGTACACAGCACACAGACATGCAAACTCCTCCTAAATAATGCAGTACACTGATCTGCAGACACGAAATCAACTCATAAACTGTCCGGATAACGCACAGCACAGCCTACAGACCTGCTGGCAAAATAATGCAACAGACACACAAGCAACGTGTGCAGGCACCGTCTGCCACCCCCTGTCCACTACACTGCACAGGAGGCTACTGCAAACACTCCCATAAGTCAGGATGCACCGGCAGATGCCAAGTCATGTACAGGTGCCCATTCAGGTCCCTCAATCATGAGGCAGTGGCATCCCTTTCATACTTGACACCTGAGAAATTCCTCTCTAAATATATGATCACCTAGGCACCGTTGCTGACGCGACCGGACGGGAGTGAAGACCTATTTGCAGAGCGCAGATGCTCCAAGGGCGGCGCTTCGACGCTCCTGCGAGTCACCGCCAGATGAAGGCCAGTGTGAGCCTACAGCAAGCAGCTGAAAGTTGGGTTTTTTTTCGGGTATAGAGTTCTTCGAGTGCTATACTGCCATCACAGAACTTTAAGGCGTGCTCATATCGGTCCCATACGCGAGATGCCTCTGGGCAGCACGTGTGTTTACTGTTGCAGACGCGATTCCTGCAAATACTGACGTCACAGGATATCACAGGGTGCATTGTTCCTAGCGATCCTAACAGGAAATGCGAGCTGCGTCTAGCCATGCACATGTACCCAGCATGACTGATGCACTGTGTGAAATGTTCGTCCTATCAATATACATCTCAGAAATGTTAAACATTCTCACTGCTAAAAGCCTATGCAAGCTCGTGAAACCACTGTTAATCATTAAAGCATTCTAGTTGTTTGGAAAAAGAGCACTATCTAAGCACAGAAGGGGGGGGGGATATCAGAACAAATAAACAATTACACAAACAGAATTCGAAGCACTGCCACACACAAGAGAAAAAAATGGCCGGAATTTTCAGTATCCTACAACTACAGGTCTGAAGATGTCCTAATGCCACAGTGGCGGATGAGTGACGGCATCCCCACCAGAGATGGATGGTCTGCTTCAACTGTCTGTCTTGTGAATGAATAGAGCATTATGATTGTATTTTGTACAGATCACCACATTGCACCGACAATTAAACCCTGCAAAGTGGCCTAAAGATCGTCAAACATGGAAAGACACTTACTCGATTACAATGCTCTCCCACTGAGGACAGGAGCTTGAATATTACAGCGCAAAACAGATCTCCAGCCCAGCAATATACCTTGTCGATGTACCTAGATGTGGTATTATCCAGCAAACACTACCCCGTTTGACAGGTGCACTGAAGTCATCGCTGGCGTGGTTGTACGTTGACCGGAGTGCCATCTTCCGTGCATAAGAAAATTGTACGGGCGTCTGTTCACAGTTTGTATGATTATATCGTGAATTATACACTGGCTGGGGAAACAGCAGTTTGTTGCTTTAATTTTGAATATCAGTGCATATTTGCACCGTTCCATAAAAGCAAAACCTGAAATGTCACAGTCTTCTGGAAATTCTGGTATACGGCAAGAACCGAGCACTGGAATGTTTTGTCCGTCGTATGCTGTATGCTTCGTGTGTGGTTTCTGCAGCCTGCGCTTGTCAAGAACATCATAAGTACTGCGATTGAGCGAAGAACCTGAAGCACCGGTATCTAATTGCAAGCTGAGTAGTTCGGCCAGCTATCACGTGGTCCACAAAAAGTTTGTTAGAGTGGCGCTGCTCCGAAGAAGAGGCTGCTGATTTCTTGAATTGCTATCTACCACACTTGTGTTCCACACTAGAATCCCTGTATGATTCAGAATACACTGCACGTGCAGCAAAGTTTGATTTCTGTGGGCGTATATTAGGAGAGAGAGAGAGAGAGAGGCTGCTTTTTCTGTAAGCTTACCTCTTGAAGATGTCGTTTTTTGCCACATGAAAAACAAGTTGCGTTTCGTGACGGGCATAAGTGACGCTTGAGTGTTGAGAAGTAGCTCTAGGCGCCACAGCACAAATGTTTGATTGAAAACTGTCTACGGCACTGTCGCAAGAATCTTGACAGTCAATAATTTGCCAAACTTGCTGCAAGTAAGGGTCCCAGATATTTGAGAATCTGTTCCCTTATTCTGTTATCTATCGCCCATGTTCCAAGTGATGACGTCACGTCACTGTAGTATTTGTCACGCTCACATTTAAACTTACACTGCCAAGTAAGGCCTCGTAAGTTTGTCACCCACCGTCAGTAAGTTCGTCATGACTGTCTTTTTAGTCCGAAAAATTTAAACCTGACAGCCGCCACATCGACTTCATCGTCATAGTATCTGCTCAAAGCCTGGATTAATTCTTCATAGGTCTGGCCGCAAAGTGGAGAATAATTTGCAGCACGTTCTGAACGCTAACTCACCGCCCGCTGATAAGAAAAAAGATTGCTTAACAGTACCTGGTTCTTGGTGTGCAAATAGATGAGCTTCAAACTGGCCAAGTATTCAACCCAGCCTTCTTTGTCCTCTTCATATGGGCGAAACGAAGGCCCTAATGTGGGCTGTGTGAGTTGTGGGGCTGCCGAAATTGACGGCGTCTGATTTTGACTCCCACTGACTGCCAGCCGCATCTGAATGAAGCCCGTCTTCATCTCAGTATGCTACGTCATTTGTTGCGTCCGTGACTGAAGATGCCGTTTTAGATCGATCGTTGGTGCCAAAGGCGCTTACAACTGTGGGGCAGCTAAGTGCGGGGCAGGTACGCATGGGGCTTAGGGCGGTGGTGTGGCAAAGCAAAAAATATTAAAGCTCGATCAATATGTGACAGCACAAAGAAGTATACTGAACAAAAACGACAAGCGTGGATCTGAAACGGAAATATCCACAAGCACAAATGATAACAGCGAAACAAAAATGGCCAGAGAGCGATAAAAAAGTAGGCGACAAAGGAAGAAAAACGATGTGTCGTCGTAGTTTCGACGAGGTTCGTCGTCAGTAACCTTTATTTTCTGAGGAGCCACATGTTACGTACTCGCTGCTAATGATAAAAAAGGCTCTGAGCACTATGGGACTTAACTGCTGAGGTTATCAGTCCCCTAGAACTTAGAACTACTTAAACCTAACTAACCTAAGAACGTCACACACATCCATGCCCGAGACAGGATTCGAACCTGCGACCGCAGCGGTCGCGCGGTTCCAGACTGTAACGTCTAGAGCCGCTCGGCCACTCCGGCAGGCGCTAATGATAAATCTGTGGAGGGTGGCCAAAGGGTTCCATTGCCGTAGGAATCTGGACAGGCAAGCAAAGGATAAGTTGACAAGTACACTTGAAACAAACGTAATTTACTTGATGTGGTATCAACGGTCGATACCACACCTGTTAGAGGTTGCAGTTATCGACTGTGGTCCGTATTAGTATCGTTGGACCTGCAAGTCGCGACCAGCGCCGCTAGCTCTGCTCCGCGGCTTGTCTCGAGTTTTTAGCGAGCCGTCTTTCACTCTTGCTCGGGGCGTCAAGTAGTAAATTAGCATAGCCTTCAGATGATACGAAGCAACCTCTAACAAGGCGCTTAGTAACGTATGTCCTAACTGAGACCTCAATAGCTATCTGTTTATAATAATATGTGTGGAGCCAAGAAGAATCCTGTACAACAAGTTAAGAACAATATTTATTATTTCTTACCAACGACTTTTTAGTCGTTGCAGATCCAGACCATGCAGCCAGCACCTTATCGACGTTACTGACAAACCTGCTGTGATTTATATGTTTCTATTTAGCATTGGCCACCAGTCAACATTGGCGACGACTCGTTCGTCATCATCATAACACTTAATTTGTGCAAAAGAACTTCAACACTGTTGACAACTTGTGACAGACGCTGCTAGCTATAAGCAGAAATCCGAAACACGGGCGAGGGTCTAGCAAGGGCACCTCCACATAGTACCCCCCCCCCCCCCTCTGATTTAGTGGTAAGAGGGTCCAGTGGACAACCCGTCAAAAACTGAACACAGATTAGCCGTGAAAACAGGAAGAAGGCGTACCGAACTGTGTAAGAAGAAGCAAAATAGAAACAGCGAAAGATCTAAGGCCAAGACGTGCAACATCGAGCGAACTGCAAGAACCACGCCGTCGTAGTTGTCTGGTCACGGTGTTGGAGTGCAAAGCGGGAGACTCATGTTCAAAACTCACTCACGCACCATTTCTTTTCACAAAATTATGAACTTTCCGTCCGGTAAATGACGTGTTTGTTCTCCTTTAGTCTAGACTGTTGTCATACAACACGCTGGTTAGCCGGCCGGTGTGACCGAGCGGCTCAAGGCGCTTCAGACTGGAACCCCGCGACCGCTACGGTCGCAGGTTCGAATCCTGCCTCGGGCATGGATGTGTGTGATATCCTTAGGTTAGTTAGGTTTAAGCAGTTCTACGTTCTAGGGGACTAATGACCTCAGATATTAAGTCCCATAGTGCTCGGAGCCATTTGAACCATTTGAACACGCTGGTTACAGAATACGAGTTATGCGGTAAGAAAATATATCCGTCGCAAGTAAATGAGATATACAGTGAGAGCAGGCGAGATGCCACATAGACATCTCACAAAATGAAAACAAGAAGTAAACCGGTGTGAACTTCACCGAAGCGCCAAAGAAACTAGTATACGCATGCATATTCAAATACAGAGATATGAAATCAGGCAACGCCTATATAAGACAACAAGAGTCTGGAGCAGTTGTTAGATCGGTTACTGCTACTACAATACCAGGTTATCGAGATTTGAGTGAGTTTGAACGTGGTGTTGTAGTCGGCGCACGAGCGATGGGGGGCAGCTTCTCCGAGGTAGCGATGAAGTGCCGATTTTCCTTTACGACTATTTGGCGAGAGTATCACGAATATTAGGAATCCGATAAAACATCAAATCTCCGACACCGCTCCGACCAGAAAGAGATCCTGCAAATTGCTGCAGATTTCAATGCTGAGCCATCAACAACTGGGCCATCAACAACTGTCAGTGTGCCAACCATTGAACGAAACATCATCGTTATGGGCTTCCAAAGCCAAATGTCCACTCGTGTACTCTTAATGACTGCACGACACAAAGCTTTACGCCTCGCCTGGGCCTGTCAATACCGACACTGGGCTGTTGATGAAGAGAGACATGTTGCCTGGTCGGACGAGTCTCGTTTCAAACTGTATCGAGCTGATGGACATGTATGGAGACAACCTCATGAACCCATGGAGCCGGCGAGATTAGCCGAGCGGTCTAGGGCGCTGCAGTCATGGGCTGTGCGGCTGGTCCCGGCGGAGGTTCGAGTCCTCCCTCGGGCATGGATGTGTGTATTTGTCCTTAGGATAGTTCAGTTTAAGTAGTGTGTAAGCTTAGGGACTGATGACCTTAGCAGTTAAGTCCCATAAGATTTCACGCACATTTGGACATTTGAATTTGAACCCATGGGCCCTGCATGACAGCAGGGGACTGTACAAGCTGGTGGAGGCTCTGTAATGGTATGGGGCGTGTGCAGTTGGAGTGATATGGGACGCCTCATATGTTTAGATATGGCTCTGACAGGTTACACGTACGCAAGCATCCTGTCTGATCACCTGCATCCATTCATGTCAATTATGCATTCCGACGGACTTGGGAAATTCTAGCAGGATAACGCGACACGCCACACCTCCAGAATTGCTACAGAGTGGCTCCAGGAACACCCTTCTGAGCTTAAACAATTCCGCTGGACGCCAAACTCCCCAGACATGAACGTTATTGAGGTTATCTCGGATGCCTTGCAACGTGCTGTTCGGAAGATATTTCCACTCCCTCGCATTATTACGGATTTATGGACAGCCCTGCAGGATTCACGGTGTCACTCGAGTCCATGTCACGTTGGGCTGCGGCACTCCTGCGTGCTCGGGCGGGGGGCGGGGGGGGGGGGGGGGGGTTCTAGCGATATTAGGCAGGTGTACTAGCTTCTTTCGCTCTTCAGTGTATGTTACAACAAACAGAATTCAAGAGTCAAAACTTCCAAAACGGAACGCAAGATCTCGAGCTTGGATCGTTCACTGTTCCGACTTTAATAAAAGTTTCTCTAGCTTCCAGCCGCGTCAAGTGGTTTAAAATCCACGAGCTTTCGGCCGAGTACTCCTCGCCCATTGTCAAGTGGTGACTGTCTTCTGGTTGCTGCTGCCGTCCTTATACCGCCGCGCTGCCTTCCATAACGTCACTGGTACCCACTCCGGCACCGTATATGGTAATGTTTGCGTTGTGGGGCCGCCGCGCCCGCTCCAACCTTCCAATGGCCGGGTGCCACGCTGTGCTTAGCTGCAGGCCGCTGTCTTCAATGAGTGCATTGTCACAGATTATTATTTCGATCGCTTCTTTTATTATCCCAAAAACTGTTAGTCCGTGTGATAATAGATGTCTCGCCGAATGCAATACGATGACAGTTTTCTAATGGATGCTCTGCTACCGCTGATTTCTCGGCTACCGTAGACGAAAACATCTCGCATGCTATAGACAGCACTGTTCAATGGTACTCACCGTCTGCCCGATATAGAACTGTCCACACCCACATGGTATTTGTATACTCCAGGCGTTCTGAGGCCTAAGCCGTCTTTCACAGGCCTAAAGAGTTGTAGAATTTTTGCTGGAGCCCTGAAGACCGAATCGATTTTATGCCTCTTTAGGAGCCGGCTAATTGAGCCGTGCTGTGGCTCACATTGGTGCTGTTTGTAGGTTTCCGCCCTCTGTTGGAGGCAAGGCGGTGTGGTTTTGTTGGCTGCAGTTGTTTGTCTTCTTCTCGTGTTGACTGGCGCCACTTGTTTCGCAAGTGTTGCCTGTCCGCTAGTGGCAGTAGCGGTGATTATCGATATTTAGTAACTGTTGCCCTATCTTCGGGCGACGTCGTTGTTTTCCTGGGTTTGTGAGTGTGCCAGTTCGATTGGGGGCTCAGGAGGAACCAGGTCCGCGCAGTGCCAGAACACGCCGGGACCGCTGGCGACACGCATGGACTGCCGGATGGAAAGGCTGTGGTCACGAGGATTCACGACCTCGTCGTAAACCAGATCCAGCAAGCCTTAAGATGAGTGCATTTTCAGTCCAAGTAGAGAAACCTCCACCACTGTGCTGCCTCGCGATTCTCCAGTGACTTGGGTTCGTGCTGCTCCTCATAGTGTCGCCGAGGCGAAGAGCAGCGAGTGGGGTGCTTTCTACTCTGGTGATAGTGGTTCCTTTCTCGTTCCAGGCGCTCTAAACACCGTATTCTGGACGTAGTGCAGACTGCCGGTTCCGGCATTGGCGTGTTGTTCCATCGTTGCATTTGGTTTATCGGACGTGAGGTAGCTTCAGCAAGATTATCATTAGTCATTCGTTGGACAGCCACTAGTCTGAGTTACCATCTTGTTAAGTGAATGCAACTCTTGGCTGCCCATCTCACCTCTCGCGAAAGTTTTGGTTGCCGGACCTTCTCAGGAGTCGATTCCTCTGGATCATTTGCTTATTTTTTAAATTAACTTTTGCTGTTGTATTTGCTGTTTTACAGCAGGTTTCAAATTTTTTTATGTTATTGCCGTTCCTGGCGTGTAAGGCCTTCAGCCGTGATTGTGATTACTCGTATTTGCCCTAAAATTCTAATTTGGTGTTTGTATTTTAGCAGAAAGCCTTAAAACCTCATTTACTGCCATTCCTGGCTTCTGATGCCTTCTGCTGTATTTGTGGCGACTTACTTAATATTTCAATACCTGTAAGTTCTAAATTGCAGCGAGTTCTTAAACAATTCTTAATTTATTCCCATTCTTGGCGTGTAAGGCGTTCAGCCGCGATTGTGGTCGCTTGCCTTAATGTTCTAATTTGGTATTTGCATTTACGCAGTAAGCCTTTAAAATCTTATTTACTGCCATTCCTGGTGTCTGATGTCATCTGATGCATTTGCGGCGACTTGCCTTTAATATTTCAGTACCTGTAATTTGAAAGTTGCAGCGAGTTTTAAACAATTCTTAATTTATTGCCATTCCTGGCGCGTAAGGCCTTCTGCCCAGATCACAGTGGCTTGCTTTTAAAACACTGTCTGCTGTATCTGTATTTAATGGTGATTTGCTAAACTGTAACTCACTGAAAACACTATATTTACACAGTTGTTTATTCCTTTATTAATAACGAGTGGTATTTTTATTTATTGTCGAGTCTGGAATCATTGGTTTAAAATAAATTGTGTGCAACTGTAAAAGGCAACCAATAGTCATTAATTATGACCCCGTCCACAATCGTAACCGAATCCTGCCTCCCGTTGACTACCAAGTTTCACTAATCTTTCCTGTTATTGAGCCACAGAAAGGCGAGAACGCAAACTTCTTCGCGTACTCCTCGGAGACTTTCTGCTTACGTATTTTCGTAAAGACAGCTTGCGAAATCTGGCGGTTGTTCTAGACGTTTTCTTTGAATACTTTCAAGAAGTGGCTCAGTACCTTCGGCAAGTTTTCAGAATCTGAGACGGTTTCGGCTCTGTGCACTAAGGTCCTCAGAACAGAACGTTTCTGCGACGGATGGTGATAGCTGTTAGCGTGCAGATATCGGTCTCTGTAGCTGGGTTTCTGGTAAACGCTGTGGCCATTTGCTTTGCGGTGGACGAGGACATCAAGGAACGGCAAGGCACCATCTGTCTCCATATCCATCGTGAACCTGATGTTATGTTGTTGATGTAGTCCATGGATTCTCCCAGCTTTACACGTCCATGAGACGAGATAACGAACGTGGCGTCGACGTAACGACAAAAGCAACTAGGCTTTTCAGGGGCTGTGTCTAGGGCGATGTTTTCAAAGTACGGGACTAACAGAATGGCTACAACCGGAGCTAATGGGCTTCCCATCACAACGCCGTCCGCCTGGTCATACACTGCTGGCCACCGTAAATGCAACACCAAGAAAGGCAAGAGGTAGCACAACAAAATTTATTTTGTAGATAACATGTTGACCAAGCATCAAATGATTACGTTTACAGACGTCTGTGACTTGTGGTTCCTGCCAGAATCAGTAGCCAGAGTAGCCGCCATTGTTGGAGATCACCGCTGCCACACGTCTCGGCATTGAGTCAAAGAGACGTTGGATGTGTTCCTGGGGTACAGCAGCCCAAGCAGCTTCCACACGTTGCCAAAGATCATCTGGTGTGGCAGCTGGGAATGTAATCTGGGTCACTCGTTGAGCAACCATGGACCACATGTTTTCTATCGGTGAAAGATCCGGAGAGCGAGCCGGCCAGGGAAGCAATTCAATCTGGTTATTGACGAAGAACCTTTGGACAATGCGTGCCACGTGTGGTCGCGCATTATCCTGTTGAAATATGGCTGTGGCCGAGCCCTGAAGGTAAGGAAGGACAACTGGCTCCAGCACCTCGGATATGTAGCGCCGGCTATTTAAAGTACCGGCAATGCGTACTAGAGGCGTGCGAGAGTAATATCCAATACCGCCCCATACCATAATACCCGGTGCAAGACCAGTGTGGCGGTGCATAATGCAGCTGTCCAGCATCCTCTCTCCACGGTGTCTCGACACTCGAATCCGACCATCGTGGTGCTGCAGACAGAAGCGTGCCTCGTCAGTAAAGACAACGTCATTCCATTCTGCCGTCCACATCCGTCTGTCATCACACCATTGGCGACGGAGACGTCTGTGGTTCTGCGTCAATGGTAGACGAAGCAATGGACGTCTTGCGGACAGACCACTCTGCTGTAAACGGCGTCGAATGGTACGCGCAGACACTGGATGATGCGTTACAGACGCAATGTGCTAATTTGCCTATCAGCACGTGCAGTGGTGCACCGAGGTGAATGCGATCGTCCACGCCGGTCCGTCGTACCCTCCTGCATCCAACGGTCACATATCCGCATTACAGTTGTTTGGTTTCGTCCAACACGACTAGCGATTTCTCTGTATGATAATCCACAATCTCGGTAAGCCACTGTCCTTCCTCTGTCGAACGCGGATACTTGATCAAACGATGTTCGCTGTTGTCTACGAGGCATAACTGATCGTCTTGTGAAACAACCACAAGGTAAACACACGTGCCGAACGTACACTCGTCGAAATCGCCAAGCCTTAAATGGCGCTATGAGGTGGCGCCACAGGCGCGCGTGATGTGCGTCTGCGCTGAAATTCTAATCAGTTGCACATCTCATCGCTGCAAACCCATGGTGTAAATTTCACTTGATTCGGATCCTTCCTTCAGGGTGTTGCATTTACGGTGGCCAGCAGTGTACAAGAAATACGATGACGTTGGAATATACTGTCAAATAACTGGGACAGCAGATTTTTTTTTTTTTTGGGGTCATCAGTCTACTGACTGGTTTGATGCGGCCCACCACAAATTCCTTTCCTGTGCTAACCTCTTCATTTCAGAGTAGCACTTGCAACCTACGTCCTCAATTATTTGCTTGACGTATTCCAATCTCTGTCTTCCTCTACAGTTTTTGCCCTCTACAGCTCCCTCTAGTACCATGGAAGTCATTCCCTCATGTCTTAGTAGATGTCCTATCATCCTGTCCCTTCTCCTTAGCAGTGTTTTCCACATATTGCTTTCCTCTACGATTCTGCGTAGAACCTCCTCATTCCTTACCTTATCAGTCCACCTAATTTTCAACATTCGTCTATAGCACCACATCTCAAATGCTTCGATTCTCTTCTGTTCCGGTTTCCCCACAGTCCATGTTTCACTACCATACAATGCTGTACTCCAGACGTACATCCTCAGAAATTTCTTCCTCAAATTAAGGCCGGTATTTGGTATTAGTAGACTTCTCTTGGCCAGAAAAGCCTTCTTTGCCATAGTGAGTCTGCTTTTGATGTCCTCCTTGCTCCGTCCGTCATTGGTTATTTTACTACCTAGGTAGCAGAATTCCTTAACTTCATTGACTTCGTAACCATCAATCCTGATGTTAAGTTTCTCGCTGTTCTCATTTCTACTACTTCTCATTACCTTCGTCTTTCTCCGATTTACTCTCAAACCAAACTGTGTACTCATTAGACTGTTCATTCCGTTCAGCAGATCAATTAATTCTTCTTCACTTTCACTCAGGATAGCAATGTCATCAGCGAATCGTATCATTGATATCCTTTCACTTTGTATTTTAATTCCACTCCTGAACCTTTCTTTTATTTCCATCATTGCTTCCTCGATGTACAGATTGAAGAGTAGGGGCGAAAGGCTACAGCCTTGTCTTACACCCTTCTTAAAACGAGCACTTCGTTCTGGGTCGTCCACTCTTATTATTCCCTCTTGGTTATTGTACATATTGTATATGACCCGTCTCTCACTATAGCTTACCCCTACTTTTTTCAGAATCTCGAACAGCTTGCACCATTTTATATTGTCGAACGCTTTTTCCAGGTCGACAAATCCTATGAAAGTGTCTTGATTTTTCTTTAGCCTTGCTTCCATTATTAGACGTAACGTCAGAATTGCCTCTCTCGTCCCTTTACTTTTCCTAAAGTCAAACTGATCGTCACCTAGCGCATTCTCAATTTTCTTTTCCATTCTTCTGTATATTATTCTTGTAAGCAGCTTCGATGCATGAGCTGTTAAGCTGATTGTGCGATAATTCTCGCACTTGTCAGCTCTTGCCGTCTTCGGAATTGTGTGGATGATGCTTTTCCGAAAGTCAGATGGTTTATCGCCAAACTCATATATTCTACACACCAACGTGAATAGTCGTTTTGTTGCCACTTCCCCCAATGATTTTAGAAATTCTGATGGAATGTTATCTATCCCTTCTGCCTTATTTGACCGTAAGTCCTCCAAAGCTCTTTCAAATTCCGATTCTAATACTGGATCCCCTATCTCTTCTAAATCGACTCCTGTTTCTTCTTCTATCACATCAGACAAATCTTCACCCTCATAGAGGCTTTCAATGTATTCTTTCCACCCATCTGCTCTCTCCTCTGCATTTAACAGTGGAATTCCCGTTGCACTCTTAATGTTACCACAGTTGCTTTTAATGTCACCAAAGGTTGTTTTGACTTTCCTGTATGCTGAGTCTGTCCTTTCGACAATCATATCTTTTTCGATGTCTTCACATTTTTCCTGCAGCCATTTCGTCTTAGCTTCCCTGCACTTCCTATTTATTTCATTCCTCAGCGACTTGTATTTCTGTATTCCTGATTTTCCCGGAACATGTTTGTACTTCCTCCTTTCATCAATCAACTGAAGTATTTCTTCTGTTACCCATGGTTTCTTCGCAGCTACCTTCTTTGTAGCTATGTTTTCCTTCCCAACTTCTGTGATGGCCCTTTTTAAAGATGTCCATTCCTCTTCAACTGTACTGCCTACTGCGCTATTCCTTATTGCTGTATCTATAGCGTTAGAGAAATTCAAACGTATCTCGTCATTCCTTAGTACTTCCGTATCCCACTTCTTTGAGTATTGATTCTTCCTGACTAATGTCTTGAACTTCAACCTACTCTTCATCGCTACTATATTGTGATCTGAGTCTATATCTGCTCCTGGGGACGCCTTACAATCCAGTATCTGATTTCGGAATCTCTGTCTGACCATGATGTAATCTAATCGAAATCTTCTCGTATCTTTTCCAAGTATACCTTCTCCTCTTGTGATTCTTGAACAGGGTATTCGCTATTAGTAGCTGAAACTTGTTACAAAACTCAATTAGTCTTTCTCCTCTTTCATTCCTTGTCCCAAGCCCATATTCTCCTGTAACCTTTTCTTCTACTCCTTCCCTGCCCGCATCTCGTGGTCGTGCGGTAGCGTTCTCGCTTCCCACGTCCGGGTTCCCGGGTTCGATTCCCGGCGGGGTCAGGGATTTTCTCTGCCTCGTGATGGCTGGGAGTTGTGTGCTGTCGTTAGGTTAGTTAGGTTTAAGTAGTTCTAAGTTCTAGGGGACTGATGACCGTAGCAGTTAAGTCCCATAGTGCTCAGAGCCACTCCTTCCCCTACAATTGCATTCCAGTCGCCCATGACTATTAGATTTTCGTCCCCCTTTACATACTGCATTACCCTTTCAATATCCTCATACACTTTCTCTATCTGTTCATCTTCAGCTTGCGACGTCGGCATGTATACCTGATCTATGGAGTCTTTAATGGGAACGCACGTGAACAATGTCATACATCAAAGCTGCCCATAACAGCCCCTTCTCCAAGACGCAGGAATTTAATTCGACTGATGAAGTCGGCTGTATTCTTGATGTGGTGCACACAGTGACCGACGTGCTGGGTAAGGAGGTTGGTCAGATGTTTCGCGAGGCTGTAAGTCGGCGATGCAATGGTGCTCACGATGGGGCGTAGAGGAGTGATCTTCGTGTGAACCTTTGAAAGGCCGTACAAAGCAGGTGGTCAAAGTGCTCAACGGAGGAGATTTTTGATGACACTCTCTTCCAGCGAGGACCTCTTGAGAAGCTCCGACGTCTTCCTCATTATTCTCGAAGTTGGATCCTTTGACAGTTTTTGATATGTCTTCTCCTCCAGCATCAACCGAATCTTCGCGCTGTAGTTGGCTCGTTCCATAATGACGGCTGCATTGCCCTACGACGTGTAGATCGTTGCGGAGTTCACGAAGACCATTACGCTCAGCTCTTGTCGTGTTCGATGTCGGCGACTTGGATTTAGAAAGAATGCGGCTCGTTTCTCGGCGAATTTTTTCTACAGTTTCACTGGGCATCTTGTGAACTGCTTGTTCCACGCCACTTATTATGTCAGCAACCGCCAGATTTCACAAGCTATCTTGCCAAAAATACGTAAACAGAAAGACTCCGGGGAGGACGCGAAGAAGTTAGCGTTCTTGTCGTTCTGTGGCTCAAATACAGGAAAGATAAGTCGGCTCCTAAAGAGGTATAAGGTAGTTTCGGTCTTCAGGGCTACGGTAAAAATTCGACAACTCTTGAGGTCTGTGAAAGAGGACTCAGAACGCCAGAAGTATATAAAACACCATGTGGGTGTGGACCTATATGTGACAGACGGTACGTACCATTGAACAGCGCCGTGTATAATACGAGAAATGTTTTTGTCTACGGTACCCGAGAAATCAGCGGTAGCAGAGCATACATTAAATAACGGTCATCGTATTGCATTCGACGAGACATATATTACCACACGGACTAACAGTTTTTGGGATAGCATTATAAAAGAAGGGATCGAAATAATAATTTATGACAACACGCTGAGTTAAGACGGCGGCCTCCAGCTAAGCACAGCGTGGGAACCGGCCATCAGAAGGTTTCAGCGGGCGCGGCGCAAACATTACCATATATGGCGCCAGAGGGGGTACCAGTGACGTCACGGAAGGCAGCGCGGCTATATAAGGACGGCAGCAGCTACCAGAAGACAGTCACCACTTGACAATGGCCGAGGAGTGCTCGGCCGAAAGCTCGTGGATTTTAAACCACTTGAAGCGGCTGGAAGCCCGAGAAACTTTTATTAGTACATATCGCCGTGAAACTATGCACTCCTATGTTTCGTCTTTGCTTCATTTTTCACTGTACAGTACACGTTCTTCCTGCCTTCATGCTTGATCTGTGTTCAGTTCTTGACGCTCAATCCACTGGACCATCTTACCACTAAAAGAGCAAGCGATGGGGAGTTTCCCTTACAAGTACACTGAATGTTTACCGGCAGAGCCAACTTTCAACAACTCGGTGTAACGCTCGGCCACCATCTCTTGACGTGGAAGTAATATTGTATTCGGAAACAGATGCGCAGGTGGCCGTCGCCCTTAACCCTGGTGGGCGGCCTCGCGGTTCCTCCCTGGTGGCGATGTACGTAGCGCCTCTCGCTGCCGCCGCAGGAATCGTCGGCGCACCGGCTCCGGCAGTATAGGCAGCGTGGGGAGAAATTCGCGCACTCGGACTTCGCAGCGCGATTCCTCACATACTACCAATACAACAATGTGTCTCACAAAACTTTGTCATGCTGATATTTCTGGCAATAAATGGACGTTGAAGACTGGGCTAGCAACACTGTAATCACATGTACGGTAAGTACACTACTGGCTATTAAAATTGCTACACCACGGAGGTGACGTGCTACAGACGCGAAATTTAACCGACGGGAAGAAGATGCTGTGATGTGCAAATGATTAGCTTTTCAGAGCATTCACTCAAGGTTGGCACCGGTGGCGACACCTACAACGTGCTGACATGAGGAAAGTTTCCAACCGATTTCTCATACACAAACAGCAGTTAACTGGCGTTGCCCGGTGAAACGTTGTTGTGATTCCTCGTGCAAGGAGGAGAAATGCGTACCATCACGTTTCCGACCTTGATAAAGGTCGGATTGCAGCCTAACGCGATTGCGGTTTATCGTATCGCGACATTGCTGCTCGCGTTGGTCGAGATCCAATGACCGTTAGCAGAATATGGAATCGGTGGGTTCAGGAGAGTAATATGGAACGCCGCGCTGGATCCAAACGGCCTCGTATCACTAGCAGTCGAGATGATAGACATCTTACCCGCGTAGCTGTAACGGATCGTGCAGCCACGTCTCGATCCCTCAGTCAACAGATGAGGACGTTTGCAAGACAACAACCCTCTCCACGAACAGTTTGACGACGTTTGCAGCAGCATGGACTATCAGCTCGGAGACCGTGGCTGCGGTTACCCTTGACTCTGCACCACAGACAGGAGCGCCTGCGATGGTGTACTCGACGACGAACCTGGGTGCACGAATGGCAAAACGTCATTTTTTCGGATGAATCCAGGTTCTGTTTACAGCATCATGATGGTCGCATCCGTGTTTGGCGACATCGCGGTGGACGCACATTGGAAGCGTGTATTCGTCATCGCCATACTGGCGTATCACCCTGCGTGATGGTAAGGGGTGCCATTGGTTACACGTCTCGGTCACCTCTTGTTCGCATTGACGCCACTTTGAACAGTGGACGTTACATTTCAGATGTGTTACGACCCGAGGCTCTATCCGTCATTCGATCCCTGCGAAACCCAACATTTCAGCAGGATAATCCACGACCGTTGTTGCAGGTCCTGTACGGGCCTTTCTGGATTCAGAAAATATTCGACTGCTGCCCTGGCCAGCACATTCTCTAGATCTCTCACCAACTGAAAACGTCTGGTCAATGGTGGCCGAGCAACTGGCTCGGCACAATACGCCAGTCACTACTCTTAATGAACTGTGGTATCGTGTTGAAGCTGCATGGGCAGCTGTACCTGTACACACCATCCAAGCTCTGTTTGACTCAATGTCCAGGCGTATCAACGCCGTTATTACGGCCAGAGATGGTTGTTCTGCGTATTGATTTCTCAGTGTCTATGCACCCAAATTGCGTGAAAATGTAATCACATGTCAGTTCTAGTATAATATACTTGTCCAATGAATACCCGTTTATCATCTGCATTGCTTCTTGGTGTAGAAATTTTAATGGCCAGTAGTGTACAACAGTCAGGAGACCACAGTAGCACTGTGCAGTTGCTGCAGAGGATAGCGTTTTGAGTTAGCATGCAACAGGTCGTACGTTCGATTCTGGGTCGAGACGTATTTGTGTTTATTCACCAATTTCATTCTCTCATATAATACTGTAGTATACACCGTTTCTTAAGCCACATGTATCCGACACACACAGTACATATTTGGAAATTATTTGCACAGCACATTGCTAGCCCTACTGAGGACGTAAGGCCATAACGTAATGTAATGGTCCTGAACGTGGCAATAGCAATAATAGTCCGTACTAATCGATGGAACTATTCAAATGGTTCAAATGGCTCTGAGCACTATGGGACTTAACATCTATGGTCATCAGTCCCCTAGAATTTAGAACTACTTAAACCTAACTAACCTAAGGACATCACACAACACCCAGTCATCACGAGGCAGAGAAAATCCCTGACCCCGCCGGGAATCGAACCCGGGAACCCGGGCGCGGGAAGCGAGAACGCTACCGCACGACCACGAGCTGCGGACTCGATGGAAATATTGTGGGAAGGTACACAGAAAACAAGTTTTGAATCTAGTAATACATGCAGTCGTGATGAAACAGTTCACGTCCACGACGTGCAGAAGGCTTCTTTAAAAGCAGACCAGTGAGAACATCTGTACTTCCACATCCGTGTTCTTAGCATGTAAGTACAAATGTTTTGTAGTAAAACCACTGTTATCGCTGTATTATCGTTAAGACTCCAGATACCTTACCATGCAGACTACATTGACCAAATAAAAACAAATACTCCTCGGCCCAGTATCGATGTCTTGACCTCCTGCATACTAACCGAAAACGCTATCCCCTGCCCCAATAGCATAACGCCAGCGATGTCTGCTGACATGTGATTACTGTGTTGCCAGATTGTTAACCTTTATCGTCCATTTACTGCCGGAAATATGATCCGAATAAAATTTTGTGAGAGACATTTATGTATTGCTAGTATGCGAGGGATCGCGTTGCGAATTTTTCTTCATCCTGTGAAGGCTACGATATTACAACTAAAAATGTGTGGTCTACAGACACCATGATACCTGAGAAAACAACTATTATTTTTCGTGTGATCGTCAAACTCAACAATGACACGCCACAAGACTGACACAGAAATTGTATGTAAGTACAGAGGGACGTTCCTGCCAATAGCTCAAACAGTATTGTCAGTCTAACAAAATAAAAATGCATCCCTGTCCGACTGGCAGATTCTTTCTTTCAAGGACTAAACTGCATCCTTCACGTAACAACGCACAGGACGGCGCTGCAAACAAAGTTGTTTCGAGCAACGAATGCAGCAAGCAGAAAGACCAAAATGTGTCGTCAAGCTCCTTTGCTCAATAGCCAACGCCGACTTGTTGGGGCGACACACTAGGTCGCGTATGTACCGATCTTATTATTAGTTGATAATCTACGTGAATTAGGATGTTATGATCCACAATAGACCAGATACAGTAACTACGCGGTAGGTTGTCCGTCGGTTCACAATCACTGATCGTCGAAACTTGGCACCATTCGCAACACTTCGTGTGGACTCCTTCGTGTTTCAGATTCCTGCAACCCTCAGCGACACCAAAGTTGTCACTTTGTAATTGGCTGATGAAGTTGTTGTGTTGGAGTGTGAATGAATGATTGATGTGTCTGCACTTGTAAATGGAGGGGAAACGTTATTAGCAAAAGTCTCGAAAATTTCTTGAGCTATTTGCTTCAAATTCTTAGATGATACTGTAATAAAAATTCGGACGAACGTAGGTTATATATTTTTTAAAACAACAATGTAATCGTTTAGTGCCAAAACTTACTGCCAGACAGAAAGTGGTGTGTTGTGGAGATGTGTGGTTTCGTTTTGTTTCTCGCACTCGGATTTAAAAAATGGTTCAAATGGCTCTGAGCGCTATGGGACTTAACTTCTGAGGTCATCAGTCCCCTAGAACTTAGAAGTACTTAAACCTAACTAACCTAAGGACATCACACACATCCATACCCGAGGCAGGATTCGAACCTGCGACCGTAGCGGTCGCGCGGTCCCAGACTGTAGCGCCTAGAACCGCTCTGCCACTCCGGCCGGCACTCGGATTTAATTACGATAGTACGGCAAGTAAATCATGAGACAAATTGTTTCTCTCATACGTACTGTTTCTGCGTATACATAATTTTAAACAAAAATTGTATATATAACGAAGTGCAGTTTTCTTTTGTTCGTCACTGTCGGTTTTAATAGGAAAGGTCTATGTTAGGAAAGTTGTATTTATGCACAGAATGGTACTAACGCTATCTGAATCGTCTGTCATAAGTCGCCACTGAAGATACACCTAAACAGGCACAAACCTAGTTGATGATGTAATAGCTCTCAGCCAATCAAACAAACCGGACTTCACTGTACGTGGACGCTTCTACTGAATACACAGATATATTCAACATACTCTCTCCCGCGCGGATTCAGCCGAGCGGTCTAGGGCGTTGCAGTCATAGACTGTGCGGCTGGTCCCGGCGGAAGTGCGAGTCCTCCCGCGGGCATGGGTATGTGTGTTTGTCCTTAGGATAATTTAGGTTAAGTAGTGTGTAAGCTTAGGGACTGATGACCTTAGCAGTTAAGTCCCATAAGATTTCACACACATTTCAACAACATACTCTCTGGAGCACCACGATGCAAAACAGCAGAGCAGCAGACGGTTGTCAGCTACAGTCCTTTTCCTCGAAACTGTGATCAGTCACAATAGTCCGTATGCCTCCAAACGAAACGGAAGTATTTTGGTCAGATTTGTAGTATCGCTACCCAGTCGTTTAGGAAAAGTAAGAAGTATATGAAAATGTTGTGCATGTTCTTTCGGACATGTCCTAAAGAACAGAACCATGCTTATATGTAACTGATTCGCCTAAATTGACTATGGATCTACGGATCCACGTGCTTCAGTGCAGATGCACAAGTATGTCCGACCTCTTGCGGGAATCTCAGTGCAGCGAGCATGGAGGAAATGGACAGGCACTGCGGATAAGTGGTATTCTGTGGTAATACGGGTAATCCGTGAGGCGTGCCGAGACAGCCCGCGCAGCTGCGATAACACTGCGTCCCGAATGCCGCAGTGCTTAACGCACCTGCCTCGTAAGCAGGAGATCCCGGGTTTGAGTCACAGTCTGGTACACATTTTCACTCGTTCCCGTTGATTCCGCATCATGTACCGATACAACTGACAGTAATTCCTTTCCTTTCTCCCCCCCCCCCCTCCCCCCACCTTCAGTTTATATAAAATGTACCACAGTTTTCTTTTTCACCCCACAACAACAAATCTATCTGCCTCTCCGCCCCTGAGCTAAGCTGCCAATATTAATTAGCTCACGGTCGAATTCACCAACGTCAATTAAAAGGAAGCACATTTTAAAATCTTACTGTCTATGTAAGTATATTTGTTTGTTACTGAGCAAGAAAACTACTCCATAAAGAGAACTTTAGAATTAGTTTACGTTTTTTGATTAGTTTGTTAGGTGCTAGATACCTAATAAATATATGGCTGAGAGCTGTGGGCCACTCGAATACTTGGTTCGGGCCTACAGTTGCCATCTGTCCCTATATATCGGGACCATCACTGTTATGGTTCAAATGGCTCTCGGCACTATGGGACTTAGCATCTGAGGTCATCACTCCCCTAGAACTTAGAACTACTTAAACCTAACTAACCTAAAGACATCACACATATCCATGTCCGAGGCACGAATCGAACCTGCGACCGTAGCAGCCGCGTGGTTCCAAACTGAAGCGCCGAGAACCGCTCGTCCACAGCGGCCAGCCCATCACTGTTATGGACCTTCTTGTCCCAACATCCTGACAAGATCCAATTTTGTCCCGATTTTGCTAAATACTGCTACGAGCTTGGTTCAGGTATCGAAGTAATGCCATCTGTTAGCACAACATGTATATGCAGCCTAGGTTAGTTTTATTTATGTCAACAACGTTATGTTGACAAGGTCATCTCACAGATGGTGTTGCATGTGGCTTATCCTGTATCGACGATGCAAGCATCTTCTAGATCGAGCACTATCAGTCGAAAAAATACGAGATTTCTCCAGTAGTACGGGGCTGGAATCATTTAAGCAGCTCCACGCGGAAGAGTCGGGTAGTTCCCATTTGAATAGCGATCTGCTAAGACAATTCTTTCTAAACAGTCATTCGAACAACGACCGCAAGATAGTAATGCTTGAAGTATTTATTGACGGTATACAGGTCGTGAATTACATTAAATAAATTTTTTTACTTCATTTCTGCACCCCCATCTCAGAGTGTCCCGACAAGGTCCCAGCTATATATGGCATCCCTACCCTAGGGGTAAAAGCAACAGGGTTCATTTATGTTTCGGTAACGAAACTAAATTATTTTTTAAAGTTCATTACTCCTATCACTATTTCGTAAGTCTGTTACACTGATTAAATTATTCAGCAATAATTGCACATTTTTATTCAAACACTATTATTAACGGGAGACACTATGTGGTGAAATTACAGCTTGTGAAACGAAAGTGTTAAAATCTTTTTCGCATAGTCCACCAACTACACACACACTTTATAAATTCTACTATTCATCGACAACAGAAAAACTCAGACATAAAAGCTAGATCACGTATGCTTAAATACATCAGGAAAATGCATTCTGCATTGCGGGTAGTTCCCGCAAAACACCAGAAATTGCTTAATTATGAACTTCACAACAATACATGAATTAACCTACTGCACAACACAACAGTAAGTATGTAGAGGCTATTACACTGCATTAGGGCCTACACAGTTTGTATTATTGTTATTAATTATTATTAGTATTAGTGGCACTGACACTGGCAGCCTGAAATCTTCCAATTTCTGCCAAGTAAGAAGTCCGGCGATCAAGTGATTTACAAACAGCAGACCTGAATGTAGTGCACACATTTTAATTTGCTTGATTTTAAAGGGGGTGCAGGATGTGAGTGTAGCATGTGCCACTACGGAGAGTAGTGGTGCAGTCGAGGCACGTTTTGCTCAAGGTGGACAGTTAGTTCTCTTTTCTGAGAAGAAGTTGTAGGTAGAACTCGCGATCCACTGAGAAGTGCTTCGTCATTCTCTAAAAAATGTTATTAGATACAAACAGTTCCACTTGTCGGATTGAATCACTTGATTATGGGTTTATTAAAATATCTACAAACACTAAATATCATTTATCCTTCGTCATTTTAAAAATCTATTTTTCAGTCTGAAGTTTAGTTAGACGCTAATGTTGATAAGGATTGAGTGAGGAGAGGGGTAGCATTCATATAAATGGCTCGCCTATATGGGCAACGAATCCACTTTCTACTGTGTGGATGCAGAACCACGTCTGACCTCCTGCCAGAATCTTAAAGTAACGAACATGGAGGACAGGGACTGAGAGAAGGTGGCGCTGGATGGAAATGTGGATAGCCCCGGAGGTATGCCGAGATAGTCCGCGCAGTTGCAGTAAACACTGTGTCCAGGTGGCGAAGTGGTTAACCCAACTGCCTGCTAAGCAGCAGATCCCGAAATCGAATCCCAGGCTGGCACACATTTTCACTCGCCGCCGCTGAGTCCACGTAATGTCACGACGAAGCTGACATCAATAGTCCTTTCCCTTTCTCTCGCCTCCATCTTCAGTTTACATATAACCATGTTTTTTAGTCGGTGCTACAGTCTAGCGACTGATTTTAGAATCACACGAAGGATTGCGCACTGGAGACCGCTGCAAACAGTTTCCGCAATTTTCGACAGTGCAGCATTTGTAAATATTTCGCTTTGTACACCCTTCAATGCTGTATAATATATTAAAGCTACTTGGAATATGTTTTTAATTCCTCAGACCAGAATTTCATGGTAAGTAAAATTATGTATATTTCAGAACTATTTAATTACGTATATTTTTAGAACTATTTACCTAATGTGTGCACAGTTCAGCCATATTTCATCGGTCGTGCACCGCCTTGTACTTTGAAACAGTAGATCTTTTACCATGGAAAATGTCATTCTTGCAAATGAACTGAGTCTTTTTAATATCTTAACGATGCTACCTGTTTTGAAAATAGAAATTTGTGCTAATTCGGAGTAGCTCCTACTGGAAAAGTATTTAACTCGCAATTAATTTTTGATAATGCGTCTGCTTAATTTCGTTTTGATCACTGATTAGTTGTGTGTAGTTGAGTAATAATGTAACAGATTGAAAGGAATCTACTGGGGCACACTTGGATGTGGCACTCAAATACAACATTAATATTAATGTAAATTAAAATGAAACTAGTATATTACAAACGATGTATGTCTCTGACAGGCTTTATAATGAGGATCGCTGACTGTGTACGACCGCAGAGCCAAAGATACTGCTTCCGGTCTGGGATTGTAGTGTGGGAGTAAGAGAGCGCTGGGCACACAGTTGTAGGTAGCTGACAGAGAGGGAAAGACGATGGAGTAGGCAGCGTTTGTGGTGTGCTGTGTGAAGCCACCAAGTGTTAGTTTAATGTAGGTATGCCAGCATTGTTGAACATCGAAGCAGATGTCTTCATGCAAGCGAGATAAAGATGTTAAATAATTATGGTGTTTGTTTGGCCAGCGCGTTAGTACAGATGAGTTGGCTGATAACTTGTAATTTTTGAGTAACCCCAGAATGTACGTAAACTTATTTGATAAAAAGGCTAGTTAGAGATTTCACTTTATTCAAAGATTTGTTGACGGAACTATAAGTAATTTGATGATTTGCATTTATGTTGGATTAGTGTACTTATACTCGCTGTATAAATATTATTGTTTGTGGATCAGTTAGTAAATACAGTATATTGTTCTAAACAATGTAACTTCAGTTGTAGATGTTTTTGAAAAGACAAACTTAACTTGCAATATAGCTTTTGCTAAAAAAAAAACTCAGTGTCAGTAATTCACCATAATCAGTACCGGCTCCCTGTCCAGCTCATAGTTTTTCAAAGAAGTTGGATTTTTCATTAATGTTTTCATTTATCAGCCAAAACAATTTCATGTGCGTTTCAAAGTGTTACAGCCAGCACTGCACCCCGGTGAGCCTGTAGCTAGCATATTTATATTTTTTGTGAGAGACCAGAAGCCGGCCGAAGTGGCCGTGCGGTTAAAGGCGCTGCAGTCTGAAACCGCAAGACCGCTACGGTCGCAGGTTCGAATCCTGCCTCGGGCATGGATGTTTGTGATGTCCTTAGGTTAGTTAGGTTTAACTAGTTCTAAGTTCTAGGGGACTAATGACCTCAGCAGTTGAGTCCCATAGTGCTCAGAGCCATTTTTTTTAGAGACCAGAATATATCGCGTTCGACCGTTGCTAAGACAATTTAATTTATTTGTTATGTGCGCAGGCACTCACTTAAGTATTCCAGTTAATTATTATAAACGAACGTTACAAGATGGACGATTAAACACAGTATTGACAAGATTTTGTCTATTACAACACTTTTAAATTTCAGTAGAATATTTGTTCCTAAGTATATGAATATGTTGTACCTTAGAACATGCTTTCACATTCGGAAAAACGTTAATTTTACGGAGTATTTTTATTTTAATTTCCGAAAAAGACTGCAGCACGTAACAAATGAATGCCATTATTTAAAAATGGAATAAGAAAGTACATTAAACTTATGTTGCAGGACTGGCTAGAGGCAAAAGTCTAAGTAACGTTACGTGGTACAGAACACTCCCCTACGCTGAAAAATATTTTGTTAAGAACGTTGATAACAGTGCTCATGATCACTACATTTCGTCTAACGAATCTAAAGTCGCTCGCCTTCCAGAAGTTTTTTTCAGCCCGGTGATGCACAGAATCCGTCGCTTCGCTTCGATCACATCTCGATTCCTGAGGTGGCTATCACATCCGTTAACTCCAATCTGGAGATCAGCGTGAAGACGTGAGTGGGGCCGACAATATGGTTAAAATCCAGAGTCTGTAAGTGTGCCGCAGTCTGCGTCGGACTAACGTAAGACGCCGAACGAGGTGCTCGCACAGGGCATTAAGCCGGAAACTACTATCGCAGCAGTCTTCTGAGGCGCCGTAAAGGCGAGACGAATATTAAATCTTCGTGATGAGAATTTATTGAGGTCGAGTGGCGTCGCTTTTATGCTGTAAACTCCCGCGTCGTGACATAAATTAGACTTGAAAGGGAACTTCATAAACTCGTTCCTGAGAGAAGCTAAATAGGCGGCGACAAACGGCTGGCTCTCTCATGCATATTGCATTATAACCGTCACGGTGCGGAGGAAACACATCTCCCTGTGAAGACTGATCCGGTTGCTCCAGTTTCCGTTCACGTCTTTGCTACATCTTGTATTACCGCTAAGCTTGTCAGCGCTCTCCAAGTGCTCCTTCGTTTCAGCAGAGAAAAACTGTTCAAGTGCAGTGCCATCGAGAAAGTAATTCCTCAATTTAAATGAAAAATAGGGGACGAAGGTCAGAGTGTAATGTTGCGCCAACAGAGAGATCATTACTGACGGAAGACAATGTCGGATTCGACAGGTAAGGGAAAGGGAGCTGGCAATATCATTTTCAAAGGAGCTATTGTGGCACTTTCCTTAAGCAGTTTAGGGACAATACAAGCAACTTACACCAAAATAACTCTCTCACCTAGTATCTGAGTTCAGTGTCAGAACCAATGAGCAGTAGTGGTCGGTTTTCAAAGAAAAGGTGATACTTCCAGAATGAGATTTTCACTCTGCAGCGGAGTGTGCGCTGATATGAAACTTCCTGGCAGATTAAAACTGTGTGCCCGACCGAGACTCGACCTCGGGACCTTTGCCTTTCGCGGGCAAGTGCTCTACCATCTGAGCTACCGAAGCACGACTCACGCCCGGTACTCACAGCTTTACTTCTGCCAGTACCTCGTCTCCTGCATTCCAAACTTTACAGACGCTCTCCTGCGAACCTTGCAGAACTAGCACTCCTGAAAGAAAGGATATTGCGGAGACATGGCTTAGCCACAGCCTGGGGGATGTTTCCAGAATGAGATTTTCACTCTGCAGAGGAGTGTGCGCTGATATGAAACTTCCTGGCAGATTAAAACTGTGTGCCCGACCGAGACTCGAACTCGGGACCTTTGCCTTTCGCGGGCAAGTGCTCTACCAACTGAGCTACAGAAGCACGACTCACGCCCGGTACTCACAGCTTTACTTCTGCCAGTAAAGGTCCCGAGTTCGAGTCTCGGTCGGGCACACAGTTTTAATCAGCCAGGAACTTTCAAAGGTGATACTTATCTAACATATGTTGAAAGTGGGCTGTTTAGGTTTTTATGTTGGTAACGCCACGTAGTGCTCTGTATGAAAATCGCTGACTGCGCTGTGTGCAGTCTGTGGCTGGTTGGACTCATTGGTGGAATATTCGCTTGTGTAGTGTTGGACAGTTGGATGGGAACAGCGCGTAGCGTTGTGCAGTTGCAGGTGAGCCGCCATCAGTGGTGGATGTGGGGATAGATGCCAGAGTTTTGAGAGCGGACGAACTGGACGTGTGTCCGTCAGAAAAAGGAAATTTGTAAGACTGGATGTCATGACTTTTGAACACTATTATGGTAAATACATCGTTTGTTCTCTATCAAAATCTTTCATTTGCTAACTATGCCTATCAGTAGTTAGTGCCTTCAGTTGTTAGAATCTTTTATTTAGCTGGCAGTATTAGCGCTCACTGTATTACAGTAGTTCGACTAACGAAGATTTTTATGAGGCAAGTGATTCATGAAAGGTATAGGTTATTGTTAGTCAGGGCCATTCTTTTGTAGGGATTATGGAAAGTCAGATTGCGTTGCGCTAAAAATATTGTGTGTCAGTTTAGTGACGATCAGAATAAGTAAAGAGAAAACTGTCTGAGTACGTTGAGTTTTGCTCAGATGATTGAAAATCAAATAACGCAGAAGTTTACCAGCACAGTCATTCTTAATTTTTCAAAGGGGACGTTTCAATGGGACTACAAAAAACAAGAAGTGTCCGTGGAAAAAGTGGTCAGTTTTATATACCTGGAGAGTGCATAATAGACAGGAACAGGGTCCTTAAGAAGATAAGAACCGGGGAGAGGGGGTAAACCAGATGACAATGGTGTACTCTGAAAACTTAAGTTTTAGAATTCGATGTCCAACTAAATGAAAAAAGAAACAGTTGCTTTATAGTTTCACACCGATAATTCTTCCTATTTTCATTTATGTTACTGATTTCCTGTAGATAATGACCAGGCCTCACACAGTTTAATGTTTCTAACAGGTAAGTGAAACGGACAGTTGGGAATCACGAAAAATGGCATCAAATGCCACGTTTTCTGCTAGTCCTTAAACAAATGATTATTTCAAATCCTTGTTAATAATGGCAGCAATCTTTCATTCACAACCATCTAAGCAGTTCTGAAGTGTATTACTCACACGCGAAATATTAATAATCTTCCAACAACATACAGCGGCAATACTTGTACATGTACTCAGGGGTGGTGGCAAGGGAGGAGGGCTGTGGGGGCTATAGCCCCCACCCTCCCAATATTACACTGGATAAAATAATTTCAGAAATCAGCGAATATATTACTTCAACTGATTCAATCTTTCTTTTATAACTATGTAGCAATATAGGTTGCAATGTATCTCAAATACATTTTAACACAAGAATAAGAGTGGCAAATAGCTTACTATGAAAAACGAATAAATAATGGACGGGGCGTGAGTCTTGCTTGGGTAGCTCAGTTGGTAGAGCACTTGCCCGCGTAAGGCAAAGGTCCCGAGTTCGAGTCTCGGTCCGGCACACAGTTTCAATCTGCCAGGAAGTTTCATATCAGCGCATACTCCGCTGCAGAGCGAAAATCTCATTCTGGAAATATCATCTAACTTAAAATGGGAGTCTTATTATCTATTAATGTACATTGGATGTATATTAAGGAAAGGAGAACTGGAACTATGAAAGAAAAACTGTATTGATTAAAGTAAAAGACCAGAAACAGTAACTGAGCCTTAAAGAACTGTGACAAGCAGTTATTTCCGAAAGTATAAGTTTTACTTAAATTGTTTGGGACTGTTACTGTCATCAAGCCACTCCTGAACGAAGCTTCTCCACTTTGAGACGAATCGTGGCTTATTTGCGTTACAAAAAGGGGGAGGTGAGAATAAATGTATTGGCTCTTGCAGATATCCATAAAGAAGGATGTGTGGACATTGAAACTATCATTAACATATTTAGTAAAAAGAAACAGAAACGAATGAGCATGCCAAATTGGGCAGAAGACGAAAATATCCACTGAATTTTTTTACAGAATGTTTTTATATTCATGTTCAGGTTCAAGTTTTTACATAGACGTCATCTTCTGTATCCAGAAAATTAATGAAAACTTATATTTTGTAAGTTGACGTTTTTATGGTTTATGTAATTTATAAAATCTCCCATGTTAAAATAAGTTTTCTTTATCCTGAACTTCAAACAGTTACCAAAAACTACTTCAGACACCACCAAATTTTACCAACTTGTCAGTGGAGGACCCCAAACCCCCTCCCCCACACCCCATTAGCCCCCCCCCCCCACCCCTTGAATGACTTCTAGAATCGGCACTGCGTATACTCAAAGAGCTTTACTCACGTTCCAACAGTACTGCTCACAACCTACAGATGAGGTCACATGGTATTGCTTATCCAACATTGTTGTTGTTGTGGTCTTCAGTCCAGAGACTGGTTTGATGCAGCTCTCCATGCTACTCTATCCTGTGCAAGATTCTTCATCTTCAAGTACCTACTGCAACCTACATCCTTCGCTTAGTGTATTCATCTCTTGGCCTCACTTTACGATTTTTACCCTCCACGCTGCCTTCCAGTACTAAATTGGTGAGCTCTTGATGCTTCAGAACATGTGTCACCAACCGACCCCTTTTTCTAGTCAAATTGTGCCACAAATTCCTCTTCTCCCCAAGTCTGTTCAGTACATCCTCATTATTTATGTGATCTACCCATCTAATCTTCAGCATTCTTCTGTAACACCACATTTCGAAAGCATCTATTCTCTTCTTGTCTAAACTATTTATCGTCCATGTTTCACTTCCATACGTGACTACACACAAATACTTTTAGAAAAGACTTCCTGAAACTTAAATCTATACTCGATGTTAACAAATTTCTCTTCTTCAGAAACGCTTTTCTTGCCATTCACAGTCTACATTTTATATCCTTTCTACTTCAGCCATCATCAGTTATTTTCCTCCCCAAATAGCAAAACTCATCTACTACTTTAAGTGTCTCATTTCCTAATCTGATTCCCTTAGTATCACCTGATTTAATTATACTACTTTCCATTATACTCGATTTGCTTTTGTTGATGTTCATCTTATATCCACCTTTCAAGACACTGTCCATTCCGTTCAACTGCTCTTCCAAGTCCTTTGCTGTCTCTGACAGAATTACAATGTCATCGGTGAACCTCAAAGGTCTTATTTCTTCTCCATGGATTATAATTCCTACTCCAAATTTTTCTTTTATTTCCTTTACTGCTTGCTCAGTATACAGATTGAATAACATTGGGGATAGGCTGCAACGTTGTGTCACTCCCTCCTCAACCACTGCTTCTCTTTCATGTCCCTCGATTCTTATAAGTGCCATCTGGTTTCTGTACGAATTGTAAATAGCCTTTTTCTCCCTGTATTTGACACCTACCACCTTCAGAATTTGAAAGAGAGTATTCCAGTCAACAATGTCAAATGCTTTCTCTAAGTCTACAAATGCTAGAAACGTAGGTTTGCCTTCTGAGATAATTCGTAGGGTCAGCCATTTTGCACTTCCAGTCGATCTCATTTTTGAGACGTTTATATTCCTTTTTGCCTGCTTCATTTGCTGCATTTTTGTATTTTATCCTTTCATCAGTTAAATTCATGGTGTGGGTGGTTCATGGTGTGGGTTCCTGTAGTCATGTCCTAGTTCATGAACCACGGGCAACGTATGAGTGGCCAAGTAAGTGGTCCCGACAGTCGGGATACCAGTTACTTTGGAATAAGGCTGGGCATCTCGGACATATTCTGAGTCGTGGTCACCTTTGTGCTCATACGGCAAAGACTACCAAATCCACCGGTTAGTCCCCCAACCGTTAGGGGTAAAACCCAATGGGACTCGGGGCAAGTAAGGCTAGCAACCTGCTTCCCTGGTACTTTAAATATGATGCTGGCAACAATCAGAGCAAAATGCCTCGGACCTTTGGAGGTGACGGAGTCCCACCTCTAACTGACAAACCAGGGACTCCTAAGATACGACTTGGCAAACAAATGGTAATGAGATGGGGAGCTATTAATATCAATGGGGGCTACTCTTGGAAGAAGGTAGAGCTGGCAGAGGCTGCAAGTAAGATGGGGCTGGACGTTTTAGCTGTTGGTGACATTCGGGTAAGGGGTGAGAAAGAAGAAGAACTGGGAGAATACAAGGTCTACTTGTCAGGAGTCAAAGCAGGAATAGCACAATGGGATGTAGGGCTTTACATAAGGAAAGAAATGGAACCCAGCGTAGTTGCAATAAGGTATGTAAACGAACGACTGATGTGGATAGATTTGACAGTGTCTAGCAAGAAAATTAGGATTGTGTCAGTATCTTTGCATTGTGAAGGGACTGATCATGATAAGATGGATAGTTTTTATGAGGCACTCAGTGATGTAGTTGTTAGAGTAAAGGACAAGGACAGTGTTCTGCTCATGGGTGATTTTAACGCCAGGATTGGAAATCGAACAGAAGGGTATGAAAAGGTTATGGGTAAATTTGGAGAGGATATGGAGACCAACAGGAACGGGCAGCAACTCTTGGATTTCTGTGCCAGTATGGGCTTAGTAATCACAAACTCCTTTTTTAAACATAAGAACATTCACCGGTATACTTGGGAAAGCAGGGGAACCAGATCTGTCATTGACTATATAATAACAAATCAGGAATTCAGGAAGGCTGTGAGGGACACACGTGTATTCAGGGGATTCTTTGATGACACTGACCATTATTTAATCTGCATTGAAATTGGGATTGCGAGACCGAAAGTGCAGGAGGTCAGGTCCATATGTAGGAGGATAAGAGTGGAGAAACTTCATGATAAGGAAATCAGGCACAAGTACATAACAGCGATCTCAGAAAGGTACAAGTTAGTTGAATGTAGTCAATTACAGTCATTGGAAAAGGAATGGACAAGGTACAGGGACACAGTACTAGAAGTGGCTAAAGAATGTCTTGGAACAGTAGTGTGTAAAAGTAGGAGGAAGCAAACAGCTTAGTGGAATGACACAGTCAAGGCAGCCTGTAAAAGGAAAAAGAAGGCGTATAAAAAATGGCTACATACTAGAACTCAGGTAGACAGAGAAAGTTATGTTGAAGAAAGAAACAAAGCCAAACAGATAATTGCAGCATCCAAGAAGAAATCTTGGGGAGACTTTGGAAACAGGTTGGAGACATTGGGTCAAGCTGCTGGAAAACCATTCTGGAGTGTAATTAGCAGTCTTCGAAAGGGAGGTAAGAAGGAAATGACAAGTATTTTGGACAGGTCAGGAAAACTGCTGGTGAATCCTGTGGATGCCTTGGGCAGATGGAGGGAATATTTTGAAGAGTTGCTCAATGTAGGTGAAAATACGATCAGTAATGTTTCAGATTTCGAGGTAGAATGGGATAGGAATGATGATGGAAATAGGATCACGTTTGAGGAAGTGGAGAAAATGGTCAATAATTTGCAGTGCAATAAAGTGGCTGGGGTGGATGAAATTAAGTCGGAACTCATCAAGTACAGTGGAATGTCAGGTCTTAAATGGCTACACAGGATAATTGAAATGGCCTGGGAGTCGGGACAGGTTCCATCAGACTGGACAAAAGCAGTAATCACACCAATCTTTAAACATGGAAACAGAAAAAATTGTAACAACGACAGAGATATCTCTTTAATCAGCGTTGTCGGTAAAATCTTCTCAGGTATTGTTGAAAGGAAAGTGCGAGTATTAGTTGAGGAGCAATTGGATGAAAATCAGTGTGGGTTTAGGCCTCTTAGAGGTTGTCAGGACCAGATCTTTAGCTTACGACAAATAATGGAGAAGTGTTATGAGTGGAACAGGGAATTGTATCTATGCTTTATAGATCTAGAAAAGGCATATGACCGGGTTCCTAGGAGGAAGTTATTGTCTGTTCTACGAGATTATGGAATAGGAGGCAAACTTTTGCAAGCAATTAAAGGTCTTTACATGGATAGTCAGGCAGCACTTAGAGTTGACGGTAAATTGAGTTCATGGTTCAGAGTAGTTTCAGGGGTAAGACAAGGCTGCAACCTGTCTCCACTGTTGTTCATATTATTTATGGATCATATGTTGAAAACAATAGACTGGCTGGGTGAGATTAAGATATGTGAACACAAAATAAGCAGTCTTGCATATGCGGATGACTTAGTTGTGATGGCAGATTCGATTGAAAGTTTGCAGAGTAATATTTCAGAGCTAGATCAGAAATTTAAGGACTATGGTATGAAGATTAACATCTCCAAAACGAAAGTAATGTCAGTGGGAAAGAAATATAAACGGATTGAGTGCCAAATAGGAGGAACAAAGTTAGAACAGGTGGACGGTTTCAAGTACTTAGGATGCATATTCTCACAGGATGGCAACATAGTGAAAGAACTGGAAGCGAGGTGTAGCAAGGCTAATGCAGTGAGCGCTCAGCTACGATCTACTCTCTTCTGCAAGAAGGAAGTCAGTACCAAGACTAAGTTATCTGTGCACCGTTCAATCTTTCGACCAACTTTGTTGTATGGGAGCGAAAGCTGGATGGATTCAGGTTACCTTATCAATAAGGTTGAGGTTACGGATATGAAAGTAGCTAGGATGATTGCAGGTACTAGTAGATGGGAACAATGGCAGGAGGGTGTCCACAATGAGGAAATCAAAGAAAAACTGGGAATGAACTCTATAGATGTAGCAGTCAGGGCGAACAGGCTTAGATGGTGGGGTCATGTTACACGCATGGGAGAAGCAAGCTTACCCAAGAGACTCATGGGTTCAGCAGTAGAGGGTGGGAGGAGTCGGGGCAGACCAAGGAGAAGGTACCTGGATTCGGTTAAGAATGATTTTGAAGTAATAGGTTTAACATCAGAAGAGGCACCAATGTTAGCACTGAATAGGGGATCATGGAGGAATTTTATAAGGGGGGCTATGCTCCAGACTGAACGCTGGAAGGCATAATCAGTCTTAAATGATGATGATGATGATGATCAGTTAAATTCAATATCTCTTCTGTTACACAAGGATTTCTACTAGCCCTCGTCTTTTTACCAACATGATCATCTGCTGACTTCACTATTTCATCTGCCAAAACTACCCAGTCTTCTTCTACTGTATTTCTTTTTCCTGTTCCGGACAATCGTTCCCTAACGCTCTCCCTGAAACTCTCTACAACCTCTGGTTCTTTCAGTTTATCCAGATCCCATCTCCTTAAATTCCCACCTTTTTGCATTTTCTTCAGTTTTAATCTAGTAGTAGTAGTAGTAGTAGTAGTAGATTTATTCATCTGTAGATCTCTTTTTACAAGGATATAGGACATGTCAAAGTATTTACAAGTTTAGACCAATTTAAAAGAAGCTAATTCGTATACACATATATGTACAGACTTCTAGTTAGAGACAATCATTAGATTTACTCCTGGTATACAATACTTTTTTTACAAATAACTTATTAAATAATGAAATGCCACACTGTTCACTCATATCTTACTATCAATCACTGCACACACTATACACACATCGTTTCGTAACACTTCACACACACACACACACACACACACACACACACACACACTCATACACACTGATGATCTCTGGGCCATTTTCTGTACCGCAACTTCCCATTTGCTATCCTGAGAAAGTGAGTCAGTATCCCCCCATAATGAGTGAGATGTTGATCTCAGAAAGAGGAAGAAGCGTTAGTATTGTGCTATGAATAGCTTGGGGGTAAGTATTTCTAGAAAGGAAAAAAGAAAGAAAAAACATTAAGTGAAGCTGTTATGTGGATTGTTGGATGTTTTATAAACATTATTATTGTTATTATTATTTATTAGTATTACATTTTTTATCAAACTCCTACTTGTTTTATCTAAGTAAGCCTTCAATGTATAAAATGTATTGCATTACAGGTACTTTTGGCTGCCTTTTCAAATAAGTGTATTTTTGCAATTTCTTTAATCTGTTTTGGTAATGTAGTGTACAGTTTTATTCCTTGGTAGAAAATGCTGTTTTAGTTTTATGTTTATTTTTTCTTGGTAGATGTAAGTTGAGTCTATCTCTTGTTGCATGGTCATGGACAGAGCTGTTTGTGCAGTAATTACCAATGTTATGTCTGATGTGTACAACTGACTGGTAAATGTATTCACATGGAGCAGTTAAAATCCCCAGTGTTTTGAACAGATCATTACAATGAGCTCGACTAGTAATTTTTGTTATTGTTCTTATGGCTCTTTTCTGGAGTTTGAAAATTGTGTTTATATTTTGTGCGTTTTTTCCCCACAAAGGAATGCAATAGTTAAGAAATGAGTGTACATATGAATAATATGTAACTAAATGACACTGCATGTTACACACTGATGATAGGATTCTAATGGCATAACATGCTGATGACATTCTGTTTGCAAGTACCTTTGTGTGTTCACGCAACTTCTACTGAAAATCAATATTCATTCCTAGAAATTTTGCATTTGTTACACAGTCTATAGAGGTGCCATCTACACTCAATTTAACATTGTCATTGTTCCTCTTCAAACTGAAATTCATGGCATTAGTTTTCTTTATGTTCAGTGTCACTTTATTGCTTGTTGACCAATCATAAACATCCTTGAGAGTTTCATTTGCCTTCTCGGCAAGGAGTTCTCTTGTTTTCTCACTGACCATAATATTTCTGTCATCAGCGAAGAGAATTTTTTCACCATGAGTAACACTACAGGGAGAGTAGTTTACCCTTGCTTTCAGCCATTCGCAGTACCAGTACAGCAAGGCCGTTTTGGTTAGTGTTACAAGGCCAGATCAGTCAATCATCCAGACTGTTGCCCCCACAACTACTGAAAAGGCTGCTGCCCCTCTTCAGGAACCACACGTTTGTCTGGCCTCTCAACAGATACCCCCCCCCGTTGTGGTTGCACCTACGGTATGGCTATCTGTATCGCTGAGGCACGCAAGCCTCCCCACCGACGGCACGGTCCATGGATCACGGAGGGAGGTATGCAAATTATGCACTGGTACTTGTGTTTGTCTTTATTTACATCAGCTTGTGGAAACGTTATGTTGTAATGTAATATATGCAACATTATATTACAATATAACGGTTCCACAAGCCGCTGTAAATAAGGAAATGTATATATCGTGGTCAGAGTCCACATCTGCGCCTGGAAATGTGTTACAATTTAAAACCTGGTTCCTAAATCTCTGTCTTACCATCATATAATCAATCTGAAACCTTCTAGTGTCTCCAGGCCTCTTCCACATATACAACCTTCTATGATTAAGTTATGATCTGCGCAAAATTCTACCAAGCGGATTCCTCTTTCATTTCTTACCCCCATTCCAAATTCACCTACTTCTTTTTCTCTTCCTTTTCCTACTATCGAATTCCAGTCCCCCATGAGTTTTAAATTTTCTTCATTTGTGAGGCCATAGTGTCCGTAGTTGCTTTATAATTCACGAGGGTGTTTTTGATCCGTTGTTGCAACTGCAAAAATGACTGATTTTTTCACCAGATGCTTTTCGCTTTATTGAGGTAAAGCATCATCAGTGGTCTGTAATTATCAACTTATTCTTAACGAACTGTTTTTCGATCTAAAAAGCAAATTAAAATGTAAATAAACTTAATTAGAGACCTCTGATGAGCTTCATCTCAATAAAGCGAAACGCGTCTGGTGGAAAAATCAGGCATTTTTGTAGTTGCAAAGACAGATCAAAAACACGCTCATGAAATATTAAATTTTCGTCTCCCATCATTATCTGAATAATTTCTTTCATCTCATCATACAGTTTTTGAATATCTTCGTCATCTGCTGAGCTAGTTGGCATATGAACTTGTACTACTGTGGTAGACGTGGGCTTCGTGAAAATCTTGGCATGCAGTAGTTTAGTGTCACTCGCTTCAGAAGAATGCCAAATTATTTTAGCTGAAACCTGGGTAAAGCTTGCTTTCTATTTGCAACTGAGGCTGACGCGTTACGTGTTCAATTATCACAGTTGCTGACAGGGCTGCACAGCGTTAAAAATTCTTAATTAGCGAAGGTTGTCACATGATATGGGTGTCATTGGAAAGAGAAACTGCACATTAACAGCACTGCGTGACCATATCCTTGAACGTTATAGTACTTTGGTCATAAGGTGTACCGAAAGTTTGGGCTAGTTGAAATCGTTAATTAACAATATCTGGTAAAACTAATTCACCTTGGGCAAAATAACTACATTACTGAAATCAGGGGAAAATATTCTTTGTAGTGAGTGTGGTCTTTCCTTTAGATTTAACGAATTAGCTCGCAATGTTTTATGTATAGTTGGCTTCCGAAATTTTATAATCACAGTAACTTTTGAACTACTCATTTCTGGTGAAATTAATTATTGCAATACAGTCAGATCAGCACGACCAAAATAACAAAGTTTTGAAGTGGATTTCAGTTTATGAAAAGCTGATATATTGTATAAAATGTGTTCACTATTGTAATATTAACATTAATATCTGAATAAGTACCGGGTGATCAAAAAGTCAGCATAAATTTGAAAACCGAATAAATCACGGAACAATGTTGATAGAGAGGTACAAATTGACACACATGCTTGGAATGACACGGGGTTTTATTAGAACCAAAAAAATACAAAAGTTCAAAAATTGTCGGACAGATCAGAATAGCAATAATTAGCATAACAAAGTAAGACAAAGCAAAGGTGATGTTCTTTACAGGAAATGCACAATATGTCCACCATCATTCCTCAAAAATAGCTGTAGTCGAGGAATAATGTTGTGAACAGCACTGTTAAGCATGTCCGGAGTTATGGTGAGGCATTGGCGTCGGATGTTGTCTTTTAGCATCCCTAGAGATGTCGGTCGATCACGATACACTTGCGACTTCAGGTAACCCCAAAGCCAATAATAGCACGGACTGAGGTCTGGGGACCTGGGAGGCCAAGCATGACGAAGGTGGCGGCTGAGCACACGATCATCACCAAACGCCGTGCACAAGAGATCTTTCACGCGTCTAGCAATATGGGTGGAGCGACAACCTGTATAAACATCATACGTTCCAGAAGGTGTTTATCAGCCAGGCTGGGGATGATGCGATTCTGTAACATATCGGCGTACCTCTCACCCGTCACGGTAGCAGTTACAAAACCAGAATCACGCACTTCCTCGAAGAAAAAAGGCCCGATAACAGTAGATCTGGTAAATCCAACCCATACCGTGACTTTCTCGCCGTGCAATGGAGTTTCCACGACAGTTCTAGGATTTTCGGTAGCCCAAATTCTGCAGTTGTGGTCTTTGTCAGACCCTCGGAGCGTGAAATGAGCTTCGTCGGTCCACAACACGTTACTCAACCAATCGTCATCTTGCACCATCTTTTGAAACGCCCACAACACAAATGCCCTCCGCCTCACTAAATCGTCAGGTAATAGTTCATGATGCCGATGGATTTTGTACAGATAGCATCGGAGGGTACGCCTAAGTGCCAACCAAACAGTAGTGTATGGAATGCCAGTGCGACGTGCGACTGCACGAGCGCTGACTTCCCGGTGCATAGACAAACCCGCTACAGTCTCCATTTCTTCCTGAACTGTCTCAGCAGCATTACGCCTTGTGCTCGGTCAGCCACTATGGGATCTATCGTCTAAACAACCCGTGGCTTCAAACTTCGTAATCATTCTCGCCACAGCTGCATTTGTCAACGGACCTTTACCCGTTCAAATCCCCTTCCTATGGCGATAGGATCGTAACGCTGAACTAGCACTAAAAGCGCCTTTTCAAGGTAACGTCAACATACTGAGACTGCTGGCGCATCTGATGCTCTCTCTCTTTTTTTTCTTTATTGTTATTTTCAAACCCGTACAAACAGGCAGGCTGTCAGCAGCATGTTACGCCGCTCTTCAGCCATAGAATAGATAAATAAACAACAGAAAGTGACATAACGGTGGTTGATAAAACAGGAAACACATAAAGACAAACACGGAGCCGTTCACACTCGACGATAATCCACACTACAAACTGTTGACACAACGCACAGACACTGAAGATGGCGATGTCACATGTGAACGATGGAGCGTGACAGTGAACACTGAACACTAAACACGACGGCACACACAAGACACTGATGGCGATGATCTCCAGCGCGCGAATGTCCGCATAGCGTGTGTGAGTCTGGGGAACTGCCAAGAGGGGAAGAAGGGTGAGGTGGAGGAGAGGGGAGAACAAAGATGCCAATGGCTGAGGAGATGGGGGGAGGAGTAGAGGGACAGGGGAAGGGCAGCCCGGGGGAGGAGTGGGGAGAAATGGAGGAGGGAGGGAAGAGGGAGAGAAGGGAGGGAGGGTGCCCAAAGGAGCAAACACAGGAAGATGGAGGGAGGATCAAAGTTGGTAGGAGGGGTAGATGGAGAGGAGGAGGGCATCATCAGGGAGAGGGAGCTGGCGGAAGCCACCTTGGGAGAGGGTAAGGAGAGATGGAGACCGGGTGGGACGTGGGAAACAGGCGCGGCAGCGGGCGGGGGTGGGAGAGGATTCTCTGTCTCATTACAGCTCCTTTTATACACGATTGCCATGCGCAGTCACTGACGTTTTGCTGTCCAGCGCCATCTGTTGGACATTTTGTGAACTTTTTTTTGTCTAATGAAACCCCATGTCATTCCAAGCATATGTGTCAATTTTTACCTCTCTATCTACATTATTCCGTGGTTTATTAAGTTTTCAAATTTATACTGACTTTTTGATCACCCGGTATATTAGCAAAAAAATTATGCTTTAACATATACAGGGTGTTACAAAAAGGTACGGCCAAACATTCAGGAAACATTCCTCACACACAAATAAAGAAAAGATGTAATGTGGACAAGTGTCCGGAAATGCTTAATTTCAATGTTAGGGCTCATTTTAGTTTCGTTCAATGGAGCACGTTATCATGATTACATACGGGATACTCTACCTGCGCTGCTAGCCTTTACAAGTACGACACAACATGTGGTTCATGCACGATGGAGCTCCTGCACATTTCAGTTGAAGTGTTCGTATGCTTCTCAATAACAGATTTGCTGACCGATGGATTGGTAGAGGCGGACCAATTCCATGGCCTCCACGCTCTCCTGATCTCAACCCTCTTGACTTTCATTTATGGGGGCATTTGAGTCTACGCAACCCCGGTACCAAATGTAGAGACTCTTCGTGCTCGTATTGTGGACGGCTGTGATACAATACGCCATTCTCCAGGGCTGCATCAGCGCATCATGGATTCCATGCGACGGAGGGTGGCTGCATGTATCCTCGCTAATGGAGGACATTTTGAACATTTCCTGTAACAAAGTGTTTGAAGTCACGCTGGTACGTTCTGTTTCTGTGTGTTTCCATTCCATGATTAATGTTATTTGAAGAGAAGTAATAAAATGAGCTCCAACATGGAAAGTAAGCGTTTCCGCACACATGTCCACATAACATATTTTCTTTCTTAGTGTGTGAGGAATGTTTCCTGAAAGTTTGGCCGTACCTTTTTGTAACACCTTGTATATATTAGGAGGGTAGATAAAGCAGGAAGCTGCGGGCAAATCCTGCTTTGTCACAACATGGTGCACAAGAAACACCAAAAAGAATATTAGCATCATTCTCCCAATTTTTTGAGGGCTTCTATGATTTCTTCTTCCCTTGGGTTCCATTCCCATTATATTTTTCACCACTTCTTTTGATGAATTCTTTTGAGGCGTCTGTACCACAATATACATTTTATTTCGGATTTTGTAGTTAAAGTTCCTTTCATATTTCTCTGGTCCTAGAACTCTCTATTTTCTTGAGCTGCTGCGACATTTCAAAGGCAAGGAATATTTCTTTGTCACTTCTGTCCATCTCCCACCCTTATGCCTCGTACTTATGTTTTTCTTATTTTGCCACTTCATAATACTAATTCCGCTTTTAAAAAGATAATGGAGCCAAAAAACAGAAGATAAAATATGGGGGCGAAAATGAAGGGAATCAGAAGAAAACAGACCGAAGATGAAAGGAATCAGAAGAAAACAGGCTAAAAATAGCAATGTCTAGTGTAACAGGATGGACTTGACACAGTCGAAGAAACAGGTTAGAGAACCACCAATGGTACAGATAACAAAGGCAAATACTGAAGATCGTATAAGAAGTGGGAGTGGCAGTAAGGAAAAGGATAAACAGGTTCTGGGAAGAGAAGAAACCAGTTCTTAAATCTGATATGCTGCAGAGGCCACGGACAGAAGAAGATATGCATAGGTGATCGTATCCCCTGCATGACGAACTTATTCCTTTACATAATCAATATTTCGCTCTACAATGAAACCTGTGTAATAACGAAACTTCATGAAAGTTTAAATACGTATACCGGAACAGGATTCGAACCCACACTCTTATCTGCCGAAGGAAATGCTCTTTCCCAAGGAGTTACACAAATACTTCACACTGCTCCGCTCGAAGCTTCAGTTTCTCTTTTCTTCCCACTTCCCAAACTTCACAAAGCCTCTCCCTGCATCCTGATCCAGTATTCTGTATGAATAATGGCGCTAATAATGTCGTTGCTTATCTTTGACACTTCTGCTATCACTGTAAGAAACATCCGCACGTTTCTGGAGAGACGAGTTCGGAGAACAGTGAAAAAGTGGCTGAGAGAAGACGATCTCATATTAGCAGTGAGGCAGCTGCAGTAACAATGCTGTGAGCATAGGAGAGAACTCCTGATCGTTGTCATGGATTTAGACAGAGCATACGAAACTGAATACAGAAATATTGTTTGTGAAGCATTAAGAAGCAAACTTTATTGAGGGCAAAAGGAAGTGTAAGTTGTGTGAGAGTGGGAAGAGAGAGAAAGAAATTTGAAGGAACAGGTGAATTAGGTGGTGCGGCATGGAGAGGGAGGCGTCCATTCCTGTGGCAGTGGTAGATGAAGTTGCTGCAGCCGACTGTCCAGCACAAGGCTCAAATTTTACAGCCAGTGCTCGAGCTGTGTCCCGGGAATTGTCTCTCCCCTCATAAGCACTTCAAAAGATTTTTCGACGCATTTTACACTGCTGTCCCCACAAGTTCAGAAAGTGCACCAAATGAATTCCGAAGATTGGCTGCAAAGTCGTGTTTTTGCACTTCGTTTTCTGGCAAATACGTAAATGGGTAACAGGTGGCTGGCCAATACTCTTTGGGCAGACAAAGCAGATTCTGCTCTGCACAGTGACAAGAATGCACAGATCTGTCACATGTGGGATTCTACTCCACCACAGATGTACAGGAGCATCCGCTGCACTCACTTTATGTGGTTGTGTGGCGTGGTTTCACAAGCTCCTTCATTCTTGGTCCATTTTTGTTTGAAGAGAGGACACTTCGCTTGACTGTTAGGTGTGCAGTGACATCTGCACATCATAACGACTTCCCTGCACCACAGATGATTCCAGCTTTGCAAGAACACTGCTGTGTCGAAACCACTATTTTGATTCAAGATGCAGCGACACCAAATGTCGTTTGCCGGGCGAAAAATATGCCTCAAGAAATCTTCGTTAGCGACTGCATCATCACCAGTTTCAAGATGTATGAGCTTCCAGATCCGCTGCCCTAAATCCATGTGACATCTAGTTGTTGGGATATCTGAAAAAGTCGTGTCTATGAGGGATGCATCCAGACTCTTCCTGGAGGACAGCATACGACGACATATCGCTCTGATTACATCGAATACGCTGTGAGCAACTGTTGACCAGGCCATGTTATGGATGCAGCACGTTGCTGAGTCGAGAGATGACACTGAACACATGTTGTAACTTGTGACCATACCCTAATAAAAGTGCCAGAACCACCGTTATCATGTGTTTGATCGTTCCGCCTCTTTGCCTGCAGCCCCACCAATTTCTGCCCGCTTACAGCATCATGTTTTCCCCTTGAGGCAGAAAGTCTAACTATTATTTTTTCAGCATAAACGGTTCAAATGGCTCTGAGCACTATGGGACTTAACATCTGAGGTCATCAGGCCCTGTAGAACTTACAACTACTTAAACCTAACTAACCTAAGGACATCACACACATCCATGCCCAAGGCAGGAGTCGAACCTGCGCCGCAGCGGTCGCGCGGTTCCAGACTGAAGCGCCTAGAACCGCACGGCCACACTGGCCGGCTTTTCAGCATATCCTGGGAGTGCACCAATTAATGAACACACTTAAGATGTTTCAGCGTCCTTCAGCGCATACAGCACGGAACACTGTCAATTTAATTATAGCCACCCAGTACATCCGTAGACATTATAAACTAGCTGATAAACCTGTTGTTGCTCAGACATTTATTGATAGCTGTGCCCGAGACTTAATATGAGTGGAATTTATTTATAACTTATAAATTTTCTTTGTATACATGTTTTGAAGTGGTATGATTGGGGACTCGAACGAAGAGCTTGTTTACTTGGCTAACGTGGGATTGAGCCATGTTGAGCAAACTCCAACTGGCACTAAGAGCCCACACCCACAATTCGCAGCATCTGGTATCATGCTTTGTTTATGGTCATGGCACAATATTAGCTGACCGGAAGTTGTATGCATTTAGAGTGAAGCAATGTCGTTAAATTTTTAATAGACAAAGCAAAATCCGCATTTCCTAGAGAAGATAATCCGCTGTTAGTTCGTATTTTTAAAGATAAGACTGCAGAGTTTAATTCTGTGACCGACATAAGTACATCTGTCATTGAGTTTGAAAACGCTAACAACGCCATCTTTTGATTCTTTGGTGTGCTACGAAACTAACAGCGCTGTCTCTTGGTTCTTTAGTGTACTATGCTGCGATGAATAAACGTCCGAAATACTAGTACAAAGCTGAGTCTTCCAATTCTGATAAAATAAAGTCTAGGCTTTGATCCAAGCTACGCTCAAATGAGCTGTGGAAACCCTATGAGAATTCATTCAATGCTTTGCACATTAGCGTGTTCAAACAGACAGATAAAGCGGTTTCAGATAAATGTTTAAATTGCGATATCTATTGTTTCCATGATCCGATTTTGATTAAATAAAGCCTACACGATGCCGCAAGCTTCAGTAAAGGTACCTACGGAAACCCCATGAAAATGCATCTAGTAGTTTTGGAGAAGCGTTTTCAAACAGACAGACATGACAGGGGTTGGATTGTTTGGGGGAGAAGACCAGACAGCGAGGCCACCGGTCTCATCGGATTAGGGAAGGATGGGGAAGGAAGTCGGCCGTGCCCTTTCAAAGGAACCATCCCGGCATTTGGCTGGAGCGATTTAAGGAAATCACGGAAAACCTCAATCAGGATGGCCGGACGCAGGATTGAGCCGTCGTCCTCACGAATGCGAGTCCAGTGTGCTAATCACTGCACCACCTCTCTTGGTCAGACATGACAGTTTTAGAGATTTATTGTTAGTGTGGATTAAAGTCCCTCACTGTGTTTTGCTGTCGGTTTGTCAACGCTAATCTCAGGAACTACTGTAGAGATTTTCGTACAGTTTCCGCTAATAGATGGACTTATTCACGAGAAAGGTTTGTGTATGTCATTTTTTACCCCTGCGGCAGACATGTTGTCCGGCCATAAATAGTTGGTACTACACGTGCGAAGTTGGGGTAGGTCGTTAGTTCCGTACTAAGTCCGACTAGCCGCAGTAGATGAATCTTCTTCAGTTTACTTGTTAGTGTGTTCAATGCTGGAAATGCGTAACCGTACGCCTGCACATGCACACATTTTTGGCGAATTTGGCCATTTGGAATCTGTTCATTTGCTGAATGTTTTAGACGAACTATGTATATTTGCCAGCAAAGATTTACTGAGTACCTCATCTGTAAAATGATTAGCCGAATAGTCGTTTTAGATTCACACCTGGTAAACTTCTTGTTCACTTTCATGGAGAGCTGTTGAAGAACCAACCGAGGTAGCTTTGATTTGATTTGACTTCTTTATTTATCCGTGAAACAATTTACATTGTATGGATTTCGTCATTGAATAATAGACAATTTAACAGTTTAAATTTGTTTCTTGTACAATAGTTGACAGTGAAATTTTCTTACAATGTAATTTACATTTTTCAGTCTTATATAATTATTATTTCTCCATATAGATTAACACAGAACTTTCAGATTTTAAGTAACCTTTTTTAATTCAAGTATTCAATTACTGTATAGTAACTTTTATTTTGTAAAAACTTTTTAGTTTTTCTTTGGAGGAGAAGATTGTCTCTGTGTCTTTTATGTTTGCGGTAATTATTATATAATTTGATGGCATTGTACAGTAGACTCTGTTTCGTTTTAACTTTATTTTTTCTATCCAGATGCAAATTATTGCAGTTCCTAGTTTCGTAACCATGTACAGAACCATTGTCAACACAGTGTCCAATATTTTTTTAAATGTACATAACATTCTGAAAAATATATTTACATGGAACAGTTAAGATTCCCAGCATTTTAAAAAGTTCAAGGCAGTGAGCCATGCTGCCACTCTTGGTCATTATACGTACTGCTCTTTTCTGCAATTTGAATATAGCTTCGATATTTTTGCTGTTCACTCCCCAGAATATTATCCCATAACTAATAACGGAATGGATATACGCAAAGTATACTGATCTAATACATGAAATATGGCATGCTGAAGTAAGAACTCTCAGGGCATAGCATGCTGTAGAGATTCTGTTACGAAATATTTTTACATGGTCTTCCCACTTCAACTGACTATCAACTTGCATGCCAAGAAATTTCGTGCTTTCCACCCGTTGTATGGTTTCATTACCTAACTTCAGGTTATTATAATATGGTTTTTTGTTTATGTAAAAGTTCGTAGCACTTGTTTTCTTAATATTAAGCGTGACTTTGTTGTTAGCTGCCCACGCATATACTTTTTAGTGTTTCTTCAGCTTTCTCTCTTAGATCTACATGTGATGTGTCACTGATTAACACATTAGAGTCATCTGCAAACAATATTGTATGCCCATTCTTTATACTTTGTGGGAAATCATTAATATAAATTAGAAATAGTACTGGACCTAGGACACTATCCTGTGGTACTCCTATATTTATATGTTTGGGGTCAGAAATATGTTTTTCAATACAGTTGGGGTTACGTGATAAATGTGTTATTTCAGTCATCTGTATTCTATTTTCTAGATATGACTGGAACCATTTTTTTACAATCCCCCTTATTCCCAGTTCATCTAGCTTAACCAACAGTGTTTTGTGATCCACTGTGTCAAAAGCTTTGGTTAGCTCGAGAAATATACCTGTTGTATGGTTTCCTTTATCGAGTGCTTCTAGGATATATTTAGTGAGATATGCTGTTGCTGCTTCTGTGCCTTTCCCTGTTCGGTGGTAACACACTGAACTCACATTCGTTAGGAAGGCAGTTCAAATCTTCATCCAGTCATCCGAATTTAGCTTTTCCGTGTTTACCTTAAATAGCTCAAGGCAAGTACTGGGACAGTACCTCTGAAAAGGACCCAGCTAATGTGCTTCCTCAGTCTGAACCAGGGCTCCGTCTCTGGGGACATCGACGATGACTTGACGTTGAGGTATAAGCTTCCTTCCTATTGTCCTTTTGTTGTCGGCGGCCCTAGCACAACTTCTTCGCAACTAGTCACCGTAGTGACATGTTCCGGTAAGCAGTTCCCATGTTAATTAATTACAGTTATACTATTACAGCAGCAAATTGACACTTCACAGGCTATGTGGTTCCAAATGTGTCACTAGTCTTCGCCAGATAAGCATAGTTTTCCCAAGTAGAGAAACTGTCAGTTTTATTTATACATTTTCAATTTGCATGAAAATGCTGTGAGACTAAGTCAAAGTGGCCATCTGGATGCACTTTTAATAACTTTACTTATTTCTGGACCACACCTCTTATTTTTCATCAACCATACGCGTTTCGACTTTCCATCATTTTCAGAGACATTGGTATGTCAGTCAAATAAAAACATTAGATACTTTTATTAAATTGTCGTGTGACTAGGGCCTCCCGTCGAGTAGACCGTTCGCTGGGTGCAAGTGTTTCGATTTGACGCCACTTCGGCGACTTGCGCGTCGATGGGGATGAAATGATGATGATTAGACAACACAACACCTAATCCCTGAGCGGAGAAAATCTCCGACCCAGCCGGGAATCGAACCCGGTCCTTTAGGATTGATATTCTGCCGCGCTGACCACTCAGTTACTGGGGGCGGACATTAGATACACTGTAAAACGTCAACATGCTCGAGCACGACCCAAGTGCAGACTCACAAAGCAATGCTTCTGAAAATGACGGAAAGTCGAAACGGATAAGATTGACGAAAAATAAAAAGTGTGGCGAAGAAATAAGTAAAGTTATTAAAATTATTCATTTCCTGAGGTTCTGTGAGACTGAAGCGGAATGGAAGGTACTCGAAACTATAATGAATCACTTTAGTCCTTCAAAAGGGTATTTGATAAAGAACACAACTTTTGAAATGACCACCATTTCTCTTTAGTAAGTTGGAACCACTGGACGTGGTACGAATATCAACTGTTCTATTTGTGGTTAGTAATGGACTGCTTCACGACGGGAAAGCGTATTATAAAAGTGACAACTCATTACAAATGTGGTGAATGTCGTGCGGAGACTGCAGAGTTACTTGCTGTGGTTGTGCTGCAGTAGTCCCAGTTTCCGATGATGTTGCCTTGCTGGTGTGTGCCATGGTTGTTGAACCAACGTCATTCCTTTGGTCCGGTATATGCTTCAAGTTCATATCTTTCGAAATATGCAACTGTAAAGTTTCTATCTCATTCTGAAGCCTACGAATTTCTTCCGTTATCGAACCGTATCGTTTGCCGTCGTCGTTCATTGCTTTTGCAGTTAATGTTCGACGTAGCTAACGAAAGGTTTAAAGTTTCTTAATCGGAAGTCACCAACTATGTAGGTGACTTGCCTCCAACAAATAATTGCGTAGCCGTCCGGTATAATGTGTTAACGAAAAAATATGTATTCGCAAAAACTCACAATGAGAAGAAACTAAAAAAAAACAACAGGCACTAGAAGAAAGAGGGATGAAAATTAGCAGGACAAAGTCCTAATATTTAGCACTGAAGGATGTGCATATGAGGTCTTGCAAGATCCAGGATGATGAGCTGAAATCGGTCTGCAAATTTAAATATCTGGGGTCGTACATACAGAGGGATGGAGGACTGGAAAGCGAGATACAACACCGAATAAACTGCGGTTGGAACAACTGGAGGAAAATGAGTGTAGTGTTGTGTGACAAGAAGGTGAGCGCTGGGTTGAAAGGGAATGTGTACAAGTCAGTGGTAAGGCCTGCTATGGTATAAGGGGCAGAGACATGGCCAATCACAGTAGCCCAGGAAAGGAAGATGGAAGTGGCGGAAATGAAGATGCTGAGGTGGATGTGTGGGGTAACAAGGAAGGACAGGATTAGAAATGAATTTGTTAGAGGAGCTGTGAAAGTGAGACCCATGGGAAAAAGATACAAGAGAGCAGACTAAGGTGATACGGACACTTACAGAGAAAAGGGGAAGAGTATATCGGAAACAGAGTTGAAGATATAAAGATTGAAGGAGCGGGAAGGAGACGAAGACCGAGATGAGGCGGAAGGATAAGATATCCGGGGACCTAAGGGAGAAAGGATGGAAGAAGGAAGAGGCAATGGATAGAGTACTATGGAGGAGAAGGATCCAGAAGAGCAACGCCGACCCTACGTGACGTGGGACAAGGCGACGACAGAGAAGAAGAAGAAGAAAACTAGCTCTTGGCCAAAGCGTCACCCGCAAATGCATATGTCACATAGTCACATATGTTTCACACATAACCATGCACACACAAGCACACACACACACACACACACACACACACACACACACACACAAACACATACACAAGCACACACACACACACACACACACACACACACACACACACACACAAACACATACACACACACACACACACACACACACACACACACACAGGGTGAACATTAATAAAACCGACAAACTGTAGCTACGGATTCCTGACGGGAAATGGAGGAAAAAATAACCTATGATCATGTGTCTGGAAATGGACAGTGTGTGTGCAGAGACAACAGATCGTCCCGGAACACAGTACAGAGCTGCACGTCACAACAGGTGTTCAAAGTGGGCTCCATGGGATACAATGCATGCGTTTACATACTGCACCTTTCATTGCCACACTATTTCCCATGTTGCGGCCTCTCTCCGAATAGCGTCACAGACGTAGAACCCGGACCTCCAAATCTGAAGTATGCACAGTCTGCCGCCACGCTGCACGTTCGTCTTTCTCAAAGGACCCGTGATGCTCATAAGGGGCTTGAAATGTTGTGTGATGTAGTTGTTGTCAGTGAGGGCACTTGTTTTGTTCTAGTCGTGCTGCCTCTCGGCCGTGTCCATCCGCTTCGCCGTACAAAACATTTATTTATTTATTTATTTACCGTATGATGATACAGAGCTTGGATCAAATACGTAATTTTAAGAATATACAGTGTAAGAAATGACAAGCAAAATGGATGTACAGAATCAAATGTTCAAAGTATTATGCTAAATTATCTACACATTATACAAGTTCTTAGATTTCTAAGTCCAATCTGGTGATCCAGTTGAGCCCATCAGGAGATGCATGGTGGATGTCATTTATTGATCCCCCAAACGCTCGTTTCGGGCATTCACCAAGAATGTGATTAATTGTTTGCAGGGCAGCTCCACAGTCACAATCTGGAGATGTTGCCCAGTCCCATGTGTGCTTTAGATATCGGCAGTTCCCTTGTCCTGTTCGGATGCGGTTAATGGTTCTCCACTGGCGTCTGGGGAGTGTGAAACCTGGAACTCGCATGGAAGGCTTTCCAACCAGAAGACCGTTGAACACTGACGATTCTTCCCACTGACTTCTCCATACTTCGTTGATGTTAAAGTCGGAGGCTTCAAGATGTCGTGCAGTTCGCCAAGGTGGTTTTCTTGACTTCAGATGCTATTTTCTGCTATTAATACATCGCTGTGTACGGGTAGCTGGGGGTTCTTCTGAATGTTTCTCCAGGTTTTCAGGAGAGCATCTGATCTTCGTAGAGCTGCAGGTTGGATGTTACTTACAACTGGTAGCCATGCAGTTTGAGTGCTGCGTATACAGCCTGTGTGATAAGTCGCATTGTCTGGTTCAGATTCGCATCTGTCTTGCTACAGTGAGGACGGTTCATCCAAGTTGGACAACTGTATTCAGCGACAGAGTATGGTAGTGCCAAAGCGGTTGATCTCAGGGTTTGAGCACTGCAACCCCAGGAGGTACCAGCAAGCTTCTGAATGATATTATTATGGGTCTTCACTTTCGCAGTCACACAAACATTATCTAGACTTGTTTCCAACACGAATTCCGGACCATTCTGCTGCTTACAGCACACTGCCTGCAACAGACAAGGAACACATGGCATGTGGTCAGAGGAACTTTCACTCGTCAGTGTCATCCACTGTGGTAATGATTCGTTTCCAGACACATGTTCATAGGACCTTTTTCCCAATTTCATTCAGGAATCCGCCCCTACAATTTGTCAGTTTTATTAATGTTCACATGTATACAGGGTGTTTGAGGAAGAGAGGTCAATATTTTACACAGTAATAGTATAAGTAATTCTGAACAAAAAATGTTATACGAACGGAGGTCCGCAAATGCTTCGTTAAGGAGGTATGGGTATTGAAAGGAACTTTAATTCTGCAAAATTGATGTGCACAACGTGAACGTATACACAATACAACTGTACCGTAACGTGATTTTCTTGAAAACAATGTTACAGAGAAGTACAGTTACGTTGCACATTTTGACATAATGTTTATTTGCTATGCGTTTAGTACATAATGCATTACAACATTCATGTTACATGTATTCAGTCTTTTACAAACGGCTTTAACTCTTATCGTATAGATGTTGTACAGTTCACAAAACAGGTTCGAATATCCCACCATGAACGTCAATGCACTTTTACGCTCTAGCGATAACATGTTGTGTTGCTTTTTCAATTGCCTCTGGTTCGTTCCTGATCAATTCAGCAGCGTCCATGATGCGACGAAGCAGTTCATCTCGTGTATTTACCTTCGCTTCGTGCACCTGTGATTTCATCCAACCCCATAAACAGAAATCTAAAGGCGTAAGGTCAGGTACTCTTGCAGGCCAGTTAATAGCACCGCCACGACCAATCCAGCGATTAGGATAGGTGCGGTTGAGATGGTCCCTCACACATAAGGTAACATGTCGAGGTGCACCGTCATGTTGAAAGAACATTCCAGATTGCTTGACTAAAGGAACTTCTTCCAGTAGTTCCACAAACGAATTTTCCAACAAAATTCAGGTACCCCCCTCCCGTCAATCGCTGATTGATGATAAATGGACCTATCAAAAGGTTACCGATCATGCCGCACCAAACATTTATGGAAAAAACGAACTTGGAAATTGCTACCCAATGAAGCGTGTGTATTTTCCCGTCACCATCGATGATTATTGCGTGTATTGTTTATTCCATGTCGTGAAAACTGGGCTTCGTCAGTGAATATTATGTATGGAAGCAAATGCCTATTCTCAATTACCCAGTGACAGAATTGAAGTCGTTGGGTATTTTCGCCAACGTGGAGATATTGGACACGCTGTATGTGAAATAGATACAGTAAAAGGTGGCTACACTGAGCCACAGCGCCAGAGATCGCGCCAGAGAGTTTTGTTCGGCCGCCTCCACTGGCAGTGATTATTGAGAAGTAGCGGAGGGCAGTGCTTGTCGAGAACTCGTAGTAGGCAGTGCTTGCTGAGATGTGGTAGTGAAAGGTTCTTGTCGAGATGTCGTAGTAGTGAGTGCTTGTTCCATGTTTTATGCAGTTATTTGATGGACTAGATAGCAGATGTTGTTCTAATGGAGATGTTGTAACGATTCGAGTGCTTTTCCTCAATATATATGAAGGTAAAAAACTCGGTTTTTGTCTCATTATTTCAATGTCTTGAATAATGCGTCATTACAGGTTCAGTCAACAAAGCATCTGGCTTGTGTTCTTGTATTAGAGTGTAATTCTGGTTTTCTTGCGCAATTATAGTATTTCTAATTTTTTTTATCACTTCAGTATAAATGGTATTTGAAATTTGTTGTTCTTTGCAGTCAGATTGCGTACAAAAACTAGTCAGGGTCAACCGTTTACGAGACTTCGTAATCGGACATACTAATCCAAAAAAAAATTAAAATTATTTTCATTATTTATATAATTAAGCTCCCATGCACGTGGCGACCGCTGCTTCGGATCGTCACTTGGAATTCTTCTGATTGTAAAAATAGTAGACAGTAGTATTGTTGTAATTTGTAGTTTAGTAATTGTAGTCTATATTGCATGTGTAGATTTGGCAATTGGCGTTCTTCTAATGGTATTTTTCAAAATTTATTTTTTGTTGTCTTGTCTACGGGTTTGTTAATTTAGTGCAATTATTTCAATTGTTCGTTAATCGTGTTTGAGGGAAGCATTTCGTGTGAATGGTATTGTTGGTGATAACGTGTTATGTTCTCTGTAATTTTCGTATTGTGACGAGTTTTGTATGTTTTGTAAATGATTACGCGATCGATAAAAAAGGCGAAAATGATGAATAGTGAGAAAGACGAAATTGTTGACATGGCGAACTCGCCAACACAGGACAACAGTATGATGAATAATGGAGTTGAAGTCGGGAAGACAGTCCGGAACCATTTCAAAATTTTTCTCAATCAGAAAATTCACAGAATACGAGATTAACGATAGAAGATTCTGGAATAGTATCGAACACAGATAGCTGTACAGCTATGACGAAGGAAGCTGGTTTTGTGGGAAATGTTAGGGGCGAAGGGAATTTCGAACAAGTTAATATGGAGCAGTTGATGAGTGCAATATTAAATTTACGATCTGAATTAAAAACAGATAGGGGAACAATGGAAACACGGTTAGACTCACTGGGATCACAAATAGGAACAATTAGAACTGAGATGGGAACAATGGAAACACGGTTAGACTCACTTGGATCACAGTTAGGATCTGAATTAAAAACAGAGATAGGGACAATTAGAACTGAGATGGGAACAATGGAAACACGGTTAGACTCACTTGGATCACAGTTAGGATCTGAATTAAAAACAGAGATAGGGACAATTGAAACTGAGATGGGATCAATGGAAACACGGTTAGACTCACGAATAGGGACATGTTTCAAAAATATGAAAGATGAATTAAAGAAAGAAATTAGAGAAGAAGTACAACCGATTTTGAATTCTCATAATAATAGATTAGTTGCAGTAGAGATTAGACAAAGGGAACAGGAAAGAGAACAGGAGGAAAGAAATCGCGTGATAGTACAGAAATTTTCAGAGTTAAATTTACAACGTGCACACGATAAGGAAGAAATATTTGAGAGAATCGAGGAATCCGTACCAAATAACAGAATAAATAATCTAACACAATAATATGAACAGCTAACTAACAAATGTGTCAATACTGAAACCTGAGTCGCGACACTTACGGAAGACGTAAATAAGCAGAAAGAAAAAATAGGTGACTTATCTGAAAGAGTTGAGGAGATTTCAGATAAATTGACAAATCTTAGTTTACATGGGAACAGAGATTCGGATGATACAGCTCCATTACCATTTGCAGAAACCGAAGAGTACCATAACATAAATAAGCATGTTGAAAATCAGGGAAAATTTAATGAACGCGTCAAAAGGGAATTTGAGGCGTTACGAAAGCAAGTCAAACAAATGGAAGGCGAAATCGTAGGAAAAGACAGCAAAAGAAATTGGGAATCACAGATAGCAGAGGGGTTTGAAGAAAGTAATTTGTTTCATGTACGGGATGCAACAAGAGAGCGCCAGGCGCCTGAATTTAACAATAATCGTCATTGTGACTGGGACAGACGCGGTAGGTCTTTGTCGCCACGAGGCGAAAACTTTGACTATAAACACTATTTGACTGTTCGGAAATTTAAGATCTTTCGCAATTCTAAGAATGACATACATCCATGTGCATGGTTAGATCAATTTATGTACGCACTCCCACCAACTTGGCCACTAAGTCACAAACTGGAATTTATGTGTGGATATTTAGAAAACGAACCGGCGACGCGGATGCGCGCACTCATTAGAGATTGTAATAATCTAAATGATTTTTATCATGCATTTCTATCGGCATATTGGTCCGAAAACACGCAAGACAGAGTCAAACATAGTCTGATTATGCAGCGTAATTTTAAACAGTCTGAGTTCCGCACGCCGGCAGAATACTTTGAAGACATGATTCGAAAGAATCAGTTCCTGTCCAACCCTTATAGCCCGACTGAATTAATTCGCATTTGTTTAACTAAGCTGCCACAATCCATAAGACACATTGCTTTAGCCGGAAGATGTAAAGACGACATTGAGACTTTTAAGACTTTGTTACAAGAACTTGAGTATGACAACGACGACGGGACTTCTTGTAACTTTTTCAGTAACAGTAATTACAATAGATTTTCAGAGAAAAGGGATAGTGATCGGAACGGGCGTTATATGGGTAATTTTGAGAATGACAGACGTAACAGACAGGACAATAGATACCAGCCTTATGACAATAACAGACGTTCTAACAGAAATTACACAGACAATTATAATAACGGTAATTCGTACCGGAATGATCAATCATACGGAAACAGTAATCGGTATCATCAAGACAGAAATTATTCATACAGTAATAGAAATTCTTACCACAGAAATAACCAGGGTAGTAGATACAACAATAATTTCAGAAGTGACAGTCGAAATTACACAAGAAGTAGTTATGCAGACAGACAGGAAAACAGAAATTTTAATAACAGACACAACCAAGAATTTGCATCTAACAGACAGGAAGGACCTAATTGGCATCCTCCACGTGACAGAACTTCAGAGAGACAAGTGCAAATAGTAGAAATTGATCCGCGAAATGACGGGAATAATCAAAGACGTGACGCAAACAATCGACAACGACTTGCAGCTTCGGCTTCTGGCAGCAATATAGACGGTTCAGAAAGTAATGACACTACGACTTTACACTACGTACGCCTGGAAGAAATGAGAGACATTTTGCTAGACGAAAAGGAAAATAATGTAGACGCATTTTTACATCCTGTTATTGAAGTATGTGTGGGTAAGAATAAGTTCACTGCAGTTTTAGATTCTGGGAGCCCATTGAATGTCATTAGCGAATCAGTTTTTCGTATATGTGTAAGAACTATTGCTTGTCCTATGTTACCTGTTTCTAAAACTACAATTCGAGGAGCGATTTCTGGAAAAAGTGTGGAAGTCAAACAACAGACCAACTTAAATTTCATTTGTCAAAGATACGAATTTTCTGCTAATTTTATTATTGTTCCATTACTCAGTACACAATTTATATTAGGTATGGAGTTTCTTAACACACATAAGGCAATTTTGAACTTTAAAGAAGGAAGTGTGAATTTGACTGTTGCCGGAATGCCGATATGTTTGAAATTTTTCGAGTGTTTAGCAAGATCTGAATCAGATACAAAATGTTTAAGGTTTCTTACTTCTGATGTTTTCGTTGAGCATTATGACGACAGTGTGTTTATTCATGACAATGACAATAGATACAGAGACGCGATGGATGATATAATTAATAGCGAAGAATTAATTAATGAAAAGGTTAAGAAAGCTGAAGTGCCAGATGACGTTGTAAGAGAAGAGCTGCACCACATTTTGACTTCACATGCTACAGTATTTAGTCATCACACAGGAACTATACAAGGCTTACAATATTTATTTAAAGTAAAAGAACACACACCATTTCGGGGGAAAACGTACGCTATTCCTTTGGCTTACAGAGACAAGGTTAAGAGTGAACTTCAATACATGATAGATCAAGGCATTATTGAGCCAGCAGTCAGTCCCTATACCAGCCCATTACACGTTGTTCTTAAAAAGGATGGGTCAATTCGTTTGGTTCTCGATTCCAGACAGATAAATAATATCATCATTCCTGAAACTGACCGTCCACAAAATTTAGATGAACTTCTTCATCATTTCCATGGAATTAAAGTTTTATCCACGATTGATATGCGCGCAAGTTTTTGGCAAATAGAACTCCACCCTGATTGTAGAAAATACACTGCCTTTTTAGCCTTTGGTAACTGTTACCAGTTTCGGAAATTACCGTTTGGACTTACTGTATCTTCAGCAGCATTCATTCGTAGCTTAAATGAAATTTTACCTGTTTATCTTCGTGACAATATTACTTCATATGTTGACGATATTCTTATTGCTAAACGTTCTTGGAGTGAGCACAACAAAATTTTGGATTCATTATTATGTATCTTTGCAAGAGTTGGCATTACAGTGAACTTGGAAAAATCTGAATTTGGTCGTTCACAGGTGAAATTTCTTGGTCACATTATTTCTACAGAAGGTATTCTTCCTGATCCAGAAAAACTAGACGCTATTCGTAATTATGCTGTTCCTTCCACAAAACGTGATGTTCGTAGTTTCCTTGGTGTCTGTAATTTTCTTAGACGCTTTATTAAATTGGACGATTTGGCCACACCTCGTTTATGTGAACTATCTGGAAAGAATTATAATTGGTGTTGGGATGAGGAAGCTCAGTCAGAATTTGAACAACTTCGTGATGCTTTAGTTGCTGCTCCACTTCTTTCACATCCGGATTTATCTAAAGATTTTTGTTTGGCGACGGACTCATCATACAAAGGCCTAGGTGCACATTTATTTCAAGAGATAGAAGAAAACGGCGTTGTAGTACAGAAGACTATTGCATTTGGAAGTCGTGTTCTCTCTAAATCCGAAAAGAATTATTCGATTACGGAACTTAAAGCTTTAGCTGTTGTTTGGGCTTTTACAAAATTTCGGACATTTTTGTTTGGCAGACATACTAAGGTTTACACCGATCATCGAGCTCTGGAATTTCTTATGTCAACAAAATTAACACATGGAAGATTGTCACGATGGGCGTTGTATCTACAGGAATTTGTTTTTAGTATTGTTTACATACAGGGTTCTTCAAATATTGTTGCTGATGCTTTATCACGTGCACCTGTGGGTTTGAAACAAAGTGCTGAAGAGGACTGCATAGAAAACAATTATTGTTTGATGTATATTCAAGGTGTTGCGTTTGAGAACTTTATTTCATCAGGACATCGCTAAGGAGCAAAATAAGGATCCAATCTGGAAGGACATTAAGGAGAAGTGGAGGAGAAAGGAAAGCGTAGCGATTAGACAGCATTATTTAGTTCGCAATGACATTCTTTTTAAACGAAAATCGGTCGACAGCTCTGTTTGGTTAGTTTGTATTCCTGATGAGTGGGTCAATAAATTGATTTGGTACACACATTTCAGTTATGCACACTTTGGTCCCAGAAAATTCTTTCGTAAATTACGAGAAAATTGCTACTTCAGTAATATGGAAAAACGTATTCGATCTGTTCTTGCCAAATGCAAATTATGTCAAAAGGCTAAGCCGCCAACTATTTCTCACAGAGCACCATTGTTTCCTATCATTCCAGCGAAATTAAAGGACATGGCTGCAGTCGATTTGTTCGGTGCAGTGGTTCGTTCTACTAATGGTTTTGCGTACATTTTCGTAGCAGTGGAATTGACATCAAAATATGTGTGTTTTACACCTTTACGCAAAGCAACAGCTCGTTCAGTATCTAACGCTTTCATCAGACATTTTCTTAAAGAAGTGGGTCATGTTGATAAGGTTATATCAGATAATGGATCACAGTTTCGCTCTAAAATTTGGCTTCTTACTCTACGGCGTCGTAAGATTAAACCAATCTTCATTTCACTTTTTCACCCTCAATCTAACGCTTCAGAGAGATGGATGAAGGAAATCAATAAATTGTGTCGTCTTTATTATCATCAGAATCACAGAACTTGGGATCAGTATCTTCATATTTTTCAAAACATTCTGAATGAACTTCCTAATGACTTAACTTCTTTACCACCAATACTGATATTAAAAAATAAAGCACCGACAAATCGCATTTCTCAAATCGTTCCTTTTCCGCCTACACGGAAACTGTGGCATTCTGAAGTTGTGAACCTGGCTCTGCAAAATATTGCATCTGCGGCTGCTAGAAGAGAGAAATCAGCTAAGCGTCCTGGTCGTTTAAAAATCTTGTCAGTTGGTCAAAAGGTATTAATTAAGTCTCATCGTTTGTCTCGCAAAGGAAAAGGCTTGTGTCGCAAATTCTTTCTGCTTTATAACGGTCCATATAGAATTCACAAAATTATTCATGATAACACTGTTGAAGTAGAAATTCTTAAATCACGACGCTCTAAAGGAATACATCATATATCGAACGTTAAAATTTTTGTGGAATGACATACTTTTGAGAAACTAACAGCTACATGTAAACATGCAGAGAATACAAGGATACCGCGCTGTGTTTTGGCGGCGGCACATACTCAAAGCAACAGTCAAGTCTGCGCGCCGCACAAGGCAGTCGTTGACCGCAAACAATCACTTCCCACGTCACGCACCTACAGCTGATCGAGCGCTCAGTGCGAATGCTCTGACAGCCGTAAACAAATACACAGTCTAATTTCTCCGATTAAATTCAGTATAAGCTATAGTGTCTTGATGAATTATGCTATTAACGTTCAGTATTTTTCAGGATACGGTTGTATAAAATATTTAAGAACTTCAGGTAAATTCTATGTGCGTCCGACGTTAAGAGGACTTGCTATCGAGAAAATTTCAGGAAGAATGTAATTTCGAAGAAGAAACTAATAAACTAAAAAGGGTAACTATTAATTGAGTTTATTTTTCAGGTAACATATTTCCACTTTGGTACCTACTTTAGACGTAATTTGCTGCTCGCGATTACGTGATTCATACTTTGTGCTAAATTTCATGTTCTATGAATTTACTTGTGAAGCGACGTGCTTGCGTACGTTAACTGATTTTGACAAGGATTGATTAATGAACAGGGTTGTTATTTTTATATATTATGCATCGCTTGGCTGCACTGCTTTTTCACTGACGTCATATTTTTTTTATTATGTGTCTGCTGTGCTTATTTATTTAAATTATAATTGTCACATGATTAATTGTGCTGATATAATTATGTATGTAGGTTATACTTTGTGATTTATCTGCTTGCGCCTTCATGTTTACTTATTAAGATTACATATGAACATTTATTTGCTTATGCTGATGTGATGCTAATGACCTGTTTATTACGTAAGATAATGTTTGCTGCTGTGCCTATGGATTGCATATTTACACATTTCTGTTTTGTTATCATAACTACTCTTTAATTTGTTATATAGCAATGCTGATGTGCAGTGTACGAACATAGAGTTTAGCTCACACTATGGTATTAATTATAGATTGTTCGCTTGGCAGAGCCTCGTTGTAGGAATTGTGCTGCATCCACTTGTTGACATTCTGTTCTCTACTGGTATATTTACTCGCTATTGCATGTTTTGCTTACGCTCAGTGCCTTATATTTTAAGATAAGAAAATGAACTGCTATAATTCGACGAACGACATTAATACAAGAAACTTCATAGGAGTCACATGAGCTGAGGTTTTATGGAAGCTGTATAAATTTATGCTAATAGGAAGGAAGCTAATGACATGACACACCAACACTAGGGTTAGACCATTGACAGTTATTACACTGCATTCTTCGTGAGCAATTGAAATAGTAAGTGACACTTGACACAAAAATACTCCACATGTTTGCTTCTGCCATGATTCTTGAAGTGGTGTACACACTGTGAAATATTATGATCATTCACACTCCGTAATCGTACTTAATTACTGAGAGTTATTCGAACTAAAGTCTGTTAGAGGTCATGTATGCATTTCTTTTATTTAATGATGGACAAGGTAATCAAAATGTATCTTATAAATTTTAATGAGTAGAAGATTTGGGTTAGATGGATTACACAGAGGTTGTGTGGACAGTGTGTCTTCGGATTGTATGGGATGATGAGGTTTGCATTAGGATTTTATCTGTACTTGTTCGAGGAGACTGACTAGAGGAAAGAGTTGTTATAGAAGTGAAATGATATTGGCGATAAGGTTTATATGTATCGACGTATTGAAGAGGTATTATTGAGGTATTGAGATTATGTGAAGTTGATGATCATTGGAGTTTTGGTGGACAAGAGGTAAGGTAAATGATATTGATGATAAGGTTTATATGTATCGACGTAAGAGGTATTATTGAAGTATTGAGATTATGTGATGCTGATGATTATTGGAGTTTTGGTGGATAAGAGGTAAAGTAAGTGAGGAGCATTTTTTTTTTTTTGTTTTTGTTGGTCTATATGGAACAAGGAGGATGGATATGGCAGACTAGAACACTCAAGTAGAAGGAGGATTGTCTACACACACACTTTGTTAAATCACTAAGCAGTATATACTTTTTTTTGAGAGAGGAAGCATTTGCATATCTTGGCTCACTGACAGTTGTTCAGCAACCGTACATTTGATTTGGCTTGGCAAACATTGGTCTTGACATGATGACTATGACGTTGACTAACTATTATTGACTGTTATACATTGCTGCCACTACTACTTGATACACATGATGAACATCAAATTTTGACACAATTTCATTTACACAGTTAACACTATTCAATTACACAGTAGCACTAATGTGGACGAAAGATGAGTGAGTGTGTTTTGTGTGTTTTCCTTTCCTAATCCCAAATAATTAGTCGCAACCTATCTCCTAAATATTATTTTACTTGTTTGCTGTGGCTTGCACTGACACTCATAAATGTTATAGGTTTACTGTTATTTGTGAATTGTAATAGTTAATATGACAATTATCTGATATCATTTGCGTGTTTATTATAATTTCTATGTTTAGTGTAAGAGTATTGCTAATAATTTTGTAAAAGCAATTGTGTGTGCATTCAAACTATTGTTCATGCCTAAACTGTCTGATTAGTGATGGTGAATATTATGGACTGCTACCTGCACTTCTTCAACATAATGGGTGCCACTTAGAAATGTTTCATTTCTGCTGATGAACTGTGTGATCAGTGATAGTGAATTTTATGGACTGTTACTTGCATTTTTTCTACATGATTGGTGCCACTAGGACATGTTTAATTTCTGCTTATAAACTCTGATGAACAGTGTGATTAGTGATAGTGAATATTATGGACTGCTGTCTGGACCTGCTCAACATTACTGGGTGCCGCTGTTGGAACTGCTCAACCAGTGATGATATGTCACTTGTTGCTGTCTGCACCTGTTCGACATTGCTGGGTTCCCCTGATGGAACTGCTTCTACTGAAATGAAGTCACTTATTGGTGTCTGCACGTACTTAACATTACTGGGTGCCACTGATGACTGCATCTATTGAAATTATGTCACTTGTTGGTGTCTCCACCTGTTCAACATTGCTGGGTGCCACTAATGGAACTGTTTCTACTGAAATAATGTCACTTGTTGGTGTCTCCACCTGTTCAACATTGCTGGGTGCCACTGATGGAACTGTTTCTACTGAAATAATGTTACTTGTTGGTGTCTGCACCTGTTCAACATTAGTGGGTGCCACTGATGGACTGCATCTATTGAAATAATGTCACTTGTTGGTGTCTGCACCTGCTCAACATTGCTGGGTGCTACTGATGGAACTGCTTCTACTGAAATAATGTCACTTGTTGGTGTCTGCACCTGTTCAACATTACTGGGTGCCACTAATGGAACTGCTTCTGCTGAAAGATGTCACTTGTTGGTGTCTGCACTTGTTCAACATTGCTGGGTGCCACTAATGGAACTGCTTCTGCTGAATGATGTCACTTGTTGGTGTCTGCACCTGTTGACCATTGCTGGGTGCTACTGCTGGAACTACCAACTACTTGTTTTATATTAATCATTGAAAGCATTTTATGTGAACATTTGTATAAACTGATTTTTTGTGTATTGTGTAAACTATTATGTAAAGTCACATGTATGAAAGAATTTGTGTTGCTTACTGTATTTCATATATTAGGTTATTGAAAGGTCAGTGCAAAGCCAAAATTTTATCTAATTATGTGATACTTACGTATTAATATTATCTTTTATTTTTGTCTGTATTTTTGTGGACGAATTTGGTGGTATTTTCACCAACAATGCTGGCAAAAATACCATCAAATTCTGGCCCGTGGAGGAAGGGCATATGAAAGGTGGCTACACTGAGCCACAGCGCCAGAGATCGCGCCAGAGAGTTTTGTTCGGCCGCCTCCACTGGCAGTGATTATTGAGAAGTAGCGGAGGGCAGTGCTTGTCGAGAACTCGTAGTAGGCAGTGCTTGCTGAGATGTGGTAGTGAAAGGTTCTTGTCGAGATGTCGTAGTAGTGAGTGCTTGTTCCATGTTTTATGCAGTTATTTGATGGGCTAGATAGCAGATGTTGTTCTAATGGAGATGTTGTAACGATTCGAGTGCTTTTCCTCAATATATATGAAGGTAAAAAACTCGGTTTTTTTCTCATTATTTCAATGTCTTGAATAATGCGTCATTACAGGTTCAGTCAACAAAGCATCTGGCTTGTGTTCTTGTATTAGAGTGTAATTCTGGTTTTCTTGCGCAATTATAGTATTTCTAATTTTTTTTTATCACTTCAGTATAAATGGTATTTGAAATTTCTTGTCTTATTGAAGAACAACCGTGCCAGATGTGTACGTTGAGTCATACTTCCACACACAGAACAGTTATACTTGTGCTTTGGTTTCGTGGGTTTTACAGTTGCTGGGGACTTAATTAATTAATTGTGTTAATGGAAATTTTCATTTCATTCTTCTTGTTGTTCTATGCAGTCAGATTGCGTACAAAAACTAGTCAGGGTCAACCGTTTACGAGACTTCGTAATCGGACATACTAAACCAAAAAAAATTAAAATTATTTTCATTATTTATATAATTAAGCCCCCATGCAACAGGTATGTCACTTTCAATTCATAATTACATAAATGCACTTCCTTTCCCTAATCCCACTACGTTGCCTTGGGTTGATTAAGTTTTTTGTTTGTATTAAGAGTTCTTCTGCTGGTAATGCCAAGGCAGAGATGTGGTCACCCTGTAGGTCGGTTAGTGGCAACCTAAGCCTGGAGTAGAGACAGAGATGATGCACCTGTTTGCCAGGGGGTAGTCCGGGGTTGGTAACAGGTGCCCCTCCCCTCCATGTAAGGTTGAAATGGCTCTGAGCACTATGGGACTTAACATCTGAGGTCATCAGTCCCCTAGAACTTAGAACTACTTAAACCTAACTAACCTAAGGACATCACACACATCCATGCCCGAGGCAGGATTCGAACCTGCGACCGTAGCAGTCGCGCGGTTCCGGACTGCGCGCCTAGAACCGCGAGACCACCGCGGCCGGCACTCCATGTAAGGGAACGGCCGTTGAGGGCCGCCATGATGGTCACTCTTGGGGTAGCGGCCGTAATTGTTCCCATACACGTGTCTGTGAGATATTCATACGCAGGGACATTCTTCGTATGCTCGTACCGGGACTTAGCTCAACACTTGCGATAATTTCTTCCTGTTCTGGGAAAGTTTGTTGACGTGCACGCTCGGACGAAAAATTTCTACTTAGAAGAGATCCTGTTGCGTGTAAAGTGATAAACTCTTTGGTAAACACCCTGTGATCAGATAATCGTCGAGGTGGAAAGCGCCTGAGGTATTCTTCTCTTGCAGCGGTAGAACTACCGTCGCAGTAGGCATAAACATACACCATATCTGCGTATTCCTCATTACTGGCATTGCTAGCAGCACTTGTACGAACACAGTTAAGGCCTTACACTACACAGCTACCCGATCCGTCGCCGGTACACTACACATGCGGCTTACACGGCACAACCGCGCAAACAACAGGGTATTATACTACGTACGTCACATGACCATAATACGTGGTAGGTTGCATAGCGTTAACATGGCATATACCCGTGCACTGTTCGCAAAAAAAAAAAAAAAAAAAAAAATCACGTTACGGTTCAGTTGTATTGCGTATACGTTCACGTTGTGCACATCAGTTTTGCAGAATTAAAGTTCCTTTCAATACCCATACCTCCCTAACGAAGCATTTGCGGACCTCTACATCTACATGTACGTGATTAGTCTGCTATTCACAATAAAGTGCCTGGCAGAGGGTTCAATGAACCACCTTCATGCTGTCTCTCTACCGTTCCACTCTTGATCAGCACGCGGGAAAAACGGGCACTTAAATTTTTCTGTGCGAGCCCTGATTTCTCTTATTTTATCTGGATGATCATCATCTCCCTATGTAGGTGGGTGCCAACAGAATTTTTTCGCAATCGGAGGAGAAAATTGGTGATTGAAATTTCAGGAGAAGATCCCGTCGCAACGAAAAACGCCTTCGTTTTAATGATTGCCACTCCAATTCACGTATCATGTCTGTGACACTATCCCCCCTATTTCGCGATAATACAAAGGAGCTGCCCTTCTTTGTACTTTTTCGATGTCATCCGTCAGTCCCACTTGATGCGGATCCCACACCGCACAGAAGTACTCCAGAATAGGGCGGACAAGCGTAGTGTAAGCAGTCTCTTTGGTAGACCTGTTGCACTTTGTAAGTATTCTGTGTTGTGGATTGGCAATAGGGCCAACCCACTAATGTAAGAGGAAGCCGAAAGGCACGCGTTTTAGCTCACGCAGGCTGGCGTGAGGTCTGGAACAGGACAAGGAAGTTAGACTAGAAAGAAAGGATGTAGCTAGTGGAATACTTAACTTTAATCCATTAATGTTGAACGTACCTCTTGTCTGTACATTCTTTACAATATCAATAGCAACTGATAATGGCACCTTGCTAGGTCGTAGCAAATGATGTAGCTGAAGGCAATGCTAACTATCGTCTCGGCAAATGAGAGCGTATTTTGTCAGTGAACCAACGCTAGCAAAGTCGGTTGTACAACTCGGGCGAGTGCTAGGAAGTCTCTCTAGACCTGCCGTGTGGCGGCGCTCGGTCTGCAATCTCTGATAGCGGCGACACGCGGGTCCGACATATACTAACGGACCGCGGCCGATTTAAAGGCTACCACCTAGCAAGTGTTGTGTCTGGCGGTGACACCACATTCTGCCAATGAATCGCAGTCTTTGGTTTGCTCTATCCACAATATTATCTATGTGATCGTTCCAATTTAGGTTATTTTTAATTTTAATCCCTAAGTATTTAGTTGAATTTACAGCCCTCAGATTTGTGTGACTTATCGCGTAAATCGTAGCTGATTTCTTTTAGTACTCATTTTCTTTTAGTATTCATGTGAATAACTTCGCACTTTTCTTTATTCAGGGTCGATTGTCACTTTTCGCACCATACAGATATCTTATCTAAATCATTTTGCAAGTCGTTTTGATCATCTTATGACTTTGCAAGACGGTAAATGACAGCATCATCTGCAAACAATCTAAGACGGCTACTGAGATTGCCTCCTATGTCGTTAATATAGATCAGGAACAATAGAGGGCCTATAACACTTCCTTGGGGAACGCCGGATATTACTTCTGTTTTACTCGATAACTTTCCGTCTCTTACTACGAACTGTGACATTTCTGACAGGAAATCACGAATCCAGTCGCACAACTGAGGCGATACTCCGTAGGCACGCAGTTTGGTTAGAAGACGCCTGTGAGAAACGGTGTCGAAAGCCTTCTGAAAATCTAAAAATATGGAATCAATTTGACATCCCCTGTCGATAGGTATTAAAATCCATGGAGAAGAAATAAAAACTTTGAGGTTCGCCGATGACATTGTAATTCTATCAGACAGAGCAAAGGACTTGGAAGAGCAGTTGAACGGGATGGACAGTGTCTTGAAAGGAGGATATAGGATGAACATCAACAAAAGCAAAACGAGGATAATGGAATGTAGTCGAATTAAGTCGGGTAATGCTGAGGGAATTAGATTAGGAAATGAGACACTTAAAGTAGTAAAGGAGTTTTGCTATTTGGGGAGCAAAATAACTGATGATGGTCGAAGTAGAGAAGATATAAAATGTAGACGGGCAATGGCCAGGAAAGCGTTTCTGAAGAAGAGAAATTTGTTAACATCGAGTATAGGTTTAAGTGTCAGGAAGTCGTTTCTGAAAGTATTTGTATGGAGTGTAGCCATGTATGGAAGTGAAACATGGACGATAAATAGCTTTGACAAGAAGAGAATAGAAGCTTTCGAAATGTGGTGCCACAGAAGAATGCTGAAGATTAGATGGGTAGATCACATAACTAATGATGAAGTATTGAATAGAATTGGGGAGAAGAGGAGTATGTGGCACAACTTGAGTAGAAGAAGGGACCGGTTGATAGGACATGTTCTGAGGCATCAAGGGATCACAAATTTAGCATTGGAGGGCAGCGTGGAGGGTAGAAATAGTAGAGGGAGACCAAGAGGTGAATACACTAAGCAGATTCAGAAGGATGTGGTTTGCAGTAAGTACTGGGAGATGAAGAAGCTTGCACAGGATAGGGTAGCATGGAGAGCTGCGTCAAACCAGTCTCAGGACTGAAGACCACAACAACAACAACGTCGATAGCACTTATTACTTTATGAGTATAAAGAGCTAGTTGTGTTTCACGAGAACGATATTTTCTGAATCCGTGCTGACTACATGTCAATAAATCGTTTTCTTCGAGGTACTTCATAATGTTCGAATACAGTATATGTTCTAAAACCCTACTGCAAATCGACGCTAGTGATATAGGCCTGTAATTCAGCGGATTACTCCTACTTTCCTTTTTGGGTATTGATGTGACTTGAGCAATTTTCCAGTCTTTAGGTACTTATCTTTCTGTGAGCGAGTCGTTGTACATAATTGCTAAATATGAAAGCTATTTTATCAGCATGCTCTGAGAGGAACCTGACTGGTATACAGTCTGGACCGGAGGCCTTGCCTTTATTAAGTGATTATGTTCCTATAACATATTTTGTTCAGAATTACTTATACTATCGCTGTTTAAAATATTGACCTTTCCTCCCCAAATGCCCTGTATACATATAAATGAGGTTCATGTTGATCTTCAGATTCACCACCTCGCACTGTTGCAGCATGTTCCCATGTAGCCCGAAGTCAGTGGTCTCCTTAATGATCAGTTTCCTTTCTTCACAATGGTTTTGATTATATTCCTTTCATTCGAATCTGAAGACTACAGTTGTACTCATAGGGGTGAGTGGCGGTAGTGACTGGATGGAGGGCCCAGTGGAAAAACAGCTGACAAGAAAGAAAGCTTCATTCAACCTTTGTACATGCTTCATTGTGGTTCGATGAGGCAAAACACGCCTCACTGTGTTGACGTTGGCCGTCACTGACATACGGACTGCGGCTTCTGCGCTGGTGATATGATGTTGCTGACAGCAGACCTATAGAGTGAAAGGTTCCTTCTCTTGAGTCATGCATCGTTACCTTTTTGTATCTCTCTTCCTCTGTTTCCCTCTGTCTATGCTAGAGCGTACCGGACGTGTGTGTGGCCACGTCGCCTCAATGACACGGGCTTGCCCGCTTGATACATTGCTCGGAAGGATTGAATTTAAGGGGCCGGCCCGACGTTTGGTTAAATGATCTGATGATTATTATGTTAATATTGCGCAACGGATAACGCGGGGGAGGGCTCAAACAACCAAGTGGGCAAGTCAGTAAAGGCCACGCTGTATCATGGTCTATAAGGACACCACTTTGTTGGTAACATTGCTCTCTACACAGGACTGGGGTTTGTAATGATCATTAAATTCATGACATTGCCCCAGGTTTGTAATGACCACTAAATCCATGACATCAAGTTTATAGGACATTTATTGACTAGACCCCAGAAATTTTACAAACTTAATATGACATTTACTATCTATATTCCCCAAAACTTTACAAATTTGATAACTGCAGCAAACAAAGTCGAGTCAAATATCCTCTAGTTTTGTCTCGCACTGAAGGTGCTTAAACTAACAGGCATCTCGTTTCTACTTAAGCTCTGGGAAAGAGGATGGGACTACGTTGCTGCCCTTGTGGTCCGTCTGCTGGGACAGTGATCGAAATTCGCACCCAATATTACTGCTAGGACCGAATAACAAAAATTCTCTTTCGCGGAAAAACGGGGGAACAAAGCAGGCACAAACATCTCCCATATTCATAAAAGATAGCAAATTCTTAAAAAAAAATAAAACATCCTGTGAAATACGGCACACGCAAATAATCAGTTAACAGCACAAATGGTTCAAATGGCTCTGAGCACAATGGGACTTAACATCTGAGGTCATCAGTCCCCTAGAACTTAGAACTACTTAAACCTAACTAACCTAAAGACATCACACACATCCATGCCCGAGGCAGGATTCGAACCTGCGACCGTAGCGGTCTCGCGGTTCCAGACTGACGCGCCTAGAACCGCTTGACCACAGCGACCGGCGGATATCGGCTGTGTTAGCTTTGGATTACGACACTGTCAGGATGTGAACGTAGCCACGAAGAGCCACTTCGATGTAGCACACGTAAGCATGCTCACCTTCACTAATTTCCAAGAACGAACTGGTAGCTCGCTGGTAGTGCAATTCGGCACCACGTGGGTGACCGATAACAGCAGCTAATTTCTTTGTACTCACCCCTCTGTTCGTTCTTGCTTTCCATACTATACAATCAATCACAAGCTCAACCCATTAATTGTTTGTGTATAGTAGTTTATTTAGGAACTTTAGTAGTCTTCAACCGGTGTTCTTGGTGTTTTCCGGTGAAATAACTTCAGAAGAAATTTTTGCGAACTGCTTTCAGTTTCGTTACTGTCATTAGACGTTTGATTTTCTTTCTGTGTTAGTATTTTGTTATATTCTCATTTGTTGTTGATTAATACTGTCAATAATAGTAGTTACTTCCCTTGTAGAGCAAGTTTGTGATAATTGTAGTCAGTTTTTAACATCTTCTTATTGTAGTAGCAGAATTTAGATAAAGTTGTTTTCTTGTTTCAATAATTGTAAAATTTTACCATGAGTGAGAAGTGTGGGCTTTGCCGTAGGTTCGTGAGTAGTGGATTGCGGTGTGAGACTTGTTCGAAGTATTTTCACTGGGGGGAGTGCAGTGGGGAAGCCAGTGGGCATTCTGGTGAGATCCTCTCTTGGAACTGCAGGTTATGTAGCAAGAGTAAGTTGATAGAGGAGCAGGAGCGTAAGATCTGTGCCCTTCAGGTGCAGTTGAAAAACGCACAGGAGGAGCTAGATAGGATGAGGAGGGAGAAAGGGGTTGGGGAATGGGAGCTGGCTGTTGGCAAGAGATCTGCTAGGAGAAGGAGATTTTCAGATAGTTTTACTATTGGTGTTTGTAATAGATATGACCAACTGTCAGAGTCTAGTGGAGAGGAATCTCTAGTAGCTGTAGATGTAGGAAGTATGCAGCAGACCTCAGCAGCTACGGTGGCTAGGACAGTTGCAAAGTCTAAGAGAAAGAAGAAGGTTCTGCTGTTAGGTAGTTCTCATGGTAGAGGTGTAGGCCAGCAGTTGCAGGAAGTTTTGGGGAGTGAGTACCAGGTCACCAGCATTGTGAAGCCTAATGCAGGATTGGCTCAGGTGACTTTTAACATAGGGGGGTTATGTAGGGATTTTACTAAAGAGGATCAGGTAGTGATTGTGGGTGGGGCTGGTAATAGTATTGATAGGGATGGGGAGTATGACATAGATGGTGACCTGGAAAAGATAGCCACTCAGACTGGCAACACGAATGTGCATTTCGTGGAACTGTTTCAGCGTCACGATCGGCCTCATCTTAATACAGCCGTCAGGCGTAATAACATGAGACTTGGGGGTGCGCTGATGACAGAAGGCATGAGTCACATTTCAGTGGTGTCGGTGGAGTCTATCAGTAGGATGGGTTTCACTAGACATGGCCTGCATCTCAACAGGTATGGGAAGGGGAGGTTGACAAAACTTATAGGTGACAGCATAGGTGGGGGTGGTGGGATCACTCATGGGAAAATTTCGGTAGTTGTGGGTGTTAGAGCTGTAACTTTTTTAGATTGAAGTCAGCTGATAGGTATTCCTGCTTAAGGGAAGTCTCTCTAACAAAGAAACCACTTTCTACAAAGCTTGGGTATCCGATTAATGAGGGAATTAGTATATTTCATCAAAATATACAAGATATTAGAGATAAAGTTAGTGAACTGCTTATAGATGTTGACTCTGAAATTATTGGTATATCTGAACACTTCTTAAATAAGGAGATAATTCAGAGGCTTCCTTTACCAGGATACAGGTTGGCTGGCAGCTTTTCTAGGAGCTCTTTGCGGTGTGAGGGAGTAGCCATGTATGTGAAAAACGGTATCCCATTTGAGTCAATTGATGTTTCAAAGTACTGCACTGAAAAGGTATTTGAATGTTGTGCAGGTGTGGTTAAATTTAGTGGAGCTAAACTTCTTACTGTTGTTATTTATAGATCCCCAGACTCCGATTTCACAACATTTTTGCTAAAGCTAGAGGAGGTCCTTGGTTCACTTTATAGGAAATACAAAAAGTTAGTTATATGTGGTGACTTCAATATTAATTGTATAAGTGATTGTGCAAGGAAAAGGATGCTGGTAGACCTCCTTAATTCATATAATCTTATGCAAACCGTATTCTTTCCAACGAGAGTGCAAGGGAACAGTAGAACAACCATAGACAATATTTTTGTTCATTCATCATTATTAGAAGGGCATTCTGTTAGCAAAAAGGTGAATGGCCTTTCAGATCATGATGCACAAATTTTAATTCTAAAAGATTTTTGTGCTGCAACACATGTTAAATATAGTTACCAACTTTTTAGGAAAGCTGATCCAGTTGCTGTACAGACTTTTGTAAACCTTATCAAGGAACAAGAGTGGCAAGATGTTTATAGTGCTGATACAGTAGACAATAAATATGATGCCTTCCTCAAGACTTTTCTCGTGCTCTTTGAAAGTTGCTTTCCGTTAGAACGTTCAAAACAGGGTACTAGCACAAACAGGCAGCCTGGGTGGCTGACTAAAGGGATAAGAATATCTTGTAGAACAAAGTGGCAATTATATCAAAACGTTAGAAACAGTCAAAATCTAAATGCAGCAGCCCATTACAAACAGTATTGTAAGGTGCTTAAAAAAGTTATTAGGAAGGCAAAAAGTATGTGGTATGCAGATAGAATAGCAAAGTCTCAGGATAAAATTAAAACCATATGGTCAGTCGTAAAGGAAGTGGCTGGTCTCCAGAGACGGGTCGAGAATATAGAATCAGTGCGTAGTGGGGATGTCCGTGTTACTGATAAGTCGCATATATGTACAGTACTTAATAATCACTTTCTGAATATAGCAGGTGAACTAAATAGAAACCTAGTCCCAACTGGGAATCATATAGCGCTCTTAGAAAAAAGTGTTCCGAGACTGTTACCTGAAATGCTCCTCCATGATACTGATAAGAGGGAGATTGAGTTAATAATTAAATCACTAAAGACCAAGAACTCTCATGGATATGACGGGGTATCTAGCAGAATACTGAAGTATTGTTCCACGTATGTTAGCTCAGTACTTTGCCATATCTGTAACTTTTCCTTTAGGAGTGGTCGGTTTCCTGACCGATTAAAGTACTCGGTAGTGAAGCCACTTTATAAAAAGGGAGACAGGGATAATGTTGACAATTATAGACCTATTTCTATGCCATCGGTGTTTGCTAAAGTTATCGAGAGGGTTGTGTATACAAGGTTACTGCAGCATTTAAATTCACATAATTTGCTGTCAAATGTACAGTTTGGTTTTAGAAATGGCTTAACAACTGAAAATGCTGTAGTCTCTTTTCTCTGTGAGGTTTTGGACGGATTAAATAAAAGGTTGCGAACGTTAGGTGTTTTCTTTGATTTAACGAAGGTTTTTGACTGTGTTGACCACAAAATATTACTGCAGAAGTTGGAACATTATGGAGTAAGGGGAGTAGCTTACAATTGGTTCGCCTCCTACTTTAAGAACAGAAAGCAGAAGGTAATCCTCCGCAATATTGAGAGTGGTAATCATGTTCAGTCCCAATGGGGCACTGTTAAATGGGGCGTTCCCCAAGGGTCGGTGCTGGGGCCACTGCTGTTTCTTATTTATGTAAATGATATGCCTTCTAGTATTACAGGTGATTCAAAAATATTTCTGTTTGCTGATGACACCACCTTGGTAGTGAAGGATCTTGTGTGTAATATTGAAACATTATCAAATAATGTAGTTCATGATATAAGTTCGTGGCTTGTGGAAAATAATTTGATGCTAAATCACAGTAAGACTCAGTTTCTACGGTTTCTAACCCACAATTCAACAAGAACTGACAGACAGAATGGGCGTGTTATAAGCGAGACGGAACAGTTCAAGTTCCTAGGCGTACGGATAGATAGTAAGCTGTTGTGGAAAGCCCATGTTCAGGATCTTGTTCAGAAACTAAATGCCGCTTTATTTACCATTAGAACAGTATCTGAAATAAGTGACATTTCAACACGAAAAGTAGTATACTTCGCATATTTTCATACGCTTATGTCATATGGTATTATTTTTTGGGGTAATTCTTCTGATTCAAAAAGGGTATTTTTGGGTCAAAAACGGGCTGTTCGAGCTATGTATGGTGTAAGTTCGAAAACCTCTTGTCGACCCCTATTCAATAGTCTGGGAATTTTGACATTGCCCTCACAGTACGTATTTTCTTTAATGTCGTTTGTTGTTAGCAATATTAGCTTATTCCCAAGAGTTAGCAGCTTTCACTCAGTTAATACTAGGCAGAAATCAAATCTGCATGTGGAATGCACTTCCTTGACTCTTGTGCAGAAAGGAGTGCAGTATTCTGCTGCATCCATTTTCATTAAGCTACCACAAGAACTCAAAAATCTTAGCAGTAGCCCAAACACTTTTAAGTCTAAACTGAAGAGTTTCCTCATGGCTCACTCCTTCTATTCTGTCGAGGAGCTCTCGGAAGAGCTAAAAAATTAAGCAAATTCCAGTGTTACATTCTTGATTTTCTTTATTTAAACTAACGACTTGTCGCCTGAATATGTTTCTTATATTTCATTTTATCTGTTTCTATAATCGTGTTATAATTTCATGTATTGACTCGTTCCATGACCATGGAGACTTCTCCTAAATGTGGTCCCACGGAACAATAAATAAATAAATAAATAAATCAAAGTAGTTAGGACGTACTGCTTGCAAATGGGGGTTAAAAAGGAACCGTGAACAAAATTTATGAGATGGCCTAGAAAAATTTTACGTCACACCTTTAGAACCTTAAGTATGTCACACACGCATCTCCTACCAGGTTTCACATGGAATCGTCATCCAAATTACTCATCAGCTGTTACGACCACGTGTTAACTAGGCGGGGTGATGCCCCAGGTTACTTTAACAGTGCAAAAGAAATGCTGCTTCTAAAAGTGAAACTATACAATTTTTTCAAAGCTATTTCTGCTCTCGTGTGCTGAAGGCACCAAGTGATTGATTAGTAACAGTGTAAATCATAATTCCTCATCCCACGATGAAATTGGCGGCAAAGACGGAGATTGCGCTCGATTCCGTCCACTCAGTTCAGCCGCTACCCCAAGAGTGACTATCATGGCGGCCCGGCGGCCCTCAACGGCCGTTCCCTTACATGGAGTGCCGGCCGCGGTGGTCTCGCGGTTCTAGGCGTGCAGTCCGGAACCACGCAACTGCTACGGTCGCAGGTTCCAATCCTGCCTCGGGCATGGATGTGTGTGATGTCCTTAGGTTAGTTAGGTTTAAGTAGTTCTAAGTTCTAGGGGACTGATGACCTCAGATGTTAAGTCCCATAGTGCTCAGAGCCATTTGAACCATTTGAACCTTACATGGGGAGGGGGGGGGGGGGCACCTGTTACCAACCCCGGACTACCCCCTGGCAAACAGGTGCATAATCTCTGTCTTTACTCCAGGCTTAGGTTGGCACTAACCGACCTACAGGGTGACCACATCTCTGCCTTGGCACTACCAGCAGACGAACTCTTAATACAAACAAAAAACTTAATCAACCCAAGGCAACGTAGTGAGATTAGGGAAACGAAGTGCATTTATGTAATTATGAATTGAATAAACAGGTAGTCCACCTCCTCACTCGAGATCTATTTGAGCTAAAAAAATGTTGAAAGTATATCTAATATAATGCAACAAAAAAACTAATTGTAATGAGATGGAACAAACTGTTCCCTCCCAAGGTGGCGGTGGACTCTGTAGGCCACAGTGGCGACACCAGTGGCGTGCTACTTCTCCAATGGTGATGGTGCCTCCGCATGCATTCACTGCATTTGACACTGCGCTCTGGCAGGAGCTGGACGGTGGCTGGAGCTGCGGCACTGAGTCCAGGGAAACTAAGTGCTGGCGGCAGCAGGTGCAGGTGGAAGGTTGACGGTGGTGTGGCGCCAAGTCCCACAAGGAACACAGTGCTGACGGCAGGGCAGCCTGGTCTCGAACCCACGGCTACAGCTGGCGATGCCCTGTCGTCTCACTGTCCGGTGTGCCTGGCGTCGTGGTGGTACCGCTAGACTCTGGAGACGAGAATGCTGCTGCCTCAAAATCCACTAAAACCTTGCACCTAGTCACATCGACCATAACAAGAGACTTATCCTGGTGTGGTGACATCGACCCATCTGCTGAGGTTATTACAGTTGCACAGTGATGTTTCCTGCTCAGTATGGCTAACACATCTCATGATCCCTATGATGCCTCGTTGAATGGTTCACACTCTGACACTTGCTGATGGCCCAGCATTGAAATCTGCAGAAATTTGCGGAACGGTTGCACTTCTGTCGCGTTGAACGATTCTCTTCAGTCGTAGTTGGTCCCGTTCTTGCAGGATCTTTTTCCGGCCGCAGCAATGTCGGAGATTTTACCGGATTCCTGATATTCACCGTACAGTCATGAAATGGTCGTATGCCTATACCAGTTTCTTTGGCGGTTCAGTGTGAATGTCCCGTGCTCTTTGCAAGAGCTCAGTTAGTGGCTGCGCACCCAAGTCTACATGTACAGGAAGCGCTTCCATTGGAAATGCTGTAGTGTGCATCCCAATCCCTTCTCCCGATAAAAATCACATAAAAACAATCTGATCGTGTTGCTTTTTAGCATTTTATCCCGGGCGCTCTTTTGCTCCAATTACAGAATCCTTTCTAAAATTTCCGTTTTCCTGATGTCTAACCCAGTTATGCTTTCCCCTGCTTGTCTCCCTCTGTTATTGCCACTTTCCCCGCTGATGACGACTGCATTACGGTCACGGGATGTTAAGTACTGGAGCACTTGCCACCTATTAATCTTAGCCGCTGCCATGCACTTTGCTAAAGTGACATGTTAGTGCCTGCATCTGCTCGTCCCTCGAATGTGCTCGGCTGGTCTTCTAGATTTAAACCGATGGGCTTGCATTGCGTCCTCTAGTACCTCACATCGTTCGTCAGTTTGCCTACGGAGCCACAGAGAGGATTTTGCCTTCGCATCTGTTCCCATGCACCTCGTCCATAGAGAGTTTCCGCCCTGAGTTTATCTACGTAAGATACGATGGGATGAGAATACCGCATGTATATGCATGTATACGCTGCTGCAGGTGTTCCCGAGATATGCTTTTATGTCACTCCTTTTCATGACTGCCCTCAACCTCAGTGGTATTAGAGGTGTCTTACTGTCACAGACATCTTGGCTGCGCGTCGTTCGCTTGGTCTGTGGCCATGTGCTGGTTACTCAGCTGTGCCACCTTAATCACAGTGTATTCCCTTCTTGTAATGACAATGGCAGGCATTGCCTCAACGTAGCCAGTAATTGTTGACATATCCGCAGGAAAATGTGGGAGCTTATTGTTTCTACAGTAAGGCTCTTGCAAACAGATTATGTCAACACTCAGCTCCTCAATTAGTTTTCATACTGCAATCATACCCAGTTTACTTCACGCAGCATTTATCTGTAGTACCTTTATCCTTTTATGTGTTTCAAGTGTGAACAAAGCACTTCACAGCTGGCTGAGAAAAGAAATGTGCCCATATGCTTCTACAAAATCCAACTACGAATGCTAATTGTCGAATGGTTCATTTATTCTCGTAAACGTCTGCCGAAGATGGTCCCATGACGGCAAATTATTTACTGCCAAAAGAATCATATCTAATGTCCCGAGTGTAGGATACAAAATTTCTTTCCCTTTAGCATGCCCAACTCTGACAACATGTCTAAGAGCAACTTGCATGACTCGCTCGCTGCATAGATAGTTCTCGCGACGTTGTTGACGCATTGCAAAACGAATAAGAGGCAGATTACGATTCGTACTTTTATGGTATTCCAAATCAGCTAAGTACAGGAAAGAGCTACCCAGCAGATCGCTGTCAAAGATTTTTAAACGCCATCCGTTCTCATATCCACGTCACCTCTAAGGGTATTAGCAGTACCTTACTCCCACAGTATTTTTATACAGATAACGAGTCATGTATATAACAGATTTGGTCGAAACTGCTGCAGGTGTTCCAGAGATATGCTTTTATGTCACTCCTTTTCATGACTGCCCTCAACGTCAGTGGTACTAGAGGTGTCTTATTGTCACAGAAATCTTTTTCCGGATAGCAAGTGATACATGTGCCAAGTTTGGTAGAAACTGTTGCAGGTTTTACATATAGATATGCTTCACTGTCTTTGATCCCCGCCACTAGGAGTGGAACCTGTATTGTGATCAATGGGCCTACAGTCGAGCAGGCATAAGAAGATCCCTGACATGTCACGGCACTGTTGCCAGCTTTCAACTGCGAAGCCCTAACGGCCGCAGGCGAAAACAGTAGGTCTACGTCGCTGTGACATCATTGTGGTATTGTCGTAGAGACGTTCGCGAAATCGTGTTACATTACTGGTTGAGATAGGCCCGCGAAACTGCCGCGTCCAGCCTATTATAACTGTCAGAGGTCAACTTACGCCGACTCAACTGTAGTGCCCTGCAAACTATCGATACGATATTAATACCGGTCGTTACTGATTTTTTTCACATGTCACTAATTCTCATAGCTACTTCCAATCTTAGGGGTGGTGGAGGTGTACTACACCCACAGTATTTTTACGCATTTTATTTGTAGTGTACGAATAATGAGTCATGTACACAGAAATTTTGGTAGAAATTGCTTCAGTCGTTGCTGATTATCGTCTTATGTCGCCCCCTTTTCACCCCTGCTCCTATGCCAGGTGGCCGGTTCTTACTCGCACAGTGTTACTCTGCATAGAGTAAGTGATACTTGTACCAGGTTTCATTGAAAACGATCCACTGCTTTAGGAGGAGGTGTGGAAATACACTTACAGAAAAAAAATCGCAACACCAAAAAATAATTAATGTAGAATGGTGAAATTTCGGTAATACATTTGTCTAGGTAACATATTTAAATGATTAATATTGCAAGCTCACAGGTTAATGTAAGCGCGAGATACGCCACTGCAAATGTGAAATACTGGTACATTAATAACAGATGTAACCGCCAGAATGTTGAATGCAAGCATGCAAACGTGAAGAATTCTGTTGTACCAGTGTCAGTTCCTGGAATGGATTTCCATGCCGGCTGCACTTGGTCGGTCAGTACAGGGGCAGTTAATACTGGTTGTGGATGACACTGGAATTGTCGTCCGAGGACGTCGCGCGTGTTCACGACTGGAGACAGATCTGCTGATCGAGCTGCCGAGGCAACATGCCGACACACTGTAGAGCATGTTGGGTTACAACAGCGGTACGCGCGCGAGCGTTATCCTGCTGGAAAGGAACCCCTAAATGCTGTTCATGAATGGCAGCACAGCAGGTCGAATTACCAGACTGACGTACAAATTTAATGTCACGGTGCGTCAGATAACCACAACCACACCCCAGACAACTCCAGGTATAGCTCCAGTGTGTCTAGCATGGTTGGTTGTAGCCCTTCTTCTAACCAACACAAGGCTATCACAGGCACCGAGGCAGAACCAGCTTTCATCAGAAAACACAACAGACGTCCACCCTGTGCACTGATGAGCTCTCTCTTGACACCACTAAAGTCGCAAACCGCGCTGATTTGGGGTCAGTGGAATGCACGCTATAGGGAGTCTAACTGGGAGATGTCGTTGAAGCAACTGACTTCTAACAGTTCGTTGTGTCACCGTGGTGCCAACTGCCGCCAAAATTGGTGCTTCCAGATGCAGTACGATGGGCCAGAGCCACGCGCCGAACACAACGGTCTTACCTCTCGGTAGTGCCACGTGTCCGTCCAGAGCCATGTCTTGTTCCGACTGTACATTCTCGTGACCACCGCTGCCAGCAGTCATGTACGGTGGCCACATTCCCGCCAAGTCTTTCTGCGATATCACGGATGGAACATCCAGCTTAAACGACCTCGTTCAAACTCAGTAACGTGTTAATAATAGCGTCTCCGTCGCCTTAAGTGGACCACACCCTGCCTATCTAACCCATGATTATTTAGGCAGGTGTTTGACCCATTTCTGAAAAAAATATTTGACGCAGGACCTTAATATTTTTACTGTATGTTACTTGATGCTAATAGAGTCAACTATACTAAAATCTACTTTATCCATTTTATAGTTTTAAGAAGCTATTTTGAATACATTGTGGGAGTGAACAGTGATCGAAGTGTTACAAATATTTACCATCAAAAACAGTCTTGATCACAATTTATTTATTACGGTGACCGGTTTCGACCACTACTGTGGTCATCTTCAGAACAATGAGTAAGGACCTCCTTCTGCAGGAGAATCACTACTCAGTAGTCTGTACTCATTGGTCTGAAGATGACCACAGTAGTGGTCGAAACCGGTCACCGTAATAAATAAATTGTGATCAAGACTGTTTTTGATAGTAAATATTTTTAAGAAACACTTTTCTAAATTTATTAACAAAAAAAATTAAGTTTTTTCTGCAGAAAATATTTTTGTGATCTTCCTAATGGGGGAATATTAATGAATGTAGTACCAGAGGTGGCTCTTTATGTTATGCAGACACTCTGAAAATTTCATTCATTTATCTATGATAGTTTCAGATATAATGGGGCATATGTACTGAAAATTTTAGTTTGCGGGAAATTGACTTAAAAAAAAACTTTGGAAATTTGTTACTTACGGTTAATTAAAACTGTCCTGCTGCATATGATAGCTTCTTTTTCACCTTCCTGGATGTTTGTCTTGCTTTCTTGGCCATATTAGATGCAAACCTGTCTGCATCGGCCATCCTCATTTTATCGCAATGTTGCAGCCCAGTGATCATATTTTCACCAGGATTAATTTCAGTACCCAACACTTTCCAATATTACCACAATTGAATGTAATAACAGCATCATGAACTCCTAGTTTCGTTGTATGCATGCCTACAAATACAGTTTTAGGAAGGCGGTTTCAAATTATGCCGTTGAAACATTCATTTGGGTTCTGTGTCTGCCTATGCAGACATTTCCTTAGGTCAGAATTAGCCAAGTCTCTGAAAATAGGTTTCATTGCTGTAATAACAGCAATAGGAAGAGAATGCTGGTGAGAATAAGATTCTCCAGTTTTCTGAGCCCTATTGTATTTGCACCACGAATTTTCTCCTGATGCACACAGTCAATGCCCACAGTATACCTTCAAGTTTTCTATAACAACTACTCGCAATCACACTTGAACAAAACTAACCGTGTGTTTGAAAGCGTGTTGTTTACAAACAGCAGAAACAAAAGAATACCGACCGTTGCATTCCAAGGATAGCCAACACTCACGGGAATAAAAAAAAAAAATAAAAAAAAATAAAAAAAATAAAAAAAAATTACCTAACTTGCAATGTAGGGGATATAAAGACCTAAAATATATGCAGAAAAGTGGGTGACAGAAAAGTGTGCGTGGCACATAAACACACGTGGTAGGAAAATGTTCTTTAAATGTTCGAAAAAAAGTTTTTCAGCAAAATTTTTTTCAGAGTACTTAAATAAAACTTTAATCTATCGAAATATGATTAAAATCGAAAAGCGATTTTTTTCGACCTGAAACACGGTGTGGTCCCCTTAAAAGCGTTCTCAACAGACATTAATTCGCCACGTTCAGTCTCAAAGTTAACTACGCTCACGACCATTACAGCTTGTATTAAAAGCAAACCCGCTTTGCATCATCACGGTGGCGCCACCAAGTCCCACTCTTACGTGATTGGCGCGAAATTTGAGTAGATGTCATCTTTCAAATGGAAAAAACACGCCTACCAACATTCGTTTATGTCGCAAAATAACTTTTAAAAATGCATAGCTAAAATAGATTTCTTGACCTTTTTGGGGAGGCAAGGTCAGCCATGACAGAGTACATTTAATCAGTGTTCTCCTGGCTGACGTGGTTTACGTAGGCATTTCAAAATAAAGAAGACTTTGGTCTCCTTATATTCATAATCAACACGTGACGGTAGCGCGGAACTGCTAGAGAGGGAGTCAGTTTCCAAACCTATCACTAGGACCTTAGGGCCATCTGTTCACTCATGAGTTGGTCAGCAAATACTGTGCAACTTTTAAACAACTTGTAACGTAAGTGCTGAAGATCCTCACGAGAACCTAGGTGCTTAACTACAGGTAGTTAGCAAATAAATGTCAGATTTGATGAAAGTGCAGAGATATCGAGAGTTCCCTTCCATACAACTGTTGCGGAGTGTATACCCGCTTTTTCCGAACACTAACCAAGACAGCGTAATCTGCCAGGCGTTGCCACCGGAGTATTCTCCTAAAACCTTAATTAACCTTTATTAAATTCCCCGCACGCTTACTAGTCTTGATTATCCCAGTATCATTTAGCTGAGTTCCGTACGTTTACCTGGGTGAGTTTCTGAGGACAGTGAAGCGAATATTTTCATCGTGTACAGATGTGACAAGAAACATTCGAAACCCAACCTGCTGCAAGTTATTGTAGGTGTGTGGCGTTTAAATAATGTTTTCTCAGTTAACAATTGTTTTCTTACGTATGTGAGGCTGTATCTTTCTATAGTTTCGTCCCATTATCAATTGAGAGAACTTTCCGTTCCGGTATAACGTGCTCCCTCAAGGTAGAGTTAATGTCATTGCGACGCTACGAAGTGTAAGTGTGACATTTGGGCCACTATCTGCTACCATCTCATTTTGTGTGATGCCAGAATGTCCCTTATGCACGAAGTAATTCCACATGTTTGCATATTTACGTTCGTACTACGTCCGTTGCAACATGGAGAATTTTAGAGTTCCTTGTCTAACGTTCTACTAATTCTAAGACTCTTGGAGAATCAGTGTTGATAAGGATGTGATTATATAGTTTAGTTACATACCTAAGGTCTTTTCTGATTGCAAGGACTTCCGCAGTAAATATCAGGCTTCTAATGATAACTTGAAGATACTATCCAACTGTCTATCCGACAGAAAAAAAACATGCCCTGAAAAACTTCCGCACACACTTCGTTGAAATTTTATTACTGAATGCATTATTTGTTCACTAATTAAAATTCTGCTCTCTGTACCAACTCATACGGCACTAATACTCTGTTGGAGCTGCACAGTTGTCCATGACCTGCCTCTGCCGGACTTATTGTTTCTGTATCGGCTGCAATCTGCCAGTACCACACAACAGACGGACTCTCTTTTCTGTGCCAGTACTGAGCTTTCGGCAGCAGTGTGTGCATCTACAGCCACAGTTTACCTCCGTTGTTCAAATAAAAGGGATTTAATGAGGGAATGCGCAATTCATTTAGTTCAGGCTAACCCAGCGCTTTAGGACACCAGTCATGCAGGTCCCAAGAGAAAAAGTCGAAGGAAGAAATATCGAAGAAAACAGAAGAGAAATTGCATTATACATTTTGTGTTAGTTATTGCAAGTAGAAACCTCAATCCGGTCATCGTTACACCAAAATCAGATGGCACTTTTAATTCCAAATATGACAAACAGAAACTCAACGATAATCACAATGGAAGATCAGGACATAGCAACGACAATTGCAAATGATGGCAAAGACAATGGCATCACAGGAATACAGCGTAACGAAATACTGGACGAACCTGAGCATCTGTAGCCAAAGAATAAGAAAAAAAGGAAACGTCAGTAACATGACACTGTAGAACATAAAAGCTAAGAATAGAGAGCTAAGAAAAACACACACTTTACGTGCAAATGCCCTTAAACAAGAAAACTATACTTTCACTATTTTCCATGTTGGCGTATCTTTCAACCAAACACACGTGAAAAGCCTACCAGGTTTCAACGAAGAAAAATGTGTTCCTGTTCGTATCTGAAACAGAAGAGGAAATACAGGATGATTCAAAATGAATATACGGGTTTGAAGTCTTGGTACCATTTATTACATTCAACTTATAATTATAAGTAACATATCAAATGAAAGGATGTAGGTTGCAGTAGGTACTGGGAGATGAAGAAGCTTGCACAGGATAGAGTAGCACGGAGAGCTGCATCAAACCAGTCTCAGGACTGAAGACCACAACAACAACAACATCAAATGAAAGAGCAACTCAAACAGATTTGTTTGTATACCAGTGCGCAAAGGGGAGAGTATGGAACGACCAAGAATGAATGAAAAAGATCTTGGACGAGTGAGACTCTATCACGTGTAGTCCCAAGAAATCAGTTCGCCTTGTCGTTCGCAGTTGTTACAAGCTCTAAAGCCAACATACTACGGTTATATGCCAGCTACGCAAACGAAATTTTGCTGTATAAGATGAAGATTTTCTGGATCGTGTCTTCTTCAGTGGTGAATCGACATGTCACCTAAATGGAAATGTGAACACACGTACACTGCTGGCCACCGTAAATGCAACACCAAGAAAGACAAGAGGTAGCACAACAAAATTTATTTTGTAGATAACATGTTGACCAAGTATCAAATGATTACGTTTACAGACGTCTGTGACATGTGGTTCCTGCCAGAATCAGTAGCCAGAGTAGCCGCCATTGTTGGAGATCACCGCTGCCACACGTCTCGGCATTGAGTCAAAGAGACGTTGGATGTGTTCCTGGGGTACAGCAGCCCAAGCAGCTTCCACACGTTGCCAAAGATCATCTGGTGTGGCAGCTGGGGATGTACTCTGGGTCACTCGTTGAGCAACCATGGACCACATGTTTTCTGTCGGCGAAAGATCCGGAGAGCGAGCCGGCCAGGGAAGCACTTCAATCTGGTTATTGACGAAGAACCTTTGGACAATGCGTGCCACGTGTGGTCGCGCATTATCCTGTTGAAATATGGCTGTGGCCGAGCCCTGAAGGTAAGGAGGGACAACTGGCTCCAGCACCTCGGATATGTAGCACCGGCTATTTAAAGTACCGGCAATGCGTACTAGAGGCGTGCGAGAGTAATATCCAATGCCGCCCCATACCATAATACCCGGTGCAAGACCAGTGTGGCGGTGCATAATGCAGCTGTCCAGCATCCTCTCTCCACGGTGTCTCCACACTTGAATCTGACCATCGTGGTGCTGCAGACAGAAGCGTGCCTCGTCACTAAAGACAACGTCATTCCATTCTGCCGTCCACATCCGTCTGTCATCACACAATTGGCGACGGAGACGTCTGTGGTTCTGCGTCCATGGTAGACGAAGCATGGACGTCTTGCAGACACACCACTCTGCTGTAAACGGCGTCGAATGGTACGCGCAGACACTGGATGATGCGTTACAGACGCAATGTGCTGTGCTATGGTTCGGGATGTCACTGAGCGATCCGTCACTGCCATGCGCACAATTTGCCTATCAGCACGTGCAGTGGTGCACCGAGGTGAATGCGATCGACCAAGCCGGTCCGTCGTACCCTCCTGCATCCAACGGTCACATATCCGCATTACAGTTGTTTGGTTTCGTCCAACACGACTAGCGATTTCTCTGTATGATAATCCACAATCTCGGTAAGCCATTGTCCTTCCTCTGTCGAACTCGGATACTTGATCAAACGATGTTCGCTGTTGTCTACGAGGCATAACTGATCGTCTTGTGAAACAACCACAAGGTAAACACACGTGCCGAACGTACACTCGTCGAAATCGCCAAGCCTTAAATGGCGCTTTGAGGTGGCGCCAAAGGCGTGCGTGATGTGCGTCTGCGCTGAAATTCTAATCAGTTGCATATCTCATCGCTGCAAACTCATGGTGTAAATTTCACTTGATTCGGATGCTTCCTTCAGGGTGTTGCATTTACGGTGGCCAGCAGTGTAATATGTGTACCTGGGCCTTAGCAAATCCCCATGAGATGGTATAGTTTCAACGAGACTCCTCTCGCCTTTTTCGGTGAAGCAACTGTAACTGGTGTTTCGCAGCAGCAAAATGGTGCGCCATCTCATTGGCATAACTCAGCACGCGACTGGTTAAACGACGTTGTACCCGACCGCTGGATTGGCCGCAAGGCGCTGGATGACAGAGCTAGTTTTGTGTGATCTTCATGTTCCCACACGATCTGACCCCATGCGATTTTTGCCTTTGGGGGTCTATAAGGGATGATTTGTATCTGTCTCCGCTACCGGTTGATTTATACGACTTGAGAAACAGCACTGTTGCAACAATTACTATAGGCATACTGATGAAGGTTTTGTAAAACCTCGCCTGTCGATTCGATGTAGCCGTGCGGGATTAGCCGAGCGATCTGGGGCGCTACAGTCATGGACTGTGCGGATGGTCCCGGCGAATGTTCGAGTCCTCCCTCGGGCATGGGTCCTTAGGATAATTTAGGTTAGGTGGTGTGTGAGCTTAGGGACTGATGACCTTAGCAGTTAAGTCCCATAAGATTTCACACACGTTTGGACATTTTGACTCGATGTATGACGATGGTGCTCACAATGAACACTTTTAAGAAAAACTGTTATAGTTGCTCTTTCATTTGATGTATTATTTATAATTGTAAGTTAAATGTAATAAATGCTACAAGGCCTTAAACCCGTATATTCATTTTGAAACACCCTGTATTACGTAAATTAATGATACCACATCAGTCATCAGCATCGTCACCCTCATCCTCTTAATTGTAGCCCATTAAGAACAGATTCGACACTGCTTATGTGAATAATTCCTCTGCATCTACTCCACGTGGATGTACTTCCGAATGTTACTAACATGAATTTGTAAGACTGCGTCACATTCATGATTAAATCAGATGCGTACAGTTTCTTTGAATACTTGAATTTATATGTGCAACTGCTTCACTTAATTTTAATAAATACCGAGAGAAACAAAAATAAATACTATTTTAATCACTCACCTCAAACATACGGCTAATTTCCCTTCAGTAAGTATGGGCTCTCGCAAGTTACTTTGTTTTCCTTTATCAGCGAAGTCTTCCTCTTATCGGCGTGTGAATCTCTAACTGACGTCTGTTTAGTCGGAGGCTTTACCTGAATAATTGCTTATTACTCGATGGAGATCTTTCATTACTCTTATATGCACTCTACAAAAAACATTTGAATTCTGAATTAGACTCAGAATCTAAATCTAAGTGCATCGAGAGGTTTGCAGTGGACACTGCAGGATATGCTCTGTAGCGCAGCAGAATTGTAGCGGATAGGCAAATAATGTGAACACCTTTACTTACTTGGGAACTGTTTATTAATAAGGGATTCGACCCCCATTTGGCCGTAATACAGCTGCGATTCTTCTTCGACTACTGGCATATAATGATTGTCTCCAGTGCAACGTTATGCCCCTCTTCGATCAGGACCTCCTCTAACTCCTGTAGTAGCGAGGAAGGCGGATACCTGCTCCGGAGTCTGCGGTCCAATACCGCTCACAAGGGTTCGATTATGTTCATGTCCGGGGATTGTGCTGGACAGGGAAGACGCTGCAGTTCAGTTGCATACTCCTCATACCACGACTGTAGTCCTGGCTGTGGGAATGGGTGCATTATCATCATAAAATATGGCATCATTGTTGGGGGACAACATTTGAATCATGGGTTGCACCTGATGACGTAAAATGTTCACATTATCATTGGCTGTAATGATGGGACCAGCAGAATACCACGGTATGGCTACCCACACCATCACACTTCCACTTCCATGCTTAACTGTTGGAATAAAACAGTCAGGATTGTATGCTTATTTTGGCGTTCTCCAGACGTAAGCCCGGCCCGATGTTGGAAATGACGAAAACATTGACTCGTCAGACCATACGACGTGGTTCCACTGATCAGCCGTCCAAGATTTAAGTTCCTGACACCACGTTTTACGCTTCTTTGCGTTGGTCATCGTCGCTAATGGTTTCGGTATAGCAGCTCGTCCATGAATATTCGTTTTATGGAGTTCTCGGTGGGTAGTATCGATAGATACGGGGTTTCGAAGATGGCTATTGAGCTCAGCAGTCACTTCAGCTGCCGTTGTTTTGACACAATTCGTGTTATCGTACGACGATCGCTGTCATTTAGTATTGATTTGCGCCCACTTTTACGTGTACGAGATGATGTCTTTCCATGCTTTGTGTAGTTCAAACGGCTCCGAGCACTATGGGACAACATCTGAGGTCATCAGTCCCCTAGAACTTAGAACTACTTAAACCTAACTAACCTAAGGACATCACACACATCCATGCCCAAGGCAGGATTCGAACCTGCGACCGCAGCGGTCGCGCGGTTCCAGACTGAAGCGCCTAGAACCACACGGCCACACCGGCCGGCTTTTCAGCATATCCTGGGAGTGCACCAATTAATGAACACACTTACGTTGTTTCAGCGTCCTTCAGCGCATACAGCACGGAACACTGATGAGGAAGACATTCAAATGGTTCAAATGGCTCTGAGCACTATGGGACTTAACATCTGTGGTCATCAGTCCCCTAGAACTTAGAACTACTTAAACCTAACTAACCTAAGGACATCACACACATCCATGCCCGAGGCAGGATTCGAACCTGCGACCGTAGCGGTCGCGTGGTTCCAGATTTTGTGTAGACTGTCATGATATTGAAACAGTTGCTCTTGAAGCATTCAACAAGTTGGCTACTGTTGCTCCAGCTAATCGGGCCCTCACTATATGCCGTCTTTGGAACTCTGTTAGGTCTTTCACAGCACGTCGACCTCGGCCTCTGAATGCAAATACTATGTCTGCACTGCTCGTAAACAACCTGCAATGATGCCTAGTCCGTACTGAACACGCACAGTCGAGCGCGACACGTGCCTTACCTACGTTGTTGACCGTCAACTGTTCACACTATTTTGCCTATCCCCTGTATCTCTGCAGGGAACCTGGAGCATGCACTCTCCTCTAACAGTGTGCCACTCTTGTTGCTCAGTGGCATTAGCGTTGGACGACGTGTCCAACTCACCTTCTGAAGTTGCTGGGTATAGTGAAGCACCTGTTAACGTCAGTGAGTGAGAAAGCTCATGGAGCAGCACTGACAAACGAATGCAAAACCTGTTCTCAGAGACAGGAAACGAACTGACATGATTTACGTGCGTACTACTTGTCCTGCACTCCTACAGTTCTGCCTCAGTTCCCTTATTAAAGCTGTCTCCGTAGCCGAAATCGCTGACGCACGCCTGTCCAGTGGCGCTCGATTCTCAAGTAAGCCTGTTCGAATCCTGATGTTGGAGCAAATTTTCACTGCCGTATCTGGGCAGCAACAGGAGGAAAAGAAGTGACGGTTAAGTTTCTGACCGCCAGACCCAGTGCGAACATCGGGCAATAAATTCCAGACCCCTTGGCAGTGTCTCGTGGAGTGAAGGCATATGACACTGTTGACGATGGCCCGTCCTTTAGATGGGGGCTTCAAATTCGATGGCCCCATCGCTGCTATTCGAAAGCATTGGGTTCTGTGCCAGCATTATTTTTCATTCCTTCCCTCTCTCACCACCATACAACAGAAACAAAACACCACACTATTCAAACACCCGCTGCTTTCACCTACGGTCAACATAAACACTTAAGGCTCGACTTGCGCACACCACCTGGAAAGAGCCCACTGTGCGCGAAGAAGGAAAATCCTCTCCGGTTAGACGGCTTACGCTACCCCTAGAGGTCTCGCAACCAGCAATGTTTTTTATAGTGCGTCTGTCACGAATGAATGCCAAGGGTGTACCATTATTCCCAAACATTATGTGAGCATCGGTTACAATTTTATACATTTCTTTACATACTTTCTGAAATGCGCTCTGTGAGTTTCCCCTTTAAGTACCCGTACTATTGTACGCTGAAGAGCCAAAGAAACTGGTACACCTGCCTAATAATGTGTAGGGCCCCCGCGAGCACGCAGAAGTGTGGCAACACAACATGGCATGGACTCTATTAATGTTTAAAGTAGTGCTGGAGTGAAGTGACACCATGAATCCTGCAGGGCTGTCCATAAATCCGTAAGAGTACGAGGGATTGGAGGTCTCTTCTGAACAGCACATTGCAAGGCATCCCAGATATGCTCAATAACGTTCATGTCTGCGGAGTTTGGTGGGCAGCGGAAGTGTTTAAACTCATAAGAGTATTCCTGGAGCCACTCTGTAGCAATTCTGGACGTGTGGGGTGTCGCATTGTCCTAGTGAAATTGTCCACGTCCGTCGGAATGCTCAATGGACATGAATGGATGCAGGTGATCAGACAGGTGCTTACGTACATGTCACTCGTCAGAGACGTATCTAGACGTATCAGGGGTCCCATATCACTCCAACCCCACACGCCCCACACCATTACAGAGTCTCCACCAGCCTGAACAGCCCCTGCTGGCATGCTGGGTCCATGAGTTCATGACGGTGTTTCCATACCTGTACACGTCCATCCGCTCGATACAATTTCAAATGAGACTCGTCCGACCAGGCAACATGTATCCATTCATCAACAGTCCAATGTCGGTGTTGACTAACCCAGGCGAGGCGTAATGCCTTGTGTCGAGCAGACGTCAAGGGTACACGAGTGGGCCTTCGACACCGAAAGCCCATGTCAATGATATTTCGTTGAATAGTTCGCACGCTTACAGTTGTTGATGGTCCAGCATTGAAATCTGCAGCAATCTACGGAAGAGGTGCTCTTCTGTCACGCTGAACGATTCTCTTCAGTTGTCGTTGGTCCCGTTCTTGCAGGATCTTTTTCCGCTCGCAGCGATGTCGGAGATTTGGTGTTTAACCGGATTCCTGATATTCAGATACACTCGTGAAATGATCGAACGGGAAAATCCCCACTTTATCGCTACCTCAGAGATGCTGTGTACCATCACTCATGCGCCGACTGTAACACCACGTTCAAACTCACTTAAATCTCGATAACCTGCGATTGTAGCAGCAGTAACCGATCTAACAACTGCACCAAACACTTGTTCTCTTATATAGGTGTTGCCGACCGCAGCGCCGCATTGTGCCTATTTACATAACTGTATTTGAATACGCATGTCTATACCAGTTTCTTTGGCGCTTCAGTTTATATTGCTCATGAAAAAGACTCGACAAGTGCTCACGCCCCGAAACATCGCAGTTGGTACCACTTAAGCTTCAAATCACTCGTAAATAAAAATTATTCCAAAGGCGAAGTATTGGCGTTAATTACTCAGTTAATGCATTTCAATCAATTTTGTGTCATTTAATTACTAACTGTGTTGCAACATATTATTGGTAACGATAAGATTAGATTGTAACGTCCTTAACCCTTTCAGACTAGATTTTTTTCTGGAGGAAGGAAAACTTTTCTTTGTACAGTAATGTTCTTAGGTGATTTTTAATTATTTTTTATGTTAGATTTATAAAAACTATGCACCTGTTTTCAAAACATACTTTGCACACTTAGCTTCATTTTATGGACTAAAATAACTAATTACAATATATTCTCTATTGTAATAAATAGTTAAAATGATCATTCAATATTTACCATGCAAAATAATCCGCAAAGCAAATGGTGGGTTTGTACAACTGTACCCTGTTTGGAGAAATAGAAACATCTCAAAGAAGACCAAACTCTGGCTTTTCAATAGCAATGTGGAGGCTGTTCTGTTGTATGGTTGCGAAACTTAGGTGACTAACCACATCAAAAACCAGCTCCAAGTTTTTACCAACCGCTGTCTCCGGCGTATTTTAAATCTGATATGGCCAGATATAATGACAAATGAAGATCTTTGGAGGGAGACAAATCAGCAACCAATCAATATACAAATCAAGGTAAGAAAATGGAACTGGATTGGGCATACATTGAGGAAACCAGATGGAGCTGTTGAAAGGATGGCATTGGATTGGAACCCTCAAGGAGTTAGCAAACGTGGTCGCCCCAAACAGACCTGGAAAAGGACGATCGAGAGAAAAGCTGCAGAGGATGGGAAAACCTGGAGCAAAGTGAAGAGACTTGCTAGAAATCGTACCAGGTGGAGGAATTTCGTCACGGCCCTATGTTCCAGATGGAACGATAGGAACTACGAGGGTTGTTTTTTAAGTAAGGGCCGTTCGCGCGTATAGTGCCGTAGTTCGCGCGGACGCCGCAACAAGCCACCGCGCCACTTGCCGGCATCCTTCCCATTCAGACTGATGCAAGTTGCAGCTCTGTAGCTGACGTGTACGCATCGCTGTGCTACTTTATAATGTTTACGATTATTGAATCGCCCGCCGCGTGTGAGATACGGTCAGTGATACTTTTTTGACCGCGAGAAGCCTATCAGCTGCAGTAATTCATCGTCAGTTAACAGAAGTTTATGGCTTGAATGCAATGAGTGAAGGTAAAGTGCGTCATTGGGTTAGAGAGTTTAAAAATGGCCGTCAAAACGTCCATGACGAAGAACGCTCAGGCCGGACCTCTGTGATCACTGATGATTTGGTGGCTGCAGTCGAAACAAAGATTCGTGAAGACAGAAGATTCACAATTTCCACTCTTTCTTTGGAATTTCCACAAGTTTCAGGATCGGTTTTGTACAAAATTGTGTCTGAAAACCTAAACTTTAAGAAACTGTGTTCTCGGTGGGTACCCAGACTCCTCACAGAGGACCACAAAGGGAAGAGATTTGCCACTTCATTGGACTGTTTGATTTGTTACGAGGAAGAAGGGGATGACATGTTGAGTCAAATTGTCACTGGAGATGAAACATGGGTATCCCATATCACTCCCAAAAGCAAGCGACAATCGATGGACTGGCGACACACAACCTCACCTGTCAAGGTCAAAGCCAAACAGACGCTGTCAAACCGCAAGATTATGGCAACTGTGTTCTGGGACCGGCGCGGTGTTTTGCTAGTGCACTTTATGCCACGAGGAACGACAATCAACTCAGATGCCTACTGTGCAACTCTAAATAAGCTCTGCAGAGCAATTCAAATCAAAAGGCGTGGCATGCTGACGAAAGGAGTTTTGCTCCTGCACGATAACGCTAGGCCCCACACCTCTCAAAAGACTCGGGATTTGATTGATTCTTTTGGCTGGGAAGTTTTGGACCATGCATCATACAGCCCCGACTTTGCTCCTAGCGATTTTCACCTTTTCCGGTACCTGAAACACCATCTTGGCGGGCAGCGCTTCAATGACGATGATGAAGTGAAAGCGGTCGTCAACTCTTGGCTGTCGGAGCAGGCGGATGAATTCTTTGAAGAGGGAATTAAAAACTTAGTTGTACGGTATGACAAGTGCCTAAATAAACACGGCAACTATGTAGAAAAATAGGTAAAAGTGTGTAGAATCAGAAAGTAAAAGTTTTTTTTACAAAAGTATTTGTATCTTTTTTTAAAAATAATGTGGTGTCACCGCCAGACACCACACTTGCTAGGTGGTAGCCTTTAAATCGGCCTCGGTCCGTTAGTATACGTCGGACCCGCGTGTCGCCACTATCAGTGATTGCAGACCGAGCGCCGCCACACGGCAGGTCTAGAGAGACTTCCTAGTACTCACCCAAGTTGTACAACCGACTTTGCTAGCGATGGTTCATTGATAAAATACGCTCTCATTTGCCGAGACGATAGTTAGCATAGCCTTCAGCTCTGTCATTTGCTACGACCTAGCAAGGCGCCATTACCAGTTACTATTGATGCTGTAAAACATGTACCATCAAGAGCGATGTTCACCATTTATGGATTAAAGTTAAGTATTCCACAGCTACGTCCTTTTTTGTTAGTCTCATTTCCTTGACCTGTTCCAGACCTCACACCAGCCTGCATGAGCTAAAACGCGTGCCTTTCGGCTTCCTCTCATAGTGGGTTGACTGTCTTGCCAAAACACAACATTTTGGCGATGAGGTTTTCTGTGTTCTTAGCTATATTGCCCTGATTCACTTGTGTAATGGCTTCGCCACCATCTCCAGATGTACTGTCCGAATTTTATCGCTTGCAGAATCAGCAGACGCAGGTCTTACTGGATGCCCTTGGACAGCTCATCCAGGGTCAACGTGCGATGCAAAACGATGCGGCGGCCGCCGCTCCACCGCTACCGCAGCCACAAATCGCTGTTGCACCAACTTTTCGTCCTTTTGATGCTGCACTGGAAAGCTGGACGGAGTGGTCACGCCAATTTGGATTCCATCTCGCCGCCTACAGAATTCAAGGTAACGAGCGGCAGCCTTTTTTGTTAGCATCTGTAGGCGTCCAAACATACTGTGTGATAGTGAAATTATTTCCCCGCCGTGACGTAGCAACTCTTGTCCTACGACGAAATTTTGTCTGCATTAGATGCATATTTCAAAAATGTACGGCCGGTCAAACTAATCGGGAGTGGGTTGCAACCTTGCAAGGCCTTACTAGGGATTGTGCTTTTGAGTGTCAATGTGGACTCCCTTATTCAGATACTATGGTACCTGATGCAATTGCACAGAACGTTTCTGATGTTCGTATAAGGGAACAAATTTTGAAACTAGTCAATCCCTCCTTTGAACAAGTGATGAACATATTGGATCGGCAGGACACACTTGACTTTGCTCAGAAATCATTTGAAACTTCCCCAGCCATTTGTCACGTTAACCGGCCCGCCGGGCGTGCTGCACGGAACACTAAACAGCCCTTGCGCCCGTCCGCACAGCTGCCACCAGGCTCTCAGCCACGTGTGCCACGCAGGCAAGCAAATGCAGTGCTAAAATCATGCCCACGGTGTGCTACTAGACATTCGTGTGAGAATTGCCCGTCACGCCAGGCTATTTGCTTTTTCTGTAATAAAAAAGAACATGTTCAAAGTGTTTGCCAGAAAAAGCTCAGATCGGACACTCACAACCATTCCAGGCCCTTTGCTTTGCGCCAGAATCGTAATCGAACCAAGGATACTCCGGCTCGTGAAACTATGCCCATGAAAATTCATGTAGTTCATTCCACTCCGCCCAGAGCCACTCTCTCTACCAGTGGCTGTGTTCGTCCCACCAATAGTGTGCGTCGACATCGTCGGAAATCCCGTCAAGTCGCAAGTTATTCTGTACCAGTGTCAGTTCACGTTGCATGAGACAGTCGCTTGTAGACTTGGACATTAACGGCAAAGTGATACCATTCCAGCTCGATACAGGAGCTGCAGTTTCACTGATCAATCACGACACGTACAAACGGCTGGGCACACCTCCGTTGCGTGCCACAAATGTTAAGTTAAGTAGTTATTCAGGACAAGTGATCCCTGTGCTAGGACAGTGCAGCCTTCTTGCAACATACAAAGGACAAACAAAACTTGTGTCATTGTATGTCCTTCGTTCTTCTTCTGCAGTGAACTTGTTTGATTTCGATTTGTTTCAGTTGTTTTACTTGTCTATAGTAAATCAGGGCCTATCAGTGAGCCAGACCGTGCCTTCAGACAGTGTTTCTCGTCTATGTGAAGAGTTTGCAGACATTTTTGCACCGGGCCTTGGTTGCGCTAAGAACTATGAAGCACATTTGGAACTGAAAGTAAACGCGCAACCAAAATTTTTCAGGGCGCGCAATGTTCCCCACGCATTGCGTGATGAGGTCGCAAGAACATTAAACGATTTGGACTCACAAGGTGTGATTGAACGTGTGCAGGCTTCTCTCTGGGCATCACCGTTAGTAATTTTGCCAAAACCTTCTGGAAAATTGAGACTTTGTGTGGACTTCAAGGCAATGGTGAATCCACAACTAGTGATTGCAACTTTTCCTTTACCCCGCCCGGAAGATCTTTTTGACAAACTGTGCCCGGGTAAATATTTTCGAAATTGGACCTAGCAGATGCGTACTTGCCAATACCAGTAGACGACGAATCCCACCGCATCTTGGTGGTTAACACGCATCTTGGTTTGTACCGATTCAAAAGACTGCCATTCGGGTGTGCATCCGCCCCTGCATTGTTTCAGCAATATATGCAAACTGTTTGTGCGTCGGTCCCTACTGCAGCAAACTATCTGGACGATATTGTGATCTCCGGATAGACGGAAGAAGAACATTTAGCCAATCTCAGAACATTATTTCAGGTCTTGCGACAACATGGTCTTCGCTTGCGGAAGGACAAATGTGTGTTTTTTGCTCGTGACTTACCCTACCTGGGACATGTAATCAATGCCCAAGGCAGTCCCGAGCACCTCCGTGCCATACAAGACTTGCCTTCGCCGCAGAATTTGAAGCAGCTACAGAGTGTGCTCGAAAAAATTAATTATTATTACAAATATGTGCCGCACGCCTCTTCCATTTCAGCTCTGCTTCATCGCTTACGCCGTAAAGGTGTTCCGTTCGTCTGGACGACGGAATGCGAACGCGTCTTTCGCCAGTTGAAATCGGCGTTGCTTTCCAATACTTGCCTTACGCCATTCGATCCCCAGAAACCCCTTTTGTTGATGGTGGATGCATCGGATTTCGGGATCGGTGCTGTGCTTGCGCACAAAGATGGATCGCACGATCGCCCTATTGCCTTTGCGTCCAAATTGCTCTCGTCTGCTCAAAGAAATTATTCACAGATCGAGAAAGAAGCATTGGCTCTCGTATTTGGTGTTACTAAGTTTCATGATTTCTTGTATGGTCGTCACTTTACCATCATCACAGACCACAAACCTTTGACATCACTTTTCCATCCGAACAAGCCTGTACCTCCACGTACAGCGCAGAAATTCACTCGCTGGTCTATTTTCCTCTTGCAGTACCGCTATGATATCTTGTATCGGTCCACTGCTAAGCACGGAAACGCCGATGCGTTGTCCCATTTGTCTGTTGCTGAGGATAGAGCATCCGATTCTTCCGAACTTGCTTGCATGTTCATTGATGCGGAAACCAATGACGTGGTCGAATCGTTTCCGATTGATTTTCGTCGTGTAGCTACAGCCACAGCTACCGACCCTATCCTTGCTACCGTTCTGCGTTTTGTTGCTATGCAATGGCCCTTGTCCAAGTCACGGATCGAGGATCCGTTGGTTCGCCGATTTTTTGCTCACAAGGAGAGACTTTTTGTACGACGTGGTGTTTTGCTGTTGCGTTCTGATAATGATCAGTCCAAGGTCGTGGTCCCACGTTCGTTGCAGTCCTCTGTCTTACGGCTTCTCCACCAAGGACATTGGGGTATAGTGAGAACGAAACAACTTGCTCATCAGCACTGTACTTGGTTTGGAATCATTGCGAATATGTGCTCTTCTTGCATGGTGTGTGCCGAACAACAATCAGCACCGCCGCGGAAATTCTTTGCATGGCCAAAAGCCACTTCCCCTTGGCAACGCTTATGCATCGATTTTGCTGGTCCGTTCTGGAATGCTCGATGGTTGGTTGTGGTATATTCGTTCAGTAATTTTCCTTTTGTTGTCCGGATGTCTTCCACGACGTCATCTGCCACCATCCAAGTGTTATCCGCTATCTTTTGCATTGAAGGTCTTCCACAGATTATTGTTTCAGACAATGGCCCACAATTCATGTCCGCAGAATTTCAGTCATTCTGCAAGGCCAATGGTATTCAACATCTGACATCCGCGCCGTTTTTGCCTCAGACAAACGGTGCCGCTGAACGATTGGTCCGGACTTTCAAGTCACAGATGTTGAAGTTAAAAGAGTCGCATTCTTGGGAGGACGCGTTGTTGATCTTTTTGTCCTCGTATCGCTCTCAGCCCCGAGATGGTCGCTCGCCGGCTGAGTTGCTAAACAGTCGTCCTCACCGAACCTTGATGTCTTTGCTACATCCGCCGCATCACATTCCTGTGCAGCGGCAGACACCTGCTTTTGCTCCGGGCGACGTTGTCTACTATCGTCACTACCGAGGTTCACGGCGTTGGCTTGAAGGGCGCATTCTTCGCTGCCTCGGCCGCGCTATGTATCAGGTTTTGGGGGCCTCTGGTGAGGTGCGCCGGCATCTCAACCAGCTGCACCTCTGTCGTCGCATGGGATCTGCCGCTCGCCGTCTGCTTTAAGCGACGGTGCCGTCCGGTCAGCGCCCTGGGGACCCATCTACTGGCTCGCCTCAGCCCCAGGTGTTACCGACGCTGCCTTCCATTTTGCCCCATGGCGACGCTCCGCCGCCGCCGCCTGTTCTCCCGCCGGCGACGCCCGCAGTGGACGCTTCCCTGCAGCCGCCGGGCGCCTCCCTGGGTGACGCGCCGCCGTTCGCTTCCCGTGACCAGTTGTCCTGCGACATGGACCTCTTGCCCACTCCGGACCATATGGCGTCTTCGCCCGTCGGGTGGCCCGGCCCGATGGAGGTCGACCCCTCGGCCCCTCCTGTCTCTCTACGGGCGCATACACCGCATGTTGGCGTGCACCCTGGAGTAGGTTTTCAGGCGTTTCCTAGCTCCCCTCGGTCCGAATGGCAGGGTGCGGGTGGCACAGCCTCGCCTGTTGTTAGGCTCCCCACCTCGTCGCATACGTCAACATGGGGTCCTCCCCACGGCGGGCGGAAGCCTTATAACACAACCGTACGCCGATTTGCGGGGGAGGAATGTGGTGTCACCGCCAGACACCACACTTGCTAGGTGGTAGCCTTTAAATCGGCCGCGGTCCGTTAGTATACGTCGAACCCGCGTGTCGCCACTATCAGTGATTGCAGACCGAGCGCCGCCACACGGCAGGTCTAGAGAGACTTCCTAGCACTCGCCCCAGCTGTACAACCGACTTTGCTAGCGATGGTTCACTGACAAAATACGCTCTCATTTGCCAAGACGATAGCATAGCCTTCAGCTACGTCATTTGCTACGACCTAGCAAGGCGCCATTACCAGTTACTATTGATGCTGTAAAACATGTACCGTCAAGAGCGATGTTCACCATTTATGGATTAAAGTTAAGTATTCCACAGCTACGTCCTTTTTGTTAGTCTCATTTCCTTGACCTGTTCCAGACCTCACGCCAGCCTGCGTGAGCTAAAACGCGTGCCTTTCGGCTTCCTCTCATAGTGGGTTGGCTGTCTTGCCAATCCACAACAAATAAAAACGGCCCTTACTTAAAAAACAACCCTCGTAAGTCAAGTTAAGTCTCTAATACTCTAACAGTATTCAGTTACAAAGTGGAATACAGCGAGCCATCCACATCCGTGTATTCTGGTTGTCACGAGCTGCTGCGTACTGCTGTACTGACTCGCTGATATTGTCGTAGTGATGCCGAATAGTTGGCAGCACTTCCGCACGACGGAAAGACGAGCAATCACAAATGTGTAACTCACGTTTCCATTGGTAAAAAAATACTTCTGTCCCAGCTAAGACCCAGTAAAAGGTAATGTACACAACTGTAACTAGAGGGTCTGAAAGGATTAATGACTGAATTTAAATTTCGTCTTGCACAATGGACGGAAACAGGCATGACATAATTAATTTACTGGTTCTGTTTTTTTTTTTTTTTTTTGCGCTATTGTACTCGCCGCTCATGACAGAGGCTCAGATCTAGATTCTTTAGTCCTACAGAATCGGTGAATCGGTTACTTGACGTTAGAATCCTAATGCAGACAGATCCTCGGGGTCCGCAGCTCGTGGTCGTGCGGTAGCGTTCTCGCTTCCCGCGCCCGGGTTCCCGGGTTCGATTCCCGGCGGGGTCAGGGATTTTCTCTGCCTCGTGATGACTGGGTGTTGTGTGATGTCCTTAGGTTAGTTAGGTTTAATTAGTTCTACGTTCTAGGGGACTGATGACCATAGATGTTAAGTCCCATAGTGCTCAGAGCCATTTGAACCATTTTTTGATCCTCGGGACTGAAGAGCGATGTTAATAATTCGCACATGTTTATCTCTGAAAGATTTCCAGTATCATCTTCGATTTTAATATGGTGAAAAACATCACTTATCTGACTGATTTCATTAATACAATGTCTCGCATTGTATCGTACACGAAACGAAAAAACCTGCGTGCTCGAATATCTTTTAATTACTTCGTGTGTGACTCTCTTGTCACTAAATCAACAACTTCGTTCACAGTCAAGGGACTGAGGTAATTTACAGAGCCACCGAGTTTCTGCAGTAATTTTTTCAGTATTGAAGCAAACAGTTCAACTACGGAGGAAAATTATCATTATTTGAGTTTGAAGACATTAATTAAGCCAAAAATTGCACTCTACTTTTACATTCCCTTTGAAACATTTCATCAGTTGCTCTAAATATTTTTCATATCTCATAGATAGTGTAGAAATCTGCTTAATACTTTGAATGTTCATGTGCTTGTATCCTTGCCCACTTAAATAAATGTAAAAGTGATATAGGCGACCATACCTTACGAGAAACCACTTGAGTACGAAGTCGCAAAAGGCCAATGACGTTTACGGCATTCGACGCCCAATATATTGTATACCATGCAGCCACAATACTGGCTGCTAGTGGTGACACGGGGCGGAACCAGAAGTAGCCAGTTCAATGGTGAGCACAGCACGAGGCTACGGAGTGTAGTTGAGCTGCTTACTCGACAGGTAACTCACAACAGTGCTACAATGCTTGTTGTGTTGATACGAAACAGAGCAATGGCAAGGAGGAACAAAGCAAACATTACATTATATCTACAACCACGGCTGCCAAAAGTTGACATTTCGTCAGAAGGGGACGCAAGGAATTTCGCAGAGCGAGAAAGAAGTGGCAGAAGAAATATTAGCGTTTCTGCAAGATGATTCAGTGGGATGTGTGGTGTCGTACACGCTCAGCTGTGGGAAGTACAATGACAACGATACGTGCTTAACTAGTGAAAGTTGTATTGAAACAGGTGTCAGGTCACGTAGTTCATCATCCTTGTCGGACAGTGTGCCACAAATTCGGTCTCCAGCGAAACGGGACAATCGTTGACCAAGGAGCTGATACTGAACGTAATTACATTTATGAAAGATCACCCATGGCATAGTAAAAAAAAAGTTATGAACAGATTTCGAATAAATCTGCAACAATATGACCCTGTAGTGCACGAGAAAAACTATGGAAATTCAAGGGAGGACAAGGCGCACTTGTCACAAAAATTGGTGTTTGCGCGTTTCAAGGATGGTTGCTTGACACAATTTACAGAATGTGCATGACTGTGACCTACTATGTTATGCTCATGAAATTCGCTGCGACGTAGATCACAAAGATTTCAAGGGAAGCAGTGGATGGCTGCGTAACTTTAAACAGTGCTACAGAATCGGAAGATGTAACGTAACGAGATTTCAAACAAAAAGTCAACTTGACGATGCACAGCAAACTACGGAATCGGCCGAAAATTTGTAGGTAAGATAAATTTATACCATCGTTTAGTAAGGCGTTTGTTTTCAACACCGACCAATCGGGGTTTGAAGAGGAAATGCATATGAAATAAGAGGTACCAAGAGATTTGTATCGAGATCAGCTAACATCAATTCCTTAACCCATTCATATACAATTATGCCGACTGTTAATCTGGATGGCAAATTGGCTGGAGAGTTATTACTTTGTGCTGCGAGAGGTTGGAGGTGCTCTGCCCCTACGATTCTTTCTCGTGTGTGAGATCTTGCAATGGAAATAGAAAACACATTCATCACAGTAAGCAACAGTGGGAGAGTGGGTGTAAGACAACTACAACTATGGTATGAGCACTGCTTTTGACCCGCTTGATTCCTGGTCTGCGTATAAAAATTGTACTCCTTTAGAACAAATTATCCCTCCTGAAAAATGGTTCAAATGGCTCTGAGCACTATGGGACTTAACATCTGTGGTCATCAGTCCCCTAAAACTTAGAACTACTTAAACCTAACTAACCTAAGGACATCACACACATCCATGCCCGAGGCAGGATTCGAACCTGTGACCGTAGCGGTCACGCGGTTCCAGACTGAAGCGCCTAGAACCGCACGGCCACACCGGCCGGCTATCGCTCCTGAAAAGTGTGAGACATGTAATCCATACCACCTGGAATCACTGGACAAATTCAGCCTCTGGATGTTTGTTTTTTCGTGCATATAAAACATTCATATTATCGCACTATCTACAGCTACGCCTTAAAGGATAGCCAGCGTCATGATGAGCTCCACGACAGACAGTGTTAGTATTTCGCGGCCGGTTGCATGCCATCCCATTCCATCAGTTGTCAACAACCCGTTATACCAATATGGTTCTACACGCATTGTTTAAGAGTGTAGAACTAACTGAAGTCCTCCAAAGTGGCTCGCCTTCGATCTAGACGGGCGAAACTTTGTGATCACTGTGGTGCTCCATTTTTCATTCGATATTGATGGTGAAAGTTAATGGTATGTTTCGAACATTTCTTGAATGTGGACGATGTCCGTTTTGTGAAGTGTAACACATACATCCCGTAGAATGTTGATCCCTGCACTGCCAAGACACTCGTTTTCTGCCGCCATCCTGATGCACATGGTGAGTTTTTAGCAGCTAATTTTTCCGTTAGTTTTCCGTGGATAAATAGCCTTTTTCCACCCATGAAGAAAAATGCTTGGTCCGGCCATCCTGATTTAGGTTTTCCGTGATTTCCCTAAATCACTCCAGGCAAATGCCGGGATGGTTCCTCTGAAAGGGCACGGCCGACTTCCTTCCCAATCCTTCCCTAATCTGATGAGACCGATGACCACGCTGTCTGGTCTCCCTCCCCAAACCAACCAACCAACCAAAAATGCTTGGTTTCTCCCGGCGTGGTATTCTGACTAAGTCAACGCTTATCGAAAACCTGTCAGCTGCTGTGAGGTATTGGCACAGTCTGAAACCCATTCAGTTCTCGCTCAGAGGACTAGTTTCGCTATACAGCTGCTGATAATCAGAATGATATGGATATTTATATTAATGACGGTCATATTTGACTATTAAAAAGCTAGTACATCATTATGGAATGTGAGCTCTTACTTTTTTTTAGTTTTTAATGTCGCACTATGTCGTTTTTGAATGGAGTCTTTCAGCTGCGGCGTGCGTGAGCGCGTGCGTGCGTGAGCGCGTGCGTGCGTGTGTGTGTGTGTGTGTGTGTGTGTGTGTGTGTGTGTGTGTGTGTGTGTGTAAAAATGTACCTGGTCTCTTGCGCAGCTCCACCGTTCATGCTCCTTGAACTCCTTTAAGTTTCGATTTTTATTTTTTATTTTTTTCGTTTAAAGTATATCCTGTCAAAAAATGGTTCAAATGGCTCTGAGAACTATGGGACTTAACATCTGAAGTCATCAGTCCCCTAGAACGTAGAACTACTTAAACCTAACTAACCTAAGGACATCTCACACATCCATGCCCGAGGCAGGATTCGAGCCTGCAACCGTAGCAGCAGCGCGGTTCCGGGCTAAATCCTGTCAATTACATTCGTTTTACATGTTGTTCGCCATGAGGACAATCATAGTTGCAAACTCTGAAGGAAGTACAGTACTAATGTATTTCTTTATAGATTCGAAACTTACTTTATTGGCTCAAAACTCCAGTACTGAGTGACGGGAGTTTGCGGGATCATGTTTCTTTTACCTCAGACGTGTTGCTTGTAGGTCATTTTGTTACGGTATTTATTATCGGTACAACTACAATGTACGTAGCGTGGCTTCTCCTTTCGATCAGAATGACTTTTAATTGTACATTTCCAAGCACTTCTCTTTTCCACGTTATTTTAGAACAGAGAGAACTACAGCAATGCATGTCACACTTTCTACCCCAATCCAATTACTCCCCTGGACTTGATATAATATAGTACTATCCTGACACAGAGACACAGGATATACCAGTCTGTAATTAAAGAGAAAAATCTGTGCATGACGACTGTGTACGTCGAGTGATATTGTTAACGTTTTCTTTCATTTTCTCCTATTTCTTCTCACTCTTGAGCATCTCAGAATGCCAGCAGTCAAGTGTTGTATCCATAGACATCAAACGATTAGTATTTGTCACTCGGTATCGGTACCTTAACTCCTTGAGTTCCCATTCGCACAGACTCCCGAACTACTTTAGTCATTAGCACCACTATACTGTGTATCTAATCCAAAACATGAGGCGGCTTTCTCTTTACTGCGATGTCGGATATAAAATGGTTCAAATGGCTCTGAGCACTATGGGACTTAACATCTGAGGTCATCAGTCACCTAGAACTTGTTGTTGTTGTTGTGGTCTTCAGTCCTGAGACTGGTTTGATGCAGCTCTCCATGCTACTCTATCCTGTGCAAGCTTTTTCATCTCCCAGTACCTACTGCAACCTACATCCTTCTGAAGCTGCTTAGTGTATTCATCTCTTGGTCTCCCTCTACGATTTTTACCCTCCACGCTGCCCTCCAATACTAAATTGGTGATCCCTTGATGCCTCAGAACATGTCCTACCAACCGATCCCTTCTTCTGGTCAAGTTGTGCCACAAACTTCTCTTCTCCCCAATCCTATTCAATACTTCCTCATTAGTTATGTGATCTACCCATCTAATCTTCAGCATTCTTCTGTAGCACCACATTTCGAAAGCTTCTATTCTCTTCTTGTCCAAACTATTTATCGTCCATGTTTCACTTCCATACATGGCTACACTCCATACGAATACTTTCAGAAATGACTTCCTGACACTTAAATCAATACTGGATGTTAACAAATTTCTCTTTTTCAGAAACGCTTTCCTTGCCATTGCCAGCCTACATTTTATATCCTCTCTACTTCGACCATCATCAGTTATTTTGCTCCCCAAATAGCAAAACTCCTTTACTACTTTAAGTGCCTCATTCCCTAATCTAATTCCCTCAGCATCAGCCGACTTAATTAGACTACATTCCATTATCCTTGTTTTGCTTTTGTTGATGTTCATCTTATATCCTCCTTTCAAGACACTGTCCATTCCATTCAACTGTTCTTCCAAGTCCTTTGCTGTCTCTGACAGAATTACAATGTCATCGGCGAACCTCAAAGTTTTTATTTCTTCTCCATGAATTTTAATACCTACTCCGAATTTTTCTTTTGTTTCCTTTACTGCTTGCTCAATATACAGATTGAACAACATCGGGGAGAGGCTACAACCCTGTCTCACTCCTTTCCCAACCACTGCTTCCCTTTCATGTCCCTCGACTCTTATAACTGCCATCTGGTTTCTGTACAAATTGTAAATAGCCTTTCGCTCCCTGTATTTTACCCCTGCCACCTTTAGAATTTGAAAGAGAGTATTCCAGTCAACATTGTCAAAAGCTTTCTCTAAGTCTACAAATGCTAGAAACGTAGGTTTGCCTTTCCTTAATCTTTCTTCTAAGATACCCTAGAACTTAGAACTACTTAAACCTAACTAACCTAAGGACATCACACACATCCATGCCCGAGGCAGGACATCGAACCTGCGACCGTAGCGGTCGCGCGGTTCCAGACTGGATGTCGGATATAATCTCATAAATGCGCTATGAGCCACCGAGACTTCTTATTAAGTAGTTACCGTACTGTTTCATTTATTCAACTTTCACACAACGCCTTGTTTTATTTATCTTTTCATATTAAGAAGTGTACTTGTACTGGAACTATTAGTATACAGTATATCCCTTTTACACATTTTAATCTAAGTATGAATATTATTGTTAAATATTGTTTATATATCATGTTGTACTGCTAGACACTCACGCTAGCCACGTGAAACAGTTTTAATTAAGGACTATGAATATCCTATCGCACTGAATCTGTGATACTGGACACCACCGCCCTGTACCGGTTACAGCTCGACTTTGCCCAAGTACAGGCCCAAGGCCAAGGCCAGTTGTTCATGTACGAGCATGTACAAAGCATTTGATGTTGATACTCGTATCAGAATATTCTTAATGGTACCGGTATATCATAGCCACGTTATACTTATTATATACCGTTTTCTTAGAGTTTTCTATAGTCTCAGCCATGAGTAAGTAGAAGCTGTTAAAATGCTATTTCAATATTTTATGTATAATGTATAGCTAAAAATAGTCCAGTTACGATTTGAATTACCCATTGTCATCTGATTATGGCAATCAGCCAAAACGAGTCATATTGTGAATTATACAGTGTGTATCATTCGATTTGGCATATCTATATTTCTGAAATTGATGAACATATGGCCGGCCATTGTAGCCGTGCGGTTCTAGGCACTTCGTCCGGAACCGCGTTGCTGCCTCAGGCATGGATGTGTGTGATGTCCTTAGGTTAGGTTTAAGTAGTTCTAAGTCTAGGGGATTGATGACCTCAGATGTTAAGTCCCATAGTGCTCAGAGCCATTTGAACCATTTTTGAATGAATGTATGCAATGAATTTTGTTTTTTGATGAACGTGAAACTCCAAAATATTTTTCTCATATCCTTTCATAGGTGTTCTGTATGCCCCCTTGAGATGAATGGCATACGTCGATGCGGTATTCAAATCGTTCCCACACTGCAGCGAGCATGTCTTGAGTTACAGCTTCCACAGCTGCTGATCTACATCTACATACATACTCCGCAATCCACCATACGATGCGTGGCGGAGGGTACCTCGTACCACAACTAGCATCGTCTCTCCCTGTTCCACTCCCAAACAGAACGAGGGAAAAATGACTGCCTATATGCCTCTGTACGAGCCCTAATCTCTCTTATCTTATCTTTGTGGTATTTCCGCGAAATATAAGTTGGCGGCAGTAAAATTGTACTGCAGTCAGCCTCAAATTCTGGTCCTCTAAATTTCCTCAGTAGCGATTCACGAAAAGAACGCCGCCTTTCCTCTAGGGACTCCCACCCGAGTTCCTGAAGCATTCCCGTAACACTCGTGTGATGATCAAACCTACCAGTAACAAATCTAGCAGCCAGCCTCTGAATTGCTTCTATGTCCTCCCTCAATCCGACCTGATATGGATCTCAGATGCTCCAGCAATACTCAAGAATAGGTCGCAGTAGTGTTTTATAAGCAGTCTCCTTTACAGATGAACAACATCTTCTCAAAATTCTACCAATGAACTGAAGACGACTATCCGCCTTCCCCACCACTGCCATTACATGCTTGTCCCACTTCATATCACTCTGCAATGTTACGCCCAAATATTTAATCGACGTGACTGTGTCAAGCTCTACACTACTAATGGACTATTCAAATATTACGGGATTCTTTTTCCTATTCATCTGCATTAATTTACATTTATCTATATTTAGAGTTAGCTGCCATTCTTTACATCAATCACAAAACCTGTCCAATTCATCTTGTATCCTCCTACAGTCACTCAACGACGACACCTTCCCCTACACCACAGCATCATCAGCAAACAGCCGCGCATTGCTATCCACCCTATCCAAAAGACCATTTATGTAGATAAAAAACAACAGCGGACCTATCACACTTCCCTGGGGCGCTCCAGATGATACCCTCACCTCCGATGAACACTCACCATCGAGGACAACGTACTGGGTTCTATTACTTATGAGAGGACTCAGTTCATTCATTTTTGTCGGTAATGGAGGAATATAAACAGAGTCTTTTATAAACCCCCCACAAGAAATTTTTGTGTTAGCAGAAGAGCCAACACCGTGTTACGAGTGGAGGCCGAAATGCACGCGTATTATCTCACGCAGGCTGGCATGAGGAGAGAACTATACTGGCGTGAGGTCTGGAACATTACAAGGAATGAGAATTCAGAAAGCGGACGTAATTAGTTTGATACTTCACTTTAATCCATTAATGATGAACGTCGCTCTTGACGGTACTTGATTCACAATATTATCTGTTCAGAATACATTCTTGAAGTAATTATAGTAACCGAATATGGCGCCTTGCTAGGTCGTAGCAAATGACGTACCTGAAGGCTATGTCAAACTGTCGTCTCTGCAATTGAGAGCGTATGTAGACAGTGAACCATCGCTAGCAAAGTCGGCTGTACAACTGAGGCGAGTGCTAGGGAGTCTCTCTAGACCAGACCTGCCGTGTGGCGGCGCTCGGTCTGCAATCACTGATAGGGACGACACGCGGGTCCGACGTATACTAACGAACCGCGGCCGATTTAAAGGCTACCACCTGGCAAGTGTGGTGTCTGGCGGTGACACCACAGAAATAATCACATACGGTCAGGTCCGGCGACCTTGCAGGCCAGTAATGTGGGGCTAAATCATTTGGTCAAGTGCGTCCAGTGATCATTTGGTTTAGAAACTCCCGCACTTCCAGAGTGGCGGCGCCCCATCCTCATCCTATTGCTAAATGAAGTTCGAATCAGTCTCCAACTGTGGGAAAATAAAGTTCTCAAGCACATCCAGACACAAGTTCGAATCAGTCTCCAACTGTGGGAAAATAAAGTTCTCAAGCACATCCAGACATGTCCTTCTTGTAACAGTGTTATCGGCAAATAAAAATGGACCATAGACCTTTTCCCTTGAAACTGCACGAAACACATTACATATTGGAGAGTCCCTCTCTATACAACTTCATGTTGTTGTTCCGTACCCCATATTCTCACATTATGACGTTTCGCTTTTCCTTTTAAATGGAATTTTGCCTCGTCACTAAACACTAAGCGTGGAAGAAAATGTCATCCTCCATCTTGCCAAGAACGCAATTACAGAACTCCACACGTTGTTGTTTGTCACATTCACGAAGAGCTTTCAGTAGCTGAATTTTGTATGGTTTCACGTTTAAACGTCGACGCAACACACGCCAGACAGACTTCGGGAGCATTCTGAGTTGTCGAGCTGCACGGTGAACGGATTCTGCGGACTCGTGAAACTCGAAAGTTTGTACTTTCCAACAGTGTGTCGTTCACATACACATCTCAAACAACATAATTTTTTAATTGGATTAATCTTTTTGCTGCACACTGTATAATATTGTGCAATCATGTCGGACCATTATGAATAAAGTGCCCAATATGAACGAGGAATAGGTTGCTACGGTTTTTAATTGATGTATACTGAGTGCCAGCTCTACCCTGTAAGGCAACAGTTAGGCTCCAGCGTAGCATTTAAAACTTAATGATCAGGGAGAGGGTGGGCATAATTTGGTGCAGACTCATAAAATTCCAACAAATCTCGTTCTTTACACACTTCTGTTGTCAGCATGTTAGCAATACTACTGCAGCGACACAGGCGCGCACGCTGAGGTACCAACCCATTCCACGACGTTCTTCATCAGCAATTGAACTGGTACGCACGCACGCACGAAAGCGCGCGCGCTGAGAGCGTTCTTACCCTTCCTCTTTTCCTCCCTCAATGTAGTAGATTTTTGTCCCCAATGTCAATGGTTTATAGCACCTCTGTCTCACCTGTTTATTCATACACCTAACAACTTAATACTGCTAGTTTTCTACAGTCTATTAAAGCGCTACTGTATGATTATATTCTAGTACTTTTTCAGGAGATTTATGGAGAGCTGAAGTATTTGGATGATGATCTAGGTTACTCATGGATAGGTCCATAGCAGACACCCTTGCATCCAAGAAAGGTTCATAGTTCCATAACACTGAGATATTTAAAATTATGACTGACATTGCTGGGGACCGATGACCGTAGCAGTCTGGTCCCTTTAATCCCCACAACCAACCAACCAACCATTGCTGAACAGTAAAGTAAATATTCATAGTATAAACTACTCTTATATTTCCATTGTAGTCTTTATAGAAGTAGCTGGAATACAATATATGTACACAGTTTTCAGGCCAATTTTAGAGGGATCTGTAAATACTTTTTAACAGAAAAGTTAACATTATTCATGTTGATGTGTGTGGCTATATAACTATCTCTTGGGCTTTACAAGGAAAACTACTATCTCTGACAAACTTGCCTCAACACTGTGTTGGAGTACACAAACTTCTAATTTTGATACTCTTTTAGTTACTAATTGTTCTGCAGTTCCTCTTTTGTGCAATTACAACTTGTAAATTGTTACATTATCCATAAAAACAGTGCAAGACAGTATACAATTAGGATCTATTTTTTACGGGATGGGGACAACAAAAGCTCTTTCACTCACACAGGTTTCCAAAAAAGCAAAAGCTGGTCTTTGATACTTTCAAATGTTTTTTTTATTGGTACTGTGTGCAATAGTGAGTTACCTGGAAATGAGTAATAATCCCTCTGATGTTTTTTAATTAGGCATTCATCATACATGTCTCCATTTCTATTGCTAAGATAATTGCACTTGCTGGCTATACAACATTTAGACAAATATTAGCTACAGTTTTGAAATTTAACTAAACTCCAAAAAAACTTCTCTGTTCATGGTGTCATCACTAAATTTATCCACACAGATGCAGTTCCCAAAGTCTTGAAGCTACACTTAATACAGCTGTATCCAAATGCTGTTACATCTATAGTAGAGTTGACAAAAGATCATCAGTGGCAGCACTGTTGTCAGCTTTCTACTTTGAAAACAGAAGTAGTCAATACTTCTGTGACACCAATGAGGCATTGGCTTAAGACATATGCAAAACTGCATTACCTGATTAAATGAGAGGCCTGCACCAAGCCCACTGCCACTGTCGGGGACATTTAACCAACTCTGCTGCAAATGCCTTTTCATGAGCTTGTTTCCATGGGTGTGCCCTGGATCTGAGTTAGAGGAGGGAGGGGGAGGAGGCAATGGCTCAGCTTCATCAACGGTGGAGGAAGCAAAGCACAGTTTCTTACAAAATAAAATTCGAAACTAAAACTGTGTCCTGGGCAGGGACTCAAAGCAGGAACCTTGCAATTTGCACACAATGTTCTTTACAATTGAGCTTTTTAACTGAAAACCTCTTATTTTGTTGAAATGCAATTAACGGCAAAGTTATCCTGATGTTGATGCAAAGATGAACCGCTATCAATTAACACATCCCTGACATTGATACAAAGATTAAGCACTATCAATCAATACATCCTTCACATTACTTACATTCAGCAAAGAATGTTTTTTACAGAATCAACCGACCTTAACTTTTTCTTGCAGAACATTGTCTGTGCTATGTTTGAATTGGTTTTAGGTATAAATCAGGAAAATTAAATGGCAGAATTGTGACAAGTGTCACAGGATATTGCGTAAAAATGAACATGTGATATTTATTTAATGATATGAATGATTTGTTCAAACTTGTCAGTGTCAGATTTATATTACTGTTCAACTCTATTGTAGGTGAAAGTGATTTGTCCAAATTTTTGTTCACAAAACTGTATAAATAATAAAATTAGAATGTGAAATACAACACACATTTTCTTTGCCTTCAAAACAAAGTCCAACGTTACACCGAACAATGCCTTTTTCTCTCGGCTGTCTTACATGGAGTCTCAAAACATCTTACATCTTGCATCTTCATAATTTTACAAGATTTTCGCAACTGTCTTATTCCAGCAGGTGATTGTGAATTTGGTCATTTTTAGTTCTCCACCTGTCTCAAGAAATATTGGATAATTGTACACTGATGATTCACATCTGGCTTCTAAGGCATGATGCCATCCAATTGGTAAAATCTCTGTCTGCAAAAGAGTAATGACGTTCTGGCTTTGTGTTTTGGCCCCACACAATTTTTACCAACTGTCAGAAAGTTTCAAAACTGCAAGGTGAAATATCCAGTCTGTAAGCTCAAAACTACTGAAAATGATAAAAGAGGCGATCATATCATGTCTCAAGGAGGAAGCCTCAACATTTGCCTCTGGATAGGAACATGTGTAAGAACTGTGGCCAAAGTTTGAAAGAATAGTTACCATGTTCTGAATACATGTGTGTGTGTGTAGTAGTATAGTTCATGATGAGAGGGACCCTCATAGTACAGAATCACAGTAAATAAACTTCCAAAGAAATAGTGCCTGCTGCATAATGGGCATGATATAAAGCTTAATGTAGAGTGAGACTGAATGAAACATTTGTGGCTGTCAATAGGGGAATGCATAAAATCCTTCAACAATTTCCATAACAATCTTAACAAAAGATCTGACAAAACCCAAATAGATTATGGTCTTTGTAAGAGCTGTCAGTGGCACAAAAAATATTGTCCAGACACTAATGGATGACAGGGAAGCTGGTAGAAACACATAAGCAGATGTGCTGTATTAAATTTTCAAATGTTCCTCTATTAAGAAAGATACAGAAGTACTGTCTCAGCTTACTTCTCACACCACTCCAAAGATGAGTGGTGCAGATGTTACTGCCAACAGCATTAAAGAATAGCTAAAATTAAATAAGGCTCAAGGGCCTGGTGGCATTCCTGTCAGATTCTATGCAGAATTTGCAGCTGAAATGGCTTCCACTTTAAGCATAATATGCTGTACATCTGTTGACCAAAAAACTGTGCACATTGACAGGAAAATGGCACAGGTCACACTTGTTTGCAGGACGGATAACAGAGGTGATCCACAGAACTATTGTTCAATAGACTTGACATTCATTTGATGCAGATACTTAGAACATATTCTGAACTAAAATATTATGTTACCTCAAACAAACTGACCTCCTCCATACCACCCCCCCCATGGATTCCAAAAACATTGATTGTGTAAAACCCAACGGGTACTTTTCTCACATTACCTTAAATGTATGGATTAACAAAAGAAGATGGATGAAGTATTTCTTGACTTCTGAAAAGCATTTGACTCAGTACCTCACCTATGTTTTTAACAAAACTATGATTATATAGGTTATCAAACAAGATTTGTGAGTATATTGAGGATTTCTTTAGTAAGAAGGGTGTAGAATGTTATCTTGGATAGGGAGACAACAGAAATTAAGAGGCATGTGCTGGGATCCTTGTTCATGTAGGCAGTCAATATTAACACTATCTTCAGACTTTCTGAAGATGATAAATCACTTTTAATGAAGTACTACCTGTAGAAAAGAAAACCCACAGAAATATTTAGCTCTTGATGAGATTTGAAAGTGGTGCAAATACTAGCAACTTTATTTAAATGTACATAAATGTAAACACATGCAGTTCACAAGACAAAAACACCCAGTGATGTATGTCTGCATTATCACCGATTCACAATAAGAATCGGTCAAATGCTACAAAGCCTGGATGTAGCTATTTGTGGAGATATGAAATAGAATGATCACACAGGCTCCATCACAGGTAAGACATTGGCTGGATACTGGGAATACGCAATCTGCAAAGGACATTGCTTACAAATCACTTGTACATACTACTTCAGAAGATTGCTGAAGTGTCTAGGACTGTCATACCAATAGGACTAACAGGGAAAGTTGAATGTATATGAAGAAGGGTGGCACAAATGGTCACAGGTTTGTTTAACTCATGGAAATGCTGAAAAACCTGAATTGGCAGATGCTTTAAGACAAAGGTCAATTATCACATGAAAGTGTACTTACAAAGTTTCAAGAACCACTATTAAGTGAATAATCTAGTAATATTCATCATCCCCTATGTATCACTGCCATAAGGGCAATGGAGGCCATATTAGATTAATTAGAGCATGCACAGAGATGTCATGCATTAATTCTTTCCATGGCCCTTAAGCAATTCGAATGGGAGGAAAACTTAACAAGAGGTACCTTGCTAAGTACACTCTGCCATGTGCTTCACAATGGTTTGCAGAGTATGCCTATAAAGGGAGGAAGATTCCAGGTGCCATGAATAGTAAACAGACAATGAGAAACTGTTCTCCACGGTGTAGGGCGGAATTTTAGGTTGGGTAGACCTTATTTCAAGACCAAGTCCAGAAAATCATAAACCTGCTGAAGAAGTTGGTCTATGAATCCTAGTACAGGAAAGAACTGAATAACAAGGGAGGCACAGGTTTTAGAGGGATCAGCAAGTGCCTATACTCCTTACTGAAGTGAGCCAGAAAATCTGACTGATCTGTGTCGGGTGAATCAATTACGTGCAGTGAAAGCAGAAGAAAAAGGAACTAAGATTAGGCTTTATCATCTTGTTATGATCTCACTAGTGACTGAGCAAATGCTCAGATATGACAGTATCAGTTATGTCTGGTCTAAGGAAAACTCCTGACACTGCGCTTTTAACAATTAGGGAAACTGCGAAAAACTTAAATCTGAATAGATGGGAATGGATCTGAAACCTACACCTCCCAGAAGTCAATTCATGGCATTAAGCAGACCACTTCATTCAATAGTGAAGCTACACATGTCAGTGGTGTATATATGTTGTATGTCTGCATTCGAGTAGATACATTTGGCCTGTAGGCTAATCCTGTAAGGGAAGGAACATTCCACGACTGCACAAAGGAAACTGCCTAAGTCTAAGAACTGCTGTTTATTAATTTGCCTTATGTGCACCAAAGATTGTAGCTGGCTTTTATGAAGGCAGATATCAGCATCAAAGAAAGTGATGCAAGTCCAAAACAGACCATGACAAATTAATTTTAATTTTAGTACATTTGTTGGACTGGTCTTTTACACAGAAGATCTATAAATATTCGTTGCCCACAGCAAGCACATAAATATTAATTTTATAAACTCAGACACCCCTTTTTTTTTTTGCTGCAAATGTGTTTGGAGATCCCAAGAATTTTATTCATTTGTGTTTCCATCTGCAACTTTTTCATTTACTCACGTAGCTAATACAAAACGCTTATTATTAAACTTTTGCTACATGAGTGACTATAGATGTATAATTATTTTTGCGTATGGGTACCCAACTCTACAGGAATGATTTTCAGACTGTGTGTTGCAGGTTTTCCATTGCCAGTGGTGTTTGTATCACAATTTGGTACGGTACTGTAGGGTTGAAACGCAGGAATTAGTGTGGATTACAGTTGCAGACAGTCAACATGTGTGTGGATAAGGTGAGCAGGGCTTTAGTAGTAAAGCTCGTTCATCAAAACAACAGCACTAATGCTGCTACTCTTCGCAACAATGCATTAAAAGAGTAAGGAGAGGTCATCTTTCCACACTAGAGTTGGAGGCCACGATTCAGACATTCGAATTTACTGATGATTTGGGAACTGTTCCCGGGAGCCAAGATCCAATTGCACCATAAATTGTTGTTGAAATTACTGTTGCCACGGATGAGAATCTGGACGCAAAGTGCGATCTTCACGCAGTGCACTGTGTCAAGATCCTTGAACATTTCATGGCCCACCATTTGAAAGGTGTTGCAAACAATTGTGAAATGGAATCTCCAATGTGGTTCCAGGCTGTCATGGATACAGGTGGTCTGTCACACGGGGCAAAAATTTATAACCTGTAATGTAAACAAGGTACACAAATAACAAATATTACCCTCACATGAAATGTGTTTCTTTCAATTATTTACTTATTTCTCTTCCACATGTCCTTACAAATGTTTCCACTAAGTTTCATTGTCTTGCAATCACTCATTTTTCATGGGAGCCTCTCAAGTAGCACAAGTTTAATTATAACCATCCTGTATTTCACCTCCTTGAACACAATTTACACAGAATTTTGCTGTCTTATATGAAAGAATGAAGTAAAATTCATGTCGTGACAAAAACGTATCTTTATAATCGAACAATATAATGAAAAGGAGACTTGCTGCTCACCTTATGGTGGAGGCACTAAGTTGTAGATATGCACAACACGAAGATTGTCACAAATAAGCTTTCAGCCAACAAGGCCTTTGTCTGGATTTTCCATGGTTTGATTATTTTCCTAAGTATTTTTTCTACAGTTTAAACTGAATGTTTTACACTATCAGTCATTGTGAACTCGGGATTATATGTATCAGTTACGGTTTCATCTTTGTCATCAAATAATTGCAGCATTTGCATAACGTCTATTTCTGTGCAGCTAATCTTTTGGATAACTTTTAAGTAGTGGGCTATTATCATTGTGACTATAATCAGCAATATCTGCAAAAAATACCAAAATTTTATTATGACTATCATGGTAATATATGTTACCTGTAAATAGTTTTTAAACTCAGTACAAAAGAATAACAAGCGCTTCCCGGACATAAAACATCTGATCCTTCAGGCCTACTAAATTTGGTTCTTACATTCACCAAAGTGAACATCAGACTGCAACTGCACAGTAGTTTCTCAAAACAATTGCCTAATGTCATCAAATGTTACAGAAACTCACGTGTCATCATCTGCCTTCCTGTCTCTTGTCAGCACACTGCAGTGTCTCAACTGTATTTCTTCCCCATCACAGCTGCCACTACTTCCAAAATTTCAAGCAAAATTCCATAGTGGTGAGAAAAAGGAAACAGTTTTACTGCATTGTCAATACAGATTTGTATTCTTTCCTGTGCATGTATACACTTAGTACCCGAACAAGCATTATATATGACACTTTACCACATATCACAACATGTTTAATTACAAATTCCAGAGCTAGCTGCTGTTTCATACAGCCCGTAAAGTTCCAGGTAATTTCACGTTTTGTCATTCCTCTATAGCCTTTGGCAATTATATTATGAAAGCCTGGGTTCTCACATCCTAACTACACTGAAATTGCACTACAACAGAGGATCTGAAATGGAAAAGTTGGGAGGACTATCTTACACAATTCTTAATGTTCCAACAATTGCTCATCTGTGAAATTATACAATATCTAGTCTCATACTCCTTTGATTCCTGTCACGCAGGCATAGTCATTGGCTTGTGACCTGAACATGATGCAGTATAGCAGCTACAGTAGTGAAAATTTAATTCTACATCCCATTAACACGAGGCAGATGACACACACACACACACACACACACACACACACACACACACACACACACACACTGTGTATAACTTTGAAGCACCAGCTCTTCTCCTATTTACCATTCAAAACAACTGCAGTATACCATGAAAAACATAGGACTCTAAACTGAGAGCATCAGCACTGTATTTCAGTTGGTGTGCTCCAGTGAATGACTATATCAAATACAGTTAGTCCACACTACAGTTAGTGAAATAAACCTAACTGTGGTTTAGTCCAAAATTCTACCACTGTTTCAAAACTGCTTACTGGAGAGGTCCTGTTAAGAATCAATTTCTTTTATAGCTGCTAATCAAACCTCTTACTATTTATTATCCTGTGTTTTTGTATTCATATACAGCACTATTCACCTTTTTCAGTGGCAAAATTAAAATTTAAAACTGTGTTGTGCTATGAGGTGAAGCTCAGATGCTGGAGCAAAAATTTAAAATTCACTTTCAATTTCTAGATTGGTATACAAGTTACATAATTTAGTGTACATTGTCCCAGAAAGTACGTTATACAGGGTGTTACAAAAAGGTACGGCCAAACTTTCAGGAAACATTCCACACACTCAAATAAAGAAAAGATGTTATGTGGACATGTGTCCGGAAATGCTTAATTTCCATGTTAGAGCTCATTTTAGTTTCGTCAGTATGTATTGTACTTCCTCGATTCACTGCCAATTGGCCCAATTGCAGGAAGGTAATGTTTACTTCGGTGCTTGTGTTGACATGCAACTCATTGCTCTAGAGTACTAGCATCAAGCACATCAGTATGTAGCATCAACAGGTTAGTGTTCATCACAAACGTAGTTTTGCAGTCAGTGCAATGTTTACAAATGCGGAGTTGGCAGATGCCCATTTGATGTATGGATTAGCACGGGGCAATAGCCGTGGTGCGGTACATTTGTATCGAGACAGATTTCCAGAACGAAGGTGTCCCGACAGGAAGACGTTCGAAGCAATTGATCGGTGTCTTAGGGAGCACGGAACATTCCAGCCTATGACTCGCGACTGGGGAAGACCTAGAACGACGAGGACACCTGCAATGGACGAGGCAATTCTTTGTGCAGTTGACGATAACCCTAATGTCAGCGTCAGAGAAGTTGCTGCTGTACAAGGTAATGTTGACCACGTCACTGTATGGAGAGTGCTACGGGAGAACCAGTTGTTTCCGTACCATGTACAGCATGTGCAGGCACTATCAGCAGCTGATTGGCCTCCACGGGTACACTTCTGCGAATGGTTCATCCAACAATGTGTCAATCCTCATTTCAGTGCAAATGTTCTCTTTACAGATGAGGCTTCATTCCAACGTGATCAAATTGTAAATTTTCACAATCAACACGTGTGGGCTGACGAGAATCCGCACGCAACTGTGCAATCACGTCATCAACACAGATTTTCTGTGCATGTTTGGGCAGGCATTGTTAGTGATGTCTTGATTGGGCCCCATGTTCTTCCACCTACGCTCAATGGAGCACGTTATCATGATTTCATATGGGATACTCTACCTGTGCTGCTAGAACATGTGCCTTTACAAGTACGACACAACATGTGGTTCATGCACGATGGAGCTCCTGCACATTTCAGTCGAAGTGTTCGTACGCTTCTCAACATCAGATTCGGTGACCGATGGATTGGTAGAGGCGGACCAATTCCATGGCCTCCACGCTCTCCTGACCTCAACCCTCTTGACTTTCATTTATGGGGGCATTTGAAAGCTCTTGTCTACGCAACCCCGGTACCAAATGTAGAGACTCTTCGTGCTCGTATTGTGGACGGCTGTGATACAATAGGCCATTCTTCAGGGCTGCATCAGCGCATCAGGGATTCCATGCGATGGAGGGTGGATGCATGTATCCTCGCTAACGGAGGACATTTTGAACATTTCCTGTAACAAAGTGTTTGAAGTCACGCTGGTACCTTCTGTTGCTGTGTGTTTCCATTAAATGATTAATGTGATTTGAAGAGAAGTAATAAAATGAGCTCTAACATGGAAAAAGTAAGCATGACCACATAACATATTTTCTTTCTTCGTGTGTGAGGAATGTTTCCTGAAAGTTTGGCCATACCTTTTTGTAACACTCTGTATACTGCAGTGACATAGGTTCCTTCCCTTGGTGGTGAACTGAGAATAAGTGCAACTACCATAGAATCCTGTACATTCTGAACAGAACACTTGCATAAAATCAATAACCATTAACAAGAGTCCTCAACAGAGCAAGCTGCTGTGTGTAACTATCCTTTTCCTGAAGATTGCTAACTTCCTGCTTAATGGTGTACACATAAGATGATGATTGTGTGATGCATCCTGCACAAAGGGGGCTACAGAATACTCTGCAGCATTGTCAATGTGCTCCCTATCTATCCCACGCTTCAAGCTCCAACCACTGGCTACCCTGGTAACTGGCAATGTTGCAGTTAGCACACACCGAGCCACTGTTTCTGCTTCCGACTCTCCCCAGTAGAAGTTACATGCTCAGAAAACTATTGCTGTCACTTCTGAACATAATACTTCTTATATCTGCTTTATGCCACCCATAATGAACTAGTGACTAATTAACACCACCATACCTACGCTAACACAAAAATCAGAACTGAATGTTGTATCTGCACCCCAAAACGCACAGGCAGATGCAGAAGAATGACACTATTGGCTGGATCACCACATGGTACACTGTTTCTTTTCACTGCACACTGCCCCAGCATCTGCTTTCTTGTGTGCACACTACTATAACAGTAATATTGTTATGGATAAATTAACTCCACAGATAATTTACTTGAAAACAGACATGCAGCATGTATAAGTTGTAAAATGTGAAATTTGTGAGCAATTTAAAACAACTGAAAATGAAAGCTGAAATAAATTGTCTCAAATGTCATGCATTTATAGACCTAGTTCCAATATGATTTAGAAAAAGCTCTGAATACAAAAATAATTTTTTTAAAAAAGCAGATAAAAACAGGACAATGCACTTCAGGATCCAGTGACCATAGAAAGTCACAGAATGTTCTCTAATACGCAAGTAGCAATAATGGTCCAATTTATGCAAATATATTTGTAGCTACGGGCTATTCCTCAAATGAAAAAGGAAATCAAATGTGGGTTTGTTAGATGCTTCAATCCTGTTTCCCTGAATAGATACAGAAAGTACTGAAACGCTACATCACAAGGTTTAGGTCAAAATTAGTACCCCATTGCTCCCATATACATCTTAATCACAACGTCACCTCACTTGGTGAGTAACAGTGAAGCCAGAAGTCTAAGATTCATGGGCTCTGAACCTAAAAATCTCAGTATTTCCTGTTTATAGTCGTTTGCTCAGTCTTTCATGAAATCTATGCACTTTTTCAAATTCAAATGAAGGCCTTACTGGATGAAAGCTTTATTTGTGACAGTCTTTTTGTTGGTACTATCTGCAACTCAGCATCTCCACTATATGGTGAGTAGCAACTTTCCTTTCATAATATTGTTACATTCCATCCTGGATTTTCCATTGTTTGATTGAGGTATTAGGATGTAATATTCCCAAAGAAAGGAAAGAAAAAACAAAGGTTAACTTTAAAAGTCTCTATATTTATAAAAATCATCTTCAAAAGATACAGGTATTGAGTATATACATGTTTATACAAAATGAAAAAATAAATAATTATGCTTTACTTATCATAAACTTAATTTTGGCGGTCTAATAATTCACTTACGATTTGTCCTCTTGTTGCTGGATCTCTTATTTATTGCTTCTTGCATCTTACTGTTTTATGTTCAGCAGGTAATGAAGTATTATTTGGCAGTATCTGTCATTTCCCTTTCTGACTGAACCTTACCAGATCCAATTTCTCCTTATTTCAAATGTCAGGAACTTTCGTAGTTCTAGTTTGTTAATTTGATTCACACTAAACACACAATATGCACGGCCACGGCCAAGTTGGACAATTTTATCCTCATTCTCATTGTTTATCAGACACACTTTATCCCATGTCCTTGTGTTTCATAAATAAATTTCATTCACAAAAAAAGCCAATGAAAGAAGATTTATGAAATTGGTTTTCTTCAAGATTGTCTAAGTCAACTGCAAAAAAGGAGATATTCATATGCAGTTGTCAGTTCCAGTTTTTCTTCTAAATTGGTATCTTCTGATCCCAGCTGTAGATGGCAGTTTAATAAAGCCATCACACATCCAGCACAGCAACCACCGTCATTACTCTTGGGAAAACAAATCAACTTTTTAAAATGTTGTAGAATCTTTCCAAGACATCGGAACTTCCATACAATACTTTGTGTCCTAGCGATGGAGGTATTTAAACTTGTGAAATTAACAAATCAGTTAATGCATACATTTCTATGTGCAAATAAACAAAAATGTTGTGTACAATACATTGTCTATGAAAACATGTAAACCATGAAATACCACAAAGCACAGTACAGTTGTTCATCACCCAATGGAAATTGAAGGTACAAGTTACAGACAGTAAATATCATCTATTAAAATAAAATTAGTTTAGAAATTTGCACACAAGTTAAAAATACATCCCACATAAAGGTGCCCGAGTTATGTGTCGACTATGATCTACAAGCAATCAAATAACTGGTGCATAAATCATGTAACAAAAATTAATACTATGCATTAGAGCCTACAACCTGTGGAAATCTCATAGAAGTTAGATATTTACAATACATGCTGCATAAAGCTGTCATTATATGGTGCACTGCATTTAATCACACCCTCTGCGGAAAAAATGGATTTTTTGATCAGTTATTATAAAAACCTAAACAATACTGTTAAAAACAGTTAAGTCTGTGCTTAAGTTAAGCTATGTGAGCACATAAAACAGTTCAACAGAACAATTTTTAATGAAGTGCGCAAACATAAAAATTATTTTAAAAAATATACTACACTTCATAAATTAAGTAACAAGTGAAAACAAAGAGTATGGTAGGTGTGCTTTTCTAATAATACAGAATGCAGAAACACACACACACACACACACACACACACACACACACACACACACACACACACACACAAAATTAATGCCGTCAAATAAAACTGACTGGATTCTATGTTGTGAAGTTACCTTATGAAGATCTCAATACAACACTAAAAGGAAGGTAGTAATACTCGAAAATACAACAGAAAAAGTAACATATCCATCAACTCTTCATGTACTAACAAGGAAGAGCTCTGTATATCTTCTAAGATATGTAGGCCCAAAAAAGAGCAAACATATTGATGATAGGCTATGAAAACCTCGTAACTCCATCTGTCTGTAAAAACTTTTAATTCCAGTAACCAGTAACTCCATAGCCTAAGAGAGATTTGAAAGTGCATGGATCTCTCTAATCTGTCAATAACTACACTTCTACTGTACTGTTACACATGGAGCAACTTTCTGTATCACTTTACATTACTTTTTAAGAAATCGTTTTCGCTTCACCTGCAAAATTTAACAAAATGAAGTAATGAGGCTTTCACTGCCCACCATTGACATATGTTTTATCAGATCTGTTAGGTGATGTTAGATTTTTCAATTTGGGTGACAATAACAGAGTCTACAGAAAGATAAATGACACATATCTTGCTCCGAGATGGCAAAGAATGCTGGAGTTTAATATGCCAGCAAAAACCAGTTTGTTAGAAAAACAGAAGTTCTGACTCAATGAGGATCAAGCTAAATTTAAATGGACAGGAACTGCGAAATAATATGGCACAACAACAAAAAATGTATAAAATGCAGTTGTGGAAATTCTTACCACAAGAAGGGACACATTAAGGGAGCATCTGCTACAACATACATACAAGTGATAGTGGAGTGAGCACTTGATGGAAAATTGTTGTGGTACACAGATTATAAAATGCTAAGATAACAATGGATATTAGACATAAGTACACACATATTAAATATGTTGATGTATGTTAACAATAGATGGGGGATGACATCACACAACAGAAATAACTTTCAGAGGAAAAGTTACAAAGCAGTTAGAGTAAGAGATCAGGAAAAATTGAACACAATTTTTGGGGGAACCACCTATTATTTACCATAAGCCAGAGAAAACCTAAAGCAGAATGCAGGACAGGGTTAAAAACTTCTCTCAAACAGGAATCCACAGTATTAATCACATCCTCTTTCAAAATGCATCTTGTCACAATTCATCAAACAAATTATGGTTATTAGCCAAGGAAATTGTTCATGCATCAACATATCAATCATGTTTCTTTTACTCTGGATGCACAGCTGCCACACCACCATTCTATGGGAAGCATTGATCTTAATTTATTGGCACACACATCATACTTATTTCAAGGCATTTTCAGTTTGGCATAACCTTTTCCTTTTGTTTCTTAACTGATGTGAAATCATACATATATCATGTGCTGTGTGTTCTATATTTGTGGCAAATTAAATTTATACCATACATGAATGTTTGCCCATATCCCATTTGTTTAAGTTAAACAAACATCTTTAACAAAAGTAACAATCAAATCAAAATTATAAGCATGGATGTCATGTGCAAACTAAAGTATAAAAGAGACATAATACAAACCAATTTGGATGTAATAAAATGATAATCTGTACAAAACATTAATCGGAAGGTATATCTTATGATTTACTCCTTAGAACAGAATTTTTACATGTAACTAGAGATTGTCGGTTAATGACAAATTTAACATGGCACCACGCTCATAATGCGCGACAGCAAATGGACAGTTTAATCTCTGACATTCAAGTGGAAAGCTAAATGCAATAACTAGACAAGATTTGCCTTCACCAGTCTGCACATTGATCCAGCAATAGTTTGCACATGTAAATCCTGAAATTTTCCAGGCCCTGTACCCTCCTGATTACTGTATTAGTACACGACTTGCATGCAAAATACACTATCAGTGCAGGGAACTACTTACTGATGTTTCACTCAGAACCACAAAAACTAGCTGTTCTTGATTAATATGCTGCAAAAATCTCACTGTCTCCTTCTTATCAAGCAAAAAGAACATACTGGTTGGGAAAATTATTTTCCACTCTAGTTATGTTGTTTCCTCTTTTCTTACCATAACAATGAATAATGAGCATGCATAGCCCGACAGTAAGTTAAGCCAAGTTGATGACTACAAATGAAATATTCTCTAAAATCTCAGTAAACCAAGTGACTAAGTACTTTAATTAAATAGATAAATGACACTACAACTTACCAAAGGGAAACAGTGCTTTTCACCAGTTGAGGAACTGCATCTACAACAAAAAAATTCAACAGTTTTTGTGATTTAAAAATAGCTACAACCAAGGCAGCCCTATTCAGGTTTAAAAATAATAAGAGGCGATCAAAGAGTTTCTATTTGAGAGCTCTGCTGCACCTTATTTGCAATGTAGTGCAACTCCAACACGGGTGTATAAGCACTGACATGAGGTGAGAGATTTATATGGCATTCGTGTCTCTCTGACATGCATGCACTACATGTAGAAACGTGAGTTATGACCACGTTATTACCGAATGCATGCAAGCAGGACCAATGTGCTGTTTTTCTTTTCTTAGCTACTCAAAAACAAACACCTGTAGACATCCATCTGAGAATGAAGAATATCTGTGTGTGTGTGTGTGTGTGTGTGTGTGTGTGTGTGTGTGTGTGTGTGTGTGTGTGTGCGCGTGCGTGCTCGCGCGCGCTTGCGCGCCTAAAGCCACAACTGTGGAATGGTACACCACAGGGTGTGGCGTGATAACACATGTCCCCATATCGCAAATGTCATAATGCAGAAGTTACTCCAAAAACATCTTTAAGGGTCAACAATTCCTGTCAGACAAGGATGTGCAGCAGGCAGTTACGGACTACTTCAGGCAGCAGGATATTGCATTTTACCAAATGGTTACCTTCAAACAGCAGCACTGCCTCACGGCTCATAGCCATTTTGCATGACTGGCATACCGAATGGATTGTACGACCTTCAAACAGAACATTCTGATCGCCCATTATATTTATATTTGAGACAAATGTATTGAATAAGATTAGCATGCAAATAAGACTAACAAAATCAATCAAATCTATAGCTTTTGGAATTTGACACGCTTGAGATGGAGAATGCACATATATGAACAGTTAGAAATGGGGAAAAGTGTAAGTGGTCAAGCAAAGAAAATGCCGCACCAAACTCTGGATCAGGAGACAGACAACATGCAGAAAATATATTAATAAAGAAAGAATGGTGCAAAAGTAAGGCTGACTTTACTTCACTGAAAAGGCATACACAAAAATATTTAGTGATAGACAGCCTTTATTAAGTTTGTTGCTGAAAAGTTGTGTGTCTATTTGCGTAGTTCACATACTTGCCGCTCACGGTGCTGCTGCTGTTCATCCCGGTATTACAGGTGTTGTATATCGCCGCAAATGTTTCCTAACATACCTTTGGTTATTTCCCATATTTCACAGGACATATAGTTCTTCAGATCATCCAGCTGTCAAAGTAAGGAGGGGAATGACTGTTGAAGTATGCATAAAACCCGTTTTCACACCACATTAAATCAAATAAAATTCATTGGTTTGGAAGCATCTCAAAAACCTCGAGGTATATATTCTTGATCTATCCCAACAAAAAGAAATCACTAATTGTAAACTCAAGTAACTGTTGAAACCAGAGCTGCACCAGCGTAGGTAGAATTATTGCAGCCAAGAAAGATCCAGTATTCTGGTACAGTGGCATCCAGGTGCTCATGGACGTTTATGTGGAAATGGGAGGAGCATCACCCTGTTGAAAGACAAAATCAGGAAGAATTTCCTCTAGATAACACATTAGACACACAACGTGTTCACTTCTGGTTAGCCTCTCTCGTTTTCCACAATGACTGTTCTCTAATCCACATATCAGTATTAGGACAGTTGACATTTTCGCTGGATCATTGTAGATTAACCTTTCACAAAACTATACTACTGTAACAAATTTCTGACGTCACCACAAAGAGTTAGTCTTTATCAGCCAGTGTCAAACTCTGGGTATGCTCCAAAAGGTGGAATGTGATCTACCTAACTCATGACTAATTTTCATTATCAGTTTAAGTGGACTTCTTACATAGCCAGTTCGGATCGTCTCCCCTGCCTCATTCAACATCTGCTCGTACGAAAGACATTTTACATGACACACTTCCAAGTGGATTAGACTTCTGTATATAAAGTGATAATGCAGTGCCTACCCAGTGGAAATTTGTTACAACTGTGTTCTGAAATGTATTTGCACCATTAAAATAACCAACACTTTTGCAAATTTCAATGAACACCTTTCCTTTCTCACACGGTTGTAACTTAGGAAACAGGAGCAATAGAACTTTAATTCAATCAATTGGACGAGATGGCCATGGTGGTAGCAAGTATTTGAAAGATTTGCCAGCTCCGACCACAGTGTTTTGTAACACTAATCATGTTCTTATACAAACAATCCATGTTGTTGTTGTTGTTGTTGTTGTTGTGGTCTTCAGTCCTGAGACTGGTTTGATGCAGCTCTCCATGCTACTCTATCCTGTGCAAGCTTTTTCATCTCCCAGTACCTACTGCAACCTACATCCTTCTGAATCTGCTTAGTGTATTCATCTCTTGGTCTCCCTCTACGATTTTTACCCTCCATGCTGCCCTCCAATACTAAATTGGTAATCCCTTGATGCCTCAGAACATGTCCTACCAACCGATCCCTTCTTCTGGTCAAGTTGTCCCACAGACTTCTCTTCTCCCCAATGCTATTCAATACTTCCTCATTAGTTATGTGATCTACTCATGTAATCTTCAGCATTCTTCTGTAGCACCACATTTTGAAAGCTTCTATTCTCTTCTTGTCCAAACTATTTATCGTCCATGTTTCACTTCCATACATGGCTACACTCCATACGAATACTTTCAGAAATGACTTCCTGACACTTAAATCAATACTGGATGTTAACAAATTTCTCTTTTTCAGAAACGCTTTCCTTGCCATTGCCAGTCTACATTTTATATCCTCTCTACTTCGATAATCTTCAGTTATTTTGCTCCCCAAATAGCAAAACTCCTTTACTTACTGTCTCATTTCCTGATCTAACTCCCTCAGCATCACCCGACTTAATTCAACTACATTCCATTATCCTCGTTTTGCTTTTGTTGATGTTCATCTTATATCCTCCTTTCAAGACACTGTCCATTCCGTTCAACTGCTCTTCCAAGTCCTTTGCTGTCTCTGACAGAATTACAATGTCATCGGCGAACCTCAAAGTTATTATTTCATCTCCATGGATTTTAATACCTACTCCGAATTTTTCTTTTGTATCCTTTACTGCTTGCTCAATATACAGATTGAATAGCATCGGGGAGAGGCTACAACCCAGTCTCACTCCCTTCCCAACCACTGCTTCCCTTTCATGTCCCTCGACTCTTATAACTGCCATCTGGTTTCTGTACAAATTGTAAATAGCCTTTCGCTCCCTGTATTTTACCCCTCCCACCTTTAGAATTTGAAAGAGAGTATTCTAGTCAATATTGTCAAAAGCTTTCTCTAAGTCTACAAACGCTAGACACGTAGGTTTGCCTTTCCTTAATCTTTCTTCTAAGATAAAGTCGTAAGGTCAGTATTGCCTCATGTGTTTCAGTATTTCTACGGAATCCAAACTGATCTTCCCCGAGGTCGGCTTCTACTAGTTTTTCCATTCGTCTGTAAAGAATTTGTGTTAGTATTTTGCAGCTGTGGCTTATTAAACTGATTGTTTGGTAATTTTCACATCTGTCAACACCTGCTTTCTTTGGGATTGGAATTATTATATTCTTCTTGAAGTCTGAGGGTATTTCGCCTGTTTCATACATCTTGCTCACCAAATGGTAGAGTTTTGTCAGGACTGGCTCTCCCAAGGCCGTCAGTAGTTCCAATGGAATGTTGTCTACTCCGGGGGCCTTGTTTCGACTCAGGTCTTTCAGTGCTCCGTCAAACTCTTCACGCAGTATCGTATCTGCCATTTCATCTTCATCTACATCCTCTTCCATTTCCATAATATTGTCCTCAAGTACATCGCCCTTGTATAGACCCTCTATATACTCCTTCCACCTTTGTTCTTTCCCTTCTTTGCTTAGAACTGGGTTTCCATCTGAGCTCTTGATGTTCATACAAGTGGTTCTCTTATCTCCAAAGGTCTCTTTAATTTTCCTGTTGGCAGTATCTATGTTACCCCTAGTGAGATAAGCCTCTACATCCTTACATTTGTCCTCTAGCCATCCCTGCTTAGCCATTTTGCACTTCCTGTCAATCTCATTTTTGAGACATTTGTATTCCTTTTTGCCCGCTTCATTTACTACATTTTTATATTTTCTCCTTTCATCAATTAAATTCAATATTTCTTCTGTTACCCAAGGAAGTTTTCAAAATTCTCACATGAATGGAGCAAAATCTCTCAAAACATATTATGTGCATAATAATGAGATTACCATTAAGGATCATTGTAATTGACACTTATTTCCAGCACAAAGTATGTGAACCACAGTAAACAGACAAACTTTTACCTTATGGATAACAAACTTATGAAGATTGTCTATAATTGTGAACTCAATAATGTATTTCAATAAATACCAAATCAGTTTCACTTTTGCACTGTGTTTTATTAAAACCATGGAGAAACTAACAATTTTATGAATAATTCTGTATCAGGGACCAATAGTGAACAGAAACCCAAGATTCAAGTCCCAGAGCATCCAAGATAAGATGGCTATAACTGGTAAGACAAAGATATGCAGAAAATTCTGAAGTAAACATAGCATTTAAATGGAAGTGAAAGTATGTGACTGAATTAATGGTATCACAAGGACACTGACTGAGAAGAGTCACAACAGTAACCCTTACATTGTTCTAAACAAAGCTCAATAACTAATTGTTGCTGATCTAACCATAATTTTACCTCAAATTTTATAGTCATCGTGCCAATATAAAATGAAAGAAAAACTTGTAGGTACATTGACAGGGGTGTTCTCATATGACTCCTTTCTGTTTATTGAATAGTTTTTGCCAGACAGGTTCCGAGTATGTCCCTGAGCATGTGTGTGTGTGTGTGTGTGTGTGTGTGTGTGTGTGTGTGTGTGTGTGTGTGTGTCTGCGCACACGCGCATACATATGCATGCACATGCATGCCTCCATATAAAACATTTAGCAATGTGATAATTACTAATAGTTACTAAAAATATCTGAATATTTACATCACATCACATAGAAAGTTAATTATCTGTGAGGATATTATCAAAATATTTCTAGTACTTTTAAAGGGGACTGATTTTATGATATACTATCTGTTTACAAACATGTTGCCATGGCTCTCTTTGGTTAAATGGAAAAGAAAAAGAGAGAAAACACACACTTCTTATATGAATAGGAATTAGATTTATGTCCTAATTTCCTTCTCACCCTTGTCTGTCCATCTCCTATGTCCATTTCCTTCCACCCTTCTGTCCTCCTATTACGCATCCCCCTCTGACCTTGAGCTTCATTGTTATTGCAAATTTAGATTCTGTAGTAGTTCTTATCATACAATGGTAGGCCATATATACAACTTTCCTGTTTCCTAACAACGTTGCACTATTCTTTATACATAAAAATTTGAAGTAAATTCATAGAGTACTGTGGTGGGTGTACTGTAAGACCTTCGGTACACACACCATTAGATTATTTGACTTGTCTCTCTAATGAAGTAGGCAAGTGTCAGCAATATGTCTCGTGGTCTTATTGTGGCGTGCTTATCTTCTGCTGTTAGGTCAGACGATAGAAATGCCACTTGCACGCTTAGAGTAGCAGATTGACGGTGACCAACTTTAAATGGAACTCGATTAATTTTCACACACATTTATTAAAATAATAAAAAATATAGACATTACGTAACTTTATTCTGGATGCTGTTTACAATTGACAATCTGAAGTTCCTTTGGTCTTGGCACGTTAATCTTAGTCTCACGTATCTCTGATACTTGACAAAGAGTGTATACATTTCTCTTCATGACTATGTACAGGAATATGATAATCTTATTAGGCGCAGACTGAAACTTGACTACAGACTAATGCAGACTAACACAGACTGACTAATCAGAGGTCTGTACACTCGTTATAATACCTCGCGCCTTCAGGTATCACTGCGCGAGTGTGATCCACGAGGAGAAAAGGTTCTACATTAGCAGCAATTTCATTGGCTGCGTTACATATTAATACACGGATCGGTGGAAGCAGAATTTGGTCCGTCTTTATGGCAGTGCCATCTCGTACTGCGGAGACGGACGAGCGCTGTGCCTGCGCTGTTGTGCTTAACGGGGCGCGCTCTAGTGGAAAAGTTGTGTACGCGCTGGCTACGCGGAACTATGTACACAACAAGTACTTTGGGATTTTGGACAACCATTCAGTCATCGTCATTGGAGATTGCTAGTTCACATTGCAAACTTTATATCAAAAATTAGCAGAGACACACGCACAAAGACACCTACTACATAAGCGACCTCTGTCGAGTTCCGTACCCTTTTGCTCCATCTACAGCGTGCAGGTGCATGCGTATTGGTGATACTACATGAGCACTGTGTCGGAATGCACACTTGCACCTGTAGTATTACCGTTACACAGTTCTTTTATGCCATACATGGACCAATATTCGAAGAGTGCGCTCAACGGCAAGGTTATCTGCACCCTTACACTCATTAAAACAAACATAGCTACAACTCCGAAAATTGTTCCACACTCTTGCACTCGAGGCGACCACAAAATGACTTTCTCACATGTGCTAAAACAACAGAGAAAAGGTAAAATTAGCTCTCACAAGATTAAAACAAGTAAAACAAGAAAGGAGCTAAAAGAAAGGCACAAAACTAAAAGAAAGGCTGACCACTTCCAAAAAACATGGATGCGCCAGTCACCCTGTTAATACATTAAAAACCATCTCCCTAAAATCTTGGGAAACATGTTGGGAAATTCAAAAAACTTTAAAACTCTAACCACATTTGCTTGAACATTACTTAAACTAGAGGGCAGATCCAACAGCAAATCCGCAATGGCCCGCGGGTCAGAAAATAAAAGAACAGCTCAATAAAATGTGGCACAGTGTTATCTGTATGCCACAAGCACCACACATTGGTGAGTCCTCTCGTCAGAGCAAGCAGCCATGCATCACAGGGCTGTGTCCTATGCGAAGATGAGTGAGGAGGATCTAGTCTCATCAACATAGCTGGAAGGCAGTCTGACATTTAGAACACAATCTGGGAAACCGACAGAGCATGCAATGGAGTCCCCCTGTTAGGACCCATTCGTTAAGAGAGTTGCATAGTTGTCGTGCTCATGCAAAATGTCAGAAAATATCACATTAAAAACTGGAGGAGGAGTTCAATCTCCCTGTGCTGCACTAAATCTAAAATTACCCTGCAGTAACCAGGGTGGCAGACAATTAAAACCCTGATTTGAGATTGTACTTTCTCTATACGAAGTGACTCCAACACATACTGCATGTGATCCTAAACAGCATTGTGGCTCATGGAAGGTTGGAGAAAAGGCGTTCCAGAGACAGACAAGCAACAGTATGGTATGCAGGTGACAGTGGAGCTGCAAGGAACTTGCAGACCTATCAGTACCCGTGGTCAGCCGAATACCCTCATGGTGGATAATGTCAGTGAGCTTCAAACAAGAAGGCCTCACCGATCAATGCACCGTCACCCATAGTTCAGCTGCGAACACATGAAAGCCCTATAAAACTGTAACAGACACACCCTGTCCATTCCCCAAGACCCGTGACTAAGGCATTTCAGGACATTCAGTGCCCTGAGGGTTCTGACTTTCGGTCTCTCTGATGTGGCAACCATGACAATTTAGAGTAAAAAATGAGGCCCAAGAACCTCACGAGTCTCTAAAATGTAGGATGAAGTCCTGAAAATCTGTCTTCGCAGCCCATGCCTCCAGCCTCTGCAACATAAGATGCAACTAATGTGCTGTGATACTGGAGGAGGAACAGAAAACAGCAAAATCAACCACAAATAAAGAGCACTGTGTGGATTCCTTATGGACCCCTTACCGTAGACATGATACTGTTGATGGCTATGGCAAAGAGGGTAACACTTTAAACACTGCCCTGAGGGACACCATTCTTCTTCTCAAAACAACAGTGTGTCATCAACTAGGGTTCTAAAAAACCGTTGAGATAGGAAAGACCGTATGAAGATGAGGTGGTGGCCACAAAAGCACCATTGACGCAGTTGTGTGAGAATATAGTGTCTCCAAGTATTATCGTACGCCTTACTGATCTCCAAGAATATGCCGATACAGTGATATTTTCATAAAAAAGCCTGCTGAAGAGACACCTCTAGTAGGGTCTCTAGTAGTGTCAGGCTGTCGACAGTGGAGAAAACTCTGCAGAATCCACACTGAGAATGGCTAATGACTTGCCGTGTCTCTAACAAGGACCAGACAAAGGTTAACCATTTGCTCCAGGGTCTTTGCTACATAACTCGTTAAGGCGATACTCTGGGACAGGTGCAGTCCTTTCCTGGTTTGAGGAGAGGTACCAAAATTGCCTCTCTCCATGAGCTGGAGAGTTGACCTGACTGCCGTATTAAATTAAAACGTTTGAGGATGATTTCCTATGACACTGCTGGCAAATGTCGATGCATGCAATACCTGATTTGATCATGACTGGGTGCAGTGTCACGAGTGTCAGACAGTGCTGATTCCAGCTCCCACAAGGAGAAAGGACTCAAAATTGTGGGATCTGAAATCCAAATTGCCCCTCTCTACAGTCGCGCAGTAGTGGCGACACACCAGATCTTGTCTGGCATTCACAGTAGTTTTCGCAAAATGCCAGTGTCTAAGCAATGTCTCCAAATGTTCAGAACCCCTGTTTCAGCACTGCTGCTATCAGTAAATAACTGTTTACTGGAAATCCTCTAGATGGCTTCTCATCCTTTTGTAGACCAAGAGGAACAACCAACAAGAGTCCAGGAACACTTCCCATGACCTTTTGCTCTCCTTAATTACACGCCTAGCCTTGGCTCCAACAACTCTAACCTACAGAAATAGAATCCATCATAAAGTCCTTGAAATCAAATCATTCTAGTGGTTATGATAACATATCAACAAAGTTAATAAAGGAGTGTTCATGTGAGCTTAGTCATATCTTAAGTTATTTGTGTAATCAATCACTTGTAGCAGGAACATTCCCACCTCTCCAAAAGGAAGGGGACAAATAAATGCCGTCAAATTACCGACCAATCTCACTCTTGCAGCTTTTTCAAAAATCTTTGAAAAGGTTATGTTCAAGCATCTACTTAAGCACCTTAGTGAAAATAACATACTGTCAAAGTCACAGATTGGGTTTCTTAAGGGTTTTGATATTGAGAAAGCTATTTACACTTACAGTGAAAATGTCCTTAATTCATTGGACAACAAATTAGAGGCAACTGGCATATTCTGTGACCTATCAAAGGCGTTTGACTGTGTGAATCACAGCATTCTTTTAAGTAAATTAAAATATTATGGCGTCACTGGTAGTGCTGCAAAGTGGTTTCAGTCATATCTTACTAATAGAAAAGAAAGGGTGTCAATATGTAACACTTCAGCAGTAGGTAATCGGACATCATCTGACTGGGAAGAAATTACATGTGGTGTTCCTCAAGGTTTCATACTAGGTCCACTACTGTTTCTTGTGTATATTAATGACCTGTCATCTGTTACATTACCAGATTCCAAGTTTGTCTTATTTGCAGATGATACAAACATTGCAATAAATAGTAAATCAAATATAAATTTAGAAAGGGCAGCTAATCAAATTTTTACCGACATTAATAAGTGGTTCACAGCCAATTCACTGTCATTAAACTTTGAGAAGACCACTATATGCAGTTCAGAACTTCCAAGAGATTTCCTTCTGGTGTGTGTATAAAATATGACGACATGGAAATAGGAGAAGTTGAGAGTGTAAAATTCTTGGGATTACAACTTGATAATAAATTCACTTGGGAGCATAGACTAACGAACTGCTAAAGCACCTAAACAAGTCTGTGTCTGCAATGCAAATGATGTCAGACACAGGAGATATAAATATAAAAAAAACTGGCATATTTTGCTAATTTTCACTCCATTACATCATATGGTATCATATTTTGGGCTAACTCCACAAACAGAGAAAAAATTTTTAGAGTACAGAAGCGTATAATAAGAGTAATGAGTAGTGTAAATCCAATAACAACATGTCGAAACCTATTCAAAGAATTGGGCATATTAAACACAGATTCTCAGTATATCTATTCCTTAATGAAGGAATGAGATCCCACACGTATAATATGGCAAGGATATGATGTCGCCAGGTCGTGTCGTATGCTTTTCGTAAATAAAAAAAGACAGCAATCAAGTGTAGGCGTCTGGAAAAGGCTGTTCGGATGGCAGACTCTAGGGACACAAGATTATCAGTGGTTGCGCGACCCTGGCAGAAGCCGCCCTGACGAGGAGCCAGTAGGCCACATGACTAGGACCCGACCCAACCCAACCACCAACACACCATACGTTCCAGCAGCTTACAAACAACGTTAGTAAGGCTGATGGACCGATAGCTATCCACATAAAGTGGTTTCTTACTGGGTTTGAGCATCAGAATGATGGTGCTCTCCCGCCATTGCGATGGAAAAATGCCATTGCGCCAGATCTGGTTGAAGATGAAGAGGAGATGTTGCTTGTAGTCAGAAGAGAGATGTTTAATCATCAGACTGTGGATCCAATCTGGTCCAGGAGCTGTGTCGAGGCAATGTGCAAGGGCACTGAGAAGCTCCCAGTTCATAAGTTGGGCGTTATAGGACTCACTGTGGCGTGTAGTGAATGAGAGTACTTTCCCTTCCAACTGCCATTTGAGAGTGCGAAAGGCTGGGGGAGAATTCTCCGACATTGAGGCTCCAGCAAAGTGCTCAGCAATCATGTTTGCGTCGGCAGATAACACGCCATTTATGTTAACACCAGGAACACCTCTTGGAGTCTGGTACCCAAAAACACGTTTGATCTTTGGCCAGACTTGGGAAGGTGACGTACGGCACCCAATGGTCGAGACGTATCTCTCCCAACACTCCTGCTTCCGTCGTTTGAAAAGTTGGCAAACGCGAGCACGGAGCTGTTTGAAGGCTCCAGGGAAGGGTGCCACTTATGCTGCTGTAGAGCTCGCCGACACTCCTTAATTGCTTCAGCGACTTCCAGCGACCACCAAGGGACTGTCTTTCGCCGGGGGCACCCTAAAGAGTAAGGGATTGTGTTTTCTGCCACAGAAACTACTGTTGTTGTCACCTGCTCAACCATCACATCGATGTTACCGTGTGGGTGAGATTCAATGGTGACAGCAAAGGTCAAAGTTTCCCAGTCTGCCTTGTTTAAAGCCCATCTGGGAAGGTGTCCGTGGGCTTGAGACCGGGGCAGTGACAAAAAGATGGGGAAGTGGTCACTACCACAAAGGTCGTCATGTGCTCACCAGTGTATGGATGGGAGAAGTCCTGGGCTGCAAATTGATAAATCAATGGCAGAGTAACTACCTCAAGCCACACTGAAATATGTGGCAGCTCCAGTATTTATGAGGCAGAGGTCAAACTGAGACTGTAAAGTTTCGACATCTTGGCCAGTAAGCACAGTGCCACCCCACAAGGGGTTTATGGGCATTTAAATCTCCCAAAAGTAGGAAAGGTTCAGGGAGTTGATCAATCAGTGCAGCTAATACATTGAAGGGTACTGCACCATCTGGAGGAAGATATACATTGCAGACAGTTATTTCCTGTGTAGTCCGTATTCTGACAGCCACAGTTTCAAGAGGGGTTTGAGTTTAGGACATTAACACGAAGTCCACCTGACACACTATTATAGTCGCCACGGTTCCTGTAATATCCCGTATAGCCACAGAGGGCAGGGGTCTGCATTGCCGGGAACCAGGTTTCCTGGAGGGCAATGCAGAAAGCAGGTGTAAAGCTTAACAGTTGCCGTAGCTCAGCCAGGTGGTGGAAAAATCTTCCGGAATTCCACTGGAGGATGACCTTATCGTGAGACAGGGAACACTCGATGAGGCAGTGTACGCATCAGGGTCACCTGCTGCCACCCAACTTTTTGCCTGAGCAGTCTATATCCATTGTGTCTGAGGGTCCGGAGAGATCTAGGTCCTCAGCGGATGCCAGAATCTCCACCCCATCCTCAGACGCAGAGCTTGGTGGTAGCAGTGGTGTGGGTGCCACCACAAGTTCCTTGTTCTTGGGGTCTTCTTTTCCGATTTCTCGCACTGTTCCTTGGGTTTCCCTCGCTGGAAGGACTTAACTGAATGAGTCCCCAGGACGACCAGCTGCTTTTGGACTCTTCAGCCATTGGCGGGTGTCATTTTTCCCAATAGCAGAAACCTGGGAAGGGAGTGACCCAAGGGACCCCGTCCTAGTGAGAGGAGCCGAAGAAGCCTTATGCTTCTCTGGCTCAGAAGTGGGGACTAAAATCTCCAATGGTTGGGGGGGAGGGGGGGGGGGGGGGCGGGGGGTTTTGCTCCTGAAGTAGGTGGTGCGGGAGCAACAGAGAGAGAAGTGGCCCCCACCATCAAGAGAGCAGGTGTAGTCTCCCGGTTCTGAGAGGCGACAGGAATTCGAGGAACTGATGGGGCGACAACTGTTCTCGTAGTGGCGGCATATGAAGAGGTCATTGCCACAAGATGTAGGCGCTCAAATTTCCTCTTAGCCTCAGTGTATGTCAGTCGAGGGTCTTATATTACATGATTTTCCCCTTTTTCTGTAAAATCCTGCAGTCTGGTGAGTACGGTGAATGATGCTCTCCGCAGTTGACAGGTTGGGAGGTGGGGCACATGGTGCATTGAGATGCAATGGACATCCACAATCTCGACAGGTGGGGCTGGAAGTACAGCAAGAAGACATATGGCCAAACTTTCAGCACTTAAAGCACTGCATCGAGGTAGGGATATATGGCTTGAAGTCACAGCGGTAGACCATCACCTTGACCTTCTTGGGCAATGTGCCACCCTCGAAAGCCAAGATGAAGGTACCATTGGCAACCTTGCTACCCCTCAGACTCCGATTGATGCGCCAGACAAAATTAACACCTCACCGCTCTAAACTGGCGCGCAGCTTCTTGTCAGAGTGCAAAAGAAGGTCCCTGTGGAATATAATACCCTGGACCATATTTAAGCACTTATGAGACGAGACGGTAACAGAAACATCCCCCGACTTCCCACAAGCACATAATGCCCGTGACTGGGCAGAGGATGCTGTTTTTATCAAAACTGACCCAGAACTCATTTTGGACAAGCCCTCCACCTCCCCAACCTTTCCTTCAAATGCTCCACAAAAAATTAAGGCTTCATGGACATGAAAGATTCCCCATCAACTCGTGTACATATGAGGTACCAGGGCGAATAAACTACACTGCCAGCCTTAGCCTAGTGGCCCTCCCATGGTGTGACCAGGGAGGGGAACAACTTGAAGTCATATTTCTTCCCACTGAAATAAGACTGCCCACTTAAGAGACTGCTGGCGGCAGACCACCAGCATGTGATTATGTATTACGCTTCATGGCGTGTCATACGCCCTGATGCCACCCACTCCGACCAGGGGACCTCCCCACGGGCACCACCCTGCCGCAGCAAAGGCCACATGGCAGGATGGCCATTGCTGGGAATCCCGATGCCCCAGGGTGATGGGCATCTACTCCTTGGCATACGTGGGGAGTTAACAGCGCGGGCATCAGCAGAGCGATCCCTGTGTTGTCAGGGGGCTACAACCAACAGGGTACATAGCGGCCCCACCATAATGGACCGGCTACCGTGCTGGATATAAGATGCAAAGAAGTCCATGGTCGTTGGCACAGAAAGTGACACTGCGTAGTGCATGGTGGAAAACGCACCCAGGAAGATGTCCTTGCCCAAGAGATGTAGAATGGGCGGGACTGCAATGCGACAACAAGAAAGTGGGCTGAAGATCTCAATGCACGATGGACATGATGCACCACGTAAGGCGTCATTCCCCAGTTGGCTCGCTCTTTGAGAAAATTTTGAAAAATGGAGGTCAAACCCTACAGGGGACCAAAACATAAAGGTTGAAAGGTGTAAGACTCCTTTTAGTCACCTCTTACGACAGGCAGGAATACCACGGGGCTTTTCTAATCCCCAGACCAACAGGGGAGAGCTTCTGAGGAAGTTAATTAGGATACAGTATATGAAATTCTAAAGGTAGTACGGGTAAAATGTTATCGACAATTTATAGCACAAACAGACTCAAGTTATAAGACTGAGGCCATAAAAGAGAAACACTAGTTCAGAAAGGAGCATCACGGGGGTGTAGCCTCTCCTTGATGTTATTCAACCTGTTCGCTGAGCAAACTGTGAAAGAAGTCAAACAGAAATATGTAACGGAAATTCAATGTCAGGGAGAAGGAATCAAAATTAGAGGTTTCCCGAAGACACCGTAATTCTGTCAGGGACAGCAAGAGACTTGCAAGAGCAAGTCACATTAATGAATACTGTGTCTTGGAAAGAGGTTGTTACACGAATGTTAATAAAAGTGGAGCAAGGTAAATGAATGTAGCTGAATTAAATCAGGTGATACTGAACAAATTAGATTAGGAAATGACACTGAAAGTAGTCTATGAGTTTCGCTGTTCGTTCAGGAAAATAACTAACGATGACAAAGTAGGGAGGTTATAAAATGGAGGTTGGCTATAGTAAAAAAAACCATTTAAGGAAAAAAGGAATTTATTGACATCTATTACAATTCAAGTGTTAGGAAGTTGTTTCGAAAAGTATTTGGCTCTGGAGTAGCCTCCTACAAAGTGAAATGCCAATAATAAGCATTTCAGACAAGAAAAGAATAAGCTTTTGTAATGTGGGGCTACGGAAGAATGCTGAATGATATTCAATCTTATCGAATAACTAATGAAGTGGTACTGAATCAAAATGGGGGGGGGGGGGGAATAAATTTATGGCATAACTTGACTAAAAAGGGATCGCATGATAGGACAATGGAAGGAAATGTAGGATCAGGGAGGGGTAAAAATTGTAAAGAGAGACCAGTGAATGAACACATTAAACATATTAAAATGGAATTTGGTTGCAGTAATTATTCAGATACAAGGAGACACGCACAGAACAGAGAGAAGTGTGGAGACCCACAGGAGCCCAGTCTTCGGGCTGACCACCACCACCACGCACCAATGCATCATCTGGGACAATTCATAGGAGCCCTAAAATTACTACAGGAAGCTGATCTGTTCACATTCCATGCTCTTACATTTAATATTTGGCTCAATACAAATGATCACTATTAATTCACCAGAGGTGTTTTTCATCCTAGGTCTTTACATTCGTTAAAAGTTAGTTTATGAAGTGGTGACTTCATCAGTCTGTTGTGAAACTTGCCTTGCCAGAAGCTAGTCAAGTGAGAAACTGTTAATCTCTATATTACTTTAGAAACATAACAGAACTGCATGTTTCTCCAAAACCACTGTGTAACCTTGGCTAGTATTGTGCCTAATAACTCACAGGACTATCCTTTACCACTTCCACACAGCAACTTCAAATATCCTCATATCATCCACATACATTATACATATTGTCATAGCACATTGCCAAAATCTAATGAATGCTTATGATAGATCTTGGCTTGGCTCACTTCAACCTATGAAACTAAGTATACTTCGAATTCCTTTTTCTCATGGGTGATTTTGGTTTTCTTTGTCCAACAACACAGTAGAGAACAGTTAATGGTGTGCTTTCAGGTGTTCAGCCAAGTTTCTGATTTCATTTATCTGGACAATATTTTGATGACCAATCCAGTTGTGTTTTCCAGGGTGTGTGTGCTAAATTGTTACGCATACCCATCAGAGGTCTCCATCTGGCTTTTACACTCGCTTGAATTGTACGGAGCGTGTAGCTGCGTTCTTAGAGTTGTATAGATTGTGTACCTTTGTGTTGTCAACTAAGTAATTAATTTAATTTTCCTGCACAATATTTTGAAGAATGACCCAGTTGGGTTCTTCAGCTGGTGCAAGTTGCCTACTCCAACAATACCTGACAGATCCAAAATACACAGTTGTTTTATAATGTGCACTTACGCAGAAAATAAATTTTGTTACTAATGGTGATTAACAAAATTTAGGATGTTTGCAACTTACTCAAGAGTACTTTTTAACAAAGGTGGGGTCGGGAAGGGAAGGGGCAACAACTACTGTTTACTCTTACCCCATGTGCACATTTATATAATCACTGTAAGTACTTATTCAAATGTCACTGTGTTGTCACACAAAATGTAAAATATTGTCTGCAACAACTTTCACAGGAACAACATATATTCAGTATGTACACCTATTTGCTACAATGAATTTTAACATGGACAATGTCTTTCATGCTGGTTCACCTATAAGACAGAAGTTACTCCTCAGTAACACTGATCACGCACTTCCAAGTAGTTAGACAGTGCAGGTAGGTACAAAAGTTCAAATTTTTCCTCTATAAATAAGATTTTCAGATGAATGTTTGACATTTTGAGATCACTAACTAATACCACCCCAGACCCTCTTGGGTCACTTCTAGAGCTGAGGTAAACATGGCAAAACCACCTCCACAATGTCAAACAATACCAAGCTAACCTAAAACAGCATTTGCCTTGTTCAGCTTATATTTTTTATGTATAAATATTATGAGAGAAATATGTTAACCTTTAACGGGCTATACAGAAAATATTAGTTACATGTAATTAATTTCAAAAAATCTTTAATCTACACCTCAGTATTACTTTTCTTTACAATCAACTTCCAGATTTATGGATTTAGCACACCTTTCAAGTGGTTAATAAATTACCTCCACATAAAATACTGCTGCCTTTAGGGCCCGGCCACAGCAGCATCATAATTTTCTTAACAAAGTCCGCGTACTGAGTGTCACATTCATCCTACCGCCTAGACTTTACTCCAAGCACTTTCTGCTCCTTTCTACGCATAAGAAACTGTACTGGACCACAGTACTTTTAATTTCATTGAGGAACTTCTAGACACTATCATGGTCTGGCTGCACTGTAAGGTGGTAGAATTTCAGTCAAAAAGAACCGATCAACAAACAGAGATAAATGGTTAAAGCTGGATGGAGATCATGTGAGAAAATAATGCAGAAGTGTAGCTGGATGGATTGATGGGACTTGAAGGGACCAAACTGCATGATCATTGGTGCCTTAATCCTCCGTGTGTAAAGCCAGGAAACCCTGGTGAGGAAGTACATAAAAGACAAATTCCCAATGGACTCCACCGTATCAGAGAATCAGAAAGCCATGTATACAAGCAAGTAGAAGGGAAAAAGCAGTAAAAGGCTAATAGGGTAAAAGTGGGAAGTTTCGCTGCCCAGAAAGCAGCTGGAGGTCCCCAGAACATGTTATGTGACCGGAGAACATCCTCTGCATTCAACCAGTGCTTCCACACCCTCCATTACAACAAGAAAACTAGCTACACGGACAAGATAAAATATCAGGAGAGAGACCGATGATGATGAGTCTGTCAACCAACAATAGATATAAAAGAATAAGAAGACTTAAGAAGGTGGGAAGGGCAAGAGTCAGGCTGGACTACTGAGCAAGGGTAGCCATAGTGGCCCTTGGGTCAGAGCAGGTGACAGGGCACCTCTGAGATTCCTCCACCAGCCGACAAGGTTAATGTGTCATATGTCACAGACAGTAGTAAAAACCACTTTTGTGGTTAAACATAAAACCAAATCAGCTGCTTTGGCATCGTCCACTAGCACCAGAGGTAGTGTATCAGCAAGTTTAAGGTTTCACAGTAAGGTGGCCAAATTAGGGCAGTCCAGTAAGTGTGGGCCACCCAAGTGTGGCCAATGCAAATGCAAAAGTGGAGCAAAAAGGGAAAAATGGCACATAGTTGTGGTGAATTTATGCTTAACAGTTTATTTGGAGAAACCAAGGCACAATAATTCACATTCCAAGCCTCTGATAACTGTCTTTGTAGATTTGACCAAAGACCCAATTCTTGTACCTCCAATTCTAAAGTCGGCATCATGGTAGCCAACTTGGCTAGTCAGCATGTTCATTTCTTGGGATCCCAGTGAGACAAGGGGTTCACACAAAGGTGTCTGACTGTCCTGCATGGTGGAGATCATGTGGAGAGAGCCTGGACAGTCACAACCAATGGGTGTCCAGGGTAGCACTTGTCAACAGCCTGAGAAGTACTCAAGGATTAAGAAAAATGCGTCAGTGCAAGAATAAAGGTGGCTGAGGGCTGAAGCAATGGCCACCAATTCTGCAGTGAATGAACTGCATCCATTTGGCAGGGAGCATAGTTCACAGCATCTTGCATGTGTTTAGGCAAAACCGATTCACCTGTTGATTGTAGACTCATCAGTGTATAACCACATCTGAGCCAGAAACAGGGCGACGAAAAATCATATGGTCTATCGAGTCTTTCATTACAAAGGAGAGGTCAAGGCAGATTCGAGAACCGGGTAAACGCCTCCCCTGACTAGAGGCCACAGTGGGGAAAGTGTGAGTTCAGAGCAGAGAATGCTTGTGAACAATGATCGTGACTCCAGACCTTGACCTCTTGTCAGAGGTAGATCTCCATACCAGGAAAAAGGACAGTGGAATAGCAAATTTGTATTGCATAGCTAAGCAGTAGTTGCTGACGCCTGATCTGAAGGGTAGGTATGCCAGCCTCCACGAATACCCGCTCACAGGACTGGTCCGAAAGGTACCTCACACAAGTCGGACCTCACAATGGTGTATTTGGTCCAGCATCCGCAATGCTGAAAGCGATGCTGAGCCATATGCCACACTCCATAATCAAGACATGACAAGATCAGAGCTCTGTACAGCCGCGAAAGTGTAGAGCGGTCTGCACTCCAGCTGGCATTACCAGACAGTGAAGAGTATTAAATTGTGACCAGCATGCTTGCTTAAGTTGGTGAAGATTGAGGAAGTCATGTCAGCATTGAAGACCAATCCCAAAAGTCGTTACGACTCCACTACACTGACCACTTGGTCCTCAAGATAAGAGTTCTGGTTGGGGATGGACAGTATGACAGTGAAACAAATGCATGACCCATTTCTTGGCAATGGGAAACTGGAAGCCATGAGTGAGAGCACAGGATTGCATCTTTCGTACAGCACCCTGCAGCAAATGTTGAGCAACACCCACAGTTGAGGAGCTATAGTAGATGCAAAAGTTGTCAGCATACAGGGAGGGTGACACTGTAGATCTCACAGCTGCAGTTAGACCTTTGTTAGCCAGTAGAAAAAGAAACACAATACTGAGCCCTGTAGTACCATGTTCTCTTGTATATGGGGAGTCCTGTAAGAAGCACCAATTTGAACATGGAAAGAATAGTGAGACAAGAAGTTCCAGATAAAAATCAGAAGCTGGCCACAGAGACCCCACTCATGGAGGGTAGCACAGATGTGGTGACACTGTGTTGTCTCTTAAACCCTATGCAAGTATAAGAAGACAGCTATAAGATGCTGACCTTAGGAAAAGCTGACTGAATAATGGACTCCAGCAGACCAAATTGTCAGCAGTAGAATGATCACAGGACGAAGCCAAACTGTTCTGGCATAACCACAAGTGCCGGAACGAAGATTATAAACGCAAGAGAAAAGAAGGCGGTGACACGACGTTGGCCAATGGTGTGCTGATTAGGACCACACCATGACGGGAGGCCTCTACAAGAGAAGAATATAAGTGCCGCTCCTGCCAGCCTTGGCTGCTCAGTATTCGGAGTATTGGGCAGTATTAGCACAGTTGTAGACCGGCACTCGCAGAAAAGTTATTAGTGACCAATATCCTTTGCTTGTTTGGGCACTGTCTATAGCAAAGAACTTTACTGTTTGCATTTTGTCCATTGATTGCGACACTTGTTGTACACACAAGTTAAGTATTGTCAATCTGCTTTATTGAAATAAAACTACTAATGTTATTTGCTTGAATTATTGTATAGCATTTCGAGAACATAGCATCCCTATATGCGACAAGTGGGCAGGACCCCCACATAAATGATACCGAGACTCGAGGTACCAACACACCCATTGGCTCACCAAACATTCGAGCAACTTGCACAGAACATTAGTGAGGCTAATTGGGCAATACCTGTGATTCTCAAGGTGGTGTTTACCCGGTTTCAGTTCTGGGACGATCACACTTTCTCGCCCCTTGCTCCCTATACAATCAAAAATGACAAGGAAGTGACACTGGCAATCCACTGATAAGTGTTTCAGCATTTGGCTGTGGGTGCAGTCTGGCCCTGGACCCCTGGCAGGGATAAGGGCTTGAGCACATCTCACACACACAGCCTCGAACATAATGAAAAGCAAGAAGTTTGGCAATGGTGTCTGGATCAGTGTAGGCATCATCATTCATAATACCAGGTACACTCATGGAGTACTGGTGTCCATATACATGTCAAATCTTCACACAAACCTGCAAAGGAGGGGTACATGGTCCAATGGTAGCAACATACTGCTTTCACCATTCTCGTTTCTGTCGTTTTATGAGGTGACAGACCTGGACACGGAGCCATTTAAAGGCTACAAGGTGCTCCATCAACTAATGTCACTTGTGGTACTGGAGAGCCCACCTACAATCTAAAGTCCTCAGCGATCTTGGGGGTGCACCAAATTACTGTCTTCTGATGGGAGGATCTCAAAGAAGAGGGGAACGCTGAGTCAGTTGCCATTAGAATGGCTGCTCTGGACAACCACATCAGTACCTTCATGTGCCGGGGTGCCGACAGCAATGGCAGTGGTGGAAGCATCCCAATCAGTTTTGGAGACCATCCATCCCACTGAAGTGTGTGGGGTAAAAAGTATCCATGAGGCAAAGGTCGAACTCCGGGATCAAGTTATCAACAGCTTTACCATGACCAGTGGTCAAAGTTCCACCCCACAAAGGATTGCGGGCACTGAAGTCACCCAATATTAGGAAGCGTGGGGGAAGCTGAGACAACAGTGCAGAAAATGTGTTCTGGGAAACTTTATCGTCAGGAGGAAGGCACACATTACAGATGGTAAATTCCAGAGGTTCTTCACATGAACAGCTGCAGCCTACAATGTATGTGCAAACCATCTGATGCTCTTTCAGTGTCAGTGCAGTTCTCAAGAGAGCCCCGATAGCTGCGAAGGACAAGCAAGTTTCCTGGAGGGTGATACAAAAAGCTGGGGACGCACACAAAAGATGCTGTAACTCAGCCAAGTGGTGGAAAAAACCATACAGTTCCACACTGTCACTATCTTGCGGGGGGGTGAAGGGACCAAGGAGACAGTTGACGCCTCAGTGTCGGCTGCTGCCACTGGTTGTGAAGATACACTGCCAATAGACACTTGTTCCGAATAAAGGTGTATTGGAGATCTGGGACATAGGAACCACCAGGAACGCTGCCTCTGATTCAGAGGCAGAACATGCAGGATCTGGTGACACAGGGTCCATCAGAAACTCCCTCTTTTTCGAGGACTACTACCTGTCCTCAGATGATTTAGCCTTCTGCGAGGGCTTGTCTGCCTCGTATTATGGGACAGAGGAGGAATGTGAAGTCCTATGACCTGCAACCTGCAGTTCCTTCAGCCACCAGCTAGTATTCGGTTGCAGGTCAGCAGTGTTCTGGGAAGGACCACCCTGAGGGATCCCTTCCTCATCACGAGTGCCAGATGAGGGAGTTGCTTCTCAGGCTGGGGGTTGGGGACTGACATCCCCTGTGGACAGGTAGTGGGCACTGGGCACTCCTACAGGGGGATGGGAGGCAAATAGTCGGAGGAGCCCCCCAAACCACAAGGGGAGTGGATGTAGTCTGCTGGCCAGACGTAAAAGACATGGAGGGCGATGCCACTGTTACTAAAGTGGACAACATCATCGTAGCAGTAGCATATGTCATTGTCATAACATAATATGTAGGCTATCATAGTTCTTCTTGGCTTCGTGATACGTGAGGTAATCAGAGGTCTTGCATTCCTGGACTTTCTTTTTGCATTTGGAAATGGTGCAGTCTGGTGAACAAGGAGGAATGGTGCTCCTCACAGCTGACACAGAGGAGCATTCATGTGCAACCAACAGCCACAATCCCTGTACACTGTGTTGGCATTGCAATGCAAAGATGTGTGCCCAAATCATATGCATTTGTAGCACCACATGGAGGAGGAATATACGGCTTGACATCACAGTGATACACTATCACCTTGACCACCTCAGGCAGCGAGTCACCTTCGAAGACCAAGATGCAGTCTCCATTATGCACTCTGTTGTCTTTTGCTCACCACTGAAAACAACAGACAAAATGCACACCTCTTTGCTCCAAATTAGCACGCAACTCATCATCAATCTATAAAAGGACATAGCCATGGAAAGTGACACCCTGTACCATATGCAACGGGGGGTTATAGTGACAGGAATTTCACCCACTTTGTTGCCTGTGCCTGAGTGGGAGAGCAACTGGTAGTTGTAATGAGAATGGAACCACTTTTCAGTTTTGAAACTGTTCCTACTTCTCCAAACCTGCCCTCAACATGTTCAATTAATTGAAAGGCTTTGTAGCCAAAAAGGAATCCCCTTCTGTCCTACAACAAACCAAGTAATCCTTTCTGTCCTACAACAAACCAAGTAATGGGGAGAGTATTTCTCATCTCGTCTCTGAGCCGTGCGGCCACCAGCACAAAAAGTTTAATTTGCTCAGTGTGCAAATCTTCAGCCATGGTACCACCCACGCCAAACAGGAGCTCTCCCTATGGGTGCCACCCAGCCACACCAACAGTTACCTGACCAATAAAGTGTTGTCGGACACCAGCCATGAGGAGCACATAGTTGAGACCACTTCCCACAATGGAACAGCTACCACGCTCAGTTTTGGAAGTGGAATATATGCCGCATTGGGCAACATTCCCTGCATGATCCACACTTCTGTAAAATTTAGGAAAAAAAGTCTCAAGTCAAACCCAAGGAGGGAATCCATAAAATTAATAATGAAAAATTGTAGAGGTCTGGAAGGTAAGGAAACGAGTGCACAAAACACAAACTACATCCAACCACAATCGGCAGCAAAAAGATCATTCAGTAGAAAGGCAGAGAGGGAAAACAAATAGTAGAAAGATGGACCTGCAGCATGGAAAGGGAAGTAGTGCTGCAAGGGCTGGTGACCATGTACTTACTTTAAAGATGTGAGTCCCCTGGGGGCAAAAGTGTAGATTTGAGATTTTCAAATAATTTTTTTCACCTCTATTGGTATTTTAATTAATGCCCCTTGGAAATTTATTTCTGGACAGTCCTTGCATTCACTAATGAAACATGTTAGTAAAGTACGTTTGTTAGGTTTGCTTATCTGTGTAGTTCACTCGGTACCACATCACCAGCTGTACATGTCCTGTGCATTTAGATTAAATTACAAAGATACAGCATGCAATGGAAGGAGTAAAGGTAATCACTCAGCACTTAGTCAACATACTGAATGGTCGATATTCAATTAAACATGAGCGAAACTGTCACTAAGCTTTCAGACAACTGTGTGTGTGTGTGTGTGTGTGTGTGTGTGTGTGTGTGTGTGTGTGTGTGTGTGTGTGTATCTAAAAACAAAGATGATGTGACTTACCAAATGAAAGTGCAGGCAGGTCGACAGACACACAAACAAACACAAACATACACACAAAATTCAAGCTCTCGCAACAAATTGTTGCCTCATCAGGAAAGAGGGAAGGAGAGGGAAAGACGAAAGGATGGGGGTTTTAAGGGAGAGGGTAAGGAGTCATCCCAATCCCGGGAGTGGAAAGACTTACCTTAGGGGGAAAAAAGGACGGGTATACACTCGCGCGCACACACACACACACACACACACACATATCCATCCACACATATACAGACACAAGCAGACATATTTAAGGACAAAGAGTTTGGGCAGAGATGTCAGTCGAGGCAGAAGTGCAGAGGCAAAGATGTTGTTGAATGACAGGTGAGGTATGAGTGGCGGCAACTTGAAATTAGCGGAGATTGAGGCCTGGTGGATAATGGGAAGAGAGGATATGTTGTAGAGCAAGTTCCCATCTCTGAGTTCGGATAGGTTGGTGTTAGTGGGAAGTATCCAGATAACCCGGACGGTGTAACACTGTGCCAAGATGTGCTGGCCGTGCACCAAGGCATGTTTAGCCACAGGGTGATCCTCATTACCAACAAACACTGTCTGCCTGTGTCCATTCATGCAAATGGACAGTTTGTTGCTGGTCATTCCCACATAGAATGCGTCACAGGGTAGGCAGGTCAGTTGGTAGAGGGTGCTTTCACACGTGGCTCTGCCTTTGATCGTGTACACCTTCCGGGTTACAGGACTGGAGTAGGCGGTGGTGGGAGGGTGCATGGGACAGGTTTTACACCGGAGGCGGTTACAAGGGTAGGAGCCAGAGGGTAGGGAAGGTGGTTTAGGGATTTCATAGGGATGAACTAAGAGGTTACGAAGGTTAGTTCATCCCTATGAAATCCCCAAACCACCTTCCCTACCCTCCGGCTCCTACCCTTGTAACCGCCCCCGGTGCAAAACCTGTCCCATGCACCCTCCCACCACCGCCTACTCCAGTCCTGTAACCCGGAAGGTGTACACGATTAAAGGCAGAGCCACGTGTGAAAGCACCCACATGATCTACCAACTGACCTGCCTACACTGTGACGCATTATATGTGGAAATGACCAGCAACAAACTGTCCATTTGCATGAATGGACACAGGCAGACAGTGTTTGTTGGTAATGAGGATCACCCTGTGGCTAAACATGCCTTGGTGCACGGCCAGCACATCTTGGCACAGTGTTACACCGTCCGGGTTATCTGGATACTTCCCACTAACACCAACCTATCCGAACTCCGGAGATGGGAACTTGCTCTTCAATATATCCTCTCTTCCCGTTATCCACCAGGCCTCAATCTCCGCTAATTTCAAGTTGCCGCCACTCATACCTCACCTGTCATTCAACAACATCTTTGCCTCTGCACTTCTGCCTCGACTGACATCTCTGCCCAAACTCTTTGTCTTTAAATATGTCTGCTTGTGTCTGTATATGTGTGGATGGATTTGTGTGTGTGTGTGTGTGTGTGTGTGTGTGTGTGTGTGCACGTGCAAGTGTATACCCGTCCTTTTTTCCCCCTAAGGTAAGTCTTTCCACTCCCGGGATTGGGATGACTCCTTACCCTCTCCCTTAAAATCCACATCCTTTCGTCTTTCCCTCTCCTTCCCTCTTTCCTGATGAGGCAACAGTTTGTTGCGAAAGCTTGAATTTTGTGTGTATGTTTGTGTGTCTATCGACCTGCCAGCGCTTTCGTTCGGTAAGTCACCTCATCTTTGTTTTTATATATAATTTTTCCCACGTGGAATGTTTCCCTCCCTCCCTCCCTCTCTCTCTCTCTCTCTCTCTCTCTCTCTCTCTCTCTCTCTATATATATATATATATATATATAAAAAACAAAGATGATGTGACTTACTATACGAAAGCGCTGGCAGGTCGATAGAAACACGAACAGACACATACGTACACACAAAATTCAAGCTTTCGCAACAAACTGTTGCCTCATCAGGAAAGAGGGAAGGAGAGGGAAAGACGAAAGGATGTGGGTTTTAAGGGAGAGGGTAAGGAGTCATTCCAATCCCGGGAGCGGAAAGACTTAAGGGGAAAAAAGGGGTATACACTCGCACACACACACACATATCCATCCGCACATACACAGACACAAAAAGACATTTGAAATGTCTGCTTGTGTCTGTGTATGTGCGGATGGATATGTGTGTGTGTGTGTGTGTGTGTGTGTGTGTGTGTGTGTGTGTGTGTGTGTGGGCGCGCGCGCGCGCGCGCGCGCGTTTATACCCCTTTTTTCTCCTTAAGGTAAGTCTTTCCGCTCCCGGGATTGGAATGACTCCTTACCCTCTCCCTTAAAACCCACATCCTTTCGTCTTTCCCTCTCCTTCCCTCTTTCCTGATGAGGCAACAGTTTGTTGCAAAAGCTTGAATTTTGTGTGTATGTATGTGTCTGTCTGTGTTGCTATCGACCTGCCAGCGCTTTCGTATGGTAAGTCACATCATCTTTGTTTTTAAATATATTTTTCCCACATGGAATGTTTCCCTCTATTATATTGATATATATAATGTTTGTTAGCTTCGGGGAAAGACATTGTCTCATCGCTTTGCCTGCCAGCCATTCCACATATCAATTAAACACCAGTATTGTATATGAAGAAGGTAGTGAGGCCTCATTACAAAAGAGCCATCATCGCATTGGCCGTCTGCGTTCATCAAAATCCCTTAGGATTTGAAAGCAGGATAGGAAGACCGGAATTCTATTTTATCTCCTCCTAATGTTTTATCGGAGACCCATCTCATTCATGTAGCGCAGCTCTATGAATAGTAAAGTCTTCACCAATGGAGAGAGTATTAAGAAACTTTAACAGATATTTATTTATTTATTTTATTTCTGTAGCCTAGTATCAGACTCTCCAAAAGATAATGCCAAACTTATGATTCCCATTACAAAACAGGATACCAATCCCTATGCTTTGCTTTAGAATGCAGTGATGTGCAATTTATTTAACATCTAAACTTACTTATCAATCCCAATAAAAAATAAAAATACTAATTGTACAGTTCTCACAAACCTGAAAGAATAACCAATAATCGTACTTCACATTTGAGAGTCATTCAGATGATGCAAAAACTGGTATTACCTATGCAGATTCCTCGTTATGTATATTAAGTAAGTCTACTGCTATGTATACTGATCTTTAGCACTCCTTCATAAGCTGGTTGACAAGCTAAGCATGCAATTATTGGATAGAATTCTTGGCAGATGTATTTAATATATTAATAGTCACATATATTACCGACCTGTCTCAGTCTCACAGGTATGGCTCCAATAATTGTACTATGGCAGCAATCTGAAATCATAATAAACTAACGCGGCAGTTTTTAATGTCACAATGCATTTGAACAAATTCTTTGATACTGTAACAGACTAAGAGATAAGTAACTTATTTTCATCAAAATGATGTAAAGTGAGTAAAAGTCATGAACATCTGACATGTCTGGCACTCTGTGATAGACTTGCCTACCTAATGTAGCATGCACCGTACTTCAAACTGACAAACTTTATGAGTATACATTGATATTTTTTGGCGCACAAATTTTGCTGCTTCTATCAAAAATGACCACACCACCACCTCAAATGCAAAATTCATACACAATGTACAGTGGTGTTCCTTAGGTTTCATGAGAATGGTTCACAGAACCGTTTTGGCATTTTTGTAGTATGTGTGCTGAAAGAAGGGAAACCATCACTGGAAGCTGACTTCACGTTGTATAACAATACTGATACATCAGCATATAACCTGAAATTTCAAATACTTTGGGGCAAGCAATGCGATCCCTTACCCACTTCTCATAAAACTGTGAGATTAAAAAAGGCATGGGGCATGTAAGTGATGAAAAATGTCGTTCCAAACACATTTTTGTTTTTACTGCTGTAAAATAAGAATATCAAAACAAAAAATAAATTCAAATGAACTTAACTTACATGGACTGACCTCTATTATTTTTAAATCTGTAACCAACATCAACATCAGCGTGCTGTGTGGGCACAACTTACAACATCATGTTAGAGGAAACACTTTCTATGCATCATGCTGTCAGCCGCAAGTAAATGCCCCGATTACGGATGTTTTCGTTTTCACTCCATGATGATTCCGGAAGTATTTCAGTCCTCAATAAAAAATTATGTTGACAACTCTCTTATCATAGCAATTCCCGGATAAGAACTGAAGATTTTCAGACACCTATGAAAAGAAAGATCAAGGGGGGAGGAGGGAGGGGGCAGTGGCTAGGGGGGTGCAAGCAAGAAAGCTTTTTGTCATCTTTATCTTGCCTGTACCAACTTGTAATAGCCCTTTCTACAAAAATTCATTTTTCAAATGTGTGTATCAACATTTGCATCAATATAAATGTCCACAATTGTGCTTTGCTAATAAAAGGCACAGCCTTCAAATATTTTAGAGGGCAGCTAGGAGAAGGCTGGCCATTCACACCTCGCTTTTGGCTTTCAGCTATCGCAATGTGCATCAAGATCTGTAGCTGTAGGTAATCTCATAATATACAAGCTTATGAGTTATTTATGTGTTTCTTTCTTATGAATCAACCGTAACACATGTCTACATAAATATTTATTGTATTACAAATTCTATTTTTCAGCAATTCTAGCAGAAAAGTTGCAACATTTTGATGTGGTGTTGATCCACCTTTGACGTAATTTCATACTAATTTGCAATGTTCATTTTTACATACTGTGTGCATGGAACCTGCAGTCATTCAGAGAATAAGTGAGTCTCTTTCAAATCAATCACACAGCATACAGCTGTTACCAAATCACAATATACAGAGCACATTTTTTTTCAAAAAATTCAATCTGTCCACATCCTTAGTTGTGCCAATCCCAAAACCTGTCTGGGGTTACAATCTTTCTGAAATATTTGAGTTGGCAGAGGTGGGAGCCAACTCACAAACTGATCGCAATCTGATTATTTGATAGGGGATGATACTGTTTGTGTAAGGCATACATATGATCTTCAACTGTTCCAAAAAAAATTTAAGTGGTTCATAAAACCTCAAAAATATAAAACTTAGCTGACTTTCATGTCCTTAATTATTTCACATGATACACATAAGCTATCAATTATGTGGTGACAAAATTAGTCTTCAAATTTCAAAGCATACAGCAAGTATTAATCATAACCACTGAAATGTGAAAGCATTGATCACTGCTGAGTGGAAGATTCCTGGAATATGTAAGATGCTAGCAGCGGTTTCTATACTGGAGATTAAAGCACTGAACACTTACTTCTACAATGTACTGACTTTTTTACAGGTGCTTTTCACAATAACCTAATATGTTCAACGGGTGTTCAATGACTTTTGCTCACTTTATATTATCTGATTACAGTCCTTTCAACATTACAAGGGAAGACACAAATGAAAAAATAATTTTACACTACAAAAATTAGTTGAAAGTATTTTTCCCATCTTCCCACATGAAGAAATGATGTAACTGGATTTCACTATAATATATCATGTCTACAATACTTCAAAGAATGCCAATATTATACATGGGCTATGAAGGACACAATCGTATGGCACAGTAGATGGTAATGTGGACATCTTTAGCTCCAACAAGCCCAGAAGATCATATGCTACTACTAATAGAGCTTTAGTTTTTGTGCACAATCCAAGGATACTGACTGACCCAACCAAATGTATAAAATGCGCAAATGTAGGACCTCTTTCCAAAATTCATTACATTTCATTTGAATTCAATTTCCAAAGTAATAAGTGCAGTGTAAAAACTAAATAGTAGTTGATGCATTAGACAGATAATGTTTGAGGAACACGATACTTTTCTTCCTTTATGACTCACCGTGTATTTTATGGTTTCCAGATCATCTCTGGACACTGTTTCTACATCAATGTTATTAACTCCTATTACTAACTTGGAAATAAGTATCATCTGAAGTTTTGATAGCAGAGCAGAGGTTTCTATACTGGAGATTAAAGCACTGAACACTTACTTCTACAATGTACTGAGTTTACAGGTGCTTTTTCACAATCACCAAACATGTTCAACAGGTTATTTTTAACTGATGGAAGAACTACTGAGAACAACTTTAAAACATTAAAAACAATGTATATAATTACTGTTTTCCATTCACAAGAGATCCAATATCCCACCAAAAACTTTGTAAAACATAATATTACAAGCTACAAAAGCAGGTAATATTTATCTATGACAAAAATAAATAGAGTAACTGTGTACAGCCTACTTACAAATATTTACAGTATGAAAGACACAGGATGCATTTGTACAAAATGAAGGCAATCACAGAATAGCCTGCTGCTGGTGTTGGTAAGGACACTCTTCATCATGACATGTTCCACTAAGCTCATATGGACATAGAACCACATTGGGATCCACACCCAAACCGCTGTAAAAAGACATAAGTTTTGTTACTTTATTTATTACTGCACAGAAACATTTCCACTATTATGAAAATAAATGCAACCACCACTTCATAAATTATTATGATCAATATCCCTTTTTCAATCCTGAAGTAATTTAATGATTCTTTCCAAAATTTTAAGTGTGAATTAATTTCAATTTTACTAAAAAAAGTATGTGAATATCTGCTTTTAAGAGATTGAAATACATACAAAATTGAACTGTGACGAGAATCTACATGTAAAATTTCCAAGTACAAACTACTATTTGAGAATAATCATACTCAAAAAAATTGTAGTAGTAATAGGAGGGGACCAGTTTGGATTTAGAAAGGGAAAAGGAGCCAGAGGCACCATCGGCATGGTGAGGGTATTGTCGGAGAGTATCACTGAAGGGAAAATTAAGCAATGGTACGATCAGGGAGAAGAATAATTCAACTTTTGGATGACATGAAAGATGGAAAGAGATACAGCAGACTGAAGGAAGAAGCTGAAGACAGGGGACACTGGCATCAGAAATTCTCCTTACGAAGACACAGACCAGCCACTAGGCAGAATACTACATCATAATAATAATAATACTTTCTTGGGCAATAAGACATCCTGCATATTTAAGCTAAAGAAAGCTTCAAACCTGAGCACTTCTCCTATAGTGCTTTGAGATTTGAAAACATTTCATGGTATGTTTTGTCAGAATGTCAGTCTTCAAACCACAATGTTCTAATATGTCAGTAACTCACATGGGCCAATCCATTAAAATCTCTCAATACCTTCCAACAAACTTATGTCTGTCTTTTGTAATTAAGCTAGCAATTTCTAATGAATAATTTGTGTCAATGCCTCTCATCCATTCACAATCTCTAATGCGCAAAAAAGTACAAATGTATAAATAATATTGAATTACATTCTGACAAATAGAACAACAAAGTGGTATACTAAGGACTATGATCTTTGACAAAATAAAAGAATAGCTATTTGGATAAAGTGCAGAAGATGTATCATAACACATTTTAAGAAAAACTGTTTTGCCTCTAATCTCGGTCAGAGGCAAACAAAATAATTACTGCAGGTTTACAAGTCACACTACTAAACCATTAAATGTAGTGGCACTTTTGTTACATGCAAAATTTAGTTAAAATATGGCTATGTAGGTTATGATGACCAGTAAGTGACTCACCTCCACCACAACAAATAGAAATGGCAACTGCTATTTATCATAACACATTACAATTGCTGTGTGCCACAAGTAGGAGATGTATTATTAAAAGATGTTCAGACGCCAGAATTCTTATACTCGCATCAACAATGAAGGGGTTATAATACAATGAAAAGCAAGTGAGGTTACTACCAGATTATCTACAACACTAACATCATGCACTTAATTTTGTTAATGATCATTTAAATCGTATCCAACATGAGGCTGAATGTTCTGATATTAAATTAACTGTTTAAGGAATTCTTGGGATCACAGACAGATATAGTTGCCTTGGGCTGTGGTCACAATGTCACCAACAACAGTGGACTCAACCGATGACAAGACACTGACCGAATACAGCTGTTCTTTACAAGTCAGTATGCCAGTGGGCGTTCAGAATACAGACGATATCATTGCCCCGATGCACAGACTACGGATGACAGACAGTGAAATTCATATCAGTTCTTTGGTCGAATTTGCCAATGTTCTCACATACTACATATGAACTGTGAGAAACTGGTAAGTTTAGTCCAAAGGAAAAGGAGTTTGTGGCATCCTGATGATCCACAATATCGTAATTGCAATATAGCTCGAAACCCATGGACTGAAATCACAGATTTACTGGAAACCACAAGTAGGCAAAATCTTGATCAGAAATTTTAGGCATAAATTAGAACCTGAAAAATAATTTGTTCAAGTGAGATGGTTGACTTACCTTAATGTTCAAAGTTAATGCAGTTGATTTTTCTGGGTTGTGGTAGGTGGGCATTATATGTCTATACATTGTTCCCACTTAGGGTGATGATTCTGTTGTATGAAGTGGCTTTCAAATGTGGTATATGTGTTTCCACTTTTTAGAGCTTTAGGGACTTGGTGTTGTGTTGTCTTCTTCATCATCATCATCATCATCTCATCCCCATTGACATGCAAGTTGCCAAAGTGGCGTCAACTAAAAAGACTTGCACCAGGCAACCAGTCTACCCGACAGGAGGCCCTAGCCACTCAAAATTTCATTTCAATGCTTTAGGTGTTGAGAGTACCTTATTCTAAAATTCATGTTTCTCTTTTGCACACATGCTGAATGACAGTCACTGAATGTTAACTGACATGTCTGTTCTGCTAAATTTATTTGTAGCTGTGCAGAGTGTTTGTACCCTTGCTTTTTGATGTCACCGTTAATCATTTCAAGTGCATAATAGAACATTTCTCTCTTCATCTCATATTCGTCAAATTTGTGTTGTTATTTCAATAGCTGAGGAAAGAATCTACAGTTGCCAGATTCTTTTTAATACAGACATAGCTCATTTGAAAGCATGAAGCATTACTCCCCTCCAAGCACGGACACCACACCTGTTTTTCTCTCTCTTATTGTCAATCCATAATGTTCCCCATGTTTTCATTCCTGCCTTTCTACTGCATGTCCATTTACAACTCCACTAGTATGGTCACAAAATTTTTGTGGCACCCTGCAGTGGCAGTTGCAACCATTCTGACTGCAGTGCACAATACCCATGTATCCATCCAAACTTTCCATCACATTTCAACATTATTTAAGAAGCAGATTACCATATTTTACTTCCACGTCTATTCACTCCTGCTCCACAAATTGGTCTTTTCATTTGACATGAGGCAACTTATTTTCATGTGTACAATAATTGCAAACTAATATCCCCATGTAACAGAACCATTCTACAGCTGGAAGTATAATTTTCCCTTTGGACTCTCATCTTCCAAACCTTCAAATTGTTAGACACAACCATATAGCCATCTAGCATTTTAACTTGCCCATTTTCCACACCTCTTCCACATCCTTACACAGTTTTTCCTTTTTCCATCTTCAAATACCAACCAGTGTTATTTCTAATTCATCTTATCACACCCTGGTGTCATTTATATTCCCCTGCAGTAGGGAGAGGGGGAGGAGTGTTGGAGATGGGTGCTCCACCAACCCCACAGGCAGTCAATGGCACCAAAAAGCCCCACCTTACAGGGATGAATACAAACCACATTCAAGGGGAAAATGTAACACCAGGTAGGCTGAGCTGGTGTCGTCTGCCAGCACCACGAGGAGCAGGTCAGGAAGATTAAGATGCCACCTCAATGCAGCCAAATTAGGGCAATCTATGACTAAATGGGCCACCGTCAGACGAGCTCCGCATCAGCAGTGAGGGTGATCCTCATGTCTGAGAATGTGGACATCTATCAGCCAAGTGCGGCCAATGCGGAGTCTACAGAGGATGGTGGATTTCCTGCAAGAAGCAAGCAGGAGAGACTGCCACATGGCTGTGGTCTCCTTAATTGACCTCAGTTTGTTTGGGAAGATCAGACCATTCCAATTTATAGACTTCCAACAATCGATAGCATGTAAATGATCAAAGGTCCGGTTCTGCGACTCCCATTTCCAGAATCGGCATCCTGATGGCCATCTTGGCCAACCGGTCAGCTCATTCATTTCCCTAATCCGAACATGACAAGGAGTCCAAACAGAAATGACTGGTCACCCAGCTTGACAGAGGTCTGAGACAAGATCCAGTGGGTGAGGAAAGTAGTGCTTGTCTATTGCCTGAAGGCTGTTAAGGGAGTCACTACTACTCTTGCCAGTGCAAAAATGAACATTGCTAAAGACTAACTTAATGGCCCTCAATTCAGCAATGAAGACACTGCAGCCATTTGGCAGAGAATGGAGTTCACTACACTGTGAAAGTGTGTATGCAGAGCCTATCTGTCCATCGACTGTTGAGCCATCATCAGTGGATGTCACTTCCGAACCCAGATACTTCTGAAGGACAGCCAAGAACAGGCAGCAAAAAATCTTTTGAACCAAAAGAGACTTCGATGCAAATCCGAGCTTGGAGCACAACCCATGGAGGCAAACACGATGTATCCCTGTCCAAAGGCAACAAAGGAGGAAGTTGCAGTTCAGGATGGGCACACTTAGCATGTTCAGCAATTGTAAATCCAATTCTGGAATGCCGTTGTTGGTGGTGAATCCCCCTTCCAGGGAAAAGGACATGGTAGCTGGGATGCTCAGAGAAGCTACAAACACGTACTGTGTAATTCAGCAGCTGTTGTTGGCATCTGATACATAATGGAGGGCCTCCAGCCTTGACTAGTAGGCTGTTCACAGCACTAGTTCATAAGGCTCTTGTCACAAATCGGACTCCACAATGACGAAAGGGGCCCAGTATCCGCAATTCTGAGGGTGATGCTGAACCATAAGCAAGACACCCATAATCAAGACGGAGCAGAATCAGGGCTTTGTAGAGCTGCAAAAGAATAGAGCGATCTGCACACCAGCTAGTGTTATTGAGGCAGCGAAGAGTATTGAGGTGTCGACACCACTTTCACTAAAATTGGCGCAGGGGGGGAAGCCACGTAAACCAGGAATCTAAGAGTAGTCCCAGACTGTGGTGCATATCAACTACAAGGAGTAATTGAACATCTGGGTAAAGCTCTGGGTGTGGGTGGGCAATACGACAGCGAAAGAAGTGCATGAAAAGTCTTGGTGGCTGAAAACCAAAAGCCATGGGTGAGAGCTGATGACTGCACATTTTGAATGGCACCCTGTAGGCGATGCTCAGCAACAAGCATACTAAAGGAACAAATATAAAATTAAAAATCGGCACACAAGAAGGGTGACACTGAAGACCCACAGCCATCACTAGACCACTTGCAGCCAAGAGTAAGAGGGGAACACTCAGTATAGAGCCCTGCAGGACCCTGTTTGCTTGGATATGTGGAGGGTACTGAGTGAAGCACCCACTTGAACCTCGAACATTCGGTGCAACAGAAAGTTCTTGCAAAAATTGGGAGTGGACCCCAGAGAGCCCACTCATGTAATTTGGTAAGGATGCGGTGATGCCATGTCATATCATAAGCCTTCTGTAGGTTGAAAAAGACAGCAATGAGGTGCTGATAACATGCAAAGACCCTCCAGATGGTGGACTCCAGGTGAACCAAATTATCAGCAGCCTTTGCAAACACTGCCCAAGACATGCAGCCAAAACGTCCCGACACTAAAGGAGCCAACACAACCGCTTGCTCATCATGCACTCGAGCAACTTACAGGTACAGAGGAAGTTGGTAAAGCTGACTGGGCTATAACTGCTCATCTCGAGGGATTCTTACCCAATTTCAGTAACAGAACTAACATGCTTTCTCGCCACTGAAATGGGAACCCACCCTCATTGCAGATCCAATAAAAGAGAGCAAGGATGTGATGCTGACAATCAACTGATGGATGTTTCAGCACTTGGTTGTGGCTGCAGTCTGGCCCTGGGACCATATCAGGGCAATGAGCTAGGGCACTGGAAGTTCCCATTCATTGAATGGAGCATTGTATGGCTCCAAGTGGAGGGTAGTAAAAGTTAAGTACTTTCGCTGCCCCCATTTTTTATGAGCCAAAAGGCAGGATAGTAGTTCTCAGATGCAGATGTGCAAGCGAAATGCTCAGCAAAATGTTCGACAACAGTGTCTAGATCAGTATAAATGGCATCATCTACGGAAATACTTTATATACCTGCAGGGAACTGGATCCCATAGAGTCATCTAATCTTTGCCCATACCTGTAATGGAAAGGATGTGATCCAATGGTGGAAACGTACTGTTGCCAGGATTCTTGCTTTTATTGTTTTATGAGGTAGTGAACATAGGCACAGAGCTGTTTAAAGGCAGTGGGGTGCTCTAGTGAAGTGAGCCACTTATGGCATTGGAGAGCCCGCCTGCAATCTCTAAAGGCCATAGCGATCTCTGGGGTCCACCAGAGTACCATCTTCCCACGGGGGATGCCGAGGAAGAAGGATTGGCTTTGTTGCCTGCCAAAATAATTGCTGCCATTGTATGCTGAACATCCACATCGATACTGCCTTGCAATGGGCACCTAAGGATGACAGCAGAGGTGAACCCATCTCAGTCAGCATTACAGAAAATCTATTTGGGTGAGCGCCGAGGAGAGCAATGCCGAGGGAGGGACAGCAAGATCGGAAAGTGGTCACTACCACACAAGTCATCGTGGGCCCTCCAGTGGACAGATGGTAGATCAGGATTGCAAAATGAGAGATCAATGGCTGAGTAAGTTCTGTGTGTACCCACACTGAAGTGTGGGGGCACCGGAGTTCAAGAGGCAAATATCAAGTGGTGGCAGTAAAGTTTCAATGTCTTGCCAGCGATAATTGTTCTACCCCACAACGTGTTGCAGTCACCCAAGACTAGGAATGGTGGGAGGAGTTGAGAGACAGTGCATTCTTGGCTGTGACATTATCGGGATAGAGATAAACATTACAGATGGCAAAATTCTGATGTGTCCGTACCCGAACAGCCACAGCCACCAGTGGAGTATCAAGAGGCATAAGATCACTGTTTATAGGGTCCAGCACATACATACAATCTCCACCCGATACCCTCTCATAGTCAGTGCAATTCCTAAAATAACCTTGGTAGCAACGAATTGCAGGGGTCAGAATTGCTGGAGACCATGTTACCCGGACGGATATACAGAATGCAGAGTATGAGCTTAAAAGCGGCTGTAGCTCTGGCAGGTGGTGGAAAAATCTGTTACAATTCCACTGGAGGATAAGACAGTCTGAATACTGTGGGCGCATGAAGGGACCGGAGGGGGTAGGGGGTCATGTACTGCCACCACTTGAGATGTCAGGGGATACACTGACTGATTCTGTGGCACATGGCCTGGAGAGACCTGGTGCATCAGGGGCCACTGGGATCTGCATCTTGGGGACAGAAGGAGTACATGCAGAATCATATGACATGGGGGCCACCGGAGTTTCCTTCATCTTAGAGGACTTCTTTTTGCCCATCTTGCCCTCCTTTCTCCTTAGAAGATGAGTACTGAAAAGGTTTCCTTGAATTTGTTTCAGGTACAGGAGAGGAACGAGAAGTTCGACATACAGCAACCTGTGGTTCCTTCAGCCACCAAGTGGTATCTAGCTGTGGACCAGCAGGAGCTAAAGAAGCTGGATGAGGATGAGGAGCCACCAGCTGCAGGATGAGGACCCGCGCCCCTGCCAGGTGGAGCCAATGTTCCCAAATTGGATGCAGTGGAAGCACCAGGAGGGTCAAAACTGACAGGGGGGAGGGGGCGAAGGTATCAACAGGTGGCTCTGAGGGCCCACTGTAAGAGGCATAGCAGAGGAAGGCACCATTGACAGAGAAGGTGATGACATTGTAGCTATAGTGTAAGACTTCACTGACACTTCCTGCACGTCTCGCAGCAGTCCACACTGCAATAGGTGGTTATTCAGGCTTTTGACAGCTGGTCAAATTAATGTGACTGGACAATGTAATTCTGAAGGCCCTCACAAACAACCTGTTACGGAATTTTTGATTCTGTGCTGGATGACAGTGTGGCCCCTTCATGTGTCAGTGTTAATACGTAAGAACCCACATTCACCTTTGAAATATGAAATACATAATGAACAATCTGCAGTCACTTTCCTCAATACCAAAACTAAGGTAGGACGAGCTCTTCAAAATACTGAGCAAAAAGGGATCGGATTGATGGTGTTAATGGGACCAAATTGGTTGTCACCAAACTCTTGATACTGCGATTATTGAGCCAAAGAGTTTCCTCTAGAAGGAAAGTGTAATTAGCTGATTTAATACTTAACAAATTAATCCAGGATGATGAAACAGGTAGGACGAATAGTGAAACAGCCATGGAAGAAAGAATAAAATACTGTGACGTGAGGGAGGCAAAAGCTACTGCAAGCACTCTGAGGTTTGCCATGTAACAGGTGCCACCCCGTTCCCCTTTTTCCCCAGATAACTGGAAAATGTTAGCAAGATGATCAAATCAACAAAATGGCCAGAAAAAGTACAAAGATGCTCATAGGTTAAAAAATAGTAACACAAGCTTAAAAAACTGAAGATCAGGGACCAGGTAGGGTTGATCACCCCTCTGATACTATACAACAACCAGCAAGACCACATCGACAATGGCTCAAAAGTATACGTTACATCTCCAGTGCCTTGCTGGACAACACACCTCAGCAAAGAGGTGTCAACTGCGGTCTACATTGCAGGCACAGCCATTCAGCAAGGCAGACATCGACAGTCTCCTACACAGTGTACAGCACATGGGGAAGCCTTTGATTGGTATCTGAGGAGGATGTGTCAAATGTCGGATGACATCATCTTGCTCTGCAAACCAATAAGAAAGCAGCTCAATGTCAGCCAATCACACCGAGTGTGTGTATCCCTCTGCGTGTGATCACAATCGGCCCTGACAGGCCTCTGCAGCAGTCTTCAGTGAGCATGCAGCCAGAGCTCAGCGAGTGTCACCATCGAAAATCTTTGGACACCTACCCTGAAGGTGGCTTATAACTTTCTTTGTATTTCTTTCTTACAACTTTCAGTTGTTTGTGACACTACACTGGCAGAGCAATATTGAAGTGATGAGCTACATGTCAGTCAGCCATGTCACAAAAGTACACAAACCGCACTGTAGGATATAATGTAACATGTTTTGGTAGTTTCAAGGATTGCCGGACAGCAGGGAAACTGATACTCTAACGACATATTTGCTATCAACAGGACACTGCAACTGCAGCATGGTGGGACAACTTCTCTAAAGATGAGTCCATGGAGCAATGTCGCACGAGCAACAAAAAAGTGACATAATTTAACTTCTAGGCAAAATGATCTAAAGGAAGACTGCCACATGGCTGTTGCCCCTCTAATAACATAAAACTTCCCGGCAGTGGCTTGCTCTACATCGCCAGGAGTTAGTTATACAGCGTCACCTCCTGCTCACAGGTTACAGTACCACTATTTCCAGGGAGTCCCCCTTCAGTGACCACCTTGACTAAGTGTTATTGAACTTCAGTCACTATCAGAATCCACAACAATACGAGTAGCTGCTTATCTTGCATGCCAGAGATAAGATAATGACTAATCAACATCAAAGGATGTAAATAGTGGTACTGATTTACAGCCAGCATGCTGGTTAAGAAATCATTACAAAGTATGAAACTCAAATAACTGAGTAAATATATGACATAGAGCTTAATTTCACTGTGGAAATACTGCACTCAATTTGCACTCATTCACAGCAAGAAGCACTGTTTGCTGCCACTGATCTGTGTGCATGGACTTCAGTTCTTGAGCAATTGAGCAATCAGTACCAATTATTTTTTAAAAGGACTACTAAGTGAGCATCAAAAGTCACTATCTTTGCAGAGCTGAGGTGTATCACATCCTTTGGATCAAGTGATAAACATAGGCATACAGATTCAGCAGATACAGATGTAACTCTGAAGAAACAGACTGCAAATGGATAAATACTGGAACTGCAGACCAGTCTCTTTGACAACGAACGTTCCTCCTTGTCATAGCACAGAATGTAGTAGTTCAGAAATTGTGGTTTACAGTTTATATGTAGAGCACAATTAAGTAGTAGCTGGTGGAGGCTAATCCACCAATAAGAAAATCACCAGCTGTATCGGGATGCTGTTTACAGGACTTGGCAGTCACTCTGCATCCACAGTGGTGATTCCAGTCAGAACACCACTGTGGCCACCACATGTTGCCCAGGCTTCCAGTATGCATATGACAGTAGTGCTTTGTAGAGCTGCAAAAGGATTAGCTTGGTAGCAAGTACTTGTCTTAGAAAATGGCATTTCTCAATTACACTGGGCAACTCACTGTGTCGGAAAAATTCTAACTGTAGATGACTAGGTCTACATTGGCAGAAATGCATACACAGATTTTGGTAGAAGTTAATTAGGAGTCACAAGACCGGTTTGATGTAGTTAATCTATTCTGCGCAATCCTCTCCACCTCTGTATCAACACCTGCAACCAATATTCATTTCAACCTGCTTACTGTAGTCTAGCCTCTGTCTACACTATAAAATCCCCTCCATTATCTTCAGTTATCAAATTGGTGATTTCTTGATGCTTGAGAATGTGTCCTATCAACCACACCAATCCCTCCTTTCAGTCAGATTGTGCCACAAATTTCTTTTCTCCCCTGTTTCATTCCGCATTTCCTCATTAGTTACTCAATATACCCATCTAAACTTCAATAGCACTACATTTCTATAAACTTGTCTAAACTTATTATCGAAGTTTTTCTTCCATACAAGGCTATGCTCTACACAAAATATTTCAGATGACTGCCTAACACATTTAAATTTGATGTTAACGAATTTCTTTGTCAGAAATGTTTTTCCTGCCACTACCAGACTGCATTTTATATTCTCTCTACTTCGGCATTTGTCAGCTATTTTGCTGCTCAAATAGCAAAAATAATTACTATTTTTAGTCTTGTATTTCCTAATCTAATTCAATCAGCATCATCTCACTTAATTCAACTACATTCCATTACCTTGTTTTATGCACTTTTTAATATATTTCATGACATGATCATTCCAAATAACTTATAGTCCAAGTCCTTTGCCATCTCTGACAAAATTCTATCAGCAGCAGCAAACGAAGTTTTTTGTTTTTTTCTCTCTGAGCTGAAATGCCCACTCCAAATTTCCCCTCGGTTCCCTTTACTGCTTACTCGATGTATGGACTGAGTAACAATGGAGAGAAACTATAACCATATCTCACTCTCTTCTTAACTACCAATTTCTTTTCCCTCTAATGTCTTATGACTCTTACAGCTGCAGTTTGATTTCTAAACAAGTTGTATGCAACTTTTCACTCCCTGTAGTTCACCCCTTACCAACAGGATTTCCAAGAGTGTATTTCAATCAGCACTGTCAAAAGAGCTCTCTAAATCTGCAAATATTATAAATTTAGATTTTCTTTTGTTCAGTATCTTCTAAGCTAACAAAGTCTTCAGTGTTAATCATTTCATTTTCTCTTTTTTCCCTTTCTCCTTATGTAGTTTTAATTCAAAACATGAAGTGTCACATTAAGAATCCTATACTGAAGAAGAGCACACATTCTACAGCCTATTCTGTTGTCTGCGACTCCTTCAGCCACTGTCTCACATCATAGCATAACCCTACAACAGAGGCAGAATCCAAAAGGTAGGGAGAAGACAACTGCCACACGGGATTTGGCAGTTCTTTCACGTTCAGGGAGTGAGGGAAGTGGGTCTCTAGAGCAAATGTAGGCGAAGGCAAAAAGGAGAGGTGAAGGTGGATGAGTCACTCCTTCATGTAAACACGTGTACAGTATTTTACAGACTATAAGACGCACCTTAATTTTTAAGTAAGTTTTAAAAAAATAAGGTTTTTACATTATTAGACAGCAAAGCCAGATTACAAAAAATTCTTAGTTTATAAAACCGAACTGACCCTTAATATCACTGAAAATCATAATCTGAACTTTCTCCACTTCCTCCTCCTCCCCCCCCCCCCCCCCTCTTAGTCATCATCATTGTCCTCATATATAACATCGCCTTCACTACCACTGAGAGCGTTACTTATGCCGCACTCCTTGAAAGATTTAACAATAATGTCTTCTATCACTCTAAACCACAACTGTTTTATCCACTGACACACTTGTTTGATTGTACGTTGTTTTAAAACCCACTTCTATATGAATTCACATTGGGTTTCATCCATCATGCATTGGTTTTTATGGTTAGTTTTAGCACCTTTCAAGGCAACAGTTCTATTACTCTGCACATCAAATGTGAGGGGAGTTTCGTCCATGTTCGCTATTTGGCTTAGTTCCACACTGGTTTTCTTTCGATGTTGAATAATAAAAGCGATGGAAAGATAATATTTTCTCTTCACACTCTTGTGGCATTTTCTGAGATATTTTGGTTTTGGTTCCCATGTTAAGTCAATGATGCTTCATGAACCTGGAGCACTAACTAACTCCAAGCTTCAAGTCTGCTAAATCCACTGTACCGTTGGCTTACAAGCATATATTTGAATAATTTTTTCATTAATTTCAATGCCACTTTGATGGTCTCACTGAATCCATTTCAATATGTCATCTTCTAGTTTTGGCCATTTTGCATTCAGTCCTCTATTTGCACATTTAGTCTTCCCCATTTTTTTCAGTTCTTTACTAGCCCACTAATCGTAAACGGTTTTTCTCTGTTGGTGGAGAGCCGAAATGCCACTTAGCTGCTCTGTTTCCGTGTTGTTCTGCATATGCTATTACTTTCAATTTATAGGCCGCATCATATGAATACCTTTCATTTTTTACCATTACAAAAATAGCTACTAAGAAAAGTATCATATTGTTACTGATAACACAAATAACTTTAAATTCAAGTTTACTAACACCATAGGCTGCAATGACGCATCACAGGCTAGACAAGTGTTCTGGGTTTGTGATGGCACTGCATGAGGGAGACAGTGTTACCAAGCTTGTGAATCCCCGCAACTGGTATTAGTCGCATTGGTGCACAGGTGCTGTCAGTTGAATCCAGTGCTGCCAGATAGAGGTTTCCTACGACATCGAATATATGGCCAATTTTAAGACTGACAGAAATTTTAAATCAGACACTGGACATTTTTATACTGATTTCGCATATAAGATGCACCTGAAGTTTTGAGGCAATTTTTTGAAGAAAAAAGTGTGTTTTATAGTTTGTAAAATATGGTACTTGGGGGTTAATGAAACACAGCACTGAGGAGGGTGGGGGACAGAGCATTTGTCTTTGCTGCAAGTGGGTTACCTAACAGCTTGCACAAAATTTAAGTCATGTGGTCGGGATGCAGGCATCATTATTTTCTGTATTTCTGATATATTACAGAAATCAACAGCTTTACTCATTGCACTTGCATTCTTCCTTTAAATCTTAGCAACTCTGTGAAAAGGGGGAAAAATTACTTCCCACAGTTAGTTCAAAGGGGTGTTCTCGTGAAATGGCCACCCGCATTTGCAACAAATTGTGTAGTTCATGCAATAGGATGACATACGGCCAAAATGCATTCATCTGATACCATTAAGGAAGAGTGGTTGCTAAGCCTTTATTTGCAGCATATGTACCATTTTTACTTTTCTGATGACAAGGGCAAGACACAGCTGATAGTGGCGATCCTCTCTTTCTAGGTTTGCACATAACTCATCATATGTCAAATATGAGATCACGAAGAAAATTACACTTTAAAACATGTTAAAGAGTGGTAGTCGCAGGAATGTCATCAAGTTTATTGCAGGACAGTAGCGCTTGTGATTAAATAGGGGCACTGTTGTGATCAGATCTCCCTTGTCTATTAAGGTACCTTCTCCCAATTGTCTTCAATTTGCTCTACAAGGAGTAAAGGTTTCGTAACCAAGAAAGATTCACTGTCTATCATAACACATATCAGAAACTGTGGCAAGTATTCCTGTGGTGAGTATTCCCCTCATGAATCTGTTCTCTTCCCACAGTAGGCAATCTCTTCAGTTATTTTTCTGCATCATATCATTCAGAGAAGACTGCTGCAGAAACACCAACATAAAACAATCTGATTCTCTGCACTGAAATTTTTCCACCTTTGTATCACCCATTAACTGGGGGGTTCTCTAATATGGGCTCCACCCCACCACAGCAATGATTGCTCAGCAAGGAAACTGTTGTCCAGTGTCCCTATGTTTCAGATATGTAACACATTCCTTGGCATTCTGGGGTATTCACAACTTTGGCAGTTACAGAGTGACAACTTAATGTTCAAGGAGTTGGTACCTGACAGCCACCACCACCACCACCCCTCCCACTGCCTTCCCAATGTGCTGAAACATTGAATTTTGCATACTTTATGTGCAGTATTCCCACAAGATACTTTGGTGTCACACCCCCCAACTTTTCATCACACTGCATGCACTACTGTGAAATTTAGAAAAAAATGCTGGTTTGAACCCAGTTAATGGGGATCATACCACAGTTAATTGTAGTAGGAGGGAAATAAAGACAAGCAGAAAAGACTACAAGGCAATTCAAAATCAGACAGAGAAGCCTGGTCTGTATCAAGAAAGATCACTGGTCATTTTTATATCATAAAACAGGAAACAGAATTTTTTTTTTTTTTTTTTTGTCCAATCAGTGGTTCAGCTACATTAGAGTAGTACCTTCTATCATTTTTATGGTGCCCATGTCAGAATGGAGGAGGAGAAAAAAAAAATTCACTTATTGTGAAAAAGTATTTGTAGATTCTTAGCACAATGTACCAAACATAGGTACTCTAAAAACTAAAGCTTTGTGACAGATGTTAGGAAAAGTGAGATGGAGTCTAATCGCAACTTCTGACACACACACAACATTTTGTAAACCAAATACTACACACACAAAAATTCTAGTCACTGTTACCTTTCCCCTCTACCTCTCCACTACAGTTCTACAGCAGTACTCCTGCAAGTATACTGGAGTATTACTTCTATGAAAATAAATGAGCGAGTTTGCCACTAGCCACAGCCTAAGGTTTAATCCTAAATGGCATAAGCGGTTTATTCAATTCAATTCTTGTTTTTCACAAGAGTAATGTCTAACTTGGAGAATGTGATCAAAGTCTTCGTCTGGCACAAGATTTTCATTCGTTACAAACATTCAATTCAACTAATATTGTGTAGTCTAGTAGACAATTTCACTCAGGAACAAAAATTATGCTATAGCAAGGTTTACACGAAGGCTGGGTCTTTGCTTCACTGAATTCCTTATCAGCACCCAAACAGAACAGATCTGCGATAGGTTGCTGAATCAGCGTGTTTTGTAGCAGAAACACTAAGAGAGAAATTAGGTTTTAGGTGAAAGAAAAAAATAATTATTGTTCACTTCAAATGCCACACTACTGAGGGTTGCTTGAATCAAAGGAGTGTTTTGACGTAGTTTTGTAGCAAAGGCAAATGTCAATAAGAATGTAGGGATACACAAAGTTCATCATATATTGGTACCAATATGCAGTGAATTTTGGTTCACTACATGGGCAATTCTAGTTCCTCTTCAGCACACCACCATACTAAAACCTGGCAGCTAGGAAATGGTTGTACATGCATACTTTTCTCTCCACTTCTCCTTTCTAATTATTGTCTGGTTGGCAGGGTAGTTACACACACACACACACACACACACACACACACACACACACACACACACACACACAGAGAGAGAGAGAGAGAGAGAGAGAGAGAGAGAGAGAGAGAGAGAGAATCTCTGTTATTCTCTTGAAGTCTCAAATCATTTCAGTTCTTCCTTATGTATTGAAGCAGACTATGAACGAATCTAGTTCTAAATCTTTATATATCCAAGTTACATTCATCTAAATTTTCTGTTGCCAAATGAAATGAAATCATATCACAGACAAATGCGATAACAGCTCTCATTTTAAGGTATTGCCTGCTATTCTACACTAATCTTGGATTGCCATTGATACAATGTTCACATTTATGGAATTTCTGTTATGCTACAACACAAACGCAAAAAGAAATAAAAAATCAGAGCTTGCATTGTTCTATCCAGTATTACAGCACTAATCTGGGTAATAATATTGAATTTCTCATTTCACACATCTTTTAAGGAAATCAACTAAACATGCACAAAAAGCTTTCTGTACATGACATGTGATTGCAAGCTTTTTAATCTGCTGTAAGGATTCCAGTACAATACATGTATCTGCAGAAACAAACATGCCAGTCTCTATTAGTACTTACATTTTGCTCAGTGTGTGGTAGTCAGGAATAGAAATATGTCGGACTGTCCCTTAGAATGTAAAACAGCTCAGGAACAATGTATTCAAAAGTAATTACTATATGATTAATTTGAGTTTCATGTCGGAGGATTAATTTCTTTGTACGAATGTAGGCAAATCATCATCTGTGCACAATAATAGATCTGTTGGGGAAATCCTGTGAGGTAATCAGAATTAAATGGGTAGACCAATCCCATTAACTTATCTCAAAGAAAATGAAGAGGTGCATCCCCCAGTGTTTCTCTCTCCCCCCCCCCCTCCCATTCCCCCCTCCCATTCCCCCCCCCCCTTCATCCTCGTCCTCCTCTGGCACTGGTGGACAGTGAAACAGAAAGGTATCACATTTTGAGAAAGATTCACCAAAGTGGAAAGCATCAGATAATGAGGGCAATGTTGTTGGAGTGGCGGAAAATCTCACGTAACAAAGCTGTCCCAGTTGCTTACAGCCCCCCTCCTAACGGCACTCCCTCCTCCTTACCCCCTCCCATCATGTGTTGTACATCATAATGGAGCATTTACAAGTTAATGCAGGATAGTGACTACATTGTGTTCCAGGTTCTGTAATCTCTACTGAGTATAAGTGACATATACAAGCTTTACTCCAATGTTGCATACACTTTGGAAAACTAGAGAAAAACTGACCAACCTATGTCACAGCAGTTTTGTAAGCAAATTCTACATTTACGTTACTTGTTAACAGCCGAGCAGGTGCCAAAAATTGACTAGAATAATTATGTAGGATACACTCACCTGTCAGTCTTGATATGTTCCAAAGGGGAAACATATTTCTGTAACTTGCGTGGTGTGTGTAGCTTTGACTGAGAACTACAAACATCACTACTCTTACGTTTCACCCCAGTTGTCACTTCTTTCAATTCACTTTCGATGTAACACTTCTGAGTTTTTTTATCTGCACTATTTTCCATTGGGCTACTCTCAACACTTGCTTCAGTCCGTCCACTTTGATCTGCATTTCTGACTGGAGACCGCATGTCAATACCATTTACATCCTCTGAATCAGAACCTTTCACTTTTCCTGTCTTTAAGTCAGGAGAGTCAGACTGACTTTCATCAAAACTGATCTCACACATATCACTAGCTTCAACACCAGACAATGGACTTTCGGTAACTGAGGTTTCATCACCTGATTTTGCACATTTGGAATTTAGCCTCTTAGCTTGGACAGACAGCTGCTTCACTTTCTCTACTAATAACTGGCTACATCCTGATGGAACCCTGTAAGTATCAAATAGGATTATTCCAAGATTCATTTGTTGTACTTTCTGTATCTACACCAAGTAACTAAGAGAGATTTAAATGAATATGTACAGTAGCACCAAAACATTAACCAATACTTGGCATAATGGGCTGTCACAGGTTAACAAGGAGTGAGAGTGAACTTCCAACACTATCAGTAAATTTAATTTTTAAATAAAAAACAAAAATTCTAACAGACTGCTTTGAATAGAAATACTTAGTACCATTAAAACGAAGAGCAGATGTAAACTTACAAAAATGTGAATGACACATGCGTCACTCTTTATACACTTACTTGTAAGATCCTCCAACAGTTTTCTGCCCAAAACGGTGACATTCACGCACAAGAGAGTTATAATTATTAAATCTTTTATTTATACGCTGCCTAGCTTCTTTTGCATGGTTCCGCATTTCACTTAAAATTTTCTTCTGTTTCAACAGCCTTTCTTCTGCCATCTGCAGTTTAGCCCTTAGTTGCTCTATCTCATCTTCACAATCACTTTCCACGGTTTTCTCTTTTTCTATCTGCTGCAGCAAGTTCGATAGTTCACTCATATCATCCAGTACTGCACACCTTTGACAAATCAGGAATTTAATTACAAGTTTTGTTTTAAAACAATAAAAAGTACATTGTAATATAATTTTTTACTTGAAGCAAAAAAGAGTTAACAGTACTGAAACTTATAAGGGACGTCTATTAACCAGCATCAAACTATGTACAACTGAAGCAGGATTGACAGAGAGAAATCAAATCTGAACCACTAATTCTCCAGCTATCAGAATTTCCAGGAGGGAATCAGAAAAAAGGGAAGGCAGCACAGCACAAAAAATGGAGCATGGTATAGGTGTAACTGAATGAATGAAACCACACTCGAAATCAGAATAGAAAGAACATGTAAACTTATAACCAACATATTTGGCAGAAACGTATCTTACAGACCAATTTTCAACAGCCACCATAGCTCTTTTCTGCTTATAGACATATTACGTGTGTGTGTGTGTGTGTGTGTGTGTGTGTGTGTGTGTGTGTGTGTGTGTGTGTGTGTGGTCCAATGATCGTGACCAGGCCAAATATCTCACGAAATAAGTGTCAAACAAAAAAACTACAAAGAACAAAACTTATCTAACTTCAAGGGGGAAACTAGATGGCGCTATGGGTGGCCCGCTAGATGGCACTGCCATAGGTCAAACGGATATCAACTGCGCTTTTTTAAATAGGAACCCCATTTTTTATTACATATTCATGTAGTACGTAAAGAAATATGAATGTTTTAGTTGGACCACTTTTTTCGCTTTGTGAGAGATGGCGCTGTAATAGTCACAAACATATGGCTCACAATTTTAGACGAACATTTGGTAACAGGTAGGTTTTTTAAATTAAAATGCAGGACGTAGATATGTTTGAACTTTTTTTTTTTTTTTTGTTATTCCAATGTGATACATGTCCCTTTGTGAACTTATCATTTCTGAGAATGCATTCTGTTAGAGCATGATTACCTGTAAATATCACACTAACGCAATAAATGCTCAAAATGATGTCCGTCAACCTCATTGCATTTGGCAATACGTGTAACAACATTCCTCTCAATAGCGAGTAGTTCGCCTTCCGTAAAGTTCGCAGATGCATTGACAATGCGCTGACGCATGTTGACAGGCGTTGTCGGTGGATTATGATAGCAAATATCCTTCAACTTTCTCCACAAAAAGAAATCTGAGGACGTCAGATCCGGTGAACGTGTGGGCCATGGTATGGTGCTTCGATGACCAATGTATCTGTCATGAAATATGCTATTCAATACCGCTTCAAGCGCATGCGAGCTATGTGCCGAACATCCATCATGTTGGAAGTACATCGCCATTCTGTCATGCAGTGAAACATTTTGTAGTAACATCACAATATATATAAATGACCTAGTAGATAGTGTCGGAAGTTCCAAGCGACTTTTCGTGGATGATGCTGTAGTATACAGAGAAGTTGCAGCATTAGAAAATTGTAGCAAAATGCAGGAAGATCTGCAGCAGATAGGCACTTGGTGCAGGGAGTGACAACTGACCCTTAACATAGACCAATGTAATGTATTGCGAATACATAGAAAGAAGAATCCTTTATTGTATGATTATATGATAGCGGAACAAACACTGGTAGCAGTTACTTCTGTAAAATATCTGGGAGTATGCGTGCGGAACGATTTGAAGTGGAATGATCATATAAAATTAATTGTTGGTAAGGCGGGTACCAGGTTGAGATTCATTGGGAGAGTCCTTAGAAAATGTAGTCCATTAACAAAGGAACTGGCTTACAAAACACTCGTTCGACCTATACTTGAGTATTGCTCAACACTCGTTCGACCTATACTTGAGTATTGCTCAACACTCGTTCGACCTATACTTGAGTATTGCTCATCAGTGTGAGATCCGTACCAGATCGGGTTGACGGAGAAGATAGAGAAGATCCAAAGAAGAGCGGCGTGATTCGTCACAGGGTTATTTGGTAACCGTGATAGCGTTACGGAGATGTTTAGCAAACTCAAGTGGCAGACTCTGCAAGAGAGGCGCTCTGCATTGTGGCGTAGCTTGCTTGCCAGGTTTCGAGACAGTGAGTTTCTGGATGAGGTATCGAATATATTGCTTCCCTCTACTTACACCACCCGAGGAGATCACGAATGTCACAGTCATCGTGGGTTTTCCGTTGCCCAATAGTGCATATTATGCCGGGTTACGTTACCGCTGTTGGTAAATGACGCTTTGTCGCTAAATAGAACGCGTGCAAAAAAATCTGTCATTGTCCCGTAATTTCTCTTGTGCCCAGTGGCAGAACTGTACACGACGTTCAAAGTCGTCGTCATGCAATTCCTGGTGCACAGAAATATGGTACGGGTGCAATCGATGTTGACATAGCATTCTCAACACCGACATTTTTGAGATTCCCGATTCTCGTGCAATTTGTCTGCTACTGATGTGCGGATTAGCCACCACAGCAGCTAAAACACCTACTTGGGTGTCGTCATTTGTTGCAGGTCATGGTTGACATTTCACATGGGGCTGAAAACTTCCTGTTTCCTTAAATAACGTAACTATCCGGCGAATGGTCCGGACACTTCGATTATGTCATCCAGGATACCGAGCAGCATACATAGCACACACCCGTTGGGCATTTTGATCACAATAGCCATACATCAACATGATATCGACCTATTCCGCAATTGGTAAACGGTCCATTTTAACACGGGTAATGTATCACAAAGCAAATACAGTCTGCACTCGCAGAATGTTACGTGATACCACGTACTTATACGCTTTTGACTATTACAGTGCCATCTATCACAAAGCAAAAAAAAATGGTCCAACTAAAACATTCATATCTCTTTATGTACTACACAAATATGTAATAAAAAATGTAGGTTCCTATTTTAAAAAACATAGTTCCCGTTTGACTTCTTGCTTCATCTGAGTTCTCTGCAAGATTTAAGTGCCAACTATGATATGTAACCTTGCATCACACATTAAAGAAACTAGTAACCACTTAAAATTACCAGAAAAATTGTTTACAAACATGATGACCGATAAATTTTGGAAAGTGAAACCACAAGATCAGAAACTGAATATCTGAAGAACCAACATTTACATCATTTTACATAAATACTTTTATCTTCACATTGAAAATCAGTCCATTACGAAAATAATTTCAAAGTATGTCTTAGTGATACTACCTGAACAGTTTTGGAGTAGTTTTGAAAATCTGCCCGTTTATGATTTCTAGGCTGCTGATTACGAATTTCAAATTTTTCACCTTTGATTTTCCCTGAAAATATTAAAACTTTTTTTTAAAAAGATCAGACTGTTTCTATGTCAACTTGCTAGGATATCTTGAGCTTTTCGATACAATGCCTTACCAAATGTCACCACACAAATTCTGACAAAATTCTTGTATTTTCCATTGCATACAACAAGCTGTGACAATTATTTCACATGGAACAACTTTGATGACTTCTTCCAATAGTGCCGATCACCCTGGAAATTCTGCTGGGTCTTTGATTTTATTATGAAGCCACAAAAATTCAGGCATGGAAGGAAGACCTTCTGAAGACAGATAAATATTACAAAGATCTACATGGAGCACTTACAATTTTTGGGATGATACATTCACTTCCATTTTTTGAAGCATTGTGCCCACCACAAAACTGAATGTAAGCTCTACATTGCCATTAACAAACTGGAAAGTGTTGCCCACAAACTTTCAGAGACACACTGTGATGGTTGATGTCGAACAAAGCTTTAGTGTAAGTTAACAGAATTTAACTAGGAAGTAACTTCCATGAGGCATATTTTATACAATGAGGAAACTTCCTGCAATGGCAAAAGAAGTTAATTTGGCCTCTCTTAATACTGTGTTTTCTTCCATGTTACTGAACTGATGTTTCTGCTTCAGTGCAGCAGCCACAGCAGCAGCAGCAGCAGCAGCAGCAGCAGCAGCAGCAGCAGCAGCAACTAAGGCACAAGCATCAGGAACAAGCTATCTGTATCCTTGCAGAAAATCGTCTGGTGGCAGGTACCATGTTTTAGTGAAGTCTGGAACCATATGCTTTTGAAGATTTCTCTTAACACCAGCAACTCAATGTAAATCTGTAACCCGTTCTTTTCAAACAAAAACTGGCAAATTATTTGGATATGAAGCTATTAGTATTTCACTTTCACACATTATAGGAAGCTGCACATTCACAGCTTCTTTTTTGCCAGACCAAATGTCACCTTCAATATTGTCCATCAGTTTCTCCAGAGAAAACTGACAATCCTGAGAATTTGTACGAGAAGAAAAAAATATTTGCACAGATGGCTGAATTTCACTCCTGGAACAACCAGAGGTCGCAATGGTTGAGCAGAATGCTATTCCATGCCCACCTGCTGAAACTAGAAGAAGTAGATTGAGCACAATTTTTATGCCTTGTTTAAGCTCATCACTGGCCTTCTTAACTGATATTGGTATGTTTTCCTGCACTTTTTTCTCACTCTGTACATAAAATTGTGTTTAGCTTTGTGAAGTCTGCTTTAATCATTCAGGAGTTGTGGTTGTGTCACTGATCCACACTAAAAGCAACTAGTTTTTATTAAAATTATTATTCATTTTTTATTTCTTTTCTCAGACGTTATGTCTGGTCAAAAATGGAAAGTGACGCGGACCTTGATCAAGTGTGACTTCCTTTTACTGTACGGTACATGTTATATTGCATTTAGGAACTTTCGGGTAATTGGACATGTATCAATAATTACGGATTTCTGTAGTTGTATATATAAGTTTGGATGTAGCTGTATTGCATTGATGTACTGGTGGATATTGTGTAGTAAGACTCCTGTAGTTGATAGTATAATTGGTATAATGTCAACTTTATCCTGATGCCACATGTCCTTAACTTCCTTTTTCTCCTGTTTTCTTTTGTATATTTGTTGTATTGGGTATGGATATTTCGATTAGTTGTGTTAATTTCTTCTTTTTATTAGTGAGTATGATGTCAGGTTTGTTATGTGGTGGTGTTTTATCTGTTAAAATTATTATTATTATTATTATTATTATTATTATTATTATTATTATGAATTATCGGCCTGGTCTTGTCAAATCCTCTTTGTGAGAGTGACAGTAAACTTCTCACTGATACACTGTTTGATATTTTCATGAACTGTTAGTTAGATCTGACATTGTAAGAAATAAAGAAAGCAATCAAATATAAATTTCTTAAAATTAAAAAAAATGCTTTTACATTATTTTTTTATAATTGTCTAGATTGCCTACGTTATAAAACATTAAAATGCAATGACTAATTTCAGTTGACTAAGCAACCATCTTCAGATCTGAGAACAAGCAAAGAACAGAACACTGCATTAAGTTACATTTTACAAACTAAACCTCAAACTCACAACAGTTTGAAAATGCAGAATGAATATACGTAATGTTGTACCACATCTAGTATAAAAAAAAGTGTTTCTCAGCCTTTGACAAGTTACTCACTGTTGAAAATGATGTACATACATTTTCTAATTGTCTGCAATCTCATTAAGAAATTACATTTCTTTTAACACAGCTCGTTGCTTATTATTTCATTGTATATGACTACAGTCACTGAAGACGTATAAAATACTAATCTCATTAAGCACGGTATATTTCATTTTGTATACAGGAGGAATGGTGAATATTCAGGGATAGGACGCAAATGATCCTTTGAAGAAAAATTCTAATAAACTTGGGCCCTAAAATGCATACCTTTAGAGCTATGAGTGCGACAACTTCAATACTGTGAAACAAATCTCTTTTATTGCAAGCTCTTTGCTTTCCATATTTCTGGAGGCAGTAGTACCTACCAAAACAAGAAAAACTGTCCAGCAAATATGGATACTACAAAGCACACTTTAAGAGCTACGAGCACTTGTTCAGTGGAAGGTGGTGTTTCACAATAGCAAAGATGACCAAGTGCTCCTAGTTCTAGAGCATGCATTGCATGCATTTTACAGCTAATGTTTACTCGCTATTTTTGCTTCTGATGAATGTTCTTGTCATATCCCTGAATTCTGACCAATCCTCCTGGGACACCCTGTATTATTATTATTATTATTATTATTATTATTATTGTTGTTGTATTATTGTTGTTTTTATCTTTGTAATAATTTTCACTATGTAACACTTGTTTTGCTTCTGTTGTTCCTATAGACTTTGAAATACTTCTTCCCCTTGCTGGTTTATTCAGGTTTATTTTGGAAGTGTTACTCATACAGACTCAGTATGTTCCACCCATCATCTCTCTGATGTAATTTCATAAATTTATACATAGTCTACAGTTATCCGACTATCACTTCTGCTCTCTTCAGTAGCTCCCAGCAACATAAATGGTGGGTTTTCAATATGCTATATGCTGACATTTCACGAGTGGTACTTTTCTTTATTCATAACTTTCAAAACTATTTTAAGTTCAAGATTAGTTCGCCAAATTTAATTAGACTGCTACTCACTGTAAAGATGATATGTTGAGTTGCAGACAGGCACAACAACAAGATTGCTACACATATGAGTTTTCTGCCAAAGCCTTCTTCACAAAGGAACACACACACACACACACACACACACACACACACACACACACACACAGTGTGATATTCCAATCTGGTATTTCCATTGTTTGACTGAGCCAATTTTATGTTCTTTGCTTGTTATTAGATCTGAAGATGGTTGCTTAGTCAACTGAAACTAGTCATTGAATGTTTTATAATGTACACACTCAAAACAGTTTTAAAAATTGAAAAGTTTTTAATTTTAACAAATTATTATTTATGTGATGACTTCCCTCCCCACTCTTCCTTTCCAAACTACTTTTACAAAATATGTGCAAGCCTTTTTGGTTCACTTCTATCATTGTGCTTCCACTCTCCAACACACTATCACAAATAAAACTCTCCAAACTCATCAGTTTTTCCCTGCGGCATCTTTCAAAACAATCCACGCAAGGAAAGCACAGGAGGGAGGTGGGGGAGCAAGAGGAGGAGGAAGAGGAGGAGGAAGAGGACTAACAATTCCTCGTGGAAACAGTTGCAGCAAGTAGGGGACAATAGCACAAGAAAGGTGATGGCATCAAAACAGCCACACTTTGAGATCTTGTGAAAATCTTTCAATAGAAAAGCTGAAGAGGAAAGGAAGAGGAAATAAGAAAGGAAGAGAAAGTAAGCAAGGAAGAATACAAATAAGAAAAGTAAATAAGGCCGATAGTGCTTACCAGCTCACTATTTCCATGTATGTCTACTCCAAAACAATGTGCCAACACAGAAAATCATTAGACTCAGAATTACAAGATAATTTACTCCACTCCTGCTTTATTTGGTACCAAATGATTTTAACTCAAAAATGCATCTTTTTCAATCTATGACCACAAAACCTGGAGGAAAGCGACTTATTCCACATCTTTCTTTCTTTTAAATTATTCAGGAAAATTCAAGATCATAAAGTTGAAATTCGTAATCAACAACCATCTCCCCAAAAAAATTATATTTCACAGCTTCTTCAAAACTGTATCAAAAGCCTTTTCAGATCCCAATGCAATTCTACAACGTCTGGCAGTTATACGAAATGTCTGATACCCTCAGCACATCAATGGAAACAGTGATGGAAGCAAGCTAATTTGCAGAGCTCAGGTCCCGTCTCCCTGGCCACAGGTTAGCTTGTTTGAGTGTTTATCATACAATATGCTGCCCTGATACAAATACCACATGCAGCAAAAATCATTGAGGATGGGAGTTATTGATAACTTGTGTCAGACCGTCATAGGAATTAAAATGTTTGGTACTGAAATAATAAAGGAACATACATTTCTTTCGAAGCCATCTTCCCCCAAATTAAAGTGATGTGCATTGACCACTGTGCCACCTCAGATTGTAGATTTCTGAAATAGTCTTCATAATTCTTAAGAGCCCAGCAGCAAAGATCTACAGAGTTACTCCAAACACCAACAAAATTTCTGATTTTTGGGAAATTTTCTGGATACCTTGGTGTATGGTCTCCAGTGGACAGTAAAAAGAGTAATAACTCAATTACGATACAGTCAGTCTGTCACCTCAACTACCTTTTTTTCTGTGAAAATACCTTCACAACAGTAAAAATGCCTGTAGTAGAAGTTTCAAATTCTGTCGATCATTTTTATGTGATGTGGAATGAGTCTTATACATTCAAAAATGCTAATTTGTAAACCTGGCTACAGGCTTTCTCATCCACCTTTTTTAGTTCTGTTGTGAGCTGTTAATTCCTACCCATCACCTTTTACACATCACAAAATCAGAAATTCTTCTAGGAAATAGAAGGAATTATCACAGAGAAACTTTTTCAGTTTGTTTTCAAATTTAACTTTGCTGTCTATCAGACGGTTTATATCACTAGCTAAGCAACCAAAAATTTTGGTGGCAGTATTGTGTGTCCCATTTTGTGTCAAAGACAACCTTAACATGGAGTAAAGAATGTAATTTTTTTTCCACATCTTGTAATTATGTACATCATTGTTCCTTTTGAGTAGCAGTTGACTGTGGTATTTAGAACAAACTTCATGAGGGAAGAAATATACAGTGAAGCAGTAGTCCAAAGACATAAGACACCTGCAAGATGACTGTAGGTCAGCACCACACTTTCTTGCAACACATTTCTGAGCAATGAAGATTTTAAAGATGAGTTGCTCAAAACATTGTTCCTTATGACACTACAGAGTGAAACTGAAGAGAACATGTGAACTTGCTAATTTGTCTCACCCAAGATTTGCAATGTTTCAAAATGCAATGGTGGGTGACATTAATTGTTTTACAAGTTCCAAAATGTGTTTTTCTATTTAAATTCTCATCAAGGTGGACACCTAAAATTTTTTTTGCACCCTAGTTGTCATTTTTCCTTCATGTGTTACACATACAATTTTTTGTAGTAACTTTAAATGTTAAGAACAGAATACATTATTTTTTTTAAAAAAAAAAAATTTTAATCTAAAGTGAGACCATTACAGAAAACTATTCAATAATACTTTCAGAAACATTGTTTACCACTTCTTCTATTGCTGTTATGTACAGGGTGAAACATATTGACTATATAAAAAAACATAATTCAGTCACAAACTACAGTGTACACACACTTTATTCAACATGTAAACGTCATTACAGGTATATTTAAAAACAAAGATGATGTGACTTACCATACGAAAGTGCTGGCAGGTCGATAGAAACACAAACAGACACATACATACACACAAAATTCAAACTTTCGCAACAAACTGTTGCCTCATCAGGAAAGAGGGAAGGAGAGGGAAAGACGAAAGGATGTGGGTTTTAAGGGAGAGGGTAAGGAGTCATTCCAATCCCGGGAGCGGAAAGATTTACCTTAGGGGGAAAAAAGGACGGGTATACACTCGCGCGCACACACACACATATCCATCCACACATATACAGACACAAGCAGACATATTTAAAGACAAAGAGTTTGGGCAGGGTATTCAGATTTGGGTTATGACATGTCCAACATGCCTGCCGTCATTGGCGATGAAGTGGCGCAGACGAATAGCAAAATTCTGCATGGCCCGCTGATGTGTCGAAACATAAATGCTATCGATGACCTCCTGAATGGTTATTTTCAGCTCTGCAATGGTTTTGGGGTTATTGTTGTACACCTTGTCTTTCCTATAGCCCCACAAAAAGGAGTCCCATGTGTTCAGACCCGGAGAATATGGCAGCAAATCGAGGAGCATGAAAGTGGCCTCTGGGTACCCCAAAGCCAAAATACGGTCTCCTAAGTGCTCCTCCAGGACATCAGACGCTTTCCCGCTTTGATGGTGTCAAGCTTCGCCTTGGATGATTCATGTCCTATTGAAATCAGGGTCACTTTGGATAATGGAGATGAAATCATCTACCAAAACCTTCACTGTGCCATTAAGGAATATCACATCGATAATTCCGTGACTAAACATCGCACATGGCAGTCACTTGCAGCGGATGAAGATACTTCTTAATCACGAAATGTGGATTCTCAGATCGCCAATTTTGCTTGTTGACAAACCCATCCAAGTGGAAGTGGGCTTCATCACTAAACAAAACCATGCAGGCGCATACCAATTCCCATCATGTCCCACGACCAACCAGCGCACTTTGAACGTCCTAATACAATTGGTCAAAAGTTGTGATAATTTTATTTCATATAGCTCAATAATTGTCACCAGTATTTATGTATATCATGCATGTACGTGTTTATTTATTGATTACAATACCAGTGTCACCAGTGAAATGAACCAACTCTGAGTTTTGTGTAATTGATGGAAGGTCGTTTACATATAAGAGAAACAATAGTGGACAGAGATTGAGCCTTGCGAAATCCTGTACGTGATTTCTTCCCAGTCAAAGAATCTCCCCTTCTTAATTGGTCAGATTATTAAATTTAGATGACATCCATTGGTTAGCTACACCATTAATTCCATAAAACCTCAGTATAGCCAGGAGGATATTGATTTAAACAGTCAACTGCAGTAGATAGACACAGAAAATACCAGCTTGTGCTGTTTTGTTATTTAGCACTTTCAAATTTGTTGAGTGAATGTGAGAATGGCATTCTTAGTTCAGAAACTCTTCTGAAATGGAAACTGTGATTTATGAAGTATATTATTGTTGCTAAGGTGGGGTACTATTCTAGAATACATCACCTTCTCAAAAACTTTGGAAAATGACAGTAGTGAAACAGGTCAGTAGTTACTGACATCTCTCCTAGTGCGGTTTAACTATGCAATACTTCAATCTCTCTGGAAAAATGGCCAGAATTAGTGATACCTTATATATTTCAGAAAAGGCAGCACTTATTATTGGGGGCTGTTGGAAACACAGTTGGGGGCTGTTGGAAACTCTGTCAAATCCAGATGAGCTTTTATTTTTGACAGAACATATAATTTTCTTAATTTTGGAAGAAGTAGGTGAGACAGCCATATGATCGAATTTTATGTAAGTTGCTTCTTCAACATACCCCGGGTTTTTTTCTTTAACTGTTTGTCCCTATATTTCCTACTACAGTTAAAAAATGTTATTAAACATGTTTGCTGCCTGTGAATCACCACTTATAGCCCTCCCATTTAAATTAATAGTGATGTTTCCTGTTCTGTGGCTTCTTGTCCTCTTTCTTCCTTTTCTATAGTTCATGTAGCCTTAAGTTTTTAGTCATAATTACTGATTTCTGACAATGTGCATGTTTCTTGATTTTTCAATAACTTTCCTTAGTACTTCTACATACTTATTGAAGGGTACAATGACTGTAGGACATTTACTCATTCTTGCCGATATATACAATTCTCTTTTCCTTTCACAAAAAACTTTAATCCCTCTAGTGATCCATGGTTTTTTTATGTGGCTGTTTAATGGCATTTCTGATAAGTGTATTTGCAAAACTATTCTCAAATAATGATATGAATTTATAATGTTAGAGATTAAATTTTATGTTGCCATTTGGTTTATCACAAATCTTATCCCAATTCATCTTTGCACACTATTCTTAAAGATGTTCATCCTGAAATCAATTATTTTAGCCCATTTCCACTGAATAGTATCTATACTGCAAGGAACTTCTCATTTATCCTAACTGTGCATCATTGTCAGAGAAGACACTAGTTAGTAGGTATACAGTTATTTTCTTGTTATGAGCTTCATCAAAGAAAACACTATCAGTTAATGTTCCACTGTCTTCATCCTCAAATATTGGAAAGTTTATTAATATGCAATCACCATATGTGCAACACAAAGCACTGAACAATGCAATAATACTGCCTGGCAACAAACTTGGAAGAGAAACTCAGTACTAAATGTAAGACTGAAGATGACGGGTAAAGTGGAAATCGTCAACAGCAAGTACTGTGAGTTAATGGAACAAGTTCATTTCCGAACAAAAAGTTGTCAACACTCAGTGTTTTACACATATTTTACATGTAATATCGATAAAAAGATAAAAGACAGTAAGAAATCAAACCAAATGTAATTACCCTATGATGAGTCACGAATCATTTATAAAAATTAAGTCCAATTCAAAACTATTCTGGTGATACAAGCCAATGTCATTCAAAATGACAAAAATTTGACCAAAATGTAGCAACATTCTTCAGGGAACAATATAACTACATACGCCTAATTCTGACTAGGCATAACTCAACTGCCAATATTTTGCTAGTGATTTAATTTATCTCAGGTAGTAATGGAAATGGTACATACCAGGTGTACTGGTATTAAATGAGCGTTTTTTTGTGAAAATGAAACACTAATTTTGAACTGAAAAGTAAAAACATTTTATTCAAAGTACTGACCATTGTTTTCTATACATTTGACCACCTTTCTGGCAGTTTGTGGGCACCACACCAATAGAAATGGTCATCTTTTGAAACAAACCGATCATACACCCAATTTTCGACTTCTTCGTAGGAATCGAAGTGTTGCTCAGCCAATGCGTGTCCCATTGATGAAAACAAATGGTAGTTGGAAGGGGCCAAGTCTGGTGAACACAGCGGGTGGGGTAGCAGCTCCCAGCCAAGTGTTTTGATTGTATCCTGAACCAGTTTTGCTTTGTGTGCAGGTGCATTGTCGTGTAAAAAAATTATTTTGCCATGTCTTCTGGCCCATTCTGGTCTTTCTTCAATGCATAGTTCAAACTGATCATCTGTTGTCTGTAGCGGTTAGTATTCACAGTTTCACCGGGTTTTAGAAGCTCATGATACACCACACTTTTCTGATCCCACCAAACACAGAATCGATCTGGTTTTGCAGTCGATGTTGATGGCTGTCCCGGATTAACCCATGATTTTTCCCGTTTAGGATTCTTAAAATAAGTCCATTTTTCATCGCCAGTAACAATTCAATGCAAAATTGATATGCTTTCATGTCTTTGAAGCAAAATTTGACAAATGGTTTTTCGGTTTTCCATCTGTCTTTCATTCAATTCATGTGGCACCCGTTTTCCACACTTTTGAATCTTTCCCATAGCTTTCAAACGGTCAGAAATTGTTTGCTGTGCAACATTTAGCATTGCTGCCATTTGCTTCTGACTTAAAGTATCATCTTCATCCAATATTGCTTGCAATTCGGTGTCTTCAAACTCTCTTGGTGGTGTTCCACGTTCTTCATTTCTTAGATCAAACTCATTATTTCTGAACCATTGAAACCATCTTTTGCATGTTGCTTCTGATAGAGCATGATCACCATATGCCTTGACAAGCATTCGATGCAACTCTGCAGCACTTTTTTTCAAATGAAAACAAAAAATTAATGCTTTCCACAAATCATCACTTTTTGGTACAAAATTCGACATTGTTAACACGATGAAAACATATGATGATGTTTGTTCCAGGACTTGATGTATACTAAATATCTGGCAGGTGTCATACCAAACAAACAAAAAATGTTACAAAATATTTGTTCAAAATTAACACATGATGATGAGGCAATGAATAATCAACATGTTGAAGGGACTATTCCGGCAGTCATTGAGGGAACAGGGTGCAACCAACTGCAGATTGTGGCACATGTTGGAACAAATTATGCCAGTTGTCTGGGCTCTGAGGTCATCCTTGGGTCATTATGGTGACTGGCAGAGAAGGTTGAAAAGACCAGCCTTGCGTATGGAGCTTTAACAAAGCTCACAAATTGCATCATTTTCCACAGAACTGATTGTGACTCTTTGGTTCTGAGTCCAGTGGAAGGACTGAACCAGAGGCTGTTACTCAGGTAGCTGACTGTGTGTAGGGAGTACACAAAGGTATTTTAGATTAGACGACTCCCCATCCAATCCAGATAACGACAGCTGAAGGAAACTCAGAAGTATCAGTGCACAATCAAAAGAAATTCCTCCCACAGGTGAAAGTATTAAAATCCTAATGGTAAGCTGCAAAAGCATTCGCAACAACGTGCACGAGTTTGAAGCACTCATGAAAAGCAGTGAAGCTCACATAATACTAGGTACAGAAAGGTGACAAACCTGAAATTGAAAGCAGTGAGATTTTTGGTGAAAATTTAAGTGTATATTGAAAGGAGAGGCACATGGGAAATGGACGTGGTGCATTTGTCACAGTAGATAAGAAACTCAAATCGACCAAGACAGAAACTGAAGCTGCATGTGGAACTGTTTGGCCAAGACTCAGAATCAGGGGTGGGCATAAAATGATAAACAATTCTATCGCCCACCAGACTCATCTGTTGTAACCGAAAACTCACTCGTATGCAAATTCCCCAATCATATTGTAATCATAAGTGGAGACTTTTTAACATCCAACAATTAACTGGAAAAATCAGTTTTGTTAGTGGTGGGCATGATAAGCCATACTGTGCAACTTTACTAAATGCCTTCTGTAAAAACTACCAAGAAGAGGTAGTTAGAAAACTCACTTATTATGGAAATATACTGGATCTAATGGCAACAAACAGGTCTGATATCTCTGAGGATGTCCACATCGAATCAGATATGAATGACCATTACGTGGTTGTGGTAACAATGATTACCAAAGTACAAAGGACAATGAAAACAAGCAGAAAGTTATATATGTTCAGTAAACTAGAGAAAAAAATCAGTAGTGTCATATCTCAATAAGGAACTTGGCACTTTGAGCATAGAGCAGGAGCATGTAGAGGAACTCTGGCTCAAGTTTAAAAGAATTGTTGACGATGCATTGTATAGATATGTACCCCGTAGAACAGTTCATAATGGGAGGGTACCTCCATGGTATACAGTCACTTTAAAGAAACTTCTACAGAAACTGAGATTGCTGCATAACAGGTGTAAAACAAAGTGTAGGGCTATAGATAAGGAGATGCTGAATGGAACACGTTTGGCTGTCAAGAAAGCAATGCATGATGCCTTCAAGACTACCGCAACAAAATAGTATTAAATGACATTTCACAAAATCCAAAGAAATTATAGTCATATGTGAAGGCTGTTAACAGCACCAAAGTAGCCCCAAAGTGAATGAGACAGAAACTGAAATTCAGGGTAACAAAGCAAAAGCCATTTTCAAATTTTCCTTTACAACAGAAAACCTGTGAGAATGGCCCTCAAAACCCAGGAGAACTGCCCCAATTTAAACCTAATACTGCTGAAGAGATGAATGAAATAAGTATTTGTGTCAGTGGTGTTGAGAAATAGCTGAAATCGTTAAAATTGAACAAAATTCCAGGCCCCGATGGAACCCGTCAGATTCTATACTGAATTTGCGTCCCAGTTAGTCACTCTTCTAATTATAGTTTATCACAGATCCCTCAAACAAAAAACTGCGCCAAGCTCTTGAGAAAAGGCCCAGGTTGCACCCATCTACAAGAACGGTAGTAGAAGTGATCCACAACACTACTATCCAACGTTCTTGACATCAATTTATTGTAGAATCTTACACTGAAGAGCCAATGAAACTGGTACACCTCCCTAATATCATGTAGGGCCCCCACAAGCATGCAGAAGTGCCGCAACATGACAGAGCATGGACTCAACTAATGTCTGAAGTAGTGCTGGAGGGAATTGATACCATGAATATTACACGACTGTCCATAAATCCCTAAGAGTATGACGAGGTGGAGATTTCTTCTGAAAAGGACTTTACAAGGCATACCACTTATGCTTCATAACATTCTGGGGAGTTTGGTGGCCAGTGAAAGTGTTTGAACTCAGAAGAGTGTTCCTGGATCCACTCTTTAGCAATTCTGGACCTGTGGGGTGTTGCATTGTCCTGCTGGAATTGCCCAAGTCTGTCTGAATGCACAAGGGACAAGAATATACGCAGGTGATCAGACAGGAAGCTTATGTAAGTGTCATCCATCAAGAGTCGTATCTAGACGTATCAGGGGTCCCATATCACTCCAACTGCACACACACCACACCATTACAGAGCCTCCACCAGCTTGACCAGTCCCTTGCTGACATGCAGGGTCCATGGATTCATGAGGTTGTCTCCATGCCCATACACATCTATCTGCTTGATATAAGTTGAAACAAGACTCGTCCGACCGTGAAACATGTTTCCAGTCATCAACAGTCCAATGTTGGTACTGATGGGTCCAGTTGAGGAGTAAAGCTGTGTTGTGCAGCCATCAAGGGTACACCAGTGGGCCTTCAGCTCCAAAAGCCCATGATTCACACGATGACACTTGTTGATAGCCCAGCACTGAAATCTCCAGTACTTTGCGGAAGGGATGTACTTTTGTCACGCTGAACGATTCTCTTCAATCGTTGTTGGACCCATGCTTCTAGGATCTATGTCCGGCCGCAGCAATGTTGGAGATTTGATGTTTTACCGGATTCCTGATATATGTGGTGCACTTGTGAAATGGTCATATGGGAAATCCTCACTTCATCGCTACCTCGGAGATGCTGTGTCCCATCACTCGTGCGCTGCCGACTGTAACACCCCATTCAAACTCCCTTAAATCTTCATAACCCATCACTTAACAGCAGTAACCAATCTAACAACTGCACCCGACATTTGTTGTCTTATACAGGTGTTGCTGACCACAGTGCCGTATTCTGCCTGTTTACATGTCTCTGTATTTGAATATACATGCCTATACCAGTTTATTTGGCACTTCATCGTAGAACATATTCTCATTTCAAACATAATGAGGTATCTTGAACAGAGTGACCTCCTCAATGCCAACCAGCATGGGTTTCGAAAACATCAATCATGTGAAACCGAACTCACGCTTTTCTCACATGACATACTAAAAGCCTTGTATCAAGGCACCCGGGTAGATGAAGTGTTTATGGAGTACAGAAAAGCATTTGATTCAATACCTCACCTATGCTTATTGTCAAAAGTATGATCATATGGGGTATCGAGAGAAATCTGTGACTGGATTGAGGATTTTTTGGTAGAAAAGACACAGTATGTTATCTCGGATGGAGGGTAACTATCAGACGAAGTAACTTCAGATGTGTCCCAGAGAAGTGTGTTGGGACCCTTGTTGTTCATGTTGTATATTGATGACCTTGCAGACAATATTAACAGTAAAATCGGGCTTTTTGCAGATGATGCAGTTACCTATAATGAACTAATATCTGAGAGAAGCTGCATAAATATTCAGTCAGATCTGATAAGATCTCAGAGTGGTGCAGAGATTTGCAAATTGCTCTAAATGTTCAGAAATGTAAAATTGTGCACTTTTCAAAATGAAAAAATGTAGCACCATATGACTATAATGTCACATAGGTTCACTTTTGTTTGAAGCACGTGGTAGACATTGGTTTATTGGTAGAATACTTCGGAAGTGCAATCAGTCTACAAAAGAGATTGCTTACAAATCACTCTTTGCAATCCATCCTAGAATATTGCCCAAGTGTGTGGGACCTGTACCAGAGAAGGACAGGGGATACTGAACGCATACAGAGAAGGGCAGCACAAATGGTCACAAGTTGTATAATCCTTGAGACAGTGTCAGAGAGGTACTGAAAGAACTGCACTGGAAGACTCTTGAAGACAGACATAAACCATCCCGAGAAAGCCTATTAAACTTTCAACAACAAGCTTTAAATGATTACTCTAGGGGTATACTACAACCCCCCTATGTATTGCTCACATTGGAATCATGACGTAAGATTTGAATAATTACTGCACTCATAAAGGAATTAAAACAATCATTCTTCCCATGCTCCATACATGAATGGAACCAGAAGAAACCCTAATAACTGATATACAATGGACTGTGCCCTCTACCATGCACCTCATGGTGTTTTTTTTTTTTGTGTGTGTGGTTTTAGGGCGCACAACTTCAATGGTCATTAGCGCCCAGACTACGTTAAGAATGCACCGCGAGGCACAAGTTTAAAACAACAACTAAAAGGGAAAACACGATAAAAGACAGACTGACAGGCATAGGATTAAAAAAAAAAAAAACAGCATAATCAAATGTCCTTAGAGAGGTTTGTCAAGTTGATAAAACGAAGAACGCGAGTAGCTGCTCGTGGGTCATCCGCTAAAATGGCATCTAGAGTACATGGCAGGCCAAGATCAAGACGCAGTGTGTTAAAATCCGGACAGGACGTTAAAATGTGGCGGACTGTCAGCAATTGCCCATTTGGGCAGAACGGCCCCGGCGCAGCCGTCAGCAGACGGCGATGGCTGAACCGGCAGTGTCCTATTCGTAACCGGGCCAAAACGACCTCCTCCCGCCAAGAAGGGCAGGAGGAGGACGTCCAAGCCGCGGGAAGAGGTTTCAAGGCCCGAAGCTTGTTGTCTGTAAGTGCAGCCCAATCGGCATGCCACAGCGATAAAATGCGCCGACATATTACCCTGCTACAATCCGACGAAGGGACACAACAAGAAGCTGTCCGAGGCTGGAGGACCGCAGCCTTGGCCGCGGCATCTGCAGCTTCGTTCCCAGGGATACCGACATGGCCAGGAACCCACATAAAGCTAACCGGAGAACCGACGTCCACCAGCTGCTGAAGAGAGCGTTGGATCCGGTGCATGAAAGGGTGAACCAGATACGGATCACTGAGGCTCTGGATGGCGCTCAGGGAATCGGAGCAGATGACATAAGCAGAATGTCGGTGGCGGCAGATGTAAAGAACAGCCTGGTAGAGGGCAAAGAGCTCAGCTGTGAAGACCGAACAATGGCCATGGAGCCGGTATTTGAAATTTTGTGCCCCGACAATAAAGGAACACCCGACCCCGTCATTGGTCTTTGAGCCATCTGTATAAATGAAGGTCATATTAATGAACTTCGAACGAAGTTCGACAAATCGGGAGTGGTAGACCGAACCGGGGGTAACCTCTTTTGGGAGCGAGCTGAGGTCAAGGTGAACGCGAACCTGAGCCTGGAGCCAAGGTGGCGTGTGGCTCTCGCCCACTCGAAAGGTTGCAGGGAGTGAAAAATTAAGGTGTTGAAGGAGGCGACGAAAGCGAACTCCAGGGGGTAGCAGGGCAGAGACATACAACCCGTATTGACGGTCGAGAGAGTCGTCAAAAAAGGAACGATAAGACGGGTGGTCGGGCATTGACAGTAGCCGACAGGCATACCGACAAAGCAGTATATCACGCCGGTAGGTGAGTGGCAATTCGCCAGCGTCAGCATGAAGACTCTCTACGGGACTAGTATAAAACGCTCCGATCGCAAGTCGTAAACCCCGATGTTGTATGGAGTTGAGGCGGCGTAAGATGGATGGCCGTACAAAGGAGTATACAAAGCTCCCATAATCCAGCTTGGAGCGGACGATCGACCGATATAGACGAAGTAGGACGGTTCGATCCGCTCCCCACGACGTACCACTGAGAACACGGAGGACATTTAAAGAACGGGTACAACGGGCAGCCAAATATGACACATGTGGAGACCACCTAAGTTTCCTGTCAAATGTAAGACCTAAAAATTTTGTTGTCTCCACGAATGGGAGAGCAACGGGACCGAGTCTTAAGGACAGTGGGAGAAACTCCTTGTAGCACCAGAAGTTAATACAGACCGTCTTCTCGGCAGAAAAATGGAAGCCATTGGCGACACTCCAGGAGTAAAGTCGGTCAAGAGAACGCTGAAGACAGCGCTCCAGGACACATGTACGCTGCGCGCTGCAATAGATGGTAAAATCGTCCACGAAAAGGGAGCCTGATACATCAGCTGGGAGGCAATCCATTATTGGATTGATCGCTATGGCGAAGAGAGCGACGCTCAAAACTGAGCCCTGTGGCACCCCATTCTCCTGGTGAAAGGTGTCTGACAGGACAGAACCCACACGTACCCTGAACTGTCGATGCATTAAAAAGGAACGAATAAAAAGAGGGAGGCGACCGCGAAGACCCCATGTATGCATGGTGCGGAGAATGCCCGCCCTCCAACAGGTGTCGTAAGCCTTCTCCAAATCAAAGAACACAGCCGCGGTCGGGCACTTCCGCAAGAAGTTATTCATAATGAAGGTCGGCAAGGTAACCAGATGGTCAACAGCAGAGCGGCGCCTACGAAATCCACATTGTACATTGGTAAGTAGGCGTCGAGACTCGAGCAGCCAAACCAAATGAGAGTTAACCATTTGCTCCATCACTTTACAGACACAGCTGGTAAGCGAGATGGGTCGATAACTGGAAGGCAAGTGCTTGTCCTTCCCCGGCTTAGGAATCGGGACAACAATAGACTCGCACCAGCATGCGGGAACATGTCCCTCAGTCCAGATGCGATTGTAAGTACGAAGAAGAAAACCTTTACCCGCAGGAGAAAGGTTCTTCAGCATCTGAATATGAATAGAATCAGGCCCTGGAGCGGAGGACCGTGACCAGGCAAGTGCGTTTTCGAGTTCCCGCATGGTGAATGGGGCATTATAACTTTCACGATTCGAGGAGCGGAAGTTAGGTGGCCTAGCCTCCTCTGCCTGTTTGCGGGGGAGGAAGGCAGGGTGGTAATGAGCGGAGCTCGAAACCTCTGCGAAAAAGCGGCCAAAGGCATTGGAGACATCCTCCGGGGCCACAAGGACGCCATTCGCGACCATCAAGCCAGAAACTGGTGAGTGGACCTTAGTGCCAGATAGCCAGCGAAGGCTACCCCAGACAACAGAAGAAGGAGTAAAACTGTTGAAGGTGCTTGCGAAAGCAGCCCAGCTGGCTTTCTTGCTTTCTTTAATAATACGACGACACTGTGCACGTAATCGTTTATAAGTGATACAATTCGCCACTGTAGGGTGGCGTTTAAAGGTGCGTAAAGCACATCGACGAGCACGTAAAGCGTCTCTACATGCTGCGGTCCACCAGGGGACCGGTACGCGACGTGGAGAAGAAGTAGGGTGAGGGATGGAATATTCAGCAGCAGTGAGAATGACTTCCGTGAGGTGTGCGACCTGACGATCGCAGCTTGTGAAGGTTTGATCCTGAAAGGTCGCCCTGGAAGAGAAGAGTCCCCACTCTGCTTTGGAGATGTTCCAACTAGATGAGCACGGGGAGGGGGTATGCTGCAGGAGATGGATAACACACGGGAAGTGGTCGCTCGAATATGTATCAGAAAGTGCATACCACTCAAACCGGCGTGCAAGTTGGGTAGTACATATAGAGAGGTCTAAATGGGAATAGGTGTGAGATGTGTCCGAAAGAAAAGTAGGGGCGCCAGTATTGAGGCAGACAAGATTGAGCTGGTCGAAAAGGTCTGCTAACAGGGAGCCCCTCGGGCAGGATGCCGGAAAGCCCCAAAGGGGATGGCGGGCATTGAAGTCTCCAGTGAACAAAAACGGGGTACGTAGTTGAGCAACAAGCTGCATCATCTCTGCCCTGTTAACGGCAGATGACGATGGAGTGTAAACGGTACAAATGGAAAATGTAAAAGTGGGGAGAGTAATGCGGATGGCAACTGCCTGCAGGCCGGTGTGCAATGTGATGGGATCGTAGTAAATATCATCCCGGACCAGCAACATAACCCCTCCATGAGCCGGAATACCTACCACAGGGGGTAGGTCAAAACGCACAGAGGTGTAGTGTGCCAAGGCAATTTGATCGCATGGGCGTAGCTTCGTTTCCTGGACGACTACGACGAGCGGACGGTGCAAGCGGAGCAGCAACTTCAAGTCCTCACAGTTGGAGCGAATGCTGCGAATATTCCAGTGAATAAGTGCCATCGTAAGAAAAAAGGGAAGATGAAAGAAGGGGTCACCTCGAAGGCCGCTGAGGGCCTGGCTTCGAGCGAGCACTGCCGCCGCTATCAGTAGGCGGACAGTCATCGTCCATTGGGTCTATAGGTTCATCGGCCATCTTGGTAAGCCAGGCGAAACTGATGACGGCCTGGGGCGGCAACCGCTAGGTGGCGCAGGAGAAGAAATGCGCCGTGGCGGAGAAGGAGAACTGTGCTTCCTGTGAGCCTTCTTGGAAGGTCGTTTGGTGGAAGTACCGGTCGAAGGCTGGGAGGTCGAGGTACGTAGGAAGTCTGCACGGGACGGTTCCTTCTTGAAGGCCCATGCATCTGACTTCTGGGTCTTTGTCTTAGCAGAAGCTGATGAAGGGGCTTGTGTCTGTGGGGTGATGGGAGGAAGAGGAGACGTCGACCGCGCGATCTTAGCACTGGCCGAACGGACGAGCGTGGTGCTGAAGGTCAGATCGCATGTCTGGGTTGCCACCTCCCTGGTAGTCCGAGGAGAGGCGAGGACAGTACTGTATTTCCCCGCTGGGAGCAGCGTGGGCTTCCTACTAGCCAATAGCTTGCAAGCAGCCGAGGTGGACACTTTCTCTTTGACCCGAATTTCTTGGATACAGCGTTCTTCCTTATAGACAGGACAGTCGCGGGAGGATGCGGCATGGTCACCCTGACAGTTCACACAACGAGGAGACGGAGGTGGACAGTCACCCTCATTGGCATCCCTGCCACAAGTGACACATTTAGCCGCATTGGAACAAGACTGTCGAGTGTGATTGAAACGCTGACACTGGTAGCAGCGCGTAGGTGTCGGGACATAGGGGCGAACAGAAATAACCTCGTAGCCCGCCTTGATGTGCGATGGCAGCTTAACACTATCAAAGGTCAAGAAAAGTGTCCGGGTTGGTACAAGGTCATTGTTGACCTTTTTCATGACCCTATGGACAGCCGTCACACCCTGCTCAGCGAGGAAAGATTGAATCTCCTCGTCAGTCAATCCGTCGAGGGATCTAGTATAGACCACACCACGAGACGAATTCAAAGTTCGGTGAGCCTCCACCCGGACAGGGAACGTGTACAGGAGTGTGGCCCAAAGCAGTTTTTGTGCCTGAAAGGCGCTCTCAGTTTCTAGTAATAAGGTACCGTTACGCAACCTGGTACAAGATTTGACAGATCTGGCTATGGCATCTACGCCTTTCTGGATAACGAAAGGGTTGACAGAGGAAAAATCCTTTCCGTCCTCAGATCGAGAAACGACGAGGAACTGTGGGGCAGGCGGTAGTACTTTGGTCACTGGTGGCTGGTCAAGTTTCCGTTTTTGGACAGAAGTCGAAAGAGATGGAGTGAAATCCATTGCGGAGGAATCCCCCATGATTGCCAGCGTCTCCGATGGCGCGCTCCTTCCTTGTGGGGACCCTCTCAGAGGGCACTCCCGCCTTAGGTGAATGTTTACATCTCAGGTCACACCTCCCGAGAAACAGACGGAGGGACCAATCGGCATGGTCAGAAGGTATCAGCTCAGGCAATCACCCCTCCCTGGGCCTGGCCATTACCAGGGGGTACGTGCGTGCCTTACATGTCTACCCAGGGCGGGGAATTACGCGTTACCCCGTCACCGGCTACGCATGCGAACGCGTGGGTCGGCCTTCAGGCGCGCACAGGAAGGAAGGAAGACGAGGAAAAGGAAGAGAGAGAGAGAGAGAGAGAGGACAGACTGTCTCAAACGCCGAGGCGGAGACCAGAGAAGGCAAGGAGAAGGAGGCAATGAGAAGGCAAGGAGAAGAAGGCACGGAGAAGGCAAGGAGAAGAAGACAAGGGAAAGAGTAAGGAAGACAGTGAGGTGGAGAAGAGCAAAGAAAGGAACCAACCAAACGAAGGAAGAAACGAGAAGTGAAAAAGCAAAATGACCGCAAATAGAGGTCGTGGAACCGTCCGTCTCCGGACGCAGGCGCTAACTACCCCCTTGAGGGGGAGGGACTCCTTTTAGTCGCCTCTTACGACAGGCAGGAATACCTCGGGCCTATTCTAATCCCCGGAGCCGCAGGGGGGTCATGGTGGTTTGCAGACTATAGATGTAAACATGTGAGCATTTAGATTTATGGTATACCTGAAGAACAGGTGCAGGCAATAAAAGTGCATAAATTACAATGAAGGCTGGAAGTTTTGAAAGTACTACAGATAACACAAATTAAATTGAATTTTTTTTGTTTCAACTTCAATACCATTTAACCTTCTCTTTTTAAAATCTTTCAACTTCTATATTAAAATACCTTTAAGTTCTGAAATGTTTCAGTAGTAAGATTTCTCTTTTTTTAAGGATTTTTTTTACAATACTGTCAAAGTAACCAGATATATGAAATAACTAAATGCAAGTGATACTCTTCAACAGTTTTGAGCACTTCTTAAAATTTTACAGATCATTTAGACAATGAAGCAATTTCAGGTTGCAGATAAAATTGTGGCATAGACTTACTAAAGGAAATTACACCTGTAACATTTCTTTTTTTAAGCAAATTCTTTGCTCACCTTTCCTTAAGAAGATTATTCTCCAGCTGCATCAGCTGAACATTGCTTCCCTTGTCGGGTTCTGTATTGGAATTTGATCCTTTTCCACACGACTGGTCCGAAGTACTTGAGGTTTCTGCAACACTTTTGTGTTTAACACACTCAGAATTCAAGAGACTGCCCGCATTAAATTTTCTCTGCTCCACAGAAATTTTACGCATAGGGCTAGAAACTTGTGTAGCTATGTTACCCATTTGTTTTTTGCTTTCTACCGTGCTTTTCCTTTTTCTATAATCTTGTAACTTTGCACGAACAGCAGCTTCCAACTGTCTTGCTTCAAGTACAGTTCTGTTAAGTGCACTTTTATCATCCTTACGCATTGGTTGATTTGCTTGAGAGGAAGTGCTCTCTAGCACATCCTTTGGCACTTTCTGCATCATTGGTTGTTGCTTAGCTGGAACTGCTGATGTGGATGCTGAGACACTGAAGATCTCAGGAGAAGATTTATCAGTCCCTTTCAGCACACCACTTGAAGTTTTAGCAGCACTACTTAAAAGTTCTTTGTTTCCACCATTGTGAGAATTTTTGCTTTCTATTAAATTCTTAGGTGACTTCAGGAGATTACCTGCAGAAGGTAATTCAACATTCTTATTTTTCAATGTAACTGAGCTATGTTGCATATCTAGAATTTTAGACTTGATGGAAAAGGTGCGCTCCATTTTTATGCTTTTAGGGCTATAGTTCATTGGAGGCTTTACAACTGGGGAAATGCTATTATTCCTGAGATCTGTCTGCTCTATTACAGGAAGACTAGTACCTGTTCTCAAATTAGCATTTTGTGCATTTACTTTTATTCCTGAAGCTTCTACAATTCTAGTGCCACTGTCACTAATTTTTACATTTAATGAAAAATTTCTAAATTTATCAGCAATATTACGGTTAGGTGAACCTATTCTAGTGATTTCATTTGACGCAGTTCCTGCAACAGCCTTGATATTAGTTACACTTTGGCTTGTCTTCATTAATGTAGTATTCACCTGCTTTGAGACTGTACCTATTGTGCCGTGACCTTGGGTTACCACAACTGGAGAAACCTTTGACATCAATAAACTTTTGCCTCCAGGAGCAACATTCTTTCGTATTAATTTGTGAGTTGATTTCTTCACAGTCATAGTTTCCCCTTTTACTTCAGTACTGGAAAGCTGGAGTGAAGGCTTTGCAATAGTAGTTTGGAGTTGCCTTTGCTTCAAAGCTAACTGCTCCTTCAAACGTCTATATTCTTCTTGTCGTGATGACGGAAGAAATCTAACAGCCTGTGAATAAAAAACACAACAAAAAAGATTTAGTGTAATTTCAAGGAAAATAAATACTTTTTATCAAAGCCATTTTAAATTTTACTTACCAAAGGAGTTGCAGTCAATGGGCTGTCCCTTATGGTAACAGTCCTGTCTTTTCGTTGCAAACCTGGCACCAGAGAATTATCTGCCACTGTATGAATTTGTATCGGATTGTTTGCTGTTGCAACACATTTCACTTCTCCCATTCCACGTGCCTCTGCCTCTGATCTAGCCTGCTTCAGCAGTATGTCAAGACTCTCTTCAAATTCTTTAGCGGCAGGAACTACTTCAGTACCCAACGTACTACAAGCGAGTGGCCCCTCAACATGTAACAAGGCAGTGGGTTCTGAGTTTTGACTGTCTTCCTTGTAGCCAGAAACAGGAAATATTTCTGAGGACCGAGCAGAGTTCTGTAATTTACTGTTTGCATGTTCACTAATATGAACAACCCTATGTTCTCCACCGCTCACAGTTTGTTTGCCTCCATCATCTTCACCACTGTCTGTGTCCTCATCGAGGCGTATAACAAATCGTTCCACAGCTTTTCCTCCATCAAAAGGGATTATCTTTCTCTTGGTACTATTGCCCTTGCTTTCTGTCATTGCAACAGTTACTTGCAATGAACCATTATTTGTTTGAGATCTCCGAACTGGTTTTCTGTAACTTACAAGCTCTTTCTGCTTTTTAAACCTATCTGAAGATCCTTGTTCCTGTCTATGACTGAGAGAGCTATATTTTCTCCTAGTAAATGCCGGTTTCAGACTGCGCTTGAAGGCCCCTCTTGTCCTCAGCGTAGAATTATGTACAGACTTAGCCACACTCTTCTCACGCTTCACAGATGGTAACTTTTTTGGAATTACTATTGCACTTTGTCTCGAAACAGGCTTCTGTGACTCGCTTTCACTGCCAATTTCTTTTTGCTTTGCTGATCTAGACTTCTCGCATATACTTTCCAATAATTTAGTACGTAAAAGCTCTTCATTTTCATCTATACTGTCAACATGTCCCACCTCATCAAGCACTGTTAGGCAAATCTTCTCAGGATACTCTGGTTCTGGGGAGGAAGTGGGGCCTACTTCATCCAAAACTATCATGGATGATAAATCCATTGGATCACCTTCACTTGTGTTATCTGATCTGACATCATTTAATCCAGTCTCCTCATCATGGTCCGCATCTGGCTCGGTGTGCACATCCACCTCAGTCACTTCCATCGTACAAAAAGGACGTTTCTGGAAGTTTACACTATTTGCCATCTCATTGTTTCCACCGACATCTACACCTTGCTCTGCAATGTGAGGAGAAACTGGACCATCCTTCCGAGGATTTTCATCACCTATTTTCTCACTGACTTCCAGAACCATTGTCACTGGAGTCAGTTTACCAGAATTTGCAGGTGAATGGCAGTTACTTTTGTCAGGCATGTCTGGGCCTTCAACAGAAACATTTTTCAGATTGATTTCACAATTGCTGCTTTCAAGATTGGATTCCCTTACACTCAAAGTACTCAAGTTCTCTTGATTCAAAACATTGTGTAAAACAGGATTACACTCACGTTTTTCTGAAGTGGAGACATCCACTGTTTCCCGTGAAGCATCTCTGACATAATCATCTTCCACCTGAAAATCTGTCAATACATCAGCACTCGAATTTGTTGATTCTTCACCTGGAGGTGGTGGCGGAGGAGGAACTGCAGTAGGTGGAGGAGGTGGTGGAGGTGGGGGTGGCAATGTTGGGGGTAGAGGAGGAACTGATGGTGGTGGTGGAGGGGGTGGAGGTGGGGGTGGTGGGGGTAAAGATAAAAGAGCACCTTCAGAGAAAGAAGTTGGGTATAAGGCAGCACCTCCAATGCTGTAATGCCCTTGTTCTGGGAATCTGTAGCCAGGGAACTGTTGTGACCATTGCAATTGATTCAAATGAACAGCTTGTTCATTTTGAAGCATTAGCATGTCTGGGGCATCTTCCAGTGACACAGACTCACAAACTGCAGGGGCAGGGCATACTGCCAAGTATCCCGTTCCTGGTGCTGTTAAACAGCTTCCACTAGATACAGAAGCTTCTGTGACACTATTTTTGCAGGTGACAAGCATATTTCTTTCACTTTTTCCTTCATCATCACTGTTGGATACATCCATATCAACAAGGGCTGTAGTTTCATCTGGCTCCTGCACTTTCTTCATGGTGCTTAAATTGAAATCAGGAGGTGGGTCTGGTGGAAGAGGAGGCAAATCTGACAAAATTTGGTGAGACAATTCTGAATGTTTGTTTGGCAATGTTTCAGGATAAAGTTCTGGTGAATTTAATGGACTTAATAGATCTGGAGACTTACTGTTTGGTGAAGTAGTTTTTCTCTGTTTAATTCTCAAGCCATGCTGCTTTCTAGCCATATGTTTCTTTAAATAAGCAGATCTCAGTGCCTCTAACCTCAACTGCAGGACTTCATCTTCTTCTCTTTTCGATCTGTCTTCTACACAACGCTGATCCTTATTTTTGCTGGAATGCAATGCTTCTAATCTTAATAGTATCAGATCTTCATCTTCAGGTAACAGATCCTGTGAAGCATTTACTGCATCTGTTGTGTCATGCTGTTCACTTCTTTGCTGTTGCTGCTGTTCACTCTCTTCATGTTCTGCATTTTCTTCCACATGCAAGTGTCGTTCATTCTGCACACTATCTTTTTCATGAGAGCTCCCCATCACTCCATCATTGTCATTGGTTTTTGAAACTACTTCAAGTGTAGTCACTTCTTGGTGTAAGTTCTGGTTCCCCTCCACATATTTATTCTGGTGAGCAGCCATTTCTCCCTGCACACATTCAACCTGATGTGAACACACTTCCTCTTGCAAAGCTTCTTTCTGACACACATTCCCTTGCTCTGACAAGCCCTCTTCCTGATGTCGACTACCCTCTTCCTCTACAAGTGTTTCCAATTGTAGCTGTCTCACTTCCTGAACATTCCCTCCAGTATCTTCAGAATTCGTACAATCCTGGCTGTTCTCGTGTGCAATGCTCCCTTGCATCGTTGAACTGTCACATAATGGCAACTCTTCACATCTTTCCTGACTGGATACAACTCTATTCAGTTCTTGGGTTTTATCAGCATCATTAATAGATACTTGTGCCTCTTGAACCTCATCATCACTGTCATCCAAAGTGATGACTTCAGGTACTTTCTTTTCTACCTCAATTATTTCAATTTCTGGTAATTCACAATTTGCCGAGGAACTTCCTTCACCAGTGCATTCCTGAGCATCAACATTCTCTTTAGATACTTTTTCAATTCCCTCTTCAGACTCTACACCTGGACTGTCATTGGTGGATCCTCCTTCATGAGTACCATCAATACTGTACTTGGCAGCCATCATTGCAAGTATTCGCTTCCTCAGTGCACTTTCCACACAAGATTCTTCTCCAAGGTTCCCACTTCCAGTGGAATTACATGTGTTAGTTTCTGATGTAGTCTGCAAATTGTTTGGCTTGTCTGACGTCACGTGCTTCTTCGAATGAGTTTTCTTGGATTTCTTGTCACCATGTTCTTTACTTTTTTTACTATCAATAGTACTACTTTTTCGCCGCATATCTTCTTGATCTGATACAGGATCTGAAGTTGTCTGGCATTTCGAGTCAGCTAACTGATGTAGAGAGTGTCTATGCTTTTTCCGCGATGGCCATCTTCTTGCTACCTCAGTTCTTGCATGATGCCTGTTTTCCTTTTCTTGGGCATTACCTGGAAATTAAGAAAGATGCTCTTGCAAAAGGTACTACAACTAGTTCTTAAACAACAAAATGCCGACACACACTTTTGACATGTACATACAAAAAGAATTAGCTAAGCAGAAAATAAATTAAAATCTCTTGATATACATGTTTTTAACAAGTAGAATTTCTATGTAAACATATGACATGAGCATTTTAGAGCAAGGAGAAGAAGATTAGCAGTCTGTCAAAAATATAATTAGAGAAAGCACAAGGTGTGTTTAGCCGAAACCAATCAAATGAATATCTGTGGACTCTGCCACTGTGTCATTTCTCACACCATGCAACCTGAAGTCGTCCAATAAAGGGTACAGACAGTAATATGTTTACTAGTGTTTCCAATACAAGTAGTTTACCAGCATTATCCACATACATAGAACTCTCAACAGATAACAGACCAAATTCAGGATACAACTATTAAAAACAAGAATTATCATGTTCAATAAACGTACCAATGAAATATTTGGTTAATGTGTGAAACTATGGATATTTGGCTTTTTTAATCAAAACTGTGATACAATGACAAGCGAAGTAAATGAAGGGATAGAAAATGGTCACAACCTACATGGAACTGATATTGCGAGTAGTAATGGATGAACTGGTTCATTATCATTAGCAGGATTACCAGAAAAATAATCTGCTATGATTATGGCCACTGAACATTCAGAAATTCCTATTACAACAGATGCAATTAAAAGGAAGCTTCTCGACATGGAAGTGCCTTTGGAGTGAGTAGTTTGCAACATAAACGAAAGTATTTTCACCGAAATGGGTCTTCTGCGTCATCATTTAGAAATAACACATTTTAAAAGTGCCTCAAACAGTGAGATTAATGACATTGTACAAAACAGAACCTCAGATATCTTCATTGCAGGGATTTTATCCAGGTCTGTTGATAGAAGTGTATGGTATGTTGATTTGGACACTAGTGTGCATCCCACAGCAAATAAAAATTGGTTGAAGAATATAGTAAATGATGTTAGCGAGCATAAAATTGGGGCAGCGAATTAAAGAAATTCCAGTGCTGATTTAACAAAAGTTGTAGGAAAGACTTGCTATTATATCACAGTGAAAAATGAGGTTTGTTGTCCAACTGAAAGCAAATGTGTTGTCTGAGGAGGCTGACTGAACAAGGAAACTCAGTTGAATTTCTTAGTAATCATCTTAATATTTTTAACAAGAATCTAGAATCAGCTGCAACTGCAGGTTCTATTAATGGTGTTTATAAGCTGAACACTGAAAGAAGTAATTTGTTTGGAATGGTCCCTGCAACTTGTTGGCATACAAAACTGATCACTCAGTTGGAATCAAAGACTAGGTTATTTAAATGCACAGAACCTTACAAAAATGAAAGATGGTGTTGCTGCTGGAATGGTGTGTGAAGATGTTAACATCAGTATTAGTATGCAGAACTGTGTGGTATGTACTGAAGGCAAGCGAACGAAAGTGCCTTTTCCACACAAAGCAAAAAAAGCTCCACTAAGTTATGCATGAAAATCTCTGTGGACCAATGGAAGTTACGTCATTAGGCTGTGCAAATTATTTTCTCATTTTGAAGATGATTGCAGCTGAATGGGATTTGTGTGTTCCTTAAAGACAAAGGATGGCACTTGTGAAAACTTCAATAACTTCAGAAAGCGGTCGAAAACCACCCGGAAAGGAAAATTAAAATAGTGAGGAGAGCTAATGATGAAGCATTATGCCGTGTGAGTCTTTCCACTGTGTTGAAAAGTACCGGATTGTACATCAACAGACTAACAGTTATACACCAGAACAAAATGGTTCAGCAGAGAGGTTGAACAGAACTCTGGCAACAAAAGCAGAATGCATAGTATTAATGGTCAAATTGATAAAATGTTTTGTTGTAGAGCCTGTTAATAGTGCAGTATATTTGTGCAAGAGGCCTGTAGATTCAAGATTAGGGAATAATATTTTATTCCTAGGGAATAATATTTCATTCCTTATGAACTGTGGACAGGAAAGGAACTAAACATTAGGCATCTCAGGATAACTGGAGGCAAGGTCATGTTGCAGAGAGCAAAATAAGAAAAAGGTAAAAAATTATCTTAGTGGGATACAGCAATACCAAAAAAGGCTATAGGATTTATGATCCTGAAGCAAGTAATGTAACGAGAAGCAGAGATGTGACGACTGGAAAACAGAAATGAAGAAAACTGAAATACAGAATCATGAAGGAATCACGAGTTCAGTGGGGGTAAGATGAGGAAATGATGCTTCAGAAGAAAGTGAGTCAGAGGAAGAAACTGATCAAATACTTGTTCCACAAGAATATGGAGTGAAGAAGATTACAAGATCAAAAAGGCAGTTCAAATGAAACAAGAGATATATTATGAGATTTATTTTTGTGCTATCTTAGCCAGTTGATACCACAAAGGGGGCAATCACTCCACGAATACAGGTTGCCACTAAGAGATTCCACTGTTCCTGTCAGCAACTAGTGACATCGGCTGTTGCCACCCAACCACTAGCCACACGAGTGCTACACCCCCTGAGCTAGGCACTGCAGATCACCTGGATAAGACGCCACCCGATTGCAGCTCTAGTCAGTTCTTGGCCAGTTGTCGAGTAGCTCCAGTTGTAGTGCAGTTGCAACTTCCTCTATGAAAGCGGCACATTCTTTTGATTTCTGCCTCAGAACCCAATCACCATCCTGCCAGGGCAAGACTATTTTTGGCGACAAGATTATGTAATCAAAGAGTAAATGATGTTCTGAGCTGCTTGGGTTACAAACAGTATAGACTAGAGCCTTGCTTGTTTTTGAAACATAGAATAAAGGTTTCTTTACTATCATAGCTTTTTATGTTACTGATTCTTTTACTTTATCAACTGACATGTAAGACTGAATTCTTGAAACATAAGTTTGGGATCCAGAGTAAAGAATTTAAGAATAGCTAAAAACTGTTTAGAGATGGAAATAAAATATGACAAGATTAATGAAATGTTGTCTTTAAGTCATGAGAAGAACAATGAGCAGCTGGAAAGACTCAATATGACAGATCGTAAAACTGTAGAAGCTCCTACTGAAACTAAATCAGATTTTCTAAGGAAAAGAAAATAAGGTTGATAATGTTCCTTATCAAGCCCTAACAGGTAGTTTAATGTAGGCCTATGTGTCTACTTATAAGACCAGATATTTCTTTCAGTGTGAGCTATTTTAGTCAGTTTCTAATTCATAACTTTAACAAGCATTGGCAATGTGCTAAGAGAATTCTGAGATATTTGAGGAAGACTGAGGATTACTGTCTGTAGTTTACAAACAGAGATTTAGTACTAGTGGTTTTGCATATGCAGTTTAAGCAATTGTTCCTTGGACAGAAAAACATATACTGGTTTTATTTTTAAGTTGCATGGTTCTGTAGTTTCATGGCAAAGTGCTAAGCAGAAGACTGTTGCTCTTTCTAGCAAAGGTGCTGAGTACCTGGTTTTTTCTGATACTTGTCGTGATGTCATTTATTTAAGAAATTTATTACATTAACTGATAAGCTATGGCAAGTGACAATTTATTTCGTGATAATCAGACTCCATTAAACTTATCTCGGGAACTTCAAATCATAAAATACTGAAGCATATTGATATTAGACATCACTAATTAAAGGAAGTTCTGTCTAACAAAGATGTAAGGACAGTGTACTTACAAAGAAGTGATATGCCAGCAGACATAATGACAAAAGGATTAAGGAAAAAAATTATGAATTTAAGAACTGTATCAGTCATGCTGTTTTTAAGAAAATCATTTTAATGTCTTGAAGTTGGGATGTTGAGTTTAGTATAAAGCACTCAAACGAAAATGTGGAATGTTGTGAGCCACAATCTTTGCCTGTCTTTGCTCACTCACAGGATGTGCCTACTTCACTGTCTACTTGCCAGTGCGTATCTACTATTGTGTCAAGTCCTGCCGTGTACCACCTGATGTTTAATAAAGTGTACAGTAGTATGTTTACCGATCATCTCAATACAAGTAGTTTGCCATCAGTATCCATGTGTAGAACTCAACAATCTGGCTATATATGAGGAAGGAACTATTCTGTCATCCACCTAAGCGAATGCAAGTGCCTTAGTCACACCACTACTTCATTCAGTTCTTTAAGAGATAATACAGAAGGAAATTACTGCAGTGAAACGACTTTTAAGGCTCTGATCAGATAACATGTTGGCTGTCAATTTTGCCTGCGGTTTGTAATCAATTAATGCAGTCAAGTACGTTAAATTTTTCCCCATTCAAATCACTTCCCAGGTAGATTTAAATATTCTCTGCTAACACAAGGAGGAGAAAGTAGATTAGTTGACAGGTAATGGCAAAAATTATTACATGTTCTATACAAAAAGTAAATTAAATGCATAACAAGGGTCTGTTGCCAGAATGAAATTCTCACTCTGCAGTGGAGTGTTCATTGATGAAACTTCCTGCCACATTAAAACTGTTTGCCAGACAAAGACTCAAACTCGAGACATTTGTCTTTTTCTGGGAAGTCTTCCACCAACTGAACTAACCGAGCACAACTCACGGCTTGGCTTTACAAGCTTTAGTTCTGCCAATACCCCATCTCCCACCTTCCAAATTTCCTGGCACAGGTAAACCTGGAAGGACAGGTTGTGAGTCGTCCTTGGGTAGCTGAGTTTTAAGTCGCCCTTGGGCAATTCAGTTGGTAGAGTACTTGCCCACAAATGGCAAAGGTACTAAGTTCAAGTCTTGATGAAGCACCCAATTTTAATCTGCCAGAAAGGTTTCATGTTCCATCAATTTCAATAAAAAAAATTATAACCTAAGAATCTCATAGTGCAGCTTCACATGAAACTGACCAATTTCCCTTCTTGGGTGAAAAACAGACACAAGATACAAATAAAAAATTCCAGCTAATGGGTCCTTGTGACTTGATTGTCTAGATCATGGATTGTTGATACACAAGACACAGGACGCAGGGCAAAACCACGCGGTTGGTCTAATTCTTATTTATTTAGTAAGACAGTCATTTTACAACATAATAGGCAATAAATTTAAGGTATGACTGCCACACCAAAACATTTGTGGAGGGGGAAGGGGGCTGGTAAAAGGAGAAAATTTCTTGGGGGTATTGTACCAGTATAAATCATACACTGAACTGCAGTAATAAAGTATACTGCTTCTGCTGTGTATCAAGCAACACAGGTACAACCATTTGGCTTGTGTCTGTCAGCTCCGAGCAGCTGCCTCCAGCTGGTACTCACAAACACAGACATCTTTCTGCTTCCACACCACTTTCTTCTTGTTGCAACTCATCGTGACATACTTATGCCTATTTTTCTCCTATGATAACTACAGAACCAAACTGGTTATCAATTTCAAAATTTAACTGTGCATTACAAAGGACTGGACAGCATGGCAGTAAAACTGTTACACAATAGCTGCAACACACATTGAATAAACTGCCTGCAAGTTTTATACCACTGTCATATTGTGTAAATTTTGGTGAAGTTCACAGCAGTCTACCTGGCATGTTTTGGAAAGGATCCATGATGGGGACGACTTTGTTATGTCTTTTTACTGTGAAATACTATTAATGTACTAGTTTCATGAACTAACATTAAAAGTATAGCATATTATGTGTTTTCTTAGCTTGTGATTCATGTGAATCATTATTGTACTGATGAAAACTAGTATAAATGTGTTGCTACTGTCCATGGTGGCTAGTGCACTGCTGGGTTCTTTTAAAGTGAGAAAACCAGCAGCCCCAACAGCATAGGGGTCATGTACAACAGTCCAACAGCAGTGACAGGCGGGTTTCTTTGCCACAGGTTCCCTTACCTGATAGGGACTTCTTTACACAGGATCCCATACTTGATGAGACATTTCTTTCACTGTTAGAGGCCAAAGTTAGGCGAGGCCTCTTTTAGGATCCTAAGCTTATGTTTCCTTCAATGTACTTGAATTTTTACACACATTTCATTAATTTGCCATAGAATGTCGTGAGGAGAACTACATACACCACTGGCCATTAACATCACTGTGGACGTTGGAATAACTGCAATATGTGCTGATTCAGAACCCAGTACTTCTCACTCCTTGACCGCCAGCAATATTAAAGCATTTTTCTGCTTAGTGGATGTCTCAGAGTTTCCAATTCACCACTCCTTTACACAAATGTGTGTAGCGTATTGTCCTGGCTGGAGATCCAATGTTAATAAATCTCTTTCACTATTCTCACCAATTATGGCCAGAAAAGATAAATTATCACTTGAAATGCTGCTGACCTGAATTATTGTTTCATCAACTGGAGGGGGGGGGGGGGGGGGGGGGAAATCCACTTCCCCACATTACACGCATTTTACTTCATTCAAATTCTTTGGTGCTGATGAATGCAAATTTAATGCCGTTAATGCTCTCAGCACCACCTGCAAACAAAAAGGACCTCCAGCCAGGACAATACGCTGCAGGCATTTATAAAAAAGAAGGATGGACTGGAAATGTCTGAGACGTCTGTTGAACAGAAGGATGCTTTAATAAGGGTGAAGCACGCACATGGGCAAGCAAACTCATTTTATTGGCCATCAAAGAGTGACAAGTACTGGGTTCCAGAACAGCACATTATCATAGTTATTCCAGCACCCTCAGTCATATTGCTTTCCTCATAATTTTCTACATTAAATTAATGAAACCTGTAGAATAAATCAAGTAGCTTGAGGGAGACAAACAGATTATTCTAAGACAGACCTCTTCTAGCTTTAGCCTCAGAAAAAAAACCTTATCAGGACTGGGAACCTGTGGTAAAGAAACCCACCTGTGGCTGCTGGATCATCCCATTTTACACCACATCGGAACATTTTGCTGCTCGACCATCACAGATATTGAAGTTTTATGTGAACCTTCAGGCATGTCCCCAATGAACATTGGAAAAGTTTTAACATTTGTTGAAGAAATGTTTGCCGAGATGCGATTTTGTGCAGAACAAGCATGAATTTCTCTCGACTTTGAGCTGTTCTATCTCTGACAAAATTTTATTGACAGACGTGAAACTTTCCCATCTTGTACAACTTAAAGCGTCCTCTTAAGAATAATAATAAAAAGAATTTTACTAATCCCATTTAGACACTACTGAAGACAAAATTGCCCGAAAAAATTTCGAAGTTTGGTTTCTTACATTTCAGGGACTACAGGTATGACGAACGTGAAACTTTGCATGTAGTAGCCTAACAACACAAGGTTCTAAAACATGTTTCATTTATGTACCACTTTCCAATGCTGAAAAAATGATGCGCAAAATTGAAGATTTTGCAGAAATGTTAAAAATGCAGTGTTTTCGGCCTGTTTTTGCAGACAACTTGAGCTACAAAATTCTCCAGACAGGGCTCATCACAAATACCATGACTTTTACCATAAAAAAGTTCGATTATCCAAGGCGGGCTACATAATTTGAGCCAAAGTTGGTCGCGAAACCGCGGTATGGAAAAAATTTAATTTCAGGTTCTTTTATATTGGAGTAAATTGCATGCTGAAGTTGAACCTTAGCACACAATAGGTCGGTAGCACAAGGACGTGGAATACTAAATTTCATTCAATTATTATCCAATGCTCTAAAAAATGCATCGAAAAGAAGATTTTTGTGAAAAAATGAAAATAGGATGTATTCGACGCTTCTTTTACAAATGCCGTTTTCCCTTAGAAGTTTCAAAAGCAGTCTCATTCGAAACAACGCGTTTTAAGTGGCCCAAGGTCAATGGGTTTAATTTCCAACATATGCTAACAATGTTGTATAAATTGTTGCAAATCGCGCAGCAAATAATGAAAAGAAGTACATAAATGATACTTTATATTGGAAAACCTTGTATTTTAAGTTGTTGTTGTCCAAAGGTCCATATATTTTCATGCCCGTAATCAACGAGATATAAGAAGACAAAGTTAAGATATTTGCTGCGTGATTTTTCCGGCTACTTTGCGACAATTTATACAACATTGTTGGCGTATGATGGAAATTAAACCCACTGTCCTTGGGCCACTTAAATTACATTGTTCCGAAAGAGACTGGTTTTTAATAGAAAACAGTGTTTTCATTTTTTCACAAAAATCATCTTTTCGACGAATTTGTAGATAATTGGAAACCAGCAGTTGAATGAAATTTTGTATTGCACACCCTTGCGCCACAGACCTATTGCGTGTTACAGTTCACGTTCAAGGTGCACTTACGCAATTTTATAGAACTTCGTTTCATGCAAAATTTGGTCGAAGACACAGAATTTTTAACATATTTACTTCAATTTTGCACTTATTCAGTATCGCAAAGTGTTAAACAAATGAAACATTATGTTCTAGAACTTTGTGTTGGTAGGTTACTACACGTAAAGTTTCATTTTCGTCATGCCTGTAGTCCCTCCCACATACGATTGATTGATTGATCCATCTTTAAGCATTTTTCATGCAACTGATGTCGTCATTTTACATACATTATATAATTACAAAATAAGTCATACATTTTTAACATTCTGAATGAGTAAATATGTTTTATACTGCACATGTTTAGTAGTCATTAAACATAAATGCGTTGTGCAGAATGACAAAAGGAGATACTGTATGTGTAATACAATACACATGCTAAAAGAAACATTAACAAATATAAATGAGACAGGCTTAATACATGTTAACCACTGGGGAAAATGCATTATGTAAATAAAGCACAACAGCATGGTACAATAACATTTTTAGAAGAACTTATGTAATAGGGTGGTCATGTCATACAGCAGTTTTAATAGATTAGACCATTTTTATTACATACTTTAAATTCTTCTATTGTATAGAATGCTTTTTGTCCAAGCCACCTTTTTGTAATATTTTTGAAGACATTCAGTGATACACTGTGTGCAGTAGGTGGTAGCATGTTAAATAATTGTATCCCAGTGTATGTGTAACTGGTTTGGTTTTTTTTAAGCCTAGTAACTGGGATGTCCATCATCTGCCTTTGGCGTGTGTAATGACTATGTACAGACTTGCGCAGTTTATAGCTTTCTTGGTTTTCCTTTATGTGCACCAAGCAACAGAGAATAAACAGTGATGTAAGTGTCAGTATTTTTAACTCTTTGAAATAGTCTCTACATGATACCTGGTTTCTCACTCCAGCAATACACCTAATGGCCTTTTTCTGCCAAAGAAAAATTCTTTTTGCCCCAGAGGTGTTGCCCCATAACAGTACTGCATACATGAGGTGGCTATGAAAAAAGGCATAATAGGCATTTAGCAGTAGCTTGTCCATCACACAAGTCCTGAGCTTAGTTAGCAGATAGGTGACTCGGGATAACTTTTTGCATACATAATTGGTGTTAGTTTCCCAGCTTAATTTTGGGTCCAGATGAATGCCAAGAAGCTTAACTGAGGAACTACAGTTGTCATTGTTACATAGGCTGAATAGAATGTTTACAGTTTTAGAGTGGTTAATTTGTAATTCATTTGCTCCGAACCATACACTGGATATTCTGAGTTGTTCTGCACTTTTCCGCTTGAGTATGTCCAAGGCCCTATTGACTGTAAGAAAGGTGGTGTCGTCTGCATGTAGTATGGACTTACAAGGCATCATATTGGACAAATCATTTACATAAATTATGAAAAGCAAGGGTCCAAAGCACAGACCCTTGTGGCACACCTCGTGTTACACCCAGTGTGTGTGATTTTTTTCTGTTAAAATTTACTATTTGTTTTCTCTCACTCAGATAAGACGTAATCAGAGATAGTACTTTGCCTTCAAAACCATACGAGCAGAGCTTATTTAATAGAATTCTGTGGTTGACAGAATCGAAAGCTTTACTTAGATCTACAAGTGTGGCATTTACAGAAAGTTTTGATTCAAATGCAGACAAAGTGAAAGAAATAATATTTTCCACTGCCTTCACAGTTGATAACATAGGTCTGAATCCAAATTGAGAATCACTAAGGAGGTTGTTGGCCGATAGATGCTTATGGATTTGGAGTTGCATGCAATGCTCTATTACTTTTGATAGAATGGGTATAAGAGAAATTGGTCGATAATTACTTGGACATGACTTGTCTCCTTTTTTGTGTAGTGGTGTGACCACTGTCATTTTTAAACATGTTGGGAAACAACCACTAGTAAACACCCAATTTACAAGTACACAGAGTGGAGATGCTATTATATCTCCTATTATTTTAATTACAAAATTAGAAAGACCATAAATGTTTTCTGCTCTTGAACTTCTTAATTTTGCAACTGATCTCATGATATCACTTAACTGGACCTCTTTCCATTTACATGTAGGAGGAATGTGTTCCAAATGTTGTAGGAAAGATACAGCTTCCTTTAGGTCCTGTTGACGTTTATTGTTTGTCTCAGCTGCAGCAGACGAACTTACGTCACAAGCATTAACGAAATAGGCATCGAATTCATCTGGTGTGATATTCACATCACAGTCATCACTTTTACAATTCTTCTTTCTCCCCAGTTCCGTCTTTACAACATTCCATGCAGCTTTACATTTGTTGCCAGAATTATTAATGTAATTGTCATTTGCCTCACACTTTGCTAACCTGATTTCTGATCTGTATTTACTCTTTAACTTAATATAACTAGCTTTGTCTGCACCATGATTTTTATATTTTTCATAATAAATCATAACCAATGCTCTAAGCCTCTGCAGAGCGGGTGTGAACCACTTGGGTGTATAGTCATGTTTTCTGGTTGTTGCAGTATTTCTTTTCAGAACTTTTGGACAACAGGTCTTAAAAATGTCTGCGAGTATATTGATAAAAACTGTAAGTGTATCCTCGACACTTTCACTATAAAGTAGGATGTCATTCCATCTAACCATCTGCAACTGTGCCCTGTAGTTGTCAATATTTTGATCTTACAGTAGCCTGATATGCTTTGCTTTGGGACAGTTAGATATAGGTTTATTGATTTTTAATTTTAACCATATCCCCTCATGGTCTGAAAGAAAATAAGTACTGAACAACCCTAGCTCATACAGATCTTTTTCAACATTGGTGATAACATTATCAAGACAGGATAACTGACTTGTTGGATTGTTATTAATGCAATATAGATCATGTGATCTTAACATATTCTGTAGATAAAGCTGCTTTGATGTCTTTAGCTATATATCAATGTTTATGTCTCCAAATATTAATATTCTATATTTGCTTAACTTTTCAAAGTGTAAGATTATTTTTTCTAAGACCTGTGTAAATAATTCACTGTCACTATCTGGAGCATGGTATACTGACACTATTATGAGTTTTAGTATTGGAAGTAGCATTGCAGCAGCTTCAAGCACATTCTCTATACAGTATTCAGCAATGTTAAAGACACTATATTGCAAATCAACCACTGAAATTTTATCGGATGCCAATTATTTCGGGTGATTTTGCTAAAAATTTTCTGGCATTACTGTCCAAACACTTCCTGAGAGCTCGAAGTTGCCAGAAATTCACGCTCACTCTCTGCAAAGTTTCACCTGGTAATAAATAAGTGACTATATCTCACCCAGTGTTGCTTCGACAAAAGTTAAGCTCCACCAATGTTCACTACAGACATACGCAAATGTTCACCTAAAACTTCAATGAAATCTTTTGTGGCCGAGCTGGGCGTCCCTAGTGAGTAGACAGGGAAATGACCCTGCTGTTTTACAGCTATTGGGCGTGACCCCTATGATGGTGGGGACGCTGTTTTTTTTCCCTTTAAAGAATCCAGTTGTGGACAAGCCACGATGAAGAACAGAAACGCATTTATATTATTTTTACATCTATACAATAATGCTTCACATAAATTGCAAGATATGGAAACAAAATATGCTATACTTTAAACAGGAATGAAATTAGTACATCAATAGTATCGCACACTGCACAGAAAAAAAGAAACCATAGTCCTCTAGAACATGAATCCTTTCCAAAAATGTCATGCAGACTACTGTGAACTTCACCAAAATTTAAACAATGTGACTGTGGTCTAAAACTGTTCTGTAGTTATTATGGCAAAAAAACAGGTGAAGTATGTCACAAGTTGTGAGACACACACCCCCCCCCCCCCCCCACTTTTTAGTTCTTCTTCCTTGTCATCAGCGCTTTTGATATTACCTTCCCCAGAGAGTACTAAACAATTGTAGAATGTACCAAAATATGTTGGGTTTAATTTGAGTTCCAGCAGAATATGGGCATATTTTCAATGTACCTCCTGTTTTTTTATTTCGGCTTTATATGCTCACATTGCAAAACCAAATCCAGTTATTTGGATGGTTTAGAACATGTTATTTCTAATGAAAACAGTCTAAAACACCCAGAAGAAGACTTTCTTTAAAGTGGACTAGAAATACCTATTTTTTGCATGCTTACAAAAATCATCAATTTTTCCCTCAATCTTTCGGAAAGTAGGAGAATGAAATTTTATATTTTAAGACCTTGTCCTTACAGGCAAAGTTTCAGACAAATCCTGCAATTATTTGCATAAAGATAAAAGGTAAACTTAATTTTTTTCCAAGCATCTACCTATTTTTTTGGCAGACTTTGCTTCAAATTATCTATATGAAAATTGCTCAAGAAATATTTCTTTATTATTTCACACGAGTGCAAAAAGTTGCACAAGAGGCCTAGGTTTGTGTCTTATGAAAATACTGCCAGAAGCATGTCTCAAAGTGGACAGAAACTCAGAGGTGCACTTTCGATAGCTGCACTATAGGGTAAAACAAATGACTGTCTCTGCAAGTATTGTACTGGCAACAGTAAAACTTTACCTACATTCATGGGGAACACAAAATTTTTAACAAAATCTATGATGGTCATGCAGGAACCTCTAGACGACTTGGTGTGACACTTCATGTTCTGGCATCATCCACAATATGTCTATATGATAAAGTGTTTTCTTTGCAAATTTTCATTTCTTGATATGGTGTAATACCTTAACAGGTATGAAGTACACATTTCCCAATACCATAACCATAAATGTTAAAACTATCAAATCTTTACATGCGTCCATGGGCAATTTACATTTTTCATGTTCTTTGTTGTGGCAAAATTTCGAATGTATTATTCTGATTGTGTAGGAGAAAGAAAGGATACCGCAAATGCCACAATGACAGATGTGGCACATTCATCATTTTCAAACAGTGAATCTTATTGTGAAACGCTAAAACAGAGAATGTGCTACATTAATCTACTGAATGTCGTCGGATCATAGTATGTGCTATATACAATAATTAGAAGACCCAACAAATATAAGAATTATGTATACCATCAACCATTTGACATCCTCTGCCAGATACGAGATTCCTCTACACTTCTCCATCCATTTCAATTTTGTGTTACCTGAATTCATTTTACTCATACACTTTTTAATGATATCCACCTGTCTTCCACTTGATTACCATTTCAGTCTTTCCTATACCTTGAAAACCAACAAAGAACCTCCATGAACCACATGGCTGGCTACATGGCACAAACACTTAAACTTTGTTTTTACTTCTTGAACTATAGTTGTTTGCATGGTTCACCATTTGGTTTGGCTTCTAACCTAATGACAAATCGGTTTTCGAATGGTTTTCACACTAAATGCTTATGTCACATTGCTCCAAGAGAAAACTCATAATACATGCAGATGGTAAGCTTTGAGGAGGAGGAGGAGGAGAAGAAGAGGATCAATGGAGAATCGTACACTGTATCCTTTTTGCTAGCTGCTATGTCCAGATAAAGACATACCAACTGAAGCAACACCAACAATATTATACATCATATTTGACAGATGCCAAATAAGAAGGAAGGGGATTTCTAGTCCCTCATAGTAGAATGGCAAAAAGATGTGCTAGCCATGACGTTTTTTCCTTTCAAACTTAATGTGGAAGAAGCTATTGTGAGAGATGATCTTTCAAAATAATATGATTGTATTCCCTGAAAACGTTCACTTGTTAAAAATAGGAAACTGGTCCCAGTCAATTAACATTGAAAATAATATATGTGTATGGAGAACAGTTTTTGTAAACTGTTCTCAAAAGTGAGTGTTACTCTCCAAAACTTGCTATCAACAGAATTCCACAGGGATTTAAGATGATTAGTGATATTTTCAAGCCCCAAGTTGAAGGCTTTTCTCTAAGTGAACTTCATTCAGGATAACCTAATAATAAACATGCAAAACAAGAGGACATACAGAAAACTGTTGCAAGAATAAAAGAGAACCCAAAATGGAAAGACCATACAGAACTCAAACAATAAAAGCAGAGCATTTGGAATATAGCAAAAGAAGAAACTGTTAACTCAAAATCAAAGCAGATGAACATAAAAATTAGAAATAAAGGTAGTTTAATAGATAATTATAAGGGCCTGGCAAACTTTATAAACAACTGCTTTAGTAATATAGCAACAAATCTGCAAGAAAAGCATCCTAAAACACAACAGACAATGGCAAAGAACTATGTATCTCTCACAATGCTACTGCTACCCACCAATGAAGGGGAAATCAGTGGCATTGTACATAAATTCAATAGTAAATCATCCAAAGGTTTAGATGAAGTTCCAATGTGTGTACTAAAAGACTGCATTAGCAGCATAAAAGAACCCTTAGCAGACATTATAAATGAGTCGATCTCATCAGATTGCTTCCCTAATTATCTAAAGCATGCAAAAATTCTTCCCATACACAAAAAACGTGATACAGAAAATATAGAGAATTACAGACCAGTTTCACTGCTATCTTTCTTTTTCAAAAATAATGGAAACTATTATGAAAAACAGACTTATGGAATACTTAAATAAATACCAACTCCTATGCAAAGAAAAGTTCGGTTTCAGGACTGGAAAGGGAACAGAAGCAGCTATAGAACAATTTACAAGAGTTGTTCTAGAAGCCCTAGATAAAGGAGGACAAGTAACAGGCATTTTCCTAGATCTCAGTAAAGCATTTGATACAGTTGACCATAAAATACTACTAGGTAAACTTGAAGCACTAGGAATCAGGGGGGTTGTAAATAAATGGTTTACATCTTACCTTGCAGACAGAGTGCAGAGGGTGGAGATTTCTCAAATTTCAAGTAGCTCAAATTATTTGGTGAAACATCTTTCAGATGAAGAATATTTGAACATTGGAGTACCTCAAGGGAGGTGTGTTAGGCCAAGTACTATTTCTTATTTATGTTAATGACTTCCCAAAGCGGGTAACACAAGGTGAAACAGTGTTATTTGCTGACGACAGCAATATAATAATTACAGACAGGACACCAGAAATGTTAAATGTAAAAGCTGAAAAGGCACTTACAGCAGTTCACAACTGGTCAAAAACAAGAAAGTAACAAAATAAGTCTTGGGTGAACAGCCCGGTATGAGTGGGCATAGGACAATATTTCAGCAATCGACCACGTTGCCATCATCAGGTGCGCCGATGTATTGACCGGCAGTGTGCCGGCGCCATGTATATATAGGACAATCCCCCTCCCGCTCCTCTCTCAGGCAACTCCTATGAGCCGGTGCGGTCCGCGCCCCACGCGTGGTCCAGGTACATGGCCCCGGCCCACCGCCGGTCAGTACATCAGCGCACCTGATGATGGCAACATTGTCAATTGCCGAAATGCTGTGTCCTATGCACACTCATACCAGGCTATTCACCCGAGATTTATTTCGCCATAAAATACGCCTGGAGAAATTGCAGAATCACAACAAAGTAACCTTTAATGTGAAAAAGACTAATAACATAAACTTCTATATAAAGAAAAAACCAAATATGACAAAAAGTTCAAAATGAAACCATAGAATGTGTAGCCAGCACAAAATTTTTGGGTATGTATGTTGATCAACAATTAAAATGGGATGAACATACTAGGATGCTTGGGAAAAAAATTACCACAGCATGCTATGCCTTACGAATATTAGTCTCTGCATGCAATAGTTCATGCCAGAGAATGACATACTTTGCACACATACATTCTATAATAAGTTATGGCATAACATTCTGGGGTGCAAATGCCCAAAATGTGAAATGTGTGTTCAGATTGCAAAAATGAGCTATCAGAATAATGAGCAAGAGTCACAAAGAGCACACTGCAGTGAGCTATTTAAAAAATGGGGTACTCTGACAATCCCAAGTGAATATATCTTGCAAACTACAGTTTTTATTCACAAAAATATTGAGCAATATTTAGCAAACAGCTGCATACATGATCACCAAACCAGAAACAGTAATTGTTAGACAGAATGAATAAAACTAAAAGCCAAACCACTATGTTTTACCAAGGTGTCAAGGTATACAATAAATTGCCACAAGAAATCAAAAACATAAAGTAACTCTGTAAATTTAAAGCATTCCTTAAAGAATATTTATCAAAAAATAGTTTTTACTTGATTAGAGAATTCATGCAGCATAAAATTGGCATAAATAAATAATCAGGTTAATCAATTATAAAGTGGACATTCTAGATTGTAATTTACCCTCGCAAGTATTAGAGGAGTCTTGAGATCTATTTCTTTTGATTGAAGCAGGTTCTTCTGCATTATGTAATTCAATGATAAATTGTGTGTGTAATATACATAGCTTATGTGATTAAATAATGAACATATGTATATATAATGACGACATCCATACAAAGAAATTTGTTTACGGATGAATAAATAAAATTAACAGAATTTACGCTGCATTATTGTTTGATTTCAGTTACAATAATTTTGTAATTGATGTCTTGGTGAACTGAGCAGTAAGGCCAGATATGTCAGTCAGTCACAGCTGTTTCTCAGCACCACATGCTAACTATGTTGCCTGATCTCTGACAAAGAGTGTTATAACGTTTGGTAGCACCTTTTTCTTGGTGTGCACACAACATTGAGCATATGGCTTGGGTACAAGCTGGCAACTGTTCCACACCACTGGCCTCTATCAAGCACAAAGCTAAAATATAATACTGTTACCCATTTGATATCCACTGATGGATAAAGAGCTCTCTCCATACTAATTCATGTAATACAATATTCAGTTAGCTGTATCCTTGTTGCCTCTGAACATTTTCTAGTGTCACATACACTCCTTACATTAGACTGTCACTTAGTCATTTCTTCTCTCTTTGAATACAGCCATCTACCACCCTCTATTTCATTTCACTCACAGCTACATGTTCACTACAGTTTGTTGCTTATATCGCATTTCAACCTAACCTAGGTATGCCTCTGGTTCTACAAATTAGTCTGGCACTATGACCAAATTCCACAAAATGCTGTGGATTTTTTTAAGAGGGGAGGTCAAGTGCTCTGATCTCTCTTTGCTTGGGCGACATTATTATATTACCCAACAGGACAATGCCAACAATGAATATTAGTCAGGGGGAGGGAGGGAGAGAAAGAGATTTACCATGGCCAACTACCACATTCCCAATGGTGCAGTTTGAGTGTGACAATTTACTGGCTAACTCTGGAAAAGAAACTTGATTCTTTCTGTCAACAAAAATTAAATCCAGTTGTGATTTACAGTAGTGTATGTGTATGGTATCAATTTTTCCCATTAATGTGAAACACATAGTGCACTTCCCAGTTTTCAACAATAAATTCATCAGCACAATACTGATATTTCAGAGGAGCACTAGACTAATATTATTCACAAAGATTTAACATGCTTTAAACATGGAAAACTCTTCATATCTTTAATGATCTGACTTTTTTAATACACAGATGACAAGATAATGTTCCCAGTCTTCGCAAACCCTTCCAATGCAGCTTGCTAGGCTGCAGCAATACAAAGTAAAAGCCACCAATACACAGTGAATGAGAATTACACTCTACAAGAAACTAAACTGATTCCTGCATCAAACGAACTACGAAAATTATTCACGTCAAACCACGTCAAGTAAACTGGTATTAACTGATAAAAAAGTACTAAACAAGTAACGTATACGAGGCACACTAATCGCATGTCTATACCTGTAAATACGTCAGCAGCAAAATACTTACACTGTAAACAAAGGACTGTAAATAATGAAACAGCGGATATAAGTACTTATAACACTAACGTGAATTCGCATTCGTTTGCCTTAACTTCAAAATTCTTGGACGCTTTATAGTGAAACTATACGGTCGTGATCACAGTATTTGCTAACTGCTACCGAGGAGCAAACATGTTTACTACATACTGTCCACATGTAACATTTACAATCATCACTCACAATGTGTTCTAGTTGGATCTCCTTTTCCCCATGGCCTCAGGTAAGGCGAAGTAACTATTTCATGTCTTGTAAAATTTGTTCTGTCATGCGCGCTCTTCCGTCTTCCTCTGCATTCCCTTACAAATCCCCCGACTTCACGAGACGTAAATTGCCACTGTCTACGAGGAACAAAGTCAGAAGTGCCCGGATAGTACTTTTTCAGCAATGGCACAATCGTAGACAAATTTTGATCTTCTACAGACTTCAATTCTTCTTGTGGTTCATCATCACAAATTTCGCCTTCCTCTGGTTCATCTTGACTTCCTTTAGTCATATCCGTTAAACGCTTCTCAATGCCGTCTGCCATTTATCTTCCTAGATCAATGGATAATGCTGACACAAATACTTACAAAACAACAAATTTCAACTAAAACCGTTCACTACATTTCTTCACACTCTGATATCACAAAGACACAACTATCACTTGAAGCAAAGATTCTAGAAGTGAATTCTGTCAAAGATAGTCGAAGACACTATTTGCACTGTACATGCAAAACGATTGCACTTTTCATTGTATTTCATGCTTTTGCATCGTTATACAGTTGTATTTGATTTAACAAACGTACTTTTCTAATTCTTAAAACAGCAAGTAAGGAAATATTTCCCGTTAAAAGCGCTCTTTTACATATCGTATAACTCCTTCATTTTGCTATACCAACCTCCTTGTGAGTTTGATAGTTGATACGAGTAGACGTTGGTTTATACCAACTTTTTATTCTGACCATGGTTCTGACCTCCGATTTATAACTTCCAAACATGATAGTGTTAGCTGGCAATTTATTTGGGAATAAATGTGCAACCAGTCGCTTTATTATTTTTTATTGTTTTTTGATAAGGTTTATTGTACCATCACTAGTTTGCGAGCCATTGCAGGCTCATCATAGGAAGCAGGTGTGTACAGGTGTGTACAGGAACGTGGATGAAATGCAGCCAGACGCTGTGGTAATGGTGAGTGCACCCCGTCGTGATATCCAGGGCAAATCAAAACAGCATCTAGCTGCACTTGGTACACGATATAACGTTTCTCTTAACATCACCATCTGATGATGACCCCACAGTGGCTCGAAAACTAGTTAGTGGTGCAATAAATCGCATCAGAAAACCGACTGGTTGCAATTTACGAGTTTACTCAGATAAATCGCCAATTTAAAGCGCAGTTATAGCTTGTCATCCATATAGGACATAACGAAATGACAGTTACAAATCTAGGATTGATTGCGTTGGTGCATCGATACTGTTCAAATAAATAACAAAAAAATCAAATTTTAACATTCTTTCAGATTTATTATTGAAGCTTATCCACACTGTCGCCGAATTTGATAGGTCCACAAGCCTGAGTTTCATTGTATAAGAGTGATGGGAGGGGAATGACCATACAGCTACTTTATACTTTTATTTACAGGCTGGTTTTGGAGCGTTATATCTCCATGTTCAAAGCAAAGAATTCATTTGGTGGTATACAAATTAAGCAGCAGAGAGACCTTACTCATCCTATTTGGTTATTGACAGCTGAATTACTAAAATTGTCAAAAGAGTTGGCTATATGCGCCCTTCAAAAGTAACATACAAGACATATACATCAGTAAAAATATGCAATACTGAGGGTCAATTCTAGGTTTCTGTATCTTCAGAAGTTTGGAATTGGCAATCTACATCTACATCTATACTCTGCAAACCACTGTGAGGGGCATGGTGGATGGTCAGTATTTCATCCTTTTGTATTGTGTCACACACGTTCTTGAAACATCATTTGTCATTTTTCATACAGCAATGCTATGTCTTATTACTGTCATTAGTGCAGTGATCTGACCTTACATATGCACAAGACTTGTACAACTTCGGATTTTTGCACTGATAACCTCGCCCTTGAGCGCCCATAAGATCCTTTCAAATTGCTCACATTGGGAATGAGCCATAATGTTCTGAAACTAGTCCATAAAATAAACTTATTTACTACTATAGCTGCAAGGTTTTTTCTTCCATTAGATGAATTCTTTTAGTGCTCAAACTCCAGATATGAATCTTAGGCAGAAACGAAGTCATTGAGAATGCATTATATTGTATTTTATTGATCCACTAAATCACAACATTGTACAATTTCTACGTCCAATGTTGGACAAGTCAGCTGCATATATTTACAATTTAGTGTGTTAAATGAAGGATTTTGCAAAATTACAAGAACATAACAGACATTGCACTACATGTATACTTTCATTAATTAGGTGTATGCAGCCTTTTTTACTGTAAAATGAAATAATGTGTGGTAGAATGAAAAATGATGGGAGCATGTTGCAAACAATACAGAGAAATACCTTACAGACATTAAGAAATCATGTACATAATACACAACTCGACAGCCATAAGTAAACATTTGTTAATTGATTAATTAACATTTACAACATTTTCCAGAAAAATAGTTAGCTGTGGAACACTTTACTTGAACAGCCCCTGCATTTTTGTTGCTTTAACTTCAACTGGTACCAGTAAGTTTATTGTACATCCATATCCAACATGCAGAAACTTTTTTGGTTATGAGTTGTTCTGCATTGTCACAAGTGGGATAGCCTGTTGCCTGGTTTCATAACTACAAATGTGCCCATTAAAAGTCAGTGGGCTGTCTTTCTTTTTTTTTAAGGTAGGTCTTAATAAGTGGTTCACTCACTAACGCTGAGAGTATCTGTCAACTAGTGATATTGGTTGGGATCCCTCTTCCAGTGAATCACCTCCCTACTATTTGTTGAGAGACATACAAAATAAATGGCTGAAAAATTTACCCATCCAGAATGTTCAAACCAGATGTCACAATATATTTACGCAGTTTCCTGGTGTTAATGGTGAAGCCACGAATGCTGACACCATTATCAAGGGCTGTAAGATTTTCACTGACCATGATTTATTCGATTTGATATCAGAGAGCATTAATACTTGCACAGATCATGTAAATTTCCTTATAAAAGTGACCAAAAAACGAGTTGTTTAATGCACTTTTGAGTCTTTGTACATGTCTGGCATTCTTCATGAAGGCAAAACGAATATGTAAAAATTTTGGAACATTTCTGGCACAGAAGCGGAAATCTTTCCTCAAATATGTCATAGTGAAGTTTCCTTTTCTTTTGAGATGTGTTAGAATAGATAACACTCACACAAGAGAGGAACATAAAAGAAAATGATGATTTGGCCCTTATTGTGATGTTATGGAGGGATTCACAAAAAAACTGTAGATGATATTATACAACAGATGAATGCCTTACAGTGGATGAAATGTATCTTTTTAGGGGCTGTTGTTCTGTAAGAGGACAGGGACGGAAGTCGGCCATGCCCTTTCAAAGGAACCATCCCAACATTTGCCTAGAGCGATTTAAGGAAATCACGGAAAACCTAAATCAGGATGACCAGACGCGAGATTGAACCGTCGTCCTCCCGAATGCGAGTCCAGTGTGCTAGCAACTGCGCCACCTCGCTCGGTTCAGTACCGAATGACAACCATGTGATTCTTTAGCTTCTCCAGGCGTATTTGTTGATGGAACAGTTCACGGGTGTATTGTCGGTTCATAGTGTCCAACACGCAAAATATTTTGGCGAAAAAACATGTTGCCAATGTCATGAGCGCAGACGAACTAATCTCAAGAGGGTGCATGGTCAACGAATATCCGTTGGCCCTGAGAGCCGCTCCGTCCACGATCCGCATCCGCGGCCGAACATTTGCAGAGAGTCTCCTTAATTAAGCTAAGAGTTGGTCCCCGAGCCTTGCTAAGAATATAGCCACAATCTCGTCTGATAACATCGTCCCTGTACGAATTTGTATGGGCTCTCTAACGATACTATCCCAGTATTTGGAACCGAGCGAGGTGGCGCAGTGGTTAGCACACTGGACTCGCATTCGGGAGGACGACGGTTCAATCCCGTCTCCGGCCATCCTGATTTAGGTTTTCTGTGATTTCCCTAAATCGCTTCAGGCAAATGCCGGGGTGGATCCTATGAAAGGGCACGGCCGATTTCCTTCCCTAACCCGAGCTTACGCTCCGTCTCTAATGACCTCGTTGTCGACGGGACGTTAAAACGCTAATCTCCTCCTCTCCTCCAGTATTTGGAAGCTTATGCCAAGATCCTGGTACGTTCGTACTCCATCTCATGATTCTTGGACCAACAGTACTCTGACATGTTGGGACACATCAGTCAAGTGTGCCTCTGGTGTTCTCGGCAACGATCGTCAACAGAGCGCACTGTCTGTCCAATATGTCTTCCACCAATGACATGAATTCTGGTATATGTCAGTCTTCCGCAAACCGAGATAGTCTTTGATGCTTCCCAGTAACGTTCGTGTTTTATTGGGTGGGCAAAAGACCGTTTTTACTCGATGGTTCTTCAATATGCGGCCGAGTTTTCCCGATAGTCCGCCAGAGTATGGTATAAAGGCAGTGGTTGCCTCTTCCTTCGTGGCTTCTTCCACCTCCACAGGCTGTACTGTAATGGTGAGGCGGATAGCGCGCCTAATCTGCCATTCTGGGTACCCATTTTTGCAGACAGTTCTAAGGTGTTCCAGCTACTTGTGCACACACTCTGCGCCTGTAATAGTGCGCGTCTTTGGCAGCTAGGTTGCGTGCAAACACAGGTAAGTGTGCACTTCATTCAGACACCCCCCCCCCCTCCCTCTAGGTTGCCTAGGGTGCTATCTGCTATTCTCGTGAACATGACGCGCAGAAATGGTAATCTTCCTTTTGCTTCGGTCTCCATTGTGAAACTGATGTTGGGATGTATGGAGTTCAAATGTGTAAGGAAGTCAAGGAATTGGTCCCTTCCATGGGCCAGATGACGAACACGTCATCCCCATAACGGAAATAAGCCGTGGGTTTCCACTTGGATGACGCCAAAGCTTCCTCCTCGAAGTACTCCATATACAAATTCGCGACCACAGGCAAGAGCGGGCTGCCTATTGCGACTCCTTCCGTTTGGTCATAGTATTCTTCATTAAACAGAAAATACATGAAGGTCAGGACATGCCTGAAAAGGTCGGTGGTCTTCTCATCACGTTTCTGACCAATAAGCTCCAGTGACTCTCATAGAGGTACCCTGGTGCATAACGAAATGACGTCAAAACTCACTAGGATATCTGAGTCGTTCACCCTGAAGTTGTCGAAGCGTTTTACAAAATCCGCATAACTGCAGATATGATAGCGACATGCCTGATCGCCGAAATATTGTGCCCACTGGAGACGATGAACCAACAGTACATCCACGGGCTTTTCGATCGATGACAACCATTTTTATTTGATCGTACTGTGCACTAAAATGTGTAATAATGTGAATTACTGCATGTAACAACCCTAAATTCATAAGTTTTATGGACAAACACTTCTAAAATTCCGAAAATGGTTTTAAATGTTTAAGAATTTTTAGAAGCTGCAAAATTTAATTTTCAGGTTTTTAGAGGAATAGAACCTTATTTTTAAGGAAGTGTAGGGTAAATTTAAATACTAATAAGCACTTAAATGCATCTGGCACTGCTGTTTAAAATTTATATCTTAATTACTTTGTAATATGAATAGAATGTTGGATCTATCAGATCCATCCTATCTGTTTGTGTTTTCCTTTCACCCTTCCACTCTAGAGTTAACAATTCCAACATAATGTATAATCACTACAAAAACGATCAAGTACATTACACTTGCAAAATGAGTTTCCGAATAGATTGATGGTGGTTACCAAGAAAGTTGATACCAGGAATTTAAACAGCATAAATTATGTTCCGTTCGGTTAATGGTGATAAAGCAATTTTAACTAACTTTTCAAAGATAATATGCACTTTTAATTTTATTTTGTTCTTGTCCTATGGAAGACAGTCCATAACAGAAAACTATTTTTCTCAAATATTAAGCAGGCTTGCAGTCAGATTAATGCTAAATAGACGTATAGACGTGATTAAATAAATATATATATAAATGTGTGTGTGTGTGTGTGTGTGTGTGTGTGTGTGTGTGTGAGTGAGTGTGTGTCTGGGTCTGTGTTTGTGTATGTATATATGTATTATTAGTACATGCATATATTCCATGTATTAATTTTGATGGAATTTTTCATTCATGCTAAACCTGAAAAATAGTGAGGAAAGACCCACACTGGAAATTGAAGAAAAAACTGATACACCCTGAAATAAGAGATACGCTGTACTGAAATAGAAAATTTAAAGCCAAGGATGAATACACAAAAACTTAAGGTAAGAGCAAAAGTACATGAGCTCTTGTTTTCGCATGATATCACAATTGATAGTACAGCAGATAATACACTGTCCACAGTGGATATTGCCAAAATTCTGCACTTAAGATAATTATTAATGAAAGAAGAGTCATTACCAAAAACAAGGGATTTTTATCTTTGTAAAACATTCATGTTCACGTACAGTGGAATATTTCAAACTGTTAACTGTATATGTCACTTTTGTGCTATTTGATTAAAGTGATTGTATTTATGTGTGTAACTTTAACACATGTGGACATATACACTGTGATTCCTAGGTATCCATAGTAATTGAAATTAAGATTACCTAGCTATATTAAAGATACCATTAATTAATTAATATATCAGAGAATGACCTTGAGAAGTACCTTTCTGTGTTAGATCTATAGACTTCACACAGGAGAATATGAAAATAAGTAAAGAGTGTGGAAACAACCAAGCTTCCCTGACTAAGAATGAAAGAAAATACTTTAATACTAACTGTAACAATGTCAATGGGAAAAATTTTGAACATCAACAAGGGAATGGGTGCCTGCAGAACGGAAATAGACACCCAAATTTTAACCATAAATTGAGATATGACTATGGATTTAATCCCAGGTGTAATGACAACCCGCAAAGGCACAATAGTTGAAACCAATGGCACAACAACTATGCACCGCAGTGGAACCTGAACGCAAGGCTACCACTTGACAATAACAATACATACTGAGATAATACTAGGAATTGAAGGCAAAACATGAATACAAATCAACCACACTGGCCTGAATCAAACCAGAATGTGTGAATCATGGAGGTGACGGGTGAGAATCATCCAGGTTCCTTGCAGCCAGCAAATTGATTTTGGCCACATTGCTGGTTGACAGGTAGAGAGGGGTCACACCTTCAGGGAGGCATGAAAGCATAGACATGCTGCAGTACAACGAAGGTACTGCTATGCAGACAGAACTGCTAACAGAACCACTTAAGTGCAAAAAGCACTGAAACTGTGAAACAAGCTGTGATATAAGCAAAAATAGGTAGAATACCTAAGGATGTGTGCATAGAGGCAGGAGCAGTGTCCATTGTCCTAATTTATGACCTATTCAAAACAATAAGTGGGGCACAGAAACATCCCACATATCCAGTACAAAATCCGAAGGTGATTGGACCCATTGGTGCACAGTCTCAAATTATTAAGCACCAGTTGCAGGTGTAAATGATAATAAGAGAAGCAGCCTTCAAATGCTCTTTTGCCATGTTAAAGGGATTGTCAGTGGCCTGCATTCTAGGGTGCGATTTCCATTGTGAGAAAAAGGCTCGAATTGACCTTTCGAATGAGTAACTTAGTAGCCCCTAAAGAACACAGTGGGAGGAACACTGGCTGGATATGGTGCAATATGAAGAGATACATGGCAAATACTGTTAGAGTAACCAGATAAAGTGCAAGGGGCTGCAAATAATACAGATTAGTATGGTATTATGGGGCGAAAATTATAATTATTCAAACACTGAAGAAGAAGATGCTCTTGGGAGATTGAAATTTACTAGCCCTAAGGTGAAGTATATTATGGGGCAAAAACTATAGTTATTCAAACACTGAAGGAGAAGATGCTCTTCGGAGATTGAAATTTATTAGCTCTAAGGTGAAGTAATCCGGTTATTGGAATAGCAACAGTGGAAAATCTAAATCAGCTACATCAGAATACCTAGAAATTTTTTCTCAAAAGCTGGGTATAATTAAAGGATATACCTATAACATTGAGGCTGTGCCCATGAAGCATTTTGTCACACCACACACTCTGTACTGTGGACTTAGAAAAAAGTTGTTATTAACAAAATACGAAAAATAGTACAATGGGGAATCATGGAGCCATCTTTATCACTGTACAGCATTCCCTTGGTCACCATAGGAAAATCAGGAGAAAAGATCACACTTGTATTAGATGCAAGGGATATTAATAAAACAGTAGTACCATTTCGCCCTAGACCTGAAAACCTTGAAAAATTCTTTGGAGTGAAATGTTAAATTTCAAAAGATTTAAAATATTCTTATTGGCAGGTAGAACTAACGGAAGACTCAAGAAAATATACTGCATTTATATTTGGAGGCAGGAGTTATCAATTTAGGGTACTTCCATTTGGACTTAATATGAGTGTGGGAGTGTTTATAACAGCTTTAGACAACATATTAGGACCTGAATTACTAGGCAGGGTAACTCCTTATGTTGATAACTTGCTGAGTGCCACCTTCACATGGGAAGAACACCCTCATTTACTTGGAAGAGTGTTGAGGAAGTCTGCAGACACTGGTGTAATGGTAAATTTAGAAAAATCGAATTTCGTGAGGGAGCAAATAAAATTCCTGCAACACATCATCTCTCATCTCGGAATAGGTCCTTATCTGAAGAAAATGAAGGCCTCTGAGGATTTCCCTCACCTGAGGACAAAGAAACACCTTAAAGTATTTATCGGCCTCATAGCCTTTTTCCAACAATTTGTGCCCTACCAGATACTCAACAATAATGTTTTCTTGAATCTATTATATAAGAATACCAAATGGGTTTGGTCGGATGAATGCCAGAAAGTTTTGAAAAATATTAAGCACACAGTAATAAACTCGGACATTCTTCACCATCCTAATATGAAAAACGATTTTTGGCTGGAGACAGACATGTCCTCATATGGTGTGGCAGCATGTTCGTTCCAAGATGAGGAGAATAATAGAAACAGATAAGAATAAATGGTTTCATAAGCAGGATTGTATCCAACTGTGAAAGATCACACTCTGACACAGAGTTAGAAGCATTAACAGTAGTGCAGCCTCTGCAAAAATTTCATTAATACATGTGTGGAAAACAGGAGAAAGTCTTCTGTGACCCATAAACTTTGAGCTTTTTGATGACCTGTAAACTGCTGCATGCAAGGTTGGCCAGATGGACAGTAGCTGTTCAAGATACAACTTTCGAATTATGTACATTAATGGAAAAGATAACATAATGGCCGATGTCTTATCTAGATTTCCACAACGTCTTCCAGAATTAGCTGAGTTAGTGGAGCAGGCATTAAAATACGATGTTCAATTGTTAAAAGATCAAGACTACAGGAATATATTTTTCAACATGTGGAAGAATATGGTACAGTTATAGGTTTCTGACCCAATTTGGGGGAAGATTAAACAAACAATAAGACAAAACCTAAATGATTAGTTAAATCACCATTACAACGTAAAAGATGATGTCACATTTTATAGGAAGGGCACTAATTCTGAAGTCTCATGTGCTTAAATAGCCATCATGTGTTTAGAAAGCCTCATCTGGCATATGGACAATTCTTGGGCCCAAATAGGCACTGGAAAATGTGTAGCCACCATAGGCAGATATTGTCACTTTTTGAACTTTAAGCACATAGTGGACAAAATTTTAAGACCATGGTCACATGTCATCAGGGAGAATACAGCAATAAATCAAGCAAGACTGAACTCTATCACATTATTACTACCTAAGTAATTATTCCTACAGAAATTTAGTCTCAGTGGATGTTGCAGGATCTTTGCACACAGCTAGGGATGGAGTGCAATATTTGCTAGCAGTGTATGATAAATTTGCAAAATATTTAACGTTGTCTACAATGAAGAATTCAATTACAAATGCTATAATTAAAAAGATCCTGAGAGATTACATATCAAAAATTGGAAAACGTCTTGCTATCCTATTGGATAATGCATCATACTTCACCGAATTAAAATAGAAAGCTTTCCTTGCTGATCACAGTGTGAAGCATACCTTAGTTCCAAGATTCCATATGGAGGCCAGCCCAGTGGAGAGGATTTTTAGAGTGTTTGATCGTTTTTGCGAACATATGCATCAAAACAGCACACCAGATGGGCTGAGTTAGTAACCCTATTTGAAACCATACTTAACAACCTACCCCACTCAGAGATGGGCTACATACTATCCGAGATCATGGTCAGATATACGTGAGATGAATGTATAGCTATTGCCTTTGCCTGGACTGCCAGGAATGGATAACTCTGGAGAGGATAAAGTGAGTGAACTTCTAGGGAATTTAACTAGATATGCAAAAATGAGAGAGGCTAAATATGTTGCACATGTGCAAAAGACAGTAAATTACCAATTATGCGACTTAGTATTGTTAAAAAACCATCACAAGTAAACATTGTTAAATAAAAGGGACAAGAAGTGGCAAATGACCTATAAGACCTTATAACATAATAGACATATCATACAATTGAAGTTGTGTTTTGGCAGATGCGGAAACTAATAAGATAAAAGGACATACCCTTACAAAGATTTGAAGATGTATATTCAGTAACACACCCAGGTACAGATGATATAGGGTTTGCTTATTGCTTTATTATGTCATGTTTATGTGTTTTATGCAAGTGCATGAAAAATTTTCATTTTTATAGTAGTTGTAAATGACTGGTAATTACTTCATTGCTTATGAATTGCCTAGCAAGAACGCAAAATGTGCATCTGTGGTGCAAATAAGTCCATATCTGACAGAAGATTGCCATGTTTTAAGCATATTAAGACAAAGTAACTTCATATTTCTGTTTTGAGATAATGGGCTGAACTAAAAGGAAAGGAGTTTAATAATGAAAAAGACCTTATTTGTAAATAGAATTTTCCATTTATCTTTCATTTTTGATTTAGCAGTCATCACCTAAAGGAACAGATGTATAAGCATTTTTAAACCTATAATACTGTATATGTAACTAGTGCTATTCATTGATGCTAACCATATAAGAAAAGAAGGATCAGATACAATTATATAGAAGGACAATCATGTGTGTGGCTTATTAGCACATTAAAAGCGCCATGAGTCATCTCTGATGCCATGAGGATTTCATGTATAAAAGATATATCCGATTTAGACGAAGTCATGACACTTGAGAGCATGCTTTTGCTCAGTTGTGGAACTTATGTCAAAATTTAACTTCATTGTAGGAAAGGCAGTTTGCACTATTTTTTAATATAAACCAAAACATGCATGGCAGTCGTGTAGGTTAATAATGGCAATACATGAGGCCAAGATATTATTTTAGTTAACAAATAATAAGAGATAATCATGGTAAAGTCAGGCCAGAGTCTGGATTCCATTTCTGAGGATGAACTGATCAGAAAAACTTTACATGGTGCAGTAAGACATGAAAAGAATATAAATAAATATTTACATTATTTACATTGATGCTTATGCTCAGATAACTGTATCGAAGTGTGAGCTATTTCATATATATGACACTGACATTGAACAAATACTGTAAATTGCTAATCTGTGCGAATGTGAACTTTACTTGTAAAGTGTATTAGAGGCAGCAGTCAGGATGAATGGTTTTGTGCTAATTGTGACTGTAAATTAATAGTGGTTAGTGAGAGAGAAGGTGTAATATTGTACGTTTGCCAGTATGATGTACAAACCGTGGCAAGCCATCATTTTACGTTTAGGTACAGCAAGGACAGTGGTGACTGAGCAGGTTGTGTTTAGTGATGCTTCAATCTCGCCTGACAACACAGTGTAACTGTGTGAACCGAAACGAAAGTGCTACGCAAAAACAGTGTTAGTTGGCTACAATCAAAATATAAGAGCCAATGTGTTTGGAATGGATGGAACTTATTCCGTGACAACAATGCTTATTTCTGCCTAATGAATGAGTGACACATGTTCATGGGGGAAAAACGTTTCTGAGACAGTGTGTGGCGCATACTCAGTCACCGTAGTTGGACACTTACATAGTGCCTACACTGTGGCAAGCGCTATGTTTTACAAAGACTAAAGAGTGCATCAATCGTTAACAGATTATTCATGAATTCCCTAACGAATGAAGTATGAAAATCAACCATGTTACAGCCTGTGAGGACGCTCATAAACACGCAGCTGCCATGTGATAGACAGTAATTGAAACTGGTTCTGCAGTTTACAATAATAGCGAATAATCATTATACTGAGTTCTGTCTCACAGCAAAATTATATCTGTTTCTAGTCAGAATATAATACAATGATGTGACTTTAATTTCATGCACATGTTTAGGATGAGCCGAACTGCAATGCCGAACACCAGACCAGGGAGCAACACCCACAAGACTCCGACTGACAAGAGTTCCAGCCATGCAGCTCCACGACCTGACAGTGTGTTCTGACTGGGCGTTATACCAAATTTCACAATTACAAAATGCAGTTACATATGCATACAAATTTTACAGGAAGACATTTCACAAAGGATGGTGGTACACTTTAAAAACGCCTATTATGCCTTTTGGGCAGAGTGGAGGGCAGCATCGCAACACTTAACACTTATACGAAAGACTAACCAACGCCAACCCTGTCCCTTGGGCGAAACGCCATCATACAGTCGTATATCCTTGCACAAGCCAGTGTCCCAGTAAGTACACACACTAGTATCACATTCAAGTCTCTCTTCTGAAAGTCATGTAGTAGAAGGTTCTCCATTGACTTGAGGGCCAAGACCCCTCTCCAACTGGTGGAAACTGAGACGAATGCCACATCTTTAGCCGCTGGACAGGCAGCATGGACTGCCTGATGTGTAGCCGAGATGTTGTATTAGGCGATCTTCTCCAGGTGACACTTGCCCATGTCCAGGTAGTCAGCAATGACCTGAGTGTTGATGATGTGCCACCTCGCCACGCAACGTCAAGATGGCTGTCTTCCAGAGCAACCAAAGAGAGTGAGAAACGTTTCCTTGCATCGACCTGGAGACTTAGATCCCCAAGTTCAGAAACCGCCACACCTACCACTTCCTGCAACCCAATTTGCGTCTCAGCAAACAGGAGAATGTCTTCCATGAAGGCAGCAGCATAAACTCAACAACCACCAATCTGGGCACTAACGTTGCCTGGAAGCCTAGCTAGTACAAGATCAAGAGAGATATTAAAAAGGACATGGGAAAGAGTATCCCCCTGCCTAATCACATGGATCAGCCTTACTGAACTTGATGACTTCCCAGACCTAGAGATGACCATTAAACCATTCAACCCCCTCATAGCAGCGCTGAATGTACCCAATGAATTCTTCAGGTAAGCCATAGGACTTCAGGGCCACTCCCGAAAGCCCCTTGGACACATCCAGGTATGCAACAAAGAGAGTATGACAGCACCTCGCGGGCTCAGTCATGGCCAAGTCCAGCAGAAAGGTGTTCTTGAGCATCATATTCTGAGAAATAAACGCCCGCTGGCGACCATCCACGACAAAAAGCCATCTAAGGCGACCAGCCAATACCTTGTGGAAGGCCCCTAGCCAGCACTGAGCAGACTGTGATCGGATGGAAGTCAGTGGAGAATGCTGGTGCAGCCACTTTAGGCAGCAAGGCAGTATGGGAACACAGGAGGTGCGATGGGGATGCATGGGAAAGCAGAAAAAGTTTAAAGAGCTTGAGGAGAAGACTGGAAGGAAAACAGCGCATCCTTGATGCACAGAGGCCATCAGGACCTGCAGCAGAACGAGGTGGAAAAAGAAATGCAGTGACAACAGCACTAATGTGTGCCCAGATGTCCAAGAAGGCCGCGGCGCGGGAACCAGGAAGTAGGGACTAATTCAGGGACTGCAGCCTGCTCGTTGGTCTCTGAGTTCACCCACAACTCAGCGGACCCAGCGACAGGTTGTGGGCATTGAAATCGTGTCCCATCAAATAGTCCCCTGATGCAGTGATCTTGATTCTCGCAATATGACAGGTTGAAGACAACATACTGCAATCTGCGCCACTTCTTCTTGAGAGCAGGTGGTGGAGGTGGTGGCCGGTGGTAGTGCTGTGCAGCTCCTTCCTGTATCAGAGGAAGAGATCTTCTCATTACGTCTAGGATGGCTGGTAGCATCCCACAAAGGACGTTGGGAGGTGCTCCAGGCCCCAGGCTGATGATGTGACCTAGGGCCTGAAAACGAGGAGGTGATGCAGTAACGATGTTGGAACCCCCCAGATAACACCCTCCAATGGGGTACCAATACCAGAGGCAGGAGAAGGAGGTCGGGGAATGCTGGGTGGTGGGGCCACAGGAGGAGGCGACCGCAACTCCAAGGCAGCCACAAAGGCTGCTACGTGGTCTCGATACTCCTTCTTCCTCAGCTGTCCCTTAGTAGGCTCCAGGCTACGCTCCAGGGACAGTGGCTGGAGCCTCTGGTTGATGAAGTGGGACTCCTTGCTGAGCGGTTGGGCCTCAGCATGTGCCTCCCTCAACAACTCTTCAGACTCTCCTACTCCACGATAACCATAGATGGCCTTCAACGAAATTCAATGATACTTCAAGAGGATGACAGTTGATAAAAATTCATTATTCAAATACTATTGTGTAAACCAAGGAGATTTTTTTTGTATTTAGCCACCACATTAACAAACATTTTCAAGTGTATGAATAACAAAAACACTAATTTGAAAATTTCGTCACACGTGTGTGTGCCAACACTTGTGAATTTTGCATAAACAGTTAAATAATCAAAAGACTAAATTATAAAGCCTTTAAATTGATGAAATTTTATTGTTTCCAAAGTAATGTTTGTAGTGATATTAATTGTAAAAGTATCAATTTTTTCTGAACCTTATTCAAATTTTGAAATTTTGTTCTATAATAACTGAAATAGGTGACATGTGAGAATCTTATGGAGTAGCCTGTCTGCTCTGCTGGTGTTTTCTGGGGTTTTCCTTCAGCCCTTGTCCAAATGGAGGAGCATAAAATGCAAATAGTCCCCAGCATACCATAATATACAAGCTATCCCCAACATTGCCAGGAAAAGATCAAAAACCTGTTAACAGTTGTAAAATTTTGTACCAGTACAAACGAACTGCACTATAAAACTGAAGACAATGGAGAGTTGCTTAAGTGTATCTATGTACAAACACTGCAATAAACATGAAAACGTAACCTTAAGAACTATGGCAGAGAAAATGTTTATGTCCTAAAGTGGCAGAGAAGTTCAGATGAAATGCTAGGCAGAGACATTTGACAAGTATGCTCCTAGCGCTCCCAAATGAAAGGACAGAATTTGTGACCATGAATCCCAGTGAGATAGTTTATTTACAATTTTTCGTGATTTTTTTCCATGTGGGAAACGTTTCATGGAAGAGTGAAATCTGAGTACAAAACCGAATAACAGTCAAATGTGAATAAAAAATCTGTGCACTGAACATTATAACTATGTGTATGAAGTGTTGTCCCTGAAAACGGTATTTATGCAATAAAAAAGTGGGATCAGTAGCTGCCATCACTCTCAGTCTCTGTATCTGATGAAATGGGATTAATGTGTGAAATTGTGTACATAAAGATTATTATGTGTATCAGATATTCATCCAGTTTTCATTTATAGAAATCTTGCATTTCCCATGTCATGATTTTAATTATTTCCGCATTTCTATCATTTTCTAACTGCGGTGCTGCAAGTTATAAGAAGATCTCTGGTGGACAAACACATGCACCATTATGCAGAAAATTCAAATTTACTCAAATATTGATTTTCGCCTCTTTCAGTACAGTAGGAAACGTCTAAAATTATTTCACTTTAGGGCGTCTTCATAAAGATATTTTTCATGTTTTCTCAGTCTTTATAGTTTTTCATATTCAAGTTAAGAACAGCACCTTTGGCCCATACTACTGATAAGAATTTAAATAATATAAACCATGTTCTGCCCCATAAATGGTAGTTGTGGTTTTAAGTAACTTTTCAAAGACAATATTCAGAATAATATTCACTCGTACAATTCTTACTTCAGTCTTGTCCTATCGAAGCCAGACCACAATGGAAAGTTATTGCTTCCAAATATTAGGCAGGATCATAGTCACATTAATACTAAACAGACGTGTACAGTGAGAGACGAAATAAGACCCAGCCACTGCATCTGCATTGTACCAGGGAAAGCGGTGAAATGACGACAGAGCGACTCAGTGCCCCAAATTCCACACCAGAGATTGGGTGGCTATGGCTGGCTGCATCAGGCACTGGTGGTGCATGGGTGGGGGAACCTTAGTTCAAGCCCTGGGACATCAGAAAGCGGGTAGAGGTTTGGTGGTAAGGGGAAAGCAGCACTTCCAAGGGCTTTGGCTGTCAGGCAGCAGTCGAGGGTTAGAGGCCCGGTGAAAGTGTTGGCAGCTACGTCACAGGTTCATCATTGTCTTCCCAGCAGCGTCTGACACAGGTTGGTCCTAGCTAGGCCCAACTGTCAGACGATAACTGCATCTCCGCAGGGAGGTGCAGATACTGTTGTTAGGGGTTTGATTATATGGAAGACGTAACACTGTCACATTACTCCACCCTACGGTAGAATATCGAAGTGTTGTCAGCGTCTCAGGATATGGTCATTGCCTCACGGAAATAGGTCAGAGCACAGAAGCAGCTCACTGTCGTGGGTGCTATGTTGGAATGGGTCGTCGACTGCAGCAGTCAGTGTCTGGAACACATCGCTTTGCTTAAAGACAGCATTTTGTTGTGGACTGGGATCGTCCACTTTGGAGGAAATCTCGCTGCCACTGAAAAAGACTAATACAGGTGCGCTGGTAGGACAAATGCGTGAGTTCTAGGGCAGCACACACACAGTGGAAATTAACACAGAACAGCGAGTAGTGAAATATATTACTCAACTTTGGTAACGCTGGTTACGACAACTGTAGAATGCTGGTTTAGCTCATTGATTACATTTCCATGAACACAAACTAAATATTGTTCTCTGAACTAAAATTGGAAGAAAACTAATGTTCTGTCTCGATATACTATCTGAAGAACAGTTCCAAACTAACAGTATTCAGTCAAATCTCTTGTCAGGTGGTCTCTGTCCACACACGATAATCCTATTCGCTCTTCTGTTTCTGCTGAAGACTAATCACTGTCTATCTATTGATCACTGTTTCTACCTCACTCAATGACAAGACATGATGAATGTTTTGCACGAACTCCCTAGCTAGATTCGAACTGACTTACAACTTGCAACTCGCAACTCCTGCTAGTGCACAGTTACTTAAGCGTGCATCTCTCATCCTGCTGGCACTGCCGCTCCATGGGTTGTGATTGTCGCAGGCAGCGTGACTGCGTAGCTTTGCAAGGAGATAATTAATCAGCGGTGCAGTGCCCACAAAGACATAAATTAATGTTACTATACTCGTCCTACCCCCATGAACCATTGACCTTGCCGTTGGTGGGGAGGCTTGCGTGCCTCAGCGATACAGATGGCCATACCGTAGGTGCAACCACAATGGAGGGGTATCTGTTGAGAGGACAGACAAACGTGTGGTTCCTGAAGAGGGGCAGCAGCCTTTTCAGTAGTTGCAGGGGCAACAGTCTGGATGATTGACTGATCTGGCCTTGCTACACTAACCAAACCGGCCTTGCTGTGCTGGTACTGCGAACAGCTGAAAGCAAGGGGAAACTACAGCCGTAATTTTTCCCGAGGGCATGCAGCTTTACTGTATGGTTATATGATGATGGCGTCCTCTTGGGTAAAATATTCCGGAGGTAATATAATACCCCATTCGGATCTCCGGGTGGGGACTACGCAAGAGGACGTCGTTATCAGGAGAAAGAAAACTGGCGTTCTACGGATCGGACCGTGGAATGTCAGATCCCTTAATCGAGCAGGTAGGTTAGAAAATTTAAAAAGGGAAACGGATAGGTTAAAGTTAGATGTAGTGGGAATTAGTGAAGTTCGGTGGCAGGAGGAACAAGACTTTTGGTCAGGTGAATACAGGGTTACAAATACAAAATCAAATAGGGGTAATGCAGGAGTAGGTTTAATAATGAATTAAAAAAATAGGAGTGCGAGTAAGCTACTACCAGCAGCGTAGTGAACGCATTACTGTGGCCAAGATAGACACGAAGCCCATGCCTACTACAGTAGTACAAGTTTATATGCCAATTAGCTCTGCAGATGATGAAGAAATTCATGAAATGTATGATGAGATAAAAGAAATTATTCAGGTAGTGAAGGGAGACAAAAATTTAATAGTCATGAGTGACTGTAATTCGAGAGTAGGAAAAGGGACAGAAGGTAACATAGTGGGTGAATATGGACTGGGGAAGAGAAATGAAAGAGAAAGCCGTCTGGTAGAATTTTGCACAGAGCATAACTTAATCATAGCTAACACTTGGTTCAAGAATCATAAAAGAAGGTTGTATACATGGAAGAATCCTGGAGATACTAGAAGGTATCAGTTAGATTATGTAATGGTAAGACAGAGATTTAGGACCCCCGGTTTTTTATTGTAAGACATTTCCAGGGGCAGATGTGGACTCTGACCCAATCTATTGGTTATGAACTGTAGATTAAAACGGAAGAAACTGCAAAAATGTGGGAATTTAAGGAGATGGGATCTGGATAAACTAACTAAACCAGAGGTTGTACAGGGTTTCACGGAGAGCATAAGGGAATAATTGACAGGAATGGGGGAAAGAAATACAGTTGAGGAAGAATGGGTAGCTCTGAAGGCTGAAGTAATGAAGGTAGCAGAGGATCAAGTAGGTAAAAAGACGAGGGCTGGTAGAAATCCTTGGGCAACAGAAGAAATATTAAATTTAATTGATGAAAGGGGAAAATTTAAAAATGCAGTAAATGAAGCAGGAAAAAGGGAATACAAACGTCTCAAAAATGAGATCGGCAGGAAGTGCAAAATGGCTAAGCAGGGATGGCTAAAGGACAAATGTAAGGATGTGGAGGCTTACCTCACTAGGGGTAAGATAGATACAGCCTACAGGAAAATTAAAGAGACCTTTGGAGAAAAGAGAGCCACTTGTATGAATATCAAGAGCTCAGATGGAAACCCAATTCTAAGCAAAGAAGGGAAAACAGGAAGGTGGAAGGAGTATATAGAGGGTCTATACAAGGGCGATGTACTTGAGGACAATATTATGGAAATGGAAGAGGATGTAGATGAAGATGAAATGGGAGATACGATACTGCGTGAAGAGTTTGATAGAGCACTGAAAGACCTGAGTCGAAACAAGGCCCCGGGAGTAGACAACATTCCATTGGAACTACTGACGGCCATGGGAGAGCCAGTCCTGACAAAACTCTACCATCTGGTGAGCAAGATGTATGAGACAGGCGAAATACCCTCAGACGTCAAGAAGAATATAATAATTCCAATCCCAAAGAAAGCAGGTGTTGACAGATGTGAAAATTACCGAACTATCAGTTTAAAAAGTCACAGCTGCAAAATACTAACGCAAAATCTTTACAGACGAATGGAAAAACTGGTAGAAGCCGACCTCGGCGAAGATCAGTTTGGATTCCGTATAAATGTTGGAACACGTGAGGCAATACTGACCCTACGACTTATCTTAGAAAAAAGATTAAGGAAAGGCAAACCTACATTTCTAGCATTTGTAGACTTAGAGAAAGCTTTTGACAATGTTGACTGGAATACTCTCTTTCAAATTCTAAAGGTGGCAGGGGTAAAATACAGGGAGCGGAAGGCTATTTACAATTTGTACAGAAACCAGATGACAGTTATAAGAATCGAGGGGCATGAAAGGGAAGTAGCGGTTGGGAAGGGAGTGAGACAGGGTTGTAGCCTCTCCCCGATGTTATCCAGTCTGTATATTGAGCAAGCAGTAAAGGAAACAAAAGAAAAATTCGGAGTAGGTATTAAAGTCCATGGAGAAGAATTAAAAACTTTGAGGTTCGCCGATGACATTGTAATTCTGTTAGAGACAGCAAAGGACTTGGAAGAGCAGTTGAACGGAATGGATAGTGTCTTGAAAGGAGAATATAAGATGAACATCAACAAAAGCAAAACGAGAGTAATGGAATGTATTCGAATTAAGTCGGGTGATGCCGAGGGAATTAGATTAGGAAATGAGACACTTACAGTAGTAAAGGAGTTCTGCTATTTGGGGAGCAAAATAACTGATGATGGTCGAAGTAGAGAGGATATAAAATGTATACTGGCAATGGCAAGGAAAGCGTTTCTGAAGAAGAGAAATTTGTTTAACATCAAGTATAGATTTAAGTGTCAGGAAGTCGTTTCTGAAAGTATTTGTATGGAGTGTATGGAAATGAAACATGGACGATAAATAGTTTGGACAAGAAGAGAATAGAAGCTTTCGAAATGTGGTGCTACAGAAGAATGCTGAAGATTAGATGGGTAGATCACATAACTAATGAGGAGGTATTGAATAGAATTGGGGAAAAGAGAAGTTTGTGTCACAACTTGACAAGAAGAAGGGACCGGTTGGTAGGACATGTTCTGAGGCATCAAGGGATCACAAATTTAGCATTGGAGGGCAGCGTGGAGGGTAAAAATCGTAGAGGGAGACCAAGAGATGAATACACTAAACAGATTCAGAAGGATGTAGGTTGTAGTAAGTACTGGGAGATGAAGAAGCTTGCACAGGATAGAGTAGCATGGAGACCTGCATCAAACCAGTCTCAGGACTGAAGACAACAACAACAACAACTATACTCGTGTACGGGGTAACATTACCGTCTGAACAACTGGAGTGCACCTAGTGCACTGCAAGAAACCTCGTAATCATCATCCTATAATCCTCGGATATCCAATGGGATCTCATGTTCCTTTCCCAAATCCAAAATGATTCTCTCCTACGTTTTAGTCAGTTTCCTCACAAGTGTTTTGGGCACGAGCCTACACATGACCTTCAAAATGTGGCTTAAGAGAAGTTTATCCTACAATCTTTACATTCTGTGGTGTTGAGTTTCTTAGGGGAAGGCGCTAAAATAGTTTTAACTGAATCGCCTAGAAGAATGTCCATATATCCAGTGATAAGATTGGTCTATCAGGTTAGCGCTACATTTGTGCTTCAACAGGTATTTTACTACAGTCATTACTTTCCTCTTTCAGAGATCCTAAATGGCTTTCTCCATTTCCCACCTCAATATCTTAGGCCCACAGTCTGCTTTGGCATATTCCAATTCATGTTCCAATTATACTAGTGTACGATCTCCTTGTGTTTCACATAATTCCCTGACATTATATGTTTGTCCTGTTATTTGCGTGGTCTCAGTTTTCGATTTTTATTGACTATACCCTATTTCCTGACTTTTCTTCGATAGTTATTTGTTGGTTACTTAGCTGTTCTGTACGTTTCTTGTAATTTACCTTGTGCTTGTGGTCCTTCGGTCTCCTCATACTGACTTTTCATCAATTTCCCTGTAACTTTATCAGATAATCTTCGTAATTCATTTCTCAGTTTTCCATGGTGCTTTTTGTCCTGCTGTAGAATGGCCAGTCTTTCATTTCCCACGATTGATAATTTTATCTAACAATTTGATGTAATCCTGCCTCTCCCACCCTTTTCTTTCTTTACTTCTCCAACCTCTTCTTCCTGCCTGGCGTTTTCAACTAATGGCAATGAGTCATGGATTTTTAATGTGAAAATCGTTCAGAAGCTGAGGGTCATAGCGTATAAGTTGACTGTCATGTTATTTGTACTATTTGGTAAAATATGTAAATTTGTGACGTGTAGCCGCGTTAATGGTGCTAGTGGTATAGGTTTTGATTACAAATATGACATTTGCTCTCGCAAGTACAATGGATAAGGACACGCTTCAAGTACAGCACGAGGAAGAGACTAGAATGACATAATGTGCCATCGCTTAATTTCGACAATGTACCGATTGCAAACGTCGAGCCACTTGAAAATTGTACACTAGTACAACAAGTTAAGTAAGACTGAGGCGAGACGTAATCATTTTCACGATAAAGAGATCACTGAGCTCACCCCGCAAGTTCAGATAACATGTGGAGGCGACACCTCTTCACCCTTGACAGGACAAGTGGCCCAAAGCAAGGCGATCATGACAGTTTCCAACAAAGTCCCAAGGCCTCATGGACGAGGTCTGATTATTCATACTACGCTGCTCTTGTTCGCAGTAACGCTCCGTTATCCAGACGAATTCCTCCTATCCACCTTAGCGCCAGGGGCACCTCATAACATTTTACAAAAACATTGGAAGAATGACACTTTCTGTACAGATCGGTTTACTGTTCTTCCAAATTTTCGCATTTAAAATTCATACGCTTTTGAAAACGTTCCAGTCAAACCAGGAAACTTTTTTCTAGTCTCATGTTGGTACCCCGACGATTTGGTTGAATGCAACTACTTGAGGCGATGCAAATCACTGTCCCTGCATTTTTTGTTTGCCATTAGAGAACAAAAATATGTCTTTAAGTGATTAAGAATTCGATGTTTTTCTCCGTCAAATAATTAATTATTTGGTCTATTGTGTGACAGGTGGTACTGACATGATGAAAACTGAAGCGTTTCCGACCGTTTTTCCTAATTTCATCGATGAGTTGTGCTAGACAAAATTTTGTATACCATTCAGCATTAGCAGTTCTTCGAGCCTGTAAAGCAATGATCGTGACATGTGCGACAAAACCAAACAAACAACCTCTCATTTTCTCGGAAGTACACTACGGGCCATTAAAATTGCTACACCAAGAAGAAATGCAGATGATAAACGGGTATTCATTAGACAAATATATTATACTAGAACTGACATGTGATTACATTTCCACGCAATTTGGGTGCACAGATCCTGAGAAATCAGTACCCAAAACAACCACCTCTGGCCGTAATAACGGCCTTGATACGCCTGGGCATTGGGTCAAACAGAGCTTGGATGGCGTGTAACTGATACAGCTGCCCATGCAGCTTCAACACGATACCACAGTTCATCAAGAGTAGTGACTGGCGTATTGTGACGAGCCAGTTGCTCGGCCACCATTGACCAGACGTTTTCAATTGGTGAGAGATCTGGGGAATGTGCTGGCCAGGGCAGCAGTCGAACATTTTCTGTATCCAGAAAGGCCCGTACAGGACCTGCAACATGCGGTCGTGCATTATCCTGCTGAAATGTAGAGTTTCACAGGGATCGAATGAAGGGTAGAGCCACGGGTCGTAACACATCTGAAATGTAACGTCCACTGTTCAAAGTGCCGTAAATGCGAACAAGAGGTGACCGAGACGTGTAACCAATGGCACCCCATACCATCATGACGGGTGATACGCCAGTATCTCGATGACGAATGCATGCTTCCAACGTGCGTTCACCGCGATGTCGCCAAACACGGATGCGACCATCATGATGCTGTAAACAGAACCTGGATTCATCCGAATAAATGAAGTTTTGCCATTCGTGCACCCTGGTTCGTCTTTGAGTACACCATCTTAGGCGCTCCTGTCTGTGATGCAGCGTCAAGGGTAACCGCAGCCATGGTCTCTGAGCTAATAGTCCATGCTGCTGCAAACGTCGTCGAACTGTTCGTACAGATGGTTGTTGTCTTGCAAACGTCCCCATCTATTGACTCATGGATGGAGATGTGGCCGCACGATCCGTTACAGCCATGTGGATAAGATGCCTATCATCTCGACTGCTAGTGATACGAGGCCGTTGGGATCCAGCACGGCGTTCCGTATTACCCTCCAGGACCCACCGATTCCATAGTCTGCTAACAGTCATTGGATCTCGACCAACGCCAGCAACAATGTCGCAATATGATAAACCGCAAATGTGATGGGCTACAATCCGACCTTTATCAAAGTCGGAAACGTGATGGTACGCATTTCTCCTCCTTACACGAGGCATCACAACAACGTTTCACCAGGCAACGCCGGTCACCTGCTGTTTCTGTATGAGAAATCGGTTGGAAATTTTCCTCATGTCAGTACGTTCAAGGTGTCGCCACCGGCGCCAACCTTGTGTCAATGCTCTGAAAAGCTGTTCATTTGCGTATCACAGCATCTTCTTCCTGTCGGTTAAATTTCGCGTCTGTAGCACGTAATCTTCGTGGTGTAGCAATTTTCATGGCCAGTAGTGTACTTCACGAATGAGTCGCATGCATAATAACCAAATTCTCGATGTTCTGTTGACTACCATTACCTTGAAGTAAAGTACTTCATCACATAGGTTTCAAGATCGAAATTCATTTAGTAATTTCATTCGAACAGAGAGGAGTTTTTTTGATGCTACTAATCATCATTGTAAAAGATGTTCGCCTACAGCAAGACACAAAGATGAAATAGTCCATATATCTATGAGATGTGTTTATACGAGGTGTGGTGAGAAAGTACCGGGAATTTATATTTTTCGGAAAGTTGTTCATCAATATCTACTCCGTCCCCATCAAAGTAATCCCGCTCAGAGATAATACACTTGTCCCAGCGCTTATTCCAATCTTGGATGCACATCTAAATCTCAGTTTTCGTTATGGTGTTCAGCTCGTTCAGTGATTCTGCTTTAATGTCATCAATGGTGGCAAAACGACGTCCTTTCACAGTTCTCTTCAGCCCCAGGAATAGATAGAAATCGCAGAGCGCCATGTCCGGCGAATATGGTGACTGAGGCAAAATAACGGTATTGTTTTTCACCAAAAAATCGCGAACAAGCATTGATGCCTGAGCGGGAGCATTATCGTGGTGCAATTTTCACGAGAGATTTTGCCAATTATAGTCGTCTTCTTCGGATTGTTTCACGCAAACAGCACTTAACTTTCGGGTAGTATTCCTTACCGACCATACGACCGTAAGGTAGCAAATCATGATGCAGTGTCCCATTGTAATCGAAGAAAACAGTAAGAAGAACCTTCACATGTGATCTAACTCGTCGATTTTTTTATTTATTTTTACTGTTATTTTATTTTTTATTTATTTATGTATTTTTTTTTTTTGTCTCTTCAGGCACTTCCCATTGGGACGATTAGACCTCGATTTCGACGTCATACACATATACCCATTTTTCATCATGTTATAATCTCCTTTAGAAGTTCTACATTCAGCAATTCCTGAGCGATGTCTAGGCGACATCGTTTTTGGTCAAAATTCAACAATTTGGAAAGAAAATTTGCAGCTACAGGCTTAACGCCCAAAACACACAAAAAAATTGCTTGGCATGAGACAAAGGATATGCCGACATCATCAACAACCTCTCTGATCGTGACTGTCAGTTTTTCTTTACTTCTACTCTGTCGTCAGTAACTGATATACTAGGGCGCCCAGGGGCAGTCGTTGTCCTCGTCTTCTTGCCTCTCTTTGAAACGTTTACACCACTCGTAAACTCTTTATCTTATACGTAGCAGATTCGCCAAAAACCACAGTCAACATTTAGAATGCGGTGCAGCACTTTACTTTATTTTTCAAGCAAAATGTAATACAAAAGCACTGATTCATCTTTTTCGAAAGTATAGAAAGCGGAAACGCTTATGACCTTATTGCCAAGAAAACTAAAGTATTCAAAATAGCTGAAAATGCAAACATATATCAGGAACACGTACGTACACAACAAGATAAAAAAATAGAAGTCGGATCTATAAATCCCGCGAAATTAAAAAAAATACGGTAACACTTCGACCATACCTCATATTTTACACACAATTTCATAATACCAAAGACTTCCAGTGAGTAACTTACGTTTACTTTCTGACATACACTAGCAGTCATGTTAATATTTCTGGCCGCTTTGGAAACATTCTGGTCATTAGCCTATGCCACAAAAATTGCAGCAAATTTATAATAAATAACACTGACCATTTAATTATGACAAATTATATAAAAAACGACGCAGTTTTGATAGATCATCACTGTGCCATAGCAGTGAAATATACTTTCATTGCATGCAAGTTATGACACTAAAAGCGTCAAACATGGGAGGCCTTGAAACTTTCTGGCAGATTAAAACTGTGTACCAGGCCGAGACTCGAACTCGGGACCTTTGACTTTCGCGGGCAAGTGCTCTGCCAACTGAGCTACCCAAGCACGACTCACGACCCGTCCTCACAGCTTCAATTCTGGCAGTACCTCGTCTCCTACCATCCAAACTTCATAGAAGCTCTTCTGCGAACCTTGCAGAACATGCACTCCTGGAAGAAAGGATATTGCGGAGACATGGCTTAGCCACAGCCTGGGGGGATGTTTCCAGAATGAGATTTTCACTCTGCAGCGGAGGGTGCGCTTATATGAAACTTCCTGGCAGGTTAAAACTGTGTGCCAGATCGAGACTCGAACTCAGGAGCTTTGTCTTTCGCGGGCAAGTGCTCTACCAACTGAGCTATTCAAGCACGACTCACGACTCGTCCTCACAGCTTCAATTCTGCCAGTACCTCGTCTCCTACCTTGGGTAGCTCAGTTGATAGAGCACTTGCCCGTAAAAGGCAAAGGTCCCGAGTTGGAGTCTCGGTCTGGCACACAGTTTTAATATGCCAGGAAGTCTCATATCAGCGCACACTCCTCTGCAGAGTGAAAATCTCATTATGGGAGGCCATAACTACCAACATGTTGTTTCCTGTCCTGATACTATAACAAATCGTACCTAAAATTAAGCGTGTTCGAAATATCCTCAAGATGCTGATGCTTTGAAACAGCTTATTTTGATAATTCGTATGCAGTATACACTGGCCGAAAGCAAAATTAGTACATCCTCTTAGAGGTTTCCAATTCACCCAACATTTATTATTTCAATAGTGTGCGGATGTGTTCGAAGAAAAGGAGAAGGTGGGGGAAGGGGACGAGGTCATAGAGGATGCGCGTGGGGGACGGAAGGTGGATGCGGAAGGCGAGGCAGAGCGCACAGCGTTCGAGGATTTGGAGGGCTTTATAGAACCGGGGACGGGCGGAAATCCAAGCTACGCTGGCATAACAGAGGATGGGGCGAATCAAGGATTTGTAGGTGTGAAGGATGGTGGAAGGATGCAGACCCCACGTCCGGCTGGACAGGAGTTTCAGGAGGTGGAGGCGGCTGTGAGCTTTATTTTGGATGGTAAGAAGATGGGGAGTCCAGGTGAGGGGGCGGTCGAGGATGAGGCCAAGGTATTTGAGGGTAGGAGTGAGGTGGATAGGACGGCCATAAATGGTGAGGTAGGAATCATGGAGGCGGAAGGAGCGGGTGGTGTGGCCTGCTGGCTGGTCTTTTTTTTTTCTTCTTTTTTTTTTCTTTATTGTGATTTTAAAACCTGTGGAACAGGTAGGCTGGCAGCGGCACAAGACGCCGCTCTTCAGCCAAAGAGAGTACAATGACTTAAACAGAGAAGATACATCACTTGGAAAAACGGCGGGCAAAAACAGTAGACACATGAACATAAAAAAAAAATGAAGCCGTTCACACTCGATGACAATCCACACTACGAACTGTTGACACGACGCACAAACACTGAAGAAGACGATGGCACTGGTGAATGATGGAGTGTGACGGTGAACACTGAACACTAAACACGAAACACTGATGGCGGTGATCTCCGGCACGCGAATGTCCACTTAGCGTGTGCGAGTCCGGGGACCTGCCAAGAGGGGAACAGGGGTGAGGTGGGGGAGAGGGGAGAAAAAGGATGCCAATGGCTGAGGAGATGGGGGCAGGAGGAGAGGGACTGGGGAGGGGAAGCCCAGGGGAGGAGGGGGGAGAAATGGAGGAGGGAGGGAAAAGGTAGAGAAGAGGAGCAAGCACTGGAGGAGGGCAGGAGGATCAAAGTTGGTAGGAGGGATAGATGGAGGGGAGGAGGGCATCATCAGGGAGGGGGAGCTGGTGGAAGCCACCTTGGGAGAGAGAGGGTAAGGAGGGTGGAGAGATGGAGACCGGGCGGGAGGTGCGAATACAGGCGCGGCAGCGGGCGGGGGTGGGAGAGGATCGGGGAGACGAGCAGGTGAGGAGGATCGAGTTTGCGGGAGGTGTACAGGATCCGTATCCTTTCAAGGAAAAGGAGGAGGTGGGGGAAGGGGATGAGATCGTACAGGACCTGCATGGGGGAGGGGAGACGGATGCGATAGGCGAGGCAGAGAGCATAACGTTCAAGGATTTGGAGGGATTTATAAAAGGTAGGGGGGTGGAGATCCAAGCTGGATGGGCATAACAAAGGATAGGACGGATGAGGGATTTATAGGTGTGGAGGATGGTGGAGGGGTCCAGACCCCATGTACGGCCAGAGAGGAGCTGGAGGAGACTGAGTCGGGAGCGTGCCTCGGCTTGGATTGTCCGGAGGTGGGGAGTCCAGGAGAGGCGGCGGTCGAGGGTGACGCCAAGGTACTTAAGGGTGGGAGTGAGGGCGATAGGACGGCCATAGATGGTGAGATAGAAATCAAGGAGGCGGAAGGAAGGGGTGGTTTTGCCTACAATGATCGCCGGACTGGCTGGTCGAGAGGCCGGCGCTTAAGTACTCTATCGGGGGCGCCGCTATTGGCCGCTGGAACCACGTGTTCCACTGTGGCGCCCTCACACTAAAAGCGGGCCAGGAGCTGCCCACCGTCACATCTTACGGCGCGATGGTGCAGAGACCTCTAGGGGTCTTCGACGTCCATGACGTCTGGCGTGGATTCAAATTACGCGGCGCGCGGTACCAGACGGTTTACTTTCGTAGGGAAACACAGTGGCTATCTTGTAAAGTGTTCGTTATAATATGTTTCGACCTCAGATTTCTCAAGAACTTCGCAATATTTTATTTTTCATTTTGTTCTATTCACAATGGAATCTTTTATCTCCTTGGATTTAGTTCCACTGCTAACAGTTCGTTAACTTACACATTTGGTAATGCAGCCATATTCCAGCCACAACAAAAACGAACAATACAAACCGTCATCAGTGCGAAGGTTTTGTGCATAAACATGATGTTGTTGTTGTTGTGGTCTTCAGTCCTGAGACTGGTTTGATGCAGCTCTCCATGCTACTCTATCCTGTGCAAGCCTCTTCATCTCCCAGTACCTACTGCAACCTACATCCTTCTGAATCTGCTTAGTGTATTCATCTCTTGGTCTCCCTCTACGATTTTTACCCTCCACGCTGCCCTCCAATACTAAATTTGTGATCCCTTGATGCCTCAGAACATGTCCTACCAACCGATCCCTTCTTCTGGTCAAGTTGTGCCACAAACTTCTCTTCTCCCCAATCCTATTCAATACTTCCTCATTAGTTATGTGATCTACCCATCTAATCTTCAGCATTCTTCTGTAGCACCACATTTCGAAAGCTTCTATTCTCTTCTTGTCCAGACTATTTATCGTCCATGTTTCACTTCCATACATGGCTACACTCCACACAAATACTTTCAAAAATGACTTCCTGACACTTAAATCTATACTCGATGTTAACAAATTTCTCTTCTTCAAAAACGCTTTCCTTGCCATTGCCAGTATACATTTTATATCCTCTCTACTTCGACCATCATCAGTTATTTTGCTCCCCAAATAGCAAAACTCCTTTACTACTTTAAGTGTCTCATTTCCTAATCTAATTCCCTCGGCATCACCCGACTTAATTCGACTACATTCCATTATCCTCGTTTTGCTTTTGTTGATGTTCATCTTATATCCTCCTTTCAAGACACTGTCCATTCCATTCAACTGCTCTTCCAAGTCCTTTGCTGTCTCTGACAGAATTACAATGTCATCGGCGAACCTCAAAGTTTTTATTTCTTCTCCATGGATTTTAATACCTACTCCGAATCTTTCTTTTGTTTCCTTTACTGCTTGCTCAATATACAGATTGAATAACATCGGGGAGAGGCTACAACCCTGTCTTACTCCCTTCCCAACCACTGCTTCCCTTTCATGTCCCTCGACTCTTATAACTGCCATCTGGTTTCTGTACAAATTGTAAATAGCCTTTTGCTCCCTGTATTTTACCCCTGCCACCTTTAGAATTTGAAAGAGAGTATTCCAGTCAACATTGTCAAACGCTTTCTCTAAGTCTACAAACATGATGACATTTTTGAAATAGCACATGATAATGCTTACAACGCATTTACTATCAAAGTAGCTTTTTATCCAAACAATGTGTGACTTTGCAACAGCTTTGGTATCATTTATGGTACCTTTCTCCTCAATCCGTTGTCTTGGCATTTTTTGACACTAATTTGCCTACTGAATAAAAAGTGGAAGTGGCCTATACACTGAACTGTGAGGCAGGTGAAAATATTAAATCAGTTGAAGCAGGAATCCATCAAATTACAAAAATTATCAGTTCGATGCCACTGCAAACGACCTGTCTTAAGGAATTTGTCATTTATGCCAAATCTGGTTAAAAATCTGAAGATTTCGGATAAAATGTTGGACTGTCCAGAGACATTAAGTGACTGCCTGGTTACGACCTTCTATTTTCTTATATTTTTACGACACAACCAAATGAGCACTGTGAAATGTCTATGTGATTTTTGTCGTAAAAAATATAGAAAATAAAAGAATTCAGATATCGTCACACACTAAAGCCAATCACTGAACTGAACGTTGTGCATAATTCGGCAGAAAGAGACGTCAACTCAAGTAGGATTACATTCAATTATTTGCAATAAATGAGAGAAAGAAGCAGTATGTGCTTAAGATTGTATCTGAGTCTCCAGCGCAAAAAAAGGCTTTATCAAAGACGAGCGATTTTCAAAACAAATTTTAACTTTCTACTCATATTTGTATGACAAACGTTGCACATAGTACTGTTGTAGATGGATTATTAAAGTTAATACAGCAGCCAAACTAGCGAAATAAAATTCTTGGTTAATCAGCCATAGGAGAGGAATTCCACCTTACGCAAGACACTGTTTCATGGTTTGTTTTTCTTACTACCCCTATGTGTTTTATTTATTCAGCGACTAGTTCTTTCGTTATATTCAGTTGTGTTCAATCTTTTTTGTTGTATTATGATGCGTTGGGTTGCTGTTATCATGTTCTCTATTGTTTTGTGGGACACCATTGCATTTGTGTGACGTTTGGGACCATTTTCAAGCAGGCTGCTTCCATGTTCAGATAAATTTGTGTCTTTTCGACTAAGCACTCGTTTGTGAAAAATGTGTTTACGATATTGATGTTGTAATGGCATACCCTCTGTGTGATTTAACATTTTCGTGAGTTTTTTATTCAGTTTTCGTTTTCTTTCTATTAAAGTATTTGCATTTTTTATATCCCTGTGCTTTATTCCATAAAAAATGATGTATATTTTATATGGTTTGTTAGGTGATGCACTATTCAGTGCTTGTTTTTGGAATACAGATATTGGATTTCCTGCTTTATTCATATGATTTCAACTTTACATTTTGTATGTTATGCTGCAGTCATCATTACATAGATGGGAGTTATGTTATAGACCGCCGGCCCCTGTGGCCAAGCAGTTCTAGGCGCTTCAGTCTGGAACCGCGCGACGCTACGGTCGCAGGTCCGAATCCTGCCTCGGACATGGACGTGTGTGATGTCCGTAGGTTAGTTAGGTTTAAGTAGTTCTAAGTTCTAGGCTCAAATGGTTCATATGGCTCTGAGCACTATGGGACTTAACATCTGTGGTCATCAGTCCTCTAGAACTTAGAACTACTTAAACCTAACTAACCTAAGGACATCACACACATCCATGCCCGAGGCAGGATTCGAACCTGCGACCGTAGCAGTCGCGCGGTTCCGGACTGAGCGCCTAGAACCGCTAGACCACCGCGGCCGGCTAAGTTCTAGGGAACTGATGACCTAAGATGTTAAGTCCCATAGTGTTCAGAGCCATTTGAACCGTTTTTGTTATAGACCAAACACACTTTGTTAAATTCTGTTTTAGTTATAGTTCTTTGAAGTTTGATCGTTGTGTTCTGGAAATTTTTTGAAGGGTCTCGAGGAAAATACTTGGCTTAGCATTGAAATTATCATCTTTTGGTTGTTATTCTCCGTGCTTGCTAAGAGAAACTGGAGAGCAATTCTACCTTATGCAGGACACTGATCAGCCAGAGCATTATTGCGAAATTTCCCCCATCCCCCTGCTGTGCTACATGGCTGCACTGCTAGGTGTGACAACATCACAGTCATACTGATATCAAACTAATTAATTATTCAATAAAATTAACCCTTCTCCCTCTTCCACCTTCCCCCACCCTCCCCCTTCCCATGCCCTCCTACAGAGCTGGCTAGTATTCTGGCCAGGTCCTACATTATTGCCAAAATTCCCCCCCTCCCCCGCCCTCTCCCCTACCCCTCCCATCCCATGACGTAAACCAGATGGCGGCCTGGAAATCCCTCGGTGGTTTCACTGGGACTCAAACCCTGGTCCTCCTGGGTGGGGATCCCAAGCGCATCTTACGCCGTGATGAGGTCATGGGTTTTCCCTAGCCGACACATGGGCCCATTCCCTGATCACACTTTGCCTGTCCCTTTGCCCCCCTTCTCGCTTCCCTTCCACCACCCCGCCACCCAGGAAATAGCAAGAAATTTGTTCAGTCTGTGTTGAGCTGCCGGGCTAGGAGGATCAATATAGTATTTATTTAAACAGCTTTATCCTACTTATTTATTTAAACAATAATAAATGCCGCCATCAGAGGATATACCACACCTTGCAGAATAAAATGGCGGGAAAAATCTCTCACTCGGTGTCGGAATGTTGGGCTGGGATGATATCACAACAGTATGCCGTCAATCACATTGCATTAAACAATGTAAGACATTGGAATATTGTTTAAATGATATCCAGGAGGCAAGCCTGTGAGGAATATTGTTTATTTAGCCAGTTTGTGGGAATGGATTTCACACAGTTTATTTATTTCTAAAGATCACGATACAGCTTGAAATTGGCGATGTCACACAACTGGTGTTAAAAAAGTTCACAGTATCACTCAAAAATAGTAGGGTGCAGACTCCAACTCTACATAGAGCGCTCCCTTCCCCTATAATTCGAAATAAATAAATACATATCTCGGTAACTCTAAATAGGACGTTTGCCACATTTCGAGTTTTAGCTGCTTGTTTGAAGGCACTCTCAGAGAGAGAAAAATTTCTGAGTCCTACAGCTGCTATGATGTTTATCACTTTTCTGAAACGCTGAGTGGGTTCAGTTTATATTTGCTGCTGCAGTCAGGGATGTTATGGCTCTTACTTTTTATTTTCCTCACTTTTCGAAGCACACTGGTGTCTAAGCACAGACGAAAATATCAGAACAATTACATATCTAAAAGTTCATGACATATTTCGAAACCTACAACAGATTATGAAAAAAGCACAGACAGAACTCGAAGCACTGTCCTACAGACGAGAAAAACGGCTGCCATTTTCGGTCTGGAGATGCTCTAAAGCCACAATGGTGGATGGGGGACAGCATACCATTTGTCCGAACAAGAGGAGGCTGGTCTGCCTGGACTTGTCTCTGAACATCACGTGACTCTCAGACGTCATGGAACATTCCGTAGATATCTTGCGCCTGTCTTACGACTCTCTGACGTCATGGAACTTCGTGTGGATGGAGCATTCTGATTGTCTCTTACTGAATTTACCCGCCAAACTGCTACTGCTGGTGTGGCAGCGCCGTCCGCCACTTTCTACAGATGGACAAATTACGAGATTTTAAGCGAAAAACTATTCTGTACAGATCGAAAAACGTACAGCTGTCATATTGCACTGACAGTTAAACTCTGCAAAAGTGGTCTACAGATCACGAAATATGGAAAATATCGCCAAAGATACTTCGTTAATTACACTGCTCTCCTACTGTCTAGGAAAGCTTGAATTTCTAGAAGTGAAACTGATGTCCAACCAAGCGGAATCGCCAGAAACGATTGTACCACCATGCCATATCGTTGTAGTAAACACACAATTCTATACTAAACCACACAAAATCATCACTTCTGTATCCTGCATATAGCTATCGACCATAGATGACAGGGATGAACGACGGCTGCGGAGATTTGTTTGGGCGAAGGGACGTGCAACTGCCGAGCAGCTGACCGCCCAGATGAACCAAGGGCCTACCAACAGTGTCTCGTCAACGACCGTTCAACGAACGTTGCTGTGTATGGGCCTCCGCAGCAAGCGCCTAGTTCGTGCACCTATGCTGACTGCTGTTCGTCGGCGACGAAGGTTGGAACTGCACTCAACTGGACGTCCACGGAGTGCCGACAAGTGGCCTTTTCAGATGAATCACCCTTTATTCTCCATCGGAAAGGTGGCCGTTGGCGTGAAACGTTTGAAAGCAAACGCCCTGCAACAGTTACGACCTGGGGAACGTTTTCGTTGCATTCCCTGGATGATCTCGTTATTCTGGAAGACACTACGGATCAACATAAGTATGCATCTATTCTTGGGAATCATGTCTACTCCTACATGCAATTTGTTTTCTCCTCTATATCTACATATATACTCCGCTAGCCACCAAGCGGTGTGTGGAGAGGGGCACAATTCGCGCCAAAGTCATATCCCCCCCTTCCTCCCTCTGTTCCACTCGCGGATCGCGCGAGGGAAAAACGACTGTTCTGAACTCCTCAGTACGAGCTGTAATTTCCCTTACCTTTGAATGATGATCACTGCGCGATTTGAAAGTTGGTGGTAATAATATATGCTCGACATCCTAGGTGAAGATCGGGTTTCGGAATTTAGTGAGCAGCCCCTTCCGTTTAGCGCGCCGTCTTATCTGCAAGTGTGCCCCACTTCAAACTTTCTACGAGATTTGTAACGCTCTCGCGATGGCTAAATGTGCCAGTCACGAATCTTGCCACTCTTCTTTGGACCTTCTCAATCTCTTGAATCAGACCCAACTGGTAAGGGTCCCATACAGACGAGGGTCCCATACAGACGAACAATACTCTAAGACTGGACAAACTAACGTATTGGAAGCTATTTCCTTTGTTGAAGGACTGCATCGCTGCAGGATTCCACCAATAAACGGCAATCTAGAGTTTGCCTTACCCGTTACTTGTGTAATCTGATCATTCCATTTGAGATCATTCCGAATAGTCACACCCAGATACTTGACGGATGTTACCGCTTCCAAAGACTGGGCGTTTATTTTGTACTCGTACATTAATCGGGATTTTCGCCTTGTTATACGCAGTAGGTTACACTTACTAATATTGAGAGATAACTGCGTCGTTACACCACGCATTAATTTTCTGCAAATCCTCATTGATTTGTTCACAACTTTCGTGTGATACTACTTTCTTGTAGACTACAGCATCATCGGCAAACAGTCTAATGCCGCTGTCAATAGCATCAACCAGGTCGTTTATGTAAATCGTAAAAAGCTGCGGACCTATTACGCTGCCCTGGGGCACACCTGAAGTTACGCTTGTTGCTGTTAAGTCACCCCGTTTAGGACGACATACTGCTTCCTGTCTGTTTCTATCCAACCGCATATGTCATCGGATAGTCCGTAAGGGCGCACTTTTTGGAGCAAGCGACAGTGCGGAACTGAGTCGAACGCCTTCTGAAAGTCGGCGTGATGGAAGCTATCAGCGGAACAATGCGTCACACAACTCGCATTGTACGTGTGTGGTTAGAAGAGCAACGGAATGAGTTGGCCGTACTCCCCTGGCTACCAAACACCCCGGATTTAAACCCAGTTGAGAATCCTTAGGACCCCCTCGATGGGTCTGTTATCGCACATGGATTCTCAACTGCCAAACCTAGCGGACCTGACTGCGGCACTGGAGTTGGCATAGTTCTAAATCCCTGTCGGTAGCTTCCAGAACCTCTCTGACTCTCTTACTCCACGTCCGCGCTGCTAAAGCAGGATATCTAGGCTTTTGACAGCTGGTCATTAACGTGACTGGACCGTGTAAAAGTTGCTGTATAGCCGTATGTTCTTCCCTTACTCGTAATCGAAGTACAAATGTGAAGTTGCAATGAAGTGATTAAAACACAGCGGAGTGAAACAGCTCATGGCAAAGGCCTGGATTATGTGAACACTTTGGCTTTTGACCGTGGACTACTGCAGTACTGTAACATCGAAAGTTACGTAGCATGCCCACACGAAGCCTTTGCAAAGAGGGCATGCTGCTCCATTTCGCTGTCTTTTAACCGCATAATGAAACTTCACATTTGCAATTCGATGACGAATAAGGAAGAACGTACAATGCAGCAATCTCTATTTTGGTAAATACGACTGTGTAAATACTGCATATATAATACATATTGTCCCAAGCAAATGTTTAGCTCTTTGCCAAATAGTGCCTCGTTTATGACTCTTGTGAAATTCTGGCCCTTGTTGTCTGTAACACTGCACTGCTTCTACAGTGGCTTGTGAGCCCCTCGTTCTAAATTCCTAACGTTCAAACCTCATTTGTATAGAGTTTTGCAGATAAATCACCTTGATTCTTAGTAGTACGACCCATCTCCGTATTAAAAAATATTTTTATTCGGTTTTAGCTGTTAGATCTCGGGTACATGTCTTGTAAGAGATCGAACACAACGCAGAGACATTGTATTCAACAGTGGCTACTATATAGTTAGTGGCATCACTATGGTTTGATCTCGAAAGTTGGCAACGAGCAGATGCGACACATTAGAAGGCCGAAATGGTCACTTTTACCGTGTTTGCACTAGGGAACCGAAACTTTATATCTTCTTGCTTAAAACACTAAATGTAAGGAGACGATATAGAAAACTCAATTCAAGTGTTGTGCTGCCGTAGTCAGTGTATCAACCTACAAAATACTCTTTCTTCGTTGGTTTGTTACTACGGATACGGTCATTGTACACCTTGTTAGAGATTTTTCTTACCTAAGTCGCGTTACGAATGTGTAGCTAAAATAAAATACGGATTGTCAGCTAAGGTGCTAAAAGTATATGAGCACAACTTAATTTGCGTACATAGTGCGGAAGGCTTAATAAAGAAACAAACGTGACTGGAATGGCGAAAACGTAAAGCAACAATGTCAACGATACATAAACACCTACGAAACGTTTCATAGAGCTGTGTTAATTCCTATAGTTGTAACTTACATATCAGGAACCAAATACGCCGAATGCCAATTTCTTCAATTCTCATTCCGTGGTAGTTGTTGATTCACGTCTGAACTCTTTGCATACATCATTTAAAAATCTCTGATCTTTCGCGACGGTGATTTCTTTGGATTTAAAATGCTGTGCCACGATAAATGGTCAAGTGTGTGTCGTTATTGTTAGATTTGTCATTTGTACAAGTGAGATGAAAGTGCAATTTGTCGTCGTAATCCTGTTTTTCGTCAGCCACGCCGATGGCGTAAGACCCAGTTTAAATAACAGACCAATTATAGGTAAGTACATGATCAGTAATATTCAATATTTGTTGCACGCCTTTTTATCACGATCGCTTTTGTGTAAGATTGTCTACATGTTGCAAATCTAGATGGTCTTGTAAAAATATTTTGCGCATTGCAAAAAAATGCATTCTCTTCTCCAAGTGTCTATCTTCAGTAATAATGTGTCGTTAGACTAACATTGTTTTCTTCGGCGACTCCGAATGAAAAACAGTTGTAAGCTATTGAACATTTGATAACCTCCATGGTATATATCGAATTCCTGAACGAATCATTGTAGAAGTGTATCGAAGAACCTGATTTTTGCATTACTAAATCTTACTCTGTTGTAAAGTTGATTTGAAATGATTATTGACGAAAGATAAGCGGTAATACATTAGTGGAAGACAAAATCTCCGTCTCCGAATCATGTTTTAGATTTTAGAATACAGTTTTAGTATGTCACGCGGGTGGATTTTTCGTATGGGTTTGCTTGTTTGTTTGCTACATCAATATCCTTAAGCCAGCTTAGAGTGTGTGGGTGAGGATACATGGTGTACCATATTCACTTCCTTACTTTTCTGTTCATAGTCGCGAAGGCCGCGAGGAGCGATCATCTCTCGGTATCTTTTCGTATGCGCTGAAATCTATCTAATTTTATTTTCATGTTCTTTTTGCGAGATACATGTAGGAGGAAACAATATGCTGGTTTACTCTAATGATGGACCACAACGTCACTCACAACGTTCCTCTTGTAGCGCTAGCCACATGAAGGTGGATGAACATCAACTCTGACGCTTTCGTGCTGCTAAACATCGGTCGAAAGAAGGGTTTTGTATGCTACGTGCTTCGTGGGTGAATTACGCTTACTGAGGAGTCTACTGTCAATAGTCAGTGTGACGTCTGCCTTTCTCGCGGTTAATTTTATGTGGTTGTTAAATTTAAAATCGCTCATTACGGAGCCTCCAAATACTTAATGAATGTGTTTCCAATGATAGTTCTTAAGTCGCGTGATCATACAGTAATGCGTCTTTCGCTTATTTATGTGTAATGCGCTGTATCTGTTTTTCTGTATGAGCTGCAATCCCCGTACAAAACGTCGATTCTCTGTAGGTCTTCCTGCATTTTGTAACTGTGTGACTTCTCTGTACACAGAGAGTCTCTATAATTCCCTTCCACAAAACCGGGACAGACGCCTACTAGCAATGAAATAATAGCGCAATGTCGATGAAATAAGTAACACAAATATATTTGGCGTAGTTTTAATGCGAAATTTGTATTTTATTATTCATTGTGAAATTTATGTTTTATTATTCCAATTGCGCTTTTGTGATGACTGTACAGAGAGTCAACGTATTTCCACATTTTGTTACTGGAGATTAGCTTATAGAATTCAGAACAACTGAAATTTACCGTATTTTATTGGATGTCTAGAATAGCCCTAATTGATGCCAAATTTAACTTACTTTTTCTTCAGGCCAGTGAGCATTCATTAGTGGTGACGGTCTCCCCACGTTAGCATTGTGGCCACGAAGGGAGAATTAAAGTGAACTGGTTTCAGTAGTTCAGAGTATTGGTCTTATGATAATACTGTTTTCGAAGAACAGTACCCACTTTTTGCTGGCTAACAAACCACTGAATTCTGTGTTTACTTATTTTGTCTCAAAAAATACTTTAATTTCGTGAACTGATCAAAGCAAATACTCTCACTCAATTTACAATCGCTATGCTCAGCCAGCAATTTGAAGAAATGTGTACCTGATGCCATGTAGGGCTGTCGTCTACAGAAGTAACTGACCAAAATGTTACAACTGTGACAGAGACTCGCTTCATTTCATCACATATTCAGTAGTTGTCTCATAAAATCATATGCTTTCGTCTTGAAACGTCTGATATCGTACTTTAGGCGAATCAGCTTGCAAATTCTTCACTTTTGTAACAACAAAACTATCATTCTGTCGTTCTGTTATTGTGTCAAATACTTCACGTAGCACATGCCTAACCTTATTCGATGAAATCTCTTTCTCTTGGATTCTGGCAATCGGTTTTTGAATCAGACCCATCTGCGTCATGAGGAGCGAGAAATAAGACTCGCCAACTTCATTTGAGAAAAAAGAGACTTAGGGAGAATCGGAAATTTGTCCAATGACATGAAACAAGATTTTAATGGCTTAAACATATGTAAAAATCTTTCACTATCTTGTTTTTACGTGACTTTGGAGGTCTTGATACGTAACATTAACAAAGTCACAAAACTCCATGAGTAAAGCAACTCTTATCAGTATATATTCAAAAGTGATTGTACGCTTCCACAATTAAAGCTTTAACGTGTACAGGAAGACACTCAGCACCAATTTGTAGAGAGTTATGTAAAAAGTGGGTAGACGCCCAGCCCCTACAACTGGCCTATCTAAATAGACCTCAATTTTGTAACAACATTATTTTCACCTTTACTAGAAAATCCGCCAGAAGTTAGTATTTGTGTTATCGTTCACATACGCATTTATTTTCTAATTGATATTGTTGTGTTCTTTAACTTTATGAATAAATTCAGAAACTGTGTCAGAATCTTCATTCTTGTACTCGACCAGATGTAACAGTTTTGACTGAATACCTTCAACTTTATCAAAGTACTGAAAAATCACAGGAACAATCTTATCTCTTAACTCAAGAGGTGACTTCTGTAACGTATACTGTAAGGTGAAGTCTCGTGGACCCATTTTTTTCAACCGATGTTTTAGGCGCAAATCATTTGAAATTTTTAATTTAAGTTGTGTTGTTGTTGTTGTGGTCTTCAGTCCTGAGACTGGTTTGATGCAGCTCTCCATGCTACTCTATCCTGTGCAAGCTTCTTCATCTCCCAGTACCTACTGCAGCCTACATCCTTCTGAATCTGTTTAGTGCATTCATCTCTTGGTCTCCCTCTACGATTTTTACCATCCACGCTGCCCTCCAGTACTACATTGGTGATCCCTTCGTGCCTCATAACATGTCCTACCAACCGGTCCCTTCTTCTTGTCAAGTTGTGCCACAAACTCCTCTTCTCCCCAATTCTATTCAATACCTCCTCATTAGTTATGTGATCTACCCATCTAACCTTCAGCATTATTCTGTAGCACCACATTTCGAAAGCTTCTATTCTCTTCTTATCCAAACTAGTTATCGTCCATGTTTCACTTCCATACATGGCTACGCTCCATACAAACACTTTCAGAAACAACTTCCTGACAGTTAAATCTATACTCGATGTTAACAAATTTCTCTTCTTCAGAAACGTTTTCCTTGTCATTGCCAGTCTACATTTTATATCCTCTCTACTTCGACCATCATCAGTTATTTTGCTCCCCAAATAGCAAAACTCCTTTACTACTTTAAGTGTCTCATTTCCTAATCTAATTCCCTCAGCATCACTTAATTCGACTACATTCCATTATCCTCGTTTTGCTTTTGTTGATGTTCATCTCATACCATCCTTTCAAGACACTGTCCATTCCGTTCAACTGCTCTTCCAAGTCCTTTGCTGTCTCTAACAGAATTACAATGTCATCGGCGAACCTCAAAGTTTCTATTTCTTCTCCATGGATTTTAATACCTACTCCGAATTTTTCTTTTGTTTCTTTCACTGCTTGCTCAATATACAGATTGAATAACATCGGGGAGAGGCTACAACCCTGTCTCACTCCCTTCCCAACCACTGCTTCCCTTTCGTGCCCCTCGACTCTTATAACTGACATCTGGTTTCTGTACAAATTGTAAATAGCCTTTCGCTCCCTGTATTTTACTCCTGCCACCTTCAGAATTTGAAAGAGAGTATTCCAGTCAATATTGTCAAAAGCTTTCTCTAAGTCTACAAATGCTAGAAACGTAGGTTTGCCTTTCCTTAATCTAGCTTCTAAGTTAAGTCCTAGGGTCAGTATTTCCCCACGTTTTCGAACATTTCTACGGAATCCAAACTGATCTTCCCTGAGGTCAGCTTCTACCAGTTTTTCCATTCGTCTGTGGAGAATACGTGTCAGTATTTTGCTTCCGTGACTTATTAAACTGATTGTTCGGTAATTTTCACATCTGTCAGCACCTGCTTTCTTTGGGATCGGAATTATTATATTCTTCTTGACGTCTGAGGGTATTTCGCCTGTCTCATACATCTTGCTCACCAGATGGTAGAGTTTTGTCAGGACTGGCTCTCCCAAGGCCGTTAGTAGTTCTAATGGAATGTTGCCTACTCCCGGGGCCTTGTTTCGACTCAGGTCTTTCAGTGCTCTGTCAAACTCTTCACGCAGTGTCGTATCTCCCATTTCATCTTCATCTACATCCTCTTCCAGTTCCATAATGTTGTCCTCAAATACATCGCCCTTGTATAGACCCTCTATATACTGCCTCCACCTTTCCGCTTTCCCATCTTTGCTTAGAACTGGGTTTCCATCTGAGCTCTTGATATTCATACAAGTGGTTCTCTGTTCTCCAAAGGTCTCTTTAATTTTCCTGTGGGCAGTATCTATCTTACCCCTAATGAGATAAGCCTCTACATCCTTACATTTGTCCTCTAGCCATCCCTGCTTAGCCATTTTCACTTCCTGTCGATCTTGTTTTTGAGACGTTGGTATTCCTTTTTGCCTGCTTCATTTACTGCATTTTTTCTCCTTTCATGCATTAAATTCAGTATTTCTTCTGTTACCCAAGGATTTCTACTAGCCCTCGTCTTTTTACCTACTAGGTCCTCTGCTGCCTTCACTACTTCATCTCTCAAAGCTACCCATTCTTCTTCTACTGTATTTCTTTCCCCCATTCCTGTGAATTGTTCCCTTATGCTCTCCCTGAAAATCTGTACAACCTCTGGTTCTTTCAGTTTATCCAGATCCCATCTCCTTAAATTTCCACCTTTTTGCAGTTTCTTCGGTTTTAATCTACAGTTCATAACCAATAGATTGTGATCAGAATCCACATCTGCCCCTGAAAATGTCTTTCAATTTAAAACATGGTTCCTGAATCTCTGTCTTACCATTATGTAATCTATCTGAAACCTGTCAGTATCTCCAGGCTTCTTCCATGTATACAACCTTCTTTTATGATTCTTGAACCAAGTGTTTGCTATGATTAAGTTGTGCTCTGTGCAAAATTCTATCAGGCGGCTTCCTCTTTCATTTCTTAGCCCAAATCAATATTCATCTACTACGTTTCCTTCTCTCCAAATCCTACTACCGAATTCCAGTCACCCATGACTATTAAATTTGCGTCTCCCCTCACTATCTGTATAATTAATTTTATTTCATCATACATTTCTTCAATTTCTTCGTCATCTGCAGAGCTAGTTGGCATATAAACTTGTACTACTGTAGTAGGCGTGGGCTACGTGTCTATCTTGGCCACAATAATGCGTTCACTATGCTGTTTGTAGTAGCTTACCAGCACTCCTATTTTTTTATTCACTATTAGACCGACTCCTGCATTACCCCTATTTGATTTTGTATTTATAACCCTGTATTCACCTGGCCAAAAGTCTTGTTCCTGCTGCTACCGAACTTCACTAATTCCCACTACATCTAACTTTAACCTATTCATTTCCCTTTTTAAGTTTTCTAACCTACCTGCCCGATTAAGGGATCTGACATTCCACGCTCCGATCCGTAAAACGCCAGTTTTCTTTCTCCTGATAACGACGTCCTCTTGCGTAGTCCCCGCCCGGAGATCCGAATGGGGGACTATTTTACCTCCGGAATATTTTACCCAAAAGGACGCCATCATCATTTAACCATACAGTAAAATTGCATGCCATCGGGAAAAATTAGGGCTTTAGTTTCCCCTTGCTTTCAGCCGTTCGCAGTACCATCACAGCAAGGCTGTTTTGGTTAGTGTTACAAGGCCAGATCAGTCAATCATCCAGACTGTTGCCCCTGCAACTACTGAAAATGCTGCTGCCCCTCTTCAGGAACCACACGTTTGTCTGGCCTCTCAACCGATACCCCTCCGTTGTGGTTGCACCTACGGTACGGCTATCTGTATCGTTGAGGCACGCAAGCCTCCCCACCAACGGCAAGGTCCATGGTTCTTGGGGGGGGGGGGGGGTTTAAGTTGTAAAAAATTTATTTTTACATTTATTTAGGTCTTGTTTGAATTCTCCGCTGTTGATTTTATTGTACTAAATAAAACCAGCAGTATTTTACTTTATATTACACAAAATCACGTACCTTTGTGCGTTTTTTTAATGGTACACATAAATGAAATGCTAGAGAACTGAATTTTACATTCCGAAAAATTATAGAATCTCTGTCGCAAGTAAGTCTTTACCTACAACTGATTTCTAGGGTTTAAACTTGCACTAAATGTTTGCCCTCGATGGATGCAAAAAGAAAGTTGTAAAAATTACATTTAGTGCTGGAATCCACATTTTTATCACTACGCAGAACATATTTGGTTATAACTAACACTTTATGTATTCTACAGGAGAAACATTAAGGTCCCCATTACAGTTGTCCTGAAGTTCTTCTTACTGATCCTTTGCTAGCAGACCTGTGATCACTGGCTACTATAAAATCACGGTCATTTCGTCTATTTCTTGATCAACGTCGCTGATATCTCCTTCCATCTATCGACTAACAATTTCATCAAACTTATAATTGTTGAAACTGACACTTTCCTGAGACCACACTTTATAGTACACCGAAGAAAACAGATACATAGATCACGAGGTACGGCTTAGGAGACCTCAATACACGTCAATAACACGCATCAACAACAAACAAAGAAGGCGATAATGCCACCGACAATAAGGCATTGTAGGGTTGGCGATTTAAGGAGAATAGGACGATATATTGAAGCATTCCGCCGGAACTGACGTAGGAGAGCAAGTTCGATCATTTTCGCGCGGTCTGAGAGACCACATCTCGCGAGTTAATCCGTGGGTAAGCGCTTGTGGTGGAGGTCCACTTGCGGTTGCCTGGGGTCATTAAAGTCCTCATGTACAATACGTACTTCAGGTACTTTCAGTAACGATAACTTCGCTGTATGGTCTTTGAAATATCCTTCCAGGATAGGGAAAACAAACAACTCATTTAGAAAACAAAAAACATGAACGATTTTATTGAATACCGTTGAAAATAACTAACTCAAACTGTGGTGTCGCCGCCAAACACGACACTTGCTAGGTGGTAGCTTTTAAATCGGCCGCGGTCCGCTAAAAATAAAATGGAAATGTCGTGTGGCTAGGGCCTCTACGACGGACCCGCGTGTCGCCACTGTCAGTAATTGCAGACCGAGCGCCGCCACACGGCAGGTCTAGAGACACTAGCACTCGCCCCAGTTGTACAGCCGACTTTGCTAGGAAAGGTTCACTGAGAATTACGCTCTCATTTGCCGAGACGATAGTTAGCATAGCCTTCAGCTAAGTCCATTGCTACGACCTAGCAAGGCGCCATTTATCCTTTGCTATGTATCTAATGAAGCATGTACAGTAACAAGACCAATGTTCACCAATTGTGGATTAAAGTTAAGCATTCCAGCAGCTACGTACTTTTCTTTATAGCATTCATTACGTATCCTGTTTCAGACCTCACGCCAGCCTGCGTGAGTTTAAGCGCGTGCCTTTCGGTTACCCGTCACTGTTGACTGGCTGTCTTGTCAGTCCACAACACAAACGTTGGTGTTGTTGTGGTCCTCAGTACTGAGACTGGTTTGATGCAGCTCTCTATGCTACTCTATCCTGTGCAAGCTTCTTCATCTCCCAGTACGTACTGCAACCTACACCCTTCTGAATCTGCTTAGTGTATTCATCTCTTGGTCTCCCTCTACGATTTTTACCCTCCACGCTGCCCTCCAATACTAAATTGGTGTTCCCTCGATGCCTCATAACATGTCCTACCAACCGATCCCTTCTTCTGGTCAAGTTGTGCCACAAACTTCTCTTCTCCCCAATCCTATTCAATACTTCCTCATTAGTTATGTGATCTACCCATCTAATCTTCAGCATTCTTCTGTAGCACCACATTTCGAAAGCTTCTATTCTCTTCTTGTCCAAACTATTTATCGTCCATGTTTCACTTCCATACATGGCTACACTCCACACAAATACTTTCAAAAATGACTTCCTGACACTTACATCTATACTCGATGTTAACAAATTTCTCTTCTTCAGAAACGCTTTCCTTGCCATTGCCAGTCTACATTTTATATCCTCTCTACTTCGACCATCACGTTATTTTGCTCCCCAAATAGCAAAACTCCTTTACTACTTTAAGTGTCTCATTTCCTGATCTAATTCCCTCAGCATCACCCGACTTAATTCGACTACATTCCATTACCCTCGTTTTGCTTTTGTTGATGCTCATCGTATATCCTCCTTCCAAGACACTATCCATTCCGTTCAACTGCTCTTCCAAGTCCTTTGCTGTCTCTGACAGAATTACAATGTCATCGGCGAACCTCAAAGTTTCTATTTCTTCTCCATGGATTTTAATAACTCCTCCGAATTTTACTTTTGTTTCCTTTACTGCTTGCTCAACATACAGATTGAATAACATCGGGGAGAGGCTACAACCCTGTCTCACTCCCTTCCCTTTCACGTCCCTCGACTCTTATAACTGCTATCTGGTTTCTGTACAAATTGTAAATAGCCTTTCGCTCCCTGTATTTTACCCCTGCCACCTTTAGAATTTGAAAGAGAGTATTCCTGCCAACATCGTCAAAAGCTTTCTCTAAGTCTACAAGTGCTAGAAACGTAGATTTGCCTTTTCTTAATCTAGCTTCTAAAATAATTCGTAGGGTCAGTATTGCCTCACGTGTTCCCATATTTCTACGGAATTCAAACTGATCTTCGCCGAGGTCGGCTTCTACCAGTTTTTCCATTCGTCTGTAAAGAATTCGCGTTAGTATTTTGCAGCCGTGACTATTAAACTGATAGTTAGGTAATTTTCATATCTGTTAACACCTGCTTTCTTTGGGATTGGAATTATTATATTCTTCTTGACGTCTGAAGTTATTTCGCCTGTCTCATACATCTTGCTCTCCAGATGGTAGAGTTTTGTCAGGACTGGCCTTCCCAAGGGTGTCAGTAGTTCTAATGGAATGTTATCTACTCCCGGGGCCTTGTGTCGACTTACGTCTTTCAGTGATCTATCAAACTCTTCACGCAGTATCATATCTCCCAATTCATCTTCATCTACATCCTCTTCCATTTCTATAACATTGCCCTCAAGTACATCGCCCTTGTATAGACCCTCTACATACTCCTTCCACCTTTCTGCTTTGCCTTCTTTGCTTAGAACAGGGTTTCCATCTGAGCTATTGATATTCATATAAGTGGTTCTCTTTTCTCCCAACGTCTCTTTTAATTTTCCTGTAGGCAGTATCTCTCTTACCCCTAGTGCGACAAGCCTCTACACCCTTACATTTGTCCTCTAGCCTTGCCAGCTTAGCCATTTTGCACTTCCTGTCGATCTCATTTTTGAGACATTTGTATTGCTTTTTGCCTGCTTCATTTACTGCATTTATATATTTTCTCCTTTCGTCAATTAAATTCAATATTTCTTCTGTCACCCACGGATTTCTACTAGCCCTCGTGTTTTTGCCTACTTGATCCTCTGATGCCTTCACTATTCCATCCCTCAAAGCTACCTATTCATCTTATACTGTATTTCTTTCCCCCATTCTTGTCAATTTTTCCCTTATGCTCTCCCTGAAACTCTGTACAACCTCTGGTTTAGTCAGCTTATCCAGGTCCCATCTCCTTAAATTCCCACCTTTTTGCAGTTTCTTCAGTTTTAATCTGCAGTTCATAACCAATAGATTGTGGTCAAAGTCCACATCTGCCCCTGGAAATGTCTTACAATTTAAAACCTGGTTCCTAAATCTCTGTCTTATCATTATATAATCTATCTGAAACCTGTCAGTATCTCCAGGCTTCTTCCATGTATACAACCTTCTTTTATGGTTGTTGAACCAAGTGTTAGCTATGATTAAGTTGCGCTCTGTGCAAAATTCCACCAGGCGGCTTCCTCTTTCATTTCTTACCCCCTATCCATATTCACCTACTACGTTTCCTTCTCTTCCTTTTCGTGCTATCGAATTCCAGTCACCCATGATTATTAAATTTTCGTCTCCCTTCACTACCTGAATAATTTCTTCTATCTCATCAAACATTTCTTCAATTTCTTCGTCATCTGCATAGCTAGTTGGCATATAGACTTGTACTATTGTTGTAGGCGTGGGCTTCGTGCCTATCGTGGCCACGACAACGCATTCGCTGTGCTGTTTGCAGTAGCTTACCCACATTCCTATTGTTTTATTCATTATTAAACCTACTCCTGCATTACCCCTATTTGATTTTGTATTTATAACCCTGTATTCACCTGACCAAAAGCCTTGTTCCTCCTGCAACCGAACTTCACTAATTCCCACTAGATCCAACTTCAGCCTATCCATTTCCCTTTTGTAATTTTCTGACCTACCTGCCCGATTAAGGGATCTGACATTCCACGCTCCGATGCGTAGAACGCCAGTTTTCTTTCTCCTGATAACGACGTCCCGAGTAGTCCCCGCCCGGAGATCCAAATGGGGGACTATTTTACCTCCGGTATATTTTACCCAAGAGGATGCCATCATCATTTATCCATACAGTAAAGCTGCATGCCCTCGGGAAAAATTACGGCCGTAGTTTCCCCTTGCTTTCAGCCGTTCGCAGTACCAGCACAGCAAGGCCGTTTTGGTTAGTGTTACAAGGCCAGATCAGTCAATCATCCAGACTGTTGCCCCTGCAACTACTGAAAAGGCTGCTGCCCCTCTTCAAGAACCACACGTTTGTCTGGCCTCTCAACAGATACCCCTCCGTTGTGGTTGCACCTACGATACGGTATCTGTATCATTGAGGCACGCAAGCCTCCCCACCAACGGCAATGTCTATGGTTCATGGGGGGAGGAACTCAAACGTAACATGGAGAATTTACATTAATACTCCTAATCAGTTCATTCTAAATCTTCAATACAATCTGCACATATTATGTTTATATGAGCTTTGCAAATAAAGGATTTGCATCTTTAGCATTTGTGCGAAGGTTTTGTTTCTGTTTTGGGGCACATTTTGCGCCTCCCACGAGAAGGTCCAGGAACATCAGGGACTACTCCGGACTGTTTTTTATTCTCCCCCAAATTTATTTATTTTTCGTAAGGACTTGGGAATATTATCTATACAATGGCGCATTCTGATGTACTTTTCAACCAATGATTCTCCCAAGTTCCTTAGTAATTTTCGTCGTAGCAGGTAATCACTTTTCGCGCCAATGTTGCACAGCAAATGTGCATGTATACCTATTGCATTTAGAAGATGGAAAAATATGGCTAGTGGCCACATTCTTGTTTCTCTACGAACATTAATATTTGCACACAATTGATCGCATGTATCGACCACACCTTTTGGTTCCATCATGAAAGGTGAGTACTTCAGGCTTCGCTTTCATACCATCTACATCTACATCTACATACATACTCCGCAATCCACCATACGGTGCGTGGCGGAGGGTACCTCGTACCACAACTAGCATCTTCTCTCCCAGTTCCACTGCCAAACAGAACGAGGGAAAAATGACTGCCTATATGCCTCTGTACGAGCCTTAATATCTCTTATCTTTGTGGTATTTCCGCGAAATGTAAGTTGTCGGCAGTAAAATTGTACTGCAGTCAGCCTCAAATGCTGGTTCTCTAAATTTCCTCAGTAGCGATTCACGAAAAGAACGCCTTCTTTCCTCCAGAGACTCCCACCCGAGTTCCTGAAGCATTTCCGTAACACTCACGTGATGATCAAACATACCAGTAACAAATCTAGCAGCCCGCCTCTGAATTGCTTCAATGTCCTCCCTCAATCCGACCTGATAGGGATCTCAAACGCTCGAGCAGTACTCAAGAATAGGTCGTATTAGCGTTTTACAAGCGGTCTCCTTTACAGATGAACCACATCTTCCCAAAATTCTACCAATGAACCGAAGACGACTATCCGCCTTCCCCACAACTGCCATTACATGCTTGTCCCACTTCATATCGCTCTGCAATGTTACATCCAAATATTTAATCGACGTGACTGTGTCAATGAAAAACAACAGCGGACCTACCACACTTCCCTGGGGCACCCCAGATGATACCCTCACCTCCGATGAACACTCACCATCGAGGACAACGTACTGGGTTCTATTACTTAAGAAGTATTCGAGCCACTCGCATATTTGGGAATCAATCCCATATGCTCGTACCTTAGTTAGGAGTCCGCAGTGGGGCACCGAGTCAAACGCTTTCCGGAAGTCAAGGGATATGGCATCCGTCTGATGCCCTTCATCCATGGTTCGCAAGATCTCATGTGAAAAAAGGGCGAGTCGCGTTTCGCAGGAGCGATGCTTTCTAAAGCCGTGCTGATGGATGGACGGCAACTTCTCTGTCTCAAGGAAATTCATTATAGTCGAACTGAGAATATGTTCGAGAATCCTGCAACAAACCGGTGTTAAGGATATTGGTCCGTAATTTTGAAGATCCGTCCTTCTATCCTTCTTATATACAGGCGTCACCTTCACTTTTGTCCAGTCGCTCGGACTTTACGTTGGGCAAGAGATTCGCGATAAATACAAGCTAAGTAAGGAGCCAATGCAGTAGAGTACTCTCTGTAAAACCGAACTGAAATCCCATCAGGACCTGGAGATTTATTTATTTCCAACCCATTCAGCTGCTTCACAACCCGAGGGATGTCTATCACTATGTCCTCCATACGGGAATCTGTACGAGACTCAAACGGCGGTATATTTGTACGATCCTCCTGTGTGAAAGATTTCTCAAATGCTAAATTTAAAATTTCAGCTTTCGTTTTGCTGTCTTCCGTTGCCAGGCCAGACTGATCAGTGAGTGACTGGATGGAAGCCTTGGACCCACTTACCGATTTTACGTAAGACCAGAATTTCCTTGGGTTTTCAGCAAGATCTTTTGCTAAGGTATGACGGTGGTAGTGGTTGTATGCTTCACGCATCGCTCTTTTTACAGCAGCACGAATCGCTACTAACTTTTGCCTGTCCTTATTCTCCGATCTTTCTTGTACCGCGAGTGCTACTGCCTTTGCTTCCTGAGCATTCTCCGAATTGCGCTGTTAAACCACGGTGGGTCTTTTCCGTCCGTAACCCACATTTTCGGCACATACTTCTCCAATGCGTGTTTTACAATGAGTTTAAAATTTGACCATAATTCTTCCACGTCCATCGTACCGGAAGTAAATGAAGTCGATTCATTTACTAAGTGGGATGCTAACAACTGCTTATCTGCTCTTTCTAGTACGAATACTCTCCTAGCCTTCTTGACCGACTTTTTAACTTTCGTAACCATAGTCGTAATGACAACATCATTATCACTAATCCCTGTCTCAACATTGACACCGTCAATGAGGTCTGGTCTGTTCGTGGCTACCAGATCTAAAATATTTCCATTACGCGTTGGCTGTCGATTTAGCTGCTCAAGACGGTTTTCGGATAATGTGTTCAAAAGTAATTCACACGACGGCTTGTCTGTACCACCTGTAATGAATCCATAGACATCCCAGTCTATACTAGGTAGGTTGAAGTCGCCTCCGACTAATATAGCATGATCCTGGTACTTCTGCGATACAGAGTGTAGACTCCCTTTGAATGATTCTAGAACTGTCACGGTGGAACCTAGTGGCCGGTAATAACACCCAACAATTAACTTTACTTCTCCTAGCCATGTTAAACGTGTACAGATAACTTCACAATCACACTCTACTTCGACCTCAGCAGACACAATATTTCTGTCAACTGCACTGAAGACACCACCTCCTACGGTGTCTAATCTGTCTTTCCGATACACGTTCCAACCCTCACTAAATATTTCAGAACTCCCTATCTCAGGGTTCAGCCAGGTCTCAGTCCCGAGAATAATTTGCGCGCCACACGCTTCCTGGAGGGCAGTAAATTCAGGAACTTTATTCCGAACACTCTGAAAATTTACTGCTAATATCTTGATAGCTGAAGTGTCTTTACACTTACACTACAGCAGTTGATGTATCAACGACACCATACACCATGATACATTGTTGGTAACAACATTACCACCTTATTTTGGCAAGTAATGTATGATACTGTAGTCGTATCTTTAGTGGATCCAAAAACAATGCTAGACACCAAATGTCACAAGTTATATTTATTTATTTAACCTGGCAAGATTAGGGCCATCAGGCCCTCTCTTACATCTAACCAGGCATTCTACTTATTTTACATTCATATGTTTTAGTAGGCATGTTAAACTACATCTAGTACAAAAAGTGAAACGAACAATTAGAAAGGTACACATGGAAAAATACATACATATAGAGTTTATATTCGTAGATCATAAGTACTGTTATACTTAGACATTATTGAAGAGACAGATTTTAGATAGGAGTGTTGGCAGCAGGGAGTATGAGGGAGACTCATGGTGAAGGGAGGAGAAGACTAGAGAGACATGATGAAACATAATTAAGGAAATATAAAGGAAAAGAAGATTGCGTGGCTAATAGAGATAGATGAAGAGGAAGGCATCTCAGGAGCAAGATAGGAGACGCTAGCTTTGCTATTTGACAGAGGAGAGGATTGGCCTTATACATTAATTTTGTGGAGAACGTTATGAGGATGACAGTAGGAAATGCTTCAACTTCTTCTTAAAAGCAGCAGGAGATTGAATTTTGCGCAAGGTAAGGGGCAGTTCGTTCCAGAGGCGGACAGCGGCAACTGAGAAGGAGTTATATTCTTGTTGGTACCCACAGCAGGTTCAAAGAACCTGTTCACAATTGATAAGACAGCGTTATCTTGACGGAACTGTCCGTCCGATTGTGTACCTGCATCTATTTCAGAGTTGACTACATAATTCAGTCTGGAGTCTACAACTGTGGAAACCTTTATTCCATACCTTTTGCGTTTTGCGGGAAATATTGCCTAAATGGACATTTCCTCTGAATGGTGTAAGCTGTTCGTCAGTTCTACGATATTCACTTGGGCTGCATGCATTTTTACAATTATTACTTACAGCAGGGAGAAAGTCCCATATAGGTGCTAATTTATCATGTTTTCTTGTAGTTTCACGGGTGTGAGTGTTATCAAATCTGATGACCTTAATTAAAAATAAAAATCATTTGCACGACATTGGTTGACTAACATAAGCGGCTTTGTGAAGCCCTGTCAAATAGAGTAGCCCCAAAAACTCTAGTAAATCTTATTTTGTCACAAGTTTGGCATCCCGCTCTCTGGAAGGTAGCTGAGTGGTCAGCGTGACGGAATGTCGATCCTAAGGTCCCGGGTTCGATTCCCGGCTGGGTCGGAGATTTTCTCCGCTCAGGGACTGGGTGTTGTGTTGTCCTAATCATCATCATTTCATCTCCATCGACGCGCAGGTCGCCGAAGTGGCGTCAAATCGAAAGACCTGCACCAGGCGAACGGTCTACCCGACGGGGGGCCTTAGCCACACGACATTTCATTTTCACCAGGTAAATAGATTATAATACGTTTTCGGTTCTGGTGATTCTGGCTGGTATTTCCCTTTTCCATTTTACAGACATGTCTTTGCATACAAATAATCTACCATCCGAACACTCTACCTCGGATTCACTTCCTTCTTGTTCTGTGTCAGAAGTATGCTCTCTGTCCTCGTGTCTTCTGTACACGTTCCTCCTACGTCTATATCTGCTTCACCTCTCTCCCGCTGACGAAATTTCTCGCATATTTCTTCGGTCATGCGGGATGCAGCCGTCTGAAAATATAATGACTGGAAATGGTACATTGGCAAAATTAATAATGAAGCGTCTGAAACCTAACTAACCTAAGGACATCACACACATCCATGCCCGAGACAGGATTCCAACCTGCGACCGTAGCAGCAGCGCGGTTCCGGTCTGAAGTACCTATAACCACGCGGTCACAGCGGCCGGCTGTTATTACTGAATTAATTCGTCAGGTGCCTACTGGAGGACGCAGAAGCCACGGCATTCTTGAGCTTCACTGCACATACGTAATCTTTAATGTTACTCCAGTGTGCAATCGAAAAATAGCAACTGTAAACATTTTGCAGTCGAATTAAGTCGGGTGATGCTGAGGGAATTAGATTAGGAAATGAGACACTTAAAGTAGTAAAGGAGTTTTGCTATTTGGGGAGCAAAATAACTGATGATGGTCGAAGTAGAGAGGATATAAAATGTAGACTGGCAATGGCAAGGAAAGCGTTTCTGAAAAAGAGAAATTTGTTAAATGGTTCAGATGGCTCTGAGCTCTATGGGATTTAACTTCTGAGGTCATCAGTCCCCTAGAACTTAGAATTACTTAAACCTACCTAACCTAAGGACATCACACACATCCACGCCCGAGGCAGGATTCGAACCTGCGACCGTTGCGGTCGCGCGGTTCCAGACTGAGGGGCCTAGAACCGCTCGCCCACTCCGGCCGGTGAAATTTGTTAACATCGAGTATAGATTTAAGTGTCAGGAAGTCGTTTATGAAAGTAGCCATGGAGTGTAGCCATGTATGGAAGTGAAACATGGACGGTAAATAGTTTGGACAAGAAGAGAATAGAAGCTTTCGAAATATGGTGCTACAGAAGAATGCTGAAGATTAGATTGGTAGGTCACATAACTAATGAGGAGCTGTTGAATAGAATTGAGGGTAAAAATCGTAGAGGGAGACCAAGAGATGAATACACTAAGCCGATTCGGAAGGATGTAGGTTGCAGTAGGTACTGGGATATGAAGAAGCTTGCACAGTATAGAGTAGCATGGACAGCTGCATCAAACCAGTCTCAGGACTGAAGACCACAACAACAACATTTTTTAAAATGACTAAATGTGTCTTCGGCGAAAGGAAACCCTATTTATTATTCCACCAATCATTTGTTCTGTTTCTTACTTAAAAAATAAAATACCAGGAAACCTATGTGCAAAGTTTACATTCTGCTTCATATTCACTTCGACCGCGTTTTACTGAAGGAAATTCTCTGACGTATTCACATTTAAATGTTGTTCTCCATTTTGCTGCCATGGTCTTAAAAATGTTAACTATTTCACACTAGACAACACGGGCACTTATCTTAATATCATACCGAATTTAATGGATTCCTACAGATCCTTCATTTTAAAACACAGAATGGTGAACAAGATTCTTTCCAGTATTCCGGTCGAAAAAGAAGCGGTAACACTCGACGTATGTTGAAAGAGATGATAATTTGATACTTCATCGATAAGGTGAAATCTGATCGATAATTTTTTAGTCTCAACCATTCAGATTAATCGCAGTTTGAAGAGAACTGGTGGGTATTTAAATCGTATTTCCTTGATATCTTTGTAAAGAGATAAATTTTTAAAAATCTCCACCTAATATTCAGTTCGACGGGACATCATTACACAACACTCAAATCCCGGATAATCGCGGTTTTTCGGCAACCCTATATAATGGTAAGCCAAAACATTGTGACCACCTGCGTAATAGCTACTTGTCCGTCTTTGGAACGAAATACATCACTGATTCTGCGTCATGGATCCGACAGTTTGTTGGTAGGTTTGTGGAGGTATGTGTCATTAGATGTCTACGCACAGGTCATGTAATTCGCGTAAAAACGGGCCGCTGATTTGCGTACGCGGTGATGACACCCAATAGCGACCCAGATGGGCTCTATAGGATATACATCAGGCGAATTTGGTCGCTGAGACATCAACGTGAGTTCTCTAAAACGCTCCTTAAACCACTGTAACGCTGTTCTGGCTCCGAGACACGGACAATTATACTGCTGGAAGATGAGATCGTTGTCGAGGAAGACATCAAGCATGAAGGGATACAGATGGTTTGTAGCTGTCACCCTGTCTTCGATTACTACCATAGGTCCCACGCAAGCGCAGGAGAATGTCTCCCTTAGTATAATATTGCTCCCACCGGCCTGTGGCCATGGCGCTGCACATTTCGAGCCGGCGTTCGCCTCGATGACGGCGTTTCTGGAGATGACCATCGATCTATTGTACCAAAAATATGATTCATCCGAAGAGCCTACACGTTTCCATTGATCGACGGTCGAATTCTGACGGTCCCGTTCCGACTGCAGTCGTAATTGATGATATCGTTGAGTCAACATGTGAACACGTAGTGGTTGTCTGCTGCAGAGATGCATGTTCAACAAAGTACTCGGAAACACTTGTACATGCACCAGCAATGTGCTCTTTCGGCAGAGATGCCACAGATCACCATCTAATCTACTCTACAGGGCACACAAACCTCCGAACCCCATTTTCTGTGAAGAGTCGTGGATATCCAACCATTTAGCAGCTAGTGGTAGTTTCAGTGTCCTTCTACCTCTTTCCGTAGATGCTGACAATAGTAGCACGTGAACATTCGACCAGCTTCGCCGATTTCGAAATACTCGTTCACGGGCCCTGCCCTTTGTCAGAGTTGCTTATCTCAATGGATTTCCACATTTGCAGCCCATATCCACGCTAGGGTACTACTCCTTCTGTGTCTGCTCCGCTTACAAATGTTGCCGCGTTAACGCCACCAGACGGCATCCAGCGTCGCGGTGTGCAGTGGTCATACTTTTTTGGTCGGTCAGTGTATATACAGTACAACAGCAGAATTCGCAGTCAGCCTCTTGGAGCGTCCGATGTTATTTGCTGGGTCACTTATACAGGGTGGTCCATTGGTAGTGACCGGGCCAAATATCTCACGAAATAAGAATCAAACGAAAAAAGTACAAACAACGAAACTCGACTAGCTTGAAGGGTGAAACCAGATGGCGCTATGGTTGGCCCGCTAGATGGCGCTGCCATAGGTCAAAAGGATATCAACTGCGTTTTTTTTAAAATAGGAACCCCCATTTTTTATTACACATTTGTGTAGTGCGTAAAGAAATATGAATGTTTTAGTTGGACCACTTTTTTCGCTTTGTGATAGATGGCGCGTGGTAACACGCAACATTCCGATAGTGCGGACGGTGTTTGCTTCGTGATACATTACCCGTGTTAAAATGGACCATTTACCAATTGCGGAAAAAGTCGATATCGTGTTGATGTATGGCTATTGTGATCAAAATTCCCAACGGGCGTGTGCTATGTATGCTGCTCGGTATCCTGGACATCATCCAAGTGTCCGGACCGTTCGCCGGATAGTTACGTTATTTAAGGAAACAGCAAGTGTTCAGCCACATGTGAAACGTCAACCACGACCTGCAACAAATGATGATACCCAAGTAGGTGTTTTAGCTGCTGTCGCGGGTAATCCTCACATCAGTAGCAGACAAATTGCGCAAGAATCGGGAATCTCAAATACGTCGGTGCTGACTACATCAACATCGATTGCACCCGTACCATATTTCTATGCACCAGGAATTGCATGGCGACGACTTTGAACGTCGTGTACAGTTCTGCCACTGGGCACAAGAGAAATTACGGGACGATAACAGATTTTTTGCACGCGTTCTATTTAGCGACGAAGCGTCATTCACCAACAGCGGTAACGTAAACCGGCATAATATGCACTACTAGGCAACGGAAAATCCACGATGCCTGCGACAAGTGGAACGTCAGCGACCTTGGGGGGTTAAAGTATGGTGCGGCACTATGGGAGGAAGGATAATTGGCCCCCATTTTATCGATGGCAATCTAAATGGTGCTGTGTATGCTGATTTCCTACTTAATGTTCTACCGATGTTACTACAAGATGTTTCACTGCATGACAGAATGGCGATGTACTTCCAACATGCTGGATGTCCGGCACATAGCTCGCGTGCGGTTGAAGCGGTATTGAAAAGCATATTTCATGACAGGTGGATTTGTCGTCGAAGTACCATACCATGGCCCGCACGTTCACCGGATCTGACGTCCCCGGATTTCTTTCTATGGGGAAAGTTGAAGGATATTTGCTATCGTGATCCACCGACAACGCCTGACAACATGCGTCAGCCCATTGTCAATGCAAGTCTAACATTACGGAAGGCGAACTACTCTTTGTTGAGAGGAATGTCGTTACACGTATTGCCAAATACATTGAGGTTGACGGACATCATTTTGAACATTTATCGCATTAAAGCGGTATTTACAGGTAATCACGCTGTAACAGCATGCGTTCTCAGAAATGATAAGTTCACAAAGGTACATGTATCACATTGAAACAACCGAAATAAAATGTTAAACGTACCTACGTTCCGTATTTTAATTTAAAAAACCTACTTGTTACCAACTGTTCGTCTAAAATTGTGAGTCATGCGTTTGTGACTATTACAGCGCCATCTATCACAAAGAGAAAAATGTGGTTCAACTAAAACATTCATATTTCTTTACGTACTACACGAATATGCAATAAAAATGGGGATTCCTATTTTAAAAAACGCAGTTGATATCCGTTTGACCTATGGCAGCGCCATCTAGCGGGCCAACCATGGCGCCATCTGGTTTCCCCCTTCAAGCTAGTCGAGTTTCGTTCTTTGTAGTTTTTTCGTTTGACGCTTATTTCGTGAGATATTTGGCCCGGTCACGATCAATGGACCACCCTGTATACACTAAAGTCTACATACACCCTAAAATAACACTTGAAGTCAAAATCAATCAAGAAAATATTATGTATTCACTTTCTGTGACATAAACAGACATGTTAGGAACTGAAAAAACATATACACTGAATAATTAATAACAATTCCGTACACTGACATCTTGAGCATACAAATGAAACAACGGCCAGGTACAAAAGTAGACGTACACTGTGAGGTTCTTCACTTTCAGGCCCAATTTAATATTTTGTATTGCCACCTTCTGCTTCGATCACAGCTTCCAAACGTCGAGGCATAGATTACACCAATTTTTTTTGTGTACGCAGGTGTAAAGGTATTCCACTCTTACACTAAGGCTGCTTTTAAATCATTCCGGCCGCTGTGGCCGAGGGGTTCTAGGCGCTACAGTCCGGAACCACGCGCCTGCTACGGTCGCAGGTTCGCCTCGTGCCTCGGGCATGGATGTGTGTGCTGTCCTTAGGTTAGTTAGGTTTAAGTGGTTCTAAGTCTCGGGGACTGATGACGACAGATGCTAAGTCCCATAGCGCTTAGAGCCATTTGAACCAGTTTTTAAAATCATCTTTGCTTTTGATGTTGTATTTTTCTACCCTACGCCTTAATTTTCCCTAAAGATGTTCGATTGGGTTAATGCCTGGTGACTGGGGAGGCGAATGCGACTGTTTTGCTAAAAGTAGCCATTCTTTTACGACACTGGCCGTATGCTTGGGATCATTGTCTTATCGAAACACCCAGTCTCTCCTTAGTCCCAGTTTCTCCGCGTATTGCTTCAGATTCTTCTTTAAGATGGTGAGATACTTCCGTTGATCCATAATACCTTCAATAAATACTAAATTCCCAACTCCAGCTCCAGACGTGCAACCCCACATAAGAATATTTCCACTACCATACTTCACTGATGGGACAATATTACTCTTCTTCCATCTTTCATTCCTTTCTGGCCGCACCTTTTGCTATCCATCACACTGGAAGATGTTAAACTTACTCTCATTCATGAAAAGTACTGTATTCCAAAATGTGGCATCTTTATTTCGGTGCAGAGTTGCAAATTCTAGCCGCTTCTGTTCATTTACCATTGTCCAGCAGTCTTCGTACTGTTATGGGATGAACATTATTTCCACTAGTTGTTGCGACATCTAGTGCCAACTCCGTAGCTCTAATTCTGGGATCCGCATTCACTTTTCTAATGATGTGTCGGCGCTCCCTGTTAGATAATTATGGTGATCGTCCACACCTAGCTTTGTTTCCTACACTTCTTCGATCCCTGTAATTTCTTATAACGTTTTGGACACTTGCATGATTCCTTCTAACAATTTCGCCAATTTTCCTCAGTAAAAAGCCCCTATTACTGAGCTCAGTAGTATTTTTCCATGCCTCCACTGGTATTTCGGTTCTTTTTGAATCCATAATACGCGATCGAATGATGTACTGCAATACACGTCTATTATACCAACAAACCACACTGTTCACTGCAACGTCTCTCTTGCAACTAACGACAGACTCGATGTGTATGTTGATTTCTGTACCGTAGTAAACAAACACTGTTGCACCTATCACGCTTGCAGTGCACGATACCGGCTTGAAGACCTTGGTTTATGTTATTGTGGACGTGGATGCAGGCACAGAGTCGCACATCTACCTTTATGCATCCAGGCTGTACGCTACATGCTACAAGGTGGGGGTGTATGTAGACTTTAGTGTCCGACTGCACATCGTAAACAACAATAGTCCGACGACACTACCTCCAGGTATGACCAAAGCCATTCTCTGTCCCACGATTTGTCTCCGTTAAGAACGACAACCTGTGTTCTGTTTGTCCGAAATGTTCAGTCGCAAATCCGGTCTTCTGTTCCGTACGCTTGACTCGTATTTTGTTCATAAGCGACAGTCCAGAAATATCAAACCCTTCCGGCAGTCAGGCAACATGGCATTAAATTGGGCGCCTTTGCCGGTATCTACTGCTTTCTGGGGCAAAGAGGACGAGCTGTGATTTGCAAGATCATAGTTAGAAGAATCTCTGTTGATTCCTACAAAGCAGATTTCCGATCTCCAGAAATGTGGCAGTACTCCAGCACAAAACATGTTCCAGAATTCCACAGCTACGTAACGTCAGGCATCTAGCTGTGGGCATCTGTTCACTAATCTTTTTCAAATAGCGAATGATCTCTGGATTTTTAAAAAAGATTTCATTTTCACTATCGACTGTGTTCATCAAACATCATCCTGTCACCTGTCGTACAACGTAGCGTAGGTGCATATTAGACTAAGATAAGTAGCTATCAGTGTAAAATAATAAAGAATACTGGCCATCCGAGACCAGTCGTCAATTTAATTGTAATGTAGAAATGAGACTACATACAGTGTACTTGTTTCGTTAAGGTAGACGCCCTGCAAATAGCGTCGATTATTTACAATGCTGTTTTTTTTCGTAAAAGGAGGGATTTACACTAACCAGCAAAGATCTAATTAGGGCCGCTGGGCAGTAATTCTAATATCAATTTAAAGTTTCTTCATGTCGTTGTTGCATAAACGCACCAACGAAAATTCTTTCCGTGGTGTATTTGCTTTTAGACAAATTCTATTTTTTGGGATACCACTGCATTCATAAAATTTCAATTCGTTCTTTGTACAAATTTGCAGTAGGATAAATTTAAACGAAGCAATATATTAGTTAGGACTAAATAGTCTTAACGTTTCTTTAAATTATGTACCATAGGCTAATAGCAGCGTAAGAAGTAATGATGATAGATAACGAATGACACGTTGCCGTAAAACCACCACAAGCTGCTATTTTAAGATAGACTTTGTTTTCGGAACTAGTATTGGCTATCTTCTGAAAGACGAGTATCCAAAAATAGTAATTGTTTACGGGCCAGTTTCTACAAATACTGCCGAGCCTGTACATTAGCGTTGCACACTCAGCACCTTAAGAAGCGGTTGTCAAGAAAATCACAGCGAACAAACTTCAGTTGAAAGCTGTCGGGCCTACTGGTGTCTTATCTTTACTGCAAAGTGTATGTAAATCACATCATCTGCTGCTTAGAATATCTACGTCTATGTCTACAACCCTGCTCTGAAAAAACTGTGAAGTGAATGAGAATCTTGACGATCACTACGGGAGCAATGTTTGGGAGGTTGCAGTCTTCAGTTCTTGAAATAGAGTGGGCTTCCAGGGAATAGTTCCCGTCTGTCTTCAGGCGCTTGCCAGTTCAGTTCTTTCAGCATCTCCGTGACACTCTCCCACGGGCCAAACAAATATGTGACAATTCGTGCTGGCCTTCTTTGTATACGTGCAATATCCCCCGTTAGTCCTATCTCGTACTGGTACCAAGCTCTTGAGCAGTATTCTAGGATGCGTCGCAGGAGTGTTTTGTAAGCAGTCTCCTTTGTAAACTGATTGCATTTCCCTAGTACTCTGCCATTGAATCGAAGTAGGCCAGCTGTTTTACCTGTAACAGATCTTATGTGATCGTTCCGTTTCATGTGCTTACAGACTGTAACAGTGGGGTATTTGTATAAGCTGACCGGTGTTGCAACTGTGATTTGTTGATACGGTAATCATAGAACCAGACGGAAAATTTACGCAGCTTTTTTCAGACATACAACTGCATCATTTGCGAAAAGTCTGTCATTATATTAATATTTTCAGCACGATTGTTGATATACAGAATTAACAGCGAGGGTTCCATTATACTTCCGTGGGGCACACTTGATGTTGTTACTTCTGCATGTGTCAATGATTCCACCCAAGATAACATGCTGCGTCCTCCCTACTAAATAATCATCATTTCAGATACAGGTTTCTGTTGATACCCCGCACTATCTGTCTTTCGACAATAAGCGTAGGTGTACCACTGAGTCAGATGCTTTCCGGAAATCGAAAAATACTGCATCTACCTGACACCTTCAGTGACGTTCCTGAATGTTTGTAGAGGAACGGTCCTCAAGAACAGAAATCAGAGAAGGTTGCTGTATGCTGGGGCCTGAAGCGAAGCCGACGTTCTGATTCATCCCAAAGTCGTTCGATTTGGTTCAAACCGAGACTCTGGGCAGGTCAGTCCGTTTCATGAATGTTGTCCACAAGCCACTGTCCCACAGTTGCTGCTTTATGGCAGAGTGCATTGTCACGTTGACACAAACAATCATCATCTCCGAACTGTTACTCAACTACAGAGTTTCTCAACCTTTCCGTATTCGCGACCCAATTTTCAATCACAATTTCCACGCCCCCCCGCCCCGCCCCCCCTTTTGAGTGTTCCATGCATCAGTCTCTAAAAACGGAACCCTTATAGGATCACTTCGTCGTCCGTCTGTCTGCCCGATTGTTAAAAGCTCTTTTTCTCAGGAACTGGTAGACGAAATTTATGTAACATACTGAGGTCTATGTTCCCTTGGCAGTGTAAGACATTGAAGCTCCTAAGTCAGTACAATCCAAAGATATGGCTGTTTATGTTACATATTTTAATACTCGCAAACTCAGTGATGAAAACTTATGCATAGGTACTTACCGTTGGACTAGAATCATGAAATTTGGCAAACAGGAAGGTTTCACAGTAGAACAGAAGGAAAAAAATCCTAAAACTGTAAATTTGTAATTACATCAAATGAAAGAAGTTTGTTTCGATTTCTTATCTGAGACTGCGTCTGTTCGTCCCGCTGTTAAGACCACTTTCTCACAGCAACGGGTAGACGTATAACGCTGAAATTTATGTCGCGCAGTCCCTTGACTGTGTAAAAAATAGAAGCTTCTAAGTCAGTACAGTCAAGAGATACGTCCATTAATGTCGCGCATTTTCATACTCGCAAACGTATTCATCAAAACCTATAGGATACTTCGCGTTGGCCTAGAATCATGATCGCGCGGGTTAACCGCCCGGTTTAGGGCGTCTTGTCACGGTCCGCGCGTCTTCCCCTGTTGGAGGTTCGAGTCCTCCCTCGGGCATGGGTGTGTGTGTCGTCCTTAATGTATGTTAGTTTACGTTAGATTAAGTAGCGTGTAATCTTAGGGACCGATGACCTCAGCAATTTGGTCCCGTAAGACCTTACCACAAATTTCCAAAATTTCCGACTAATGAAATTTGGCAAAAAGGAATGTTTCACACTACAACAAATGGAAAAAAATCCGAGAACCATAAATCTGTAATTATATCACACGAAAAGAATTGCTATCAGGCTGTCAGACCGTCCGTCCGTTACGCCCGGGTTCCCGGGTTCGATTCCCGGCGGGATCAGGGATTTTCTCTGTCTCGTGATGACTGGGTGTTGTGTGATGTCCTTAGGTTGGTTAGGTTTAAGTAATTCCAAGTTCTAGGGGACTGATGACCATAGATGTTAAGTCCCATAGTGCTCAGAGCCATTTTTTCGTCCGTCCGTTAAACTCCTTCTCACGAACGGGTAGACATATAACGCTGAAATTTATGTTCATACTGAGGTCTATGGCCCCTCGGCTGTATAGTAAACTTTTGCTGCTAAGTCAGAGGAGTCAAAATGTACGGCCATTTATGTCACATATTTTGATACTCGCAAACTCATTCATCAAAACTTATAGGGTGCTTCCCGTCGACCTAAAATCATTTAGTCTGTAATTATTTGTTTCACATTCAACCTGAAACGCCATATCAGCGTGCAGTAATCACTCCTGGATATCTGAGTATGGATAAATTCCGAAACGTATCATATGAGCAATAAAGTCATTCCTTGCTTGATGTTTGACGTTCACCATTGCGATCCAGTCAGCCTAAATGAGAACTTCTGATTATTGTAATACTGATCGCCTGCCTCCTGCATGACTTACGTCATATTTATGTTATTGAAATTAAAACATTCATGTCTTGAGAGTATCCATATCGATAACAGGCAAAAATGGTTGGGATTCTCAAGTCCCGGAATGGACGAACTGTCTGCATACATAATTGAGTGTGTACGGAATTCTCTGTGCAAGAGTCCTACATGCACCTAGCTAACTTTTCCTCTTACGATTGCAATACATTGTGAATGTTTTAACGCTAAAACTGTAAATTTACAAACCTTCCCAAACACCAAGAATTTATTGCTATTTCGTGACACCGATCCGCTACATTCACAGAACCAAAATCTATGTCCCTCTATTGAACTTGCCTTACGGGTAGCGCGCTAAAATACTCCCGAAGTTTTCTCACCTACCGAAGCAGAAGTTTTCATAGACTTCATGGCAAGTGACAAAACCAAAAGATAGTTTACTAAAAAATCGCTTAAATTTCGGGCAGGGGTGGATTGGTGAGTTTTCTGCACTAAAAACAACATTTCGTATACTATTACCAGTTTCAACATCCTACCTTTGCGAAACCAGATTTTCTGTGTTGGCTGCTTTGAAGACAAAGAATAGATCTCAGCAAAAAACAGAAAAAGAACTCTGAATGTGTATTTCTAATATTGAAGCCCATCGAAAAACTTTGGTCAGTACGTCAGGCCCAAGGGAGACACTAATAATTTCAAAACTTGTCTTCAGTTTAGTGTTGAAAACTTAATTGTTAAATGCACTGTGCAGTACCGGTGCAGCCCTATTTATAAATGCATTATATCAATGTAAAAGTCAATTTTAATTTTTTGTTGTGTCAGAATGTATTTTGCTTTTCTTTTCTTTCAGTAAATTAATCGCTTTGTGAATTCATTTTTTTTTTTCTTTTCAGTAAGCTAGTGCCCCCCTCCCACCCAATTTAGTGTTATCATGCCCCCCTACGGGGGCGGGGCGCTCCACAGGTTGAGAATCGCTGCTGTACTACACTCATGCTCATAAATTAAGGATAATGCTGATACATGGTGAAACAACGCTCTGGTGAGTAGTCTACGGTTTTACATCACCTCGGGGTATGACTATGCGGTGCATTTGATCTGAGGTCGTCGAACGGTGGCGCCGGCAGCAGTCCACATACGCAGAAGTGTGTTGGTGCATGTCAGAGTACAGTGCAGCGAGTGCTAAGGGTGCCTGTGTGTTGAAAATGGCTCAAAGAACACATATTGATGACGTTATTAAGGGTAGAATACAAGGGCGACTGGAGGCCGGTGAAACACAGCAGGTCGTAGCACGGGCGCTCCGTGTGCCACAAAGTGTGATCTCAAGATTACTGCAACGATTCCAGGAGACAGGGAACGTGTCCAGGCGCTACAGTACGGGACGTCCACAATGTGCAACACCACAAGAAGACCGATATCTTACCATCAGTGCCCACAGACGGCCACGGAGTACTGCATGTAGCCTTACTCGGGACCTTACCGCAGCCACTGGATCGGTTGTCTGTAGACAGTCTACAGACGACTGAACGGACATGGTTTATTCACCCGGAGACCTGCAAGGTGCATTCCACTGACCCCTGGTCGCAGGAGAGCCCGTAAAGCCTGGTGTCAAGAACACAGTACATGGTCATTGGAACAGTGGTCCCAGGTTATGTTCACGGACGACTCCTGATATAATCTGAACAGTGATTCTCGCCGGGTTTTCATCTGGCGTGAACCAGGAACCATATTCCAACCCGTTAATGTCCGGAAAGGGGCCTGTATGGAGGTCGTGGTTTGATGGTGTGGGGTGGGATTATGATTGGTGCACGTACACCCCTGCATGTCTTTGACAGAGGAACTGTAACAGGTCAGGTGTATCAGGACATCATTTTGTACCAGTATGTTCGCCTTTTCAGGGGTGCAGTGGGTCCCACCTTCCACCTGATGGATTATAACGCACGGCCCCACCGTGCTGCCATCGTGGAGTACCTTGAAACAGAAGATATCAGGCTAATGGAGTGGCCTGCCTGTGCTCCAGACCTAAACCCCATCGTCTGGGATGCTCTCGGTCAACATATCTTCAAACCCCTATGACACTTCAGGAGCTCCGACAGGCACTGGTGCAAGAATGGGAGGCTATATCCCAGCAGCTGCTCGACCACCTGATTCAGAGTATACCAACCCGTTGTGTGGCCTGTTTACGTGTGCATGGTGATCATATCCCATACTGATGTCGGGATACATGGGCAGGAAACAGTGGCGTTTTGTAGCACATGTGTTTCGGGACGGTTTTCTCAACTTATCACCAATATCGTGGACTTACAGATCTGTGTAGTGTGTGTTCCATATGTGCCTATGCTATTAGCGCCAGTTTTGTGTAGTGCCACGTTATGTGGCACCACATTCTGCAATTATCCTTAATTTATGAGCATGAGTGTATATGCGCTGCACAATGGCGTAAAGTGTGGTCGTTAAGTACGGAAAACATCCGCACATCGTAACACCACATCTTCGTACTTCAGCACTTTTACTTGGCGCTACATGTGATCGCAAGTAAATGTCTCCAGGCATTCGCCGTACTCAAACGCTTCCATCGGATTGTCGAAGTGTATAAAGTGATTCATCGCTTCATATCACTCATTTTCAGCCATTCACTGTACAGTGGTTTCTCTCTTAACATCACACCAAGCGTCGCTTAGCTTTGACTGCAGAGCCGCAGTTCGTGGTCTAGTGGCTAGCGTTGCTGCCTCTGCATCACAGGGTCCCAGGTTCGGTTCCCGGCCGGGTTGGGGATTTTCTCTGCCCGGGGACTGGGTTTCTGTGTTTTCCTCATCATTTCATAATCATCATTCGTGAGAGTGAATAGATTGGACTGTGAAAAAAATTGGACCGTGAAAAAATTGGGATTCTGTACGGGCGCTGATGACAGCGCAGTTGAACGCCCCACAAACTAAACATCATCATCATTGACTGCAGAAATGTGGCTATTTGCAGCAGCTTTACCATTGTATGTTATTCGTTTTAACTCACTACGCACAATTGCTAGCCGAAGTGCTGGTAGAAATTTGTAACTTGTGAGTGATTCTTTCCGTTGATTTTGTGGAATGTTTTACAACGACCCTCCACAATTCTAGACGGTCCCTGTTCTCCAGTACATATGTGTGACTGGTCTTGGTTTAGCCTGTGGTTGTACCTCCGCGTTTTCACTTCACAATAACATCACCAACATTCGACTTGGGTAGTTTTAGAATGGGTAAAATGTCCCTGTTGGATCGGTTACACAGGTGACATCCAACGAGTACTCCACGTTCGACCGGAACCACGCGGCTGCTACGGACGCAGGTTCGAATCCTGCCTCGGGCATGGATGTGTGTGATGTCTTTAGGTTTAAGTAGTTCTAAGTCTAGGGGACTGATGACCTCCGATTTCAAGTCCCATAGTGCCTAGAGCCATTTGAACCATCCACGTTCGAAGTGACTGAGCTCGCTTGGCCCATTCCCCTGTTACTGCTCCTCTGCTGACAACACTATACTCTCCGCCGCCTCCTATACGCCAGCTCTCCTGACATCCACTGGATAACTCCGCATTACATAAGGGTGTGCGGATACTGTCGACTGTCTGCGTGCATCAAACATCGTCCGATGACCTGTAAAAAAAACTCACAGGGGCGCGCATTATGGTTTGTAGCTATTACTATAACATTTAGAAATGTTTGTTTCACATGTGAATATTCAAAAGCGCATAGAACCGTGCGGAGTGCTTTGTTCTGCAGCGATACAGTTCGGTGGCGTTTGACGTGATACCTAGCCTCGTGTTGGAACACATCGATCTGTTACACTCCGTAATAATGTCTTCGCTAAGTGCTATCTTTTTCCTGTTTACTTCTCCCGCTGAAAGCCTCGATACGGTACTCCAAGACTAGCTGTTGGTTGCTTGCTTCCTTGTATAAACCTACGATGAGTAATTGTCTCGCTTCGGCTTGGCTTGTCGTTCTTGTGTTACAGTAAAATTTGTTCTTTACACTATGATGTTAGGCAGAGATATCAGTGATATAGCTTTGATGTTCCACGATGTCCCCTGCGTTTCCGAGTACTCAAATGCAAAGAAAGATCACTAAATATTTCCTTGTACTAAGAGCCACATATCCTAAAGCGGGTGTCTGTTACGTTAGGTCATTTTATTACGTTCGATGAAAACAAAGTGAAAGTAAAAACGTAGTTTTAGACAGAATCTAAAGTGGTGAATTACGTATGCTGTACCTCAAAACAACATCACGTGTGGCAGCACTATTTTTCACACATGCGTACCATCAGTAGCCCTAGTGGTCCCATAAGCGACAGTTAGATAGGTCTATAGTATTTGGTGGCAAACGCAGTTCGAAATTTCATGTTTTCTGTCGTGGCAACAACTCTCGTTTCATCAGAATAGATTATTCTAATAGCAAGGAATATGAGTACATAGTCAGCTCTTTAGACTCGATTAAGAAAAATTAAAAAGAACAGTAGATATTTTGTCTAATGAGTTTTTTGACAAACACACACTTTCAAGTTTTATTGGCGTGTATGGCTTTGGAATACTGTAATCCACCATGGATGTGTGGCGAGGGAAGAATGACCTCCAAGGCGAGGTACAGCAGTAGGAAGCTTCCGACAGTACAACATAGAATCATCACTCCACTAACAAACAGAACTAGGCCTCATGATACCATTTGTAAAGAATTGAAATAAAACTTGTTCTGCCATTAAATACGTAACGCATAAATTACCTGGACACACTGAAAAGAGGAAGGCAGTAATTTTCGAAACAGGACGGAAGGAAGAAACGAAGAATTAAGGTTTAACGTCCCGTTGACTAAAAGTGTAATGCAGAAGCTTTCTGTGACGTTTAGAACACTTAGCTAGGACTCTATAGCTGTCAAGTACAGGCCCATTACAAAGGGAAAGTGAGAGTAAAATAAAATTACGAATTCACTAGTAGGAGGCACGGGGCTGTACAACCTTTAAATACAAATGCTATTTTGTCAGAAACTGACATCCTGAGCCAGTGGCTGTGTACAAAATGTAGGTTGACCCTTACAGAGAAAACAATAGCAACCAGCCGCTTCTTACAATGATATTTAAGTAGCGCCGTTCGTAGTTTCGAAACAAAAAATTCATCTTCAGACTGCTAGTTGACGTTAAGACACATTTTACAGTAGCTTTCACTCATTGCTTTCCCAAATGATGAAATTTCCTTGTGCTGGTGGTGTCCTACTGAAACGTCCCCTTAGAAAAATTTATACATGACTGTCCTTAAACTGACATACAATATTTTTAGCGCAACGCAATCTGACTTTCAAAAATCCCTGCAAAAGAATGGCCCTGAGTAACATTAAACTATACCTTTCACAAATCACTTCGCTACTCAAGCTACTGCAATACAGCGAGCGCCACTACTGCCAGCTAAATAAAAGATTCAAACTATGGAAGGCACTAACTACTGATAGGGATAGTTAGCAAATGAAAGATATTAATAGAGAACAAACAATGTATTTACCTTAATATCATCAAAAGTCATAATATATATATAGCAGTTCATCACAAATTACAAAACTCCGCCATCTCTCTCCCCACATCCACCACTGCTGGCGGCTCACCTCCAACTGCGCAACTCTACGCGCTGTTCACAGCCAGCTGCCTAACACTACAATGGCGAGTATTACAACAATGCAAAGCAGCCACAGACTGCACACAGCACAGCCAGTGATTTTCATACAGAGGTGGCGTTACCAATAAAAAAACCTAAACAACCTACTTACACTACAACCAAAACAAGATGTGAGACAATGTCTTTTTAACCGCAATCGTGCCTCACAACGATTTTAAATAATGTAAATAAATTACTTATGTGTAAGTAACCATAACATCTTCACTAGAATAATTTGTTTACGTCATTTAAAACCGTTGTGATGCCCAATTGCAGTTAAAAAGACATTGTCTCACACCTTGTTTTGGTTGTAGGACACCACTATCCCAAGGAAATTTCATCATTTGGGGAAACAAAGACTGAGAGCTAATGTAAAATGTATCTTAACGTCAACTAGCCGTCTGAAGATGAAATTTTCGGTTCGAAACCCGTAACGGCGCTATTTAAATAAATAAATAAATAGCACTGTAAAAAAATGGCTGATTGCTGTTGTCCTCTCTGTAAGGGTTAACCTGTACTTTAATTACAAAGTCGATAAATACAATCTGCTTATTTATACATTAAACGTAATTTTCCCAAGCCAACTGAAGCGACCGAACTAGCTGCAAATACGCGATTTGTACGGCGAGCAATTAGCTTAACTGTATCTACAAATCTTTGTAGTTACGTACTGTCTGGTTATCTCTCTTTTCTTATCGGCGTTATCTCCCGTTTATCCACATTTAAAGAGAGCTGCTGTTCATTTCATCAACGTAAATTCTGTTCAAGACTTTTTTTATTTCCGTATGATGAGACAACGTCCATAGTTCCTTCTAGGCAACAGCATCATCAGCGAACAATGCAATAATGCTGCTGGCTATGCACGATGAATCGCTTAGGGCCTACCTGTACTGAGAACACTAGCGGAACACTTGATCCACGCTAGATTGACTTTCATATCTGTTGAACATTTGCGTCCATTATAATTTACTGGATTCTGTTTGTAGAAAGTTCTTCGTGGAGATCTCGTATTTAGGAAAATAGTCTATGTCAGAGTACATGGATTATCTGTCAGCAATGCGACACAATATCGGACGCCTTTCACAAACGTAGGGAAAGAAAGATTAGGGTTCCGTGGACGACGAGGTCATCAGAAACGTCGAAATCTAGGACATACTATTTGCAAAATAGCGCATATAAATAAAGGTCTTATATCTCAAGAAAGCGCAATGCCGAGACACAGGTGATTTTACGGCTTAAGAACTCCGAGAGGTCTTCTAGTCGGCAGTGTCATGCCGCCTTTACCTGTTCCCTATTTCAATCATTATTTGTTCTCCTTGGAGAACCATTGTGCTGGAGCAGTCGTCCTGCATTGCAATTTCTATGGCAAGCGTTCATACTTCTTCCTATGTTTTTGTAGCATGTTCTTTTTTTCCTTTCTATAATTTTGAAGTTGATTCTCCGCTGGCAAGAAATATAGAGCAAGAACACCACTCGTGTAGAATTATCGACTTAGCAGACGGCCTGTGTTCATCAAGAAATGGAGCAGGCAAGACATACAGAACTAGGGACCCGTCAGTAATATATACTGAGGTGACAGAAGTCATGGGATACCTCATAATATCGTGTCGGCCCTCCTTTTGCCCAATGTAGTGCAAGAGCTTGACTTGGCATCGATTCAACCCGTCGATGGAAGTCCCCAGCGGAAATAATGAACCATGCTGCCTCTAGAGCCGTCCATAATTGAGTAAGTGTTGCCAATGCAGGAATTTATGCACAAACTGACCTCTCGGTTATGTCCCAAAAATCTTCGATGGGATTCATATCGGACTGGGTGGCCAAATTATTCTCCCGAATTGTCCAGAATGTCCTTCAAACCAATCGCGAACAACTGTGGCCCCGTGAAATGGCACAGTTTCATCCATAACAATTCCGTTGTTGTTTAGGAACATGAAGTCCATAAATTGTTGCATATGGGCTCTAACCAGGAAAGTACTTGGGCTCGAAAAAACAGATCTGTGTGAACGTTTGGTTACAGGACCATTATGTACCTCTGAATGTGCTGGTGGGTGTCGTTTTTCTGCAAAACTCTGCAGTCATGCTCTAGATATCGCTGTAGATGTAATTGTAGACGCCATACGCAATCTTAACTATAAATGTAAATGCGGAATGTCAATAAAATGGTCCGAGCAATACGAATGACTGCAAAACGCACAGTGAAGAAATGCAAGTTGATCGCATGGCGCATTTGCACATTCTATAATATCAGTGTTGAACGCCGCGTCAATGACACTTTTGAAGTTGTTCACTGGTTCACCAATATCGTAGTCAGCGTTCTGCCACGCGTAACGAAGCATTGGTCTGTATACTCCCGCAGATAACTGATTGTAAATGACAGAATGCATATTCATGATAAAGAATCTGTCGTGCAATTTCGGCTGCATATTACCGGAACGTAGTTTAATGAAGTCTGTTATTCTCTTGGCATATATTTTGAAGTGTTGGCAGAAGAGCCAACACCGTGTTGCTAGAGGAGGCCGAAATGCATGCTTAATAAGCTCACGTAGATTGGCATGAGGTCTGGAACATTACAAGGAAATGAGAACTTAGAAAAACGGACGCAGTTGCTGTAATACTTAACTTTAATCCATAATTGTAGAACATCTCTCTTGACTGTACATGCTTCAAGATAAATATCAAATGCTATGGCGCCTTGCTAGGTCGTAGCAAATGACGTAGCTGAAGGCTATGCTAACTATCGTCTCGGCAAATGAGAGCGTAATTGTCAGTGTAGCATCGCTAGCAAAGTCTGCTGTACAACTGGGGCGAGTGCTAGTAAGTCTCTCTCGACCTGCCGTGTGGCGGCGCTCGGTCTGCAATCACTGACAGTGGCGACACGCGGGTCCGACGTATACTAATGGACCGCGGCCGATTTAAAGGCTTCCACGTAGCAAGTGTGGTGTCTGGCGGTGATTCCACATATTTTATATTGCCTGAAGAAATACACATCCAGAGGTTGTGCATAATTTGTAGTTTTAGGCGGAATGATTTTTAAACCTACATGTTTTCCTCCAGATGCTTCTAGTAGTATTCGATCATCCTTATGTCCAGAACAGGAGTCACAAAGTACTAATAACTTTCTCGACAAATGTGGATTCAAAACTGACAGAAAAAACGTCTTCAGATGTTGTTTCGTCATCTTCCCACTCACACTTGCGTCGACTGCGACATTTGGAGGGCACCGCGTTTCTATTTCCCTTGACACGCGGGGTCCAAACTTTCCACTGGATTCTTGGAAGCAAATATAGAGTTTGTCTGCCAATCGTCCGTCCGTTGATACAGCAACATCGATCGTGTAACTATGTGTTGCACAGTTAACTGATTGCAACATCACGACAGTGTTTCTCTCCCCTTTCATGGATAGTGTTCAGTCACAAGAAAGTTCATAGTTGAACTGACTCTGATCACAGTTCCATACAGAACTAATATCGATGTTTTCTCTCGTGATATGCTCATCGACGTCAGCAACAAACGTTTGAGCTCTTTCAATCAGCTCTTCTTCGTCATCCTTATCTTTTCGTGCTTGGAGCATAGTGATACGGCGTGATGTTATCCTAAACTCCTTTTTCAAATTGGTAATAAAGCCTAGTGAAGCTGTAAAGTTTGTACACCCGAGATTTCTGGCTACGTCCAATGCCCAATATTGTGAATGCCAATAATGAACGGCGGAACCGCATTCTCGCGCTTCATCGAATTTCGCCATTACACGCTCGTTGATGGTCTTGAACAACAGTGTACGATTTCCTTTGAAAACTGTATTCCTTCTCTTTTCTTTGCCACGTAATCCAGTATGTTTTTAATATTGCTTTTAGACCTCAGTTTAGGGTATCTTTTCAGAAGCTTGTCGTATGTGTCGGAACCTCTTACGTAATAATCATCGTATATGTTCTCCAGTGTGTTGTCATCAAACGCCGTGATGATACTTGCAACTTTAACCTTCTTCTTGGGAGACGCTTGGGGTATTCACTGTCACTGCTGCCATCGCCTCTTCCCGCACTTGCCGTAGCACTACCGTTTGCAATGAGTTGTTCGTCATTATAATCTCTATCATCATCATTATGTGTTAGTGTTACAACAGTACCTGTTTCTAACTTATGCTCATATTTCTGCACTATAATAGATACCAGAAAACATGCGAATGATTCGCCTTCTACACCAATACCATCTTCACGAAGACGAGTTCTTCGTAACTTCATCTCAACCAATCGCAATACATTAGCAGGATTGATTACCAATCGCCGAGCCATGTGACGCTTCAATACACAAATAATGTCACAAAACGCAACTTCAGAGGCACACTGCACCGTCCCTACTGGTCCCGACTGGCGTACCGGCAGGTCAGTGTGCAATGCGGCATGACATACGCAGAGGCCTCTAACGGACGACTGCAGAGGTTTGCAGATGCGGGAGTATCACTAGTGCAATAAGAGACCTTTACGTTATTTCTCACACGATTTTGGTGTATTTGTGTTTGTTTGAGCCCAAGTACTTTCCTGGTAAGAGCCGAACATAAACATTTTCAGTCAATGATCGGTTCAGTTGGATCAGAGGACCCAGTCCATTCCGCGTAAACACAGAAACACAGCCCACACTATTATTGAGGCACCACCAGCTTGCACAGTGCCTTATTGACAATTTGAGTCCATGGCGTTATGGGATCCGCGCATCACTGTAATTCTACCATCAGCTCTTTCCAAGTGAAATCGGGACTTATCTGACCAGGTGACGGTTTTCCAGTCGTATAGGGTCCAACCGATATGTTCACGAGTTCAGGAGGGGTGCTATAGGCGACTTCGTCTTGTTAGCAAAGGTACTCTCGTCGGTCGTCTGCTGCCATAGGCTATTAACGGCAAATTTCGCCGCACTGTGCTAAATGATACGTTCGTCGTAGGTGGCGCATTGATTTCTACGATTATTTCACGCAGTGTTGCTTATCTGGTAGCACTGACAAGTCTACGCAAACGACGCTGCTGTCGATCGTTACGTGAAGCCTGTCGGCCACTGCATTTTCCGTGGTGAGAGGAAATGCTTGAAATCTGGTATTCTCAGCACACTGTTGACACTGTAGATCTCGGAATATTTAATTCCCTAACAATATCCGAAATGGAATATCCCGTGCGTCTAGCACCAACTACCATCCCACGTTCAAAGTCTCTTGAGTTCCCATCATGCGGCCATAATCACAACGGAAACTTTTTCACTTGAATCACCTAAGGGCAAATGACAGTTCTGTCAATGCACTGCCATTTGTACCTCGTGTTCGCGATACTATCGCCATCTGTATATGTGCATATCGCCATCCCATGACTTTTTCACCTCAGTGTACAAGATACAAAAATTATTGCCAAGAGTATAGGAAAAAGAAACATTAGGTTTTAATTATAAAAAGAACATCTTGGCTTTAGAAGTGTGCGTAACACATTGGACTACTTGCAAGAAATTAAAGAAGAGAAGAATGAATATGAAATGCCAGTTTGTCTGGGATCCATAGATTTTGATAAAGCTTTTGACTCAGTTTCAACAGAGTCTGTGCTAACAGCCCCTAAAAAATAAGGCTGTGCTTCTCTGTATGCTAGTATATTATAGTACATTTTTGTTGAGTTAATACATTATTAGCGGCGTGCTGGTACACCTTCTGAACGCAATACTGTAGCGACTCTGTCTTGCATGATTTCGACAAGTCGTTGGTACAGGCTGATAATAACTGAACTATATAAAAAACTTTATTCAACATGTAAACGTCACTACGGATATTCGGATTTTGGTTATGACATGTTCGAAATGCCTGCCATCATTGACGATGTTGTAGCGCAGACAAATAGCGAAATTCTGCATGACTCACTGAAGTATCGGAACATCGATGGTGTGATGACCTCCTGAATGGCTGTTTCCAGCTCAGCAATAGTTTTGGGGTTATTGCTGTACACCTTATCTTTAATATAGCCCCACAAAAAGGAGTCGCTTGCTGCCATATCCGGAGAATATGGCGGCCAATAGAGGCCCATGACAGTGTCTCTGGGTACCCCAGAGCCAGCATGCAGTCGCCAAAGTACTCCTCCTGGACATAAAACACTCTCCTGTTTCGATGGGGTAGAGTTCCGTCTTGCATGAACCGCATTTTGTTAAAATCATGTTCACTTTGGATATTGGGGATGAAATCATCTTCCAAAACCATCACGTATCTCTCTGTTGTCACCGTGCCGTCAAGGAACATCGCACCGATTATTCCGTGACTGCACACTGCACACCACACAGTCACCCACTGGGGGGTGAAGAGAGTTCTCGATCGCGAAATGCGGATTCTCAGTCCCCCCAAATGCACCAGTTCTGCTTATTGACGAACCCATCTGAATGAAAGAAGGCTTCGTCGCTAAACCAAACCATATTCACATCGTTCCATGGCCGTGGGGCTAAATGGCTGTGGGGTTTGAATTTCTTTATTAGGAAGAGCTGCAGGTCTTCAACAACAATCTGCTGCAATCCAGAATGAGATTTTCACTCTGCAGCGGAGTGTGCGCTGATATGAAACTTCCTGGCAGATTAAAACTGTGTGCCCGACCGAGACTCGCACTCGGGACCTTTGCCTTTCGCGGGCAAGCGCTCTACCATCTGAGCTACCGAAGCACGACTCACGCCCGGCACTCACAGCTTTACTTCTGCCAGCATCTCGTCTCCTACCTTTCAAGCTTTACAGAAGCTCTCCTACGAACCTTGCAGGACTAGCACTCCTGAAAGAAAGGATACAGTGGAGACATGGCTTAGCCACAGCCTGGGGGATGTTTCCAGAATCCGCTGCAGAGTGAAATCTCATTCAAGTCGGCTCGCAGCCGTGCTAGCGTGCGGAGCTGCTTCGCGCGCCGTGTGACGCTCCGCTCTTGGCGGTGTTTACTTCCGCGTCGCGGTGTTTGTATCTATCGAGTCCAGTACTAACGTACACCATGGCGCACTCGTACCGCCGTGCAACGATCAAAGTAACGTTTCAGGCCGAACATCCACGACCCAGAGCTTTCGAAGTCGAACAGTTCATACGTGAGGATCTACGTTTGAACCCCCAGGACGTAATCGGCATACATTTTTCCATCACTGGAAGTGTTGTCTACATCAAGATGTCGACAGAGGAAATTTGCAATGACATAATTCACCGTCATGCCACCGGACTAAAATTTAAACACTCTGATGGACATATGGGTGCTGTGACAGTCGCCCATGCTGGATTCGGTCTCCGGACATTGCGGGTGTTTGAACTCCCGTTCGAGGTGCCTCAGGATGTGGTCATTGCCGCTTTCCAACCATATGGCACCGTCTTGGGTCACGTCGCGGAGAAGTGGCAAACATTTACGACCTACCCCGTATTAAATGGCGTCAGGCAAATAAAAATTGAGCTGACGAAACATGTCCCATCGTACCTGCTGATTGGCGGTGTGAGGGCCATCGTCATGTATGATAGACAGCCACGAACGTGCGCAGGATGTGGCCAGGAGGGACATGTACGTTCCGAATGCTTACACCGCCGTTTAATACAGACGCCGTTACGTGAAGAGACCCAGGCTTCGACGGTCACGTCCTCACCCATCACCTACGCCAAGGTTGCACAGGACCCCGTCGTACCAATCTCGATTGCGCCAGCAGCGCGCCAGCAGCATCGTCAACACCACCCGCCGCAGCACAACGCGCCGAGGACACAAGCACGGCGTCACCTCCAGTGCTCGCTTCAGGACCGTCCGGTTTGCAGACCGAAACCGATGTTCCTGTTGGAACCATGGACGTCGACCTCGGTGTCGTGCCGACGTCTGCCTTTGTCCAGACGGGTTCGGCGTCAGACGACGGGCGACCACATTCTGACTCAGAAGGCCACATCAGAAAACAGCGGTCGCCTCGCAAACACAGGAAACGACGACGAACGCCTTCCGATGACGCCCTTTCTCAGACGGCCCCACGAGATGTCGACCTGATGTCTGACGGTGATCTCCCACATTGCGTCCAGTCACGCGATGTGGCAGCAACAGGAGCCCCTCCTGTGACGCCTACTCTCCCAGCCAGGGACGTGTCCTCGCCGTTGTCAACGAATGATGACGGCGGTCCCCCTGCCACTCATGTTGCGGAATCCACAACACCCGTTCCGGAAGTACGTGACCGTCACATGTCCACGTCGTCAGCTTCCTGGGCCGATGACGTTGAAGAAGAAGCGGAACAGACTGCCAGCGTGTCTGCACAGGAGTCCACCTCGGCGACACTGGGGCTGGCGCCCCGCCAGTAATTATCACCACTGCGGGACCACCGGCGGGTCTCCACCTGCCGGCTACTTCTACCGCACGTTCTGCACATACTGAGGATGGCCGCACGCAGCAATATCGTATCGCCACGATGAATCTTGCCACCATTCGTGCACCCCATAAACTGGCCATGTTCAGAGACACTATTTACTCTGCGGATGTGGATATAGCACTCTTACAAGAGGTGTTTGTGGCTGACTTCCTAGTTCCCACCGGATACAACGCCCATGTTTCCCCCGCATCCGATACCGGTAGCGGCGTCGCCATCCTGCTACGCGACGAACTCCCTGCAGAGGACGTCATCTACCTCCCCACTGCGCGAGGTATGGCCCTCACACTGTTCGGCGTGCGTATTATTAATATCTACGCTCCGTCCGGCACTGGCCGCCGTCATGACCGACAAACTTTTTTTGCCGAAAGCGTCACACCCCTCTTCACCGGTCCGCAGGACGATTTGGTACTCGGTGGGGATTTTAACTCAACACAAGAGCCCGCGGACCAACTCCCGCGACATTCCCCTTGTGCATCTCTCTCAGTGGTCATCGACCGTCTCCGACTTGTTGACACATGGAAGAAGCTCCACGGAATTCACCTCTCACTCGTCAAGCCGCATAGATCGCATCTACGTTACCCACTCCCTTGCTGATGGCACACGTCATGCGGAAGTCTGGCCCTTGGCCTTTTCAGACCATTATGCATACCTCTGTGACGTCACTCGTGCCCGACAGCAGGTGTGGCATAGTCGTGGTCTGTGGAAACTCAATGTCGCTCACCTGACCTCCTCAGACTGTCGCCGTATGGTCGAAGAAGCGTGGGCACGCTGCCACCATCGTCGAGAAGCCTATGACTCCACCTTATCATGGTGGCTCTCCTGTGCAAAGCCGACCCTCAGGAAGACTCTGATGAGTTTTGGGAAGGAATTAAAGGCGTGGCAAACTAATACCCTGCACTTCTACTACACCATTCTACGTGACTGTGCGACGATGCCTTTCTCGCCAGCCCGGCAGTCGATGGTCCATCGCACGAAGGCGCAGATCTCCTTGATCATGCGACGTAACTTGGAAGGCACTGTAGTCCGTTCTCGAGCTTCTAATCGAATCCCTCAAGAACGTCCGTCGATGTACCACCTCCTTCAGGAAAGACAACGACGACGACGAGCTCTGATCCAAGTCCTCACTGATGTGGAAGGGCGCCGGCACGACACCCAACAAAGCATCGGTCGTGCTCTCCATGCTCATTTTGCCGGGCTATACGCATCCGTACCGCATTCTGCAGCACTGATCACAGAAGTCGCTCAGCTCACTACGAACACTCTTCCGAAGGATGCTGTGCATGACCTCCAAGACGACGTAACCACAGATGGAGTGGTAGATGCTATCAAGGCGGGTTCCGATAACAGGTCTCCTGGACCTGACGGTATACCCATCGAATTTTATAAAAGTTTTCAGTATTTGTTGGCTTCCGCGTGGACGGCAATCGCACAAGAGCTGATGTCACCGAGGACAGTGGTCCCGAGCGCCTTTCTAGAAGGAATTATTATACCCGTACATAAACCGCGCGGGTTATCGAGGGTCCAGGACTATCGACCAATTACTTTGCTCAACAGCGACATGAAAATATTCACACGGCTACTGGCATCGCGACTCAAGAAGGTCGCACGTTACGTCACATCCTGCGACCAGACTTCCCTAGGAGGCGACAACAACATCCGTACGGCCCTTTGCCGTTACAGAGACATGATAGCATTAGCGCATCATCAGCGTCTCCCTGGCGCCTTGGCTTCACTGGACTTTAGCCAGGCTTTCGACCGTGTTGACCACTTCTATTTACGGACAGTTCTTCAGCATATGGGTTTTCCTGGCGGTTTTGTAACAGTGGTTATGCGCCTGTTGAGTAGTGCAACCTCTAAAATCATGTACAATGGTCGTCTTACACCATCCCTGGTCATCGCACGATCTGTACGGCAAGGATGCCCTCTTTCCACGATTTTGTATGCTTTCGCCTTGGAACCCCTGCTCCAGGGCATGCGCCAACGTTTGGAAGGCATGGCTGTGCAAGGCCACCGTTTTTGTTGTACAGCCTACGCAGACGACATAGTACTACATCTGCGCAGTGAAGATGAAGTACGAGCAGCACTGACATGGGTGGCGACTTACGGCGAAGCGTCGGGGAGCTGCCTCAACGTGTCAAAATCCAAGGTCCTGCTCATTGGTGAGGGCTTGCCGGAGAGATGCGCTGCCCCCCTTAGTGTCGCCGCCACCATACGGTGTCTTGGACTTGATTTCACAGCAGACCTGCGCCGCTCAGCGGCTATCAATGGTAGACGCTTGATACAGACAATCAGAGCAAATCTCGCAGATCACCGGCTACGAGCTCTCGACGTTATCCAACGCGCGCAATACGTGAACATGTATCATGCTTCCCGTATACCACACGTGGCTCAAGTACTACCAGTCCCAAATCTCCTGGCGCGACGACTGTTGATGGCTTTCGGCTCCTTCGTCAGCTCGGGGATGTTATTCAAGGTGCAGTATGAATCCCTTGCACTGCCACGAGATCGTGGCGGGGTGGGACTCATCCACGTGCCGACTCGTGTCAAGGCACTATACGTCAGCTCCCAACTCAAACTTTGGCATCGTTGCCCGCAGAGCCTTACTAGCCTCCTGCTTCACAACTTTGCACCGGCCTCCTTGTCCGCCCCAGTACTGATATCGACCATTCCAACCCCCTTTTATTACATCCAACGATTTTTCCTGGAGTTCAGTTATATCTACCGGTCCTTACCACTTCCACGTTTGTACCTCACGAAAACAGTCTCCGAATTGTTACAACAGTGCCGCCCGTCCAACCCCATCGAACGTAAGTATCCACAGTACGTGTGGCGACACATATGGAAGGCGATCCATGCGCGTTTTCTCGAATCAGACGTTCAATCAGCGTGGTACATCACCGTGAATGGCAAACAAGTTAACCGAGATCGTCTGCACCGCATCCATCTCGCCGATTCATCCGTCTGCACCCACTGTGGCGTGGATGACACGGATGTCCACCGGTTCCACTGTGGCACAGCGCTAGACGTCTGGACACTTGCGCGGCGAATTTTGGCGTTTCTTACTCGCCAGACACCGGCTCAGATCGACGTCCACATGCTTTTGTACCCCGATAAGACTTTCTACCCCTCCGCCAAAACTAACTCTGTGAATTGGATCTGTGGCCACATGATCCGCTATCTTTTTACTTCAGGCGACAAGTCTACGATAGGATATTGGACTTATCTCAACGACCGTCACTGCGTCCTGATACGCAACCCACGCTATAAACAATATTTTTCTAATATCTTACGGAGCACTTTCGATGACCCACCTGGTAGCTGGAACGTCCAAGCCCTGAGAAGCTGAAAACTGTATAAAACGAACCGAACTGAATAGATCTGCTACCCAGAACTCACGCCTACGCCATGAGAAGACACGTTTGGACGAGCTGGCATGCTGTAGGCGGATACACTTCAGGAGCTCCTGTAAGAACTAGACTTTAACTACAAGTCGCATGACGACTTAAAAAGCTTTTCCTTATTTCTTCCTCATAGCTTGTTCTTAAAGGAAAAAGAAATTTGATTTTGGCTTTGTGAAAAAAAAAATTTTTTTTTTTTGTTCCAAAGGATTGCTTCTTCGCCAACAAGACGAAGGAGACTCATTTTTGTTCACTGGAAGGAGAAACCAGTATAATCGGAGTCTTTGTTTTCTTTCACAAAAAAAAAAAAAAAAAAAAAAAAAAAAAATTTCCTTATTTATTCCTCACAATTTGTTCTTAAAGGAAAAAGAAATTTGATTTTGGCTTTGAGAAACTTTTTTTTGTTCCAAAAGATTGCTTCTTCGCCAACAAGACAAAGGAGACTCATTTTTGTTTACTGGAAGGAGAAACCAGTATATTTATTCCTCCAAATTTGTTCTTAAAGGAAAATAAAAAAAATAAAAAAATAAACAAAAAAAGGGGTAGTAAAAAAATAAAAAAAGAAAAAAAAAAGAAAGATGGTAGAGCTCTTGCCCGCGAAAGGGGCAAAGGTCCCGAGTTCGAGTCTCGGTCGGGCACACAGTTTTAATCTGCCAGGAAGTTTCATCTGCTGCAGTGTCTCCCGGTTGATTCCTACCTGCTGTGCAGCTCATCTGGTTAATTTCCTGGGGCTGGTTTAAACACAGCGCTTGTGTTCTCGATGTTTTCCGGTGTTTTCACCTTTTTTGAGTGACCGATATTGGCAACAGTGTGACCACGAACACTACCCCTTCTCTCAAACTTGAAAATCAAATTCTTGATTGTTAGGACACTTGGACCGGTTGTCTTCAGCTTGAACTTCCTTCGAGCCGCAGTTGGACTGTTATTGCTCACATAATAGGCCTTCACAGTGCTGTAAGCTGTGCCGTGACATTTTCACGTGCAAGTGGACGACAACAACAAGGTGCGTGCGCGTGCGCACACCAATTCCCATCATGCCTCGCGTCCAAACGTGCAGTTTGTGCGTCCTAACACAAAACGCTCAGCAGTTATGACGATTTTATTTCACGTCGTTCAACAACTGTCACGCTGTAGGTTTCTAGATATATGTGGCACCAGATCACATAATTCCCGTAAATTATGGACCGGTGGTTTGCGGGCGTGGAGCTGGTTCCTGATAGTGTCCGAGAGGAGGAGAAGGAGAGGGAGATTAGTCCCAGCGACAGCGAGGTCGTTAGAGACGGAGCACAAGCGCGGAGTATGGAAGGATGGAGAAGGAAAGCGGCCGTGCCCTTTCACAGGAACCATCCCGGCATTTGCCTTAAACGATTTAGGGAAATCGTGATAAACCCTAATCAGGATGGCCGGATGCAGGTTTGAACTGGTGTCTTCCCGAATACGAGTCCAGTGTGATAACCACTACACTACCCCGCTCTGTGCGTCTCAGAGTGTTCCATCTGGTTAATATCAGGTAAATTCGGTGTACAAGACATCAACATGAGTTCACTATCATTGCACGATTTTGGGCTTGTGACACAGACAATTATACTGCTAGATGGTGCCATCAACGTCAGGAAAGACATCAAGTGTGAATGGGATGCAGGTGGTTCGCAATAATGTTCACGTAGTCCACACCAGTCAGGTTTCTTCGATTACGGCCACAAGTCCTATGGAAGCCCAGGTGAATGTCCCCTGTAGCATAACGGAGCTACCAGCAGTCTGCTTCCGTAGTGCGGTGCATGTTTCGGCAGCCGATCGTCTGGGTAACAGCACATCTGGATACGACCATTGGCCTGGGTAACAAGAAATGTGATTCATCCGACCGGGTGACACATTTCGTATGATCACGGTCCAACCTAGATGTCCACGTAACCTGCACCGACAGCTGTCGTAATAATTTATGATGTCGCTGGACGACACGAGAACACGTAGGGATCTCCTCTTGTGGAGCCCGAGGTCCAACCATGTGTGGTGCACGGTGTGCATCGAAACACTTCCGCCCGCACCAGTATTATACTCCGTCGCCAGATCTGCCATAGATCGCCGATTATCCTGATTTACAGTGCGGGTAATTTTCCAATTTTTACCCTTTTTAGTGAGGTATCGATGTCCAACACTCTGTCACCTACTCGTGATATTTTCACCGTCCTTCAATCACTTTCCATAGGTGATGACGACAGTAGCATGAGAAAAAGTGAATGGTGCCGCCGTTTCCGAGATGCACGTTCACAGTCGCCGGGCTATAAAAAGACTCTTTGATAGAGTATATTATGTCGGTGGATTTCCCCATTTGCAGGTCTGTGTCCTCGCTACACTGGTGTCCTGTTTGTCTGTGCTCAGCTTATGGGTTTCCTTACCGCATCTCGTTCCCCACAACGCCACCAGGCTGCATCCAAGATCGCTGTTGGCACCGGCCAGTCGTGGCTCCTCAGTGCATATATCAGTGCTACAGTTTCTATTAGATTTTGTCAGGGTACTTAAAAGTTCAGAGTTGCAAGGAGAGTCCGTCAAGGAGATCCCATACCATCAAAACTATTCTTAGCAGTTGTGCATGCGTTTTCCGACCTCTAAAGTCGGAAACGAGGTAGGAAAACATACTAGGTTGGTGCTTTTTAGTTCGTAGCGTTTTTCCATTTTAATAAACACAGCAGAACTCATAACAGAAACTTTTGTCACCGATAATATATTCTCCTTCACTGTTTACAATAGTCTGCCAACGCAGGCGTAACTTTTCGATTCCGCGACTGTAGACATTAGTCGTAGATCTCGTCGTGCCATGTTCGGGGCGCATTTTCATCCGTAAAGGAAGTTCCTTAAAGGCTGTTCGATATAGAGCGGAAAAGGTAAAAATCTGAGGACGCAAGATAAGGTGAGTGCGGAATGACTTCCCAAATCAACTCCCGTATAGCGTTTTCTGTCAGTGTAGCAGAATGAGGACGGGGCAGTATCGTCGAATAGAATCACTTTGCACAGTCTTCCCAGTCGTTGTTTTTGGACTGTGTGTGTGCAAGACATCTCAGTTGTTGACAATAAATGTCAGCAGTGAGGGTTATCCTCGGAGAAGAAATTCGTAGTACATGTGGATCATTGTCGGTTAATGCGATTGAATGATCTTCATGGAACGCCAAAGGTCTTCCTGAAAATGGAAAGTCAGTAATGCCGCAACGATCCTCCTCAAAACGATAAAACCATTGTCTTGCCGTGCTCTGTCCAGTGACATTATCCCCATACATGTTCCACCACATGATAATATTATCATTTGTGGATGCGCGCAGGTCTTTGAACGGGAGTTGCTGCGTTATTTGGCTTAGTTATTCCTATTTTTCATCTTGTTAACGTAAAGATATCATTTCTCGTCACCAGTAATGATACAGGATAGGAATGGTCGGTGTTGTTCTCGAGCCAGCTGATGACGAACAAGCAGAGATGCACATATGGCCTCCTGCTGATTTTGTGGTTTTGCCGTAGAGCATACATCCGATTTATGAACCTTCTCCATTGCATGCAAATATCGCATAATGGTGGAATGGTCACAGTTCATCACATTTGCCAGTTCTCCAGTACACTGATGTAGATCATTGTCGGTTAATGCGTTTGAACGATCTTCATGAAACCCCAAAGGTCTTGCTGAAAATGGAGAGTCAGTAATGCCGTAACGATCCTCCTTAAAACGATAAAACCATTTGCTTGCCATGCTTACGCACCAAGCTAATACATGAACAACCTTAGTATTGCTGGTATCATCATACAGTTGACGGCTAGTGGAGATAAGCTTCAGAACTTAATGCCATGGGCAAGTTTGAAAATAGGCCTGAACATCGGACATAATGAGACTAGGATAATATAAATTTAACCTATCTTAAGGACAATTGTTTAAGTTAAAAATGAATTCAGCGAACCAGTAGATATATTTTGTATTTAGAATAGTGGAAGACAACGACTGGACAGAACGAAAAGAAATAAATGAAATTAAAGTGTCCAGGAATCAAGACTGTGTTTAGGATCAACAGGCCGCTAGGCTGCAACTGTGATGCAGATACTGCCAGAGGAAATAATTGTGACAAGTAAGGCGGAAAACTTGCAAGCCATAGCTTGCTTTAATCATATCCGGGGATCCCCCCCCCCCCCCCCCCCCCCGGCGGAGGATCCAGTCCTCCCTTTGGCATAGGTGTGTATGTTGTCTATAGCGTAAGTTATTTTAGTTAGATTAAGTAGTGCGTAGGCTTAGGAACCGATGACCTCAGTAGTTTGGTCCCATAAGACCTTACCACAAATTTCAAAGTTGCTTTAATCATAAATATATGTCTGAGTGATGCAAAATATTGTTGTCTTTACGTAAAGAAAAGTATTATCTTCTCAGTAACCTTAAAATCGTGAGCTACACTCTTAATTTTTATATATGAAATTAGCGAATTTACTCATGGCACTTTGGTTGTGTTAATAAAAATGAACCTTAAACTGATGGTGTACCCATTTACCACAACAATAAAATAATAACAGTGAACAATTGAGGGAGTATGAATGAGAGTATGAATGAGAACGGTGGGGGTATTTAAGTTTACAAAAATAATAAAAAGTTTTAATTAATCCTAATATAACTACAACGACGTGATAAATCTTGTACAAAAATGACAGACACAAACTGGAAAACGGATAGCGTTGGATTGGCAAAGCATACATTACGGTGGAAGCTATAAGAATTCTTCCTTGAATTAATCCCTTTTACAACAGACTCTGACTTTGTTTACATGACCCCACTGTGAAGCCTAACTCTATTCAAATAAAACCAGTTACAACCAAGTATACCACAAACTATGGTTCAGCGGAGAACAGGGAGGTGTGTACCTCATTTAACAAACCTAGGCCAGTGCAGCAGTATTTTACCCTCTCACCTTGATTCCGGTAGCGGCAGAAAAAATTCGAAAACTATGCGGACTGGCTTTCTGATTACCAGGACGCGGAAAAATTCCCTTTCAGGGCCCTGAAATCAAACCGGCAGGTTTCAATGTGAGGTGCACCCGTTTGCTAGTCTGGCAAAACCGATTTGACTCTGAGGAACGACGGTGTTTGATGGAATTACCAAACGTCAGATGACAGACTCAGAATGAATAAGTTCATCCTCATGACACATGATATGTCTAACATGATATGCAGTTCCACTGTCAGTGCAGTTGGAAACTGCCGCTGGCTCTTACTCCAACACAAGTTGGAAATCACAAGTCTCACCTACTAGGGAAAGACCTGTAGTTCTCCACCAGGGGAGGATCAGAAGACGAGGAAGGTAAAGAATCATAACCACTTTCCATCAAGCCTCAGTACGGGAGCCGAATTAGCAAAAACAAAACAGCTCCCACATTGCACAAACCAATCGAACTATCCTCTACTCATTGAATCTCCCCTCTTGACTGTTCTGTTGGCCCAGTAGCCAATCCTGATACGGCACCAGGGTTCCCCCGCTGGGAGGGCAAGCCTCCAGTTATATCCTGAGAGAGGAATCACTCAGTGACTCCAAATCTCTCTTGTCTGTAAAAAGAAGATTTTAGCCTCGCCAAGAGTTGTTCTCACGGTAAGCACGGCCAAGTTTTTGGCAAAAAATATCTACCTATATGGGACCAAATTCTCTCATTTATGGAGAGCTCTAATCTTTCTAGGCCGACCATTTCCGATTTCTGAAAGAAGGCTGTTAAGCTTCCCAGACAATCGTACACATGAAACAGATGTTTTTGCCGCTCGCTAAAAGAACCTGACCACTTCGTGGCATCAGGGGAGCTACAGTCTTGCCTCCACCGAACACTTGCACAAGCCACTCTGTCCGAATCGTCTCAGCTTCTAACAAGAGAATGTACTGAGTTTTATGATCTTCCCAATGTTTGCACAGGGTCTCTCTTAAATGACATACTCCACCCACTTTCCACGAACTGGCCACCTTCGCAATGGACTGCTGCCTGGCCCAGGTAAAATGTTTTGCAAACTGGCACCCTTCTTTCAGATCCTAAGTGGAAGGAGGAGAGTGCTATGGCTACAAGTCCCTATGCAGGTACGATCCACTAAGTGCAGCTTCCCATAACCACTCACAAAGACTAGTCGTTGTACTCAGAATTTATGGCCCCAATCCATCTCTCTTACTGTTCTTCATCGATTCCAATATTGCCCTAGGAGTACAATTTCTATACAGGTTACACATGCAGTTATAAGAAGATTCTGCCCACAATTTCCTCATGCAAAAAAGTCAAAAAACCACACATAGTGAATGTAATACAGGAGAACACTGAGATCATGAGCTGAAATATGAACGTTAATCTGACTGATAATGTTGTTAAAGTGAGAGAGTTCCATGCTGTTCCTCAGCATTTTGCAGGAATTTTCCACTTGGAAGTCAAAAACACTACGTTTGAGGTTTATTACTTAACTGTATGAAATTTTAATATACTTTTGTCATAATTAATTAATGACGTAGAATAAATGAAAAATTTCGTCTGGTATCCGTGTTTTTAAAATTTCTTCCTTTTTGCCCAATTACTTCGTATCTTATGGCAGTGCTTAATTTTAAATTATACAGATAAATATGAAATATTATAGTAATAGCTCTACTTTGCTGTCATGTTGTTCTCATTCGTATAGAAAACGGACACAGGCGGCATGGCAGTTCTCTGTCTTGAACAACAACGACAGACATCGCTAAGAGATGACGAGATATCTTTGCACCTGTTTTCAATCGGTAGCGGTATAATTATTAAGAAATTTTTTTTTATAAAAATAGATACATACTTTAAAGAACACATTTGTTTATTTTACTTTTAAATTTCCTTCTAAAATGCGTACAGTGCCCAAGTGAAGTTGCTATGAAGCCACGAGTCAGTAAACTCTGTCAGACGATGTTGATCTTGACAGTTATTGTATGTTCCACGCAATTTCTCGCTCAGAAGTAAAGTTATCTGAAAAAATGTGTTTCCCAAAGTTTAAGAACTGAGGGATCTGTGGATGGCTTTCAGCAAAATCAAACTCACTTCAAACGGCCAAAATATCTATAAACCATACTCTTGAAAGTCTTAGTGGTTTTGCCAAAGAAGGGTCATGCGTTTCGCTGGAAACTGCTGGGAATTTGACACGAGGGAGCGAAGGAATTGACATCAACTGTCCAATGAAACAATCAGACAAATAAGACAGTATAATACAACTACATCTTTCACATTTATAAGAGGGCATGAACCATAGTATTAAAAGCAATACACTGTTTTTATTTATAATTTTTGCGGAACAGGCCCCTATGTGATGCATATATCTAGGCCACAGTGTGGGTAGTTGCGCAGGCCAAATGCGGCCCTGCTCAGAATGCTTTTCGTAACACAAAAGGGATTTATAAAATCAAGCTTCCTAAATGTCTGAAAAGCTATTTATCAGAAACTTTAAGTTAAGATAGTGACACATGGACACAAAAGAGGCAGGGTTGCTCAACGTATAATTTATAACTGTATGTTGGAAATTAATGGAAGAGAGAGGGAAACGAATAACAGGGTCAGCCAAGGCTCTAAGAGTAAAAGACGAACTATAGCTGCAGTGAGAATTAAGTGGAGCTCGACGGCGAATGTATGAATGGTAGAAGGACCAAGGGCGGACTTTGGTGGAGTTCAGGAGATAAAAGAGCGAGAGGACTGCCAGTAAAAGGGAGATAAATTCAGGAGACGTTTAGGAACAACCGAGATCTACATCTGTCTCTACAGTCCACGAGGCATCTTAAGGTGTGTGATCCAGTGTATCACTATATTTTTTGTCCCCTTCACTGTTCAGTTGACTAATGGTGCATGGGAGAATGATTGTCGGTAAGCCTCTGTATTACCTCTAATTTCTCGAATTTTCTCGTAGTGCTCGTTTCGCGAGATGCGTGTGGGAGAAACTAAAATGTTATCCGACTCTTCCCAGAAAAGTGCTCTCTCGAAATTTCAGTGCTAAATATCTCCGTGATGCTAACGACCCCTTTATAACATCTGGCACTGGAGTTTGTTGAGCGTCACTGTAAAGCTCTAGCGCCGACTAAACGATCCGTGAGGAGGCGCGCCGCTTCTTGTTGCATCTTGTCTCTCTCTTTTGTTAATTCAAGCCGGAACGGGTCCCGATGAGCAATACAAATAATCGGTCGAACCAGTGTTCTGTAGGCCACTTCGCTTGTGATCACTATCATTTCCAAGTACAACAGTCACCTCTACTCCAAAAATTACCTTTACGTCTGTCGATTTTGTTGTTCGGTGGGGAAGGAAGTCGATTGTGTGCTTTTGGATGGAAGATTCGTGCCTCAGACGATTTAGGGACGCCACGGAGAAACTAAATCTGCATGACTGGACGGAGGTTTGGACCGACCTTCTCACGAGTGAGAATCCAGTGTCTGATCACTGCCAACACATCTCGACAAAGCTCAGAAGTACTCAGATCGTAGTTACTTTACAGATTGCTACGTCTCCTGTAAACAATTACTGCCACGTGAGATGGAGCGCACGCAAAGTCGGTGCAATCAACGGACCAGTGTCATATTTAGCAGCTGCTGGCGAATAGAAGTACGTGTTAACAGCCGGCTGTGACATCTATCCGATGTTATTAAGTAGGCCTTAGCTGTACTATCCCACTGTGGTTCATCTTGAAGCACGCAAAAAAAAGATATAGATCTGACGAAACAGAAAGGATCTCCCGGTCGTCAACGGTCTGAATCTACTGGTGGTGGTGGGGAGGAGGCGCACACAGTTTGTTGCTTTCTCTGTCACCGACGCCCCAAGTTGAACTTGACATCAACCCCATTTTTAGCGTGCCACAGATGTGTACGATTTTAATATTAACCACAATAAAATATATAATTACTATCTTTTAATACAGTACCAGCAAATTGACCTTGATGTAGAGAAAGGCTTCGATAATGTAAACAAAAGTACCCCTTGAAGACCTTGAAGAACATAGGACTGGACTCGAGAGGACAAAAGACTCACTCTACACCAGTAAAAAAATTAAAAAAAAACAGAGATAGACGTGAATGGATACGAAAAGACTGCATCCATTAGAAGAGGAGTAAGGGAGTGTTGCGCAATATACTCGTACCCGTTCATCATGTTTATTGAGGAGTCCATATTCAAATTTAGGCAAAAGACCAAAGGCATCAAGATCAACAGGCAAGATTCATTGTACAGTCTAAGACCAAAAAAGGAAAAAAAAAGATGCACTACGCAGTAGATCGATGATGTTGGGAGGAATATGTGAACCACGGCCGAAAACAGCGCCAAGGAGGAAGCTGTTGACCTAGAGAGCCGACAAAAGGCGAGGAAAGGCTAATCACTCAGAGCCCTGGATTCATCGTTGTCACTGACCCGAAGTGCAACAGGTGCTTCAGCGACCACAAGGACCATTAATAGGCGGGTGATAGAAATGGAGCTGAGATCAAGGCGCCTCTTCCGCTGACGTATCATTGACCACTGTACACCAACAAACACGTTTGCAGTTGTGTCGGGCGCGATCCGCCTGAAATCTCAATGTCTGGAGTACAGTTACCTTCAGGGATTGGTCCCGCTTCGAACTGAACCCCAATGACCAGTGAAGACGTGTCTGGAGACGCCCCAGACAGCGGTGGGCTACCAACCTGACTGTCGCTCGCCATACTGCCCCACAAGCGGGGGTGGTGGTCTGAGCTGCCATTTCATTTCGTAACAGGACCTGTCTGATTGTCATCCGCGGAACCCTTACAGCACAGCGGTATGCCGGCGTTATTCAACGCTTCGTTTTGTTGTCCTTCACGGCAATCCATCCAGTTCTTACATTTCAGCAAGATGATCCCCCCCCCCCCCCTACACACGGCGAGAGTTTCTACCGCTTGTCTTCGTGCTTTCCAAATCCTGTATTGGTCAGCAACTGAGAACATTTGTAGTATTATGGGCAGGACCTCGTGATTCTGATATCTAATGCGCCAATTGGACAGAGCTAAGGACGATATCGCTCAGAAGGACATCCAACAACTCTTTCAATTAATACCAAGCCGAATGCTTGCATAAAGATGAGGTGTGCATCAGCACATTATTGACTTGCTCAATTTGTCTGTATATGTACGTCACATCTACCAATTTCCATCCCATCGAATAGTTCCTTTATGGTGCGTTGGTCTTTTTTTTTTCTTAGAGTGTATAGAGTTGCAAATGACATTGCATTAACTGCAGATTCAGAGCACGAACTATGTAAAACGTTGCGAATTTTACCATTAACACAGGACTGTGCTAGATACTGTGAGAACGAAATGAGGAAGATGTGCGGATTCCATGCAAAAATGGCACATGGTCACTTCTCCTGAGTGTGACCGCTGTCCTGAAAGACAAACAATTAGACACACTGACGAGGAATGTCCTATTAGAAAGTACCAGGGCTAGACTGATGATTTCCTAAATGCAACCGAAAAGGCCATCGACTATATTAGTGATCTGGACATATGTTTGTGTTATCCATACTATTCTGTTATGCGCTGTTGAGGCCGGGCACCCGGGAGGAGAGCAGATTTTAGTTCTCACGCTGGCACAGCTGACGCTGGCTATTGGACGGAGAGAGCTGTGTACTTGCGTAATGTTGCGTGAAATACGTTACACACACTCTCTATGTAACCGAAGAAGTGCTATTAAATATTAATCGATCTTTTTCATACTTATCTTACGAAACTCTATCGATAACACAACCATACTGCTAAAATTTCAAATCAATAACTTCAATACCATTGGAGATATAAATTTTTACCTAAAAGACATAATATCTGTGCTAGCATTGTGAAACTGGAGTAAGAATTAACCGTTCTGCCATTTTGAAACTGGAGTTAGAGACTGTAATGTGTTCATCTACAGTATCCATCGAAACTGCAACCAATATTTTGGAACCTTCTTTAGTTTCATTACCACAGATTTCTGACGTAATGAAAAGTTCATTGGAAAATTATTATTTCATTGTGTCTTGGTTGTGTGAGTGTTTTGAAGAGACTGAGACAGTGAATGGAGGACATATGTAAAGTGACAATGCGGTATTTTATTCAAACTCTGTAAATGTATGCGTAAGAAAGTTGTGATGAATCGTACGTCCGAGTGAGTTTAATTTTGTAATAGGCAGCCAGAAGGACGTTGGGCATTAAATTTATTAGTTATTTAGTTTGTGGAAAGGAATTTAGTTTGCTTTCGATAAATTTTATTTAGTTTCGGAGTTAGGAAATTTCTAGTCAAAATTACTTGGAGTAATATGAATGGCTGACATTAGAAATACCGCGAGTATAGAAGTGCTCGAGATGATCTGATTGAGTGCTTAAAGTACTAGCCAATAGGAATTTAGCATTTCCCGCGCGTTTGAGTAGAGCTTTGTGCCTCAGATCTATGAGTCGAGAGAGACGTTCGGGAGCCGTCTTCTGGAAAAGTCTCTATTAAACCGCGCTGATCAGATTTGTACCAAAGTGAAGAAATTCGCGCGTGTGATCGGTTCTCGTGTGGTTGATGAGAAGCGACTACAGTGTTGAGTATTTTGTGAAAGTTTGAGCTTTGTGAGTGATTTATTTTAGGAAAGTTCTGCGTGTGGCCATTTGAAGTCATACTTAAATTCTGCGTGGCGTGTTTCGTGCAGATTACGAGACATTAAGGCGTGCACTTGTTTATGGGAAGCGTACTGAACGACTGAATGCGTTAACTCGCAAGAAGTCGTGGGTCAGTGACTGTTTGAACGTTAAAAATATCGGGTCGGACTAAATATCTTATGGCTGCTTTCAGGCGTGAACTTCTCACAGAGACAATACGTAACATTGCATAATTAATGGCGGGATGATAAATACGCACTTGATAGAAAGTTTCCTTTTTTTAAAGACAATAAAACAACTTAAAGGAAATTTCATATACTTCTTCAAAGGACTCATGCAAGAATCCCGAACGCTCGATAATTTAACTAACTTTCAGATGCTACCCATTGTATGGAGTTATGTGGCCTTTGCGTGATAGGTATTTAGTCAAATTTCCTTCAACGCTGATTTTGCCATCTAAATCAGTATCTATAATCGCAGAGTGAAATGGCAGACAACCTGAAACCAATTCAGGTAGGTGGACAGATTGTTTAAAGGATAGTGAGACCACAACCCGCTCCACCTCAACTCAATAAGACTTTCGTGTCTGTATAAATATATTTATATCTTTATTTACACTTATTTTTATATTTTTCTTTGCATATTTGTGATCTGTTTGTGATTTTCATTTGTATTCTTCTTGCACATTTTCGAATTTGTGTTATTTACTGGCGTCCTTTGTAAGTTCTTCTGTACCACACGCTAAATAAATGAATAAGACACTAAAGGAAGCAAAATTGAAACTAGTACTTTAAAGACCAAAGTAATAACAGTAAAAAAAAATGAAAGCAAACAAGCGACCATCAAGATAGTTAATCAAAAACTTACAACGGTGCAGTCAGCTCTGATACTTTGATCCACATCCGACCTTTATGCAAGCAGTCACTCGGCTTGGTACTGATAGACACAGTTGTAGGATGTCCTCCTGATGGATATGGTGTCCAATTCTGTCCAACTGGCGCATTAGATCGTCAGAATCCCGAGTTCGTTGGAAGGCCCTGCACATAATACTCCAAATGTTCTCAATTGCTGACCAATATCGGATTTGGCGAGGCGATACTGACCCTACGACTTATAATCTTAGAACATAGTTTAAGGAAAGGCAAACGTACGTTTGTAGCACTTGTAGATTTAGAGAAAGCTTTTGACAATGTTGACTGGAATACTCTCTTTCAAATTCGGAAGGTGGCAGGGGTCAAATAAAGGGAGCGAAAGGCTATTTATAATTAAACCAGATGGTAGTTATAAGAGTCGAGGGGCATGAAAGGAAAGCAGTGGTCGAGAAGGGCGTGAGACAGGGTTACAGCCGTTCCCCAATGTATTTCGCGTAAATAACGGGCCGCTGATTTGCATGCTCTGTGGTGGCGCCCAATATCAGCAACCCAGATGGGTTCCAAAGGTTCACGCGAATTTGGTCGCCGCGACATCAAAGTGTGTTCACAATAATGTTCCTCAAACCACTGCAACACAGTTCTGGCTCCGAGACACGGCCAATTATACTACTGGAAGACGATATCGGCGTTGGGAAGGACATCAAGAGTGAAAGGATGCAGGTGGTCTGCTGCTGTCAGCGTGTCTCCTGTCACTACCACAGGTCCCATGCAAGAGCAGGAGAATGGCTCCCATAGCATAATACTGCTCCCGCCAGCCTGCGACCGTGGCGCGCTGCACGTTTCGAGCCGGCGTTCACCTCGATGACGGCGTTTGCGGAGACCAAGTGTAGCAAAAATATGATTCATCCTAAGAGCTGACTCGTTTCCGTTGATCGACGGTCGAATCCCGATGGTCCCGTGTCCACTGCAGTAGTAACCGACGATGTCGTTGGGTCAACATGTGAACACGTAGGGGTGGTCTGCTGCGGAGCTCCATGTTCAATAATGTGTGATGAACGGTGTGCTCCAAAACAATTCTGTGTGCACCAGCAGTGGTCTTTCGGCAGAGATGCCACAGATCACCATCTGTCCTACTTTACAGAACAGACAAGCCTCCGGACCCCACGTTCTGTGGTGATTCGTTGACGTCCAGTCATTTAATGTCTAGTTTTAGTTTCACCGTCCTTCTAACTCGTTCTGTAGATGCTCACAACAGTAGCACGTGAAAATTCACCAGCTTCGCCGTTTTTGAGATACTCGTTCACAGGCTCTGCCTAATAACAATCTGCCCTTTGTCAACATTGCATTATTATTTATTGTGGTCTTCAGTCCTGAGACTGGTTTTATGCAGCTCTCCATGCTACTCTATCCTGTGCAAGCTTCTTCAACTCCCAGTACCTACTGCAGCCTACATCCTTCTGAATCTGTTTAGTGTATTCATCTCTTGGTCTCCCTCTACGATTTTTACCCTCCACGCTGCCCTCCAATACTAAATTGGTGATCCCTTGATGCCTCAGAACATGTCCTACCAACCGATCCCTTCTTCTGGTCAAGTTGTGCCACAGACTTCTCTTCTCCCCAATCCTATTCAATACTTCCTCATTAGTTATGTGATCTACCCATCTAATCTTCAGCATTCTTCTGTAGCACCACATTTCGAAAGCTTCTATTCTCTTCTTGTCCAAACTATTTATCGTCCATGTTTCACTTCCATACATGGCTACACTCCATACAAATACTTTCAGAAATGACTTCCTGACACTTAAATCTATACTCGATGTTAACAAATTTCTCTTCTTCAAAAACGCTTTCCTTGCCATTGCCAGTCTACATTTTATATCCTCTCTACTTCGACCATCATCAGTTATTTTGCTCCCCAAATAGCAAAACTCCTTTACTACTTTAAGAGTCTCATTTCCTAATCTAATTCCCTCAGCATCACCCGACTTAATTCGACTACATTCCATTATCCTCGTTTTGCTTTTGTTGATGTTCATCTTATATTCTCCTTTCAAGACGCTATCCATTCCATTCAACTGCTCTTCCAAGTCCTTTGCTGCCTCTGGCAGAAATACAATGTCATCGGCGAACCTCAAAGTTTTTATTTCTTCTCCATGGATTTTAATACCTACTCCGAATTTTTCTTTTGTTTCTTTCACTGCTTGCTCAATATACAGATTGAATAACATCGGGGAGAGGCTACAACCCTGTCTTACTCCCTTCCCAACAACTGCTTCCCTTTCATGTCCCTCGACTCTTATAACTGACATCTGGTTTCTGTACAAATTGTAAATAGCCTTTCGCTCCCTGTATTTTACCCCTGCCACCTTCAGAATTTGAAAGAGAGTATTCCAGCCAACATTGTCAAAAGCTTTCTCTAAGCCTACAAATGCTAGAAACGTTGGTTTGCCTTTCCTTAATCTTTCTTCTAAGATAAGTCGTAAGGTCAGTATTGCCTCACGTGTTCCAGTATTTCTACGGAATCCAAACTGATCTTCTCCGAGATCGGCTTCTACTAGTTTTTCCATTCGTCTGTAAAGAATTCGTGTTAGTATTTTGCAGCTGTGGCTTAGTAAACTGATTGTTCGGTAATTTTCACATCTGTCAACACCCGCTTTCTTTGGGATTGGAATTATTATATTCTTCTTGAAGTCTGAGGGTATTTAGCCTGTTTCATACATCTTGCTCACCAAATGGTAGAGTATTGACAGGACTGGCTCTCCCAAGGCCGTCAGTAGTTCCAATGAAATGTTGTCTACTCCTGGGGCCTTGTTTCGACTCAGGTCTTTCAGTGCTCTGTCAAACTCTTCACGCAGTATCGTATCTGCCATTTCATCTTCATCTACATCCTCTTCCATTTCCATAATATTGTCCTCAAGTACATCGCCCTTGTATAGACCCTCTATATACTCCTTCCACCTTTCTGCTTTCCCTTCTTTGCTTAGAACTGGGTTTCCATCTGAGCTCTTGATGTTCATACAAGTGGATCTCTTATCTCCAAAGGTCTCTCTAATTTTCCTGTAGGCAGTATCTACCTTACCCCTAGTGAGGTAAGCCTCTACATCCTTACATTTGTCCTCTAGCCATCCCTGCTTAGCCATTTTGCACTTCCTGTCGATCTCATTTTTGAGACGTTTGTATTCCTTTTTGCCTGCTTCATTTACTGCATTTTTATATTTTCTCATTTCATCAATTAAATTCAATATTTCTTCTGTTACCCAAGGATTTCTACTAGCCCTCGTCTTTTTACCTACTTGATCCTCTGCTGCCTTCACTACTTCATCCCTTAAAGCTATCCATTCTTCTTCTACTGTATTTCTTTCCCCCATTCCTGTCAATTGTTCCCTTATGCTCTCCCTGAATCTCTGTACAACCTCTGGTTCTTTCAGTTTATCCAGGTCCCATCTCCGCAAGTTCCCACCTTTTTGCAGTTTCTTCAATTTTAATCTACCAATAGATTGTGGTCAGAGGCCACATCTGCCCCTGGAAATGTCTTACAATTTAAAACCTGGTTCCTAAATCTCTGTCTTACCATTATATAATCTATCTGATACGTTTTAGTATCTCCAGGGTTCTTCCATGTATACAACCTTCTTTCATGATTCTTAAACCAAGTGTTAGCTATGATTAATTTGTGCCCTGCACAAAATTCTACCAGGCGGCTTCCTCTTTCATTTCTTCCCCCCAATCCATATTCACCTACTACGTTTCCTTCTCTCCCTTTTCCTACTACCGAATTCCAGTCACCCATGACTATTAAATTTTCGTCAACCTTCACTATCTGAATAATTTCTTTTATTTCATCATACATTTCTTCAATTTCTTCGTCATCTGCAGAGCTAGTTGGCATATAAACTTGTACTACTGTAGTAGGTGTGGGCTTCGTATCTATCTTGGCAACAATAATGCGTTCACTATGCTGTTTGTAGTAGCTTACCCGCATTCCCATTTTTTTATTCATTATTAAACCTACTCCTGCATTACCCCTATTTGATTTTGTGTTTATAGCCCTGTAGTCGCCTGACCAGAAGTCTTGTTCCTCCTGCCACCGAACTTCACTAATTCCCACTATATCTAACTTTAACCTATCCATTTCCCTTTTTAAATTTTCCAACCTACCTGCCCGATTAAGTGATCTGACATTCCACGCTCCGATCCGTAGAACGCCAGTTTTCTTTCTCCTGATAACGACATCCTCTTGAGTAGTCCCCCCTGGAGATCCGAATGGGGGACTATTTTACCTCCGGAATATTTTACCCAAGAGGACGCCATCATCATTTAATCATACAGTAAAGGTGCATGCCCTCGGGAAAAATTACGGCCGTAGTTTCCCCTTGCTTTCAGCCGTTCGCAGTACCAGCACAGCAAGGCCGTTTTGGTTATTGTTACAAGGCCAGATCAGTCAATCATCCAGACTGTTGCCCTTGCAACTACTGAAAAGGCTGCTGTCCCTCTTCAGGAACCACACGTTTGTCTGGCCTCTCAACAGATACCCCTCCGTTGTGGTTGCACCTACGGTACGGCTATCTGTATCGCTGAGACACGCAAGCCTCCCCACCAACGGCATGGTCCATGGTTCAGGGGGGGGGGGCAACATTGCATATCTCAGTGCTTTTTCCCATTTGCAGCCCATATCTTCGCTAGGGTGATCCCCCGTATGTGTCTGCTCCGGTTACATACTTTAGTTACCGCGTCACTGCCCGCAAAGCCACTAGGCGCCATCCAACGTCACAGTGGACAGTACTCATAATGTTTTGTCTCGTCATTGTATGCGGAAAGTGTTATAATGACGCACCTCATGTAGTCAGTGACAGTGACTAAATTCATATAATATGTGCATAGGCTGAGAGAATAAATGTTTACTGATAAGTGTGATGACTTAAATATGTAGTAGAAAACTAAAAATAACAGAAACAAATAATTTCACAAAAATCGTAAGAAAATGGGAATATTGTATGTGCTTCAAAAACAGTAATCTGATACTTTATCAATTTAAAAATATGCACCCAAGATTTATAATATAACATTCAGTTATTAATAAACATATTTACCCGTAAATATATTTATATTAGCGATATGCTGCACAGATATGTCATTACAGCCACTTTTGTTTCGGGTGTCAGGAACACCTCGCGCGACTAGTAACGTTGTGAAAACACTGTCGACCGCATAATGGCTAATGACGTTAACAGCGAGACGCAGCTGTCTGTGAAGGGATTTTCCGCGATCACTTTCCGTGTTTCCGTAGCAAGATAACACCCACTGCTTGGAACTGGAATGTGGTTGTAGCTAGTCACGGAAGCAACGTAGTTCACGCTACAGGAGCGTCTACAGTTCGCTTTGTCGAGTTTGCGTGTTCCCGTAGCAAGATAACACCCCCTACTTGGAACTGGGATGTGGTTGTAGCTAGTCACGGACGCAACATAGTTCACGCTACAGGCGGGTCTACAGTTCGCTTTGTCGATTAATAAGATAGTAAGGAAGCACAGTGCTAGACTTAAAAGTCCTGATTTCTCATGATCAGAATTACGAAAAGGCTCATGAGAACTCTTGTATTAGTCTTATGCTATTGTGGGTATAGTTAACTTTCATGGCGATCCCAATACCCGCAGCCCTTACTCCATGCAAAAGCAAAATACGATGCAAATATAGTGTGATTTACATTGTATATGAACAGCGCATAACAGATGATACACTAGAAATTCTGCACACTTCTCTGCAGTTAAACTTGTCAGTGAGGGTCAGCAGCATGTGCACATCTATTTGCTCATAAATCTGGAACAAGAAAACGTTGAGAGTCCGACAAGAGACAGACGAAGGAAGAAATGCTCACTGTTGTGTAGGAGCGTGACGTGTAGGGTTACCACCCACGCGCGATAGTACAGCCCACAGGCGAGGTGGTACTCATCTGAATATAGCTTGGCCCGTGTTCATAGCATGTCAGGCCGGCACGGTAGCTCAGCGTGTTCGGCCAGAGGGCTGCTTGCTTTCTGTAATAAAAAAAAGTGAGTAAAGGAATCAACGATCAACTTGCACGGATGTCTTGTGACGTCCGCCCAGACCAAACGCAACGAACAATACCGGAAAAAAAGCTGTCTAAGGCGCTGCTTTCAGGTCGCAGTCCACTTCTGTGGGCGTGGGTTCGAGTCCCATTCCTGACAGCATGATTTTGCGAATCACGTTTCACGCGTAAATATTGGCGCGAGACTACAATTTATATGGTTTGAGCTCTAATTTATCGATGTTAATATTGTTTTAACTCCGAAGTTATGCCCTGAAATAAGCCTACTTGAAGAAATACAGCAAGCAGCCACTTTTTGTGTAACTTTATTTTATGCCAAGATGTGTTTCGATCTGTCGCCCATCTTTAGCTGGCGTAGTACACTACTGTCATTGATAATTAACGCTCTGAAGTTCTATAATATTCTGATGTGATTTATGAATGTAAATCCAGAAGGTATTAATTTCTGAAAATTGCCAGCAACCCATTTTACACAAAATTCCGAAGGCATAATTAGTGATTCGGAAAGAAAATTCTCAGGACTCGATGAAATGAAATGTGAAGTAATCTCAATGAATTGCAGGAGAAGAAAGGATTCCTCAGCTCCACGAGACCAATGCCGGAATCATTCCTTTATTTCGACCAGAGCTGCTTCCTTCCCACTCTTCTTTAGTTCTTTAGTTTAAGAAATGGGCAAAGCGGAGTTAAGGAAAGCCAAATGAAGACAAATATTGAAAATAAACACCGACCTCAACAGTTAGATTCACGTAATTGTTCTTTAGAGGCCGGATCGAGACAGGTCCGACAGGAGAAAAAGACTGCAGCGAATGCACGAAAAGACGGGCGCTTAAGGAGGAAGATGATAAGAAGCAAAAGGACGTACTATAACATTTCAATCCAAAGAGAGAACGACGTAGCAGCATCGAGGGTAAAAAGATGGATGTTGAGCCACATTAATGAAACTACTGAAAATACTTCATCTTCAGAACATCCCTGTGACCACCGAAAACAGCAACAATGCTGACAGTGGGCTATCCTCAAGATGTTCAACAAGTTTCCACTCGACTGAAGACCTGGTTCCTGAGGAAAGCTCCGAGAATGACCCATCAGACAGAACTGAAATTAGGGGACCCGACTTGTAAAATACCGGAGGGACATCAGCTGCTGCAGTCACACATAGGATCAAGGCGAGCCTAAACTTGAAGGCACAGCTGACCCAGATCCCGGAAGATGGCCGAAAATTATTAACGATTGCGTTCGAACGATTTTGGTCATGCGAGGTCACACCGAGAGCATTAAATAAACTGAAGAATGTCCTAAAAACGTGACGACCGGCGCTGTAACAGTGTGCATGACAGCTATTCTTTGAAGAATCTAAAAAAACAGATATACATTGGTTGTTGTACTCAAAGAGCAAGGATGCTGTCTTCTGCTTTTGTTGCAAACGCCTTGCGTCACCGAGCGGGGTGGCGCAGTGGTTAGACACTGGACTCGCATTCGGGAGGACGACGGTTCAATCCCGCGTCCGGCCATCCTGATTTAGGTTTTCCGTGATTTCCCTAAATCGCTCCAGGCAAATGCCGGGATGGTTCCTTTCAAAGGGCACGACCGACTTCCTTCCCCATCCTTCCCTAATCCGACGAGACCGATGACCTCGCTGTCTGGTCTCCTTCCCCAAACAACCCAACCCAACCCGTCTTGCGTCATCTACAGTAAAACGAACCAGAACGGAATAGGTGACTGGCAGCACCTTGTTTCTTATCTCGAAAGTCATGGGAAGTCCACCGAGAATTTGAATTTGCACAAAAAGTGAATTGTGTTTCCTGAAGGACTGAAAAATTCACGAACTGTCGACGCCCATCGTTAAAGATGCTGAATACCGAAAGCGAACATTGCAGTAGAGTTCTTCAGCGTTTAACAATGATAAAAAATTTCATGGGTCAGCAATGTCTGCCTTGAGAGGAAGTACAGATACACTCTTTCAACATTTTATTAATGATCAAATGTGCAAAGTATTACAGTATCGTTCTCGATTGCACACCAGATATTTCAAAAGTTCAGCAGATGACAGTTGGAAGATAAAAAAAAATCCCGTTGTGCAGTAAGAGAGGTCAAGGGCACGACAATGAGCTGAACATGAGTGGAATGCATTTTGGCCTCCGGAAGAGAATTTTAAATTTGAACAAGAGAGCATTTTATGTGCCATGTAGCAGTCACTCATTAAACCTTGTTATTTAGCTATGTCTTCCCAATATGCTATTTCCACGTTTTCGACAGTGAAGAGCTTGAACGATTTTTTCTCGCCCACCATTCGGCGTTGGGATGTCTTGAACTAGCATGTGCCTGACCTGACGCTGAGACCGCTGAGCGCTGTAGGTGGGGAAGCCACATCGATGCACTTACTCTCACAAGGTTTCAAATTCGAGGAATTTGTGACGCACTTGTTCACATATCAGAAGAATTTGATGGCATGACCGCTGACGAAGCCACGGCACCTTTGTTACCATCAGCGTAATCAGTAAGACCCTAGAGGTGACACAATGTTTCTGAGGTCATGGAAATGCTTGTTTATACGGAAGCGTAGTTGAGAACTGCAGAACAGAAGAAAGTTTGTCTATCTTGACGGACTCCAAAGAACTGGCCATAGAATTAGAGATAGAAGATCGAATGTTACCACGGAGAAGTGTTTCCCGGTGAGAAAGCAAGACACTTCACCTATGAAGGAAAGGATGATGCCGAGGATCCAACGAAACGTTACAAGTTTGAATCTTCTATGATCTTTTAGACGTAGCCACCACATCTTTGGATGAGAGATTCAATCTGCTGAAGTCTCATTACGACTTTCTGTACGACTTCGGCAAGCTAAGGATATCCCTTCTGACAGCTTGGACTAAAAGTGTAGAAACCTCTCAGCGGTTCTACAAGACAACGAGTCAAGCGACGTTGATACGACGGAGTTGAGGGAAGAACTTAAAATATTTTCAATGTTGGTGAAACGCGGAATAGGTGCAACAGAGACTTTGAAGTTTATGGGAAGACATTATTTGTGCCTCATTGTTTACATTTGTCTAAGAATTCACCTAACACTGCCCATGACAGTTGGAAAAGGAAAGAGAAGTTTCTCAAGGCTAAAATTGATACAAACAAATGTCAGATCAACGATGAAAGAAGATAGTTTAAGTGAACTTGCAAGAATATGTATGGAGCATGAGCTTGTAGAGGACATAAAAATTACGTGGATCGAATGAAAAAGTTCGCGCAAGTGACAACCAGGAAGGTTCGATTTGGCTAGTTTATTTAAAAAATATTCAGTTGCATAATCCTTTACAATGTTGTTTTTTATTTTATTCAACGCAAAATAAATTGTTATTGTACACATAATTGTTGAAAGGAAATTAACGTGTAAATCTGAAACTGTGCTGTAATTATATTTTGTTTCCCATAGGTTACATTATCGGTTGACAACCATAAAAAATGTTCATTATCGTAACTCTAAATTCGAATGGTTTATTAAAATTATTTTTAAGAGCTGGAGTTGTTTAAATCATATGACCGCCTTTTCAAGTCAAGTTTCTACACATACCATAAAATGGACAGATTTTAACATTACACAAACTAAAAAAAAGGGGGGACGACAATTTTGCAGCTTGCGCGGAGCGTGAGTCAGGTTTTCACCGGCCCTGATGATGTAAATGTACTACACAGATGAAAATTGATGAAAGTTCGAAGTGTGTCTTGACATGAAACACAGATGTACAGAAAGTGACTTCTTGATATGTTTGTTAGATAATAGTTCATCCCACTACATAAAATCTCTGTCAGCATTTACAAAACTGTACTCCTTTCATTATAGAACGTACCTTTATCTGAGATTCGTACGTTGTCCAGAATTCATCTTCAGGCATAGAGACGTTTAGATCCACCTAGTAGCTTACACTACAGAAAGCAATTAATGATTAATATGATTTTGTCGTACTTTATACAGCTCTGTAAATATAAACGAATTTGTATGCATATGTAAAGCCTGATTATGGACACTAGATCATGGAGACTCGTTATCAGCGCATCTAGTCGACTGAAAGAATCTTCATCACCTGACTGCGTCAGGAACACGCTGAACGGCGCAGCCACTGTCAAGAGAGGTAACTTTGTTAATATCAGGTCAGAGACAGAACTACATGTATGAAGAATATTATGTAAACCCAGACGTCGAGTTAATGACGCTATGACGCTCTGGCAGAACGTTCCTGGCTCTGATGAAGATAGCACTTAAAGTGTGTGTAAGTGGTGATCAGTATTGTTACTTTTATGGTGGTTTTGAACAAACCTCTACTGTTAAAATGTCGTCAGATTTCGTCACAAATCATACAGGTCAAGATTTAATGTACACATCAATATCTCAAAGTTTTCCGAAAAAAATACATGTTGAAGTTTGAAATGACAGTGTTATGGAACTGAGAGAATTGTGAAAATTTCTTAACGAATGAGAAAATAAAAAATGTAGTTCAAAAACTAAAAAGACAGAGTTCTGAAATTACTTTTAAGTAAAACTTTGTTCGTAAACTATCAGACATGATTAACACGTACACACATCTATGTTTTCACCTTTAACTTGCAAAAATAAAATAAGAAAATTTGGAACTTTTTGCGACTTCAAAATTGTGTTTTGAAAATATGAATAGTCATAGGATGTTACTGGTCATGAAAACTGCCTTAATGCCTTAACTTATTAAACTATCCATATACAAGTGTTTCTTCATAAAAATGAGAAAACTGAAATGTTTTCATTCTTTATAAATTATTTTCTAAAATCCGCACCCAGATATTCTAAAAATTGTATGGGATAATATTTTTTCATTGTATTTTTGGAAGATACAATAAAAATGGGCAATATTTATCTGTGGAAAATGTGAGCAATTTTTAAATTAGGTCTATCTAGTCTCAAGGTAAAAAGAATCTGACATTTAAAAATTTCAAATGTTTCCTTATGTTGAGTAAAAGTAATCAAAAACTGATATTTCTGTGTCAAAATAACTAAGTTTTACAATGCTTTAAGTGAGTTTTTTCATTTTTTCAAGGCTTTTGTATCACAATGAGGTATAAAAAACGCATGGTAGCCAGATTTTTTTCTGTTTATTATTCTTCACAAATTTTTACCCTCTTCTGTCTTGATTTTAGTTCGTTACGAATTCCATGAATTGGAATTACCTACACTGGTTTGAAATGGAAGGTGAAGAGACTGTAAAATTTACTAGACAATAAATTATTTGTCCAGATGTGCTTTTTACCTTGTATGTATACTTCAGCTACTCTGTAGTAAGTCTGCTGAAAAAGGCACACACTGTGACAATCAACACCACACTGCCAAAAAGAGGTTTTTTCGTCTGCTTCTCATTGAACGTGTGTAGCTAGCACGTATAAGTTTGTGAATAAGGATGATTCAGGAAGAGCAGCACTTCGAAAATGGGAATTGCACACCGATCAGCTGATGGCCATTTGATGAAAGCATATGCTTAACCATAAGGTATCAAAGGAAGTTACATCTTTTAGCTCATGAGAGACACTAGTTATTTGTCCCACTCACCTCTGATTGACATACATGCACGAGTATTGCAACTCCTGCATAATGAATGTTATAGTGCAACAGTTACTTGAGTACAAATATAGTGGTGCAGTAACTCAGCCATATTTCCAACAATTATGAAATGGTTTTCACATTTTTTAAACATAATCCACTTGTCTTTCATACTCCAAACATCTCACCCTTTCATTACCGTATTCCCTCACTGGCATGTATGCTGTATAATAAAAAGGTCAAACTACACACAAAACACTAAGCTAAATAATTCATGTACAAGTTGAGGCATGCTTATAATAAACAGAAGAGAACAGATACTGTTGCGAAAATGCTTAGATTACACTAGAAGTTAAATGCTAAACACACAGAATGTTGAAATATTTCTAACATTTTGCAAACAAAAAAATTCCTACTCCAATTGCACCAATTACTAAAACAATAACCGAATAATGGACTGCGCAATTCATAAATTTTGTGATGTGGCTTTTTGAGTAAATAATTTGTAAAAATTCTTAAAAATGTGATTTTTAAATTTTTATTAATAAATATTTACGGAACACAGATAGACGGAACAGAGAAGACATTGTTAATAGTTAGACCAGTTATATGTAATAATAGAAAATTCTATAAAATTCTGTGACTTACTTAATTTTAAAAAATATTTTTGAAGACTAGAAAAATCTTAAATTTAGGTTTTTTTCTTCTTAAATGTGTAAGTAAAAGAAATCCTATAAGTGTTTTTATCAACTAAGTTTTAACATATTAAGAGGAAGCTTTAAAGCAAAAAATCTGCCAGGTCTCCAGGACTTTTGGTTTATTAGTTATGTTCTCTACTGTTTTACCATTGTACACTCAACTGTATTAAAGACGTGTTTCATAAACACATGTGACTGACATTGTAAAAAGGACAACATAGCTCGTATAAGTTTTTCATTTCTCGATTTCATTCTTTAACGGCTATACGGGAGAAGCTAGAATGGTCCCATTGACGTCAGTGCATAATAAGTTTAACATGAAGTTAAAATAGTCTGCCTCTAAAACAAGCAAACGAAAAAATTCACCGTTTCGCATTCCTTCAGTTCGAGACATGATGTTAAAATTATGGGGGAGACATACTACATGCGGCAGCGTCTTTACGAATCCATAGCTGGTTATCAAGAAGGTAAGAAACCGTTTACCTTCCAAACTTTTGACTCGTGTCAACGTACGTTACCTTTATTTAAAGAAATTCAACATGACTTATGTTGTCAATTGCATCAAATGACCATTGTTTTGTGACACAGTGTTGAGGTTTGATTTAGCCTTCGAAAAGTGTCACTGTTAATTTATGAAAAAATTACCGTCTTCTAGGCACAGTTATTGAGCCATCCGTGTGTTCCATAGACACAGTGGAAATAGTTTTCCGTGGTTGTCTGCGTAACAATATGAAAAAAAGCTAACGAGAGCCCAGTTTGTAAAGATCTGATTGCTAGTACAGCTTAACAATCCTCCCCCCCCCCCCCCCACCACTCTGTTATAAAGTAATAACAGACCTACCTTCAACTAGTTGACGCGGCCTCGAAGGTGCTGGGAGATTCTCTAATAATATTAAATCCAGATCAAGCGTTGGATAGCTGTTTACAGATTGAAGCATTCAACCAGTTATTTTCAGATATTGCAGGATTATTTCTTGAAAGGAATCGTTTCAGCAATTGAAAGTTTTTCTGCTTCAAGACGACGGTTCCTACAGGCGATCTTTGGAGTACTGTCAACATGTAAAGCAGACGAGTATGGAGGGTAATAAGTATCTCACTAGTAATTAATGAGTTCCTGTTTAGTCACTATTTATTCCCGTATATACAGCTCATCCTCAAAAGGTGTACTAAGAACGGTGCGCACGTGAATTATGGACAAGTCAAACAAAACAAGCCAGTGCTCAGAACAATCAGTCCCTCGTCGTGTTACCAGGCTTGATATGATTTATTTATCTTCGACACTCCTCAAGTATGCACCTTTTTTGGAAACTGTGATTTGAAAGAGAGATGTAGTTTCGAGTTTAGTAGCAAACAGAAACGAATGTACTAGCTGGACCTGCAACAGGTATTACTTATATGTTCGTCCTATAATGGAATATTTTGACCTTTTTATGCATCACGAATCACGTATTTTTTTAAACCGTACGTATTCAAAATAACCTGCAAACCTTGTACAATATTTACAAATTAAATTAATTGTAAATGAAATTAATTATAAATTAAATATCGGCATTTTTTGTTTAAATTTGTGTTTTCCGCTACAGCCTCTGCGGCTCCCTCTACTACTATGGAAGTTATCCCTGATGTCTTAGCACATGCCATATCACCCTGTGCCATATTCTAATAAGTATTTTCGGCGGATTCCTCTCCTCGTTGATTCTGCACAGAACCTCTCCATTCGTTACCAGGTCATTTAATTCTCAGCGTCCTTCTGTAACACCGCCTCTTCTGTTCCGCTTTTCACACAGTTCATCATTCTCTTCCTTACATTCCTGTGTTCCAGAGTTAGGCCTACATTTTTCGACGAGGAATACCTTCTTTTCCTGTGCTTTTCTACTTTTCATTTTCACCTTGCTATCTCCATCATGGAGTTTTTGCTTCCGAGGGAGCAGCATTCCTTCAGTCCAGCCACTACATGGTCCTGAGTTTTGATGTTAAGCTTATCGCTAATCTCATTTCTGCTACTCCTCGTCACTTTCTCTTTCTTCAGTTTATACTCAATCCAAACTCCGTCTTTATTAGACACTCCATTTAACACGTCCTGTTATTCTTCATCTGTTTCCTTTCGCTCTGAATTTTAATCCCATTACTGAACCCTTGTTCTACTTCGCTCATTGTTTCTTCGATGAAGGACTGTGGCCTTGCGTAATATCTATGTTTTCGAATATTATTTCTAGGTCTACAAATTGTATGGAAGTGTCTAAACTTTTTGTAAGTCTTCCTTCCATTATCAAGCATGACGTTAGAACTGTCCCTCTGGTACCTCTTTACCTTTCCTAAATCCAGACTGTTTGCTATCGAACATAACTTCAATTCTCTTTTCAACTCTTCTGTCTACAAACATTATGAAAAAGAGGGAGAATCTCCTCATGACACACGCGGACTTGGTCGAGAGGAAGAGGAGGGCTAGTGTATTTGATGAAGTATGCCTATTAGATTAGATTAGCTCTTATTGTAGCAGCACCTACAATTAACTTTCAAAGAATATTTGTGGTAATACATTTTTCTGGTAGGCGGTAGTGTAAAAACTCAAAAAAGCGAATGAAGAGACAGTTAGGAACGGAGTGTAAGATACACAGCACTGGCCACACGATGCGACGGTCAGCCGAATCGCACAAGCCACCACAATTCCAAGTATGGTGTGTCTTTTGAAGTTCCGGCCAACGTATACTCGTCACACGTTAAAGTTGTATTACCGTATACGTATACAGACTACTTACGTGACGTCAAGAGGCACGGAAAACAGCAGTGGCAATAAACGAAAGGTGGACATTATGCGGCATTACCACTGCAAACTGCTTCGAGGTCGTGGTTTACGAGGCTGCATTTGAACCGATCTACCATATCTATCATCATCCGACTCCGTTTGAACTACGCCTCGTTTCCTGTACATATGTACTGAATCAACATTAACGACTCCCCTGTACTTCAGCGTGATTCCGAGTCAGACGCCGGTGTAAACCACATCTTCTTTTCGTATTCCAAATTTGAGAATGAAGATCAGATTTTCTGAAGACTTTGACGATTACGGGTTACCTCCTCTATCAATCAGCATCTTGGTCTTTTTTTTTATGTCTGTTAATCGCTGCTTCACTCGCGTATCAGTTGTTTTGTTATAATAAATGATGGTAAGTAAGCGTGTAGTTTTACGAGATGTCTCCATCTGTAGTGGTATAGAGACATATACATTAAAATTGTATGTAGATACATAACGAATGTGTTTCTATTACTTTATTGTATGTCGAATTTGAAAGCATGCATTATTTTTTCTAATTATATTTAAAAAGTGTCTCCATTCATTACATTTGTGCAGAAGTAGAGTTTTGGGGGCTTCTCTGGCTCACCTAGTATCGGATGTGAGCTTTTGCCACCAGAATAACACATACCAACCGTTTCTCCCTTTCATTTTAATGCGTTATGGTGCCTATAGTTTTGATGTATCCCCTTTGATGACTAATTTATGATTAACACAGTCATTTAATAGATCAAAATCAAATGTAGCCTCAGCAAAAGCCTCACGCGCTCCACATGTAAAGGTACTACTCTCTGTTTGTCGTACAGCCTTTAAATGACGCCGTCGTTATGAGTCTTGGAAACTGTAACAGACGCGTGACGCTCAGCGTCTAAAATGCGACGGGTTGTGACTGTTCTAATGTCTATGTTGGTCTTATGACGTTCCGCAATCAAGTCCCGGCGGCGAATATGAAATTGCTCTGAGATTTCTTGAATTCGAGTAACTTCGGCAGCTGGTGCTCTCTTAGAACGATGCGCCAAATCAAACTTACGTTTGCCGGGATTATGGTAATAGTTTTAAATATGGTTCTCGGTCTTATTGTCCGATTTTCTTGTTGAATCTCCAACAAAACTCTCCAGCTATGTCAGGTGGTGTACGAACCCAATATCATACACTGCGCGCACAGTAACATGGAATTTGCACTGTCACGGAATAATCTGTAGACACAGAGGCGCCAACCATCGCGCCACCGTAGTCCGCATGCCACTCACGTATACCGCATTTAAAAATGTTAATAATACTCGAAAAGATATGAGTATCTAAAGTAGCCTATGGTCTTCCTCGGGGTTCAAGCTATATCCGTATCAAATACCTTGGGAATCGGTTCAGCGGTAGAGTCGTGAAAACGCAACGGAGTGAGTTACTTTCGCAATTAATAATATTGGTACTGGTATGGCAGTATGGATTACGCACGTTGACAATTGAATAAGCAATGTATTGATTACGTTGAATCATATTAAAAAACATTTTCACAATTATGGCCAAGTTAAAAAATGAAAGAGTAAATAACTTTTTCAAATAGTTCAAAATGGTTCAAATGGCTCTGAGCACTATGCGACTTAACTTCTGAGGTCATCAGTCGCCTAGAACTTAGAACTAATTAAACCTAACTAACCTAAGGACATCACACACATCCATGCCCGAGGCAGGATTCTAATTTGCGACCGTAGCGGTCGCTCGGTTCCAGACTGTTTTTCCAAATAGTAATTATTGTTCCATATTTCGCGTTATATTCTTCAAATCAATAAATATGTTGTCCTGTAGATTTTCTAAAAAAATGGTTCAAATGGCTCTGAGCACTATGGGACTTAACATCTTAGGTCATCAGTCCCCTAGAACTTAGAACTACTTAAACCTAACTAACCTAAGGACATCACACACATCCATGCCCGAGGCAGGATTCGAACCTGCAACCGTAGTGGTCGCGCGGTTCTAGACTGAAGCGCCTAGAACCGCTCGGCCACATTGGCCGGCCATTTTCTAAAGTATCCTATGCTCTTCCTCAGCGTTGAAGCTATTTCCATGCCAAATTTTATCAAAACGGTTCAGTGGTTTCTTCGTGAAGACATAACAGGCAGAGTTACATTCGTATGTAACTTTAGGTAACGTGAAATGTCAAGTGCAGTGTTTCACTGGCACAGGTATAGTTCTTGTATGTCTTGCGTTTCCGTTCGCATATCGTCCTCGCTCTGTTGTAAAATTATTCGCCTGTCAGCGAGCATCACGGTATTTATCCAGTTATCTGGTCTTATTTTAATGTCTCAGTTGCACTTGACTTTCCAATATCTAACATTGTGGACGTGTACGTTTGAGAAGTGTCACCATTTTAACGCCTTAGTTAATTCTCACAGTCGAGTCTTGCCTCTAATTCACGTTCACTGTGATTTTTGTTTCTTGATATAGGCATTTAATGGTTTGTATAAAGTGTTTGGTGTGGCAGTTTCTCCTGAACACATTAAAAAATGTGTTAGCTGACTTTTGCAAATTTTTTTTCTGCAATGTACGAACATTTACGTTGTGATGCGTTTTTGTAATTGTAGTGTTCTATTTGATTATGCAGATGTCAGAATGATAGTCAGTGATCGAAACTCATACAGAGGCGTGTCTTAATTTTCTTAAACTATTTGACAACTTTCGGGTTGCCTAACAAAAATGTTAAACAAAAATTAAACTGGAAAACAGATGGTGCAGACTGTAGGTTGTGAGAGATACACGGAGATAAATAGGTAGGCAGCTGATAGGAAGAGAGTGCGACTGCATCAAACTGGTTTGGAGTATCTATATGGTATTGCTTTTAGAAGTTGGGTTTTCTGTAGAGCTTCAGTGTGAGGTGTTGTAACGGTCTACAGAAAAATCAAGAATAATGTTGCACGGAGTTCCCTCGCGTTGCACCCACGCTTTAGCTCGCTCCGTTATCGACTACTGCTGCGCTGTCACGCGCCCCGAGGTCTGCGCAGTGCTCACATTTCGCCTCTCAGCGGTCACTACCCAGCACGGACATATCTCTACGAGGAAAAGTGCACTCCTTACGCCAACACGCGACCAGCCTACCGTCGCCGAGCCGGTAGCGCTACTTGCCTCAAAAGCGGCACTTCTGCTCTGATGCGCTAAGTACTTAAAATTCCACATTACACGCACGGCTGCACTCTCCAGGAATACAGTAAGCAAAGTTATGCTCAAGCAATAGGTTCGTTTGAACACCGCAGTGCTTTACCAGGCATGCTCCACTGGAGGTTGTAGGCCGTCGTCTTCCGTCGACCTCTGAACTGACCTACCCAGCCAGTTATAATGGAGTCTTCAGTTTAACGTGTACTCCGAACCAGGGTGCGACTTCTATGATACACACAAATTATTGCCTGAGGTGACAACTGACACAAGAAACCTTGCACTTGCTGGGCATCGAACCCTGGACGTTTGCATTTGTAATCTGGCACTTACACACCGAGCCACCAAATCACATTTCCCAGAAATGTATTTAGTGGAATGTGCGTATCGCAGCTCTCCACATACGTAAGGCATTAAAACCTTCACAATACATTTAAAGGCTATTGATTTGGAGACAGCTGTTGTGTACGAGAGAGAATGGAATATATTCGCTTATCAGACTTATGCGTTTGTCACACGTTTTACTGGCTGTCAATATGACAGCTGATTGCAGAAGGGGCAAGAAACGAGATATCAGCGCATTTGATTATGGCCGGGATGGAAAGAGGGGGGAGGGGTGTGGCTATCATTGAAATATTTATATTTCATATCATGTAAGGATGTGGACCCGTGGTCTTGGAGTAGCGTTTTTGATTCATAATCAAAACGTCTTCGGCCCCGGGTTCGAATCCCGCCGCAGCTTAAATTCTGATTAATAATCAGCATTGGCGGCCGAAGACTTCCGGCATAAGAAGTCACCCTCAGTCTGCCAACGGCCTTGTCAAAGAGGGCGTAGAGGCGGACAGAGGTTCATGGCACTCTCTTGTCCTAGGGGTTGGAAACTGCCCCTGAAGGCGGAAGAATCAACAAATATCAAAGGCATGAGGATGCAGAAGGCAATAACGTGTATCCACAGGACATGTGGCCTGTAATCGAAGAAAATATGAAAATCTGGAAAGGGAAATGCAGACGCTCAATCTAGATATAGTAGGGGTCAGTGAAGTGAAGTGGAAAGAAGACAAAGATTTCTGGTCAGGCGAGTGTAGTGTAATATCAACAGCAGCAGAAAATGGTATAACAGGAGTAGGATTCGCTGTGAATAGGAAGGTAGGGTAGAGAGTGTGTTACTGTGAACAGTTCAGTGATAGGGTTATTCTTATCAGAATCGATAGCAAACCAACACCGACATCGATAGTTCAGGTGTACATGGCAACGTCGCAAGCTGAAGATGAAGAGAGAGCGAAAGTACATGAGGATATTGAAAGGGGAGACAAAAAATCTAATAGCCATGGGAGACAGGAATGCAGTTGTAGGGGAAGCAGCAGAAGAAAAGGTTACAGGAGACAACAAATGAGAGAGGAGAAAGAATAAATGAGTTCTGTAAAAAGTTTCAGCTAGCAATAGCGAATAGTCTGTTCAAGAAACATAAGAGAAGGATGTATACTTCGAAAAAGGCCGGGTAATACGGGAAGATTTCAGTTAAATTACATCATGGTCAGACAGAGGTTCCGAAATCAGATACTGGATTGTAAGGCGTACCCAGGAGCAGATACAGACTCAGATCACGACACCGTAGTGACGAAGAGTAGGCTGAAATTAAAGACTTAGTCTGGAAGAATCAATACGCAAAGAAGTGGGATACGGAAGTACTAAGAAATGACGAGATACGCTTGAAGTTCTCTAAGGCTGTAGATACAGCAATAAGGAATAGCTCAGTAGTCAGTACAGTTGAAGAGGAATTTTCATCCCTAAAAAGGGCGATTATAGAAGTTGGGAAAGAAACCATGGGTACAAATAAAATAACTGCGAAGAGACCGTGGTTAACAGAAGAAATACTTCATTTGATCGATGAAAGGAGGAAGTACAAAACTGTTCCGGGAGACTCAGGAATACAGAAATACAAATCGCTGAGGAATGAAATAAATAGGAAGTGCAGGTAAGCTAAGACGAAATAGCTGCATGAAAAATGTGAAGAAATCGAAAAAGAAATGATCATGGTAGGACTGACTCAGCGTATAGGAAAGTCAAAACAACCTTCGGTGACATTAAAAGCAAGGGTGATAACGGTAAGAGTGCAACGGGAATTCCATTGTTAAATGCAGACGAGAGCGGGTAGGTGGAAACAATACATTGAAAGCCTCTATGAGAGGGAATATTTGACTGATGTGATAGAAGACGAAACAGGAGTCGATTTAGAAGAGATAGGGGACCCATTTCGCCAGTTGCAGCTGACGAGTTTATGGAACATTTTGAGCAACAATCGTTAAGAAGTGCTCCTTTGAAGCCTTCTTGCTGGCTCCGCTATGTGGACGATACATTTGTTATATGACCACATAGCGTAGAAGAACTTCATGCGTTCCAAAATTTCTTAAATGGAATTCACCCCAGAATCAAATTCACCTTGGAAGTTGAGAGTGAGGTCGGTCTCCCGTTCCTAGATGTGTTGGTATACAGAAGATCTGATAACACTCTAGGCCACAGAGTATACAGAAAGCCGCCTAACACAAACAGGTATTGAGATGCCACTTCGCACCACCACCCAGCCCAGAAGCAAGCAGTACTCAACACTCTGCCTTCACGTGCCTTCTGTATCAGCGATGACGACAACTTGGAATCGGAGCTGAATTTTTTAAAGAGGACATTTAAGGCAAATGGGTATGATAGTTATTCAATCGACAGGGCTTTTAGGCGGAATATTTATATCAATAATAAGAATGACGAGGAACCGCCTTCTCACTCCGTCAGGTTACCGTTCTTTTCTGGGGTCTCTGACCGCATAAGCAGAATTTTAAAGAAAAATGGTATTCAGACATGTTTCTTTAGTCAAAACAAAATAAAAGACTTTTTCCGACGGAAAACGGATGCACCTGATTGCCTCCACAACGCAGGCGTCTACCAAGTGACGTGGCTGCGGCAAAGTGTATATGGGCGAAACGGGAAGAACTGTTGAAGAACGCATTAAGGAACACGAACGCCACATGCGGCTAAAACAAAGTGCAAAATCGGCAGCAGCGGAACATCATGAGAACTGTGGCTCTGACATCGACTTTAAAAACGTACGTGTACTGGCTAAAGAAACAAACATTTATAGAAGAAAGGTCCGAGAAGCGGTTGAAATTTCTAAGAATGCATCTAATTTCAATAGAGAGGACGGCTATAGGCTTCCGGCATCGTGGCTCCCCGCCATCAAGGAAGTAAATACGCGGTCGCGGTCTGTGAACGGCATAAACAACGCGCAGCAAATCACCTCAGCGGACAATAATATTTTGGGTAAACATTCCCCCTCTCTAGCTCTGTCCGTTTCGAATCTAGCCACTGATGACGACCAACCAATAGCGGTAGCAGGCATTTCAACCAATAACCCTTCTCCAGCATAAGTGTGGAATAGTGCCTTTCTAGCCAATGACGATGGGCCGCCAATGGTATACACAGGAGATGAGCTACCAACGCCCCTTCTTCTGCATCAGAGCGGGAATATTAGTCAATGACTATGGCCCACCAATGGTAGCCATATGAATTTTAACCAATACTATCACTTCTCCAACAACACCGAGCGAGGTGGCGCAGTGGTTAGACACTGGACTCGCATTCGGGAGGACGACGGTTCAATCCCGAGTCCGGCCGTCCTGATTTAGGTTTTCCGTGATTTCCCTAAATCACTCCAGGCAAATGCCGGGACGGTTCCTCTGAAAGGGCACGGCCGACTTCCTTCCCAATCCTTCCCTAATCCGATGAGACCGATGACCACGCTGTCTGGTCTCCTTCCCCAAACCAATCAACCAACCAACTTCTCCAACACGAACACCTGAAAACTCCCCCTTTATAAGAGGACGCGATACTTGTCTCTGACAGTGTTCTAGCAGTAGTGGACACCAGAAGATCCTGAAGAGGATCCCAGCAGAGGGGTCGAAACGTCGATCATTTTAGAAGAAACATTTTAACTTCAGTGACAACGGCCACGATAGCCTGCAAACTTACATATGCTCACAGGTTTGTTTGACTAACGGCAGAGCGTCACGAAAATGCCGGAGAAACTGAAGAAGTAGGCAGTTGAAGAACGCCTGCTTACAAGGTTTCAAGAACCAGAGTGTAGCGAGGAATATCCTGCAATACTCCTTGTACTGTTCCAGTAAGAAAGCGACAAAAAGGCTAATTCTAGCGCATAAAGAGGCATTCAACCAGAAATTCTTCGGCGCTCCGTACGGGAAGAATCTAGCGTAATGTGCAGTACCTTCTATCACAGACTTCACAATGGTTCCCGAAGTATAGATGAAACATACGAATTTGTGACACTCGCAGAAATGTCTCAGATGGTAGTCTTACTAAGGAATCTATCGGTATCTTCGCGTGACTCTGATTGATTGCAGAAATAGTGTACTCTCACACCATAGGATCATGATTTGTAAGACTAACAACGTGGTAACGTATTTGTTGATTTTGCCCACTCAAGCAGGCCGCGGTGGCCGTGCGGTTCTAGGCGCTTCAGTCCGGAACCGCGGGGCTACTACGGCCGCAGGTTCGAATCCTGCCTCGGGCATGGATGTGTGTGATGTCCTTAGGTTAGTTAGGTTTAAGTAGTTCTAAGTTCTATGGGACTGATGACCTAAGATGTTAAGTCCCATAGTGTTCAGAGCCATTTGAACCATTTTGCCCACTCACAACCAAACTATCTCCTTCTATTCAAACGCAAAGCTCGGCCTGTGCTGCAGATTAGACTGTCATTGTAATCAAACAAAAATAAATTTTAAAAACACGGATGGTGACGTAACATGGCAATATCAAGACTTTCAATATGCATACAAACAGAGGAGTTTGGTGAAACAAATTATCTTTTATGAGTAACAGTATCGGTCTCGACATTCTATTTAGACATTTTTAGAAGGTGACTGTCAACAGCTGTTGAGTAATGAATAAAATGTATATTTGAACCATCAGCTGCTTTTATTGTAAACCCAAATATCAACCGGTTTCAGTCTTGGACCATCTTTTTCTCAGTGCTGCTCTGTGTACATTTAGTATTCGTGTGTTTGCTTCTAAAACTCCTGTTCTGTACATTGATATTCATGGCATGCATTACACATTATTTAAATACCTAATAACTAATGTAACGTGGCGGCTTAAACCATTTTAACCCTTCCAGAATGAGATTCTCACTCTGCAGCGGAGTGTGCGCTGATATGAAACTTCCTGGCAGATTAAAACTGTGTGCCCGACCGAGACTCGAACTCGGGACCTTTGCCTTTCGCGGGCAAGTGCTCTACCAGAGCACTTGCCCGCGAAAGGCAAAGGTCCCGAGTTCGAGTCTCGGTCGGGCACACAGTTTTAATCTGCCAGGAAGTTTCATTTTAACCCTTATCCGTGAAGATGATCCAAGACTGAAACCGGTTGATATTTGGGTTTAAAATAAAAGCGGCTGATGGCTCAAATATGCATATTAATCATTCTACTTAAATTTGCCCACGATTTCACAATATATATGCCATAAATATGATACGAATATAAATACTTTAGAAACTTTGAACACTGACTCACTTAGTCTCGTCGAAACTGCGCAAGCATTCCATCAATAACACACCCACCGAACAAACTTGTGATAAAAACTGTTATATTATTCTGCAACCGCAGAGCACAGGTACGAATTTGTGTCACTAGTTCCACGACATCAACATCATTTCAAAAGAATTCCAACATGAGCATCGCGACATGTGGAATTTAATTACATTAGTAACGTGTTATAAATACAGGAAGACGGCCAGAAACCAGACACAACCGGATGCATGCACACGATATCCAAATATTCATCATTGTTTACGTGATGAACCGGTTACAGGTGGCACAAGCACGTATATAACATTTTAATACAAAGGAGGGTAATTGTCGTTACGTCACCGGCTCTGCATGATGTCATTATCTCTGGCAAACTAAGCAGTAATGTATTGTGTGCCGTGATTAGTGTTATGTATTCGTACTCTGAAATTCCAACCGAAAGTTCACCAGTGACAATCACAGTCATTGTATTATAGCGTCATGCGAATTTATTCATCATCAGAGATCCACCATCTTCTATTAAACGAGACCGTTCCGTTTCTGCTCTCTTAAAGGTGTTTGTTGTTTAAGGACCTTAAGGCAACAATTGATCTACCAGGCGTGACGCCACCACGCACACGTTCGTGCACCAGTGTATCTTCTCAGCCACCGAACAAAACATAGATAAGAGTGAAGCGATCTTCTGAAGAACATCGCTAGCGGGCAAACACAGGGTAGTAGTTAAATACCTGCTGTGTGTGGCGAAGTGTTTGTAGCACAACAGTGAGCAAGCCGTGTCTGTCAACAAACAAGAGACAGCAAAGATTAACTTCGTCAAAGATAGACTATCTAAATGAAAACTCCGTCAAAGATAGACTAACTAAATGAACCAAGATGGACTTCAACCTTGAAACTCTGACGCAATACGGAACACGAGCACCATCTGGCGCCAGTGAACAGTCAACAGACTTCCCTATCGCGTGTGCTGATTAGCCGAGCTTGACTCACCTCCGCTTGCAACACTCCGTTGCAAGTCCTCGACGAAGATGAAGCGCGCTATGAACACTCGCAACACTTTATTTCCTTTCGTTTAGAGACTCATGACGAGAAATTTTTTATACTCACGAAACCACAGCCGCAGCTTTCAGCTGTATTTTGTAACATTTTTCCCTCTTCTCTTTTACTGTCCATTTCGCACCATTAGACATATAAAATTTAATGTTGTTGTAGCTCTTTTTCATAGTACATGGTTTAATTCTATATTTATGTTTGAGATACAGTTTAATTTTTTTTATCTAGTGTTCCATTGATGTTTGCTACCCATTCGGACGTGACCTGCTGCCAGCGTGTTATGTGAAGTGTCTTTCTTAAAGTTCTCGTGCTGTTGTAAAGTTCTGCACTTCACTATCTCGTGCTGTTGTAAAGTTGTGCACTTCACTATAAATGAGTCACAGCTACAACGACAGTCTCTTCATACAAATACCTACAAGTAACAATGCTTAGTGATATGAACTGGCGTGATCATGTAAGCTCAGTTATATGAAAGGCAAATAGTAGTCAACGATTTATTTATTATTCAAGAAACGATAGTGAAAGTACTAAATCACGATTAGCCAATTCTGTCACTATGTTGCCTAGCGTGGTCGGAAGTACTGTGATCTTCGCAGTCTCTACATTATTTAGTTTTGGTTGCTTGTCATGTTGTTCCGTTTGTTTTTAATGGATTGCGATTACATCGCTGTACTACAGTGAAGACAGATGCGAACCTTTCGAGAACAGAGTGATATGTCCAATGCTCGGCACGAGGAGTCAGTCACAAGTCCCCTGGGAACACTGCACTCCGCCTTCACCAGCACAATACGATCTACTTGTGCATTCATGACGGAGCAACTCACAAACAGTCCGTCAGTATGAACTGTCGTTACGTCTGTTTCTCTGAGCGCTAGACTCAGAGATAATACAATATGAAATTGCAATGGACGCACCTAAAAATGAAATCATTTTTGATTATGTGTTAGCGAAGAGTTACGCTTAAGTTACAGAGGAGATCTTGTTACGGGCGACTGAAATTGTTTTATTGTGCAGGTAAGCTGACGAATGTACAAGGTCTCCGTATGAATAATTTTTTTTAACTTAAAATAATCTGAATTGTACCAGCTTCTGGCTGTGTGACACGGTCATAGCTGTAATTACTATTAATTTTAGTAACTTAATTATTTTAGTAGAAAAAATAAATTTCGCAACTGTGGCTTTTAAAGCAGATAGAAATGTCGCCGTTACATCAAATACATCTTTTTTTTTAATGGCGAGAATTTAGTTATGAAATTGCCACTGCCACTGAATGAACAATTAAAATCGGCAGGCCTCTGACATAAACAGCTCCACAAATTAACGTATCGTGTCGGGTGGAGTCATAAATTTTAGTTAACACCTAAGACATGCTGAAGGCAGACAATCCTTTTTACTCTTTCAAGTGTCTATCTACTCCCAGGAACAAATAGGGCGGGCTGTTTGGATCCGACCCATTAAAAAGCCAACCACATCAGCCAGCAGACTGGCAGTTGGGTAGCGGGAGTATCTGCAACCAATGGAAAACTCCTGAGACCTTTGGTACAAACTGGGCGACTTGAAGTATTTTAATCTACTTCTGGAACAATAGTAGCGATTATCCTAAACAGAAATTAAAATATAGCGCTCGTGCGTGTGTGTGTGTGTGTGTGTGTGTGTGTGTGTGTGTGTGTGTGTGTGTGTGTGTAAAAAACTGATCTTCAATTTTTTACGTTATTCTCAGTAGTCACCTGTCTTCTCCCATTCTTCTTAGCAGTTCTACATTTTACATGTCGTCCTACGTTGTTTCTTCCATTCTTCGCCACATCCTATTCCTGCCTTCCTCAGCGTCCAGGTGTCTGCCCCTTACGACAGAATAACCGAAACGAAATATTGTGCGAGACATTTTTGCAGGATTAAGGCAATATTTTTGCAAAATAAGCTCTCATAATTTGCAAATTCCAGTTTTGCTATTGATATTCATGATCTCATTTCTTCTGCACTGCTCTGTCCGTTCTTAATTCTACTTCCTAGCTATTTATACTATAGAAGATTTTATAGCTTCTATCCACTCCAAATTTATTTTATCTATTTTCCTCTTCCGTTTTGAAAACTTTTGTTTTGATTGCGTTGATTTTGCTTCCAAAAACAGCTGAAGACTATATCTCCTCCACAGTTTTCTAAAGTTCTTTTTCATTGTTTACTCGGAGGACTATATCGAGTGTAAGTCTCAAACAATATAGTCTTTGATGTCCCTTGTTTTTATCCCATTTGCCTCTGCTGACAAATTCCTTGTTGTATCTTTTAGGTATACAGGGTGAGGCAACTAAGACAACTAAGACCCAAATGCAGGTATATCCAGAGTGAAAGAGAAACCGTTTTCGCCAAGTTACGGCGGTCAATATGGCGAATTTCCTGACATTCGCAAATAATTTTTATCGTTTATAATCAACGAATTACGAGATCGAACCCTTTTACCACTGGCGGACTATGTACTTTTTACTGTGGCATTTGGGGGAAGCTTCTAAGAGAGATTCAACGACATAGCATGGAAGGGGGTTGATCAAACAGTATCAAGATAACAGCGCACTGTCTCGCCGTCAGGAGCAGACGTTCCACAAGCGTCTTCCCTCTTACATCAAATGTAAGCCGTCGCGTAAGTCAGGCACGGTTCGTGTGTTTATCGTCATAGCTGTCATAATGTTGACCTTGAGCGTTGCTGCACATTGCAGAGTGATTCTGGGTAAACAATACTGCACGTTAAATTTCACCTGAAGTTAACGGCAGCATAGGCTCGCCTTGAAAAGCATTTCAGGCCTGCGGGATTCGTCATTGTCTCCTAATAGATCTATTGTTTTAATTTTCAAGAGATGAAAGTATACAAGTGTTACGTCCGGGAATGTGCAGACCATCTTGCGTTTCCTGAACGACCGTTTCACTGCTTTTCGATGTTCTCTGAAGAAGGTCTGTCATTACATGTGCGGAATGGGAAGGAGGTCCGTCGTGTTGGTACCACACTTCCATTAACTATGACAACAGGACACACTGAAGAGCCAGAGAAACCGGTACACCTGCCTGATACAGTGTAGGGCCCCCGCGAGCACGCAGAAGTGCCGCAACACGATGTGGCATGGACTCGACTAACGTCTGAAGTAGTACTGGAGGGAACTGACACCATGAATCCTGCAGGGCTGTCCACAAATCCGTAACAGTACGAGAGGGTGCAGATCTCTTCTGAACAGCACTTTGCAAGGCATCCCGGATATGCTCAATAATGTTCATGTCTGGAGAGTTTGGTGGCCAGCGGAAGTGAAGAGCGTTCCTACAGCCACACTGTAGCAATTCTAGGCGTGTGGCGTGTCTCGTTTCCCGTTGGAATTACCCAAGTCCGTCAGAATGTACAATGGACGTGAATGGATGCAGGTGATCAGAAAGGATGCTTACGTATGTTTTACCTGTCTCGACGTATCAAGGGTCCCATATCACTCCAACTGCACACACCTTACACAGAGCCTCCACCAGCTTGAACAGTCCCCTTCTGACATCAGGGTGTATGGACTCATGAGGTTGTCTCCATACCCGTACTCGCCCATCCGCTCGATACAATTTCAAACGAGATTCGTTCTACCAGGCAACATGTTTCCAGTCATCAACAGTTGAGCGTCGGTGTTGACGGGCCCAGACAAGGCGTAAAACTTTGTGTCGTGCAGTCATCATGGATACACGAGTGGGCCTTCGGCTTCAAAAGGCTATATAGATGATGTTTCGTCGAATGATTCGCACCCTGACACTTGTTGAAGGCCCAGCATTGAAATCTGCAGCAATTTACGAAAGGGTTGCACTTCTGTCACGTTGAACGATTCTCTTCAATCGTCTTTGGTCCCGTTCTTGCAGGATCTTTTTCCGGCCGCAACGTTGTCGGAGATTTGATATTTTACCGGATTCCTGATATTCGCGGTACATTCGTGAAATGGTCGTACGGGAAAATCCCCACTTCATCGCTACCTAGGAAATGCTGTGTCTCATCGATCGTGCGCCGACTGTAACACACGTTCAGATTCAGTTAAATGTTGATAACCTGCCATTGTAGCAGCACTGACCGATCTAACAACTGCGCCAGACACTATAGGCGTTACCGACCACAGCGCCGTTTACAAATCTCTGTGCCGGCCGCGGTGGCCGTGCGGTTCTAGGCGCTGCAGTCCGGAACCGCGGGACTCCTACGGTCGCGGGTTCGAATCCTGCCTCGGGCATGGATGTGTGTGATGTCCTTAGGTTAGTTAGGTTTAAGTAGTTCTAAGTTCTAGGGGACTGATGACCTAAGATGTTAAGTCCCATAGTGCTCAGAGCCATTTGAACCAAATCTCTGTGTTTGAATACGCATGCCTATACCAGTTTCTTTGGCGCTTCGATTTATCTTAGTAATTCGAGGTACTCCAGTGTATTTAGATTCCTGTCAATAAAACAGCGGCCAGTGATGCCGGTCTTGAAAAACATACACCAAACTTTGATAGACCAAGAGCGTTGTTTTTATCAACTTCTTTGAGTCAAGGCGGATTTTCAAATGACAATTGATGCATACTGCGAAAATTGACATGTCCATTATTTGTAAAAGCTTCTTCTTTAAAAAAAATATTCATCGATATGTCGCACATTTTTCATACCTCAGGTAAACACAAGAACCACAATTGAGTTACGTATGTTTACTTATATTTGGTATAACAGGGCAAACTTTTGTGGAACCTCTGCTGTTGACGGTGGGACAGTGGTCTGCTGTGCTGTTATCTTGATTCTGATTAATCAAGTACCACACATGTTACATGGTAGAAGTTCTCTTAGAAGCTTTTTTTATAGTGCCGCAGGAGAAAGTATACTTGTATAGTTCCATCAGAAAAAAGCGAAGTTGATTTCGTAATTCGACGACTATAAACGATCAAAATTACTCGCTGAAGTCGGGAAATTCGCCATACTATAACTCGGTAAAAACAGCTCCTCGATGTATTTATTCATTCTGGATAACCGAGCGAGGTGGTGCAGTGGTTAGCACACTGGACTCGCATTCGGAAGGACGACGGTTCAATCCCGCGTCCGGCCATCCTGATTTAGGTTTTCCGTGATTTCCCTAAATCACTTCAGGCAAATGGCGGGATGGTTCCTTTGAAAAGGGCACGGCCGACTACCTTCCCAAATCCGATGAGACCGATGACCTCGCAGTTTGGTCTCCTCCCCCAACACAACCAACCATTCTGGATATATTTGGAGTGGCTTTTCTTAGCTGCCTCACCCTGTATGTTGAAAGAAAAGGTAACTTACCCTTTCAACCTTTTGTTTTAATAACGTATATTTATTAAGTCCGCGCTTATCTTCATCAGTATGTATGAAAGATTCTCCATCCTGTATTACAAAAAGCCTTCTCTAAGTCTGTAAAAGAAACCAAAAGTCTCCTCTTTATCAATAAGTATTTCTGCTAAGGCCGCAACAGTCCTATCGCATCCCTTATCACCGCGTTTCTTATGAACCCCACCTGTATGTCAGCTGTATTTCCTTCATTATTTTATTTAAGAAACTCAGCTACATCTTTGCTGTGTATGAGAAAAGTATAATTGCAATATGTAAACCAGTTTTCTTATCTCTTTGTTTCTTTGAGACTGGGATCATCATTGTTTTCAGGAAGTCTCTAGGTCATTCACCTGCGTCATATATTATATTGCACAACATAGTTATTTCTTTAATTAAGTCTTCATATCAACGTTTTAAATGTTTCATCAGACATAAAACTGGTTCATACTGCTTTCTAAATTTTCGTTGCTGCTATTGCAGTGCTCCCGATCCCGTGCTATTTCATCATCTACATATATCTTTCTTCCAGTTCCAATTTCTTTCCTTTTGGTCTGTGTTACACTGTTTTTTTGACGTATCCTTTTTTTTTCATTTTTTGATTAGTATGCATGTCCATTTAATCTTTAATAAGAATTTCTACATTTATTTCAGTTCAGTGCTGCTTTCTTCACTTTTTCTGTGTCATATATTCCTCTTTGTTCCCACTTCTTCAGTTACTTTACTGCTTTCCCATCCACTTCTTTTAGCATCCTAGACTTCTCTTTGAAGTTCACTGTGTGCGCGTTATTTACAGATAACGCCTACATAATGCGTGCCGGTTATTTTAATAGAGTAGCCGTTCTCGCTTCCCACGCCCGGGTTCCCGGGTTCGATTCCCGGCGTGGTCAGAGATTTTCTCTGCCTCGTGATGACTGGGTGTTGTGTGCTGTCCTTAGGTTAGTTAGGTTTAAGTAGTTCTAAGTTCTAGGGGACTGATGACCATAGATGTTAAGTCCCATAGTGCTCAGAGCCATTTGAACCATTTTTTGGAATAGAGTAGCCACACCCGGTTGTCTGAGTATCCTCTCGTCATTGCTGTTACCTTACGAAAAAGGCTTTTTCCATGAAAATTTGGGCTGGAATGGATGGTAATTGTATTGTGCTAGCACTTTAATCTGGACAAGATTACCAACAATTACCCCACGACATATTTACGGAACATTAAAGCATAATCCGGTTTGCTGAGTGCAGCGTCTGTTGGACCACAAGCACATTTCGGCGGAGAACATTGGAGAAAACGAACAGCAGCTGTTGCGTGGCCAGTGGACTCACTTAAACGAACGCTGCTCGACCTTTCTGTTTGGGCCCACGTGAAGAGTGCGGTGTACATTATTTCAACAGTCGCCACAGCTGCTCTGATTCCTAAAACCATCACGAAAAACAGATTCCTATCTGAGTCAACGGAATCGTACGGTTATTGTTTTACACTTCACTGCATCCTCCTGGAACATCTGTTTAAATTTTATTTCAAATCACCGTTAACAACATTTAATTTGTGTACGATTGTTACTGTGTACATTTCATATGCATATTTTATAACACATAGGTTAAAATAACGTTCGTAAAAATATCCCATGTGTTTCCTATTTGCAAATGACACAAGTATTAAAACTGATCCCATTATGAATACGTCAACAGAGGTAGTTGTAAATATGTTTAGAATTATTATTGACTGGTTTTCTGCAAATTATGTTTCTCCTAATTTTTAGAAAACACGGTAAATTCTGATCTACACACTAACAACGGAGAGGTATCTGTTGAGAGGCCAGACAAACGTATGGTTCCTGATGAGGGGTAGCAGCCATTTCAGTAGTTGCAGGGGCAACAGTCTGGATGATTGACTGATCTGGCCTTGTAACACTAACCAAAACGGCCTTGCTGTGCTGGTACTGCGAACGGCTGAAAGCGAGGGGAAACTACGGCCGTAATTTTTCCCGGGGGCATGCAGCTTTACTGTATGGATAAATGTTGATGGCGTCCGCTTGGGTAAAATATTCCGGAGGTAAAATAATCCCCCATTCGGATATCCGCCAGGGACTACTCAGGAGGACATCGTTAGCAGGAGAAAGAAAACTGGCGTTCTACGGATCGGAGCGTGGAATGTCAGATCCTTTAATCGGGCAGGTAGGTTAGAAAATTTAAAAAGGGAAATGGATAGGTTAAAGTTAGATATAGTGGGAATTAGTGAAGTTCGGTGGCAGGAGGAACAAGACTTTTGGTCAGGTGAATACGGGGTTATAAATACAAAATCAAATAGGGGTAATGCAGGAGCAGGTTTAATAATGAATAAAACAATAGGAATGCGGGTAAGCTACTACAAACAGCACAGCGAACGCATTGTTGTGACCAAGATAGACACGAAGCCCACGCCTACGACAGTAGTATAAGTCTATGTGCCAACTAGCTCTGCAGATGACGAAGAAATTGAAGAAATGTATGATGAAATAAAAGAAATTATACAGATAGTGAGGGGAGACGCAAATTTAATAGTCATGGGTGACTGGAATTCGGTAGTAGGAAAAGGGAGAGAAGGAAACGTAGTAGGTGAGTATGGATTGGGGGTAAGAAATGAAAGAGGAAGCCGCCTGGTGGAATTTTGCACAGAGCACAACTTAATCATAGCTAACACTTGGTTCAAGAATCATAAAAGACGGTTGCATACATGGAAGAAGCCTGGAGATACTGACAGGTTTCAGATAGATTATATAATGGTAAGGCAGAGATTTAGGAACCAGGTTTTAAATTGTAAGACATTTCTAGGGGCAGATGTGGACTGTGACTACAATCTATTGGTTATGAACTGTAGATTAAAACTGAAGAAACTGCAATTTAAGGAGATGGGATCTGGATAAACTGACTAAACCAGAGGTTGCACAGAGTTTCAGGGAGAGCATAAGGTAACAATTGAAAAGAATCGGGGGAAAGATATACAGTAGAAGAAGAATGGGTAACTTTGAGGGATGAAGTAGTGAAGGCAGCAGAGGATCAAGTAGGTAAAAATACGAGTGTTAGTAGAAACCCTTGGGTGACAGAATAAATATTGAATTTAGTTGACGAAAGGAGAAAATATATAAGTGCAGTAAATGAAGCAGACAAAAAGGAATACAAACGTCTCAAAAATGAGATCGACAGGAAGTAAAAAATGGCTAAGCAGGCATGGCTAGAGGACAAATGTAAGGATGTAGAGGCTTATCTCACTAGGGGTAAGATAGATACTGCCTACAGGAAAATTAAAGAGACCATTGGAAAAAAGAGAACGACTTGTATGAATATCAAGAGCTCAGATGGGAACCCAGTTCTAAGCAAAGAAGGGAAAGCAGAAAGGTGGAAGGAGTATATAGTGGGTCTATACAAGGGCGATGTACTAGAGGGCAATGTTATAGAAATGGAAGAGGATGTGGATGAAGATGAAATGGGAGATATGATACTGCGTGAAGAGTTTGATAGAGCACTGAAAGACCTAAGTCTAAACAAGGCCCCGGGAGTAGACAACATTCCATCAGAACTACTGACAGCCTCGGGAGAGCCAGTCCTGACAAAACTCTACCATTTGGTGAGCAAAATGTATGAGACAGGCGAAATACCCTCAGACTTCAAGAAGAATATAATAATTTCAATCCCAAAGAAAGCAGGTGTTGAGAGATGTGAAAATTACCGAACTATCAGTTTAATAAGTCACGGCTGCAAAATACTAACGCGAATTCTTTACAGACGAATGGAATAAACTGGTAGAAGCCGACCTCGGGGAAGATCAGTTTGGATTCCGTAGAAATATTGGAACACGTGAGGCAATACTGACCCTACGACTTATTTTAGAAGCTAGATTAAGAAAAGGCAAACCTACGTTTCTAGCATTTGTAGACTTAGAGAAAGCTTTTGACAATGTTGACTGGAATACTCTCTTTCAAATTCTGAAGGTAGCAGGGGTAAAATACAGGGAGCGAAATGCTATTTACAATTTGTACAGAAACCAGATGTCAGTTATAAGAGTCGAGGGACATGAAAGGGAAGCAGTGGTTGGGAAGGAAGTGAGACAGGGTTGTAGCCTCTCCCCGATGTTATTCAATCTGTATATTGAGCAAGCAGTAAAGGAAACAAAAGAAAAATTCTGAGTAGGTATTAAAGTCCATGGAGAAGAGAAATTCTGAGTAGGTATTAAAGTCCATGGAGAAGAGATGACATTGTAATTCTGTCAGACACAGCAAAGGACTTGGAAGAGCAGTTGAACGGAATGGACAGTGTCTTGAAAGTAGGATATAAGATGAACATCAACAAAAGCAAAACGAGTATAATGGGATGCACTCGAATTGACTCGGGTGATGCTTAGGGAGTTAGATTAGGAAATGAGACACTTAAAGTAGTAAAGGAGTTTTGCTATTTGGGGAGCAAAGTAACTGATGATGGTCGAAGTAGAGAGGATATAAAATGTAGACAGGCAATGACAAGGAAAGCGTTTCTGAAGAAGGGAAATTTGTTAACATCGAGTATAGATTTAAGTGTCAGGAAGTCGTTTCTGAAAGTATATGTATGGAGTGTAGCCATGTATGGTAGTGTAACATGGACGATAACTAGCTTGGACAAGAAGAGAAAAGAAGCTTTCGAAATGTGGTGCTACAGAAGAATGCTGAAGATTAGATGGGTAGATCTCATAACTAATGAGGAGGTAATGAATAGGATTGGGGAGAAGAGGAGTTTGTGACACAACTTGACTAGAATAAGGGATCGGTTGGTAGAACATCTTCTGAGGCATCAAGGGATCACCAATTTAGTATTGGAGGGCAGCGTGGAGGGTAAAAATCGTAGAGGGAGACCAAGAGATGAATACACTAAGCAGATTCAGAGGGATGTAGGCTGCAGTACGTACTGGGAGACGAAGAAGCTTGCACAGGACAGAGTAACATGAAGAGCTGCATCAAACCAGTCTCAGGACTGAAGACCACAACAACAACATATGTATATATATATATATATATATATATATATATATATATATATATATATATATATTTTCTAAGTAGGTATTAAAGTCCATGGAGAAGAGAAATTCTGAGTAGGTATTAAAGTCCATGGAGAAGAGATGACATTGTAATTCTGTCAGAGACAGCAAATGACTTGGAAGAGCAGTTGAACGGAATGGACAGTGTCTTGAAAGTAGGATATAAGATGAACATCAACAAAAGCAAAACGAGTATAATGGGATGTACTCGAATTGACTCGGGTGATGCTTAGGGAGTTAGATTAGGAAATGAGACACTTAGAGTAGTAAAGGAGTTTTGCTATTTGGGGAGCAAAATAACTGATGTTGGTCGAAGTAGAGAGGATATAAAATGTAGACACGCAATGACAAGGAAAGCGTTTCTGAAGAAGGGAAATTTGTTAACATCGAGTATAGATTTAAGTGTCAGGAAGTCGTTTCTGAAAGTATATGTATGGAGTGTAGCCATGTATGGTAGTGAAACATGGACGATAACTAGCTTGGACAAGAAGAGAAAAGAAGCTTTCGAAATGTGGTGCTACAGAAGAATGCTGAAGATTAGATGGGTAGATCTCATAACTAATATATATATATAGTTGTAAATAGATACTGTACAGCTTTTAAATTACTTAATTCATCCACTTTTGCACTTTGTGCTGTTATAGGCCTTGGTGAGGAACAAATCAGTAAGTTACTTTGTAAATATATCATCTTATTAATTAAGAGTTCGAAAGAAGCATCTTTCGCTGAACACTTAATTAATAATATGATATATTTACAATATCACAATCTGCAGACCATCAAACGTACAACACATTCTTAAGATACTTGGCTTATTTTCATTCAGTAATATCAAGCAGAATGATAGTATGGGGGATCTCGTCAAAGGAAGTCAAGCTTCATTGCACAAATGTGTACTGTAAGAATAAAATGTTGTGCTCACCCTCGATAACCATGTGTGCTAGTCTGTAAGGTGGTGCATATTTTAGCCTCATCATCATAGTACAAATAATCTCTTGTGAAATTTTTTGTGGATAATCCACTAGAGTTCAGAATGAATAATGACACCCATAATTACAATACATGAAGATAAGGTACCATTCATTACTTTTTTACAAATGGACTTCAGCTTAGAAATGGGTAAATCATGGTTCTGACTAGGTTTTATATGACTTGAGCCCAATGATATTAAATGTCTGACAGGTTGCAAAGCTGAATGAGTTCCTTTTAAGCAACTTCCTCTATTCCATAGAAGAACAGTTTACAAAACTTGTAACTTATTTAGTACAGTGTCATGTACTTAAGTAATTAAACTAAAGTTTGTTTTCAGTTATGTGAATGCATCTGTAAATGATCAGGATTTAGCCACAGTTAAATACTAATTAAGCTAATATTCCATGAACACCCATTCCAAGTCATTAAGATGTTGTTATTATTTTATGGCTATAATTTTCAACAGCAGTAGTATTATTTTTTCAGGATAAAATTGAGTCATCAGTAGCAAATAAATATTTTATGCTTTACCAGTTTTAACAAAGTAGTCACCTTCAGAAGCCTAAAAAATTAGGAGTTTAATAAATAGTTGACAAGAGCTGTAGAATGAACCTTCTAAAAGAACTTGAAGTGTATAAACTTCCCCATCTAGATTCAAAAGATTTGGTGAGTGATAAACTTGCATTAAAAAACAGCCACTTTTCTGATTGCATATCACCTCTTATAAAATGTGAAAATTAGTCTACCCCTTTTAAACAATAGAACTATGTGTCATGTTTTCTTCAGATATATTACATATAACTTATTTACATATCTTGGTTATATATATTTTATATGTGGTTTTATACATGCTCCCTGCTGCTTGCATAACGGATACATTGATGTGACGCAGTTCTGTAAACTGTCAATCAGTGTTCAAAATAATCACATACAATATGTACATTTCTAGACACATCATAGCATTATGCTTCTGTGAAGTAGACATTGACATCTACCACACCTGTACTAAGTAAGTCTCTGTAATATACTTTTTATACTTGACACAAATGTGTAGCCAAGATGTAAAGATTTATAATATCCCTAATTTTGTAGGCTTTTGAAGATAGCAATTTAATTTGTCGAAACTGGTAAGGAATAATAAAAATTTATTTGTAACTTATGACTGAATTTTATGCTGTGAAAAAAAATTGTTATTGTTGTGGTCTTCAGCCCCAAGAGTGGTTTGATGCAGCTCTGGACACTAGTCTATTCTGTGCAAAACCATTCACCCTATATCCACATGAACCTGCTTGTTGAAGTCAAGCCTCTGTCTCCCTCTGCTATCTTTGCTTCCCACGCTTCCCTTCATAAACAAACTGAATGTGATGGCTAAAGATGTTTCCTACCAACTGAGCTCTTCTTTTCGTCATACTATACTATAAATTTTATTTTTCCCCTATTAGATTCTGAACGTCCTCTTTAGTTATCTTATCTACCCATCTAGTCTTCAGCATTCTTCTGCAGTATCACATTTCAAAAGCTTCTAATCTCTTCTTGTCTGAACTGGCATCATTCACATTTCAGTTCTGTAACAAACTACATTCCGGACAAATACCTTCAGAAAAGACATCCTACCACTTAAAATTTATGCTAGCAATTCACATCACTAAGTATCTACGGCCAGACAATTTGTCTGGCGTAGTGGTAATACATTAAGTACACAACCTTCCACGCAAATCATTGTATCTATAAGTAAAAATCGCATCTAAATCCCTACAAAAGTTCTTGAGACTAGCCTTCAAATACATGCAGAAAAGCACGTCGGGGAACTTTAATTCATCGTAGTTTAGAGAATCTGTGCGGAATTTATAAATTATATACATAAACTTTCCTTGTAAATCAGTCTATATGTTAGTGAAAACTGTATCAAAATCCCTGCAGCGGTTCATGTAATTTAGCTATCATATACAGACAGAATAACGCGGTAAGTGACTGGATAGATTTATACATTTTGGTCTAGCTTTGCTGCTCTATGGAGCTGTGGCGACTGTTTATCGCTTTTTCTACCACATATCACCTGCTCTGTAACTTATCAGCCCGTAGCTCCCATCATTACCATGAGATGCCACTCCAAACGCCAATCAAATATGAGACAAATAACAGTAACTGTATTGCACACTCACTATTACTATAATTATCTCTACACAGGATGGTCAGAAACAGTCCGAAAAGCTTATAAGGGCGTTGGAGGGCAGGCTGTGCCGACCAATAGTTGTTTAGGAAAAACTTCGATACGTTGCGCCGTTTCCGAGTTAATTTGCATTGAAGTTAGCGTTATCAGGCAGTTGCGCGAACATATTCAAGCGGTCCGCCAGATACAATTATTGTCAGTTGTTCTCATAGCGTAGACAATAGCGCACGAGACTGTTCAGCCCTTGGTTCGGGTTCGATCCTCACTACCGTCCGTTGTCCAGCGTTTGTGTCACTCTTTTGTCTGGTTTTAGAAAATCAAACGAAGCACACGTTTGGCGACACCGTCTCCGAAGGGCCGCTTGAATTTGAGTGGGCAACAGCCTGATTGGTTAACTTCAGTGCTAATTAAGGGGGGGGGGGAATCATAAAAAAACACACACTACTTAAAAGATGCACCGAATCCACAATTTTGAAGAAAGAGCAATGAAATTTTGTACCATGCTTTACAGGAAATTAACATATTTAATGTCAGTTTCCTTGGATTATATATGTAGTTAACTTTTTTATTGAATTTAAAAATTTTATTTTGAAAAAACAATATATTTACCTCTTTCTAAGAAACTACTCAAGAAATTTCTACAATTTTCTCTGTTTAGTATCTTTGCATATAATAAGCTTCCCTGATTAGGCATTTTTTAATATATGGAATAGGAGAGTTTTAATAATTTCTAATTATAATTCTACAAATATGATATAAAATCAATGTAGAATTCCAAGCACTTTATCACATATCTCATCTTACACCCAGATTTCAAAATTTACTCTTGAGACAACATTTATTGAGTTTTTAGAAATAAGTGTACAAAATTTCATAATTCTACCCCTCATAGATTTTAAGGAAAAGGCATACGAATTTTAAAAAATATTAATTTCATGACACGCAATTTAAAGTTGAACCTAACGGTTTTTTCTTGTGTCATCTTTTCAGAAGGCTCCAGATTTGTACTCGCGGTCTCCTTTCCCTTCAAGGCTTCTCATACGGCTTCTTGTTTTCTCCCGTATTTCCTTTACTATGTCTTCAGCTGACTTTTCAGCTGCAGAGAGGCGCTGTAAAACTACTTTACTCAAGATTCCTTGAGTGAAATTTCCCATCTTAATGCACATTCTCTCTAATACCTTCATACCCTCTGCGTTTCCATCATTAAATACAAGAACTGTATCATAAGTTGCAATTCTGACAACTATAGCAGATGAAAATGTGGAGAAACAAGAATTTCTTCTTCATAAACAAAGGAGTTGCTTTGTCATTATTTGGAAGATACGGAACAGAGTCACAGATGACCTATAAAAACAAAGAGTGTATATCATAGCTATCTAGATGTATCGTGTCTAACTTTGCTTTAAAGTTATTCATGGAATCGTTGTTCATCAACTAGTATTGAAGTATAGCTTCAAAGAGTTGGCGTGGCAGGAAGGGCGTGTCACATATTCACTTACTACGCTTCAGGCACCTCGGATGCGTTTACATCACTGAAACTTTAGTAATTTATTGTCCATGAGTTCTACTAGTATCAAATAAAAAATTAGATTGAAAGTTAACATTTTCTGTCAATTCCATTAAAATCCCCGTGTAACCCGGAAATGGCGCAACTTATCGGACTTTTTTCTTGACAATTATTTCTCAGCGTACCCTAGCGTGCAACACCCTTACAAGCTTTTCAGATTGTTTCTGACCACCGTGTACATTGATTGACTCATCATTGCCAGTCCAAACCACCGAGGATAGAAACTTGAAACAGGAGAAGCTGTTGATCTTACATTGTAGGCATTATTTAAAAAGGGATTTTTCAAAATTCCACCCCTGAGGGGTTGAAATAGGGGAAGAAATTTTTTTAAAAAATATGTCGCTATTAACGCAATTTTAAAGCCAGAACTACTCTTCTTGGTCAAAAATAAAAAATACGCATTTCAGCATTTTTGGAAAATCAACCCCTAAGGTTGTGAAATAGTGAGTGAAAGATTTTTTAAAAATAAATCACTGTTAAAGTACTGCTAAAGCATTTTTGAAGCTACTTCTACGAAAACTAGTATTTGACTTACTGGTTACAAATCAAAAATCCATGTTCCTTGTGGATCAGTCTATCTATTACTGAAAACCGTATCAAAATCCTTACCGTAGTTCCTAAGATTAGCGTTCGCTTACAGACGGAAAAAACGTGGCGGGGGACTTAAAATTATGTACAGGGTGAACCAGAACAGCAACCACAACTTTTCACAGGTTGTTCAGGAATGCCTTCTGAGTATTTTAGTGCAAGGGAACCATGGTTTCCAGCTGCTAGTTACAGAGCTATTACATTTCGTTTGGTTTCTTGCCCCAGTTAGCTTTGTAACTGCATTGCTCCGAAAATAGTGCACAGCAGTGTTAATGTCGACGGCGTGCGCTGTGTGCTCTTGTTTCGAACATACTTGTTCCATTTAATCACGGTACTTGCTGCTGGTAACAGAATTAGCCCTATTTACTCAGCGCCGTGTAATCTTGCATTCAGTACTGCTCTGAGCTGTCTCCGGGTTGTTTTTCTAGCAATATTAGTTCTACATCAGCGGTGATTCGCAGTTATATGAAGAACTAGCCACGTGCACCTGGCGTCTGGGTTCACTTACTGTTAATGAGATGGCAGAGCGCCACGACGGTAATATGTGCTTTCGCATCTTCTGAGGATTGTTGCCTACTCTGTGTTTCGTGTTGCACGTTTTGCTTACAGCGTAGTACAGGGTTCTTCACTGTTGTGAAGATATTTTCACAGAAACAAGGGTTACTGTGGTAACAAACCCACTGAATCACAATTTCGTTACTACTCTGTAACGAGCTACCGGAGACTATGGTCTCCTTGTACTAAAATACTCAGAAGGTATCCCTGAACAAATCTGAATGTTTATCGGTGCAGTTCTGGTTCACCGTGTATGTATTTATATGTATAAATGTTAACAAAACCCTCTTTCTCAGAAATGTTTTCTTGCAATTGCCAGTCTACATTTTATATCGTCTCTTCTTCGGGCATCGTCAGTCATTTTGCTACCCAAACACTAAAGCTCACGCCGGCCGAAGTGGCCGTGCGGTTAAAGGCGCTGCAGTCTGGAACCGCAAGACCGCTACGGTCGCAGGTTCGAATCCTGCATCGGGCATGGATGTTAGTGATGTCCTTAGGTTAGTTAGGTTTAACTAGTTCTAAGTTCTAGGGGACTAATGACCTCAGCAGTTGAGTCCCATAGTGCTCAGAGCCATTTGAACCAACTAAAGCTCATCAGCCATCTTTAATGTCTACTTCCTCGTATAAATCTCTCAGACCCGCCTGATTTGATTCGACTACTATCCATTACCTTTGTTTTACTTTAGTTGTTGCTGTTCATCGAATAACCTGTTTTCAAGACGCTATCAATTATGTTCTTCTGGCCTTCCAAGTCATTTTGCTACCCAAACACTAAAGCTCATCAACTATCTTTAATGTCTACTTCCTCGTATAAATCTCTCAGACCCGCCTGATTTGATTCGACTACTATCCATTACCTTTGTTTTACTTTAGTTGTTGCTGTTCCTCGAATAACCTGTTTTCAAGACGCTATCAGTTATGTTCTTCTGGCCTTCCAAGTCATCTGCTATGTCTGACAAAATTAAAATGCTGTCGTCAAATCTTAAACTTACAATCTGAGCTCACTGGGCTTTACTTTCATTTCAATTTTTTCCATTGCTTTCCTTACTGCTTGGTCAATGTACACACTGAACGACACGAAAGATTAGGGATACGCTACATTTCCTCACGCCCTTCTAAACTACTGCTTTCATTTCACGTCTTCCGATTGTTATGATTGTAGTCTGGTTTCTGGGCAGGTTGTAGATATCATTTTGCTGTTTGTTTGTTTTATCCGTGCTACTGAAAGTGATTCCAGTCACCATTGTTAAAGGCTTTCCCCAAATCTACGAATGCTATAAGTGTGGGTTTCCTATCTGTTGTGATAAAACATATAGTCAGTATTTGCTTCTGTGTTCTTAAATTTACCCGGATTCCCAACTGAACTTCCACGCGGTTGGCTTATACTAAGTTTTCCGTTCTTCTGCAAATAATTCGTGTTACTACTTCGCAACAATAACTTATTTAACTGATTGTTTGATTATTATTTAACTGATTGTTTGGCTATACTGAAATATGTTAGCACCTGTCTTCCTTGGATTTGGAATTATTACAGTGTTCCTGAAGTCTGATAATAATCCAGCTGTCTCATATATCTTGCGCATCAGTTATAATAGTTTTATTGTGGTACGTTCTACCAAGGACCTCAATAATTTCTGAGAGGACATCGGCTAGACCAGGTGCCTCGTTTCGACTTAGGTCTTTCAGTGCTCTGTCAAATTGCTGTCGCAGTTTCATATCTCTCATCGCATCTTCATGAACTTCCTCTTGCCTTTCCATTATACTGTCTTCAAATTCGTTCATTTTGTGTAGCCCTTATATATACCCCTTTCATCATTCATTCTTCCCTTCTTTGTCTAGTACTGGCTTGCCATGTAAGTTCTCGATATTCATGCAGCTGTTTTCTCCGATAGGTGGTATCTGTCTGTCAGACAGTCATAGGTGCTTCTGCAGGTTTGCACTTATTTTCTAGTCATTCCTACTTTGCCATTTTGCACTTTCGTCAACCTTATTTTTTCAAATGTCTGTATTCCATTTTGGCTCTATCATTTCCTACTTCCTTATATTTTCTCCTTTCTTCACTTAACTTATGTATCACCAATGCTATCCAATTATCCAAAGATTGCTACTGGGCCTCGTTTTATCCCTATTTGATCTTTTACTGCCTTTCAGTCCCACAGCTATCCATTCCTCTTCTATTATATTCCTTTCCCCTGTTTCACTGAATCATTTTGTAACATTCCATCGGAAACACTCGACACTTACTGTATTTTTAACTTATCCAGGGCGCGTCTCCATAGTTTGCTGCATTTCTGCAATTTATTCAGTTTTAATCTGCAGTTCCTAAAAAAAATAAATTGCTGTAAGACCACATCTGCACTTGGAAATCGATACATCGTGCAAAGTGATGAACAGAGGGAGTAAATAAGTAAGCAGCCTATCGTTCCTCATAGTTCCTCGTGGGATCCTGAGACAGTGCGACTCTAGACGAATGTGTCGTGTTGCAGGTGTCCTGTCGCAGGAGGCGCCGGCCTCGTTCGTGAGGAAGTTCTGCGGCAACGCCAGCTGCGGCAGCTACATCGCGGCGTCCTACGTCAAGTTCGTGGAGGGCGGCGGCGCCAGGGTCGTGCCCGTACGGTACGTCGTCGGCAGACTCCGGTCTGCTTAAAAACCCGTGCTTACCTCATCACTCAACGTATTACTCTATTTCAGACGCACTGACAGGCCACACGTCGAATGACTCTCGCTGCCTCATTCTTGGGGCAGCTTCACGAAGGCCGCTCCCAGTCTCCAAAACATGGTCAGAACGATCTTCTGTGTCAATTTGGCGTCTTAGAGGCGTCCATTGCCCACGCACCTTATTGCATCACCTCTGAGCCGCACATCCAGTGTGGATAACAAATGGCATATACACTGAGGTGACAAAAGTCATGGACTACCTCCTAACATAGTGTCGGACCTCCTTTTCCCAGACGTAGTGCGGCAGCTCGCCGTAGCATGGGTTCAACAAGTCGTTGGAAGTCCCCTTAAATTTGTAATAACAAATCGAAATTTCGCGCCGTTATCCTGTAAATTGGTAAGCCTGCTACAAACGGCGTGCAGAATGGCCTGTAGGTGGCAGCATAGTGCAGATGCACACATACCGTCGCAGTATAAAGATGGCCGCCCCACTTGCGACTTGCACCAAGACAGAACAGCGTTCTATTATTCGGTTTTTGCGTAGTAAAGGTGAGAAAACTATTGAAATTCATCGACGAATGAAAGTTCAGTACGGTGATGCATGTTTGTCACAGCAGCAAGTCTACGAATGCAGTAGGAAGTTCGCAAATGGTATGGCTTCAGTGGTAGATGCTCCTCGTCCAGGTCAGGCACAACGAGTTGTGACTCCACAGAACATTGCAGCAGTTGAAGCCATAGTGAAGGAAAACCACCGATTGACACTGAATGACATTGCAGCATGTTTACAGATTAGTCATGGGTCCGCACACCACATTGTGCATGATGTGCTCCAGTTTCACAAAGTGTCTGCAAGATGGGTGCCGCGGCAGCTGACTCCTGAAATGAGAGAACGACGTGTTGACGCTTGTGAAGAACTTCTTCGGCCCTTTGAACGAGAAGGTGATGGCTTCCTTGCAAGAATCGTTACTGGGGACGAAACCTGGGTTCACTTCCACCAAACGGAAAAGCGTATCTTCCTCATCCACCATACTCACCAGACCTTGCCCCAAGTGATTTCCATATGTATGGACCACTCAAAGACGCAATGGGAGGAAAGAAGTTCCGTTCTGATGAAGAGGTACGCCACGCGGTGCATGAGTGGTTGCGCGGACTACCATAAGAATTTTTTTCTAAAGGAATTTATGCACTTTGTAAGCGCTAGAGGGCTTGCACTGAGCGTGGGGGAGATTATGTTGAAAAGTGGTACAGCTTTGTACCACTTCTGCACAATAAATAATATTTTAAAATATATTTAAGGTTTTCATTTGATTCACCCTCGTAGAATACAGGACGTGTCACATATTGCTACAGGAGATAATGTCGGTCAAAACTAGAAGAAAATTTCGTATAATGATGTGTCAGAAAACCAGTACCTGTTCAGATATGGGTCAGTCTGTCCTCTCATTCACGTCTGTCTGCTACTTGGAAGTGGATAGTACAGGCAATGCTCGTAAGCGTGCGTTCAGCGTTCTTGTGTGGAGCTTGTATGTGGTCTTATTTAACATGGGATATGCACGACGAAGTACCGATGTCGCTGGATGGCTACAAAGGTGAAAGATGGGTGGTGGTTTGATTTGGGGGAGGGGACCCAACAGCGAGGTCATCGGTCCCGTCACATTAGGTAAGGATGGGGAAGGAAGTCAGCCGTGCCCTTTGAAAGGAACCATCCCGCCATTTGCCTGAAGCCATTTAGGGAAATCACGGAAAACCTAAATCAGGATGGCCGAACGCGGGTTTGAAGGACCATCGTCTTCCCGAATGCGAGTCTAGTGTGCCAACAAAGGTGAAAGTAGAGTTAGTACTTAGCTTTTTCATCGTCCTCTCCTTCAGACTGCGTTGCGTTTTTCTTCTCCCAGGTTCGTTAATACCACGAAGCCTCCATGTAGTAATTGTCTCTCATGTTTAATTAAGTGTCGTTCCTTCTGGTACATATGAGGCCTTATACGTTGGTAGCTTGATAGCTTCCCAACTTATACATTGCAACAGTTTAGTTAGTACTGCACAATTTTGTTTTACAGAACTAGGTACACATACACCTGTTCTTCAAGTACTTTCACTTTACAAATACCTAAGGCTTCAGAAATGCTTGAGATATTTGGAACGTCTCCCAAGTCAACTGGTTGTTTACAGTATTAGCTCCGAGTACAAACGGTATGTAACATTTACAATATCCGATATGCAATATGCGATATATAAGACAAGTGTCTGACGCAGTTGTTAGAACGGTTACTGCTGCTACAGTGACAGGTTGTCAAGATTTAAGTGAGTTTGAACGTGTTGTTATAGTCGGCGCACGAGCTATGGCACGCAGCATCTCCGAGGTGGTGATGAAGTGGGGATTTTCCCGTACCCCCTTTTCACGAGTATACCATGAATATCAGGAATCCGTGAAACATCAAATTTCCGACATCGCTGCGGCCGGAAAAAGATCCTGCAAGAGTGGGACCAAAGACGACTGAAGAGAATCGTTCAACGTGACAGAAGTGCAACCCTTCCGCAAATTGCTGCAGATTTCAATGCTGGGGCCGGCCGCTGTGGCCGAGCGGTTCAAGGCGCTTCAGTCCGGAACCGCGCTGCTGCTACGTCGCAGGTTCGAATCCTGCCTTGGGCATAGATGTGTGTGATGTCCTTAGGTTAGTTAGGTTTAAGAGTTCTAAGTCTAGGGGACTGATGACCTCAGATGTTAAGTCCCATAGTGATTAGAGCCATTTGAACCATTTTTCAATGCTGGGCCATCACCAAGTGTCAGCGTGTGAACAATTCAACTAAACATAATCGATATTGGCTTTCGAAACCGAAGGCCCACTCGTGTGTCCTTGACGACTGCGTGACACAAAGCTTTACGCCTCGCCTGGACTGTTGATGACTGGAAACATGTTTCTTGATCGGACGAATCTCGTTTCAAATTGAATCGAGGAGATGGACGTGTACGGGTATGGAGACAACCTCATGAATCCATGGACCCTGCATGTGAGCAGGGGACTGTTCAAGCTGATAGAGGCTCTATAATGTTGTAGGGCGTTTGCAGTTGGAGTGATATTGAACCCTTGATACGTCTAGATACGACTCTGACAGGTTACACTTACGTAAGCATCCTATCTGATCACCTGCATCCATCCATGTCCATTGTGCATTCCGAAGGACTTGGGAAATTCCAGCAGGACAATGCGACACCACACACGGCCAGAATCGTACAGAGTGGCTCCAGGAGCACTACTCTGAGTTTAAACACTTCCGCTGGCCACAAAACTCTCCAGATATGAACATTATTGAGCATATTTGGGATGCCTTGCAACTTACCATTGAGAAGAGATCTCCACCCACTCGTACTCTTACGGGTTTATGGACAGTCCAGCAGGATTCATGGTGTCAATGCCCTCCAACACTACTTCAGACATTAGTCGAGTCCATGCAACGTTGTGTTACAGCACTTCTGCGTGCTTGACGATATTAGGCACGTGTACCAGTTTACTTGGCTTGTCGGTGTAATTATATATAAAATCAGATGTTATAGTATCGATGCTAAAAAATTCAGATATGGTTTTGCAAACTGTTTTGAAAGAAGTACATAAATTTAACTGCTCTGCTGTACTCTGGGTGGTCTTGTCAACACCGATGTTTTATTATACGTTTCACAAACCTTTGGTGATTTTCGTATTATTAATCTGACAGTACGAAATTACACGTGGAGTTTTAAGTGTGTCAAGGATGTGAATCACTTGCGTTTTGATTAAGTTATTTATGACGTAATATAGTTCGGGCTTATGTAGAATAATCCTCAGTCTAGGAAGTTTGAAGGAAAATGAAAGTTTTACCGGAATCTTCGCGGCCCGAGCTTTCTAATGAGATATTAACTTCAGAAGAGGTAATTAGTTTTTGAATTATGAATTTTCGTAATTTTTTGCTACTTGGAATGAAATGCTGCTTCCAAGTTTTGGTGGCTTTGAAGATCATTTACGAGTCGTAGTATACCAGAGACTACATTGAGTATCATTACACTTCGCTGACGGTTGATATTTTTTTATTACGTAGCTTCAGTCATGGTAGGGATTTTCGCTTGTAATTGAATGTCACTATATGAAAAATATTACTTCGTTTTTGACATCAATAAGCACATGTCATCATTTCAGATAGAGTCGAGTTCATTATTATTCCTGTTGCGAATCTTAATCTTTACTTTATAGTGCTAACTTGTCAACCAGACTTACTGGTATCATTCCTGATGAGATTCCTTGTCCAGGTATCGGGTGGTGTATAAAATTCAGAGATCGATACGGCACGAAAAGCTTTACGTGCTGCGTGTGTATACCACGCATCCTGGCATATCCTTCAGCTCTTAGTCATGAATAACGCACCCTTTCAGTTACAGCTGGCTGCATTCGGATTGCGTCACGTGCGTTGGTTATTCGCTCCTGCAACGTCTACACGTTGTCGATGGGTTGGGCATATAATGTTTTTAAATGTTCACAGTCAGCAGTCCAGCGTATACAGGTGCGGTGAACGGGGAGGCCACGCTTGCGGACCTCCTCGATCAGTCCATCGTCCGTGAAGCGTTGCGGTGTGCTACTGTCACACGGTCCGTGGAAAATGAGATGGTGCCCCGTCGTGCATAAGTCAGATGTCCTACACGAAAATCGCCTTGGGAAATTCAGTTGCCAGTGTAAAAGTCTTAACTGAGGCCGTACTTTCAACATCTGACTCCAACAAAACGTTCTGCCGCTGCGAACGACACTAGCGAATCAACTGAACACGACGTCATCCATCGAATAAATGGTAGTTGCTCAGTGCACGTTATACTAACAAGGGAACCTCCCCATCGCACCCCCCTCAGATTTAGTTATAAGTTGGCACAGTGGATAGGCCTTAAAAAACTGAACACAGATCAATCGAGAAAACAGGAAGAAGTTGTGTGGAACTATGGAAAAATAAGCAAAATATACAAACTGAGTAGTCCATCTGCAAGATAGACAACATCAAGGACACTGTAAGTTGAGCAGTGCCGTGGTCCCATGGTTAGCGAGAGCAGATGCGGAACAAGAGGTCCTTGGTTCAAGTCTTCCCTCGAGCGAAAAATTTATTTTCTTTATTTTCGCAAAGTTGTGATCTGTCCTTTCGTTCACTGACGTCTCCGTTCACTGTAATAAGTTTAGTGCCTGTGTTTTACGACCGCACCGCAAAACCGTGCGATTAGTAGACGAAAGGACGTGCCTCTCCAATGGGAACCGAAAACAGTTGATCGCAAGGCCATAGTCAACCGATGCCTCCAGAGGAAAACACGTCTGATATATTGTATACGACACTGGTGACGGCATGTGCGTCACATGACACGAATATGTTGTCGACCCACCTAACTTGTACACTTGGCGAATGGATAAAAATATTCTTCTACCTTGCCCTGGTTAGGTTTCCTTGTGGATGTGATAATCACTCCCAAAAAAGTGATGAAAACATAAGAGTTTGTGACCTAAATTGAAAATAAGAAATTAAATCTTTCAATCGAGGGAAAGCTTGAACCAAGGACCTTTCGCTCCGCAGTTGCTCACGCTAACCACGGGACCACGGCACTGCTAAGTTCAGACTGTCCTTGATGTTACCTATCTTCAACATGGACTACTCAGTTTGTATATTTTGCTTATTTTTTCATAGTTCCTCACAACTTCTTCCTGTTTTCTCGATTGATCTGTGTTCAGTTTTTTAAGGCCTATCCACTGTGCCAACTTATAACTAAATCTCAGGGGGGTGCGATGGGGAGGTTCCCTTGTAAGTGCAAACTAGGTAAAATTATTTGAAAGTAAATCGAGTGCACTGTTACGTCAATTCATTTTGTAAAATTAACTGTCAATCAGTGGTTTAAAAACATTACTTTTTCCAGTGTAATTAATGTTCTTAACAGTTTTTAAAGACATCCTGTAGTAACTGCAATAGCTGTGACCTAGCGCAGTTATAAAGACGTCAGTCCAGAACGAATATAATACAGTGATTGACTATTTCACAATGAATTTTTAATTACTTCTATTTTGAATGAAACATTCGCAGGTGTGTTGTGTACTGCCTCTTGTTCCAAGCGGTTGCTGCGCGCCATGCCATGTATTACCTAAAATTTACCGGTTTCGATTTGCCTCACAAAACATGGTCAGTGCTAAACAGAATTACGACCCAAAACGGCAAATGCGGTTATTTCTTACTCACATGGAGCAAGCAGCCAACCACACGTTGTGACTGGGAAGAACTACAGACATCACAGGTCAGGACCCCACGAGATCGTACGATGGTGGACCAGAAGATTCCAGCTGGCGACTCGCAAATTGACAGATTATGTAAATGCCCTAGATTTTTGTTTATAAGATTCTATGCTGTAAATATATGCTCTACACTCTATGCGTCCTTTACTTCAGTTCACCAGAAAACGATGTGATAAGTAAATAAAACGTTCCGCGTCTTCCTAGGCACACCATTTTCTGAAATGCGATGCTGCATGAAGGCTCGAACGTTTTCTACAGTAGACATGCAACAGATTTTTACAAACTTATTGATAATTATTTACATAAAAAACGTAGTAACATAATACGCTAAAACGGCCTAAAGGGTGTAAAATAATTTATCGAAGCCCCATAGAGATTTCTAATCCCATAGAGATAGTCCCGAAAATCGGCGCTTGTGAATTATTAGCTATAAGAATACTTGTAAAACTTGAAACGGAAGTGGTGGGGCACATATTTAGGTCAGAGTAGCTTACTTCAGTCACTAACAATTTTATAGCACTGCAAATGATATTAACAGTTGAGTGATTTTTCTCAACAGCAGCTATTCTGTACACTCCCTATTGCCCCACGTCTTCCGTTTTAAATTTTATAAATATCGTCATAGCTGCAACAAATTCACACCCGCAGATTTTCAAGACTATCTATGAGGAGATAGGAATCTATTTGGGGACAAGAGGAATTAATTTCTAGTTATTTGCCCATTTTAAAAATGTATTGTATTAGAAAGATTTTTATTTCCATAATTATTTTCTGTTTTATAGTCTTGGATGTGTGCAATTTTTCAACAGATTTCAACAATTTTGATCAGATTATAAGAGAGAAACGTGGTAAATTTAAGGATTATTATAGTTTACCTTGGTCTTACTTAACCAATATACAGGGTGGTCCATTGATCGTGACCGAGCCAAATATCTCACGAAATAAGCATCAAACGAAAAAACTACAAAGACCGAAACTCGTCTAGCTTGAAGGGGGAAACCAGGTGGCGCTATGGTTGGCCCGCTAGATGGCGCTGCCATAGGTCAAACGGATATCAACTGCATTTTTTAAATAGGAACCCTCATTTTTATTACATATTCGCGTAGTACGTAAAGAAATATGAATGTTTTAGTTGGACCACTTTTTTCGCTTTGTGATACATAGCGCTGTAATAGTCACAAACATATAGCTCACAATTTTAGACGAACAGTTGGCAACAGGTAGGTTTCTTAAATTAAAATACGGAACGTAGATACGTTTAACATTTTATTTCGATTGTTCCAATGTGATACATGTACCTTTGTGAACTAATCATTTCTGAGAACGCATGCTGTTACAGCATGATTATCTGTAAATAACACATTAATGCAATAAATGCTCAAAATGATGTCCGTCAACCTCAGTGCATTTGGGAACACGTGTAACAACATTCCTCTCAACAGCGAGTAGTTCGCTTTCCGTAATGTTCGCACATGCATTGACAATGCGCTGACGCATGTTGTCAGGCGTTGTCGGTGGATCACGATAGCAAATATCCTTCAACTTTCCCCACAGACAGAAACCAGGGGACGTCAGATCCGGTGAACGTGCGGGCCATGATATGGCGCTTCGACGACCAATCCACCTGTCATGAAATATGCTGTTCAATACCGCTCAACCGCACGCAAGCTATGTGCCTGTCATCCATCATGTTGGAAGTACATCGCCATTCTGTCATTCAGTGAAACATCGTGTAGTAACATCGGTAGAACATTACGTAGGAAATCAGCATCATCGCACCATTTAGATTGCCATCGATAAAATGGGGGCCAATTATCCTTCCTCCCATAATGCCGCACCATACATTTACCCGCCAAGGTCGCTGATGTTCCACTTGTCGCAGCCATCGTGGATTTTCCGTTGCTCAATAGTGCATATTATGCCGGTTTACGTTACCGCTGTTGGTGAATGAAGCTTCGTCGCTAAATAGAACGCGTGCAAAAAATCTGTCATCGCCCCGTAATTTCTCTTGTGTCCAGTGGCAGAACTGTACACGACGTTCAAAGTCGTCGCCATGCAATTCCTGGTGCATAGAAATATGGTACGGGTGCAATCGATGTTGATGTAGTCAACACCGACGTATTTGAGATTCCCGATTCTTGCGCAATTTGTCTGCGACTGATGTGCGGAATAGGCGCGACAGCAGCTAAAACACTTACTTAGGCATCATCACTTGTTGCAGGTCGTGGTTGACGTTTCACATGTGTCTGAACACTTCCTGTTTCCTTAAATAACGTTACTATCCGGCGAACGGTCCGGACACTTGGATGATGTCATGCGGGATACCGAGCTGCATACATAGCACACGCCCGTTGGGAATTTTGATCGCAATAGCCATACATCAACACGATATCGACTTTTTCCGCAATTGGTAAACGGTCCATTTTAACACGGGTAATGTATCACGAAGCAAACACCGTCCGCACTATCGGAATGTTGCGTGTTACCACGCGCCATCTATCACAAAGCGAAAAAAGTGGTCCAACTAAAACATTCATATTTCTTTACGTGCTACACGAATATGTAATTAAAAATGGGGCTTCCTATTTTTAAAAAAACGCAGTTGATATCCGTTTGACCTATGGCAGCGCCATCTAGCGGGCCAAACATAGCGCCATCTGGTTTCCCCCTTCAAGCTAGACGAGTTTCGTTCTTTGTAGTAGGTTTTTCGTTAGATGCTTATTTTGTGAGGTATTTGGCCCTGTCACTATCAATGGACCACCCTGTATTGCTTCCTCATCAGTATATCTCGCGAAAAGATCGTGAACGTAAAAAATTAGAGATTTTGGAGCTCACGTGGAGGCTTACCAGCTATCATTCTTACTGCAGAACATTCGTGGTGGCAACAGGAAACAGGGTAAATCGCAGTGGTGTACCAAGTATCCTCTGCCACACACCAGACAAGAAATCGAATTAATACTTCAGTATCATTCAGTTCTGAGCTACGTTGAAATCGGGAAGTTAGTGTGAAATTTTTTATTTTTTATATTACACGTCTAGTTCCGTAGAAAAAATTGAGGAGCAAATCTCCAAGGTAATGGAAAGTGTCAGTACACGAAATTACAACATAAAAGTAATACCAGATAAAATAAAATGTTTATGAACCCAAAAAAAAGATAATTCATAAGTTTATGTAAACGCAATCACGAATATAACCCAGGAATCAGCTTAATTTTTCAAGGAACTCCCTGATGGAATAGAAGGAGCGATCCATGAGAAAACTCTTCAGTTTCGATTCGGAAGCGCATAAATTACTGCTAAGAATTTTGAATTCTTGGGCTAGCTTATTGAAAATGGATGAAGCGATATACTGCACGCCTTTCTGCACAGGAGTCAAAGAAGTGCGATCCAACAGCAGATTGGATTTTTGCTTAGTATTGACTGAGTGAAAGCTGCTAATTCTTTAACAAGAAACGACAGTAAGGTATATATATATTGCGAGGCCAATGTCAGAATACCCAGACTGGTGAACAGAGGTCGACAAGAGGTTCGTAAACTTACATCACTTATTGCCCGAACTGCCCATTTCTGAGCCAAAAATATCCTTTGAGAATGGGAAGAGTAACCCCAAAATATAATACCATACGTCATAAGCGAATAAAAATAAGCAAAGTAGACTACTTCTCGTGTCGAACTATCACTTACTTCAGATACATATCGAATAGTAAAAATGGCAGCATTAAGTCTTTGAACAAGGTCCTGAACGTGGGCTTTCCACGACAGTTTACTATCTATCTGAACACCTAGAAATTTGAACTGTTTGTTTTCACTAATCATATGCCCGTTCTGTGAAACTAAAACGTCGGGTTTTGTTGAATTGTGCATTAGAAAATGTAAAACCTGAGCATTACTGTAGTTTAGCGTTAGTTTATTTTCTACAAGGCATGACCTTATGTCTTGAACGGCACTATTTGAAACAGAGCCAGTGTTGCACGCCACATCCTTTGCTACCACGCTAGTGTCATCAATAAACAGAAATATTTTAGAATTACCCGTAATACTACAGAGCATATCACTTATATAAGTAAGGAATAAGAGTGGCCCCAGCACTGATTCCTAGGGCACCCCACATTTAACAGTGCCCCACTCAGACCCCACATCATAGCCGTTCTCAACATTGTGGAGAATGACCTTTTGTTGTCTGCTATTAATGTAAGAGGTGAACCAATTGTGAGTTACTCCCTTTATTCCATAATGGTCCAACTTCCAGAGCAATATTTTGTGATCAACACAATCAAACGCCTTAGTTAGATTAAAAAATATGTCTGGCGTTCGAAACCTTTTTTTTAATCCATCCAGTACCTCACAGAGAAAAGAGAGTATAGAATTTTCGATTGCTAAACCACTTCTAAAGCCAAACTGTATATTTGAGAGCATGTCAATGTGGATTATGTGTTACGCTGCTATAAAGCTAGTTGCATTAGGTTGACGAGCAAGCTGTGTGATCGCTACTGAAGCTCTGTACAGGAAAAGCATGGTCGCCACGTTGTGTCTAACGCGCTGCTGTTCGTGCCTTGACCACTGCGGGGTAGTTGGTCGTTCTAGTAAAAATGCAAGCTCAGCCCTCTCACATATTTCTGATGTAGACCGCTGTCTTCAAACTGTCTCGGACCCTACCAGCAAAAAGTATAAAAAAACGGTCGGAAAACATTTTTCGTGGCGAGGATATAAAAATCCCAGTTTTCGTGCAGCTCGAATTGACAGCGAAAGGGGTAGATTTCTCAGCAGCTGTTCGAATAACTGGTGTCGTAGTACATAGCTTTAAATTAGATATGATTCTCCCACAGCAGGTTATTTAAGAAGTCAGACTAAAAGTTTTACTCCTGCAAGGTTTCTAAATGCAGTGCTTTTTTCAGCTCTATTTATTCTGTCTTGACAGCACTTCCATACATGATGTATCCGTTAGGGTATCTCAAGTCTTCAGGTGATTGATATTAATACATGAAAATTCTTTTTGCTACAATTCTCCCTTTTGCAGGAATCTTAGGTGATTTCCCACCCTTCTGGCCTCGAGAAGAATTGCAGAAAGCACAGCGCTGTGGTATTACTTCACTTGTAGCTTCGGAAAATACATATGACCCCCAATAACGCACACTTAACAGGAGGGCCCGATGCGGGATGAAGTGTCACGTGTTGCGATTTAAGCCATTAAGTTATTTGACTGTTTTCTGGAAATTGTCTTAAATGATTAATCATACCGTTTTATGCTCCTAACATGCTTTTTTTTTCCTCTTGAATTTCAGTACTCTTTTTGTGGTGTCACCGCCAGACACCACACTTGCTAGGTGGTAGCCTTTAAATCGGCCGCGGTCCGTTAGTATACGTCGGACCCGCGTGTCGCCACTGTCAGTGATTGCAGACCGAGCGCCGCCACACGGCAGGTCTAGTCTAGAGACTCTCTAGCACTCGCCCAGTTGTACAGCCGACTTTGCTAGCGATGGTTCACTGTCTACATACGCTCTCATTTGCAGAGACGACAGTTTAGCATAGCCTTCAGCTATGTCATTTGCTACGACCTAGCAAGGCGCCATATTCAGTTACTATAAGAAATATCTTCAAGAATGTATTCTGAACAGATAATATTGTGACTCGTGTACCGTCAAGAGCGACGTTCATCATTAATGGATTAAAGTTAAGTATCACACTAATTACGTCCGCTTTCTGAATTCTCATTCCTTGTCATGTTCCAGACCTCACGTCAGTATAGTTCTTCCCTCCTCACGTCAGCCTGCGTGAGCTAAAACGCGAACATTTCGGCCTCCACTCGGACCACGGTGTTGGCTCTTCTGCTAACACAAAACTTTTGTAAAAACGGAAATGAAATTCATGTAATTTGAAAGCCCGCTAAAACGCTCCATTCGAGTCATATGATGCCTGTGACGTTACTGGCTAGTTCGCTGTTCCTACTATCAAAATGCTGATTCACAGTATTGTCTTCTTTTGAAATTTACGTTTCGAAAAATGAGTTTCAAGTGGTGTGTAGTACCATACTGTACAAATACATCTATAAAAAGTCCTTAAATGTTGTTTTTTAGTGTTCCAGAGAATGAGAAGATGCGTCAAATTTGGTTGCAATGTACCGGCAAATTTCCACCACGTCGATGCACAAATTCAATAACTTAGTCAAAAATGTGTTGTGTTGTGAAGTTAACATTAACTTACCTCCTAGATATGCTCTCCCACTGTTACAACGAAGGATAGCGACATTCAACGAAATAACCTCCAAGTGAAAATTGTCCTTTTACCTTCCTGTACCTCAATTATTCGGTAGTTCAGATGTTAGAACGGTAATTCGTCGAATTTTAAATGATGCACATAGATCGTTGGTTCGAATCCAATCCGAAAGAATATTTTAACTTATTTGTAAAACTACTCGACGGTCCTCTCATTTGAAAACCAAATCACAACTACAAAACTTCACCACACCGAGCAGACACAGAATATTACTGTGTTTTCCTTGCTCTTTTCACGCGCTTACATTTGCAATCGCTGTTCACACACGTCATGTTCAAAAAGACTGTTGCCATAGACTTTTTACTTTATTAGAAACAATGTTTTTTTTATCTTCATACTGTCCAGCTAGAATCCTTGCTGTTTAAACTTTTGCACTTTCATCATCTTACATAAAGATGAAGTTAAGTCTGCTTCAGATGCTAACGTTAATTTACACTCACCAACATCACAGTCCTTACGTTTGTGTCACCTGCATGTTGTAAACGCTTTCTGCCTCTCCATATAACCTCATCGTCCTACAACTCGTTGTACTGTGGGCATATGGTGATATCTTCAATTCTGGCAGTGCTTTCCAAAAAAAAGTGAATTGCATGGTCGCACAGTAAATCCCTTTATCCTCTGTTGCCCATTTCTCAGACTGAGACTAATGTGAAGCTATATATAATACATCCCACAATTGAAACAAGTGCTACAGTCAGTTCTTGCTAAGACTATTCTCGTATTTCGTGTAAAACTTATAGAAAAGTATTTGCCCCTTCGAGGATTCGAAGATGTGACATCTTTGATTTCCTTCGTATATGCTATCCTTTGCGCCAGCGAATGCATAGTGGATATCTCTGCTGTCTTCTACAGGCGAAATCAGCACTACGTTCTGTCGAGAATAATTTTATTGTGCATTGACTGATTGTTGACAATCTAGTTATCATATGCGGGTCCATTTGTAAAACCTCTTAAATTCCTTAGTTTTGAGCGAGTTTAATGATGTTGCGGGGAGCAAGAAAAAGAATGTCTGTCTTTGCACATATCACCGCTCTAAGTGGGTAGAGCATCAAGCATCACCTTTTGCAAGGCTTCCACTATGGTTCATAACATTCCTTTCTATTGTTACTTAAAAGTTGTAATTTCATTTCCCATTACTAACTAGCTAAACTGTTTTGCAGAAAAAGTACGTAAAAACCTTGTAACGTCGGCTAACGCATCTGTAACACACGTCTAGCCTGTGAAGCCACCAGAGCACCAGCCAGTGACAGAACGTTTTCGATCATGCGACCAGATCTTACTATTGAATGGTTTTTAAGCTTTAATTACATAAAAATAACAGATATTTGTGAGAATATTGACCATAAATGCAATGTAAATCTTATAATCAACCAGAATAACAACAACCCGATCCATATTTTTAACATACGAAAACAGTCAATCCCAAACTGCACTTTGCTACAAGCAGAGCGGTAGGACGGCTATACTTCCCCTACACAGAGCTCTAATTGTTACCACAGCAGAGCAAAGGGGTAGGTGGGGACTGTTTTGAACTATGGTTGTGTAAGATACCAGTAGAGTGCGAGCCTGGACTACCACTGCCAACTGCAGCAGACAATGGCGTAGTAGCCACGACCAAATTTTTTGTGTGCTCAATTTGTTTTGTGTTGTGGACTGCTTGTTTTCTTTTCTTACTTTGAAATGAGTGGAGAGACTAATTCTGGTGCATAAAGAGATTTGAATGCGTTTCTCACCATAACGAAAGGAATCAGCGGCGTCTCTGACCATTATGTCATTTCTGCTTTCGTGGAAACACAGAACGCAGACGTAGGGTGGCAGCCCTTCGAGAGGGAGGCGGGGCTTATTCCCCCGCATCGTTTCTCACCACTCGGGTAGTCGAGGTTCTCGTTTGTTTACGGTCGCGACTGACTGCCACCTCACACTGTCCATATAATACCTGTGTTACGAGTTTGCATTCGGAACTCTAATGCACACGTTTGTGGGATCAGTTTTCTTGACGGGCAGGTGAATATTACCGCGCTGTTATCGTGGTATTACATCATCTGATCAAAAACGTCCGGACACCCTAAGCAATGCGGAAATGACCACTTTTTTTTAAAAATCTCATTTTGTTCGCTTCTGTTCGTTGCATCTGCTCGGGGCGGACGTCGTAAGACATCCTTTTATGTTCGTTGTTGGTCGATTGACTCAGTTTTTTTTTATTACAGAGGGCAGCTAACCCCCTGACCGAACAGGCTGAGCTACCGTGCCGGCTACCACTAGATGCAACGAGAGGCTGTCCCGCCAGTATAAAAGGTGGGGAGGAGTGTTGTGTTGTCAGTAGAGACGCAGCGACAGCAGAACGGGACTGTCAGGTGAGCTTACAATTAGTCGCACGTGGACCAGTCTTCGAATGTCACGTCAGTGTCAAATCCATCAGGGACTTCTCAGCGCTTCTAGAGCTGCCCATGTCTACTTTTGGTGATGTGATTGTCAAGAGGAGACACGAAAGGGCAACCACGGGTAAACCAAGAGCAGGCGGACCTCACGTACTGCAGGACAGGGGCCGTCGAACATTGTGGAGGGCTGTTGTAAATCAGCAGAAGGAATGACTTGTGAGTTCCACAGTGGTGTCAGCAGTCTAACTAGCACAGCGTGGGAAGGCAGTTTAAAAAACTTGGGTACAGTGGTCGAACTATTCCTCATGAGCCACACATTTGTGCAGTCACGGTAAGCGGCGCTTGAGGTGGTGCAAAAAGCGACGCCGCTGGACGTCGGCTGACGGAGGAGACGAGTGATTTAGTGATGAACCGCGCTAAACCCTTTGACAGTCATATGAAAGGGTATGGGTTTGGCAAATGCCTGGGAAACGTTAACCCCCATCATGTTTAGTGCCAACCATGAAGTAGAGACGAGATGGTGTTGAGCTACGGGGATGTTTTTCGTGGTTAGCGTGTGGTTCCCTTACTGCACTCGAGAAAACGCTGAATGGAGAAGGACATGAATACATTTCACAGCATTGTGTACTGATTACAGAAGAGGAAGAGTTCGGAAATGTTGAGTGTTTCTGTCAGCTTGACAATATACCCTGTCATAAAGCAGCATCTGTCAGCCAATGATCTGTAGGCAGTAACGTTCCTGAAATGGAGTGAGCTACCCAGAGTTCCGACGCGAACCAGCAGTATAACTTTGGGATGAATTGGAACGTCAACTTCGCTGCGCTCTACCATCACTACCATCTCTGTTTTCGGCTCTTTTGAAAAAGAATGGGTCGTTATTCCACCACAGACATTCAGACACCTCACTGTAAGTGTCTTCAGGCGGCCTTAAATCTTCGTAAAGGCGAATGATGGACCCACATGTTAAAGTCAACTAATAGGTGTCCGGATGCAATTGGTCGGGTACTGTGCATCGGAGCCTGTGTCAGCTTAAAAACTGCAGCTTGACGGTTTTATCTGTCACCACTAGCTGTTGTGGTCCTCGTCTAACGGAATCCCAATTCCGCCGCTGGGAGGAGGCGGAGGTGCCACTCGCATTTGCATACTAGGAGCACGCTGATACTCGCCGCCTTTCTCTGCCTCCGAGGTGTCTGCGTAGTCCAGTCATCTGGTACTCAAAGCCGACCCTCTGCGGTATGTTTTGGGGAGCTCTTTTGTTGTCTTATTGCTGTCTGTGCTTCGTAGTGCTAAACACGAATGTGTAGTTCGCCACACAAAAAAAGTTGCCTGATATCGAAAAAAAATGGTAAAAACACAAAAAAGTGAAAATCACTTTTATGATCAATTTTTGTATAAAACTAAAAAATATTCAATTACCGGTGAAAAGCACCCAGAACAAAGATAAAGAATACAGGATGTCCCAGGAGGAATGGTGAGTATACAGGGATACGACAGGAACGATCAGTCGATGATTGTACTTTAAGAGCTATCAGCACTTGTTCAGTACAATAGATGTGTTTAATTGCACCAAAGATGAACATGTGCTCATAGCGCTTACGGTACGCACTTTAGGGTCAGTGTTACTAGACCTTTTTACTTCGAATTATTGTTTCTGTCCCCTGAATACTCGCCATTTCTCCTGGGGCACCCTGTATAAAATTTCGTAACAATTACTTCCCTGTGACTTCTTTGTCAGATGACTCATTCCGGGGTAAATACATACTGAAAAATCATGTCGTTTGTCTGTGACAGCATATTCAAACGTATTGTATATTCCCATTTGTTTCTGACGTATAAAAAAAGGTTGAGTTCAGTCACTTTGAACCTGGTGGGTAGCTCCTGGTAATGAACAGGGAAGTTCTTCAGCTTCCACTCACATAACTGTCTAAGAAAGAGACTTATTACAACTGAAGGAGGTTAAAGTTTAACGGCGAATCGACATTAAGAATGAAACTCTTGTTCGATTTACAGTAAGGAGAAAGGTATCAGCCAAGACCTGATTATACCATCTATCGTGGTCAACATTCACCTGAAACGAGCTAGGAAAATCACACAAAATCGTATATCCCTGTTCCCATACATTATGTGTCATGAAGGAAACATTTCAGAATGGACCCAAAAGTGGTTACCGATACATGAAAGAAAAATTTATTGTCAGAAGTGGGATTCGAACCCACGCCCACAGAAGTGGACTGCGACCTGAACGCAGCGCCTTAGACCGCTCGGCCATCCTGACATGAAGCCAATGTTTGTCAAGCTATATTGAGATCGCCGCCACCGCAGTTTACGCAGCACTTTCTCTCGCTTGTGGGCGGCCGCAGGTTGGGGCGACTGGGGTGGAGTGGGGGGTTAGACAAGTGGCAGCGCCGCTGAGGGCAAGATCTGTGTTTGGCCCCTTCTTCAAAAATAGCACACGATTTTGTTGCTATCTTGAAAGAAAGGTTTGACGTGATTTAAATGCAAATTCGACGATACTGGGACTATACAAAAAATACTCATTAGGATGAAATATAGAATACGTATGATTCTTATTAAACACCAAGCGTACCTTCATAAATGGCATCGATCCGTGCTCGACATTATAAGAACCAATATGTTCCAAAAACGTCGGGCTTTAAAATGCTGTTTTGCAGGGGGTCATATTTACAGGCGGCTATTGATTAGAGACAAGAGGTCAACTTTTTTGCATAGCGCTCTGCCTAGTGACCATTTACATACTTATCGCAAGAATTGGCGTACTGTAACTATCTTACAGTACAAGACAATATTTGAACATTACACACTTTCTCCAGCCCAAGGAAAGTGAGGAAGTCCATTTGTTCTTCTGCGTTACGTGGGGTCTAGGGTAGACAGTAGGCGACTCCTAAGGAAACCCCGAAAAAACACTATTCAAGAGTACGAAAGAGACCAGTTGCAGGGATGGTCACTTCAGTAATTTCTATTCATGGCAGATCGTCGAAAATTTTACCATATTTTCTTAAGATGATATTTTCTTGGAACTTATCCGTTACCAAGACCGTAATATCCGGTCTGAGACGTAACTGTAGTTTTAGCTGACATCGTGGACGCATGGCAAGGGTTCTAGAGCAATTTCAGGGGTTCTGAGGTGATCAAACTATCTCATTTGTCACAACTTTTTCATCAATAACAGTTTACGACACGCTGTCTCTGAACAATGGGAATTTAACGCCTATATAAATACGCCCACAGTGGTACTACACTGAAAAATTGGGCTGAGAGGGTCTTAACATGCCTAAATAAGACTTAAAATTGCTACCGAAAATTATGTACAAATTCAGTAAAATATTTCTAATAACCTTTTTGCTCTTTTAAGATACAAATCATAAGAAAAAATGAAAAGGAAACGATTTTGTGTTAACCTTATCTTATACATACTTATTGGCTGTTCGTATGTGTCAAACTACATATATCGAAGTATGCAAATAAACTGTCAAAATTTTATTGACCAGTAGGATTCGCGTTGTAAAAGCAACACACCCTGCTGTAGTGGGGGAAAAGAAGGGAACCAGCGGAAAAATTCTTCTGCCAGAAAACAAAAGAAGCGAATACGATCCTCTTTAATACACTCTGACAGAAAAGTGGTAACCATTTCTCAGTCCTCATTCCGCATCCCTCACCAAAAATTATGACGCGGTTATTTTCACGCTTTTTTGTGCTGAAAGAGAGTAGCAACTCAACGCTGTGATGGCTTTGGTTTCACAGCTTGACGCTGCAGTGGATGGGCATCACTGTTGTGGGCCGGCCGTAGGCATCCAACGGACATCCAGCACGTCTGAGTCCGCCGATGGGTCCGCACCGGCGGCCAGCCCAGTTAATGCTCGCACTGAGGTTGACCCCTCACCCGCAGTCTAACGGGAGGTCGCCTTTGGGGCGTGGCAGGCGGCGAAAGACTTACCAGGGGGCCGAACGTAATGCCTCCCCTGTTAGTCTGAGACTAATGACCTCAGAAGTTGAGTCCCATAGTGCTCAGAGCCTTGGCACACAAAACGGGTCAGAACACTGTTGTAGAAACAACGAAAAAAACATGCCAAATTTAAACGAAAGCAAAATCTCCAAGATTGGTGATCTTATACAGAAGCTCGAAATTTAGCGCGAACTTCAATGCGAGGTGCTTATAATAGTTTCTACAACGAAACTAGGCAGTAAAACCAAAGATATCCTGGTCGTATGTGAAGTATGCTAGCGGCAAGACGCAATCAATACCTTCTCTGCTCGATAGCAATGGAAATACTATAGACGACAGTGCTGTCAAAGCACAGTTACTAAACACAGCCTTCCGAAATTCCTTCACCAAAGAAGACGGAGTAAATATTCCAGAAATCGAATCAAGAACACCTGCCAACATGAGTAACGTAGAAGTAGATATCCTCAGAGTAGTGAAGCAGCTTAAATCACTAAATAAAAGCATATTTACCGATCGAGACTGTATATCAATTAGGTTCCTTTCAGAGTACGCTGATGCAATATCTCTGTACTTAACAATCATATACAACCACTCGCTGGACGAAGGATCAGTACCTAAAGCCTGGATAGTTGCACAGATCACACCAATATTCAAGAAAGGCAGTAGGAGTAATCCACTAAATTACAGTCCGATATCATTAACGTCGATATAGAGCAGGATTTTGGAACAAACATATATTGTGTTCGAACATTATGAATTACCTCGAAGAAAACGGTCTGTTGACACACAGATGGTTCAAATGGCTCTGAGCACTATGGAATGTAACATCTGAGGTCATCAGTCTCCTAGAAATTAGAACTACTTAAACCTAACCAACCTAATGACATCACACACATCGATGCCCGAGGCAGGTTTCGAACTTGCGACCGTAGCGGTCGCGCGGTTCCACACTCAAGCGCCTAGAACCGCTCGGTCACATATGTCGGCTATTTACAGATAGTCAACATTGATTTAGAAAACATCGTTCTTGTGAAACACAATTAGCTTTTTACTGACACACAGTGTTGAGGGCTATTGACAAGGGATTTCAGATTGATTCTGCATTTCTAGATGTACAGAAGGCTTTTGACACTGTACCTCACAAGCGGCTTGTAATGAAATTGCATGCTTATGGAATATCGTTTCAGTTATGTGACTGGATTCGTGATTTCCTGTCAGACAGTTCACTGTTCGCAGTAATTGACGGAAAGTGATGGAGTAAAACAGAAGCGATGTCTGGCGTTCCCCAAGGTAGTAATATAGGCCCGTTGCTGTTCCTTATCTATATAAACGATTTAGGAGACAATCTGAGCAGCCGTCTTAGGTTGTTTGCAAATGATGCTGTCGTTCATCGACTAGTAAAGTCATCAGAATATGAAAATAAATTGTAAAGCGATTTAGAAAAGATGTAAGTATCTTGCAAAAATCGGCAATTGGCCCTAAATAACTAAAAGGGTGAGGTGTTAAAAGGAATCCGTTAAATTTCTTGTAGACAATAAATAAGTTTAATCTGAAGGCCGTAAATTCAACTAAATACCTAGGAATTAGAGTTATGAACACTTACACTGGAAGGAACACAGAAAAAGTTGATGGGAAGGCTAACCAAAGACCACGTTTTATTAGCGGGACACTTAGACAATGTAACAGATTTCCTGACGAGACAACGCTTGTCCGTTCTCTTTTAGAATACTGCTGCGCGGTGTGGGATCCTCACCAGGTAGGATTGACGGAGTATATCGAGAAAGTTGAAAGAAGGGCAGCACGTTTCGTACTATCGCGAAATAGGGAAGAGAGTGTCATTGAAATGATGCAAGATTTGGGGTAGACATCATTAAAACAAGAGCGTTTTTCGTTGCGGCGGAATCTTCTCACGAAGTGTCAGGCACCAATTTTCTTCTCCGAATTCACGCCGACCTACATAGGGAGAAATGATCATATTAAAATAAGAGAAATCAGAGCTCGCACGGAAAGATATAGGTATTCGTTTTTTCTGCGCGCTGTACGAGACTGGACTGGAATAACAGAGAATTATTTTGAAGGCGTTTCGATGAACCCTCTGCCAGGCACTGGAATACGATTTGCAGAATATCCATGTAGATGTAGAATATACGTCCCACAATCGAAACAACTGCTATAATCAGTTATTGCTAACGCTATTTTCGTATTTCGTGTAGAATTTTTAAAAATGTATAATGCATACAGGATTCGAGCCTGTGACTTTTCTATCTAGAGTCGGACGCTCTATTCGTTACACCACTTCTTTTTGTTGATCTCATTTTGTTCGTTATTGTTCGTTCTATTTGTTCAGGGCAGACGTCCCATGACACTTGTACAAGTTCACTGGTGACCCATAAACTCAGTTTTTGACCGGACAGGCTGAGCTACCGTGCCGGCCACACCACTGAACTCCCGCTGGAATCAGTGTCTCCGTTGACGGCCTTCTAGAGAGGACATCGGCACTAATTTTCGCCAAGAATAATTTTTTTGTTTTTTGGGTCGTAGCTCATGACTGATAGTCTTGAGCTAATTTAATGATGTTGCACGGAGAAGGGAAAAGAATGTCCGTCGTTGAACAATCGCCGCTCTAAATGGGTGGAGCATAAGGCGCATCAATTTTCGCAAGGTTTCCACTGTCAGCGTTCACAAAATTCCTTTCTATTGTTATTACAAGTTGTAATTGCGTTTTCCATCACTAAATAGGTAAACTGTTTACAGAAAAAGTACGTAAAAACCTCATAACTTCGGCAGACGCTCCTATAACACACGTTTTACTCCTAGTCTGTGACGTCACCAGAGCAGCAGCGAATAACTGAGCGTTTTGGATCACGTGACCACATCTTGATACTTAATTATTTTAAGCTTTAATTACAATAAAAATAACAGATATTTTGTTAGAATATTTACCGTAAATGTTATTTAAACGTTATAATCAATCACAATAATAATCGGAACCATATTTTTAATATGGGAAAATAGCCTATTACAAACTTACCACAACAGAGCACGGGCAGATGGGCTGCAGTTGCATTTGTTACGAGTTTGTTTACATTCGGAACAGTGATGCAGACATTTGTGGGATCAGTTTTCCTGACGGGCAGGTGGTGAGTGCTGCGCAGTTATCGTGCTATTACATCATCTGATCGAAAACATCCGAACACGGCAATGCAATGCGGAAATGGCTAAGAGAGGCGATCCCAGCCGTAGGAAAGGAGGCGGGGAGCGTTGTGTTGTCAGTGGAGAAACAGCGACGGCAGAACGGGTGGGTCAGGAGAGCACAGCAGGACGTGGACCAGTCATCGAATGTCACACGAGTGACAAATCCATCAGCGACTTCTCAGTGCTTATAGAGCTGCCCAGGTCGACTTTTGCTGATGTGGTTGTGAAGGGGAGACACGAACGAACAACCACATGTAAACCAAGAGCTGGAGGACCTCATGTACCGCAGGACAGGGGTAGTCGAACACTGCGGAGGTTTGTTGTAAGTAATCGTATGAAATCAGCGGAAGGAATGAGTTCCACATTGGTGTCAGCAGTCTTAACTAGCACAGTGTGGGAAGGCAGTTTAAAAAACTTGGGTACAATGGTCGAACTATTCCTCATAAGCCACACATTTGTGCAGTCACGGTAAGCGGCGCTTGAGGTGGTGCAAAAAGCGACGCCGCTGGGCAGTGGGTGACAGGAAACAAGTGGTTTAGAGTAATGAACCACGTTGTACCCTTTGATAGTCATATGAAAGGGTGTGAGTTTGGCAAATGCCTGGGAAACGATAACCCCGTCCATCATGTTTAGTGCCAACAGTAAAGTCAGAGGAGATGGTGTTGAGGTACGGGGATGTTTTTCGTGGTTAGCGTGTGGTCCCCGCATTGTACCTGTGAAAACGCTAAATGGAGAAAGATATGAACACATTTTGGAGCATTGTGTACTGAATACAGTAGAGGAACAGGACGGAAAAGTTGACTGTTTCTGTCAGCTTGACAATATACCCTGTCATAAAGCAGCATCTGTCAGCCGACAGTCTGTAAGCAGTAACGTTCCTGAAATGCAGTGGGCTACTCAGAGTCCGGACCCGAACCAACAGTATAACTTTGGGTTGAATTGGAACGTCGACTTCGCTGCGGCCCCCAGCGTCCAACATAACTACCATCTCGTCCACAGCTCGTGGTCTAGTGGCTAGCGTTGCTGCCTCTGGATCACAGGGTCCCAGATTCGATTTCCGGCCGGATTGCGGGTTTTCTCTGCTTGGGGGCTGAATGTTTCTGTTATCCTCATCTTCATCGTCACTCGTGACAGTGGCTAGATTGGAAGGTGTAAAATTGGACTGTGTAAAAATTGGGACTTTGTATGGTTCAAAAATGGCTCTGAGCACTATGGGACTTAACATCTGTGGTCATCAGTCCCCTAGAACTTAGAACTACTTAAACCTAACCTAAGGACAGCACACACATCCATGCCCAAGGCAGGATTCGAACCTGCGACCGTAGCGGTCATGCGGTTCCAGACTGAAGCGCCTAGAACCGCACGGCCGGCCGGACTTTGTATGGGCGCTGATGACTGCGCCTTTGAGCGCTCCGCAAACCAAACATCATCGCTCTGTTTTGGGCTCTTTTGAAGAATAAAGGGTCGTGATTCCATCACAGACATTCAGACACCTCACCAAAAGTGTCCTCAGCAAACCTCAAGCCTTCACAAAGGTGAAGGGTGGACCCGCTCCATATTAAAGTCAACTAATAGGTGTCCGGATGCAATTGGTCAGGTACTGTGCATCGTAGCCTGTGTCAGCTTAAAAACTGCAGCTTGACGGTTTTATCTGTCACCACTAGCTGTTGTGGTCCTCGTTTGCTGGAATCCCAATTCCGCCGCTGGGAGGAGGTGGAGGTCTCACTCGCGTTTGCATACTAGGTGCACGCTGATATTCGTCGCCTTTCTTTGCCTCCGACGTGTCTACGTAGTCCAGTCATCTGGTACTCAAAGTCGACCCTTGCCGGTACGTTTTGGGGGAGTTCTTTCGTTTTCTTATTTCTATCTGTGCTTTGTAGTGCTGAACATGAATTTCTAGTTCGCCACAAAAAAAAGTTGCCTGATATCGAAAAAAAGGTAAAAACACGAAGGAAAGTTAAAATAACATTTCTGATCGATTTTCAGTTTATAGCTCAAAAATATGCAATTACCATTGAAAAACACCCAGAACAAAAATAAAGAATACAGGATATTCCAGGAGGAACTGTCAGTATTCAGGGATCCAACAGGAACGATCAGTCGATGATTGTACAGTAAAAGTGGGTTCTGAAGTGCATGCCTCAAGAACTATGAGCACTTGTTCGGTAGAATAGATGTGTTGCATAGCACTAAAGATGAACAAGTGCTCATAGCTCTTAAGGTACGTACTTTAGAGCCCATGTTTACTGGACATTTTTTCGTGTTTTGGTCCATACTACGTGCAGTAGAAGAGATTTGTTTCACTGTATAGAAGATGAAGAAGTGCTCATAGCCCTAAAGGTATACACTTTATAGTCAATGTTTACTAGACTTTTTTGCATCAAATGATCGTTCCTGTCATACCCCTGAATATTGACCTTTCCTCCTGGGACATCTTGTATAAAATTTCTAAAAAATTACTTTCGTGTGATTTTTTTTTTTTTTTTTTTTTTTTTTTTTTTTTTTTTTTTTTTTTTTTTGTCAGGTAACTCATTCGTGTGTAAATCATATCGTTTGTCTGTGACGGCCCACTGAAGCACATTAACCCATAAATACAAAACCTCACGCTTCCACAACAAAATCAAATTTATTATTATCAAGTTCAACGAATAAGTCTCAGGTTATTTCTAGTTCAGTAAGTGCTAAAGCTGGTCGTAGATGATATATTCTAAGGTCGTGTACACCACCAGAAGAATAAACACGGAGCGGTAGTCAGATAGTGCTGTGGCAATGTGCTTTTGGGTAATTATTTTGAGAAGTCCCTGTTTCCAGGTCACTGAGAAAACGCTTCCGGTTAAGGAGTCATTCACATCTATTGTAAATTCCCATTTATTTTTGACGTATTAGAAATGTTGCGTACAGTTACTTTGAACTTTTTGGATAGTTCCTGGTCATGATCAGAAAAGTTCTTCAGCTTGCACTCACATGAAGATCTAAAAAAAGAGTAATTACAAGTGAAGGAGTAAAGTTTAACGGTGAATCGACATTAGGAATGGAACTCTTTGTTCGACTGGACAAGTAAGAGGGATGGTATCAGCCAAGACCTGCTTAAACCATCTATCGTGGTCAACATTCGCTTCAAACGAGCTTGAAAAATCACAGAAAATCGTACCTCACTGTTACCATGCATTGTGTGAAATTAACGAACCGTTTCAGAATAGACCAAAGGGCGATTACCGATAGATGAAAGAAAAATGTATTGTCAGAAGTGGGATTCGAACCCACGCCCACAGAAGTGGACTGCGACCTGAACGCAGCGCCTTAGACCGCTCGGCCATCCTGACATGAAGCCCAAGATAGTCAAGCTGTATTGAGATCGCTGCCACCTCAGTTTAGGCAGCACTTTCTCTCGCTTGTGGGCGGTATGTCGGTATGACAGCCGGCCGCAGGTTGGGGTGTCGGTGTGATGTAGGGTGGGGGGTTAGGCAAGAGGCAGGGCCGCTGAGGGCAAGGACTGGGCGCGGGGTAAGATCTGTGTTTGGCCTCTTCTGCAAAAAATAGCACCAGATTTTGTTGCTATTTTGAAAGAAAGGTTTGACATGTTTTAAACATAATGTAAATTCGAGGATATTTGAACTAAAAAAAAAATACTCATTGGGATGAAATGTAGAATACATACTATTCTTATTAAACACCAAGCGTATCTTCATAAATGGCATCGATCCGTGCTCGATAGTGTACAGAACCAATATGTTCCAAAAAAGTCGGGCGTGAAAGTGCGGCTTTGCAGGAGGTCATAGGGACTGATGTCACCGTAGTTTTGCCCCTTCATTCCCCAAACCAACCAATAACCAAATGGTCATATTTGCAGGGGGCTATTTATCACAGAGATAAGAGTTAACTGTTTTCGATAGCGCTCTGCCTAGCGACCATTTACATATCTATTGGAAGAATTGGCATACTGTAACTATCTTACAGTGCAGGTTAAAATATAAACATTACACATTTTCTCCAGCCCAGGCAAATTGAGGAAGTTGGTTTGTTCTTCTGCGTTAGATGTGTTCTAGGGTAGACCTTAGGCGGCTTATAACAGTACCATTTGTTAATAGGCGATTCCTGAGAAAACCCCGAGAAACCATTTTTCTGGGTACGAAAAATACCAGTTGTGGGAATGGCCACTTCTGTAATCTCTGTTCATGACAAATCGACGAAAATTTTACCATATTTTCTTAAGATGATATTCTAGGGAAACTTCGCTAACTCTTTTGATATCATTATCCGTTACCAAGACCGTAATATTCGTAATATCCGGTGTGAGACGTAACTGTAGTTTTAACTGTCATCGTGGACACATGACGAGGGTTCTAGAGTAATTGCAGGGGTTCTGAGGTGATCAAGCTGTTATTCATCAGAATTTTTTCACCAATAAAACTTTATGACGCACTGTCTCTGTATAACGCCTATACAAATGTACCCTAAGTAGTACTGCAATAATAAAACAGGGCAAAATCGAGTCTTAACATGCCTAAAAAGAACGTAAAATGACTCTCAAAAATTACATACAGCTGGAAAGACTGCAGATTCAGTAAAATATTTGTAATCACATTTTTGCTCTTTTATGATACAAATAATAAGCCGAGTATTATCGATGAATTGAGATCGGTGAGCAAAATATTGAGAAAGAGGCAAAGCAAAATATTTCGTGTTAACCTTATCTTATGCGCACTTTTTGTTTTGTTTTTTATCTATGTCAAAGTAAATAAATGTGTATGTGTATATAAATAAACTGTCAAAACTTTCCTGAGTTATAAACTCGTTTTATATATGCTGCATACGCTTCTGCAGCAGGGAAAAGAAGGAAAGCAGCGGAAAAAGGCTGCAGCCAGAGCACAAAAGGACGAATATGTTCCTCTTGAAAAGACTCTGACAAAAAGTGGCAGCAGCTGCCTGAGTCCTCATACTGCCTTCCTCGCCAGAAAATTCTGGCATGCGAATACCGTATATTTCGCGCTTTTTTGTGCTGAAAGACAGCAGTAGAGAGTCAGTGCGGTGGAAGAGAGAGGAGGCAGTGCCAAATGGGGAGAGAAAGTGAGCGGAGACTATACTATGATGGGCAGGAGAGAGAGAGAGTGGCAGCGAAAAAGAAAGGGAGATGAAATGAAGACAATAAAAGTGACAGCCAAAGAGAGAGGAGACAGTGATGGTCAGTGAAAGACAGTGGCAGTAAAACAGAAAAAGATATGGGTGGGGACAGAAGCAGCGGGAGGAAAAGAGAGAGGAGACAGTAGAAATGAAAAAGAGGGATGAGTGGCCACCATACATAGGAATTGGGAGGGGGTCGGTTTCTGGATCTTCCCAGATGGGCCAACTTTAACATTTAGGTATAGAGGATGGTGCATGTTCGGATCGAAATTTAAAGCACTTGATAATAGGAGAAAATGTAACCCCTCCTACCCCCCACCCATAGCACTTTTTTGCTGCCGAGGTATGGTGGAGACAGTGGCAGTGGCAAAGAAAAACAAAAAGTGGCAGTGTAAGCGAGAGAGGAGACAGTAGCACTGGGATATACTGTAAATCTGTGGGAGAAAAATGAGACAGAAGGAGAGAGGCATACAAAGAGGTAGTGAGAGGCAAATATTGAGTATGAAGGCTTCACTACAGAGAGAGATTTGATGAAAGGATTTAGAATGTTCTGTGTTAAAAGTGCGTGAATTTATTTGCATGCCGAAATTTTGCATAGCTGATCAGAGACAGTTTTTAACACGGGCCCGAGTGCTACAGTTTTTAACACGAGGCCGAGTGCTACAAGACCATCCTGCCTCAGCTACAGTCATAGGAAGAATGAAAAAGATGCGCATAGCTACACATACATTGAGAAACAAGCACCATATTTTAAGCTCGTATATCTTTTTCAGGAATTGTAATGGTCCCAAAGAAATGATTAAAACCGCGCGCCGGCCGAAGTGGCCGTGCGGTTAAAGGCGCTGCAGTCTGGAACCGCGAGACCGCTACGGTCGCAGGTTCGAATCCTGCCTCGGGCATGGATGTTTGTGATGTCCTTAGGTTGGTTAGGTTTAACTAGTTCTAAGTTCTAGGGGACTAATGACCTCAGCAGTTGAGTCCCATAGTGCTCAGAGCCATTTGAACCAAAACCGCGCGCCGGACTGACGTGAGACTCGAAGTCGGGACCTTTGCCCTTCGCGGGCAAGCGCTCTACCGACCTTTTTTTTTTTAATCACATTTTGTTTCGTAATTGATCGTTGTATTTGTTCGGGGCGGACGTCCTATGACACTTGTGGAAGTTCATCATTGATAGATTAACTCAGATTTTTTTATTACAGAGGGCCTGCTAACTCTCTGACTGAACACGCTTTTTTATTTTTTAAACATTTATTTAAGAAACAATGTTACACATCCCAAACACATACTAGTACATGTACTAACCATGCACCCATGTTATACATGAAATGATTTAAACAAAAACAGTTTGATCATTCCAGTTATGCTGATGTTAAAGAAATACAACAGAAGATTGTATTACTGACGAAATTACCAGAAACGCCGACTGACGTACCCAAGCACGATGTACAACCCTCCTCACAGTTTCAATTTTGCCGGTACCTAGTCTCCTTCTAAACTTCAGAAGAGCTTCTGTGAAGTTCGGAAGGGAGAAGACGAGGTACTGACAGAATTGAAGCTGTGAGGAGAGCTTGTGAACCGTGCATGGGTAGCTTAGTCAGTAGCGCACTTCCTCTAAAAGGGAAAAGGTCCCGAGTTCGAGTCTCGGTCTGGCGCACAGTTTTAATCTGCCAGGAAGTTTCATATCAGCGCTTACTCCGCTGCAGAGTGAAAGTCCCAGTGGGGAATATATTCAAAGTTCGAAGGATGCGATATTTTCATATGTTTTAATTTCTTCTTCTAAAAATGAAAGGACCAATCACACGATCTTCCATCAAACAGCATCAGACATTAACTATGGGAGAGTCTCGTTGATGCTGAATAACTTCATGTGGATGCACTTCCCCCCAGATTCTACAGTTATGACGATTAACTGTTCTACTGACATGAAATGTAGCCTCATCAGAAAAGAGTTGCTCTACAGTGCACTGCACTCACGCCTGGACTGAACTGAGGGAACAGAGGAAATAAACAGCACTGGTGCCGTCTCAAGGTCAAGCAGACCTGTCTATGCAGGGGAGCCAAACTTGGAAAGTTGATGAATCAAACGCCACAAACCAGAATAGTGTATGTCACTTTATACAGATTCGAGGACACATTAAAACTACGAAGTTCTTTTTCAAACACAATGTACATAAGAAACCGAAGCACGGCACTGTTCATGTACGTGAAGCATCACCACATGGGAACCTTTATTACCAAAACAACTGTCGAAACGTCAGGATATAGACTTCTAACTTTCCCGTCTGGCCTGACATTTAAACACTAAACTTTCGCGACGGCTAAAGATCATAGGATGTACACTCCTGGAAATTGAAATAAGAACACCGTGAATTCATTGTCCCAGGAAGGGGAAACTTTATTGACACATTCCTGGGGTCAGATACATCACATGATCACACTGACAGAACCACAGGCACATAGACACAGGCAACAGAGCATGCACAATGTCGGCACTAGTACAGTGTATATCCACCTTTCGCAGCAATGCAGGCTGCTATTCTCCCATGGAGACGATCGTAGAGATGCTGGATGTAGTCCTGTGGAACGGCTTGCCATGCCATTTCCCCCAGGCGCCTCAGTTGGACCAGCGTTCGTGCTGGACGTGCAGACCGCGTGAGACGACGCTTCATCCAGTCCCAAACATGCTCAATGGGGGACAGATCCGGAGATCTTGCTGGCCAGGGTAGTTGACTTACACCTTCTAGAGCACGTTGGGTGGCACGGGATACATGCGGACGTGCATTGTCCTGTTGGAACAGCAAGTTCCCTTGCCGGTCTAGGAATGGTAGAACGATGGGTTCGATGACGTTTTGGATGTACCGTGCACTATTCAGTGTCCCCTCGACGATCACCAGTGGTGTACGGCCAGTGTAGGAGATCGCTCCCCACACCATGATGCCGGGTGTTGGCCCTGTGTGCCTCGGTCGTATGCAGTCCTGATTGTGGCACTCACCTGCACTGCGCCAAACACGCATACGACCATCATTGGCACCAAGGCAGAAGCGACTCTCATCGCTGAAGACGACACGTCTCCATTCGTCCCTCCATTCACGCCTGTCGCGACACCACTGGAGGCGGGCTGCACGATGTTGGGGCGTGAGCGGAAGACGGCCTAACGGTGTGCGGGACCGTAGCCCAGCTTCATGGACACGGTTGCGAATGGTCCTCGCCGATACCCCAGGAGCAACAGTGTCCCTAATTTGCTGGGAAGTGGCGGTGCGGTCCCCTACGGCACTGCGTAGGATCCTACGGTCTTGGCGTGCATCCGTGCGTCGCTGCGGTCCGGTCCCAGGTCGACGGGCACGTGCACCTTCCGCCGACCACTGGCGACAACATCGATGTACTGTGGAGACCTCACGCCCCACGTGTTGAGCAATTCGGCGGTACGTCCACCCGGCCTCCCGCATGCCCACTATACGCCCTCGCTCAAAGTCCGTCAACTGCACATACGGTTCACGTCCACGCTGTCGCGGCATGCTACCAGTGTTAAAGACTGCGATGGAGCTCCGTATGCCACGGCAAACTGGCAGACACTGACGGCGGGGGTGCACAAATGCTGCGCAGCTAGCGCCATTCGACGACCAACACCGCGGTTCCTGGTGTGTCCGCTGTGCCGTGCGTGTGATCATTGCTTGTACAGCCCTCTCGCAGTGTCCGGAGCAAGTATGGTGGGTCTGACACACCGGTGTCAATGTGTTCTTTTTTCCATTTCCAGGAGTGTATTTCACAGCTTTAAACATGATCTTGAGATACGTTCAATCCATAGCATCTGGAGTGGCGTCCTTGTAGCCGACGTTATGCTAGGTCGCACTAAAATTACGGAATATGAGTACATCAGCATATATAGTCCGCTACCCACCTAGCGGTGCATGGCGGAGGGCACAATTCGCGCCAAAGTCATATTTCCCCATCTCTGTTCCACTCGAGGATCGCGCGAGGGATAAACGACTATCTGCACGCCTCAGTACGAGCTCTAATTTCTCTTATCTTTGAATGGTGATCAAAGCACGATTTGAAAGTTGTTGGTAGTAATACGTGCTCTTCATCCTCGGTTAAGATCGGATTTCGGAATTTAGTGAGCAGCCCCTTCCGTTTAGCGCGCCATCTATCTGCAAGTGTGTCGCACTTCAAACTTTCTATGAGATTTGTAACGCTCTCGCGAAGGCTAAATGTACTAGTCACGAATCTTGCCGCTCTTCTTTGGATCTTCTCAGTCTCTTGAATCAGACACAATTGGTAAGGGTCCCATACAGACGAACAATACTCTAAGACTAAGATTGTAAACTATTTCCTTTGTTGAAGGACTGCATCGCTTCAGCATTCTACCAATAAACCGCAATCTAGAGTTTACATTACCTGCTAACTGCGTAATCTGATCATTCCATTTGACATCATTTCGAATAGTCACACCCAGATACTTGACTGATGTTACCGCTTCCAAAGACTGGGCATATATTTTGTACTTTTACATTAATGGGGATTTTCGCCTTGTTACACTTACTGATATTGAGAGATAACTGCCAGTCATTACACCACGCATTTATTTACTGCAAATCCTTATATAAGTCGTAAAACGCAACGGACCTATTACGCTGCCCTGGGGCACACCTGGAGTTACGCTTGTTTCCGTTGAAGTCACCCCGTTCAGGATGACATACTGCTCCCTGTCTGTTATAAAACTTTCTATCTAACCGCATATGACATCGGATAGACCTTAAGCGCGCACTTTTTGGAGCAAGGGACAGTGAGGAACTGAGTCGAACGCATTTCGGAAGTCGAGAAATATGGCATCAACCTGGGAGCCGGTATCTGGAGCCTGTTGTATATCGTGCACAAAGACGTCCAGCTGGGTCTCGCATGACCGCTGTTTCCTAAAGCCGTGCTGGTTTCTGCAGATAAGCTTCTCAGAGTCTAGAAAGGTCATTATGTTTGAACACAAAATACGTTCCATGATTCTACAACAAATCGGTGTCAGTGAAATTGGCCGGTAATTATGTCCATCCGATTTTCTATCCTTTTTGTAGATTGCTATGACCGGGGCCTTCTTCCAGTCCCGTGGAACTTTCCGCTGTTCCAATGATCTCTGATAGATGATGGATAAGAATGGTGCTATATTTGTAGCATAGTCAACATAAAATCTTACGGGAATACCGTCTGGGCCAGATGCCGTCATGGCGTCTAAGGATCTTAACTGTTTTACAATCCCAGATACACTAAACACTGCATCAGCCATTCTTGCGTTTGTTCGATAATTGAGAGGGGGAAGGGTGCTGCACACCTCTACCCTAAACGAGTTTTTGAAAGTTAGGTTTAGAATTTCGGCCTTCTGTTTGTCATTACTTACATTACCCGTACTGTCAGCAAGAGGAAGTATTGAATTATTTGTAGCGTTCATAGATTTTACGTCCGACCAAAATTTTTTCGGTTTATTTTTAGAATCTGCAGATAAAATATTGCTTTCAAATTCGTTAAAAGAATCTCTCATTGTCCTTCTGACAGCTGCTTTCATTTCGCATAATTTCTATTTGTCAGCGGGGCAGTGACTACGTTTAAAACGACTGTACAAAATTCTCTGCTTTCTCAGCAACTTCCTAATATGTTTGTTGCACCAAGGTAGATCCTTTCCCTTCCCTATATCTTTCTAGGCACATACTTCTCGAGCACATGGTGGACAATACGTGTAAGTTCCGACCAAAAATGCTCAATATCTTTGTTTACCGCAGTGAATGCTTGGAGCTGACTATGAAGACATTCATTAATGACACTTCTATTTGGCTTCCCAAACAAGAAAACTCTACGCTGTTTCTTTGTTTGTTTTTTTTTTTTCCTTGCAACTTCCACTGACAGAAGCCTCAATGACATGATGGTCGCTAATACCTGCTTCTAGATTAGCTTCCTCAAAAAGATCAGGTTTGTTTGTCGCCAAGATATCTAATATGTTCCCATCTCGAGTAGGTTTTCTAACCAATTGCTCAAGGTTGTATGTTGAGAGCGCTCCTAGAATAACTTCACATTAATCTTTGCTTCTGCCCCCTGTGATAAACGTGTAATTTTCCCAGTCAATGGATGCCAGATTTAAGTCTCCACATATTACTAATGGATAATTTGGATATTTATTTCCTATGTACTCAAAACTTTCCCTGAAACGCTCTGCGACGCTTGTATCGGATGCTGGTGGTCTATAAAAACATCCTAATACAATGGGCAATCCTTGTCTGATTGACAGTTTTATCTAGTTTATTTCACAGTCCGACACAGTATCGATCTCAACTGCGTTTAGACTGCTTTTAACCTCCCATGGCATCAGTCCTATCCTTCCTAAACATTGTCCAATTTGAGTTCAAAATTTCACTGCTTTTTATGTCTGTTTTCAAACAGCTTTCGGTACCTAATACAATATTGACATTGCTACTGTTTATTTCGGAGAGTAACTCGGGAATCTTGCTACAGACACCTCGACAATTTACTAACATGAGATTAAGCATATTTAAATCCTTTGGAATGGCCTGTTTAGGCGAATTAACAATTTTTACAGTTGGCACACCCACATCAGTGACTTGAACTGGTAATTTTTCAGGCCAACGGTTTGTTTCCCGTGGGGAGGGACCTAATCTAAAAAACTGCCATGTGCACGCCACAAGTACTGTGCTACCCATGTAGCTCCTTGCTGTGTGTAGTGCACCCCTGATCCATCGAGGAGCGTCCTACAATCTTCCACCCCATAGCGTAGGTCGAGGGATCTACAACCATTTTCGTCACAGAGTCGACGTAGCCTCTGGGTTAGATTCTCCACTCTACTCCAAACCAGAGGACCCCTGTCCGCCCTGGGTACGATGCTGCAGATCGTCAGCTTGGCTTCCACTCCTCGACAGATGGAGGCCGCCTTCGCCAATTTAGGCAGCCGTCGAAAGGACCCAAGGATTTCCTCGGAACCCCGACGACAGGCACCGTTGGTGCCGACATGTGCAACAATCTGCAGCTGGCTGCAGCCTGCACGCTCGATAGCCGCCGGAAGAGCCTCTTCCGCATCCCGGACAAGGCCCCCTGGCAAGCACACCGAGTGAACGTTGGACTTCTTCCCCACACTAGCCACTATGTTCCTGAGGGGCTCTATGACCAGCCTAACATTGGAGCTCTCAATAACTAACAAACCCTCACGTGGCTGTTCGGACCTTGCTGAAGGAGCAGCCACTATCCTGGCAGAAGGTGCATTCTGATCCGGCTCAACCTCCATCCCCAACATCAGATAGGACACTGAACCTATTAGCAAAGTGCAGCCCTCGCCTTGAGGCTCGAGACCTCGACACAGTCCGCCACCCACACTGAGGTGAGAGTGGGCCGGCCGGCCCAGTCGCACCTGAGGTCGGCTCAGTGGCAGAGAGCTGTGACATTCCCCCCTCCCCCCTCCTCCCCCCCCCCCCCCACATCTAGTACAGCAGAGGCTGCTCCAGGCACCCTATGCCCACCGCACCTCAAGGTGGCACTCTGGAGCTTGTTGGCTGTGGCCAACAAAGCTTCCAGCTGCGTCTGGACTGCGGCCGCACGCAACAGACACAGTCCCTATCCATCTAGTTAATAATTGATTTACTATAAAAACTTAAGGAAACCTACTGCCACACAAGGTTAACAGCTACACTCTAGTTGGCAGAAAGGACACTCAATAATGAAAATATAAATTTATGGTAGAAGCTAGATCCGGTGCTTATTTTCCTGCTAGGGGCTATTTAGTGAATACTAAAGAATGAGACAGTGATCTACAGTAAACTGCTAGGGAATCTCTAGTGAATATTATTAACGAATTAAACAGTGACCTACGGTAAGCCGCACCTCCCTCGTATCTGTAATTTAAACAAGCGTTTACGTACACGCGAAAGTCACCCATAAAACTATAAAAACTGCTACCTTAAATGTACCGAGTCTAAATGACACTAATAAACGTAAATAGTGAGTATTGTACACTGACACATGCAGGTACAAAACAAAACCTTTAGCTAACAATAAGAGCTCAGGTTGTAAAGCACAAATACGAACTGTACTTCATAGGAACCGATGAGGTTACAGTACACGATCACTAAAGCGCACATCAAGCTAAGGAATTTAAGCAGATGGCGAGGTGAGTTTTAGCTTTCTGCTAACTAAACCGTATGTAAGAAGGGCTCAGAAGTTGTATTGTAACACTGTATCGTAAATGAAAATTTCATTGTAATTTTGACAGAAGTTCTGTAGATGTTATAATGTGGGTTTTAATTTGATCACAGTCAAAGTTTCACTTACATTTCATAATTTTATTTTGTTATGTTGTTAAATCACTGTAACATCACCCATACGAACGGTAATCCCGATACTGTTAACAAAACGTAGACAAAAAGCACTTGAAGCTGAAGATTAAAAACTTGAAACGCTTCATACGATATTAATAAAATGATTTCCGACTGGTTACGGATTTCAGTTTGTTATAGCTTTTAAACAGTCGCACTAGGGGTACCATCAGAATGGCCACTTTGAAAGCGGTAAAGCACGCTTACACACTGTGTCGTTATCTTGTAGAAAGGCTTGGTATCGTTATTCGGGACACTTATGACAAACGCTTATTTCCTTGACCTTGTCACCATACGTGCCTCTCGTTGCGCGCTGATAACAGATAAACAGGTGTGGGAAAGATATCTGTACGAGAATATGCGTTCCAGCTGTATCTTTCGAAATCACCTATCACATAATGTACTAGAACTTTTATTCCGAATGTTGTCTTGTAAAAAAAAAAAAAAAAAAAAAAAGACCGCAGATCAAATCAAATACGTTTTGAAGGGCTTCGCTATAATACACTTTTGCAAGGTAGATTTGGCAGTATGTCGTTGAGTTAGTCAAACGATAGCGCTAATTTGAGGGAAAAAAAGAATAATGTACCCAACGGAATGAGCGTTCAGGAAGTACTTCCCAGTAAATGTGAAACATCTTGCCTTCTGTGGGCACACAATGTGTTTAATGGTAACATTCAAACATCGTTAACGATTCCAAAAACGGACCGAGGGTCGACGCTGGGAGGCATTGCAAGTGCACTCAAGTGTACGCTCCCCCCCCCCCCCCCTCCCAAAAAAAATAAAAATAAATAAATAAATAAATAAAATAGCCGTCATCTCCCTACGCGTCACGGATGCCTACGATTTAAACTAAATGTATTCCTTAACTCTTGAGGTGCGGTCTCTCAGATCGCGAGAAAATTTCGGACTCTCTCACCAAGGTTCGTTCTGGCAGAATACTTCTGTAACCCCATCCTCCATCTTCCCTAAATCGCCAACGCTAAAATGTTTTCATGTCGGTTACATTATCGGCTTCTTTGTTGTTGACGTGCGTTGGGCTCTCTTAGACCGCGCATCGTTAATTACGTAACTACGTGTTCCCTTCAGTACAAATGTGTTCACAAGTACATGTCAGTTTTAATGATCGCAAATTTGATGTAACTGTTGGTCGGTGGATGCAGGAAGATGTCAGTGACACAGATCTAGAAATATAACGAAAAAGATGTCGATTTTGCCACATCCATTGATCACAATTCTTTTAGCGAAAGAGAGGATCATTCAGAGGAAGATATTCAGGACAGGTTTTTTTTTTCAGTAAAATACAGGAAGTGTTGGTTAAAATCAAATGTGTTGTGAGCGGTGGTAAAGAAAAATGCTGATCCCAGCACTGAAGTCAGTTTAAAAAAAATGGCTCTGAGCACTATGGGACTCAACTGCTTTGGTCATCAGTCCCCTAGAACTTAGAACTAATTAAACCTAACTAACCTAAGGACATCACACACATCCATGCCCGAGTCAGGATTCGAAACTGCGACCGTAGCAGCAGCGCGGCTCCGGACTGGAGCGCCTAGAACCGCACGACCACCGCGGCCGGCTGAAGTCAGTTTCGCACTTTCATTTTGTACCTATCAAGTGCAATTGTTATGTGTAAATTTAAACCATAGAATTAAGTTTTGTGTCAAAAATGGCTCTGAGCACTATGGGACTTAACAGCTGTGGTCATCAGTCCCCTAGAACTTAGAACTACTTAAACCTAACTAACCTAAGGACAGCACACACACCCATGCCCGAGGCAGGATTCGAACCTGCGACCGTAGCAGTCGCACGGTTCCGGACTGCGCGCCTAGAACCGCGAGACCACCGCGGCCGGCTTGTGTCAAAACTTACTTGTCACAGAGATAATATAATTAATCAGAATATAAAATTTAGTTCTGTAATTGTTTGTTTAGTTTTCTATTTTAAAAAATCTCAAAAGTGTGGATTCTGTGTGATGAAAAGTAGAGTACTTTGGGGTGTTTAAAGAACAGTTAAATGATTTAGAGATGAATTTTATACAATTTAAATCAAAATTTTCAAATGATTGTAGTAACCTCGTGAGCTAAGAGTTAAATATATAATGTTTTAATGCAATAATTTATGTACATCACTGCTTACTGCATGGCTTTAGCAGAGTGGTTCCCAATCTTTCTGAGACTGTTACCTCTGAGCGCAGTTAAATATTATCTCCCCCAACTCTCCTCAACATTACAACTCCTCCTCAGTAAAGAAAGCTGACTGTCCAAATTGAGGGAGACACCTGTTACAAAACACGATTCCTCTGCAACACTAATCTCCCTGGCGGCATTTGGATTCAACTGCACCTGCAGCTCCGTTTCAGATCAATCAAGTGAAAATGGCTGCTCTATGCTTACCGTTTGTAAACGGCTTCATTGTTGGCCACCTTACTTCTGAACTGGCAGCAGACACTGGAAGAATTAGGCTACCAACGCTCTGTGTCTCACCACTGCCATTAGTAATAACAATAATAATACTGTATCGACCTACAGCAGTGCAGTAGCCATTACATAGTTACTGTTGATCTGTGCTGTCAATTGGTTCATTTATTGTTGCAAAGTGAATGATGAAGCAATTTGTGGTCTGTTGTGGGAACCACCCACAGCTTGGAGAAGGGATTTCTATGAGAAATTTGAGCATATCTGTTGTGTATGTCTCAGTTTTACTAACATAAATGCATGGTACGAAGTACAGAGTGTATGCGTAGTGGGTTGACTATGTGAGAAAGATTTTGTTTCTACATTCGTTTCACAAGTTGTAACTTCCACAACACTGCGCCACGTGCCAATGCTAGAACTCGAAAAAACCTAATTATTGATAACCTTCATAATCAGTAAGGCCCCGATTTTAATTACCTAAAAAACAGTGAAATATGCAAGCATTTATGACCTAAAACTTACATAAATATGACCATAAAAAATAAAATATGACTTAATAGAAGTTTATTTAAAGCATTCTTGTTTGTTTATTTAATTTTTTATTCACCATAAAGTAATACAAAATTCACTTCTCAAAATATTGTAAGTATAGTTCTTTTTTTCTCTAGGGTTTGTGGATAATTTGCACCTATTTTTTGAATGTCTGACTTTTATTTTCTAAACGCAAAGTACAGTGAAAAGATCATCTATCGAAACAGTAAAACAATGTTTTTATTTCTACATAGTATTTAAAGCGTTTCACGTTATTTAATACCATATGTCAATCTTAAGTATCTGCAAAGTTGCACTGGATCACAAGGTGCATTTTCAGGTTTTCCATTGTCAAAGACCTACAGTTGTCGCTGAGGATAGTTTTGTGCCTGGAAAAGCTCCTCTTCACTTCACAAGACTTCACTAGAGCGTATTTGAAGGCAGCCAGGTCACTGGAGTTCAGCTTTGTTTCATTATCTTCAAATATTGCGGCAGTCCCTGACAGACTGTCACTAATTTTGCACAGTGTAGAATATCCAGGATTCCGTTGGAGAACACTTTGCAATTTGGTTTTCACTTTGTTAGCCACATGACCACGAGCTCGACCCAACTCACTCTGCACATGTTACACAATACCCAAGGGACTCACATAGCTGAGTGCCAACAGCTTTCAGTCCTTTGATGGCTTTTGATATCACTGAAAAATTGGCGTTGATGTATGCCAAGTTTCGAGACAATGTATCTGTAAAAACTTCTTTCACAATGTTGATAGCACTTCATTCATTGCTAGCAAGCTCACAGAAGATTGTATTTATTTGAGTGTAGTTGGTGCAGTAATACTCAGCAGCATTAAGCCAAGAACCCGATCGTGTAAGAACAGGTTTAGGTGGGAGGGACGTTGAAGGTGCTTGTTCCTTGAATTTCTGCACCCGCAGCGGAACCTTCACGTAGATTTTCTTGCCACAGGAAATTAATTTGTCCACGTCAGGGTAATTTTATCGCACCTCTTCGGCAACTCTGTGCAACGCATGTGCAAGGCAAGTGGCGTACATCATACTGGGGTAGAGAATCTGAAGCCCTTTGGCTGCTTTAGCCATATATGAAGCATCATCTGTTACAAGCAGCAAAACGTTGTCTCTTTTCACGCCATCCGGCCGCAGTAGCTTCAGAGAGTTGTCAAACAAAATAGCAATCGTCGAATTGTTTATCGAGAGCTTCACACGTTAGCAGGAACATATCTCCAGGGCCATCAACTTTTAGAACACCAACAACAACATTTACAATATATCGCCCACTAATATCCGTAGTTTCATCTATCGACAGCCAGATCTTTGGCTCAGCAATAGTAATTCGTATTTTGTTGAGCACATCATTGTAGCATACGGATAAATAGTTCTTTCTCTGTGTAGATTCATCTGGAACTGAATGTGTTGTGTACTTCTCCAAGAACCATCTGAAGCATGGATTCTTCAGCATTTTCAGTGGGATGCTGCAGGACACCATCATCTCACACAAATCCTTGCAGAATGATTGCACGGTTGACGATTGACCTGTCTGTTCAAATAACAGCGTTTGCCTGCTGTTATTTTCAGCACTTCGTTTCACACAGCTGCTGTGTTTAGCGGTATTACACTGTTGTTGCACATTAAAGCGCTTTTCTGTACTAACTTTAACTTCACACAGTTTACAAAATAATATTTTCCCATCAGTACTAAAGAACTTCTCTCCAAATTCTCGAACATATCTTCGCAACTTCACGCTGTCGAAACACTTTGTTTAGGCATGTTGAACAAGGCAAAGGCTGTATCCAAACTGGTTACTGGGAACACCTGTGCGACTGCGATGATTATTACGGCAGAAGCCGCCTTTGTTGGCTCTGATAGCGTATTGTCGACTCTGCGCAACAATGTTTTATGTTGGCGAAACGACTGTTGTGGTACACCGATTGTCTGTTACAGTCCTGACAAGGGAACCTCCCCATCGCACCCCCTCAGATTTAGTTATAAGTGGGCACAGTGGATAGGCCTTGAAAAACTGAACACAGATCAATCGAGAAAACAGGAAGAAGTTGTATGGAACTATGAAAAAATAAGCAAAATATAGAAACTGAGTAGTGCATGCAGACGATAGGGAACAACAAGGATGATGTGACCTGAGGAGCACCGTGGTCTCGTGTTTAGCGTGAGCACCTATGGACCGAGAGGTGCTCGGTTCAACTCTACCCTCGAGTAAAAAGTTTAATTTTTTGTTTTCAGACAATTATCAAAGTTCAGGCACTCACACATCAATTTCGCTCTCCAAAATTCCAGGACATGTTCAGATTTGCTTGGAAATATGCGGGATTTGACGGTCTACGCAAGGAAAAATTTGAAAACGTTAAAAACATATGTTTTGACAGAGCACAGGGAAAACTGTACGACTGTGAAACTGTTGCATTCATTTGTTGCAGTTTGTGTGACAAACTCTTATGTTTTCATCACTTTTTTGGGAGTGATTATCACATCCACAAGAAAACCGAAATCGGGCAAGGTAGAAGAATCTTTTTACCCATTCGCCAAGTGTGCATGTTAGGTGGGTCGACAACATATTCCTGTCATGTGACGCACATGCCGTCACCAGTGTCGTATAGAATATATCAGACGTGTTTTCCTGTGGAGGAATCGGCTGATCAAATGTTTTCAGTTCCTATTGGAGAGGCACGTCCTTTCGTCTACTAATCGCACGGTTTTGCGGTGCGGTCGCAAAACACAGACACTAAACTTATTACAGTGAACAGAAACGTCAATGAACGAACGGACAGATCATAACTTTGCGAAAATAAAGAAATTAAAATCTTCTCTTCTCATCTGCTCTTTCCAGAACCACTTCGTTTGTGACCTTGACGATACATTTGATTTTGAGCATGCGCCTATAGCACCACATTTCAAAAGAATTTTGCTTCTGGTCTTCCTCTGTCCCGAGAGTCCATGTTTCACACCCATAGCATGCCACACTCCACACATATGACTTCAAAAATCTTTTCCTGATTTCAAGGCTGATGCTCTTGGATGTTAAGATGTTTTTCTTCTCGTTAAAAGCAGCCTTTGCTTGAGCAATTCTACTTCTCACTTCTGCCTTGCTCCTCCCATCCCTAGTAATATTACTGCCCAGATAAGTAAATTTATCAACTTGTTCAAGCAGTTCATTGCCTACATGAACTTGGACTTTCACTTGATCTTTTTTGTCGCATGCCATTACTTTTGTTTTTGCTTTATTAATTCTCATATTATGTTCTTCCCCCATAACTTTATCCATTCTATTAAGTAGGACTAAAAGATCTTCTTCACTTTCAGCTAGGGCAGCTATATTATCGGCATATCTTATCGTATCTATTCGTTGGCCATGAATTACTACACATGTCTGTGAATTTTCCCTTACTTTTTTCAGCACCTCTTCAATGTATAGGTTAAAGGTAACAGGGGATAGTGCTCAACCTTGTCGGACACCTTTCCGTATCTGCACCTCTTCTTGTTTTGTCCGTTCACGGATAACTGCTGTCTCGTTTTTGTACAGGTTCCATGTCATTTTTCTATCTTTATAGTCTATTCCTACTTTTTTGAGTATCTCAAACATCTTATCCCATTCAGCATTATCAAGGACTTTCTCTACATCTACGAAAGCTATGTATGTTGTCAGGTTCTTATCTAGTCGTTTCTCTATTATTAGTTTTAGAGCAAATATTGCTTCTCTGGTTCCTCTGTCTTTACGAAATCCAAAATGGTCTTCGGAGAGTGTAGCTTCGACTTTTTGTTTTATGCGCTTTAGGATAATTGAGGTTGCTATTTTAGAGGCGTGAGTAACTAGGCTGAACGTCCTATAATTTTCACATCTTGTAGCATTTCCGTTTTTGGAAAGGGGATCATAATGTCTGTAGGAATTTTACCCTGCTCGTACATGTTGAAAACAAGATTACACAACTCCTGATTCAGTTTTGCTCCTCCAGATTTCAGAAGTTCAGCTGGGATACTGTCTATACCAGGCGATTTGTTGTTTTTCAATTTTTGCAGAGCTACTTCAAACTCTTCCTTTAATATAGGTTCACCTATGTTGTGTACATCTACTTCTGTTTCTTCTTCCATGATGTTTTCAGACAGTTCTGGTCCGCTGTACAGTTTTCCTATTTATTGTTTCCATCTTCTTGCAACTTCATCATCGTCATCCAACATATTGCCATTTTCATCCATCACAGCCCTACACTTGTTTCTTCTGTCTCCAAAGAAATGTCTCACACATTTATAGGCCTTGTCAATATTTCCCTTTCTCATGTTGTCCTCAACTGAAATACAGAGATCATCAAGGTATTTTTCTCTTGCTTGTTTTGCCTCTCTGTTGATTCTGTTTTTCAGACTCTTGTATTTCTCTTGGTCTTCCCTCTTCACAGATTTTTTTAATTTACTTCTTTCTTCCATCATATTTAGTAGGTCATTAGTGATCCATTCCTTCCTTTTCTCTGTCCTTTCTCTTCCTATTACTTCTTCTGCTGCTTCTAAAATACCAGTTTTTATTTTTTCCCTGCTGCTTAGGATGTCATTGCTGCCCTCTGTATTTGTTTTCTTGTCTGTTTCTAGTTGATAGTGCTTCAGTGTATTTTCATTTTTTAGGTTTGTCAAATCCTATTTACATGTACTTCTTTTTTTAATGTTCTTGAATTTTAGTTCAGTCGTCATCATAACGAGTATGTGGTCACTTTCCACATCACAGCCTGGATATGATCCGCTGTCCTTAACTTGGTTTTTAAATCTTTGCTTCACTAATGTTAAGTCAATTTGATATCTGTTAAAGTCACCAGGGATTCTTCGAGTATATCTTCTTCTTGGATGACGATTAAAGAAGGTATTTGTAATGCAAGTTTATTTCTTTCGCAGAATTCTACACGTTTATCCCCTCTTTCATTTCTTAATCCTAATCCAAAGTTCCCTGCCACACCCTCTTCTTTACCTTCCCCAACAGACAGAAAACGTGATACAGTCTTATTTCCGTTCGTAAATGCATAACAAACAGAAAAATAAATTACGTTTTACTGTTTGCGGATGACAAGTTGTATATTGTGTAGCAGAATAGCTACCAAAATAAATGGACAATAACATCACATAAGGTATGTTAACTAATGCTTACACCCACTTTTCGCCAATTAAGTTATAAATGCAACTTCTACAAAATGTTGTAAACAACACAAATGTTAATATGTAATAACAAATTAACAGTTAAAAATAAAAAATTGAACCCACTGGCGATAGCACAAAAGTGCTGAAACATGTATGGGTGAAACAAAACAAAAAAGGTGTCTTGCATAAGGCGGAACTTCTCATCCCATTTTCTTAACAAGCACGGAGACAACAAGAAGAACTACACCACAAGATGTAAAGTTACTGTGACTTACGTTGTGTAAAATGTGTATATATTGCATTGTAAAGTTACTATCGTTTATGTTGTGGTGTGAGTAGAGAGGATGACTTTCTGTCCTATCGTGAGGGAAGTATAGATTCAGCACATCGATTACTGCGAGGGTATGAGAGAGATTCCTTACATGGAAAATTATGTGCACTATAGATACTGAGATTTGTTCCAGAAGCACAGTAGTCAATAGGAGACATTACCTGTTCATTGCTTGGTGTCAGACTGTAGCAGCAATCGCAATATTTACTTTTAGTTACACCTTTTAATATCTTCCTGGCTTTCAATATTCTTGTGAGTCTCATATGTATTTGACATATGTAATGCACTTCGTGGGGTTTAGTTGTCGGTGCAATATAGCGATCAGTGTAAAATAGTTGTTTGTCATTGAAAGTCACATCTGCAGAAAGAAAGAAAGAAAAGGCGCACATTGCTTCCACACCAGCTGCATCAGTAATTCGATAAGAGCCAATCATAATGCTCGATTCATCCTTTGCGTTGGGATATAGGAGTCTCTAAATGGTGGTGAGAACGTTTGCGTATATTGAAAGCATGAAGGGTATCACGTTAGGACGTCTGGGAAGAGTGTATTCGTCGTTATTCTGCGCTATCTTCGTCGACTGGTTCTGTTAGGGAAAGAATTTCCGTGCATACAAGCTGAGACATCACGAAAACTCCTGCAAAAGTGCAAGTTAAGTATTTCTGGGGCACTATGCAATATACTAGAGTTCAACTTTTAGATAGCCATGTGGCTTCAGTATAACATTGAGAATGTTGTTAGATGCACTTGTGATGGTATGTAGCTATGTGCAGCGATGCATCAGCCACACGTCACGCATCGACCATTACAATCGCTAGGGAGAAAGCAGCTTGTGCTATTCCGGAACGGATTTCTGCAGTGTCGCTCAGCAATAAGCTCTTTGCTGGACCGCAGATAGAGGGAGGGTTCATGCCAGCAGCGGTGAACATGCGCGTGCAGCCCACCTTGGAGCGTCTGCGCTTTGTATATAGGTCTTTGCTCCCGTTCGGTAGCGTCTTCAACAGTGCCTAGGTGAACATGTATTCCAAGAGGAATTTCTCAGGTGTTGGGCATGAAAGGGATACCCCCACCTCACGCATGTGGGACCAGAACAGGCGCCTGTGTATGTGGTTTGGCAGCTGATGGCACTGTCCCTTCGCAGGGTTGTTGGTGCATCCCGACTTCTGGGAGTGTGTGCGGTCCAATGGACAGAGGGTGGTGGGCAGTGTCGGTATGCGTCTGTTACATTATTTTGAAAGTGGGTCTGTAGGCTGTGCTGTGCGCTTTTTGGACAGTTTACAAGTACTGAGTGTGTCTACACATCACTGTGCTGCATTATTTAGGAGCAGTTTGCAGGTCTGTACTGAAATTATTTCGTCAAGTTAGGAGTTGTTTGCGTGCCTGCAGAGCGTTATTTAGGAGTAGTTTAAGGTCTGCAAACTGTCTATTGTGACCCAAAGCATGTGTTTTGTATCAGTGTGATAAATATACTCCATCCCTAAATAAATTGTTCCAAAATAAATAAAGTACACTCCTTCCTGGTCAATCTGTGAGACATCAAAACTAGATCGAGCTAGCGACCATACGTCTAAATTTTGAAAATATTGTAAACACAGAGCGAAAGTATGCATCGTCACTAGTTTTTAGTTAAAATATGCAATAACCAGTAAAGAGGAGTCGAATATGCAAATGGATATGCAAGATGCAAATGCATATAATCCAGTCGTGTTTCGTGTCCGGTGTGTCGTGAGCGAATGCAGTCTGGAATAAGCAACTGACCAGGTCCACGCCACACACGTGTGCGTCCATCACCCGCACACAGACAAAAATTATTCGCTTTAGTGACGACAATACAGCGCCGCTCTGCTCTCCAGTCAACTATTTTAAGACACTCAGCATGCACACTCCCTGGTACAACTGAACACCGTACATTAAGGTGTTGCATTTTTCCCGGTAGGGTGTATTGGTTCAAATGGCTCTGAGCACTATGGGACTCAACTGCTGAGGCCATAAGTCCCCTAGAACTTAGAACTACTTAAACCTAACTAACCTAAGGACAACACACACATCCATGCCCGAGGCAGGATTCGAACCTGCGACCGTAGCGGTCGCGCGGTTCCAGACTGTAACGCCAGAACCTCTCGGCCACCAGCGGCCGGCGGTAGGGTGTATTAGAATTACTACAGTATAGAGTACAACTTCATCTATTTGCCAGCCATTACATCTATGTTATTCATTTTTTACAAAATGTAGACACAATTACATCAGTTTCTAAGCAGACTGGGGCCTCATTTAGTTTGGCCACCCTGTACCTCCAACGGACTTTGTTCGCCACTGCCCCTCACGTAAGCAACAGAAAACTACCGGTATTAAACGTAGCCTGTAATTTCTAGAAGCTTTTGCCATTTCAGAGACTCTCATTTTGATGCTACCATTCTTGATTCTCAGAAAGTTAGCTGTAAACTTTGTCAAGTGATATATGTAGAAATATAAATGCTTTTACCAAAATGTATTTTGAGGGTTTGATCTCCTGTTCTTTGGATCTGCACCTGCCTGATTCGTCGAGATAGCATAGTGGTGAAACTCTAATGACGGGGAGTGGGTGGGATAGCGTTCAAAACCCTGCACAGCCGTCGAGATTTAGGTTTACCGTGGTTTGCTTTTCTTACGAAAACGCCAGAGACGATTTCTATCCGTAACCTAGTCCTATCCGAGCTTGCTCGCCGCCTAACGACCTGGTCGATGACAGGAGGTTGATGCGGAGAACTTGTTAGAGCAAATGGTACCGGTATTCCAAACAGAAGAGGTTTTGCCAGAACCTTGTTTCATCTGTAACTTTACTAGAGCAGAAATAAGATCTTACATTGACTGATAAGTCTTACAAACTATTTATAAACTCCAGCATTCATGAAACTGTTTTGTCACATCCAGAATACGTCTTGTAATCGCTCATAGTAGGATCGCCCTAGCACGTTTTCCATTATTTACGAATATCGTTCGCATTATTTCTAGATTTTCTTCTGTTTCAGCATCGGCCAAACGAGGGATTACTACAGAGCTGTAATGAGACAGATAAACGGGTGAGTATCTTTATATGTCGTGTCTCTGGTATTTCGCATAAACAGCTTCATAGACTGCGCGATATTGGCCATCACTTAACGATGTATAAAAAAAAGTTTTCACCGTAGTACGCTGTCGAGAACATCAGGATAGCAGAAGGAGTTAACATCATTAAACTGTCGTTCTTATCTTCTAGCGCAAATCTGAAAAAGAGTGAGCAACGGAAACGTCAAAAGATTTTGGAACCGATATCTGAAGGAATCACGACAATGTTCTCATAAAGTGTTATTTTTACAGGGAAGGAACGGGAGTGAAAGGGGACCCCGAGAACTTGTCAGAGGCCAGGAAGGGCGCGAAAGTTAGCAGTAGATTAATAAGAATTTTCTTTACTTTCTTTTACTTTCGACTGCAACCTTTGCTACAAAAAGCCAATAAAATTAATTTTAAAAAAATCTTTTACTTGCAAGGAGTGGTTCACAGCGGTAGGATCGATGTTATCCATACTAATATGTAAATGCGAAAGTTCGTTTGTCTGTTACCTTTTTACGACAAAACCGATGAAGCAGTTTCGTTGTAATTTGGTATCGCTGAGGAAGAACACAGGCTAATAAAAATTCGTAAAAATATCGATCCCTAATAGGGTGAAGTAATGAATGGAACTTTTTTTACATCAGTGAACATAAACCGTGTTTAAAAAGTATTAAATTTGCGTCATAACGTATACGTCGTATAATGTACAGCTACTTCAATAGCACAGTGTGTAGATACGCACCCCTGCCCATGCTCCTCCACATGCACGGATCGAAAGTGTACGTGAGTGTGCCACCACGTCATGCATTCTCGCAGTTCAGGGGGGGAGCGGGCGGTGAATGCTCACCGCGAGACGTGCTTACCCGAACAGGCAGACACGTGACAGCAGCTGAAGTTATTGCACATGCAATACCTCACTTACTCGCCATCACTCATCGCAACAGAAGTACCGATACGCGACCACAAATGCAGGTAACAGCTACAGTCCGATTAAAATTACTCGATAGTTCACACTTCAGGCATTGGAGCTGCTTTGCTTATATCAGAGCGCTCGACGTCATTACTGAATCGTTAGCCATTGCCAAACTGCTACAACGGCTTGTCATTTCACTAGCAATTCCTTATCCGGCATTTTTTCTTGATGTGTTTGGATTCTGAATTGTCTGGCACGTTTATTTGCTACACACACACACACTCCACACTCATATATATATATATATATATATATATATATATATATATATATATATATATAAAACAAGAATGCTGAAGATTAGATGGGTAGATCACATAACTAATGAGGAGGTAATTAATAGGATTGGGGAGAAGAGAAGTTTCTGGCACAACTTGACCAGAAGAAGGGATCGGTTGGTAGGACATGTTCTGAGGCATCAAGGGATCACCAATTTAGTATTGGAGGGCAGCGTGGAGGGTAAAAATCGTAGAGGGAGGCCAAGAGATGAACACTAAGCAGATTCAGAAGGATGTAGGTTGCAGTAGGTACTGGGAGAAAAACAAACAAACAAAATGATGCTAATGAAATACACACACATCATGCAAAGCACTAACCAAACATTGCTGCATACAACTACTCAAGACATGATTCAGCATCACATACACAGTTATCATATCACAAAAATTGGCTTACACTAGATAAACTTCACACGACATTGCGTGAAGCCGAATTTTTTGCAGCTGCAATTCATCATTTGACTGGTTTACCATATTCATCAATATAGCACCCGCACGCAAATGCCGTAGCACCGTTGTTAGTAAATGACATGATATCTACAAGGTCGTTGGTGTGATCTCGTCGAATATACCGATTTTTTTTAAATTTCTTAATCTAACAAAAAGAGTATTATTATTATTTTTATTCTATTAATTAGTTTATATGCATTTTTTATTTTTCATATCTAATTCTTTGTCGTGTCATTTTCATCGTCGTATTGACCCTTTTATTTGCCCTTATTTTTCTTCCTATCATTCTTTTTTGTTTGGAATCTGCCTATAATCTTCAACGAGGAGTGCCCATCGGTTGGTAACACGGCAGCTGGTATAGCCAGTGAGAGGATAGTTTCGGGTAACCAATGATAGCGAGAAACTAAAGTTCGCTTTCAGCGCTGAAACTGAACTTTCTGTCTTGCATTTTCTCTTAAAGGTTAGCTTTAATTGCCATGAACGGAGCTATCTTGTTGTCCGCCATTTTCTCGGATACATTGCACATCACGAGGTTGTCGTTAAGTTAGGACATGAATTTAATTTCAGGGCTGCAAAACTCGTCGTCTGTCGCAGTTCACACATTGGGCACTAAAAATCAGCAGTCGAAAGAGTAACTCGCAGTGGGCACTTCCAACATTGCTTCCCGTTACACATTAACAGTATTTATGCAGTGACCCGCCGTGTTTGTGTGTCACCTGTAACCGAACGGTAGCCGGCAGCCGATGTCGCAACACTATAGTGCAAATGACAGACGTCAACCATTAAGTAACTTTAGTCGGTGATGTAGGTTAAGGTCCCAAATATCACACCTTGCAGCAATCCACCATGGTGGGCCAGCAGTTGCGAGTAAACGACGGAAAACAACTTTGAAATTTCGCATGTTGCTCTACAGCTTTGGATAAGGAGCAGTGTAACAGACTGATTGTGCAGCGTAATGGTTAACGTACAGGACGTATAGGCCAACGGTTGTTCGAGCCGTGACAAATGTTTTGAAAATTTTTGTTTTATATATTTAGCGAAGTGAGTTTGGTCATTATTTTCATTCCATTAATTGCGTTAAATGTAATTTTCTTTATTTCTACTGCTTTGTCACTTCATTTTAATCATCGTAGTTTCATTTCCTCTCGTTTCTCTTCCTGCCATACTTTCTCCTTTTTGACTCGTTGTTAATGTTATTTTAATTATTTTTGTATACTAACTTCTATTTATTTCTTTCCGTTTTATCACTCTGTATTTTTGTCCATGTTACTGCATTCATTCTGTTCCTCATTTTTCTTGAATTTCGTTTTATTTATAATCCCGTCTTTCTTTTAAATCCTCATCTGCGTTACTTTATCTATAGTGCAATAAGAATATATGTTTTAAATGTTTGTTTGACGATTACCATACAAAAAATGTACTTCCTGTTACGAAAATACAATTCTGAGCCATTGCACAGTCAATATAAATAGATTATTACGTCTTTTGTTCTTTGTCGGCCGGTGTGGCCGTGCGGTTAAAGGCGCTTCAGTCTGGAACCGCGTGACCGCTACGGTCGCAGGTTCGAATCCTGCCTCGGGCATGGATGTGTGTGATGTCCTTAAGTTAGTTAGGTTTAAGTAGTTCTAAGTTCTAGGGGACTGATGACCACAGAGGTTAAGTCCCATAGTGCTCAGAGCCATTTGAACAAATTTTTTTGTTCTTTAACCGGCGAATCGGTAGTTTCAAAAATGTTATGATAGATAAATAAAATGAATTGCATTCACATGCACAAATATTCCAAGTGGCAAAAGAATGGTAGGAAAAAAATGTGAGCAACTGGAAAAATTGATATAGCGATACAGCGATCTGACAAAGGAATTGGAAAAAAATGCATTTAATCCAATTAACTGAATAAAAATAATAATCATTTCGATAAAGATTCAAGAATAAAAAGATTCTACCCCAGAACTTTCTGCTTGTGAGGCTGTGTGCTGTTCCGCTGGGCAATCAGTCTGTTAAATACTCCTCATTCGAAGCTATAGAACACCACCAGAAATTGCGATATATTTTTCCGTCCATCGCTAACGAGCTAGGGCCCACCAGCCCAGGGTGAATCTCCGTATAGATGATTCCAAAAAGTCGAACCCACCGCTAGGGACTTCTCCTTGGTACGTTAATCTTGTTTCCAGTACGGGGTCCACTGCAGCCCGCATTTGGGAAACTAATTTTATTTAAGTTTGCGGCAGGACGTCGTTGCTGCCGCCGTATCTGTGTTTCAGTAGGCTTATTTAGTTAAACATACTGTAGAAGAAGGATTGAGAAATATTTATACTTTTTTTAATAAAGGAAACATTCACTTAGCTGTCAAAACTAGATGAAAATTCGAAGTCGAATGGCCAGTGATAAAATGAAAACGGGTATTTTGACATTCTCACCCACGAGAGAATTAACATCTGGTAACTGGTTAACTGGTAGCGTGAAAGCACTATCTATATTCAGTCTATTTCTGTATTTATTTTTCAAAAAAGGTAAAATTGAGAAGGATCGTTCTCAAAGATAGTTTGTCGAAAAACCCGTCAAATACCTCAGTGGACAGTAGTTCCAGCAATATCTCTACCTGGATTGAGGGAAGTGATGCAGTGGCTAATGCCCTCAATTAGCATTCGAAAGACCCGGGCTCAATTATCGGGTCGACCATCCAGGTATCGGTTTTCTGCGGTCACCCAGATCACTAAATGTAAATGCTGGGGTCGTTGCTTAAAAGGGCTATGGCCGCTTCCTTCTCTCCCGTTCTAAGAAATCCGAGCATAGCTCCGCCTCATCTTACAAGGGGAGGCCGCCAATTGTGAAATTCAGATTCGATTCATACTGCGCATAATAAAAGCTCATGGCCAGAGGTGTAATGTGGCAAAGCACCAAGATGCACTTCTCAGCCGTTGTCGAGAAAATCGACAGTTAAAAGAAACCGTTGCGGTGAAATACTCTCTACGATTAATAATTTTCTACAGCGCCGTGGCGCAGCGGTAAGCGCTCGGGTTCGTGATCCGAAAGTCGCCGGATCGAATCTCGCGCCATGCAACATATATATATATATATATATATATATATATATATATATATATATATATATATATATATATAACTATTAATGAATTGCCGCGAGGCATTAGCCGAGCGGTCTAGGGCGCTGCAGTTATGGTCTGTGCGGCTGGTCCCGGCGGAGGTTCGAGTCCTCCCTCGGGCATGGGTGTGTGTGTTTGTCCTTAGGATAACTTGAGTTAAGTAGTGCGTAAACTTAGGGACTGATGACCTTAGCAGATAAGTCCCATAAGATTTCACACACATTTGAATTGCTTATGCATGTTGGTGAAGGCGGATCGCTCTCCAATTGTTCCGCCTCCATTTTCCCGTTTGTTTAACAGTGTGTACCGTCCGCACTGATTTTCGACGATGTTATAAGTTGCGCTAGGGACCGCATCTACCTTCTTTCGAAGTTAGCTGGCAACTACGCTGTTATGCGGCGGCTCGTTTCGGCCCATTCAACATCTGTCCTTCAAGTGTAACGAGCGAGTAACGGAGTTTATATTTCATACCTGCCACAGCAAATTTGTGTTCGTGGGGTTTCTATTCTAATTCGAACGTTTGACTTACGCTATACGTATTCGTTTCGGAATATCGTTTAACTATACGTGGTTAACATTATGAAGACAATTAATAACATTTGTGAAATACAACTTTGTTTGCGGAAAACATAAAGATGTTCGAAGTCGCCAGTTTTTCCACGACGAACGACACAACTTATTATATGCATAATTGTTGCAACTGATTTCCAGGAATTATATATATATATATATATATATACGGCTGAGAAGTGCACCTTGGTGCTTTGCCACATTACACCTCTGACCATGAGCTTTTATTATGCGCAGTATGAATTGAATCTGAATTTCACAATTTTCGGCCTCCCCTTGTTAGCCGTAGACGGGATGTAAAACACCAACAGTCTTTCCTTCTCTATTCTTGCGTCAGGACATTAAATGACCAGAATCCAACCGAGTCGTTGTTGTGGATAGCCGTGTCCGAGAAACGACCAGCTCGACAAATTACGATCGAATTGTGTGTGGCATCTTATGTGTTTCCGCTATGAGCAACCAGTCTGTGAGGGGCGTACACTTGCAGCCGCCTGGTACAGGCTAATTTTCAACATCTGGCAGACCGCCTTAGCAGCTTCTTTTGTACTATTCGTTCTGTGTGTTACACTCGCTGACCTTGACGACCGACAAGTGAAACCCTTGAAGCTTCGGATACTTTTGAGCTCGTCGTGGACCCTCGACCAGCACAAGCGGCTCATTACCAGGCTGCCCACGGCCCGCAAATCGACCGTGGCCTGTACGGTGTTAACCGCCGGTCTATTCCCTGTGGATTCCGTACGATGTCGACCGAAGATGAAATATAGTTTCTTGTGGAAAAAATGCTAAACACTCTCGACCAAGGATAGTTCGCGAACCATTTCCAAGCAAATGATGGCTTGTGTCGCGATCATTACGTAAGAAGAGCGAAGAATATTTGTGCTACATGTTATACAATAATTTGTTTGCCCGAAATCATCGATGAAATTGAGAGATACAACAGAAAACGGAGTATCAGTCTTCGTCATGACAATACCAGCTGTCTCACAGCATTTCGAACAATTTATTTGACAGAGAAAAACATGGGATCAATATCTCACTGTCAGTACTGACCTGATTCACCACCAAACGACCGCTTTCAGTTCCCTTACGTCCATCAAGAATCCGTGGACAACGATTTTATTCCTAAACCATGTTTTTGAGGTACTAACTTTAGAGATGAAGACATGTCCGGAACTGGTTTGAAAGCATGCAGTAATGTATCACTTTGAAAGACGAGTAGCTTGTGAAAGAGTGAAACGATTTGTGCCAAATTACGTTTTCCTTTGGATCACTTTTTGTAAAAACTAAAAGGGCGGCCCTCGGACGGAGATATCCATTTACTCTTACCTCACATCCACATTTCTGAGACACGAGCTCTACGGATCATCTTTCTCTATTTGGGCGTTCTGGTTGTAGACTGCAAAGCCGTTATAAAATGTTACACACACATTACACACTGTCAGTGCCATTCGCCTATGGTCTTAACCTCAGAGAGTTCCTTTTCCAGTGCAGTGTTCTGAAACATGTTCCGGAGCTCGCAATTGACTTTTATGAGTATACAAAAATAGCGTATCCTGATAGGATAGTCATTCATCTGAGAAATGAAGTAACTGTTGTGCGAGGTTGCATAGCGGCTAAGAGAATGTAGTTGTATTCGACAGGAAAGAGGTTCAAGTACACTTTGAGCCTTCCCGATTCAGTTTTGCTACAGTACCCCTAAATCACTTCATTGCATTGTCTGTGGGAACCGCTTGCAGACTGTGCATTTAATCTGAGGATGACAGCTGCTGGTGGAAACCAATCACAGCATTGTCACATGCTCATGTGATTGTGCCGTAAAAAATATAAACAATAAAAGAAGTAAGTCAGTCACAATAGTCTTCAAGGCAGTATGTAACTTTTTCCAAAATTACCCTTGTTTACCATGTTGCTACTTTTACGTGAAAAGAAAGATTGAATATTGCTAATGGAAGTGAGACATGAATTACTCATATTACAACATAAATAAAAAATGCATTCTTGTTTTAGATTTTATTTCGTAACATTTCATCAACTGCTACATACCCTTTCCATTGCTGATAGGTAATGCAAGAATTTTCACAATGCTGTTGAAAGAAACATGGCTGTAGAGAATACCTGTAGTTGTAGGCAGGGGCACGTGCATGCTACCATGAGTGTCTGCCAATATTTATCAAAGAGCACTGTTTCTTCATGCCCTTTCGACAATGTACTTTTTATTCAAGTGAATATTTTTTATTAAATTGACGGTGTTGTCACGAGTAGTCCTCTCTCCCGTCTGGTAACAAACTTTTTTGTGGAAGGCTTTCAGGAGAGGGCAGAACTTAAACCAAAAGTCTTCTGGCGATACGAGAATACCAAATTTATGATGGAATTGGAGAAGGGCGGCTGTCTGCCATTTCTGGACATCTTGGTCAGACCGAAACTGGGTGGATCACTGGGGCACTTCATATACCGTAAGGTCACACTTACAAACCTGTATTTGCAGGCGTCTAGCTGCCACCACCCATCACAAACCTTGGGCCTCGTTGGAACGTTGCTGCACTGGGCACATGTTGTGTCTGATGGAGAAAGCCTTGCAAAGGAGTTGGAACACCCACAATCACTGTTCAAAGATAACGGATACTCTTCACATCAGATCAGCACAGCCTTAAGGAAGAAGAAACGTGACCACCCACAAGAGCTAGAGGAGAAGGAGCGGTTGAAGTCAAGGGCGTTCCTCTCGCGCATCGGCAGTGTTTCGAAAAAATTAGGCAGGATATTAAGGAAACATCATGTCATAGTAATGTTTCACCCACCTACAAAGAGTTGTCCTCTTCTTGGTTCGGCAAATTACAATCTGGGATTGCGAAAGCTGGAATCTATAGAATACCTTGTCAGAGTGGCAAAACCTGCATTGGTCAGACGATGCACACCGGTCTTGAAAAATGCGTTGAACATGATCGCCGCAGTCGCCTTTTGCAGCTCAATAAGTCAGCCATATCCAAGCATTGCATTTCCTAAGGTCATTCCATGGATTACTCTGCCACGGAAATCTTGGGCTCGACAAGATCCTTCTCGGATTCAATTATTAACTAATCGGTGAGAATACGTTTACCACAGTATCTTATTAATCGTGATAGCGACTTTCAACTGAATTAGGCGTGGGACCCACTGATTTCATTAATTTCTTCAGAAAGAAAACATTTTGTGACCAATGACACTTCTATTGACATTTAATTTTATTAATTTTGACATCTGAATTTCATCTCCGCGAGTGCACATTCTGACAGAGAGCGCACAAGTAGTATCACATTACTCATGCGCCTGCGCGCCGTAGATGGAGTGGTACTCGAAGAGAGCGCATAACTCAACAGAGTCAGCGGCTGCCTTTGCACATGCGTCTTCGCGCTTATTTTTGGTATATGGGTAGCAACGTGAACTAGCAACCTTGCGGAAAGCCCGTTACCGCTTCCGCCTCATGAAACTCCTGTTTGGCCAGACATGGGGATTGCATCCTTCCACCATCATCCACACCTACAAATCTCTCATCTGTGCTACCTCCACATCTTTTACACTGTCCGCAAGCTTGACCCCCCACCCCCTAGTTTCCTCCTCCCTCTCCACCCCCTGCCCGTTGCCGAGCCTCTATCGCTGTATCACTCCCTCTCTCTACCTCCACACCCTCCATCTCCTTTACCAGGGCAATTTCCGGCACCTCCCCCTCCTGGATGTTGAATTTTGCTGTGATGTCTACCCTTCCTTCCAGCTGCAGCTCGGCCTTGTCCCCCTCCCCCTCCCCAGAGCCCCCTTCTTTCCTCAAACCCCAAAAATCTCCTACTGACGCCTCCTGCTATTGCCCCATCTGCCTCACCTCAGTGTGTAGCAACGTCTTCAAATCCATCCTCTCCTGGCAAATTCCTCAACGCTGGAACCAACACATCTACTTCCTGTTAACGAATGTGGCTTCTGTCCCAAGTTCTTCTCTGATGACCTGCTTCTGCACCTCACCCACAGCCTATTGCACCAACTCAACTCCCGTTAATCCGTTATTTTTCTCCCTCGACCCGGAAAAACCTACGACCATGTATGACGTTCCGGTCTCCTTTCCAAACTCTAGACACATGATCTTCCAGTTAACTATGTCTGCCTTATTGCATGCTTCCTGTCAAATCGCCCATCCTTTGTCACTATTAACAGTACCAATTCCCATAACTTCCATCCCACTGCAGGAGTGCCACAGGGTTCTGTCCTCTCTTACCTCCATTATCTTCTCTACACTGCCGATATGCACAAACCATGTCCACCTGTTTACCTCCTTCAGTATGCTGATGACACCACTTTACTTGCCCTCTACCCAACACTCCAGAAACCCAAACGATCCCTCCAAATTCACCTCAGTCAGTCTACCCCTTGGTGTAACGAATCGCTCCTCGAGACCAGCCCTCCAAAGCCCAGGCAATAATTACAGGACAAATCATCTACACCTTCCGCTCCCATGACTTCTCAACTATCCTATACAGCTCACTAACACACTAAAATATCTTGGACTAATCCTCGACCGACAACTAAAGTGAAATCCCTACCTACTAACCATCCAACAGAAAGCTCAGAATAGACTAAAACTACTGACAGGCCGAACTTGAGGATTTCACCCCTCCACTATTCACCACACCTCCAAAACGCTGATTCGACCCATCTCTTGTTATGCAAATGTTGCATGGATTTCCAACTCAGCAAATTTCTATAAATCACTCCAAATTCTCGAATGCCATGCACTCCATCTCGCTTTAGGCACTCATTTAGCTTCTCCCACCTGGATCCTCTACCATCTCATCAAATTTCCCCCCTCCCCCCCCCCCACATCGAAAACCTACACATCGCATATACTGCCTGCAAAAAAGTCTCCAATAACCTCATTGTCTTCCCTCTGATCACCAACTGCGGCATGCTGCTGCACCTTCACCAACACATTCCTCTCTCCTACACTTTCACATTCTCCATATCCTATCCCAATACAACTTCAACCAACTCCCTCTCACAGACAATGAGATCCACCCCGATATTAATCCCTCCTATCAAGTTTTTAACTCTTCCCCACCTATCCCACTTCGCATTAAGGTTCCACTTTCCTTTTCCTTCTGCACCCACCCTTATAACCTTTCGCCCTGTGCTACTAACCTTCCCATACACCATTACTCTGCTCACCCTCTGTCATTCCCAAAGTCTGTATTCCCACTATGTGCTTAACCTCCTACGTATCATCTCCATAGTTTCCCCATCTAACAGACCCCTATCTCTCCCAAACCTCTGTGGAACATACTCTCTCAGCCCATAATACTTTTTCACTGACATCAGACCACCACCATTTGCAACTTCATTGGCACCAAACCAGAATTCACTGGAGGGCAGTTGAAAGACTGTTATGTTTTCTGATGAATGCTGGTTCTGCCTTCGTGCCTGTGATGGCCATGTGTTGATTAGAAAGAGGCCAGTTGAGGACCTGCACCAACCTGTCTGTGTGCTAGACACACCAGACCTACACCTGGACGAGTGTGATTTCGTATGACAGCAGGAGCACTCTTGTGGTTGTCCCACGCACTCTCACTTCTACACTCCTGGAAATTGAAATAAGAACACCGTGAATTCATTGTCCCAGGAAGGGGAAACTTTATTGACACATTGCTGGGGTCAGATACATCACATGATCACACTGACAGAACCACAGGCACATAGACACAGGCAACAGAGCATGCACAATGTCGGCACTAGTACAGTGTATATCCACCTTTCGCAGCAATGCAGGCTGCTATTCTCCCATGGAGACGATCGTAGGGATGCTGGATGTAGTCCTGTGGAACGGCTTGCCATGCCATTTCCACCTGGCGCCTCAGTTGGACCAGCGTTCGTGCTGGACGTGCAGACCGCGTGAGACGACGCTTCATCCAGTCCCAAACATGCTCAATGGGGGACAGATCCAGAGATCTTGCTGGCCAGGGTAGTTGACTTACACCTTCTAGAGCACGTTGGGTGGCACGGGATACATGCGGACGTGCATTGTCCTGCTGGAACAGCAAGTTCCCTTGCCGGTCTAGGAATGGTAGAACAATGGGTTCGATGACGGTTTGGATGTACCATGCACTATTCAGTGTCCCCTCGACGATCACCAGTGGTGTACGGCCAGTGTAGGGGATCGCTCCCCACACCATGATGCCGGGTGTTGGCCCTGTGTGCCTCGGTCGTATGCAGTCCTGATTGTGGCGCTCACCTGCACGGCGCCAAACACGCATACGACCATCATTGGCACCAAGGCAGAAGCGACTCTCATCGCTGAAGACGACACGTCTCCATTCGTCCCTCCATTCACGCCTGTCGCGACACCACTGGAGGCGGGCTGCACGATGTTGGGGCGTGAGCGGAAGACGGCCTAACGGTGTGCGGGACCGTAGCCCAGCTTCATGGAGACGGTTGCGAATGGTCCTCGCCGATACCCCAGGACCAACAGAGTCCCTAATTTGCTGGGAAGTGGCGGTGCGGTCCCCTACGGCACTGCGTAGGATCCTACGGTCTTGGCGTGCATCCGTGCGTCGCTGCGGTCCGGTTCCAGGTCGACGGGCACGTGCACCTTCCGCCGACCACTGGCGACAACATCGATGTACTGTGGAGACCTCACGCCCCACGTGTTGAGCAATTCGGCGGTACGTCCACCCGGCCTCCCGCATGTCCACTATACGCCCTCGCTCAAAGTCCGTCAACTGCACATACGGTTCACGTCCACGGTGTCGCGGCATGCTACCAGTGTTAAAGACTGCGATGGAGCTCCGTATGCCACGGCAAACTGGCTGACACTGACGGCGGCGGTGCACAAATGCTGCGCAGCCAACACCGTGGTTCCTGGTGTGTCCGCTGTGCCGTGCGTGTGATCATAGCTTGTACAGCCCTCTCGCAGTGTCCGGAGCAAGTATGGTGGGTCTGACACACCGGTGTCAATGTGTTCTTTTTTCCATTTCCAGGAGTGTAATTTTGTGATTCGACCTGTTATGCCACCATTCATGAACAGCATTCCAGAGGGTGTTTTCCAAAAGAATAGCACTCGTTCAGTTACCACTGTTGCAGCCCAACATGCTCTACGGAATGTCAGCATGCTGCCTTGACCTCCTCGATCAACTCCAGCGTCATTGACGAACAGCATTAACCGCTCCTGTATTGGCCGGCCGAAGTGGCCGTGCGGTTAAAGGCGCTGCAGTCTGGAACCGCGAGACCGCTACAGTCGCAGGTTCGAATCCTGCCTCGGGCATGGATGTTTGTGATGTCCTTAGGTTAGTTAGGTTTAACTAGTTCTAAGTTCTAGGGGACTAATGACCTCAGCAGTTGAGTCCCATAGTGCTCAGAGCCATTTCGCTCCTGTATTGACCAACCAAGTGCAACTGGCGTGGAACTCCATTCCACTAACTGACGTCTGGCACCTCTACACACTATGCATGCACATTGGCGTGCTTGCAGTCCACATTCTCGTGGTTACACGCTTACAGTGACCTGTGATCCTACGATATTAATCACTAAAATACTTTGACATATTTATTCACGTAAAACCATTATTGCACATTAATTATTTTTTGGTGTTGCGATTCTTTTTTTTTTTTTTTTTTTTTTTTTTTTTTTTTTTTTTTTTTTTTTTTTGTGTGTGTGTGTGTGTGTGTGTGTGTGTGTGTGTGTGTGTGTGTGTGAGTGCATAATTCACCGTGAAGAGCAGGGTGCCAGACGTATCCAAGTTATGTGCTGCCCACTGAAGCTACAGAGAATCGTTTCTTAAAATGTGCGATTTGTTTAGTAACGATTGTGAGCTGTTACATGGTTAATATGTGTGGAATGGGAGCTATTTGCTTTTTTTTTTACATTTTGGTGTCGCACCTTACTCGCCTTGGAGGGAGTCTTTCTGCTCTGCTGACTCAATTATGCTTCTAGGCGCTCTCAGTTCGTGATATATTTTCGGATTTGCTGTCCCTACAATTTCCATGTGCTTGACACATTCTTTCACAGGCTATGTTCATTTATAGTGTATGATGTTTCTAGTCTCTTGTGTAGATTCACTGTTCTTTCCCACCTAGCTAGTCCAAGTATCCATTTTAAATTTGTATTTTAATTTTTTTCTGTATCGTTATTTTAATCCCCCACAATGGTGTCAGGATGGCAACAGACAAATCTGCTCTTCAACCAAAGTATAGAAAACTGTAATTAAATATGGTTAAAGTACATAAAAGATGACAAAAATAGACGATGTTGACGATTTTTATGTAATATCATGCGACAATACAACTGATTTCAAATTTTTTTTGTGTACTGTATTTCAGACCCTTATCCAGGGCGGGCTGGCAGCAGCATAGGCGCTGCTCTTCAGTTGAGGGACATTATGTATATAACAGGAAGACATTTAACACAACATAAAGGAGAAAACATTATGGAACATAGATATAAAAAGGGGAAACATAATGGAAGAGAGGATACAAAAGGGGGTGACTGCAGAAATGGAGATAAAAATCTAAAAAAGTATTTTACACAAAAGAACCACACACTGTAAGGATTAAAAAAGCACAAGACAAAACACGGGTGGAGCATAAAAGTTGCAGAATGATTAAAACAGCCATGTGATGGGCATAGCACAGAACAATCACCTACGACAAAGAACAAACTGGGAGGATCTGCTAGGGGTACGGACACGAAGGAGAAGGGAAGAACGGGGGCAAGGGGCAGTGCTAGAGAGGGGGAGAGAAGGGGGACATGGTGGGGGGCACACCGAAGGGTGCCGTGGAGGGAAGGATGAGAGAGGAAAACAGCCGAGGTGGGAGTGCAGAGATTCAGGAGGTGGAAGGAGGAAAAACTGCTTTGACGGAAGAAGGGGAGGGGAAAGAGGGGGACCTGGGAAGGGGAGGGAGAACAAGGCCGGGCTACAGTTGGTAGGAGGGGTAGACATCGTGGTTCAAATGGTTCAAATGGCTCTGAGCACTATGGGACTTAACTTCTGAGGTCATCAGTCCCCTAGAACTTAGAACTACTTAAACCTAACTAACCTAAGGACATCACACACATCCATGCCAGACTCAGGATTCAAACCTGCGACTGTAGCGATCGCAGGGTTCCAGACTGTAGCGCCTAGAATTGCTCAGCCACTCCAGCTGGCTAGACATTGTGGTGAAATTTATCTTCTGGGAGAGGGAGGTGCTGGAAATCATCCTGATGAAGGGCATGTAGGGTGTGGAAGTGGAGAGAGAGGGGATACAGCGATAGAAGTGCGGCAACAGGTGGAAGTGAAGGAGGACACCAGGGGGTGGGGGGAATCAAGCCTGCAGATAGTGTAAAGGATGCGGGTACGTTGGAGGAAAAGGAAGAGGTGGGCGAAGGGGATGAGGTCATACAGGAGCCGTGTGGGGGACGGAAGGTGGATATGGAAGGCAAGACAGAGTGCATGACATTCAAGGATTTGGATGGCCTTACAAAAGAGGAGGAGGCGGGGGTGGAGGGGGGGGGGGACAGGATCCAGGCAACACTGGTGTAACAGAGGATAGGACGGATGAGGGAATTGTAGGTTTGGAGTATGGTGGAAGGTTGTAATCCCCATGTCCAGCCGGACACGAGTTTCAGGAAGCAGAGCGTGTGAAAACACTGCTGATTTGTTTTTTTTTTCTTTTTTTATGTCAGTGGCACTGTGCTCAAGTAAATCATTCCTACAGAACATACAGTGAACTACCATTTTTAACTGAATGTGTTACAAAGATTACAAGAGACTGTGTGACGAAAATGGTCGAAACTGGGAACTGGTTGCATCACCACGACTATGCTCCAGCCGACGTGGCCCTGATGCTCTGGCAGTTCTTGGCAAAAGACAACATGGTGCTTGTGCCTCATCCAACCTACTCACCCGATCTGGCTCCATCTGCCTTTTTTTGTTTCCACTAATGAAGCAAACTCTGATAGGAAAGCGATCTAGTGATGTGGATGATGTCAAAGAAAACACGCTAATGGCTTTGAAATGTATCCTGCCTCAAGAGTCCCAGAAATGCTTTCAGCTGTGGCAAAAGCATCAGGACAACCACATTAATGCATATGGAAAATACTTTTAGTGGGACTAAAGTACTGTGAATGTAGATTTCAATAAAAATGCAAAATAACAAAAACTCCAGTTATTTTTGGGTCCCCCATCGTATGTGTTTTTGTAGATCACTTCATTGTCTGTTACAGCTCTCAAAGTTCGTACCAGTACTATGACTTCTCTATTTGATCTCAAGTTTTCTCAGTTGTACCTTTCTCTACACTTCAAGTGTTTCTCTTGTTAAGAGTGGCCACAATTATCTCTTCTGCTTTATTGCACAAGAGAAACACCATACATCGATGTCTACTGTATTTTCTGTATTTCTACTTCCATTTTCATTTTTCTTGATTTTTTTCTTTTGTCGGTGGGCGACAGGTGTCAGTTCGTTTTCCACGCGACCCAGTCATGCTTGATAGGATTAACAGGATTTTTATTCTTTTTCCAAATTTTTTCTCTCTTTCTTTTCTAAGATGGAGAGGGCTGTTTAAGATCCAGCCCCATTATAGACATCGCTTTCAAATTTCTCCGAGTTGTTTTGAATGGTCGCTGGTTCCACACTGTAAACCAGAGCAAAAATTGCTGCCGCATTACACTCCAGAAGGGCCAGATCACATTCAGTCACGTTCAGTCCAACGATGTCCTTAGGGAAGTGTCGAATCGTACAAGAGCTATCAGTGGTGTCAATGGTTGTCAAGAACATTATTCTGTTGCACATCGCACGGCAAACTCTCGTTTTTGACCACCCAATGTTTGTAAATGTTCGCGCTAATGGAAAGGATGCTTTCATTGACGTCCTTTACGCCACCTCCTGAGGCTTTTCCGTGTCGATTCTGAGCGGTGATGTGTCTGAATTGTTTTCCTCGGCCACCTATAAGAAAACCACATGATTTCAACGCAGAACGTCGTGGTCATAACCTCCACTGTAGGATGTCAAGAGATGGGATGAAATGTAGGTAAGAGGGGCTGTGACGACGTTCACATCGTATGACATGTCAGTGGATGGCGTTGGGAAGAATTGTGGTGATATCTGATGTCAATGTGACATCATTAAGCCACCTTACGACCCACATGAACTTCTGAGCTGTAGCCTTTTTTTCGCATGTGTCGGCACCTTGGTGTTTGAAGTGTCGCCGAGCCCGAGGTTGACGTCGTAGGGTGCCATGATTTTGCAACATTACGTAGCAAGGCTGAAGGCACCGTAGAACCAAATTTTACACTTCTGCATCACAATGGGGAAAAATCATGGGGTCTCAAGAACGTGACTCTTTAATTCTTTTGCGCAGTGTGTATATATATAACACCTGCTACAAACAAAAATTTGTTCTCGAAAATTGTCTCTGATCAAGCCGACAATTACAAATAAATTATACAGCACCTCCACGCATTAAGCAATGTCATTTACATGATTTATCAAAGCTGTGCGACACAATCGACAAAAACTATTTTTAAATCTGTTAATGAGTTGACATTTCTCTGTACAAAACTGTGCCAATTGAGATTGCAGCCAGCCCGTGACAGGATCTTCAAGTTATTCGTTGGAGTTAAATCAGTGGGAGCCAATCCGCTTCTTCATGTCCATATTGACCTGGAAATCACTTAGCGTGGTCCGTATGGCGAGCATTCGAAACCGTACCCATTGTCCTGGCGCAACAATTTTTGTGTTTGGTGGGCACAGTGTAACCGAGCATTGTCGTGCAACGACAATACGTGACAGTCCAATTATTCGAACAACAGTTTTCCAAATATCTCACAGCAGTCTGCAGAACTGGTCATGCTGTCACTGACAATAAGATCCACAAACAAGATTCCTTTAGCGTCCCTAAAAACGGTAGCCGTAACATTTCTACTTTTTTTTTTTAGCCCTTGTGATCTTACTCTACTGACTGCAGCTTTGTCTCTGGTTTAGCATAACTGACTGCAGCTTTGTCTCTGGTTTAGCATAACAAACATATGTCTTGTCCATGTTCGTGATTCTATCCAGTAGGCCTTTCTTTCTGCAACAGATAGCAAAGGAAGTCCAGAGAACTCAGCCTTTTGAGTTGATAGTTCTCAGAAAGAAGTTTTGGAACCCAAACAACAAAGAATGTATGGTACTGGTACCATATTGTTTGGTCATAGTAACATATAAAACACTGGAATAAATATAAGGAAAGGTGTCCGACAGTTGATATGTTATGATTTTTTTTTTTTACCGCTAAAAATGCATAGTGAAACAAACTTCACATCAGGCAGGATTTTCAGTGGCAACAGTGATTTTTGACAGCTACTTAGTCAAACGAGAAGCAATGTGGTACCTCAGTTCTGTGAGAATACTGACCTACTGAGTGAATCAGTATAGTGTCCATTCCATACCCCACTCCACTTCCAATGATACTGCAATTCAAAACGGAGGTAATTCTCAGATAGCATTTGTACTAATGTATATTTGATCAAGGGCTCCCATACAATAATTTGTAAGGGGGGGGGGAGGAGGCTATACTTGGACATATGCAGTATTTTTAGCATTTTGGAAGATGAATGGCGACTTGTAAGCAGCCATAAAAAGTTCCAGTTCCGACCCTGTTAAAATCTATGTAATAGTGACTTTTCACTCATTTTCTAGAAGAAAAACCTGTGGCGATGCTACATTTTTTCCTTTCCCTGAGAGCTGGGGTGGTAGGGGGGGGGGGGCTGCAACCTTCTCCCCCCTTGCTCATGGCCATGGGCACCAGTGTATGTGATTAAGATACAGCTACCTTGTTAGCTATTATATACTAACATTTAAATACTTACAGTTGTAGTCAGAAAACTATGAGACAGCAAGTTGTCTGTGGCCTTATTGTAGGAACTACACAGGAATTTGCCTTAGATAATTCAGTGAAACCGTGGAAAAGATAAATCAGGATTGCTGGATGGTGATGACTGTATGAAGTTTTAATTTAAGAGTACCAGAGAAGGAAATTTGCTACTCACCATATAGCGGAGAAGCTGAGTCACGATAGGCACAATAAAAAGATTCACACAATTAAAGCTTTCGGCCATTAAGGCCTTTGTCAGCAGTAGACACACATGCACACACACACCCACTCACATAAACACAACTTGCACATACATCTGCATTCTTAGAGAGCTGAGACCAGACTGTGAACAGCAGCACCAGTGCATGATGAGACTGGCGACTAGGTGGGGGTGAGAAGGAGGGTGGGGCAGGGAGGGGGAAGGATATTATGGTGGGAGTGGCGGACAGGGAAGTGTTGCAATTTAGACAGAGGGCAGGAGAGAAGGTGCGGAGAGGGGAGGGGGTAAGTAGCGGAAAGGAGAGAAATAAGAGAAATTAAAAGACTGGGTGTGGCGGTGAAATGATGGCTGTGTAGTGCTGGAATGGGAACAGGGAGGGGGCTGGATGGGTGAGGACAGTGACTAACGAAGGTTGAGGCCACGAGGGTTACGGGAACATAGGATGTATTGCAGGTAAAGTTACCATTTGCGCAATTCAGAAAAGCTGGTGTTGGTGGGAAGGTTCCGTATGGCACAGGCTGTGAAGCAGTGTTCAGCAACAGAGTGGTCCACTTGTTTCTTGGCCACACTTTGTCGGTGGCCGTTCATGCGGACAGACAGCTTGTTTGTTGTCATGCCTACATAGAATGCAGAACAGAGGTTGCAGCTTAGCTTGTAAATCACATGACTGGTGTCACAGGTAGCCCTGACTTTAGTGGGATAGGTGACATTAGTGACTGGAGTAGGGGGTGGTAGGAGGATGTATGGGACAGGTCTTGCCTCTAGGTCTATTACAGGGGTATGAGCCATGAGGTAAGAGATTGGGAGCAGGGGTCGTGTAAAGATGGACGAGTATATTGTGTAGGTTCGGTGGATGGCGGAATACCATGGTAGGAGGGGTGGGAAGGATAGTGGGTGGGACATTTCTCATTTCAAGGCAAGTCGAGAGGTAATCTTTGGCGGAGAATGTAATTCAGTTGCTCCAGTCCCAGATGGTACTGAGTTACAAGGGGAATGCTCCTCTGTGGCCAGACTGTGGGATTTTGGGAGGTGGCGGGAGACTGGAAAGATAAGGCACGGGAGATTTGTTTATGTACAAGGATGGGAGGATAATTACGGTCAGTGGAGGCTTCAGTGAGACCCTCGTTATATTTTGAGAGGGACTACTCATCACTGCAGATGTGATGACCACAGGTGGCTAGGCTGTATGGAAGGGACTTCTTGGTATGGAATGGATGTCAGCTGTCGAAGTGGAGGTATTGCTGGTGGTTATTAAGTTTGATATGGATGGAGGTACTGGTGTAGCCATGTCTGAGGTGAAGGTCAGCATCTAGGAAGGTGGCTCGCTGGGTTGAGTAGGACCAGGTGAAGCAAATGGGGGAGAAGTTGTTGAGGTTCTGGAGGAATGTGAATAAGGTGTCTTCACCTTCAATCCGCCTATTGCAACTCAGCATCTCCGCTATATGGTGAGTAGCAACTTTCCTTCTCTGGCATTGTTACATTCCATCCAGGATTTTCCATTGTTTGAAGTTCTAATTTCATACACATAGAGGAGCATTCTGGCTTTTGGAGAAGTCTGGACAGTGAAACAATAATTGTTCACCTTCCTCTTTCCATTTACCTTGATATGGATGATAATGTAGATCAATAAGCCTCTAAATATTGGCTCAGATGCAGCACTGACAACTATTCCTGAGTCGTTAGTTCTCATTAACTGACTCTCCACATTCATGGACAGAGCAGTAGAAAGCCAGGCAGCTGAACTAGTGCCAGTTCATGTTTGAAAATTTTGGTGGAGCACAGTCAGAGGAAGTGTACAACAAAATGCTTATGATGATGTATTGTTTGTACTACAGTGAGCCTTGTAACTTCCCTCTCTTCCATACTGTACTACTATCCTGTCATTAATTACACTTATCCCCATTGTTGCCTTTCTATCACTCAGATTTCTTTCCTTTATTGAGATGGTTTAATAGGCATATAGTTAATGAAATGTTATGTTTGTTAACACTAAAACATAATTAACATAAAAAGTGCCTTTTAATTGTTCCAAGATAGATTATGCTAAACTTATCATATGCAACAGTCTACAACGTGACATGTGCAACAGTCTGCGAAGTGACATGATTACTCTTTTCACTTGCACTCGGTAACTTTATGTTTCATCATAGTAAACAAATACATTTATTTTCTCTCTAGCCACATCATTAAGTTTTTTCACTTTTCTGTCTCCAACATGAATTCAAGGATACTGTTAACTATCACTATACAATACTCGATGATAATGATGATGTTTGGTTTGCAGGACGCTCAACTGCGAGTTCATCAGCACCCATACAAAATCCCAATCTTTTCGCACTCCAATGTTTCACTCAGTCCACTCTAGTCACTATCACTAATGATGATGATGATGAAAGGATGAGGACAACACAAACACCCAGTCCTGGGCAGAGAAAATTCCCAACCCAGCTGGGAATCGAACCCGGGACCCCGTGATCCAGAGGCAGCAACGCTAGCCACTACCCGACGAGCTGCGAACATGATACATGAATATGATATTCTAACTGATGATGACTTCTGCACAGATTAACTGCTTGCAGCTTAAATGCTACAATATAGTAACTGTTGTCATTCGCCTGACAGGCTGACTCTTCTTACATCACCTTAGAGGTTGATATATATTAGCCAAGATGTGAAAGACTGAGAAAACAGATGTATAGAAAGTAAATATACAGGGTGAGTCAGGAGGAAAGGATCGGGGCTTTCCCGGCGTATGTGTTGTTTCCAGGGCTCTCAGGTGTCCAGCCAGCATCTGGCTGGACACCCGAGAGCCCTGGAAACAATTTTTAATATCAGTTTTATACATTTTTCTTTAATAACACAAAAACCACACACTCCAACAAAAACATGTCTCAGTACACAATTAAACTAAATTACATTTGCTACAAAAAAGGTCCTATTTATTTTTCGTCTAGGACTAACAGTTTGCATGGAGAGATCGCGACAGTATTGAAAATCTGGTGCAATACACATGTCCTGTAGCTCAGGTATTTTTTGTAGCCAGTTTGAGGTATTGTCTGACTTGATAGACCACAAGTGTCCTGTATCAAAATGTACATCTCAACTTCCTCTATATTACTGTGGTGTGTTGTAAACAATGACAATGAATAATACAGAAAATAAATAGAAATGTACATTAAAAGTGTTCTATCTCAGAAACCATTTGGAATAGGGGAATTGTCCACATCCAGTTTTTTGTTCAAAATCAGTAATGCTATCACCTCTCAAAACATGTACCTTTCCTCCTGACTCACCTTGTATATAAATAATCTCCAGTGGGAGAGAGCAATCGCCTTACAACCTCAACCCTTTTGTCTGTTTGGTGCTTTCCCAGTGAAGACCCAACCAATGGAGTTAAAATATTTTGGTGCCCTCAAGAGGAAATTGGCATCTCATTCTTCACCATCTTCATACTGAAGGCTGCTATCTCCTCATATACCTGATACACACAGTGACTGCTGTTTGTCACAAGTGATGATCCCTAGGGCTTTGAAATGTCAGATGTCAAAGAAAAGCCATCTCCCTCATCATGATAGTGCACTACCTCACATTACAGGGGCAAATGTCAACTTCAGGTAACAGAATGGGATCAGTCATTCTGTTCAAATGACTTGGCACCCATCAGATTTTCTCACTGTCAAAGAAACGATCCAAATACCAAACTTCCCTTTGCATGTAGATACTGTAGCATCCTACATCTGTTTGTTGCATGGCATATCCCAAAACGTGAGAACTGTACTTTGAAGATGTTTGCAAGGAATGGAAAGAAAAATAAACACTTGTCAAGAATATAATGAAAGTGTATGAGACCCATTTGTTGAACAAATTCATTATAACATATTCATATCAAAATTCTTGGTGAAGTCCTGATGAGTATCTGCACCTACTTTATACACCAGTAGGGTGGACTCAGTTGTCCATGTTCAAACTCCACAGTATGGTCACATTTGATCTCTCATGTTGCCTTATGACAGAATTTTCTCCAAACGTTCCACACAAAAGGTGGGATTGGTGTGTCAGTATCACTTCTCGTTGCTTGGTGTCTGGATAGAATAGTCTTTAAGAAGGGAGGTATCGTCAAAGAAAATTGTGGAGCTTGTGTGACATATCCTCTTTAATAAAACGTACATTTTGTTTTCCAGTGCTGCAGAGTGTGTGATTTAGATTAAATGTGCTTCCTCATGTACATGTGAAAATCTAGTGATTTTTTTTTTTAGAAATTCTTGTTCTAAGTCTCTACAAGTGTATGTAATATGTGAAAAAATATGGGCCTTCTGAATAATGGATGCAAATATAGAGACCACAAAACACTCTTAAGGAGAGGGAATAAAATTCAGTGACCAATGAAGTGTGAAAACTTTCTTGTATTTTACATGTAAAGAAATTACAGTAGACATTAAGTGACAAGAATGGCTAAGCTAATGAGTGACCATACCACACTGACTAATTACATTCATAATTTTGTAGTTTCTGTTGGCAAAGTGTTGGTGCTCATATGGCGAGTGATTGCATAACCATGGGAACCGAAAGGTTTAGTGTTTCAAGAGGCACTATGTTGAAGACTTATATGGCATACAAGGAAAGTGGAAAAACATCATCCACTATGTCATAGTGTGGGCAAAAGTGTATGTAGAGTTATCATGACAGAGGGTCACTGAGAGGATTGCAGAGGTCATTGCAGGATTTGATGTCCCACTGGCAAACCCTGCCAGCATCAAAACAACACAAGGGGAGCCCAGTAAGCTGGGAACAGATGGGTAATCTGGAATTCCTAAACCACACATTAGTAATGCAAATGCCTGTTATGAGAAAAGATAGTGTCAAAGTCATAAAATCTGGACTGTGGAGCAACGGAAGAAAGTCATTTATCCAGATGAGTCTTTTCCACATTGTTTCCAACTTCAAGCCAAGTCTACATCCCACAAGTGAAACATGGTGATGGTTCAGTGGTGTTTTGAGCAGCCATATTGTGGTATTCTGTGGCCCCTGGTTACTCTGCAAGGTTGCACTACTGCCGAGAATTACGTGACCGTTTTGACTGATCAGGTCCATCCCATGGTACAATGTTTGTTCCCTAATAATTATGCTGTGTTCAAAGACAACACTGCCCCCATTCACACTGGTTTTGCGAGCACAAGGATGAATTGTTATTTCTCCCTTGGTGACCACAGTACCCATACCTCAATATTATTGAACCTCTGTGGTCTACTTTGGAGAGAAGTGGACATGATCGCTATCAACCTCCATCACAATTACCTGAACTTGCTACTGTTTTGTAGGAATAATGGTATAAGATTCCTTCGAAAAACCATACAGGACCAGTATTTATCCATTCTGAGTTGACTGGGCACTGTTTTGAATGCCGGAGGGCTTCTTACACCTTATTAGGCATATGTTGTGTTTTTGGTGCTTCCATATATTTGACCAAACCCTAAATGTAATTTGTGACTCATGTGTTTTATAATATGTAGGCCTCTTTATAAACACTATTATTGCTCTTTGTGAAGACTAGCCAAGTACCATCTTGTAAATTGTGCTACAAATCAACAATGGACTAAATAAATATAAAGCAAAGAGCTGCAGTATCTCATGCTTTGTTGGCATACATTCCAAATTCCGTGCTTTGCTCTAGACTGTTACTTTCTGATCAATATACTATATAGCACAGTTCACAGAGGAGGAATGTGGTATTCTGATCTATGGAACTTCCCATCATTTGCAAGAGTTGAAAAGGAACCCACCTCATCTTGTGATGTGGGCCAAAGTTAATGACAATATCTGTTGGGACTGCTTTTCCAATGCATTCATGAATGGAAATTCTTATCTAGACATGTTGCAAACATGGTTAATAGCCCAGTTAAAAGATAAGTCAATAATGGATCATGTGCAGTTAGAGCACGATGGAACGCCAGACCACTTTGCTATTCAGGTGTGTGAGTACCATAATGAACAACTTCAAGACCATTGGATTCGGCATGGTTCCTGCAAAATCTCTAGACTCATTGAATTGCTCACCATGAAGCCCATACCTTACCATATCATTATGGAGAGTAACCAAATCTTATGTCACTCAACACTGGTACAAGGCTAGTGAAGAATTGTGTGAAGTGCTGTAAAATCATTTTGTGGTAGTATTCTTGAGATGCTCCACAAGATATCAAGGGAGACATGAAGCTGCATAGATCTCTGTGTAGGCATGATGGCACATATGCAGATCCATTGAATACATAGTTTTTATGTACAAGTACTCCGCTATGCAGTAAACAGTATACAGTTTCGACATAAGGGTACAATGATTCTGGGGCATCCTGCAGAATCTGTAACAATTTAAATGCCATAGCCTGTAATATTGCATAATTGCCATTGTGAACTATTAATTTATTTAAATGCTCCACTGTACTACTTCTTATGTTATGAGTAATAGAATTTCTGAGCTGTTAGAACCACTATTATACTAGTTATAATGTTAAGAGCTGTAGAATTTCAGAGATTCAATAGAATTTGAGATCACATATTTTTGTGAGTGTAAGTATTTCTATCCAAATTAGACAACAGCCGATATTTTGATTCACATGGGACTTTTTTTAACTTTTTCTGCTTTTATGATTTTGTTCCCCATGTTTAATAATGAGAACAATACATTAATTTTTGGACAAAAATCAAACATAAAGGAGAATTATTCTTTTTCAAATATTTCCTACAATCAACCTAGTATAGCTAATGAGCAGACTAACTATTTTTTCCCTTGAAAAGTGAATATTTGCTACATAAAATGAACTCACACTAGATGGGAGAACATGCAGTTGTAAAGTAATTGTGATTTTAAAAACGTCCTGTCAGATTAAAACTGTTTATCAGACTGTGACTTTGACAGTACTGGCAGAAGTGAAACTGTGAAGTGACGGGCTGGATAACTCAGCCAGTAAGCATATTGTTCATAGAAGGCAAAGTTCTGGATTCGCATCTTGATCCAGCTCAAATTTTAATCTACCAGAAACAGTTTGCACTCCACTAAGAAAAATTTGTTCTGGTAATTATGATTTAAATCCATCATCTCTTATTTTTTAATGTCTGAAAAAATTCAATGCACTTTCCGTTTATATTTATGTAGATTTTATTGTCATGACAGGTAATTGTGATAAAATCAAAATCTACATAAATATAAAATGAAAGTCACCTGTCATTAGGATAGTCAATTAGCAGAGATGTCACCCAGCAGGGTTAACTGGATACACCATGAGTTTTGCTAGTAAATTGCATCCATTAGTGTGTCTTGAGAATAATGAGAGGGCATTAAGTATTTCTTCATTTGTTTGCTGGCCGTATAACAATCGATTTCACATGGAGACTTATTTGTAAGTTTACCCAGAAATGAGCTATATTAATGTGATAAAATCAACAGAATACATGTAGGAGAAGCACGAGTGAATGCCTGTGAAAGTAAATTGAGATATTAAAATAATTTTAGTGTGAAATTATATCGTAGAGTTGTAAGACAACTTTGTAAGCAGATCTAGATGACTGAGTAGTGCCAAAAGTTATTCTTTTTATTGCCATTTGGCTTTTGGCCACACAACCATTTCATAAGTGGCAATTTATCTAAATTCTTTTGGGTATGTTGATCACATGTTGGTTGTGTGCAGAAAATATAGTTCACATCTCCACATTTATCACATACATGTCAGAAAGACAGAAATGCCAAACTAATCTCTTGCATACATGTTGCTGTTTATTTACCCACATTGAAGTTACACTATGTAGCACGTATGCTGCAGGTGCATCCTCAAACAGAAACTTTTTGAGTGCTCCTGACGCAGTCCTTAATATTTTACATGCCAAGTTTTGTTCTAGTTGTGCCACAGGACAATGAGTATCCAGATATAAATATTTCATATGTGTTGTATCCGTATCCCTACGATGTCTGGGTGGGAAGCCATACCAGTCCCCGGTACGAATCCGCCTGGCAGATTTGTGTTGAGGTCCAGTGTGCCGGCCAGTTTGTGGATGGTTTTTAAGGCAGTTTTCCATCTGCTTCAGCAAATGCGGGTTGGTTCCCCTTATTCTGCCTCAGTTACACTATGTTGGCGAGTGCTGGGCAAACACTTTCTCCCCGTACGCGTACACCACAATTACTCTACCGTGCAAACATTGGAGTTACACTCGTCTGATGTGAGACATTCCCAGTGGGGTCCACTGGGGGCCAAACCGCACAATAACCCTGAGTTCAGTGTAGGGCGGCAGTGCAGTGAGTGGAGTGCTGTAGCCTATTGTGGGGTTGTGTACCACTGCGGGGACGAAGCCTCTCCGTAGTTTCTAGGTCCCCAATTCCAAACGATACAATACAATACAATCCCTATTATGAGTTAAGTAATTCTGTCAGTTTTCAGGTGGTATTACAATTATATCCCTAATTTCATATTAAACTCTATCTGTCTGTACTGTTGAATATGACAAGAAGTCAAACCAATATAAATGAAAAATAGTTATAAAATTTCAGAGACAGATCGGCTGGTCAGGCTTCAGGACATGAAATTCCAGCACTGTCAATCAACACATTAAAAGTGAAAAAAAATTAATCATACTAGGTAGGAAAGAGGGATACTTTGGGGAGTTGTAAAGGCCTTGCAGGATACTCAGGCACTAGGATGAGAGGGACCCATCTGTAGTGAGGACAAGGGGATACAAAGATCACAAATAGTTCTGTTTTAATAGGCCCTCTTTACCACTTCATCTACAGTCATTGTATATAACCTCCAATCTTATATATATCGAATGGTTTTACTGCTACATATAAGTATCTTCAATCAAATGAAAACATCTGCATTTGACAACTAGCTCAGAGCACTCAGTCAATTAGTGTAGTGTCCTCCAATCACTATCAAATGCTTGAAGAGGGCACTGATCTATTATTTGCTCCTCCACTCTGCTGTCACAGTTAGTAGATGGATCGAAACTCAACTTTTTCAATGTATAACCACATCTTCCTTGGCTTGTTGTAACGCAATTCAGCTTCAACTGGGTTTGACACAGTAGCTGGAATGTATCAACCTTCTTTGTTGGATCATGAACAAGGTGAGCATTCTAGGGGACTGTTTGTTTCAGCTTTGTCACCACTTGGAGGTAAAATGTTGAAAGAATTAGCAATTAACCAACCCAGGGTGGTTTGATGGTTTCAGACGAGTTGTTGGTGGTTCTTGTAGGGCATCCTACAATGGAGAGTTCTTCTGAGAAGTTATCTTCTTCAGCATGTTTGCCTTAGCTGCTTTCCTCTGTAGATCTTGTAGAACAGTATTAGCTAGGACAGACAACCACTGAATTGGGGTAGCTGTAACAGTACCAGTGATAACTCTCATAGTTTCATTAAACTGCACATATGGCAGCAGAATACACAAATCTTTGTCCTCCAGATGCCTAAATATTCAGTAGATGGGGTCAGGTAAAACAGAACTCTGCCTTTGCCCAACACCTTAAAGCCATTGGCCATAGTCCTCTGCAAGTACAAAATCTTAAGATTTTGCATTTTGCGCAGAAGGGTAGGAACGTAAACATTTTGGAAGAAGTTGAAATATTTAGGCATATGGAGGACAAAGATTTTTCCCTCCTTAACGACCGAATATTTGGCATTAATCAGGTCTTTTTAAAAGTTATGAAATCGGTGTTATTAATGTAGGCCTGGGGCTCTTGTAATTCTGCCTAAATATGAGCCCTGTTCCTCTCTGGCCTTATGTCACCTTGTTAGGCAATCCATTAGAGGTTCTTTGACTCAAATATGATACTTGCGAGTTTGTCACTTTAAATTTCGACGCATTTTACACATTTTAATGTAGCTATAAAATGGAAATGGGAAAAAGTTCACCTGCATTACGTCCGTCTTCCACGTTGGTGTGTATTTTTTAAGTGTAATAATTTTACTTGTATTTTATAAAAAAGAATTTTCTTGTTAGGTAGAATTCCTAGCTCCGAATGATGCAGTATTGCATGTTCTAGGGGGGGTCTCTTCATCTGAAATTATGGTTCTGTGTTTTTTAATGTTCTCGTTCTAGTGATATATGATACGTAAAATCTGTTGAGGTACTGCATCTGCGTGTTGTATTATACACCCTGTTTTCTCTTTCTAAATTTACTGCCTTCATTTGTATGTTACTTCATCAAAAATTTTTAGATAAGTTATTGCACAGGTGTTGCTCCTAGTAATTTCATGTTATTAATGTTTTATGTGCATTACATTTATAAAGTTTTAGTGGCTATTTATATCCATTTTACGATCTCTCATTCTTACCAGCAGCTGCGTGACATCGCCACATATTGAGGTGATTCTGTATTAGGTGTCAGTACTACCACATGATGCTGTAGTGCATTATGCTTACAACTTGAGCCCCATCTTATTCTATTACTCACTCCTGTGAACGGGAACACATCACGCAGGTCTTGGAGTCACTCACGTCCATCTAGGAAGTTTTTACTGAGTTTAATGAAGGTGATGTTGGCTTTATGTATTCAATGATGCCCTTTGGCTACACTGTTTAAAGGATCCTTCTAAGAAATACCAAATTAAGATCAACGTGAAGATGCCTAAATAAGGTGAAACTCATAGTTGAAAAATAAAAAAAAAATTGCAACTAAGACTGTTTTTAACCAATACAATTATAATTGTGTTATCTGCAAACATGGCAAAGTTTCATACTTTGTTTGAGGACAGAGGTAGGTCATTAATATATATGAGAAATAGCAGGGGACCAAGGACAGAACCTTGTGGAACGCCATAATGTGCTGTTCCCCAGTCAGACTATATCCCTCCTACCTGCATGTTGTTACCATCTAACACTATTTTCTGTTGCCTACCCTATAGAGAGGATATGGGCCAGTTGCCCATTTGTCCTCTCATTCCATAATGGCATGCTTTTCTTTTTAAAATCATATTGACTGTTAATAAACCATAACTGTTTCAAAAATATGAAAAGGTTTTACAAAACAAGATTTCTTGGCTGTTAATGTCAATGAATTGAAACTACCTTTTCCCCTTTAAGCAGCTTATCTGTTATCCACCTGAGGCTGGATGAGTCTGCCACAGTTCTCTTGCTGAGGAAAAATACACAACAGTAAAAGGGACTGAACTTCAGTGTTCCATGAGCAGTCATGCTGACACATCACCTACAAATGTATAAAATTGTATGAAGGTAGTGCACCATCTCCCTGTGAAATTACTTTGTTTTTGTCACTATGAAAGAAAACTCAGTGAAATTCCAAGTAAGTCATTACCTTAGTAAAAGTAAAACATCAACATCTATACTTTGTGGATCACTATGTATGACAGAGGAACTTTTTGTTAAGCCACACATTAAGTTTAGTTCCCGTTCCATTCACACATGGAATGTGGAGTGAGTTATTTGTACACCTCTGCATGAGCAGTTATTGGCCTAATTTTATCTTCATGATTTCGAATCGATAGTTATGTAAGTGGCTGAAGAATTTTCATATTTTCTATCCTGAAAGCTAGCTCAAGGAGTTCCCTAAGTACATCCTTATGAAATGTACTGCTCCTTTCTTTGAGTGTTTACTGCTACAAATTTTTCAGTGTATCTGTAACGTTCTATCACCAGTGAAACTAGTCTGTAATCATTTGCACCAGTCTTCTTTGTATATTCTCTATGTGCCATGTTAGTCACATCTAATATGGATTCCTTACAGATCAGTTGTGTTTGCAGATGATATATTTGTTTTAAAGGAAAATTTTCAAGGATAAAGAATCTCTGATTTCATCAAGAATACACCTGATAGATAAGAATCAGTGTCCCAGTTAAACAGATTGACTCTGGACATCTAAAAATGCATATGGCACAGCTCAGGACCCAACAAGAAAAATGCTAGGAAACAAACAGACCATAAGAATGATGTAGTAGAAATGGAATCTTAGATTTCTAGGACTAAATCTATATAATAATTTAAATTATAATACTTTCATTTGCAATTCAAATATTTTCCAGTGCCACTGACATCAAGGTTTGGAGTATTATGTGCCACAGTTATTTCACATCAGTAATAAGGCATGGCATATTTTTTTGGGGAAGCTCTGGTAATATCTCACTTATAGTTGACCTTCATAAAAAAGTTATTAGAAACATGTGTTGCATGTCAATGGGAATAATATCATCTATTCTTTAAAAATCTGGAAAACATTCTCCTCGCTATACATCTTCAAGACAACTGTCTTTTTATACAGCAAACCAGAATTATTTATTAAAAATTGTTTTGATCATTCATAAAGAGCAACAAATAAAGATAATTTTATATCTTCCTGGTCATGAATTTAAATTATATTCTCAGAGTCCTCAGTAACTTGAATGGGAATGAAAACTTTCAACAGACGAAAGACAAGAATATTCTAAAAATTGCCACTCAGCTGTTATCCCAAGAAGATTTTGTGAATAACCATAGTTGTCCTGTACATTTACCTGGATTACACACGGTATAATTTCAGTGTTTATAAATGATTCTCCATCCAACATAATAGACTGCATCCTGCCTATCAAGAACATTTTGATGAAGTCGCGAAACTGTTTACATATCCTACAGAAACATATGTTCCTAAGAAAGCATCAATGTTGGATTACATGAAAAGCTTTACAATGGTAGATAAATATCAAATCAATCTGGTTTCCTCTACACATGGCACTTGGGATATTGTCTGTGAGGACTGCAAGTTGGATTTTTCAGCATCAGTGTTTTTCAAGCCAGTGGTTAGTTCCACAGAAAAGTTAATTTTTGCCAGAGATTTCCGTGGTATTTGAATTGGAGATATGTTCTAGGATTCTGTAAAATCAGATTTGAGTGATATAGGACAGTAGTTCTGTGGATGAGTTCCTCTTCTATTTTTGTAGATATGTGTAACTTTTGCTCCATTCCAATCACTGGGAACATTTCTCTGCTCGAGGGATCTGCAATAATTTATGATCAAGATTGGAAGTAATCCATCTGTAAATTATGTGCAGAACTGAACAGGAACCCCATCTTGAATATTAACCCATTGCTTTTCAGTTTTGCTGTTCAGCTGGTGATAATTTAATGATAATTATTATTAATTAATGTTATTTAACACTTATAAGCAGAGCGTTATTTTACACTATGCTGATGATTATTTCTATTCATTTTACAGAGTACTGCTACCAGGTGGTGGAGCGGATGGTAAATACCAATAATGGATCAAGTTTTATCGGGAGATTATCTTTTTAGGAGGCAACATGTTACGGTAAACCAGAAACAATTGTATAATAAGTATTTCAATACTACTGCAAACTTAACAGAATTTTAATGACTTCTCAACAGTATTGATTGTTAATAACACCAAGATAAAAATATTTTAACTGCTTTTGCAGAAAATCTTCATATTGTACCACTGTTCTGCAGCATGCTTGCACAAAGTTTCTTTTATTTACATGTCCCAAATTTTACTTTATTGCTTCATTGGACTTCTTATGAGGATATCCATACATTTACTTGACTGTAAACCTACACTGTATTAATAAAATTATCATCTGCATAATATTTGAAAGTTATTGTTGGTAATACTGCTACAACTACTACCAGTACTACTTCTACTACTACTACTACTTCTACTACTACTACTACTACTACTAATAATAATAATAATGAAATAACACTTTTTCAAATATGAGAGGAGACTATTGTCACACTCTACTTAAAAATTGTTAGAATCACAATAAATCTAATGGAAAATTGGGGACAGAAAGTCTGAATCATGACACAAATGCACTAAGGAAAGTTGTGCAATCCTTCTGGCAGCATAGTTTTGCAAGAAACTCCAGAATGAAAGTTTTAGCTCTGCAGTGGAGTATAAGCTGTCATGAAACACAAACTGTTGTGTCAAACCAGTACTCAAACTAGGACCTTGCGGAAACAAGTTTCATATCAGACTGTGAGTCTGGATTTCTCAGTGGGCATATTGCTGCATATGAAGGAAAGAGATCTGGCTTTGAATCCTGGACCATTCCCTGTCAGCAAGTTTAATCACTCCCTGTCAAATAAACAAAGAAAATGGACCTGGGACCATGAGATATTTTAAGCTTGTCACTGTCAATTTAGAAATCCTTAGAGCATTCCTACATATGGAAGGAAAGACAGGATATACAGTGGAAGTTAAGCATTTGCTAAAAAGTAGAGACCAAAAACCACTGCCCCCCACCCCCCTCCCACTTTCTTATCTCCAAACTTGCTTCATCATTAATGTCCATTCTGAAGCATCTCTCCCTTGCTAGAAATCTCCTTGCAATCCTCTTCTGTTCGTTAATGATGTCACTAGCTTCCCCAACCCTCTTTTGGACTCCTTCTCTTCCTCCTCCTCCTTGTCCTCCTCTCTTGATCCTTCAATTCCCACAATCTCTGTGGTCAATGGCCTTGCCCCATTTCCTCATATAGCCATAGCATTCCAGCCTACTCTACGCTATTTCCTGAAGTGCCTCTTTATCTAGCCCCATTATCCTTTTTACTTCTTCAGCACTCTTCCATTGTAGTGTCAATATTCAACAAACTCTTATGAAACAATTTCCCAATCTACTAATCTTAATTGATTTCTCATCCTGCTTGCATATATTTGTGATCCATAGCACAATACACTTTGAATATTTTCTTTGTCATCATAATATTTTTTGCTACATGCAACACATGATTTGTTTAGTTTTGAGCTAATTTGGCCCAAAATATCCTTAAAGAAATTCCTCTCTTATGAGGGTAATCCCAAAAGTAAGGTCTCCTGTTTTTTTTATAAGTACATAGACCTGTTTATTTCAACAATGGTTTACATCAGTTTACAGCTTGAACATTTAGCTAATTTTCGACATAATCACCATTTCTGTCGATGCATTTTTGTAGATACTGTGGCAGTTTCTGTATGCCCATGTCATACCAGCTCACTGCCATGCTGTTCAGAAAGTTATGAACCTCTTCTTTCACCTTGTCGTTGGAGCTGAATCGCTTTCCAGCCAAATGTTCTTTTAACATAGGGAACAGGTGATAGTCACTGGGCACCAAGTCAGGACTATAGGGTGGATGGGTGACTATGTTCTACTGAAACTGTTGTAGGAGAGCAACGGTTTGCCAAGCAATGTGTGGGCGAGCGTTGAAATGAAGAGTGTGTATGCCCTTTCTCAACATTCCTCTTGTCCGGTTCTGAATTGCCTATATGAGTTTTTTCAGAGTCTCACAGTACCTGTCAGTGTTAATTGTGGTCCCAGCAATTCAACTCCGACGGCGAGGTGAAAGTCTGTAATTTTCCCTATTGATAGTTGCATAATTAAAATCTCTACTGATGTTTACAGTATAAACTGATGTTTTCTCTAGAGTTTTCCTTTACATCAGGAGATGAGTCTGGTGGTAAATAGAAGGATTCAGTTAAAATTCTCTGCCTGGTGGTCAATAGAAGGATTCAGTTACAATTTTATGCCCACCCCTGATATTGAGTCCTGTCCAAACAGTGTCAAATGCAGCTTCAATTTCTGTGTTGGCGGATTTGAGTGTCTTGTCTACTATGAAAAATGCACCACCTGCATTTCCCATTAGCATATTCTTTCAGCGGTCACTTCAAGTTTCCCCAAAAATCTCACTGCCATCAACTTCAGATTTTAACCAGCTTTCTGTGCATGGTACAGGCTGGGGCAGAGAAACTTGCTTCTTTGAATTTGGTGCCCTAAAGCTATGGTTGCTCTGAGGAGGATGGAGATGGGCACATTTGAGAAGATAGGGCATGAAGTTGCAGTTCTGCCTAGTTTAGTTAGCATTATAGAGTGGATGAAGGTGTAGCATGTGTGATTCTGAACTTTTTGGTCTGTGTTTCCTAGACAACATAAAACAAAAGCCAAGACTGATTAACACAATTAGACCTATTTAAACCTGTTGTTCTATATATATTTCTTCAAGAATGAAAGGATAGAATGACAGACTTTTATTATGAAATATTATATTTACATGAGATGTCAAAATAACAAATGAAAATACGAGGGTAAGTCAATTATTATCTGCAATTTAGTTATATTTTTGTTTATTTTGGTAGTACTGCCATTTTACGTTGATGACGCATGCTTTAGTTATTTGTTGTTTTATCTTTAAAATTTTCAAGCTGCTAGGTTAGTTTCATTATCGCTGATGTGCTGTTAATCATGGCTGCTCCACTGTCTATTTGCACCAAAGAAGAGCAATTTTCAGTGATCCGATTTTTGTGCTTAGAAGGCGTATAAGGAGCCAAAATTCATCGAAGACTTTCGGTACAGTAGGGGAACAGTGTTTTGGCATAACGGAGTGTCTATAAATTGATTGAAAAATTCTGAAATGGTCACACAAGTGTTACGCACGATGAAGGAGCCGGACGACTGTTTACCGCTGTAAATGAAAAAACCATTGAGAGTTCACGTGAAATGATTCCCATAGACAGATGATTAACTATTGACAAAGTGGCACATCTTCTGAAAATTATTCATGGTTCTGCCTATGAAAACATCCACAACAGACTTGAGTTTCATAAAGTTTGTGCAAGATAGATCCCAAAACAATTCACACAGTTGCATAAACAAACACACTTGGACATCTACAAAAAACATTTGGATCGCTATGGTAACAAAAGGGACAGCTTCTTAGACAGGATCATTACTGGTGACGAAATGTGGATCCAACATTACGAGCCAGAGAGTAAATGGCAGAGTATAGACTGGAAACATCCAAATTTGCCGGTGCAAGAAAAAGTTCAAGACCTAACCGTCCACAGGAAAACTGATGCTTACAGTTTTTTGGGATGCACAAGGTCCAGTACTGGAACATTATGGGGAAAGGGGCACAACAATGTTGTTGCACGACAATGCCCATCTGCATGCTGCTGTCCACACTGCTGAAACACTCCAGAAACTCAAATTTGAGGTACTGGATCATCCTCCATATAGTCCTGATCTTGCCCCTTCTATCACTTGTTGGTCCATTAAGGGGACGTTGATTTGCCTCGGACAAACCAGTGAAAGAAGCGGTGCATTCCTGGCTCGCAGCTCAACCGAGAACCTTCTTTTATGCGGGCATCAGGAAGCCTGTACAACAATGGTCCAAGTGCATTGAAATGCAAGGAGACTACATTGAAAAATGATGTTCTTGTAAGTTTCCTACTTGATTACAATAAAATTTTATAACTATTTTGCAGTTAATAATTGACTTACCGTCGTATTATGAATGACTGAAAGATATTTATTTATTTATTTCATGTTCCGTAGATCCAGTTAGTGAGTCAATCACAAGGATATGGAACATGTCAAATTGTACAGGTTTCAATTTAAACTTACAATAAATACAAGGGCAATTCAATGCAAAATTGTACATAGTTTAAGTAAGACATACTATAAATACAGTAATAGATACAATTTTAGCTTGATAACATAACAACCATTTAACAGAAAAGGGAGTTTCAAATAAAGGTTATAAATAAGAGCACAAAATTAAATCAGATATTAGGCCTACAAGAGTAAATACAGATATAGCCAATCTGTTGTTACAAAAAGTGAGATAATGCTCAAATACTCAATAAAATCGATTGAACTAGTTCTAGACACAATAAGTTCGGTGATGGTATACATTTTCTTTCAAATATTCATCCACAGGTAATCTTTGAGAACTTGTTTAAATTTTGGCAGTTCTGTATGAACACATTTGATATGTAGTGGGAGAGCATTGAACAGCTTAATGCTGAAATAGTAAACTCCTTTTTGTGTCAGAGTGAGACGTTTCATTTTGACACGTAGATTGTTTTTGTTTCTGGTGTTATAGCCATGGAATTTATTGTTGTCGTGGTAGATAGAATAATTTTTGTTACACACAAAGATCAGCAAGGAAAAAATATACTGTGAGGCAGTTGTTAGGATACCTATCTTTCGAAACAAGTGCTTGCAAGAGTGTCTTTGATGGACCCCACACATTATTCTGATTGCTTTTTTTTTTTTTACTGTGAAAACTTTTTTTGCAAGTGGTTGGTTTCCCCCAGAATATGATAGCATATGACATCAATGAGTGGAAGTAGCCAAAGTAGGCAACCTTAATGGCGTCAACTTCAGTCACTGAAGAAATTACCCCTAATGCAAATGTTGCCAAGCTAAGTTTTTTACATAGATGAAGAATGTGAACTGACCAATTACATTTGCTGTCTATATAAGCACCCAGGAATTTTGTATCTTCAACTTTCTGTATTGGTTGATCTCTACATTTTATGTTAATTTTATCAAGATTACTTTGTGATGTGTGAAACCTCATATAATGAGTTTTATTTGCATTGAGTGAGAGGCCATTTGAGGAGAACCAATTTAAGATGTCGATAAAAACAGCATTTGTAGTTTGTTCAAGATTGTGATCTATCAAATTGTCAATTAGAATTGTGGTATCATCAGCAAACAGGGTAAATTTGCTGTTTATCTCAGAACAAAGAGGAAGACCATTAATGAAGATGAGGAATAGCAGTGGGCCCAAAACGGAGCCTTGAGGCACACCACATGTTATCATGCCCCACTCAGACGAGGCAGGTTCTCCAGAAGAGCCATTTAGCATTACAGTCTGCTTCTGATCCTTTAGGTATGATTGTAGCCGCAGGCCAACAGTACCACCTAAACCATAGTATTCTGCCTTTTTCAAAAGAGTTTGACGGTTTACACAGTCAAAGGCTTTCGTAAGATCACAAAAAATACCCACTGGAGACATTTTTTTTGTTAAAGGCGCCCAAAATTTGGTTCCTGATAGATAATATTGCCTGTTCAGTACAAAGACCAGCACGAAAACCAAACTGATTTTTGCTTAAGATACTGTGGAAGTTGAGATGATCTACAATCCTTCTGTGTATGAGTTTTTCAATTATTTTTGAGAAGGTAGTTAATAGGGATATTGGGTAATAGTTTATTTTTATCGGCTTTCTTAAAGAGAGGAATCACTGCAGCCAATTTTAGTCTGTCAGGGACAATCCCTTCTTGTAGGGATGTATTGTATATGCTGCGTAAGACGGGACTGACAAATTTATAACAGTGTTTCAGTATTTTACTAGAAATATTGTCCACACCAGCAGAATTTTTATTTTTTAAAGATCTAATTACTCTTATGACTTCACTTACAGTGACAGCAGGTAAAGATAACTGTGTGATTCTGTTGCTAATACCTTTCTGTAGGAGGGACAATGATTCTTCCATAGAACCATTACAGCCTGTCTTCTCTGCTGCTCTCAAAAAGTGGTTATTAAATATTTATGCAACCAACTCAGGTTTCTTTATGGTACTGACCCCTGCTTTAATCTCTACCTTAGACATGTTCCCTGTTTCCCTGCCAGTTTCCCTCTTTATTATATTCCGATAGTTTTAATTTTATTTTCTGAGCTTTCAATTTCTGATTTTATGCACATACTTTTAGATTTATTTATAACCTTCTTGAGAATGCTACAGTATAGTTTGTAGTGTTGTCATTTCTTTGGATCATTACAAGTCCTGAGAGAACTGTATAACATGGCCTTGGAAAGCAACTTGTTACATTAAAGCTAGTGGAAATTATTCAGAGACTGCAATACTTACCAACAACATCATCAGTGGTACCTGTATCATCATCACAGAAAGTATCTCTAGGAGTGACTAATGCAGAATCAGATACAGTAACAGAAAATGCAGCAGAAGTACCTAAAGAAGCAATACTAACAGAAGTAGAATCAACAGCAGTGTCAGAAGAACCACGTTCAGTAACAGCAGAAGTAACTCCTCCAGCATTAGAACGAGCTCCTACAGCAGTAACACCATCTCCCTCACCAGCAGTAACAGCACAAACTACTTCACCAGAAATAGCAGAAGAAACACCATCAGCAACAGCAGAAGCAACTCCTCCAGCAGTAGAACCAGTTCCTATAGCAGCAGCACCATCTCCCACACCAGCAGTAGTAGAACCAACTCCTTTACCAGTAATAGCAGAAACAACTCCTCCACCAGCAGCAACTAAACCAACTTCACCAACAGCAGAAACAGTACCAGCTCCTCCCCCATCACCTTCAAGAGTAGCAGAAAAGAATAGACCAGTCACAGTAAGTAAAGTATCATCTTTGTCTCATGATGAAGTGATACCAAATGATTTGGGAAAACATGTTCCTATAAAACTTGTGGACAGTAAAGTGAAACAAACTTCCTACCGTGTTTCAAACAGACCCAAAAAATTACCTAAGAGAAATGAAGATTTTTTATGGTTTATCCCAAGGAAGTCCAACCGCCACCTAACATAGATTCCAGGGCTGAAAAAACAATTAAATGTTCTCCATTGCCCCATAATACTGTACTCCTCCCCTCCTGTGACAGTAACTTTATCTTATTTCTGCACTTAAATGTCAGCTCTCTGAAAAATAAAGCTGATGAGCTTGGTATACTATTAAAAAGTAACAAAATTATGATTTTATGTATAAACGAACATTGGTTAAAGGAAGAGGATATAAAACTGTATGTACCATCAGGTTTCAGATTAGCTACAGACTTCTGCAGACCCAGTGAATCCTATGGGGGTTCACCCATATATATTAGCAATGATCTAGACCTAGAGTTTTCTGTTCTTGAAGTTAGTGACCTATGCACTAAAGGTGTTTTTGAAGCAGCTGCTTTTATTATACCTAGTATACAGCTCATAACTGTGTCTTTATATCACACTCCTGAAAGTAGTGTAGAACAATTTATAGAACGTTTAGAAAAACTTGTGATCAGTATACAAAAATATACTAAATAGAAAATTTTAATCTTTGGGGATCTAAACATAGACATTAGGAAAATGACAGGCAGAAATGTTAATTTAGTAAACATGTTAAGATCCTATAATCTCTTTTGTGCTACTGAAAGTCCTACAAGGCACTCCTCCTGTCTTGACAATCTAATAACAAATGTATACAAATGTGATTTTGAGCTAGGCTTACTTAATGTCGATTACCTGTCAGACCATAGAGGTATATGGGTGAAACTAATTACTAAAAAACCAAAAGAAGACGAGGAACAAACTCAGTGTGTCAGACTATCTACAGATACAAATATTAGCAAGTATAGAGAAGAACTTAAGTCTATAGAGTGGAATACTGTTATACATTCCTCCAGAAATGTTGATGAAGCCTTCAGCACATTCCTCAAAATCATTTCTGAAATCTTCCACACATGCTGTCCACTGGTTAAAAAACAAAAAAACAAAAAAGTTAGGAAACCTAGCCACTCAACTTTACAGAAGTGGTTTTCACCCCAATTACAAAAACTGAGACTATTGGTAATTACTTGTCACAATAAGGTCAAAAAGGGAGCAGTAGATAAAGAAACTTACAAAAACCTGAAAAGAAAATATAGATCTGAAATTAAAATAGCCAAGTGTAAGGCAAATGGTGATTTCATTAAAAAATCACACAATAAATGTAAGGCTGCATGGAAAGTAATAAAAGCAGAGCTAGGTATGGATATAAACTACAAAGACAACACAAATGCTGCTAACGTCACTGCTGATGATTTCAATCGCTTTTTTGTCAACTCTGTCAATCTTAGCCTTCCAACCCATAGCAACCAGAATTCCAATTCAACACATACACCTATTTCTCACCCCATATCTGGCAGAAATTTTCAACAAAACATTACAAACATAGTGTCAGCTTGTAAATGGAGAGAAGTACAAGTAACTGATATAATTAAAGCAACCTCTAAATTAGGATACTCTAGATCTGAAGATGTGTATGGCCTGTCAAACTATGTAATTAAAAAAGTTGTAGATCTCATAACATACCCTCTTTGCATACTGATAAACTGGATGCTCTCGAGTGGTCACTTTCCAGAATGTCTCAAAAAAACAGTTGTCATACCATTATACAAAAAGGGTGACAAGTCCTGTATCAATAATTATAGACCAATTTCACTTGTGCCTATTCTCTCAAATATAATAGAACATTGCATAATGCAGCAAATATGCATACACCTATCAGACAATAATATATCGAATGATTCTCAGTATGGATTCAGGTCAAACTTATCAACAGTCAAAGCTGTTGAAAACCTTATCTCTTTTGTACTAAGCGCATTTGAGTCAGAATTATCTGCTGAAGCCATTCTAATTGACTTGAGTAAGGCTTTCGACTCAGTTAACCACAAATTATTATTAGATAAACTGTGTTGCTATGGAATCAAACACTTGCAACTCTCACTAATTGAATCATACCTCAGCAATAGAAAACAAATAGTAAAGCATAATGACCAACAGTCACAGACTTTAAGTATAAAACGAGGTGTTCCTCAGGGCTCAGTGCTTGGCCCTCTACTATTTATATTGTTTGTAAATGACTTTCCGAACAACTTACCCTGTAAATCTATCCTCTATGCTGATGACACAACATTAGCTAATTCTGGAAAGGATATAAACATATTGAAGGAGGAAAGTGAAGAATGTCTCAAAATATCTAATATCTGGTTTAAAGCTAATGACTTATCTATGAACCATGAAAAGACTGCCAAGATAATCTTCAGTTTATCAAACAGTAACATGGAGTTATCATCTGTTAAACTACTAGGAATACACATTGACTCAAAATTAACTTGGGACACACATACAGATTATGTATGTCGAAAGCTATCACGAGTTATCTACCTACTAGCCAAACTACACACATGTGTTACACAAGATTTATTGCTTCAGTCATACTATGCCTTCTTTCATTGCCATCTACAATATGGCATTCTTTTATGGGGTAACTCTCCAGGAGCCAAAAAAATTTTCACTTGGCAGAAGAAAGCAATTAGACGTTTGTACGGAATCACTGTCAACAAGACCTCATGTAGACCTTATTTTAGAGACTTAAAAATTCTCACAGTCCCATCTCTTTACATATATTGTTGCCTCTTAAACATAAAAGAAAACTTAAACCACTACACTATAAGGAAATCAGTTCATCAACACAATACTCGACAAACAAATATGATTGATGTACCCCACAACCAGGCTTAAGAAAACCCAATCCAGCTATGAATACATAGGCATAAAATTATTCAACACTTTACCCGTACAGGCTCAATTGGTTTCAGTGGATATTTTCAAAACTAAAACCAAAGTGTGGATGAAGAAAAACTGAAAAAACAAATTTACTTAGAGCTTTTAGACTACAAAAAAGAATCATCCGGGCAATGGTGGGAGCAAAACCAAAGCAACACTGCAAACCTTTATTTGTAAAACTGGATCTAATGAGCATTCCAAGCATATACATCTATGAAACTCTCACTTTCACGAAAAGAAACCCACAACTTTTTGAGGGCAACTTCTTCTTGCATCAATATGATACAAGACATAGAACAAGCTACATGTTACCCACCCACCGTTTAAAAACATATGAAAAAACCCCATACTATATGGGCATGAAATTTGTAAATAAAATATGGAAAGATATGGATGACCCAAATGTAAAAGGCACCAAAAGAGACCTGGAAAAATATCTGAAAGATAAATGTTACTATAGTGTAAAAGATTTCATGAATGGTAACAATGCATTATAATTGTAATTAAAATACCTCTTTGAAGATGTTACACCATGTATATTATTAGTTTATTGTATTTTTAGTATTGTTATATATAGTGTTAAAACTGACAAGTCACCTATGTCACAATCTTTGATTGTATAAGGCATGTTATGTGATAATAAAAATTGAATTGAATTGAATTGAATTGAAGAATTTCAGAATAGTTGTAAAGATGATCTAATTTATTGATAAACTAAGGCTTACTGTTATGTATAGTTATGGATGTAGAGGCAGCTAGCTATAAGCTAATAGGGTACAACACTATCTTTTTTTTTCCATGTAATATTTTTGTTATATGAAACATAATGTACAAATAGCTATAATACTTCTGACAACATTGATTGCATGTTAATGCTGATAAATTATGGCTTACTGTTATGTATGGATCTAGGTGTAGAGGCTGTTGTAAGCTAATAGTTTACAACATTGCTATATTTTTACTATGTAATATTTTGGTATGTAAAACATAATGTACAAATAGCTGTAACTCTTCTGACGACATCGATTGCATGTAGGTGCTGAAAGATGGATAAAATAAATAAATAAATAAATAAACATCCTCTTTGTTCTACAAGATGTTATTATCCCTGTAGTGATCCAAGACTTCTTGGCATTGCCTATATGACTATTTCTAACTACTTTTTTGGGAAAGATGTATTCAAATAAAGACATGAATTCATTTAAAAATGAATTGTACTTTTTTTACGTCTGTTTCCCTATAAACTGGGCTCCAATCCATCTCTTTTAGGCTGTCATTGAATTTATTAAGGCCCTCTTCATTTATTATCCTAAAATATTTCCCAGAATGCTCAGGACTGTTGCACACACTGATGTAATTGAGCATAAGCAATTGACCACCATGATCAGAAAGGCCAAGGATTGGATGTACAGTGATCTCATTGCATTTAGACTTATCTATAAATATATTATCTATCAGACTTTTACTGTTAACAGCAACCCTAGTTGGAAATCTACTATTGCCATCAGATTATAAGACTCAATTAAATGTACTAATTCATCTTTACTATTGCTCTCATTTAGGAAATCAATGTTAAAATCACCATTAATTATCAAGTTCTTGGACTTTGAGTACAGCTTAGATAATACAGATTATAAGTGCTTAAGAAATACATTCAAATTCCCTGAGGGAGATCTATACAGTGCTAACACTAGAACCGTGAAGTCATTTACAGTAATCTCAACACCACATACTTCAATTTGTTGCTCTATACAATGGCTCTTTAAATCTAATTCATTGTAAGATATGTTGTTTTTTACATAAATTACCACTCCACGTTTTTCCATGATGGTTCTAGAGTAATGCGCTGCCTGGCAGTAACCACTTAGCTGCAACCTTTCAATGTCTTTCACATGATGTTCACTAAAACATAATACATTAGTATCTTTTATTCCTTGTGGTTCCTCTAACAGAACATTAATGTCATTTACTTCATTACCAAGTCCTCCCTCATTTTGGTGAAAAATTGTCATTTGCTTTGGAAGTAGATGCAGATGTAAACTTTTGCCTAAAAAATTATCTGAAGCTACGGAAACAGTACATTCATTACTAACAATTTCCTGAAATATTTGAGTTTGAAACTGAGTCTGACTTGATGGCTGGAGCCATTTAAGTGTGATTGGTTCCAACTTTGGAGTACATTTGTGGACTTCTTCCAATATTTTTGTTTTTAAAAGGGTACCAAATGCTTTTTTCCTGATCTGTTCAGGTGCATACCATGTTATGTAAATAATTCTCGTTCAAAACTGCTTGTATCTATAACACAAGTATTATTAAAATGCTTACACAACTTTGCTAATTTAGAGTTCGCTTGTGAGATAGTCTCATTTACACAGGACTGTGGGATTAAGTCATGTCTCTTTGGAATGTTCATAACAAATACTTTAGACTGATGAAGCGCCGATATTTTCTTCCTGAGTGACTGTATGACATCATTCCCTTCGCTGCAGGCAACGTTGTTTGAGCAACCTATTAAGATCACACGCCCATTTTTTACTTTTTCAGGATCACATCCCGCTACAACTTCTTGAAGTTTAGCACCTGATTTCACAGTTCCACAAACATCAGCACCATTAAAACTGCTTTTCACTGTATCAGCCATGCCTCTACCATGACTATCAGCGAAAATGTGAAGACGATTTGTTGATGTTTCACTCACAGCAGACTGGATCACGCCACTGCCACTTTCACTGCTATTAACTGAACTTTGTGGCTTTGGGAGATCAAACCTAACATTTTTCCAATACTTTACTGGTACACTCTTCTTATGATTGTTTTCACTTTCTGTGTGACTATTACTAGAACAAAGTACATCAAAATTGTTTACATTCTCAAACCTCGAAACGTTTGCTGTAGACGATGTTTTAGTGCCGAATGTTTGATGATTGTTGTGTACTATCTTCCATTTTGATGATTTATCAGCGTCATTTTGCGGGTGACATTGACTTGTGAGGGGATAGATTAGATAAAGGTTAAATGAATGTGATGATTGGTGGAGAGATACAATCCTCATCTTCATACAGCTAGTAGTTTTAGTGTATTGCAAACATCCTGATGAATGGTTAGTACGTGGTGTTTCCAAATCAGTTTACAATCAAGGATCAGTCCAATGTGTTTTTGCATCTTAGCACATTCAGTAGGATAGTCATAAGAAATAACTGGAACAGAAGCTGAAGGTGATCATCATGTACAAATTTTTTGCTTTATCGTGAGTAGCCACAGGTTGCACCAAGACATAAACTGACTAAAATGGAGTTAGAAGTAATGTTAAGGTTTCTGGAGAATTACTAGGAAAGCATTTCATTGGCATACTGTAGGGTGTAGTGTAGGATTATCGATGGTCTAGAGGATATACAAGTGAACAGGGAGGGCAGAGCCTTTGGGCAAACGTGCGGTGGGACAGAATATGCGAGGATTGATATTGTTAATGATTTTAAATGATAGGCAACTGAAAGTGCATATTCAAGATTTGGAAGAGGAGACCAGAATTCCATAGGTGGTCAAAGGCTGGCTTTCTTGAGGTGAAGTGATATAATAATTGTGAATTTTCTATTATTACGTTGATGCAACAGAATACGGGTGATGTACAGGAATTTGTCATCAGAGAAGGGAAAACATGGGAAGAGGTAAAGGATTGTACTGACAGATGACTTTGTTACTCCCACCATTGGTGTCTGCATGTAATATGTCACCTAGTATCCATTTGCGAAGCAGGTATCTCAAAGGACTGACAGAATATCTGTACAAATATCACCAAACACTTTAGGTTATACCACCATAGACATATAAAACATGCATCCATTGCTAATGACCTTGATGTCAATGGGATATTAAACCCTAATCTTCCTTCTTCTCTATAAATCATACAATTGCACTGTCAGCCTGATATTTAAAAAACCATCTTCAAAACGCAATCTAAGCTATTGTATAAGCCTGATGGGCAAAGGCTAGAGGTGTTGTTCTTACATAAACTAGACATTCAAAACACTAGACTTTTTGCTTGTTACTTATTTGAAGGACAGATCATCAGCTGTTGGAGTAAGGACCAGGTATGCCATTAATGCTGCTAAAAATCGCTGAAAAACAATTCATTCAAAAGGAACTAATCAGTAGAGAAAAAGTGCCAATTTAGTGTTACCATATGCAAAAGGGGCAACGTAAAACATTTATATCCTGGCATTGAGATGTTGCTGATACAAATGAATCTTGGTTTTTGTTATGTTTGTACATGTAAAATGGTAGCTTTATATCCAGAACACTTTTATTTATATGGTTTTTAAAGTTGTCAAATTGTGTATTTCATCATAAATGGTATATGCGTACTATGCAATCATCAAACTCTTGTGTTTGGATGGTATGTACCTCAACAGAAATTCATCCAAAGTTGGTGAAGTTTTATAAGGGTTCTTCTACTCCCATTTTCAACAGCTAAGAAATAGTTGGATGAATTCAAACATTTCCTTGCTTCACTTGAAGAGGATACACTCCAAGGATATACTAAAACTGTGACCTCAGATGAAATTCTAAGAAACACTCAGTGTGCGTTGAAAATTCTTTGATTAAAAGTGTATAAAATAAATCATGCAATAAGCAAATTTGAAGTAAGATTATGAAATATTTTACATAAAGAATTGCAAAAGCAAACTTATCAACAATGTTTGGACAGTTTTAGAAATAATCTAATTCATTTTTTCACCTAATTATTACTATGGGTGATAAATGTATCCATTGCTTCATGCTTAAAATGAAACACCAATTATTCGTCCATTGATTATTTAACCTGACCAGGTTAGGGTCTTACAGCCCTCTCTTACATTTCACAGGGAACAACACATACCAGAAAACATTACATAATGATCACAGTAATAATTTGTGTTAATAATAATGATATCTACAATAAGTAATAATAATAATAGTAGATAATATTAAGAATGATATTGATTAGTTTAGCAGGTTTAGTATCATCAGAAGTGGAAAGCATACTGAAAGAGGAGAAGCATGAAATGAAACTGACAGTGGCTGTTAGGAAAGAACAGAATATCAATAGAGAACACAGCAGACAAGGGGAGGGCAAAGGGTGGGGAATGGAGAGTTGGTGAGACTGAGCTGCAGACAAGTACATCCCCTTCAGCCTTCATTGTTGAAGCACCAAGAGACTTCAAAGTGGCATATTTAGCTTTTCTGTTTATGTTCTCAGTTTAATTCTTAAATTCTTTTCGTGTTTTTGTGTGCTCGCAGAGTTTCATTCTTGAATTCATTGCATATTTTTGTATTTTAGAGTTATAGTATCTCATTTTAGTAATGGTAACTTGTACATCTGCACAGTTGTCATTTTTCATTTGTTTAATTTGGATGGGCAGTAACTATCAGCCACAGCCAGCCAGCCATCAGCCTTTGTTAATGAAATGCCAAGAAACCAGCAAGTTGCATATTTAGCTTTTCTGTTTGTGTTCTCAGCTTAAATTCTTTCAGCACTTTTGTGTGCTTGTAAAGTTTAATTGCTAAATTCATTGTGTGTTGTTGCATTTGAGAGGTAGAGTAACATGTTTTAGTAACAGTAAAGTGTACATTCACACAGTCTGTACAGCAGCAGTCATTTATTTGTTTGTTTTCGGATGGCCTTTAACTGTTGACAACAACTCAATCAGCTCCCAGCCTCCATTGGTCAAGTGCCAGGGGACTAGTGAGCCACAATTCAACTTGTTCTATAGTTAAATTCTCAAGTTAGTAGTAACGTGCTGTGTACGGATGCAGGAGGAACTGGCCACAGTTCATGAACGCTGGAGACGCTCAGAATCATGATCAGCCATCTCCAGGCTGCTGCCTCAGGGCTGGTGGCAGTGGAGAAACTGGCGAGTTGCTTGGGACATCTGAGATGTCGCTTGGTTCGCCCATGGGCTCTGCTGTTTAGGATCTTCCATTGTACCCAATGCTCATTGCAAAGTGAATGGCCAGTTGTTATATGCTAGTGTCACTTGAGGTAGAGTCTCTCACCAATTCACTCATGAGCGGACAGGTGGCCACCCCTTCAGCAGGGTCTGAGCTGGCACAATGGAGGAGAGGTTTACTAGTTATCCATAGCTCCAATGTTAGATGTTTTATGGAGACCCTTAGGAAAATAGCGTCCTGATCTGGAAACCATTCCAATATGCACTCCACGTGTCTGCTGGTGGGCTCATCCAAGACATGAAGGAGGCCCTGCCTGCAGCTATCAAAGATGTGGGGTGCTTTAGTCTGAAAGTTGTTGCTCTTGTCAGCACCAGTGATGCCTCAGTCCCTACAGAGTGGCTCAGAGAAGTGGCGAAGACTGTTGGCCTCACTCGCAAAGTGCAAGCAAAGCAAACAACTTGCAGCTTTGTACTTGGAGGTGATCACGATCCTGTGTTTTGGAGCTTAGTGGATGGTCTCAATGAGAGGCTGTGTCAGTTCTGTGACAGTTGTGGCTGCAGATTTCTGGACCCATGTTATAATGTGCAGAGTTGTAGGATTCCCCTTGATAGGAGAGAGGTGCACCACACAAAAGAAGCAGCTAGTTTTGGTCATGGAGTACTTGTGGAGTGCACATCAGTGATTTTTAGCCTAGGCAGTAGTATGATGTCCTCTGATGAATTCTCGCCAGTCAATATGCAGAAAGTGAAATCAGATCGTGTGCTAAGTAGAGACATTTCTCCTATCAAAATTTTAACAGCAAATTGTTGAAGTGTTCATAATAAACTAGTGACCTAAAGAAGCAAGCTTCAAAATATTTATCCAGTTCTTGAACATATATAGGAAGGACAGATTAGATGCCATAGGAGGGGTAGTGTTCATAGCAGTTGATAAAAATATTGTCTCCAATGAGGTCGAAAGTGAGTGTCACAGTGAAGTTTCCTGGACTTAACAGGTCAGTATGGAATGAAGTTAATTGTTGGATGTTTTTACTGGCCATCTGATTCCACTGTGACAGTTCTAACATCATCAGAGGAAAGTCTATTGTTAGTAGCATGGAAATACCCTGATCATGTAATATTAATTTGAGGTGACTTTAACCTAGTGGGTATAGACTGGGATGTCTCTGGAATCACTGCAGGTGGTACACACAGACAGTTTTGTTAAGTATTTCTGAACAAGTTTACCAAAAACTGCCTTGAACAACTAGTTAGACAATCCACATGCAATGGAAATGTTTTGGACCTCGTAGCTACTGACAAGTCTGAATTTATCAACAGTGTCACTATAGACACAGAGATTAGTGATCATAATGTCATCATAGCAATGAGGGTTACTAAAGTTAATAAATCTGCCTAAAAGACCACGAGAGTGTTTGTGCTAGAAAAATCAGATAAGCAGTTGTTAGCATACCACTTAGACAATGAATTGATATCACGTAGCTCCAGTTTGATAGACATAGAGGGCAAAATTTAAACTAATTTGAAGCACACACTGGAGACATATGTGCCAAATAAGTGAGTTAAGGATGGAAAGGACACTCCATGCTTTAATAATTAAGTTCAGCAAATACTGAAGAAACGGAGATTGTTGCACTCTTGGTTAAAAAACGAGGACTTAGTTGTTGACAGGCAAATGGTAATAGAAATTCAGGTGTATGTAAGAAGATCAAAGTGTGTTGCATACAGCAACTTCCAACATCATATCTCAGCAAAAGAAGTTGTTGGGAACCCAAGAAAATTACTGTTGTACTTAAAATCACTAAACAGTTCAGTGGCTTCTATTCACAAACTTGTTGAATAGTCAGCAACAGAAGACAGCAAAAGGAAAGTTGAAGTTTTGAACTTCATGTTTAAGAAATCATTCATGCAGGAGGATTGTACAAACATACCATCATTTAACTGTCATACAGACTCCCACATGGAGGACACAGAAATTAGCACCTGTGGTGTAGAGTGGCAACTGAAGAAGTTGAAAACAAATAAGTCACCAGATCCAGGTGGAATCCCTGTGATTTATTGTGACTCTTTTGCTCAGTGATAAATCCCAAGTGACTGAAAAAGTGCAGGTGACTCATGTATATATGAAAGGTAAATGAACTGACCAATATTCTCTATGTATGATGAAGAGATTGAAGGAATGTATGATGAGAAAAAAAATTGTGCAAGTAGTTAAGGGAGATGAAAATCTAATTATGATGTGGTCTGGAATTTGGTAGTAGGAAGTGAAAGAGAAGGAAAAATATACGGAAATATGGACTTGGGGAAAGGAATGAAAGAGGAAACTACCTGGTAGAATTTTGCACAGAGCACAATTTAATCATCACAAACACTCAGTTTAAGAATCATGGAAGAAGGTTGTATATGTGGAGGATACCTGGAGGCTCTGGAAGGTTTCATATTGATTATATAATGGTAAGGCAGAGATTTCAGAACCAGATTTTAAATTGTAAGACATTTCCAGGGGCACATGTGCACTCTGATGACGATTTATTGCTTATGAACTGTAGATCAAAACTGAAGAAATTGCAAAAATATAGGAAATTAAGGAGATAGGACCTGTATAAACAGAAAGAACCAGAGGTTGTAGAGAGTTCCAAAGGGAGCATTAGGGAACAACTGACAAGAACAGGGGAAAGGACTATAGCTGAAGAAGAATTGGTAGCTTTGGGAGATGAAATAGTGAAGGCAGCAGAGGATCAAATTGGTAAAAAGACGAGGTCTAGTAGAAACCCTTGGGTAACATAAGAGATATTGAATTTAATTGATGAAAAGAGAAAATATAAAAATGCAGTAAATAAAGCTGGTGAAAAGGAAATACAAGCATCTAAAAAAAAATGAGGTTGGCAGGAAGTGCAAAGTGGCTAAGCAGGAACGGCTAGAGGACAAACATAAGGATTTAAAAGCATGTATCATTAGAGGAAAGATAGATACAGCCTACAAGAAAATTAAAGATGCCTTTGGAGAAAAGAGAATCACATGTATTAATATCAAGAGCTCAGATGGAAAACAATTCCTAAGCAAAGAAGGGAAATCTGAAAGGGGGAAGGAGTGTATAGAGGGTCTATAAAAGAGAGATGTACTTGAAGGCAGTGTTCTAGGAATGGAAGACAACGTAGATGAAGATGATATGGGAGACATGATACTGCAGGAAGAATTTGACAGAGCACTGAAAGATCTAAGTTGAAACAAGGTCCCGGGTAAACAAAAGAAAAATTTGGAATAGGAATTAAAGTCCAGGGAGACGAAATAAAAACTTTGAGATTTGCTGATGACACTGCAATTCTGTCAGAGACATTAAAGGACTAGAAGAGCAGTTGAATGGAAATTGACATTGTCTTGAGAGGAGGGTATAAGATCAAAATCAACAAAAGCAAAATGAGATAATGGAATGTAGTTGAATTAAATCAGCTGATGCTGAGGGAGTTAGTTTAGGAAATAAGACACATAAAGTAGTAGATGAGATGTGTTATTTGGGCAACAAGATAATGACGATGGTTGAAGAAGAGAGGATATAAAATGTAGACTGGCAATGGCAATAAAAGCATTTCTAAAGAAGAGAAATTTGTGAACATCAAGTATAGACTTAACTGTCAGGAAGTCTTTTCTGAAAGTATTTGTATGGTGTGTTTGTATGGAAGTGAAACATGGACAATAAATAGTTTCGACAAGAAGAGAATAGAAGCTTTTAAAGTGTGGTGCCCCAGAACAATGCTGAAGATTAGATAGGTAGATCATGGAATTAATGAGGAGATACTCAGTAAAATTGGAGAGTGAAGAAGTTTGTGGCACAATCTGACTAGAAGAAGGGATCAGTTGATAGGACACATTCTGAGACATCATGGGTTCACCAATTTAGTACTGGAGGGTAGTATAGGGATGGGTGTAAAAATTTTAGAGGGCACCAAGAAATGAATACAGTAACAGACTGAGAAGGACGTAGGATGCAGTAGTTCCTTGGAGATAAAGAGGCTTGCACATGATAGAGATGCATGGAGAGCTGCATCAAACCAGTATTTGGACTGTAGACCTCAAGGGCAACATGACTCCATTATAATGACATACACAGTCACACATACACCCACTCACACTGCACCACGTGCATATGTCACTTTTGGAGCTAGTATGTTAATTAATTAGACTTTGTTCCTGAATTTAAAAAGAAATGTATATTTACATACCTTAAATCAGACATATGTGAACAGTAGGAAATATGTGACCTTGGGAGCTAACTATTAAGCAGTGCCCAACCACTGCAACAGCACAGAGTGAGTCTGACTGATTTTCTGAACTGAATCAAAGAAGGCGAGTGATTGTGGGTGAGGACACCACCACACATCAGCTGTGTGGCCAATCTGGCACACAAATGAGTCACTTGCGGAGAAACCCACGGTAGGGAAGAGGCATGGAAGAGGACAACTAATATATTAGCAGACAGGCACCAGTTACTGCTGTGTCTGGGCTATTGTGGGTTGGTTTCTTCGTTGCACATTGCTGGACACATATATTGGACAGCTCTGTGCTAGACTGACTGAGCATGAAAGATGTTGGAGACTAAAAAAGGAAGATTCCACTTTTGCTAAACATGCTCTGGATGAATGTCATTCTTATGATATTAAATTTGGTGTTCTCCATAGAGGAAATAAAGGCAGAAAACTAACATTACTCAAAATTCTGGCCATTAACAAGCAGTATCAAGTAATCCTGATCTAATCCATAATGACCAAGCACAGTTAAATTGTTCTCCTTTACTACAGTACCAGCATCCAGTTAATATCTCTCTCAACATCATCTAATATGCTTAGCTGCAAAAGAGTTGTTAGACTTGCCCTACCAATGATTCTTTTCTGGGTAATGATGAGTGAGAGAATTGATCCCTAAAGTAATGATTCCATAACAGATAATGTGTGCACATGAGAAAAATAGGCTGTCTTGGTGATCTTCTGGTCACCAGCATGAGAAAGTGTTCTTAAATAAGGAGCAGGTGAGCTCTATTTTTCATAGTGTGAATTATATGATATTCCTAGTTTTGTTTGTAGTCAAAGCAAAGACATAAACTTGTACCTGTAACTATTCCTTATTGTACACCTGTCTGAACAAACTGATTGTGTCTAGTTCCATGTACAGCTACATTTATGGTGAACAACCAACTGTGCAGTGCATGGAAGAGGGTAGTGTACCAATATCACACCATCCTCCAATCCCCCCCCCCCCCCCCCCTATGTTCTGCCTTAGTTTTCACCTGATGTTTCCAAAAGACTGTTACTCTATTTCCAAATAACCTTCAATTTATTTAATACTACTTTCATGGTCATACTATAAGAGTCCTATGGAAAATGGCAGTTAAATTATAAGACGGAATTGCTGGCCATTATTTATTTTCAGGAAATATCTTCTGATAAACACATTTAAAAGAACATGACACCTCCTAGCCTCTGAAACAATTAGTTTCTTAATCAGGGAGGAGAGAGGGATAGGTTGGAGAAGGTTAGAATGGAAAGTCTTCTTGTTGTCTGACTGATCTACACTTTATTTTTAACTTTCCCCAACCTGGCCCTTTGTCCTTCTCAAGGAAGCAACTAACAGATCCAGAAAGCAGGCTAGTGTCATATTCTTTTACATGTGTCTATCAGCAGTACTAAATCTTTTCTTTTGCTAAAGTGAAATACTAGTGAGTAACTCTGTCTCATAATTTCATATTTTTATGGAGTGAATTTTCCTATTGTTATGAGAAATATAATGAGTTTATTGAGTAATTTTGGAGTGTCCACTTCTTGAAATTTACTAAGAAGCCTTTCAGTAAAGATTAACATCTTTCTATCATTGTCTGCCTTTGGGAAGCATTGATAATTTCAGTAGTACTCATGTGCTGGATAAAGAACCCCTTGCCAAATTATGCAGCTCTTATCTGAGTCATTTCAATCCCTTCCATCCGTTTGACTAGCTAATGGCGTGCCGGTGTCTAAAAATCCTGAAGGATCATTTTGACAAACATTTTATAACGAGTTTTTTTTAAATAATAAATGGTACTGCTAGTGATCTCATTCTGGAATTTGATTTTCCCACAACTAAAGAGCCTAAAACCAATTTTGTACCACCCTCATTACTTCCATATTTTGTTTCCTTGATGAGAGACCTCTCTCTCAACATGCTTTTGGTGACAAGAAATTGATATGTGCAGCTGCCTGTGTAATGGAGCTGAAAGTAAATCTGCAGTCTCTGTTCAGTTCAGTAGAGCGTTCCAGGTCTCTGGTCATGTATTGGGCAGTGCAGGTAGTGTCCTGCATTCCACCAGCCAACATGCCTCAAAGTGTCATTTCCAGCTTATACCATGTACATGTTACCACTTAACAGCAGGAAGAGTTGTCAATATAGGACATTGCATGCCAAATTGATGTCAGTGTTATTGGGACACAGCTGACTGGTTCCTATATTATGGTGAGCTTAAACAGTATGATATCTCCTCATTTATTCATGTACATTGTGTTATATTTGCCTGTACTGAGTGTCAGCTGTCAGTCTTGAAGCATCTTGAAGTGCACTGAATATTTCTTGCACTTCTGAAACTGTATCCCTATTTAGAACAACGTATTGACTAATTTTTCTCTAAAAATCTTCAAAGAAGTTGATAATGTGTAACTGGGTCAAAGGTTTTTCTGGAAGTCATTGGTTCAATGACTGACTTTTAAGTGCTATGATCACCTTAACAAAGGCACTTTGCTAAAAATTATACCCCTACATCACATGGATGGTGATAAACACTTCAAGTGTTCATGGCATCACTCATGGAATGTGTCACAGATTTCTTGCCATACAAATTTGTATGTAATCTCAATCATTCAATTAGTTTTTCTGTTGTCATCATTTTATCACATGGTCTACAGGTAACTCCTTATTATAGAGACAGAGCTTGAGCTTATATACAGAAACGGTGTAGCTAAAAATCCATGAAACATTTACCCAACTTCAATGTCCTCTCACTTAAATATCTTGTTCTAATTTGTGATATTTATTTTTATTTCATTCAACCTCCATGTTTGTAACACATACCTATGAAATGTATCTCTAAATATCCCAAACTTTTGGAGAACAACCACACTGAATACAAATATCAAAATGACAATTCTAGTGGTGGTGATGATGATGATGAAGATGATGATAATCAACATCACTCAACATATCGTGCAACAATTAAACCATGTATCGAAATAAAATATTTCACCTTACAAAGTCCAATAATGGGTAAGAAATGGTAAACTTGTCAGGCATGCCTGTTTGTTTAAACCATTACATTATATAAATGTAAGCAGCCAGTTCTGATTGTGTATGTTGAAATTTCCAATGTTGAGACTTCATATTATGTAATCAGTTGGATAGGTAAAAATCTACTCACCAAGTGGTGAGAGGAAAACACATATAAAGAAGGTATTGTGAGTACATATGCAAGCTTTTGGAGCCACGAGCTTCTTCTTTTTCTGGCAGAAGGGTTGAAGGGAAAGGTTGAGGGGTGAAGTAAAAGGACTGGAAAGATTTAGGAAAGAGGGTAGGGTTCAGAAAAAGCCACCCAGGAAAGACTTGATTGTTGGGGACTGCACTGGCCAACATCTTAAAACTTGAGAGCTAAAGGTGGAATGTAGGTAATATGCAAGACAGAGATTACTGCTAAAACACTATGCATGAGTTAATAAGAATGAAAAGCTAAGTGCATTGTATGTGATAGAAGTGGGAGGGGGATGGCAAAAAATAGACAAGTCAGAAAATGAAAAACGTAGAAAACTGAAATGGAGTGAAGGAATAAATGCTGAGATTGAAGAAATTACCGAAAATTAAGGCTAGATGGATGGTGAGAACCAAGTACATGTTGTAGCACCAGTTCCCACCTACAGAGTTCTGAGATACTGGTGTCTGGGAGAAGAATCCATATGGCATGTGTGGTGAAACAGGCATCAAGGTCATGACTGTCATATTGTAGTGCATGCTCTGCAAAAGGATATTGTGTGTTGCTGGTATACATCCTCTGTCTGTGCCCATTCATCCTAGCTGATAGCTTGATGGTAGTCATGCTGATGTAAAAGGCCGAATAGTGTTTACGTAACATCTGGTATATGACGTGTCATTTAACAAGTGGCTCTCCCTTTGACACTATATATTTTGCCAGTTACAGTGCAGGTATGGGTGATGGTAGGAGGGTGCATACGCGGGTGGTGACAGCCACAGGGGTAGGAGCCATAGGGCAGGGAGAAGAATGCATAAGGAGTATAGGGTCTGATAAGGATACTGCAGAAATTGGGAGGGCAATGAAAATCTACTCTAGGTGTGGTGGGCAAAATCTCAGACAGGATGGGCCTCATTTCGGGGCATGATTTTAGGAAGTCATGGCCTCATAGAAGTAGCTGATTAATACAGTAAGACCGGGATGGTACTGAGTGACTAGTGATGAACTCATAAGTCATTTTTTGAAGGGATCAGTATTATCAGACTGGATGTGATGATGGGAAATCTGTTTTTGAACCAGACTGGTGGGGTAATTACATCCAGTGGAGGCTGAGTTGACAATGGTGATGTATTGCTGTAAAGGGACTGCACCTGAACAAATATGTTTTCCTCAAATCCAAGGCTGTGTGGGAGGGAATGTTTGACACAAAAGGATGGCAACTGTCAAAATACAAGTACTGTTGTTTGTTAGTGGGTTTAATGTGGACAGATGTGTGTAACTGGCCTTTGGTGAGGATGAGATCAGCATCAAGGAAAATGGCATGGGATTTGGAATATGACCATGTGAAATTTAGTTGGGAGAATGTATTTAGAGATTCCAGGAATTTTTACAAGTCAGCCTCACCATGAGTCCACATGGTAAAGATGCCATCAATATCTCTAAACCAAAGTGGTGTATACATAACAGCTTTTTTATATGTGTATTCTCCTGCTGCCACTTGGTGAGTAGATTTTTATCTATCCAACTACATAAAATTTTCAAAAATTTGATTATTTTTGTTGATATATTATGTAATCAGTGAGTTAAAATTACCATACCATTAAATTATCATTACAGTATCATGCAGTAACATGATCGATACACCCTGTCCTGTGTTCCAATATTTTAGTTGTGACAATGCTCACAGTTACTACAAACAATCGTGATGATAATTCTGTAGCACAGCTTACCATTGGTTGGATTAAATTATAATTTTCTTTTGCATTCATTACTATGCCTTTTTCTGGTGTAGCAACTTTCAAATTATTGCCATACTGAAACCTAAGAGCGATTTTTAGAAGAACCCTGCAAATTATGAGTTAAATTTTAGAAATGCTTGAAGCTATAAGAATACTCAAAATATTCTTCCAGGTTCAAGTGTTTTCAATTGCTGTCTCATAATTTGTATATTTGTCTTAAAAAAACATGCTTAGCATATAATATGACAATTATTTCAAAATGGCTACACTGATGAAGCTGCACAGTAACGTAGGCAAAAATAAAATGATATTTTAATCAAGACAATGTCAGACAGTGCAGCAGAATGTTATCATTCATTTCTCAATTCTGTCTTCCTGTCTCACTGTATGTCTTTCTGTATGGTTTTCTCCTTCCTTTACTTCCCATCTCATAGGTCCAGCCAGGAGACAGCAGTGGCCACATAGTTGATTGTGTGTTAACTCTGAAGACACTACTCTGGCACAGAAACAGTTTCCCATCACCTTATCTATTTTGCATCTGTCCTTATATACACAATATGGATCTAATGAACTCTTGTTGCAGAGAGTGTTCTCACCTGTACAGCCCAGGAAAGCTTCTATAAATTGGACAGGTGAGAACTCTCCCTGCCAAATAACCTTTGTTCCCGTAAACCCCTGACCTCAACCTTCACTATCTCTGTCCCCCATCCCCTCCTTGCTCCCAAATCAGCCACACACATGACTTCTATCCTCCCATATCAACTGCATTGTCCTTTTCCTTTTGATGCACTTTCTCTCAGCGTAGCTATCCTGAGGCTGCAGTTAGCGGCCCACCATCTTGTCTCAGCCACACATTTGCAGTCCCACAGGCAGCACTACAGCGTCTTTCCTCACCCCTACCCTGTTATCCTATCCCCTCCCCTCTCCCCTCCAAACCTGTCTTGAACACTCGCCACCCACAGCCGACGAGATTGCTTCTCAGCTCAGTGGAGCCACAGTGCCAAGAAATATCAGTGGCCATGTGTGTGTGTGTGTGTGTGTGTGTGTGTGTGTGTGTGTGTGTGTGTGTGTGTGCGTGCAGTTGTTGTGCAAAATTTATACAAGTTCTGTGCGGAGATACTGTAGGCCTATTTTTATTTCTTAAAATATTCTGTGGTGTAGGTCTGCTTTTGACAGGAGTTGACTTTTTTTTTGCACGGCATTTCAAATTTTTCTTGAAGCAATAATGTCCCTGTACTGAAACCCCCTGTAGTCCACATAATCTAGAAGAGCATCAACACATTACTATATGATACAGTGACTGACTAGGTCACTATCTTCATCCTCACTTTCACATTCACTGTTGTTTTCTTGTGCAGCAGGGTCCACACTTTCATGCAGCAGGGTCCACAATTCCAGCATCACTCATGCACTGAGTTCACATGTGTCAGTCTTTACTCATTTAAGTTTTCTTCATCGACATCTTCAAAACCATTTACACCTCTTACCAGACTCATTATTTGTGCAGTTGTTCTTTCTTCACCGCTGAAACCTTGAAAACCACTTTCTTCTATATCTGGAAGGTATATAAAACTAATGTATGTGGCTGGAATTCCTTTCAGGCATTAGAAATCCCATTATGGCATCTAGAATTGTCAACATCTTCCAGAATGCCACTGAATCATCCCCAACAACGACCAGCCTGGTAACACCATTTTACTGAGGCAGTCACACCTTGGTCCGTTGGCTGCATAATGGTAGTCACATTAGGAGGTAAAAACTTAGTTACAATGAGACCATCATCAGATATGAGAATCCTCTGATTGAGATGTGGAGGGGCATTGTCAAGCAACAGAACAGCCTTCTGAGGGAATCCTTTCCCTTCTAGAAATTGCTGAACTTGTGGTACAAAATGTGTGTGATACCAGTTTTGGAATTTTCACTATCCATCCATGCTCCTTTTTGGTTTTAACAATGCACCAACAGATCCTTAGCTGTGATATCCCCAAATGCTGCTTGCCCTTTTTTTTCACTAGTAATTTCTCTTTATGATTCCCAGAAGCATTAGCAGTGCAGAAAATTGCATTGTGTCCTTTAGAGACAGGAGCATGAACTTTGCTCTTAAAAGAAAGGGTCCTGGTTGAGAGACATTTCCAGTACAGACCACTTTTTTACATTTGGTCCAGTGTCAAATTCATTTCTTCCACAAATTTCTGAATCTCTTCTCACAAGGAATCAGCTGCTGCAATGTTTGAATTAAGCCACTCTCCTTCCACAGTACATTCCTGAATCGCATGACATTGTTTGAATCTACTCCATTCAGGTGAGGCATTAAATTTTCCCTATAGCTTCATGAAAAAATTAGGTTTTTTAGCACCCGTCACACCTGAAACAATGTCAGCTTCTGCTCTTTTTATTCATCAAACGTAGAGCTCTTGATAGTTTTTCATGTGGATGATCCAGAACTATAACCGAATCACATTTCCTGATAAAATCCTATATTTTCTGCTTATTCTTTTTAATTTCCCAAACAGTCTGCATTCCAATACTGTAATTAACACTTAGTTTTGCAGCAGTTTCCCCCTTCTCAAATCTTCCAGTAAATTGCAATTTTTGTTTTAATCTCAACAGATGTTTCTTTCTTTTCTCTGTCATATCTTTTACAAATTTCTTTTAACTTGCTTCATTGACACTTGCTTGCCGATTGACGTCAGAAAATAGTCTGTTTTCAGTTTACATGGAACAGGCATGAATAATCCACAGACTAGATAATCCCCTTACATGCAAGTGAACAATTTATTTTAAGTCATGTTGTTGTTATGCCATCCCAGATTTTCCACTGAACAAGTTCATGTCAGACACGTGGCTCATATATGATATGTGCACTGTTACACGAGTGTAAGAATACCACTTGTATTCAATCCAAACAACATGTTAACCAATCTGGTTTATTGATTCCTTCCAGCAATACTTACTGGCCATTTGTTGTGACAGAGTAGTAGGGGAATGGTTCAACATCATTCCATCCAAAGTGGATGTCAAAGTATTGCTTGTAGTGTTACTGGCGCCCACCTTACTCTGAGATGATAAAAGTCATGGTCATATGACAACAGTATCACATACATAAGGTAAAAAGGTGCCGTGCACTGGCGGAGCTATCATTTGTACTCAGGTGATTCACGTTTAAAGGTTTCTGACATGATTAAGCACACACGGTAGGAATTAACAGGCTTTGAACATGGAATGGTAGTTGGAGCTAGAGGCATGGGACATTCAATTTCGGAAATTGTTAGGGAATTCAATATTCCAGTATCCACGGTGACAAGATGTGCTGAGAATATCATATCTCAGGCATTACCTGTCACCATTGACAATGCAGTGCCCACTGGCCTTCAGCTAACAACCGAGAGCAGAAGTGCTTGTGTAGAGTTGTCAGTGCTAACAAGACAAGCAATGCAGAGTGAAATATCACCAGAAATCAATGTGGGATGTATGATGAATGTATCCATTACAAAAGTATGATGAAATATGGCATTAATGGGCTATGGCAGCAGATAACCAATGCAAGTGCCTTTGCTAACAGCACAACATCACCTACAGTGCCTCTCCTGGGCTCAAGACCATATTGGTTGGACCCTAGATGACAGAAAAATTGTGGCCTGGTCAGATGAATCCCAATTTCAGTTGGTAAGAAGTGATAGTAGGGTTCAAGTGTGGTGCAAACCCCAAAAAGCCATGGACCCAAGTTATCAACAATACATTGTACAAGCTAGTGGTGGCTCCATAAATGGTGTGGGCTGTGTTTAAATGGACTGAAGTGATCATTGACTGGAAATGGCAATGTTCGGCTACTTGGAGGCCATTTGCAACCATTCATGGGCTTCATGTTCCCAGACAGTAATGAAATTTTTATAGGTGACTATGCGCCATGTCACTGGGCCACAATTGATTACAATTGGTTTGAAGAACATTCTGGACAATTCAAGCAAGTGGTTTGGCCACCCAGATTATCTGATATGACTCCCATCAAAAATTTATGAGATATAATTGAGAGGTCAGTTCGTGTACAAAATCTTGCACTGGCAACACTTTTGCTTATTATGGACAGCTATGGAGGCAGTTTGGCTCAATATTTCTGCAGTGGACTTCCAGTGACTTGTTGAGTCCATCCAACATCAAGTTTCTGCAATACGCCACGCAAAAGTAGGTCCAGCACAATATTAGTAGGTATTCCATGACTTTTGTCACCTCAGTGTGTATTGTGGTTTGAGACAATATTAAAATCTGCGACACATCAGAGGTATAATATCCCATTTATTTTCAAATTTCTTGTTACTTTGTTATTTTCTCTGGATGTAAAGAAAAAACCAAAACATAAGTTTAGTAGTTTTGCAAAGTGTTGACATGTGTAAGTTTTTGGTGTCACTAATTTTTCTGTGATTGTACTATGACTTCTGTCCTGTAAATTAGAGATTTGTGAAAAATGCTGTGGCTAAAACAATACATTATTTACATGAAAGGAGGAGACCTTCTATATGGCCTGCTAGTAAATGTATTCATGAGAAACTCATGAAGCAGACTGTTAGTGTTTCAGTGGTTTGTATTGTTTCTGAACAGACTGAGCAGAGGTAAATAAAAATTGGAAGAAGAGAGAAAATATATATTAACAATTATTATATGAACTATTCAGGCACAGATGTTATTGTAGGATGGGGAAAAACTCTCAGCTATTTGATATGACCATATACAGTGTCCTATCTTTGTTTGTCACAGACTTCGACCGGCCTGGTGGCTATGGAGAGGCTGGAGCGCACATATATGAAGTAGCCAAAGAGATGAATAGACAGGGTGACTACTTCCCACTGTGGGGGACATGCCTTGGAATGGAGCTATTGGCACATGTTTCAGCTGGGCGACGTGAGCTACGAGCTGACTGTTGGGCCTCTAACCTGGCAATGCCACTTAACTTATGTCCAGGTACAGGAATTGCTCAGTTCTCACTACAATGCAGAAACAAAATACAGCTATTGCTTCTGTGTTATATGTAATTTTGTATTATACTGCCTTCTTATTGGTATACTGATTTTCTGCTGTATACATGTGAGGTTTCCTCTGTGTACTCGACTGAAAGTGTGCTTTTGGGTGTTGGGTTCAGCTGCCATTTCCATTCTATTGACAATATTTTGATGACCAACTCAGTCATCTTCTTCAGGTGCTGCAAGTTGTTCTATTATGTGACATCCCTGTTTGAATTCCAGTGAGAATGCCACACACATAAAATGGAAGGTTATCTAAGTACATAGAAGCCCATTAATTGCCGTATGGCAGGGACGACCAAGAATTTGGCACAAGCCATGCACTGGCATGAGTGCCACAGCACCTAGTCCAGCTGCAAACTTCCCACACTGCTGCACCACATTGTCTGAGCATGTGGAGAGCAAAGAGGAGGAAACTGCAAATGCACCACATTTAAATGGCGATGCAGTCATACTGATATGACTTAGTTTTACATTTCACATTTCTCAACAACGTACATCACAAACAAAACAAATTTTCAGAATTATTTAATTACTTTTGACCTGCTGGAGACATAATATAATTTTTGTCTGCTACAGACTTACCATACAGACAGATGCAAATAATTTCACAGATTTTTCTCTTTCAAATTATATAATCATGATTTATTTAGTTTCATAACCAAAAAATGCCTTTCACACATATATGGTGACTGAAATATTTGATCACATTTGCAATGTCATTATGGAGTGATGGCAAGTCTTCCTGAGGCAAACAATGTAGATTTCCCAGACAGTTTTAATGTCAAAGAATTTGTCTTTTAAATGGGAATTACAGTGGAGATCAATCACTCCCACCTGCACATGCACTGAGATGTTTGCAACTGAAACTGCAAACGGTCTTGAAAACAGCTCAAAAACAGATGTAAGATTAGCAGTGTCCTCAAAATGTTTAGGAAAATATCCGTTAATTCAAGGCCATAATGAATTTTTCAAACCTCACATTTTCTTTAATGCCAGTGAGCTTAGAGTAATGGACAGTATTTTTCGTCAGACTTTGTCCCTTCCAAAATATGATTTTCTTTTTAAATGCATCTCCATCAAACCAGAAATAAGTTGTTTCTCATCTTGCAGCATCTTTCTGTGGGCAACTTGCAGCTGAGTTCATAAAAAATGTGAAGAATGCAAACCATTCCAGATGTTCTGATTTTAATTTCTATTTTTCTTTTTCCTTCATAAATTCAACAATAGCCTGACCCTTGGCTTAACCAAAATACTTGGCAGTAAAGTTCCATCATAAATAGTTCCAGCTGACAGTGGCATAATGTGTACAATTTCAGAAAATCTTTTTATTCTTCCCACCAATTTCACCAGGAGCTCAGTTCCTGAAAGTGTAGTGCAAATTGGGTCTAGATGTACAGAACAATGAGTCCCATCTGTTGCTATTTGTAATTTTTGCTCTTTCATCATCAACTGCACCTTTACATTCTTCCCACAGTGGTGTAATGTCATTCCACAACAAATTTGTGGTACCCATTGACTGTGCGACTGTATATCACATAATGGATATCGAGAATTCTTATCCTTCTCTCCTGTTGCTCCTGTTCATTTTAAAGGCTTCTGATGATAGATCACTAGACCTGTTTCATGTGTGCACAAATCATAGTTGTGTCTGAAGAGATTTTCCTTTTTTAAGATCCTCCCTTTTGTGAAAATTAGTATTTTTTATATATACAAGCAAGACAGTGGCAATATTTTGAAAGTTTGAAAAAGGGTACTATAGGAATCCTTGCAGTTAATTTTTTTAATCACCCTGTTATTTTTTTCTGTATTTTAAATGTTTTTGTAGAAGATGTATAATTCCTCCAAAAAATTATCCCGTACATAAGTAGCGACTGTATACTGCAATGGTACATTGTCAGCACTGATGAGCAGCTTGTATTCTGAGTGAGGATCCTAACAGCATATGCCAGTGATTTCAGTCTGTTATTTAAATTTTTTAGGTGCATCTCCGACTTCTGCCTGAAAATAAATGCCTAGAAATTTTGTATAACTGACCTTTGACACATTTTTTCTTCGATAGTGTAAACAACGTTTGCAGGATGGAGGTTCTGTGTGGTGTGGAAGTTAACTGCCACAATTTTTTCATAATTTATGGTGAGCCTGTTGGTCCTGAACCAGTGCATTAAGGTATGCATAACTGATATTGCAGCCTCTTGCAGATTTTCCTTGTTCTGTGATTTAATTAGAATATTAGTGTCATCTGTAGAGAGTACAGTGGTTCCTTCATGTATTTTACTAGCCAAGTCATTTATGTACAGCAGAAATAGGGCAGGTCCCAGAACTGACACTTGTGGGACTCCATACTTGATTTTCTCCTCATTACTGAAAAATCTAGAAATTTTTTGTGTTTCACTATCTTTATGTTTTATTTCTCTAATATGCTGACGATAACTGAGGTACAACGGGAGCCGCCTTTCAAACTGGTCTCTAATTCCGCAATTACTTAATTTATGCAAATGAATGCCATGATCAATAACATCGAAGGCTTTACTTAGATCCAGAAATATCCCAGACACATGTTGCTTACCATCCACTGCTTTTAATACTTCATTTAAGAAGGCAAAATTTGCTGTCTGAGTTGACTTTCCAGCTCTGACCCCAAGTTGGGAGTCACTTATCAGCGTCTCTTTATTCAAAAACGGTATTTATCTTCTAAGAAATGTTTTTTCCTCAATTTTGCTGCAGCCTGACACTACTGAAACTGGCCTGTAATTAGCAATATCACTTTTTGCACCCTTCTCATGCAAAGGTATTACTTTTGGAGTTTTTAGATTATTTGGAAACACATCACTCTCAAAAGATGAATTTACTATGTCTGTTAGTGGTTCCACAATAAATGTTGTGCTAGCTTTGATAATAACTTCTGATATCTCATCAACACCTGCTGAATGTTTATTAGGTAATTCTTTTAGGATTCTTGGCAGTTCCTCAGGTGTTGCTGGATAAATTAAAAATGTGTTTGGATGAATTTTCCATCTGAGTGACTGGTTGGCTGTTTGTCAAGGTGTGTATTTATTAACTGCTGTGCTATATTAGAGAAATAATTGTTGAAAGCATTAGCCATGTCTTTGGGGTCAGGGAGTTTACTTTTATTCTTAATCAGCTCTTAGTACTGTGATTAATTGTCCTAGTGCCCATTGCTTTCCTTATAATTTGCCAGGTTGCTTTAGTTTTATTCTTGCAATTACACAATATTTTTTTTGCTTTTGAAATAACTAATGTTAGTATTCTTTTGTATCTTTTGATATATGTAATTAAATCTGGATTAGTATTTTACTTGGAGTACTCATACAGTCTCCTTTTATTTTGACATGATATCCGTATCCTTTTGTTATCCACTTATTTGTTTTTCGAGTAGAGTTAAACATAGTTATTTTCTTGGGAAAAGCCATTTTAAAAAAATATTTGAATGTAGCCATAAACTTATCATATTTCTCATTGGAATCATTACAGTCATATACATCTTTCCAGCTTTCGCCCTTTAGGAGAGAACAAAAATATTCCACATTTTTTGTACAGAAATTCCTTACAGTGGGTTGTATTCTACTGGGAATTGAGTGTCCTGAAATATTCATTGCAAGAATTTGAGCATTGTGATCACTAAAACCTGTGTTTACAACTTGTATGTTATAGGCATATTTGCATGTATTTATCAAGATCTGATCAATAATGGATGCAGAGGTTGGTGTTTTTCGAGTTGGTTCAGTTACCGTTGCAGTCATGTTAAATGATTGTAGTAGATTTATAATGCCACCTCTGAATTTATTGGATTTCGAGAAAATAATATTAAAGTCACCACATATAATTATATTTTTCTTGGGAGAGTGAATTTCTTCCAAGGGTTCCTCAGTCACTTTTTTGTCTCCATCTGGTGACCTCTATATACAAATAGTAACTGTGTTTTGCCTTGGTAGTTCATCTATAGAGAGTTCTATATCTTTTTCACAGGACAGTTTATGATGTTCAGTTACACTATTGAATTCAGTATTTTCTTTAAAATATACACAGGTACCCCATAATTTGATATTTTCCTACAAAACGTGTTTGTATGTTTGAGCTGAGGAATGTATGTTTGCTCTAACATATCGTGTTTGAGCCAGTGTTCTGTAAAGCATAAAACAGAAATATCATTTAGGTCATTTAACATTATTTCTGTTTCATTTAGTTTATTTGAGAGTGATTGAACATTTATGGAGTAATTCAAAATTAGGGATAGGGAGTAAATCATTTCTTGCTTCATCACGTATCTCACTATTTGATCTAGTAGGGAAAAAACCTCATTTTTTCCAGGGATGGCATTCATGGTGTTTGATGTATGGCTTGCTGGTTCACCATATGTGGATTCCTGTCTTTCTTCTGTTGAAATGTTTCCAATTCCACTTTTTTCCCGTCCTTTTTCACCCATCTGTCCATTACTGACTGCCTTGTTGCTGCATTTGATGGCTTGATATTTAACCTAGTAAGTGTGTTGTTGTGACTTTCGTTGAGCTTGTTTTGTGTTATATACTGATCCATAACTGTCTGTTTTTTTGTGGATGGAACTTTCACTTTGAGACTGGCACTTTTTTTCTGACTGTCCATTTGCATATGCTTTTCCCCTGTGCCTGTAATTGGTTTTTCAGTTTTCGCCATGTGTATGAAAGAAGCAAGCCTATTACAAATGCGAATCTTCCCTTGTTTGTTTAGATGTAAACCATGAGTTGTATATTCATTCCTTTTCAGGCATTCCATCTCGAAATTCACATATAATCTCTTCCTAAATATGTCTTTGGCAGTGTTGATTTCTTCTAACATAATGCGGTTTACAGATCTGATTTTTTTCATTTAAACATTGTGCGTCATGTCTAAGCAGTATTAGATGGTAAACATGTGTTGTAAAATGCATACTCTGAGAGCTCTGAGCAATTCTTCATTCTCTTCTATTGCAAGCTCCTTACTTTCCAAGTTTTTAGAGGTCGTATTATGGACCAAAATGAGAAAAAAATGTCTAGTAAACATGGACTCTAAATTGTGTGGTTGAAGAACTACGAGCACTTGTTCATTTTGTTACCATGAAACTCATGTCTTCTACTGAACAAGTGCTCATATCTATTAAGCCATGCAATTTAGAGCCCATGTGTACTAGATCTTTTTTTTTTTTCTTTTTTGGGGTATACTTTCCAAAATATGGGAAGCGAAGGGATTTCAGTAGAAGAGATTTATTTCACAGTATCAAGGATGAAGAAGTGCTCATGGTTCTTAAACCATGCATTTTAGAGACCACGTTTTCTAGACTTTTTTGCTCTGAATGGTCATTCCTGTCATATTCCTGAATACTGACCATCCCTCCTGGGGCACTCTGTATATACTTGCAAAATCAGAATGTGTGTAACACAAAGTGTTAAGATATGAATATAATAGAGGGAAATATTCCACGTGGGAAAAATATATCTAAAAAGAAAGATGATGAAACTTACCAAACAAAAGCGCTGGCAGGTCGATAGACACACAAACAAACACAAACATACACACAAAATTCTAGCTTTCGCAACCAATGGTTGCCTCGTCAGGAAAGAGGGAAGGAGAAGGAAAGACAAAAGGATATGGGTGCGTGCGAGTGTATACCTGTCCTTTTTTCCCCCTAAGGTAAGTCTTTCCGCTCCCGGGATTGGAATGACTCCTTACCCTTAAAACCCATATCCTTTTGTCTTTCCTTCTCCTTCCCTCTTTCCTGACGAGGCAACCATTGGTTGCGAAAGCTAGAATTTTGTGTGTATGTTTGTGTTTGTTTGTGTGTCTATCGACCTGCCAGCGCTTTTGTTTGGTAAGTTTCATCATACAAAGTGTTAAGAGTTACGTGGAATTTACATTCCTGAATCCAAGTAAGCTGATGAACAGTGGAAGGAATAGCTAATGAAGAATTTTTTACTGTGTTTTTAAACATTTTGGGATTTTGCACAAACATGAAACTCCCTATGGAACCATAGGGAGGAACGCATAGTCTATGTGGAAATTATTTCTACTTCTAGTATTGTGATAGTGGATTGATTAGTTCTTCCTAAATTTAATCTTGTTATTAACCACAGATACCATCAAGGAGTATGTAAATTGGCATGTGAGTGTAAGGGTCCTTAAGTCACTGAAGGAACCTATGCAAGAGATTCAGTGATCAATGTTACACAATGTTCGTACTGTACACTACTGCAGAACAAAAATTTTTTTCACTTTATTAATGCAGATATGCCATAGAACAGAACTGATTTGAAGTATGCTAGAAATCTTCTCTGTAATTAACACCACAACAGAAATTTCTTAGCACAAAGCAAACAGACTGTAGCTTTCTGGTTAATTAATGTACCTGCTGGTGCCAACTCAGTTTATTATACATCTGTATGCCCAAGAGCTTCGCACATGGATTCTCTTACAGTTTATGACCATTGATCCTTACTTCTGGTAGCTGTAAGTCCTTTTTATTTGTTAGGAATTGCATAATATGAGTTTTCGGAGAGTCAAATGGTCATAAGGGAAATGCAACATGATATCATTTTAAAAAAAAGTTGTAAGCATGTTTCATTATTATCCCAGCTGTATCTGACAGAAATGTGTTTATACCCTCTATCAATATTCTTGTGTGATTGACAAACATCATAGTTTTTGATGAGTTCTCCACTATCCTGGGGGATTCATTTATCTAGACCAAGAACAATTTTGGGCTAAACACCATCCTGAATTCCATCTTACTCCTGCCCTTCATTTGTTAATGTGATCCTCTGTTTTGTATTATTAAAATATGACTCCATCTATGCAAAAGGATGACCTTTAGGACCATACCATTTTAGTTTCCCTAGCAGAATGAGGCCTTGACAAGACCACAGAATATGCCAACAAGGTAATTTTTATTGTTTAGTTCTTTTCAAATTGAGTTTGTGAGATTGTGCTGTGCTTTCTCAATATAGGATAGTTGTTAAAAGTTTATTATCAGAAAGGTAGTTCAGTGCTCTGTTGAAGCTACATTCTCAAAAAGATTTTAGACCACAGGATGGAGGGAGTTTGGTCTACAATTAGAGGTCAGTTGCTTAACTCCACATTTGTGTCTTGATATTACTTTTACATATTTCATTCTTTCAGAAAATGTTCCTTGACTCATTGCCCAGTTGTAAAGGTAACTCAAGGTTGATACTACCAAGTCAGGACAAGGTTTTTGCAATTTGGCTGAGATACTACCATAAATAGAAGCACTACTATCAGGTTGTTGAATAAGTTTGTAGCATTTTTGTTTTGCATGTTGGTTTTCCAGTTTCTGTGTGTCTATTTAGTGATTGTCATTTTTTACTTGTAGTTCACTGTGGCTATTTGAGTTTACATATTGTCATTTTGTCATCTGGATACAGTGAGCAGAGCTGTGGTTATTAGAAAATTGAGTGCCAAATGGAGAAATAAGAACATTTCTGACATTCTTCTGCAGAGAGGTGACAGCTGTGGAGGCAGCCAGAAGCATTTACATCATGCATGGGGATAATTCCATTGGACAGAGCACAGCGAGAACATTGTTTTCTCATTTTAAGGAGGATAATTTTGACATTAGTGACTTTCCACATTTAGGAAAACATTCAGGGTTTTATGAAGTGCATTTAAACACATTAATCCACAATGATCCATGTCAGTATACTTGTGAACTGGCAAATGTGATGAACTGTCATCATTCCATCATTGTGTGACATTTTCACATAGTGGGGGAGGTTCAAAAATTGGGTGTATAGGTATTGCATCCTCTGAGCCAAAATCACAAAAATCAGTGGGTGGCCATATGTGCATCTCTGCTTGTTTGTCATCAGTTAGCTCATGAACAACATCAATCATTCCTATCCTGTATTGTTTCTGGTGATAAGAAATGGTGTCTTTATGCTAACAAAAGGAAAAGAAAGTAATGGCTGGGCCCAAACTAAGTAGCAATTCCCCGTGCAAAAACTTGTGTTCACCCACAAAAGATAATGTTACGCACCTAGTGGAACAGTGATGGTCTGATGTACTGTGAATAGCTTACTTGAGATGAAACCATCCCTACTGAGATTCACTGTCAACAACTGAGATGTCTTCCAGAGGCAATCCAAGAACAATGTCAAGGAAAACTGTGTGAAATGATGCTACTCCACAGTAATGCCTGCCCCCACCCACATTCTGCTATACTGTCAAAAAGCTCTTTACAGGAGTTGAATTGGGAAATTATTCCACACCCACCTTATTCACCTGGTCTTGTACTCTCAGACTTTCACCTTTTCTGCTATATACCGAACAATCTTCAAGGAACTTCCTTTCTGAATGAAAATGCACTCCAAACCTAGCTTGATGAGTTCTTCACTTCAAAACCATGTGATTTCTACAGTTGCAGAATTGAAAAGCTATCCCAGCATTGGCCAACTGTTGTAAATAATGAAGGAGAATATATTATTGGTGACTAAAGTCTCTGTTATGTGTGTCTGTTGCATTTATTAAACTTATGGAAAAATGCTACGAGCTTATGCACCAAATTAATACTTTTTAGTTGCATAATGATTTTTGTTATCTCTCTAACAGATGAGTTAGCAGAACTGTGGTCTAGTGGTGGAACTGGCATTGCCTGTCTAAGCAAGTTTATTAGATGTGCTTTTGATGGACCGTTTTTTAGCTGTGTTTTTAGCTACTAATAGAAAGAATTAATTAAATTTAGTAGCCAGTAATTTAAATTTCATATCATATGTGTCACTGCCACTGCCATCTAGGAGTGGAATATCGTTTCCCTTGCTGAGTTTATTCATTTCATTTCTAATATCACTCCAAATTTCCGTTGCTTTGTCCTAGGAATATGTGGTTTGCACGTCCCTGATAACAGGCTGAAGAATTTTACAGTACTGTTTTTAGTGCATTTTACTTCTTTGTTAAAGCTAGATCTTTGCATTAAATAAAGCACATTCTTCTTAGTACAAGATATTTTGATCCCAGATGTTAGCCTCCTCTATTCTTGGCTATCACTGTAAATGTTCCTGATCCATTGTAAAGGAAAACTGAATTCATACTATTGTAAAAATATCTTTAAAAGAGAAGTAATTCTCATTTACTGTGTGTCCTTGGTAAGTTTCCAAATTGTTTAATTATGAACTTTTCTTCCGCAATCAGCTTGTGAGATGTTTCTCCAGTGGTTTCTATTCCAGTAGGCCATGTGTGATGATAAGAAGTGGTGTGAAGTTGGATTGCAGTTCTCTCACATTGGTTCACTTAATTGATCTGCACAGCCAATCTACTTCTCTGAATTGCTGGCTATGTCGATCTCCAAACCCTTCTTCTCTGAAGAATAACGCTGGTTAATTGAATTTATAAGACCCTCTCTCTATTTTTGAAATAATTTAGTACTCGAGAATACTTTCAATTCAGTCATGGCATATTTCAACTTCCACAGAGAACAAATTAGATATTTCCCACATATAAATATTCAAACTCGTGCAAGCCAACTGACTCATCTCACATCAGATCCGATTAGAATACAGTTACAATATAGTTGGCTTAATAACCACTAGCAGTTATGCACATGGGCTACTTCTCTGAAGTCCCATATATGGATTTTGATTAACAATGTTTCAACTGTTCTTTTTTATCGTTACAATAGCCAACAATATAAAACACCATAAGACACATAAGCACTCCTTGTTTTTCCAATACAGCTTCTGTGGTGCAAGTGGCAAACACTTGTTGATGCCGTTCGACCATCGTGTCTTCCTTGTGCTTGTGACTCCTTTCCAGTCTGCACACACAAACATGTGTCGTGCTGTATGTACATTCTCTCACACTTATTTTTTAAAATATCATGTGTTCGAGATGGTAGAAGGATGAGTGGTTCTAGAATTTATGCGGAAAGTCTCGAAGCACTACACATCCCTCCCCTCAGTTTGAACGGGCGACATTTTATACATACTCATTATGTACATTAGTATTAAAAATTGGAGTCACAATAGGCCTAATACAGAAGCAGTCCAAAGTACTTTGGACAAATGGGTCATAAAGAAAGATGCGATGTCTTATAAAAAAGGTGATGCAGAATTAAATTGCAAATATAGACTGAAGATTGTACACAAAAATGTACAGTCATTAACAAACAAAGTTGATGAAATAAATATACTCCTCAATAGTGAATGGAAAGATGTTTCAATGTTATGTTTTTGTTAGCATTGGTTACAAAATGATTATTTTGAGTACTTAAAAATATTACATTTTAACCTTGCAAACTGCTTTTGTAGAATGGAATCAAAACATGGGGGAACTTGTATATATGTAAAAGAAAATGTAGATTATAAGAGTATAGTATCTGTTTGCAAACTTGGTTGTGAAAGAGACTTTGAAATCTCAGCTGTTGAGTTAATGTCTGAAAACACTATTATTTTATGTGTGTATAGATCTCCTGTTAGCAACATAAGTGTTTTTTTTTTTTTTTCCCCAAAATATTGGACCTTGCTTTAGGCAAACTTAAGACAACTGGGAAAACAATGGTACTATGTGGTGATTTTAATACTGACTTTCTGAGCCATAGCCCTCACAGAGAAACGTTTTTAAATATTATAAAAGCCTACAATCTTTGTCTTACTGTTAGCTCTCCAACACATGTAACTAAAACTAGTTTCACTCTCCTTGATCGGGTACGTGTAAACGTGGACAACTGTACATCAGAAAACTTTGATACCGGCTATAGTGACCACCTTTTGCAATTACTGACCATACCTGTAAATCACATTTTGACCAATATAGAAAATGTTAGCCATAAAAGGATTTATAGTAGGAAAAATATTGAATACTTCCAGTACCTAACCAGCGAACAATCTTGGAGAGAAGTATATGATACCTCTAATAGTAATGAAAAGATGGAACATTTTTTGAACATTTTCAAGCATAATTTTGACATATCTTTTCCACAAAGGAAAGTGATTTCAAAAAGCACAGTTAGAGTCAAAAACTGGATTACACCAGGCATCAGAGTATCTTGTAAAAGGAAGCAGGAACTTTTTCTGCAGTCAAAAACTCACAGCAGTCCAGAATTTATTAATTATTTCAAAAAAATACAAGCTAGTTTTTAAACGTGTCATAAAGGAGGCAAAAATTAAGGAAAATGCAAATATATTATGAAGTCATCCAATAAAACTAAGTTCATGTGGAAAGCTGTGCAGGATCTTCCGGGGAAGAAGACAACTCACAAAAATATTGGGATATCACATGATGGCAAGAATGTCACTGACCCTAGGGAACTTGCAAACAGTTTCAATTCTTACAATGCAGCTGTTGCTGGAAAATTAGTGAAGGAAAAATTTGGAAATCCACCTAATACAACATGGAAAGAACTTTCATCTATTGAAATAAATAATATATCCCTGTTCCTCAGTCCAGTAAGCCCAACTGAGCTCCTAAATAACATTAATTCACTGAAGAGTAAGTATTCAACTGGTATTGATGATATTCCAGATTATATTATAAAAATAACAGCAAGACAAATGCTTTCACCTTTATTGGACATATGCAATTCGTCCTTATCATGTGGTGTCTTCCCTCAGCAACTGAAAATGGTAAAAGTAATACCCCTATATAAAAAAGGTGATCATCAATGTATGGGTAACTATAGGCCTGTGTCTCTATTGTCAGGGTTTTCAAAAATGATTGAAAAAGTGTTCCTTTCAAAACTAGTTACATTCTTCGACAAGAATAATATTATTTCTGGATGTCAACATGGCTTCAGACCACAGAGATCAATTGAAACTGCCACTTTCAATCTGATAAACCATGTCTTAAATGCAGTGGACAACCATAGAAATATCTCAGGTTTATTCTTGGACCTAACAAAAGCTTTTGATGTGATTGATCATTCTATACTCCTGAGGAAGCTCGAATGGTATTGTGTAAGAGGTGTGCGAAATCAGTGGAGTAAATCATATTTCGAATATCGCTCTCAGGTAACTGAAATTAAGTACATGGAAGGAAATGAACTCCAGGTACACCTTTCAAAACCATGTGGACTAAGCCATGGTGTTCCACAGGGCTCCATTTTAGGTCCCTTTCTTTTTTTGGTCTACATTAATGATTTCCCATCACACATTAGGGTTTCTGAACCAGTACTGTTTGTAGATGACACCAGTCTAGTGACTGAAGGGAATAATGAAGAAAATCTTACTGCATCTGCAAAAGATATTACAAAAAGGAGTGTCTGAATGGTTTACCAGAAACAGGCTAATAGTTAATCCCCAAAAAACAGTACTCATGAATTTCCACACTAACCAAAATAAAAATCCGGCACAACCTGTAATATGTATAGATAACCAAAACATTAGTGCTGTCAATGAAACTAAATTTATTGGGATTCATATCCATGGAAATCTTAAATGGAACACCCATATCACAGCCCTAAATTCACAACTAGCAAAAATGAGCTATATGGTAAGAATTCTCTGCAACAGTGCTAGTACAGAAATAGTTAGGGCTGTATACTTTGCTCATGTACATTCAATACTGAAGTACGGTATCATTTTCTGGGGAAATGTATATCAGGCCATAACAGTTTTCAGGAAACAAAAGGCAATTATAAGAATAATGAAACAAGTGAGCAGCAGAAAATCATGTAAACCTTTCTTTAAAGATCTAAAGATCCCTGCATTTATATACTGGAAGTAGTCACACATGCCAAAAAAAGCATACTGAGAAAAGAAAACCTTTTTCCTCAAAACAAAAGTGTCCATGATTACAGTACCAGGTCAGACAGTGACATACATGTTAATCATTGTAACACCACATTATGCCAAAAAGGTGTATATCATGCAGGAACAAAACTTTACAACAGATCACCAAGACATATAAAATCCCTTGTCTGTGACATCCTACCTTCTGAAAAACTGCTACTATTTAATCTCACAGTATCTTATGCAAGAAAAAATGTAATTTGTATCCTTAATGGTAGAAATAAGTTATAAATAAACAGTATTTCAAAAATTCGTAATTATTAACTGTATAGATCCAATTTGTCATAAAAATTTATAAAATGTATGTTTGACATTTGAAAAACCAATAGCTAAAAATGTTTTCTGTCCAATATCGTGTATACAATATATGTACTTAAAAGGAGATATATATATAGACAAATAAATAAATAAATATTACATATAATAACAATTCATATTTCAAAAGTAAGCATTCCACATCATTTTTATTAACTGTGCATAAATCTTTTATTTACTATTTAGCTTTTCTTCTTTCATTTTACTTTGATTATAAAACAGGAGTATTTCATTTAATGTTGGAGTCAATTCTGTTATATCTAGGAGTTGTGGGGCCTAAACTTTTGGTTGCCAATTGTAAGCTCCAGGTGCAGTAGCCACCAGAAAGATCGCGGGAGGCACACATCGGCATGGCGCGTCACAGACAGTAGTTGCTGCAAGTAAAGTCCCGCCCACCAGAGGGCATGCGAGAATTCGGCCGCGACCTCTGCCGGCGGAACAACAACAACTCAGGCAGCACGGGCCGTGCCCAGTTGAGTTCACATCGGGCATGCCTAGCAGATAGTTCCCGGTCTACACTATGTGAAGTCCGATGGAAAACGTGAATCGTGTTGCTACACAATTGGCGATGAATAGGGTCGTTCTTTCGCTTGCTGCATCGTTGTTCCAGTTTCGCAGCTTATCCACGGCATGGAGGATTTAGTGCGGGTTTTGGTTGAGCAGCAGACGGAGCTCATGGCAACCATGAAACAATTGCTTTGGGCGTTGATCTCCACGCAGTATGCTCCAGCACTGTTCCCTCCTCCCTTTCCCCCGTATGACGAGACAGCGGAGGATTGGGACGCATATGAACATCGCCTTCGGCAGCATTTCCAGGCGTTTCATGTTGCCAATGCAGAGGTATGTCATGCTCTTTTCTTGTCTTGGATATCTCCCTCGCTGTATCAAGTTTTGCGGCAGCTAGCGCCGTTGCAGGAACCCTCGTCCTTGTCTTTTGACACATTGTGTTCATTGCTGTCTTCATATTATCGCCGCTGCACGCATATTGTGGCGGCTAGGGTCGAGTTCTATCAATGCAAGAAACAGCCCCATCAGTCTTACCGGACATGGGATGCTACCCTGCACGATCTTAGTCACAAGTGTCATTTTGTCATGGAGCAGTCGCGAGAGTCGTACGCCCACGTTATGGTACGCGACGTCATTGTTCGTTCGGCCCCTGATAGGGAGGTCCGGCAACGGGCCCTGCAGTTGGGAGACCCTTCCCTTGAGAAAGTCCTGTCCATTGCTCAATCGTATGAAGTCTCTCACGCCGTAGGTCAACAGTTGGAAGCATGGTGTGACATCGTGGCGGTTGAGGGCGGCGCGGCCGCGTCCACTGCGTCTGGAGTGGATGACGTGCGAGCGGTACAATCCGGCCATTATGGCCGCTCCCGCATGGTGCGTAAACAGAGATCTGGCGCCGGCCCCTGTTACCATCCTGTGCGTCATGCTATATACATTGTGATCGGTCAGAGTGCCCCCAGCATTGGGCCGTTTGTCGCAAATTTAATAAAAAAGGAAACATTGCTAAAGTTTGCGCTCAGCCTCAAAAGAATCAAAGGAAGCAGGTACAGGGGATATGGATGTTGACATTCAGGATGTTTCATCAGGCCAGGCTCCTGACGCATCGGCACACAAACTCTTTATCGAGGTGTCGGTTCGGTCATGCTGATTACAACTGCAAGTAGATACGGGCGTGGCGGTTTCCTTGTTGAATGCACAAACTTACTCTGACCTTGGGCTGCCCCTGTTGGCGCCAGTTTACCAGCGTGTATGCGGTTATGGTGAACAGTTCATTCCCATACTGGGTCAATTCACTACCGACGTTACTTACAAATCAGTCACTCGGCCTCTTACTTTTATTGTCGTCTGCAGCCCTTTTTGGATTGGATGCCTTTCAAGCTTTTGGTTTTTCTATCGCAGACACCGTACAGTTGGTCTCCGAAGACGTTCCCTATCAATCATTGGACTCTTTGATCTCTGACTTTAAGGATATCTTTGAGGAGGGCCTGGGGCGTGTTTCAGACTTTGAAGCTCACTTAACGTTGAAGATGTCGGCTCGCCTGCGTTTTCTACGTGCGAGGCATATCCCCTTGGCTCTCCACCCTCAGGTAAAAGCAGAGCTAGACCGGATGCAAGCCTTCGGGGTCGTTCTTCCCATTTCTTCTAGTCAGTGGGCTTTGCCCCTCGTTATTGTCAGGAAACACTCGGGAAAATTACGTCTTTGTGGCGATTTCAGGGCCACCATTAATTCCAAACTGGTGGTGGACATATATCCCTTGCCTCGTTCTGATGAATTGTTCTCTGCCGTGGCGGGAGGCCAATATTTTTTGAAAACCAATCTTTCGAAGGCTTATCATCAGATATCACTTGATGAGGACTCCAAACGGCTGGCGGTCGTCAACATCCCGTTTGGCCTTTACCATTACCAGCGGTTGGCCTTCGGAATATCCAGTGCCCCGGTGATATTCCAGCATTATCTTGAGCATGGCATGTCGACAATCCCTCATTGTATTAATTACCTGGACAATATAATTGTCACACGCCACAGCACGAAGGAACACTTACACAACCTTCAAACCCTCTTTCTCAAATTCAGGTTCGTAGGCCTGCATTGCAACCTGCATAAGTCGAACTTCTTCCAACCGTCCATTGAGTATGTGGGCTACACCATCTCTCGGCACGGCATCCAGCCGCTAGGAAGTTTGGTCCAAGGTATCGTTGACCGTCCACGGCCCACTTTGCTGAAGGAGTTACAAGCTTTTTTAGGCAAGATTGCCTATTACCACCGGTTCATTCCCAGGGCTTCCACCATAGCCCGTCCCCTGTACTGCCTTCTGCACAAGGGTGTTCCTTTTGATTGGTCGCCTGCATGTGAGTGAGCGTTAAGCTCATTGAGGGGTCTCCTCACGTCAGCACCTTATTTGGCTACTTTTGACCCCAATAAGCCGTTCATCCTGACTACAGATGCGTCGCAGTATGGGGTGGGGGCGGTCCTGGCCCATCGCAACGCAGATGGTTCCGAGCAGGCACTGGCGTTTGCGTCTAAAACTCTTAGTCCCATGCTGGCCCATTACTCCCAGGTGGAAAAAGAGGCATCGGCTGTTGTCTATGCTGTTACCAAGGTTCACCCTTTCTTGTATGGCATGAAGTTTCAGTTAATCACTGACCATAAGCCATTAATATCGTTATTTGGCCCTGTCTCTCAGATTCCGGATAGGGCAGCCCACAGACTGCAGCACTGGGCCTTGTTCCTCTCTAGGTACCATTATGACATTCATTTTCACCCTACCGGACAGCATGTCAACGCCGACGCTCTTTCCCTTCTTCCGGTGGGCCCAGATCCTAAGTTCGATCGGGAGGAGATTATGTGTTTTCATTTGGATGTGGCGTCCCACCAAGCAGTTGATGGCTTCCCGATCACTAGTTCTAGAGTCTCCAGGGAAATGGCAGCTGACCCGGTTCTCTGGCAAGTAGTTCGCCTCGTTCAGCAGGGGTGGTCATCCCGACCTCCAAGCCGGGCCTCGGACCCTCTTCGTAAATATTTTGTTCTACGAGACCGCCTCTCTGTCTTGGAAGGAGTTCTCCTTCTGGCTACCGATGATAAAGCTCCTCACATGGTTGTTCCTGCAAGTTTGCGAAGGGAGGTCCTCACGTTATTACATTCGGGACACTGGGGTGTTTCCCCGTACTAAAATCTTGGCTCGCAGACATGTGTACTGGCCCAGTATTGACAGAGAAATTGAGCACTTGGTGGCCGCCTGTTCCCAGTGTGCGAGCCAACAGGCATCTCCCAGGTCAGTGTTCTCTTCATGGCCACCTGCAACCCTGGCATGGGAACGTGTTCACATAGATTTTGCGGGCACATTTCTCAATGGCCTTTGGCTCATTGTCATTGATGCTTATTCCCGATTCCCATATGTGGTTCGCCGCTCCTCAACCACTTCAGAAGTTGCAATCCAGGCACTAGGAAAAATATTTTCTGTGGAAGGTCTGCCAGTCACTCTGGTATCGGACAATGTACCTCAGTTTATTTCACAGACCTCCCCTGCAGAGCTCCTCCATGGACGCCAACCTAGGACTCTGCTGCACCTCCTCCGGCCTGGTCCTCTCCAGTCTTCGCAAAACAGGGTACCCGGCTTTCCACTGGGTATGTCGGTCTGGGCACTTGGGTTTGGTCGCAATCCACATTGGATACTGGCAGTGGTCCTGCACCGCAATGGCCGCCAGCTCTATACCTTGCAGGCAGGGGACTGGGAGGTACGTCGTCACCAAAATCAGCTACGTCCACGTTTGGGCACCCACCCTCCGACCCCTCGGGTGCCGGCTTCCCCATTGCGGGCTTTTCTCAGGGGACACTACCGCCCCTCCCACCTGTGACTCTGCCACACTGCGATGATTCTCAGCCTTGGTGGCCTCCATTAGCTCCAGCACCGGCATCGCCATCGTTAGAGATGGCCCAGCGAGAGCCGGCCCCCCTCGCAGGCCCAGTTTCTCAGGAGGTTGGTTCACCTGTGGTCGTCCCTTCCCCATCATCCCCGCCACTGGTCTTGCCCATCCCGAGGTGGATCGGGATCTGGAGTTTGACGGCTTGTCGCCCGTTCTGTCCTGGGCTCCGGTGGTGGGACGACGGGGGCCTCTTTGTGTGGGTCACTTCCAACCATATTTGGCAGGTCCCCCCGTCTCCAGCCTTCCAATGGATGTGGAGGTCATCGCTACTACACGACGCTCCATCTTCCGATGCAGTGGATCACAGTGGCTTCACCCCCCAAAGGAGGAGGAGTGCAGTAGCCACCAGAAAGATCGCAGGAGGTGCACATTGGCGCGGCACGTCCCGGACAGTGGTTGCCACAAGTAAAGTCCCATCCACCAGAGGGCATGCGATTATTCAGTCACGACCTCTGCCAGCAGAACAACAACAACTCAGGCAGCATGGGCCGTGCCCAGCTGAGTTCACATCGGGCATGCCTAGCAGACAGTTCCCGGTCTACGCTATGTGAAGTCCAATGGAAAACGTGAATCGTGTTGCTACACCAGGTGTTCATGACACTTGAGTATTTTACTCTTTATTCGGATTCCTTGTACTGCTTCTTCAGTATGTAATAGCCTTATTAATTATAGACTGCTTGTAGTCTGGAGGAACTATGGCCAAATGAAAGCGTTCTTCTCGACACTTGTAAACTCACGCGCTTTTTTAAAACATCTCTATTCATCAGGCCACAGGTCGTCCTATCTCCATATAGGTACGCCTGCCCTATATCCTTTGCAAATGCCGGGTACACCCCCCTTATCCTTTATGAGTTCGCCTCATGGTTCATTGTTGTAGTATGCATCTCTATGTACACTATAATTAAATATTTCCTGGTAAAAATAAAAATCTATTCACACTTCACACCCACTTCTTAATACTTCATTTAATACCCTAGAATCCTCCTTCACTCTTCAACTTCTTAATAGACACTATGTTTACCTATACATCAACTCTTAGTAGATACTATGTCTGCGTATATTGTTCAGTATATGATATGTTTACTTAGGAATACTTCATTTAATACTCTAGAGGCCTCCTTTCCTACAAATCATCAGAATATTTGTTAGACTGACATTCCTTAATAATTATCACAATCAGTTTCTCTCTGGCCTGTGTTCTCCTTAATTACTCATGCTTCCTTCTTATGTATACCTGATGTAAAATTATCATAGTTTATATATATACTTATGTATATATGCGATATGAAATCATCATAGTTCTCATATGTATATATATATTTTCCTACATATATGTGCGATGTAGAACCATCACAATAAACAACAATGTGTGCATATTTCCCAACGTACACATACCTTCCCCCTACAACACTTGACGGTTCATACCTCTCGACAGGTTTCTAGTTAGTAGTTTCATTGTTTATGTACGCGTATATCTTTGTGTGTATGATGTGTGTTCAGCCTGATTCTTTGGCTTTCTTATCTGGAGATAAGTTGTAAGTTATTGGAAACCACAGAGAATATGAAGGACTTCTGCGAAGCAGATGAATATGGAAAGAGGGTAAAAATAGGCAGGTACTTAAAAGAAAAGTAAGAAAGGAAAATATAGAAATGGTTGCTAAGATCGAAGAAGAGAAAAAAGATAGCCCCAAAGACAGGAAACCCTTCCCACCCCCCTTCCCCAGGATCCCTACCTCTCCGGTACTTGAGTGAGAAGCCGGAGAAGATATGGTGTTAAATCATCTCCTACAGAATAGATGTTCTCACCTTCACCCTTGAGGTCCTCAAAGAAAATCTTAGCAACCCCTATGGAACAGCAAATAGTGAAGAACCAGTCACACGTGTTTGTGAGGGTTGTCCAAAAGGTGTGGTGTGTGTTCTGTGTTAGCCATGATTTATGTGTTGTTGTAAATCATGTTTTAATCTACAATACCCACCTCTTCCAAAAATTATACAAACCTTCCCATTTACATCACCTCTCATAAAAGGTATAAAATATTATGTATCAAGTATAAAATTATATATTCTACTCATTTTCCTAGGCAAATTCTGCTTCAATGACTTTAATTCAATTAACTTACATTCAGTGTGAGAGTGGTATTCTCATGAATTCGGAAATTATCTCAAATGTTATGTGCCAGGTATGGTCCTCCCACTTTACTTAGGACTAGGATTACCAGGCATCTTTCCTGAAAACTAATGTTTTTTCTTTTGGATCACTCATATTAGTAGATTTAATGATGTTGACTTCACCCAGACTTCTGTCCACAGATTTGCACAGAACACTGGTGAAGTGATTACTTACAAAGACTAATTCAGGCAAAAATAAAACCTAACTACTTGTGGATGGCAGGAGAGACTGGCTGGCTAGGCAGATTTAGTCTATCTTACCTCAAGGGTAAAGTGTGCACCAATTCCCATCTCATGTCGCCGCCTAGCAGGTTAGAATAAGTTGGGATAAGACGAGACGAGCCATGGGGAGAAGTAGTGGCACCCCCTGGAATAACCGAGGATGATGCAATCAAAATTCCTAGTGGGCACAACTCTCTAACAACTGCGTATGATGCAGTCAAACTCGTAGCGGGCACAACTCTCTAACAACCAAGGATGACGCAGTCAAACTCCTGGCGGGCACAACTCTCTAACAACCGAAGATGATGCAGTCAAACTCCTGGCAGGCACAACTCTCTAACAACCAAGGATGACGCAGTCAAACTCCTGGCAGGCACAACTCTCTAACAACCAAGGATGATGCAGTCAAACTCCCAGCGGGCACAGCTCTCTAACAACCAGTCACATACCAGGAGCAGTTGTGGGTGACATAATCACAATTTCTCTCTGGTATGTTTCTCTATTAAACTGTAAACAGGGGATGATAGCATAGTGTAAGAAGCAGGGGGATAGTGCAAGAAGTTGGGGTAATTCGGTGCATGTTTTTTTTTTAGTTTTTTTTAATTTTATTTTTTTTTCCCCAGAAGAAACACTGAAAACAACTCAGGATACGACGGTTGTCACTCTTACCGTTAACAAAGAACGTTAACGTCCCTTGGAGACATATGTGGCCCTGCCTGGATCCCATGGATCTGATTTTAACTTCACTTGAGCAAGCGCAGACCAGTACTTCTCATTAAATTTGGTGTGCACGTTTCCCCACGGCAAAACAATTACCACTTTACTAGGTAACACAAAATCAGGTAAAGTTATTCTGTTTTCTACTCAGTCCTGGATAAATTAGAATCCTTTCCACAAGTCACCTATAACCTTGCTGGTATTATTAAGTTTGAAAGAAGCAATAGTCAAAATGTTTCCTGAGGTTACTCTCGCGGCAACTCCTCGATCTTTCATTTCTGCAAATGATTCCTCCAGGCTACTTATATTTATCACATCTTAAGTTGCAAGTTTCTCTTTAAAGTTTCATTCCACATTATGTACTCGAGTATTGACGCCTGCAATTTGCAGTTGGACTAGTGGTGATAACTTGTCCTGTTTCTCAACACTCTCTTTTAAAGTGTGTAAGCTATGTTTTACAGCATCGAACGTAACGTTACATACACTTTGAAATGATCCTAATTTTTCACCAAGTTCAACTTCTACATTATTATATTTATCTTCAATATCCAATTCTAACTTTTTAGCTAAGTCCTGAAATTGGTTACTCTGTGTCTGACTAAAGTCAGTGAACAGTTGGTTTACATGACTGCTTAACGAACTAGCTAATTTCTCTTTCACCAAGCAAGGTGGTGCAGTGGTTAGCACACTGGACTCGCATTCGGGAGGAAGACGGTTCAATCCTGCATCCGGCCATCCTGATTTAGGTTTTCCGTGATTTCCCTAAATCGCTTCAGGCTAATGCCGGGATGGTTCCTTTGAAAGGGCACGGCCGACTTCCTTCCCCATCCTTCCCTAATGCGATGAGACCGATGACCTCGCAGTTTGGTCCCCCACCCTCCCCTAATCAACCAACCAACCAATTCCTCTTTCAGATCTATTTTAAAATTTTCTACTTTAGTAGTTAAAGCATCAAATTCAGTCTTCAAATTTCCCATACCTTCACATAAATTACTAAAGTCTTTACTTTGTGAATCTACCTTAGCACTTAACAATTCTAAAGTTTCATTCTGAACATCCAATTTATTATTTAATTGAGTGTTCACTGAATCTAATTTAAGACTTTGAGCATTTAAAGTTGTATTTTGATCATCCAATCGAGACTTTAAAGTTTTATTTAACTGAGTAGTTACTGAGTCTAATTTAAGACTTAGTTCCTCTGCCTCTGAATCTGCCCTTTGGGCTTTGATTAAATTTACTACTTCAACCAGTCAGGCACCACCTTCGTCACTTTCATTGCCATGGCTGGTTCTGCAGTTTCCCAAATTCTCTGTGTATTATCCATATTTCTCTTAGTTTTCGATCTATTAATCATCAAAAAAAATTCTACACTGAGTATAATAACTATACTAACAGTCTATTATTCAACAGTTTCGTTTAACTTTACACTCAAACAATTATTGTTTTGAGCTCACCCGGTGTAGAGTTCTAGCTGCGTTGGTGAGCAGATGTGTAATCAGCACCAGTGAACAGCACTGGCGCCAGCGGTATCAAATGTTGGTTTCAGCATCAGCGTCGGCAGGCATACGTGGAATCAGCATCGGTGATCAGCGGCTGGTGCCAGCGACGTGGGAATTAGGCTGGTTTCCACATCTGCATACCTGTGATGTGTGTGAGAGCTGCTTACTCCCCACACAGGATCTTTGATGAATTATTCTCATCATATTTCTTCTTAGTCTAATACGTCAGAATCTTCTCTCTCTTCTTTTAATATTATATCTTCCTTACGTCTTCTCTTTTATTGTGTTTATTAATTTTCACCATTTGAACTTTTTAGGCAGAATGCAATTCCATGAAACAGTTCTCTTCTCTTGTTATACCCGGTTGCTATGGCAACGCATCATATCTTCTGCTTCGATTCCTCTCAAACTTCCCATTTTTTCAAGTCCTTTCCACTGATTGCCATGTTCTAACAATGTGTGATGGTAAGAAGTGGTGTGAAGTTGGATTGCAGCTCTCTCACATCGGTTGACTTACTTGATCTGCACAGCTGATCTTCTTCTCTGGATTGCCAGCTACGTCGATCTCCAAAGACTTCTTCCCCAAAGAATAATGCTGGTTATGAGAATTTATAAGACTCTCTATTTTTGAAATAATGTAGTACTCAAAGAATACTTTTAATTCAGCCATAGTATATTTCAACTTCCATAGAGAACAGATTCAATATTTCCCACATATAAATATTCAAACTCATGCAAGTCAACTGATTCGTCTCACGTCAGATCCGATTAGAATACATTTACAACATAGTTGGCTTAATAACCACAAGCAGTTATGCACATGTCCTACTTCTCTGAAGTCCCATATATGAATTTTTATTAACAATGTTTCAGCTGTTCTTCTTTTTTCTCATTACAATAGTCAATGATATAAAACACCATAAGATACATAAGCACTCCTTGTTTTTCCAATACAGATTCTGTGGCGCAAGTGGCAAACACTTGTCAATGCTGTTTGACCATCACGTCTCTCCCTTGTGTTCATGACTCCTTTCCAGTCTGCATACACAAACATGTCTCGTGCAGTATGTATGTTCTCTCACACTTAGTTTTTTAAATATCATATGTTTGAGACAGTGGTTCTAGAATTTACATGGATTTACTACACAGATGAGTTAGCAAAACTGTTGTCTAGTGGTGGAACGAGCATTGCCTGTCTAAGCAAGTTTATTAGATGTGCTTTTGATGGACCATTTTTTAGCTGTGTTTTTAGCTACTAATAGAAAGAATTAATTAAATTTAGTAGCCAGTAATTTAAATTTCATATCATATGTCTCACTTCCACTGCCATCTAGGAGCTGAATATCATTTGCCTTGCTGAGTTTATTCATTTCACGCCTAATATCACTACAAATTTTGGTTGCCTTGTCCTAGGAATTTTTTGACCGTAATATTTGGTTTGCACCTTTTTGATAATATGCTGAAGAATTTTACAGTACTGTTTTAGTGCATTTTTAAGTCTTTGTTAAAGCTAGGTGTTTGCATTAAATAAAGCACATTCTTCTTGGTACAAGATATTTTGATCCCAGATGTTAGCCACCACTGTTCTTGGCTATCACTGTAAATGTTCCTGATCCATTGTGATGGAAAACTGAATTCATACTATTCTAAGAATATCTTTAAAAGAGAAGTAATTCTCATTTACTGTGTGTTCTTGTTAAGTTTCCAAATTATTTAATTAAGTTTTTTCTTCCATTATCAGCTTGTGTGATGTTTCTCCAGTGGCTTCTATTCCAGTAGTCCATTGTCTAGCACATTGCAAAACTATTTGATGTGGTGATCTTTTTAAGCAATTACTGGATCTAATGTGGAAAATCAAAGTATCTGTTCATGTCCTAATTTCATCAATAATATGGCTAAGAAAACTCTGGAAAAATTGTTGTTTGAAAGAGGAAGAATGTAATATTGCACAATCATATTTGTTCACTCAGTGTTTTATAACTGCAGAAACTACTGCCAATTGTTTATGTAGAATACTACACTACTTTCCGATTTTATAGAAAGCTTCTTGTATTCTTCACCACCTACCTGAAGCACATCAGAATGACAGACAATTTCATTACAAATGCTTATCAAGATAATTATACCAAATATGTCAGCTACTTTTAAGTTCTACTTATGAGGCAAGGAATTTCTCCTTCTGTTCAGGTCAAGAGAGATCTCATTGTATTTGCTAGCATTTATGAAAGTAACAAATCAAGAAACAAATTAACTATGAGGTGTGTTTAAAAAGTAAGGTGACTTTATATTTTTACAAAAAAATATTTATTTCTTCATCAGTATTCATGTCATCCCCTTCAAAGTAATCCCCATCAGATACAATACACTTGTGCCAACGCGTCTTCTGATCCTCAAAGCACTTTTTGGTACAGCCTTGAGTACTTCCAGCGATGCAGTTTTTATTTCCTCAGTCGTTGAAAATCTTCATTTTTTCATAGGTCTCTTCAGTTTTGGGAACAGGAAAAAGTCGCAGGGGGCCAAAACTGGTGAATATGGTGGCTGAGGCATGATTGTCATGTTGTTTTTGGCGAAAAAATCTCTTGCAAGCAACAATGAATAAGCAGGTGCATTGTCATGATGCAAAAGCCATGACTTGTTTTCCCACAATTCCGGATGTTTTTTATGTATTGCGTCTCACAAATGGTGCATAACATCAAGGTAATACTCCTTATTGACCGTACAACTGTGAGGCAAACATTCATGATCCACTACGCCATGCTAACTGAAAAAAACAGTGAGCAAAACTTTGACATTTGGTCGTACGTGGCATGCTTTTTTTCGGTCTTGGCTCTCCGGGATGCTTCCATTGGGACGACTGGGCTTTGGTTTCGACATCACAACCGTGAATCCATGTTTCATCACCAGTTATGACCCTTTTGAGCAAATCAGGATCATCATTGACATCATTCAAGAGCTCCTGAGCGATGGTAATGTGACAGTTCTTCTTATCAAAATTGAGAAGTTTTGGAACAAACTTGTCTCAGTGTGTATGCTGTTACAACTAGTGAGTAGGAGCTATATGCAACTACCAAATATATTTGGACCACAGCACTATCTTGAATTCTTGAAAGTTCATTCTACCTGATGTGGGCTGGATTGTTGGCATACATGCTGTTATGGTGGCTTATGTTTTTCACAAACCACAAATACCACAAGACGGTAATGAACATGTGGATGTTGTACAGGTGTGTTGGGTGGAAAAAACGTAGCATTTTTACACGAGTCCCATTTGAAACCTGCCTATAGTGTTAATTTCTTTTGGGATGGATCCACAGTTACAGTAAACTTTTTGAAAGTGAAAACCATTCTTTCACCTTCAGCTGTATTTAGTTTTTAAATAATTGTTTATTTTTCAATCACTTGTGCAATATCGGATGAGTTTTAAATGTAGTAATTATCATGAGCTTCAAAGAATCCAAGCTCCTTCTGGACTTGGCAGACATTGCAATAATATCGAAACATTAACAAAACTTTCCACCACACATGTTCCATTACCCTCAATATAAGTCATGCCAACATCAGAATGAATAAGAGCCAATATTTCACTGGATTACAAATGATTTCATAAATAGCAGATGCATAAAATGAGGCCATGAAGTCCTCACACTTTTGCTAATTTAGAGAATCTCATGAACCTGCTTGAAGCACTCGATATTGACTATGCACCAAAATCAGCTCAAATTGCATAAATAAATTATGAAACAAAAAAATATTGATTTATAGTAATGGAAAGTCCTTGGTGTAACATAAGTAAATAAAGAAGTAAAGATAACAAATTATTGTATATTTGGGGCACTGAGAGATCGATAGGGATATAAACAAGACTGACAACATTGCTAAGCTTTTGGATGATCTGCTACATTGATCTAGCTGACGAAATGGTATCAACACTGTGGCTCATCTTATATCAGGACAATCTAGCTGTGCAGGTGTATGTGTATGTGTACTCTCAACTGGTTAGATTTGTAGAAGGTAAGGAGAGTAGTATCCAAAGGTTTGGCAACATTTTTAATCCTATTTGTATACTCTTCAGCTGTTCAGCAACTCATTGAAATGACTGGTTGTTACCTTTTCTCCTTATATGTTCATTATCAACAGTCATTTTAAAAAGTTTAGATAGCTTAAGATGGTTAAACAGTTACAACCTTCAAAAACAGTCCTACAGCAATAGTTGCATTTGTGTTAGCTTCTAATGTGGTGACAGTTTGGTACAGCACTGGATACAATGAAGTATGTTTACCAAGAACAATCTAAACAACAGCTTGAGTCATGGCAGTGACATATAATTTCACTGAATCATGATGGCTGATTAAGATAAGAAAGGACGTTGGAACAGAACACTTATGTGTGCGGTCTTTTATTTTAGATTGATTGGCAAAAACGGCATTATGATCTGAGCTATGTGTCACAAGGTATTTCAGTTTTGATTAAGGGCTGGAATCAGAATTTCCTGTGAAGCCATCCGCTGTTAGTGAGGCAGCTGAGTGCTGAGAATTGCAAGTCATCATGGTGAACATTTGGAGTGCAGGATCAATAAGTGTTCTGGAGGATTGGCGTAAGAATACAATGAGCAGAACTAAAAGTTATATGCAGTTTGCAGTTGCAGACATCCCTTGGCAACAAGCAGGTCAAACCCATCCCAGGCCCTGAAGCATTGGAAAGAAAAAATAGTCTGTTCAGAATTTACATTTTTTGAAAGTTAGCATGAAAGGGAGAAGTGTCTTGTCAATTGTAATTAGTTTTCAATCATGTAAGCCTTATGAATTCTGATGAGTGCTACTTGTAGCTTTACATAATTGTTGAAACTAATGTACACCAACCAAACTGGAAGACGAAGGGCTTCAACAGTATATTGTGATATTAGCAGATTAGGTCGTTCTTCATTTCATTGTGTACCAACTTCTCCCAGAGTGGTGTTGTTTTAATACAAAGGTTAATAAGTTTTCCCTTATGAGAGTGCACTGTATGAACAACAGCATAACATAAAAATCCAGGTAACATTAGCACGTCAAGTATATGCAGTTAGTGTAAGAAGGTAGGTCTGTGTTGTAATGCAGTCAGGCAACTGTGTTAGTGCTCTGCTTACTGTGCCAGGCAGGTTGTTCTATATTACAATGGTTTTTGGTTTCTCTGTGTCTTAAACCAAGGTGTGAATAGGTTATGAATAAGTAAATCTACATAATGTTGATTATTGCAGTTCATATGCTGATTAGCATCAAAACTGCTAAATAAATTAAATTTATAACAAGGAGAAAATAAGATGCTCCCAGTTGCTACATCAGAAAGGTTTTAGCACCTGAGTCCCCACCCCTCCTTTAGGGGGGACAACATCCAGCCACAATTGGCAAGGAATATGTAAGCCTTCTCTGAACAGCAATGGACAACTATGTTTCCTGGCATGGATCTTTGCCTGATGTGTTACTTATCCAACATGTTTGGGATTTTATTGGCAGCCAACTTCTTTATCACAGTCATACTACAACCATCTATGATGTTTTGTGGAATTGCATACAAGCTGTAGGGAGGAAGGCCTTCTTCAATTGCATGCCACGACATTCAGAAGCTCTTACTGTAGCACATGAGGCTTCATCATATAGAATCTGCAAGATGGAGTTCTTGTATAGTTAAGTAAACTTAATATCATGTATATTTTTTCATATCTGAGGGCTATTCAAAAAGTAAGGTGACTTTTCAAATTGCGTGGGCAATGTACATTCGATTATCGATCTTTTTTTTGTTATGTTGGTACACATGTCCTGAAGATATGTTCACAGTTTCAAGTGTACAGCATACTTCATTTGTTTTTGACATGTAGAAAGATTAGACATGTTTTAGTGTGCTCGGTGATTTTCGATTATCATAAAAAAGGGAGCAAAGAATCTGTGTCAAATTTTGTGTGAGAAATGGATTCAAGTACCCTAAAACACTTGAAATGTTGACAGTGGCATACGGTGAGTCTGCTCTAACTAAAAAAAAATGTTTAAAAGTGGTACAAGCCCTTCCAAGTTGGCGGAGAAAATGCTAATGATGAACCTCGCTCTGGACGCCCCAGCACATCAACAACAGATGATAACGTCGAAGCTGTGAAGAAAATTGTTTTTGAAAATTGTCAAGTTGCTGAGGATGTTGGCATATCGGTCGGCTAATGTCATGCAATTTTTTTAGATGTTCTGGCATGAGACGTGTGCCAGAGACCGATCATTTTGCCGCAGTAAAAGTATACATATATTTTTTTGGCACTCTTTGATATCAGTGAGGTATACTGTCACTTTCTTCTACATTTCCACTTTGCTTACAACTCTACAGAATAATGTTTGTGTAATGCTGACTATTCAGCTCATACAAAAAGGGTGTTACTGGGCATGGTGTAAATTGTCTCTCCATTACCATAATCGTTAATTCTCGTACACTATTCTACAAATTCAAGTGTCATGAACCTCATAAATTTTGGTGTCCAGTTAGAAAAAGAAGAAATCCATACAATATCACAGAGTCCTGAGTCTAAAGGAGTCAGAGCACATCTCACATATCTTAGAAAATATTACACACTTGCTAGTACGGCACAGTTTTGTCTTTCTAAAAAACAAGATGAACTTGTCATTCAACAACAAATAGCTCTGCAATATTCACAGATAAATTTGCCCCCTTTGTTTCAATAAAGGAAGAAATGGACGTACATTACTTTGACTCAGTCACTTTTGAGTGTCTTCCACATCCTGGACATTAGTTTAGATGTTATGTAGAGAGTAAAATTCACTTTCACAGTTCTGATGAATGTCTAGTTTATAAATGAGAGTAAAGTGACAGGAATCGTCCATTTATAAACACACACAACATCAGGTTGCAAAATCTCTAGCTGCTTCTATCGTCATTTATACCAGCTGTAATCTTTTATGATCGTATGATTAAATTAAACCTTAAGAGAATGTGAATGACTATGTGAAGGCTGAAAAATTCTATGCTTTAATAGTGAGTACTCTTTTGCAATACACAAAGACCTCCCCATTTGCTACCTAAACTGTGCTGTCAGTTAAGCTTCTCTCAGCACATAAGCAGCCTAGTTCCATAACTTGTTGATATCATTGTTGATTCCTACCTGTAATCTTTAGCTGCATGCAATGAATTACAGTTACACTGCATACTGCATAAATATTTTATTACCTGATTGCTATCTTGCACCAATGAAAGTTGTAGGGTTTTTTCTAGCATAGAAAATGCCTACCAGTATTCATTTATTCTAAAAAACCAACTCGTGGTTGCAGAACCATAACTATGAAAGAATTACTTTGCATCAATTTCATCCTTTTTAGTCCTCTTTATCTTTTATAGCACTGGATGCTACACATATTGGATACATCAGATTCATTGAAATTATGGTATACACAGCTTTCCATACTTTACTTAAATTGTTAAATGAATTAAACATTTGTTATAATTCTAAAGCTAATATTAGCACTCAACTGCTACATTTAAACGAAACATACATGAGTAGGAAGCTGAACACAGTACAGTATTTCTCAAGTCCATGTATTCACTGGCTGAATAGAAGCAGTGGCACCATAAATATGACTAATGATTCTTTAAAGAGGTTTATATCCTTGATGGTGTTTAAGTTCTGATGGAGATTACTAAAAAGCTTTAAACTGATGTGTAATGAGCCCTTCTGGCACCATACAGTATTGGAGAGAAACTTCCTGGCAGATTAAAACTGTGCGCCCGACCGAGACTCGAACTCGGGACCTTTGCCTTTCGCGGGCAAGTGCTCTACCATCTGAGCTACCGAAGCACGACTCACACCCGGTCCTCACAGCTTTACTTCTGCCAGTAGCTCAGGTGGTAGAGCACTTGCCCGCGAAAGGCAAAGGTCCCGAGTTCGAGTCTCGGTTGGGCACACAGTTTTAATCTGCCAGGAAGTTTCATATCAGCGCACACTCCACTGCAGAGTGAAAATCTCATTCTGGACACGTCCCTCAGGCTGTGGCTAAGCCATGTCTCCGCAGTATCCTTTCTTTCAGGAGTGGTAGTTCTGCAAGGTTCGCAGGAGAGCTTCTGTAAAGTTTGGAAGATAGGAGACGAGATACTGGCAGAAGTAAAGCTGTGAGGACCGGGCGTGCTTCGGTAGAGTACTTGCCCGTGAAAGGCAAAGGTCCCGAGTTCGAGCCTCGGTCGGGCACACAGTTTTAATCTGCCAGGAAGTTTCATATCAGCACACACTCCGCTGCAGAGTGAAAATCTCATTCTGGAAAGTATTGGAGAGAGTTACATGGAGGTATCTGTTCAGCCAGTAATGTTTCTAAATGTCATAGTCCTTTGTCATATTTTGTAATTGTGAGTTAAATGTACAGTAAGGATAAGGAATGCTTCTCTGATAATATATACATGCCAGAGGAAATATATTAATTGCCTCGAAAACAGGTTTGCATGAGTCTCTTATTTTACTTTTATTTGTTATTCTAATGGCGCTCTTCTACATTCTAAATGTACTGAGTCATCCTGGCAATTTCCCCAGAAAACACCGTAATTTAAGTGGAACTGAATATCATAATTGTTTCCACATTGGTACGAGGTTCCAGAGCTCTCATGGCATAACAACCTCTACCAAGCTTGGCATTAAAATACTCAATATGCTTAAACAATGGAAACTGCTTACCATAAAGAAGGCACATTAAGTTACAGACAGGCACAATTAAAGGACACTTACATAAAGGGTTCAGTTACAACTTTCTTAAGCAAGAGAGAAACACACACAATTCATTCACACAAGTAATCACACCTGACCGCCAACTCCAGCATCTTGGGCGAGACTGCAACTATCACATTAGATGCAAGTGGCAATCTGGAGGGGAAGGGATAGTAGTGTATGGGTGAGGAGAGAGATTAATGCTGTCCAGTGGAGAGTGCAGGGCTAGAATGCCAACAAGCACAGTGTCAGGAGGTTGTGTGGCAGGGAGGAGTGAAAAAAGAGAGGAGCAGGGAACGATGGGAGCATGTATTGGCAGAGGGTTGGCAGAGGGCAGCAAATCAACAGGACAGGAAACGATAATGGGGAGGAGATGGTAGCACAAAGAGGGTGGAAAACTGTTGAGTGGAGGGAGGACTGCTGGTTGGTAGTCATACCAATATAAAAAGCTGTCAAATGATTGCAGCAGATCTGGTAAATGTCATGGCTGCATTCACAGGTGGCCCAGCCCCTGAAGAGGTAGGATAAAACTGTGACATCACTGGAATAGGAAGTGCACAATGGGTGGATTAGGCAGGTCTTGCACCTGGGTCTTCCACAGGGATACGATCCTTGTGGCAAGGGATCAGGATTGGGAGTGGCATAAGGACGGACTATGACACTGTGGAGGTTGGGTGGGTGATAAAAACTAAACTCCATCTGAACAGGCCTTGGAAGGCCACCGTGTCATCTGCAGCCCATAGACATCACTGGATGCGGATATGGAGGAGCATGTGGTCAGCACACCACTCTCCCGGCCATATGTCAGTTTACGAGACCATGGGTGGGTGATGGAACACCCCTTTAGGAAGGGTGGGAAGTATCTCGGGTAGGATGTCCCTCATTACAGGGCGTGATGATAGATAATCAAAGCCCTGGTGACAGATGTTGTTCATTTGTTCCAGGTTAGGATGCTAGTGGGTGATGAAAGGGACACTCCTTTGTGGCTGGTTCTTGGGAGTGGAGGGAGGATTGGGGGTGCGAGGGGAAATGACATAGTAAATCTGTTTGCAGACTAGGTCTGGGGTAGTACCTGTGTGTGAAGATCTTGGTGAGACCCTCACCACACTGAGCAAGGGACATCTTGTCACTGCATATATCCCGTTCCCAGGTGGCCAGTCTGTGTTGCACAGATTTTTTGGTGTGAGAGGGATGACAGCCATAGAAATGTAGGTACTGTTGGTGGTTGGTGGGTTTAATGTGGACAGAGGTGTGGATGGAGCCATCAGAGAGGAAGAGATCAACATCTAGGTAGGTGGCACACCGGAATGAGGAGGATGACATGAAGCAGATGGAACAGAAGGTGTTGAGTTTTTGAAGGAACAGAATAGGGTGTCTTGTGGGCCTGAGTCAAGATCATGAAGATATCCATCAGTAAACCAGAACCACGTTAGGGGTTTGGTGTTTTAGAAGGCTAGGAAAGTTTCTTCTAGATGGCCTATTATAAGTTTGGCATAGGAAGGTGCCATGCAGGTGCCCATGGCTGTACTGCAGATTCGTTTATGTACCTTCCCTTCAAAGGAGAAGTAGTTGTGGGTTAGGATAAAGTTATTAAGGTGTATGAGGAAAGACGTAGTGGGCTTAGAGTCTGAAAGACGTTGAGAAGAGTAGTGTTCAATAGTGGCAAGATCATGGGCATGAGGGATGTTCGTGTGTAGAGAGATGGTGTCAACAGTGACAAGTAGGGACCCAGGAGGTAAAGAGGTGTGAATGGTGGTGAGTTGGTTAAGGAAGTGGTTGGTGTCCTTGATGTGGGGGGCTAGATTATGGGCAATTGGTTGAAGGGGTTTGCCAATGAGGGCTGAAAATCTTTTAGTGGTAGCACAATAACCATCCACAATGGGGCATGCAGCACTGTTGGATCACCTTCCAGAAATTCCTTACCTTCAACCTAGCCTCACCATCCTTCCCCAGGTCCCTTCCTCAGAACACTAACCTTACAGTAGAAGAAAGAATAGCCATACACAACCTCAAAACAAATCCTGGTCTAATCACCCTACCTGCACACTAAGTTCCACCACTGTGACTACCTGCAGAAGGCCGGTACCAGTTATCTGACCTCTCCATTTATAAACTTTGTCAGAGTGATCCCATCCCAGAAGTCCAACACAACCTCCAATCCATGCTGAAAGCCTTAGGCACTTCCAAGAACCTCTCCCCTGAATCTATTTCCCTTCTCACCATTATGACACCCTGCACACCCTTATTCTACATGCTCCCCATTTCCCCCATGCATTTCCATGGCTGTCATCACTTTTGCATCAAAAAATCCCTCCCATACAGCCTGGCCACCCAGGAACGGCATCTCTGCAACAATAAGAACTCCCTTGCTCAGTATGAGGGTCTCACTAAGGCCTTCACAGACAGGCACTATCCCCCAGGCCTAGTCCGTGAACAGATCTCCTGTGTGTAATGGGACATCCTCCTCTAGATTACTTTTCCTCAACAGCAGTTGTTGATACCAGAATTATTTTTTGAATTTCGGACAGGTCGATATTATCTCAGCTGCTTTTCTGAAAACTTTCATGTAATTTTATACACAGTATGTTATATTTGAAGCTAAAATTTATGAAAGGAGATACTTTATTTTTATGTTATAATTGATAAGTACTAGTTATGAATGTAAAGTTAAAATTATTTTTTTAGAAACATTTGAAATTATGAACTATTAGCACACTTAAAATTTCTGTTATTAATTATGCAATACTATACTGGTTATTATGTGTATTTCTGGATTCATTTATAAAATAATAATCATAGGTAATAATGTAACAGAAACTAATGGAAATTCAGTTGTCAAGAAAAATTGTAAACCCTTTGGAATATTGTTATTCCGTTGAGTGAGACAGTAGCAAGCATGCCTCTGATGTGATCAGGTGTATTTTTTTTTTCTTTTTTGCAAACAATGTGATTTTGGCTTTGTTAATGCAGGGGCAGATGTGGGTTTAGAGTCTGAAAGACGTTGAGAAGAGTAGTGTTCAATAGTGGCAAGATCATGGGCATGAGGGATGTTCGTGTGTAGAGAGATGGTGTCAACAGTGACAACCACAACTTGACCAGAAGAAGAGATCGGTTGGTAGGACATGTTCTGAGGCATCAAGGGATCACCAATTTAGTATTGGAGGGCAGCGTGGAGGGTAAAAATCGTAGAGAGAGGCCAAGAGATGAATACACTAAGCAGATTCAGAAGGATGTAGGTTGCAGTAGGTACTGGGAGATGAAGAACCTTGCACAGGATAGAGTAGCATGGAGAGCTGCATCAAACCAGTCTCAGGACTGAAGACCACAACAACACATAATGCAAAAAATCAAAAGACTGTATGATATACTAAAATGTGACAAAATATATTAATGTAACAACAAAAATTCTGCAACAACCATCTTCAAATTTATTTAGATCAGTCCAACCATGAGGTTCTAAAATTTGACTTTTTCAGCTTCAAGAATCAGACCTCTAGACAAGAAGAACAGGAACCATTTCTACACAAACAGATAAGTAAACTAGGAAGTTTATTGTAATCTTCACTCCTCTCAAATCTTCATGAAACACTATTGTGGATAATAAATTGGAATTAGGAAGGAGGGGGGAAATTACATGTGCCATTTCCCCTCATACCTCCCAATCATATCCCTCAGGAAAACCCAAGTACAAGACCTGCCTAATCCACTCATCATGCAAGTCCTGTTCCAATGATGTCACAGGTTTATCCTACCCCTTCAGGGGCTGGGCCACCTGTGAAAGCAACCATGTCATTTACCGGATCTGCTGCAATCATTTGACAGCTTTTTTATATTGGTATGACTACCAACCAGCAGTCCTCCAGCATGAATGGCCATCGCCAAACTGTGGCCAAGAGCACAGTAGACCAACCTGTGGCACAACATGCAGCTGAATGTAACATACTTGAATTCATTTGCTGCTTCACTACCCAACCCATTTGGATCCTTCCATCCACCACCAGCTTTTCTGAACTGTGCAGATGAGAGTTATCCTTACAACACATTCACCTCTCCTGTAATTATCCTGGCCTCAACCTACAGTAACATACTGTCTCGACACCTTCCACTCAACAGTTTTCCACCTCCTTTGTGCTACCATTCTCATCTCCCATCCTGTTTATCTGCCACCCTCTGCCAACACATGCCCCCATCTTTCCCTGCTCCTCTCTTTTTTCACTCCCTTTTTCCCCACCTCCCTGCCTCATAACCTCCTGACACTGTGCTTGTTGGCATTCTAGCCCTGCACTCTCCACCAGACAGTGTTCGTCTCTCTCCTCACTCATACGCTACTATCCCTTCCCCTTTCCCTCCAGATTGCTGCTTGCATCTCGTGTGATAGTTGCAGTCTCGCCCAAGATGCTGGTGTTGGCGGTCAGGATTGATTACTTGTGTGAATGAATTGTGTGTGTTTCTCTTTTGCTTGAGGAGGTTGTAGCTGAAAGCTTTATGTAAGTGTCTTTTAATTGTGCCTGTCTGTAACTTAACGTGTCTTCTTTATGGTAAGTTGCAATCTGTCTTTTCCTACATTGGCAATATGCTTCACTCATTTGAAGTCATCTTGCATCCATATAATTACAGATTATGCTTATAGGCTTCTTAGCTTCTTAATTGAAACAGCAGCCTTATTTTGAGGCATATACAGTGTTCTTGTTATTTATGATTAACTGGTTACCGTGTGCCCAACTATTGACTTGTTTCTCAACACAGTTTACTGATTGCTGTACTTCTTCACCATTCTTGCCATTAAGTAAAACTGTTCCATAAGTAGCATATAAGATAGTTTTAGGAGTTCCCAAATTTAGACTCATATTATTAATATAATAGGACAAATAGAAGAGCTCGCATAACTAAACCCTGTAACACCCCACATTTGATTCACCCCTCATTTGATAGTATTTCAGTGGCTGATTTTCACTTCTATTAGGTGTACATCACAGATACCAGTTGTTTCTGATTACAAGGAAAGAACTGATCCACTTGTTTGGGGGTACTGGTATATCATAATGTTCAATCTTAGCAAGAAGGCTTTTGGGATCAACCACATCAAAAGCTTGAAAAGTCTAAAACATAACTGTTAATTGGTTATTGTTCATCAGATTTTGAGTACCATTGAGGCATTCATATGTTGCAGTCTGTGCTGATTTTATCCTTCTGAATCCATCCCTTGATCCAAACAGAATATCATTTTTACCAATGAAGATCTTAGCTTAAAAAAAAATATTTCCTCTTATAACTTTTGATATACTATAAAATACTGATGGACATGTAGTTATTTGTGTCATCTTTTGCACCCTTTTTAAACATTGATGTGATTTTAGTTGGTTTCAAGTCACTTTGTCGAAATGAGTGTAGAAATGTGTTAATTTTGTTATATTCTGGGCACTCTTATTTAAAATTACTGCAGGAATGCCATCAATACCTTCTGAGCCTGTTAGCTCTCTCATTGCTTTTGGAGCCTCAACTCTCGCAACAGTAATGATAATCATGGTCGTGGAGCACAAATCCATTTTTGTGTGGTAAATGAATTTTTATTATTTGGCATAAAATAGCAAGAAAATGTTTCTGCAAAAGAGAAGTTTGCTAACACTGAATATATGTTTAAATATAAGGAAGTTTTTGCTGAAGATATTTGTGTAGTGCATTGTCTCAGACCAAAGTGAAATGTAGATGAAATACAGTTCAGGCAAGAGGTGGGTAGAACCTTTTGCAACGTAGTGCTACAAAAGAATGCTGAAGATTAAATGGGTAGAGGAGATTACTAATGAAAAGTTGTAGCATTGTATGGAGGAAAAAGAAATTTGTGGCACAACTTGTCTAAAAGAAGGAATCTGTTTATAGAAACTGTCAGTTTGGTAATGGAACGGATTGTGGGGGTAAAAATTGTATAGGAAGACCATGACTTAAGTAAGCAGAGTCAAATGGATGCAGGCTGCAGTAGTTTCACAGAGATGAAGGGATTGCACACAGGATAGTCTAGTGTGGAGAGCTCCGTAAAGCCAGAATTCAGACTGAAGGCCACAAGTACAGTGTGGTAGACACAGGTTTCATCTTACAGTTGTATTTTATTGCATTTTCTGCAATTCCAGTATAGAAATTATTAAATATATTTGCAGCTTTTGAAGGATTGTTTATCTTATGATGCATTTCATATTTGCGTGAGTGTTATTATTTTCCGCATTTATTTTTTTGTAAGATTCCTCATGGTTTTAACTAAAGTTATTGAGTTGTTTGTATAGTCACTGATGTGCAGTCTCTTAGCAAGTCATATTACTTGATGTAGTACATTAATGTATGTTTGGTAGTAAGCATATACCTCAGCTAATGCATTGGGCTGGTTACAGATTTTGTGGAGGAATCTCTTTTTGTGGCAGGTGATTTGTGCACCTGCAGTGATCCATTTATGGTAGATAGCATTGCTTTCCTAGTTACCATTTTTAAGGGAAATGCCATTTGGAAGTGGTGAGATAGGTCTGTATGAAAAGGCCATATTCATGTCACTTTCTCTGTAATCCGTAACATATTAAAGGAGTTAATTTTTTTCACTGAATAATCTGTATGATTTATCTAGTTAGACATTCAGCATCTTTTAAACAAAACCACATTAGCACACTGACTATACCATTGATTACAATTTCCACATATGCAATTTAGATCTTACGTAAGTGATAAGTAGCACATACTCTGGTGCAGAGTGAAAATTACTTGTGTCAAGTTGGGTAGGTAGAAGACAAGTTACTGGCAGAGGTAAAACTGTTAGGTCAGGTCATGAGTTGTACTTGGGTAGCTCAGTCGATAGAGCACTTGCCCGCGAAAGGCAAAGGTCTCGAGTTCAACTCTCGGCCTGCCACACAGTTTTAATCAGCCACAAAGATTCAATCCTTAAGTAGTTAAAGGTGCTGAACGCAGCAATTGTCAACTATATATGTTTACTACACATGTACACACCAAGACATTATACATGTTGGGCATGTAGACTCAGGCTGGGCATGTGCCAGACTTTTCTCTTATAAGAGGCAGGAACATGTAGGGAAACATTTTGCTGATTTCTGAGTATAACCAAAATTACTTTATTCTCCAGCATAAGATATGGTTCCACTTTCTAGGCTGTTACTCTGAGATAAAGGCAAATACTTCTTTAGGACAGTTTAACAATGATGTAAGAGGTATCAGACTCTTAAAATACGTTGGATGTCAGTCTGTTGCACAAAAGGGGAGGGTGGCATACAACTTGCAAAAGGCCTTGTTAAAATTATCATATTTGGATATGGATCTATTATCACTTTACATGTGGCACCCACTTACGTCCATGTTGTAAGCAAGGTATTTGTTGTATATAACAGCTGTGATACAGACAGGTAGTTGGAGAGTATAATGTGGACAGAATACTTATACATATGCCAAAGAAGTTGTATAGGCATGCATATTCAAATACAGAGATATGTAAAGAGGCAGAATACAGCACTGTGGTCAGCAACACCTGTATAAGACGACAATTGTTAGATAAGTAACTGCTCCTACAATGGCAAGTTATCAAGATGTATGTGAATTTGAACGTGGTGTTATAGTTAGCACACGAACGGTGGGACACAGCATCTCTGAGGTAGGGATGAAGTAGGGATTTTCCCATTGACCATTTCATGAGTGTACCATGAATATCAGGAATCTGGTAAAACATCAAATCTCCAACACTGCTGCGGCCGGAAAAAGATCCTGCAAGAACAGGACCAACAACGACCGAAGAGAATCGTTCAATGTGACAGAAGAGCAACCCTTCCACAAATTGATTCAGATTTCAATGCTGGGCCATCAACAACCATTCAAAGAAACATTATTGATAAGGGCTTTCGGAGCTGAAAGCCCACTCATGTACCCTTGCTGGCTGCACAACACAAAGCTCTATACCTCACCTGGGCACATCAACACCAACATTGAACTATTGATGACTGGAAACATTGTCTGGTCGGATGAGTATCATTTCAAGTTGTATTGAGTGGATGGACGTGTATGGGAATGGAGACAAACTCATCAACTGCTGGACTCTGCAAGTCAGCAGGGGATGTTTGTGATTGTGGGGGCTCTGTAATGGTGTGGGGCGTGTGCAGTGGGACTGATATGGGACCGCTGATACATCTAGATATGATTCTGGCAGGTGACATGTACACAAGCACCCTGTCTGATCACCTGCATCCATACATGTCCACTGTGAATTCCGACAGACTTGGGCAATTCCAGCAGGACAACACAACACTCCACATGTCCCAAATTGGTACAGAACAGCTCCAGGAACACTGTTCTGAGTTTAAACACTTCTGCTGGCCACCAAACTCCCAAGACAAGAACGTTATTGAGCATATCTAGGGTGTCTTGTATCATGCTGTTCAGTCTCCACCCCCTCATACCCTTACGGATTTATGGACAGTGCTGCAGGATTCAGGCATCAGTTCCCTCCATCACTATTTCAGACATTAGTTGAGTCTATGTCATGCTATTTTGTGGCACTTCTGCATGCTTGCTGGGGCTTTATGCAATATTAGGCAGGTGTACCAGTTTCTTTGTCCCTTTGGTGTATATCATCCAGGTGCTGGCAATGGTGATGGATGCAGGGCACTCAACAACATGGCCATGGAATATCAGAATGCCATTCTCATAGGAGGAGGGGAGGAATTTGTCCCCACAGATGGAGTTGCTTACAATGTATTAAAGTCCGAGTATCCGTAACAAGTACCGTCATGATACACTCAACTATGACACTGAAAATCAAGTAATAAAAATGGTAATCTGCCCAGGCAAGCTATCCATTCAGAGCATGCTGACCTTTTCTCCCAGGCACTTTATGTATGAGACCCAACAGTTCACAAAATTCTGAAATTCATGTTACACTGGTGTTGCATTGCTAAGGATGGTAAGCAGATACCTAGCTAAACAATATAAAACACACATAGACATGGTGAACCAAAAGTGCCACACCACAAACTTCACAGAGTGGTTGATCAAAGGAAATTAAGGAAGGAAGATGGACAATGAAGTCTTAGAGATGGAGCACAAGCTCATGTCAGGGAATGAGTGGGAGGGAAATCAGCCATGCCCATTGAAAGGAACCATCCCTGCATTTGCATTATGTGATTTAGGGAAAACCTAAATCTGGATGGCCAGACTGGGAACTGAACTGTTGTCCTCCCAAATGCAAGTCTAGTTTGTGTTGAATTCACAGTAAGATGTCATAGGTGAAGTGAATCAACTAGTATACTGGATACATTTGGTGGACCACTTGTAGTACACTGAATGAGTCAACAAGAGGAGAAACTTTGTACTGTTATGCCTTTGCGACTGCTCTGCTTCCTTGACAGAGCCATGGAAGTCCACATTATAATTTGTAAATTTTTCTGGAAGACATACTTCAAAAATACTATCAGAGAAAGCAGCTGAGCATCTAAATGTATTCCCTTACTGGTATTGTTCTGTATACACAATGATAAAACATGGTATGTATTTAAAATAGAAGAAAACAGATTTGTGAAAATGTAACTTCAAGTACAAGTTTTCTTGTACTGTGTGGGCCTCTGAAGATGCCAAGGCAGCAGTTTGTTCCATCCACAGTTGCTTATTCTGAGGACTAAAATATCCAGACCCTTGAGACAATCTGCAGCACGGATCTTGAGTGGTTTGGTTGCATGGGATTGATTCCCTAACAGCCGCTCACTGTTAGGGTGGACCACATCACTAAATGCCAATGTCAAACCAGAAGAAGACACTGCCAAATTTGGATTCATAGACTTTGAATTGGGCTGGCCTGTAGTCTCCAGTCAATATCTGAATGCCCTTGTGGTGTACAGCATCTGATGTCTAGCATTTTGAGATCCATAAACGTTGCTGCTGTAATCTAATCATGACCTGACAGATAACGTGTATATCTGCAGGAAGTGAGACCTGTCAGCTCTCCCATGCCTTGCCACTGAGGCATTTCAAAATATTCAATGACTTGATGATTTTTGTTCACAGGTATTCAGACGCAGGAGCCAGGTAAATTTTGTGTCAAATAGTAGGCCAAAAAATGCACACAGTGTCCTTAAAATGTAAAGTACTATCCCTCATTCTGAGCTCTGGCTGGTTGAAACTGCAATGAGCCTGGTTAAAATTGACACAAATAGTATTCTCTAGTGAAAAACCTAACACTAGTTTCACTGGCTCACATTTCCAGGCTCCTGATTCAGCTGATTATTGTCATAAGATTGGAAGATGTGTAAAAGATTGCAACATCATCCACAAACGAAGAACTTTTCAAAAGGATTCCAGCTGCACAGGAGATGCCATTTATAGTGACTGCAAAAAGCATGAGATTGAGTACTCTGCCTTGGGGGATCCCGTTTTTGTGCACAAAGTGATCAGACAAGGTATCACCAATGCAAAAGCTAAAGCGTGTGTCCTCAAGGAAGGACTGAATAAGAAGCTCCAGATGACAACATAGTCCCTATTCATGAAGTTGGGAAAGGATGTTGTACCTTGAAGTGGTGCCATACATCTTTTCAAGGTCAAAATGCACACTGACTAAATGGTTTGGGTGTCAGGGAGATTCTTGTATCGCCACCTCCAGTGGAATGAAATTGTCAGTGAGAAAACTTAAGCACCTGTAACTGCACTGGGAGTGGCACAGGTGAACTTGGGATTTGAGATGAGGTGGCAGTTGACCGTGCGCTTGAGTGTGTTATCCACACAGCTGGTAAGGGCTGTAGTCTGTTAATTGTTGGTGTTGTGTCGGTAGCTGGGCCGACACCGTGAAGTTGAGATGGCTGAAAAGGCAAGCTAGACTAACGCAGACGGGCGTGATGTACTGGAACAGGATACGTAATTAATGTTAGGAAGAAAAGTACGGAGCAGGATTAATACTTATCTTTAATATCATTGTGGTACATCGATCTTGACGATACACAGGCGACTTTAAGTACAATCACTGTATGGCTAATGGCGCCTTGCTAGTTCGTAGCCATTAACTTAGCTGATGGCTATTCTGTCTCTCGGCTAATGAGAGAGAAAGGCTTCGTACATCTGGTCGGTAGCTAGGTTCTCGTACAACTGGGGCGAGTGCTCTCTCGTATCACGAGACCTGCCTTGGTGGTGGCGCTAGGTCTGCGATTACACAGTGGCGACACGCGGGTCCGACATGTACTAAATGGACCGCGGCCGATTTAAGCTACCACCTAGAAAGTGTGGTGTCTGGCGGTGACACCACAGTTGGTATGACTCATGTCTGGTTTCTATAAGGGATTTGATATTGCCTTCTTGCAAATGATGGGGTACTGCTGATCAAATCAGATCTGACTGAAGCAAGACAGGTGTTTGCCATTGGCACATACAGCAGATCACTGCATAATGATTCTGATCCAGAATTTATGATTGTAGATCTTCTCATTACACAAGAAGAAGTGGAGCTTCTTATTCCCACAGCTGGACAGAATGTCTGTAACTCAGGAGTTTGTACAGCTGGAGCTCTGGTGGTAAAATCATATTCAACTAGAACCTGAGTCACACCTCTAGGATGTCCACCAAGACCCCATTTCGCAACAAGATCCTAAGGGTGTACAGTCCTTGCCTGAAATCTTCCTCATTGTTTCCCAAACTAGTATAGTCAGATTGGACTGATTAATGGAAGTCCTGAATTCCTTCCAGGAGTTACTCTTCCATTCTATTATCTTTCATCTTGCAGTACTGAAGATATGAAAATCTTCTGCAGTTGGTGTTTGAATTTCCACAAAGCTGTGTGTCTGGTGCCGCTTGCTGAGTGGCATTCTTTGTTCCACCAAAGAGCAGGCTGTCATCTGAGGCCATTGCTAGACTGGCAAGTTGGTGATATGTCCTGGCCACATTCCTGTTGTTCAAAGACAGCCCACTGATTGTGCTGCAATAACTTTGCCCTTTGGAGCAACTATCTTTACGATCTTCCGATCACCATCCTAGTTCGCAGGTGGATCCACAGGAATGCAAATCTATGGGCACTTGCAATGGACAGAGTCTGCAAGATCTGGAGGGTAAAAACAAAGGTCAGTTGTTAAAGATGGCCCTATACCTGTGTAAACCATGTCTTCTGACCAAAGTTCAAAAGGCAGAAACTCTTCGAACTGGCAAAGTGCTCAGTTATTTAGTCCCTGGGGCATGGTGTAGCTGAGCCCAACAACACACTGTGTGCACTGAAGTCACCTGTGACAAAGGGGAGTGGCTGAGAAAGCACTGTCAGGCATGGTGATATGTAAGTCACACACTACTTCTGTCTTTTTTCCGAATAGTATGCCAATGATCGGTAAAATAGTACATACATTACATCTCAAAACAAAAATCAATACTGAATTATGTGGATTTTAGATAACATAAAATATTTTGAAAGATTTTTTCAGGAGCCAATTATTTGGAGCAATACCTGATGATATTTTGACAATATTGTCATCTGACCCAGTCAACGCACATTTTCATCATTACTGTGTCACTGAAAAGGTAAATATTGTGAATTGTAGTTGTAATGGAATTGCAGCCTTTATGTAGTCTAGTATCAGTGAATGTTTATTGTCTAGAACATGACGGAGTATGGTATTTTACATAAGTGGCACATCTTGGCTATGAACCACGATGTTGAGGGAATGGAATTTGTTTCTGTAATTGAATCAAGGAAATATCCATTTTATGGAATTATTTTTCACCCTGAGAAAAATGCTTATGAATGGGCTACTGAAAGAGACAACCCTCACTCTACAGATGCTATAAAAGCCATGCAGTATTTCGGCAACTTTTTTGTTAATGAAGGTATGAAGGTATTGCATTACATTCATTGTGCTAGAAGTAACTAAGCTTTGTTCCACCACTGTTTTAATGTTTTCTTTTTTTCAGCGCGGAAGAGTAACCACTCTTTTCAGTCTCGTGCAACTGAACGAAATTCGTTAATTTATAATTACGAAATTAAACATACAGGAACAGCATCTGTTTTTGAACAGGTTTATTTCCTTTAGAAGGAAATGTAAATCTCAAGTAGCTGCAGTGAAGACATGTGATACATTGTTTCGGTTATATATTTGATGTACTGTTAACTGCAGCTCTTTTACTTGATATTTGATACTATTTCAGAAACTTTTAGTAAAATAATTATTTTGTATGTATACATATTAAGAAAGATAATAGGTTCAATGCTGGAATACTGAACATGAGGGCTAATAAAATCTGCAATTACTAGGAATTTAAGTAGTAGTCCACTTAACTACTACGTATTGTAGGTTTTACATGAATTTTCATTATTACCTCAGAAGGCAGTCATCAGTACTAAGAAATTGTACATATTACAAGGAAGAAACACACATTTTGTAATTCTGTGTAAGCAACAAAGGGAACAATTTGTACAACATTTGGCATAAAGATAATTTAATCATTTTGACAGCATCTTCAAATATATGAAAACTCATCTCTTAGAAGATAAACTGATTAGATCACACTTTTTCTCCTTATTTTGAAAATGCTACCCTCAGCAGCACTGTAAATGACTGCCCACAATTTTAGTAGCACCACTTCCTAATATTTTATCCTTTCTCTTACGATTCCACTTAGTTGAATTGATTTTTTTTATTTTATATTTTGTTAATCTATGACATTATTTCAGTGTCAAAGAATGATTACATTCTTTCATTTGTGGAAATATATTTTTTATTATTTGAGTAAAAAATATCTGCTAGGATGCAAAATCTATATCCATTGCTGACTGTTGTGAATAATCTCTTAGTCTCTCATCTATTTATCAGTAACGTGTTGGTGGAGTAGCTGAGGCTGATGTCTCAACTGTGTTTAAAGCTTCCCAGTACAATGTCGCATTGAGTGCAACAATGTGAAATAAGATACTTCAGTGTTACAGATATTTAATGTAAAATGATTGCCAAAAGATATTTAGGACTGAAGTAGCTTCCAATATGGTAACCTATTAAACATTGACTACCAATCAGCTCCATGCTCATAATTTTGTATCAGTGTCTGTTAAACATACAAACATCTGTAAAATTTAGGTTGAGAGACAGCAATGTTTAAAACCATTGCAAACATTATGACCCTTAGTAGGATACAAATGTGATAATTGGCACATACAAATATAATACTGTATCACACCTTCATTAACTGTCTGTTATCTGTAGTACAACAACAGTGTTTAATATTTCCTCATTTCTGTATGTTGTTGCCAAGTTCATCAACAAAGATATAAAAATGGTAAAAGAATGGAAATATGCCAGATAAGTTATTTGGAACAATATGTTGAAGGAAAAAAAGCTACTGCACTTGCACCTACAGCACTATTTTAATAAAACAGTAATACATACTAAGAACCACATCACAAAAATAGATCTACTGTCTCCCAAATTGCTCAGTAATTACTACTCATGACTTTAAAACAGCAGCAGCATTAATATAAAGGTAGGAATGAAAATTACCAACAGTATTTATGACATTACCATCTCACAGAAACGTGCTAATTGTATAATTAAGAAAATGCTCAGACATTACAAAGTTAATTAAAGGTGTTAAAAATATTTTTAAACACCTCTCTCTCATCCATTGATCTATGCTTCTGCACAAGTTATTACTAATAGAATACTGTGGACTTGCAAGAAGACTGCTTACAAATCACTTGTGCAAACCATTCTGAAATATTGCTCTAGTGTATGAGACCCATACCAGATAGTACAGTAGAGTCCCATTAACCCAAACTAATTGGGACCAGACCTTGTTCGGATTACTGTTTTATTTGGATTAGCTGGAATTATGGTGACGAGTTTCTAGAATGAAGTATACCAAGCAGATAAGTAGGTACACCATGGTACTAAGTGTGGTAACAATGGCTCACTATCATTCCCTGCCCTTGTTGTTGTGCATTGTTGAGACCTTTGTTGTGTCTGAGGTCAGTGCACTGCCAGTTGGCTTGCAAAGCATTTGGTTATGTTAGTTATCTATCGCTGGCAAGCATGACAGTTGTACAGTATTCGTTCAGGTGTAGTGGTGTACGTATTTTCGACACGAGTAAACAGAAACATACAACGTTAACTCTCCAAGAAAAACTGAATGCTTTGAAGTGGATTGACAATGGTGAGAACGTATCTAAACTGGCAAGGGAACTGAGTGTTGGTAAAGCAGCCATTTGTGATTGGAAGAAGAACCGAGTGAAGCTTGAACAGTCCTGTCCAACATCTTCGGGAAAAACACTCGAAATTCAGCAGACTTTGAAACAGTCCCAGTACGATAAAGTGGATGAAGCTCTTGTACTTTGGTTTACACACGGAAGAGAAAGGGGAACTCCTTTGAGTGGAGCACTGGTTGGGGAGAAGGCTGTTACCTGAACAAGTTAATGAATGGTGACGAGTCTTTTAGTGCGAGTTCTGGTTGGTTGGACAGATTCAAAAAATGTCATGGAATACGTCAGTTAACAATTACTGGAGAGAAGCTTTCTTCTGACTGTGATGCAGTGAAGGAATACTTGGGTGAGTTTGAAAAAAATGGTGAGAGAGGGAACATATTCTCCCCAACAAATATATAACGCTGATGAGACTGGCCTTAATTTTAGGGCATTGCCAACAAAAAGTCTGGCATCAAAAGCAGAAGACCATGTTCCTGGTTTTAAAATGTGCAAAGATCATGTGATGCACGCAGCGATGCTGCTGGTAACCACAAGCTGCCTTTAATGCTGATTGGCAAATCTGCTAGGCCCAGAGCTTTTAAAAACTGCAACATGAATTCCCTGCCCCTACATTATCGCAACCAGAAAAAAGGGTGGATGGATGGTAAGCTGTTCAAAGAATGGTTTCATGGTCAGTTTGTTCCCTCTGTTCAATGGCTTTCTAAGGGAAATCTTTTGTCTCCCTGTGCAATCCTTTTGATTGATAACACGCCATCTTACCCCAGCATTGAGGAATTATGTGATGGCAAAATTGTGGTGAAGTTTTTGCTGCCGCATATTACACTACTTCTACAGCTGATGGACCAGGGCATACTGCAAACATTAAAACTGATTTACAGAAAACAATTTTTAAGGATGCTGATCCAAGATGATAGCATTCCTCTAGTGGACAAAATAAAAAATACCAATGCATAGGATGTTGTTTATTGGGCCACTGAGGTGTGGCAGAACATTCACAAAATGTTCTGAGAAAATCGTGGAGGAAACTGTGGACATCTCTTGAATTTCTGGACAACCTAGTTGAAAATGAAGAGGAAAATCTACTACAAATGATACAGACAATCCCTGGATGTGAAGAAGCTAGTGAAGGAGACCTAGATGAGTGAATGGCAGGGGTTGAGGCATGTGTGGAGAACCTTAATGACACTGATTTAGTTGCTGCTCTGACTCAAGACAAGGAAGTGACACCGAGCCTGAAAGTGACAAAGGAGAATTGGTACCACACAGTGACACAGCAGAAGCCCTTGACCTCGTGCTATGTTATTTGGAGAAACAGCCCATTGCTACAGCTGCTGATCTGATGCTTATGAGACGGTGGCACAACTATGCATCATATAACAGACTGTCTTCATTATCCCAAAAAACAATGACTGAATTTTTAGTCATCTAAAACCATGGACCTTGCCGTTGGTGGGGAGGCTTGCATGCTTCAACGATACAGATAGCCGTACTGTAGGTGCAACCACAACGGAGGAGTATCTGTTGAGAGGCCAGACAAACGTGTGGTTCCTGAAGAGGGGCAGCAGCCTTTTCAGTAGTTGCAGGGGCAACAGTCTGGATGATTGACTGATCTAGCCTTGTAACACTAACCAAAACGGCCTTGCTGTGCTGGTATTGCGAGCGGCTGAAAGCAAGGGGAAACTACAGCCGTAATTCTTCCCGAGAGCATGCAGCTATACTGTATGGTTAAATGATGATGGCGTCCTCTTGGGTAAAATATTCCGGAGGTAAAATAGCCCCCCCCCCCCCCCCCACTCAGATCTCCGGGCGGGGACTACTCAAGAGGACATCGTTATCAGAAGAAAGAAAACTGGCGTTCTACAGATAGGAGTGTGGAATGTCAGATCCCTTAATTGGGCAGGTAGGTTAGAAAATTTAAAAAGGGAATGGATAGGTTAAAGTTAGATATAATGGGGATTAGTGAAGTTCAGTTGCAGGAGGAACAAGACTTTTGGTCAGGTGATCACACGGTTATAAATACAAAATCAAATAGGGGTAATGCAGGAGTAGGTTTAACAATGAATAAAAAAATAGGAGTGCAGGTAAGCTACTACAAGCAGCATAGTGAACGCATTATTGTGGCCAAGATAGACACGAAGCCCATGCGTACTACAGTAGTACAAGTTTATATGCCAACTAGCTCTGCAGGTGATGAAGAAATTGATGAAATGTATGATGAGATAAAAGAAATTATTCAGGTAGTGAAGGGAGAGAGAAAGTTATGTTGAAGAAAGAAACAAAGTCAAACAGATAATTGCAGCATCCAAGAAGAAATCTTGGGAAGACATTGGAAACAGGTTGGAGACTAAGGGTCAAGCTGCTGGAAAACCATTCTGGAGTGTAATTAGCAGTCTTCGAAAGGAAGGTAAGAAGGAAATGACAAGTACTTTTGACAGGCCAGGAAAACTGCTGGTGAATCCTGTGGATTCCTTGGGCAGATGGAGGGAATATTTTGAAGAGTTGCTCAATGTAGGTGAAAATACGATCAGTAATGTTTCAGATTTCGAGGTACAATGGGATAGGAATGACGATGGAAATAGGATCACATTTGAGGAAGTGGAGAAAATGGTCAATAGATTGCAGTGCAATAAAGTAGCTGGGGTGGATGAAATTAAGTCGGAACTCATCAAATACAGTGGAATGTCAGGTCTTAAATGGCTACACAGGATAATTAAAATGGCCTGGGAGTCGGGACAGGTTCCATCAGACTGGACAAAAGCAGTAATCACACCAATCTTTAAACATGGAAACAGGAAAGATTGTAACAGCTACAGAGGTATCTCTTTAATCAGCGTTGTGGGTAAAATCTTCTCAGGTATTGTTGAAAGGAAAGTGCGAGTATTAGTTGAGGACCAATTGGATGAAAATCAGTGTGGGTTCAGGCCTCTTAGAGGTTGTCAGGAGGTTATGAGTGGAACAGGGAATTGTATCTATGCTTTACAGATCTAGAAAAGGCATATGACCGGGTTCCTAGGAGGAAGTTATTGCTGTTCTATGAGATTATGGAATAGGAGGCAAACTTTTGCAAGCAATTAAAGGTCTTTACATGGATAGTCAGGCAGCACTTAGAGTTGACGGTAAATTGAGTTCATGGTTCAGAGTAGTTTCAGGGGTAAGACAAGGCTGCAACCTGTCTCCACTGTTGTTCATATTATTTATGGATCATATGTTGAAAACAATAGACTGGCTGGGTGAGATTAAGATATGTGAACACAAAATAAGCAGTCTTGCATATGCGGATGACTTAGTTGTGATGGCAGATTCGATTGAAAGTTTGCAAAGTAATATTTCAGAGCTAGATCAGAAATGTAAGGACTATGGTATGAAGATTAGCATCTCCAAAACAAAAGTAATGTCAGTGGGAAAGAAATATAAACGGATTGAGTGCCAAATAGGAGGAACAAAGTTAGAACAGGTGGACGGTTTCAAGTACTTAGGATGCATATTCTCACAGGATGGCAACATAGTGAAAGAACTGGAAGCGAGGTGTAGCAAGGCTAATGCAGTGAGCGCTCAGCTACGATCTACTCTCTTCTGCAAGAAGGAAGTCAGTACCAAGACCAACTTATCTGTGCACCGTTCAATCTTTCGACCAACTTTGTTGTATGGGAGCGAAAGCTGGGTGGATTCAGGTTACCTTATCAACAAGGTTGAGGTTACGGATATGAAAGTAGCTAGGATGATTGCAGGTACTAGTAGTTGGGAACAATGGCAGGAGGGTGTCCACAATGAGGAAATCAAAGAAAAACTGGGAATGAACTCTATAGATGTAGCAGTCAGGGCGAACAGGCTTAGATGGTGGGGTCATGTTACACGCATGGGAGAAGCAAGGTTACCCAAGAGACTCATGGGTTCAGCAGTAGAGGGTAGGAGGAGTCAGGGCAGACCAAGGAGAAGGTACCTGGATTTGGTTAAGAATGATTTTGAAGTAATAGGTTTAACATCAGAAGAGGCACCAATGTTAGCACTGAATAGGGGATCATGGATGAATTTTATAAGGGGGCTATGCTCCAGACTGAATGCTGAAAGGCATAATCAGTCTTAAATGATGATGATGATGATGATGATGATGATGATGGTGGTGGTGGTGGTGGTGGTGGTGTTGAAGGGAGACGAAAATTTAATAGTTGTGAGTGACTAGAATTCGAGAGTAGGCAAAAGGGAGAGGAGGAAACACAGAAGGTGAATATGGATTGGGGGTAAGAAATGAAAGAGGAAGCCATCTAGTAGAATTTTGCACAGAGCATAACTTAATCATAGCTAGCACTTGGTTCAAGAATCATAAAAGAAGGTTGTATACATGGAAGAATCCTGGAGATACTAGAAGGCATCAGATAGATTCTATAATGGTAAGACAGAGATTTAGGAACCAAGTTTTAAATTGTAAGACATTTCCAGGGGCAGATGTGGACTCTGACCACAATCTATTGGTTATGAACTGTAGATTAAAACTGAAGAAACTGCAAAAAGTTGAGAATTTAAGGAAATGGGACCTAGATAAACTGCTAAACCAGAGGTTGTACAGAGTTTCAGGGAGAGCATACGGGAGTAATTGACAGGAATGGGGGAAAGAAATACAGAAGAAGAAGAACGGGTAGCTCTGAGGGATGAAGTAGTGAAGGCAGCAGAGAATCAAGCAGGTAAAAAGACGAGGGCTAGTAGAAATCCGAAATATTGAATTTAATTGGTGAAAGGAGAAAATATAAAAATGCAGTAAATGAAGCAGGCAAAAAGGAATACAAACGTCCCAAAAATGAGATCGACAGAAGTGCAAAATGGCTAAACAGGGATGGCTAGAGGACAAATGTAAGGATGTAGAGGCTTATCTCACTAGAGGCAAGATAGATACTGCCTACAGCCCCCCAGGGGCTTGGCGACCCCGGGGCCCTGAGCTGGGGACTGGTCAGCACCGCCAGTCTCCTGTCACCGTAAACCCCGGACATGCTTCAGCGACCACCACATGGCGCGGCGGTGGAATGTTGTGTGCTGCGGGGAATGGTAATTTTGGCTTGACCGCCTGGATTGCGAGGAAGGTAAACCTCTATAAAAACCCCTCGATCTTACGGTGTGCTGCGCGCCTATAAGATGCATGGCTGTTGTGGTGGAACACTCGCAAGCGGGCAACCTCTGGGGCACCTGCCGCACCCCAGTTGTATAAGGCTTACTCAGGCATGTGGGGCTCTGTCTGAGCGGACCTTTAGTTCCGTAGCTGCTTGTGGGACCACAATGGACCCTTCGACCTCTACGTTTCCCCCTACCAGTGGATTGGGTGGGCCACTGGTAGGAAAATACACCCCATCGAAAAAGCGACTTCGTGCTGCGAGTCCTCCAGCGCCTGGTGTTACTAGAGATTTATCAGACTGTCGTAACAGAGCACATGCTGATAACCAGAATGTGTTTTTGATTGTCAAACGGAAGGAAGGTAGCTTTGAGAGAGTTTCTCCCTTTTACATCCACGAGGATCTTGAGGGAATTGCAGGAACACTGAAATCTGTGAAGCAACTGCGCAATGGGACTCTGTTAGTTGAAACTTCTAGCTCCCGTCAAGTCACTTCTCTTCGAAAAGCAACCTGTCTCGGAGAATTCGCTATCGAGACCGAGCTCCACTCCACTTTGAACTATAGTAAGGGTGTTGTGACATGTAGGGAATTGGTGGATATCCCCAAGGACAAGTTGAAATCTGAGTGGGCTGACAAAGGTATTGTCGACGTGCAGCATATTATGAAACGAGTCGGTGGGGACCTAGTCAAATCCAACTCGTTTATTCTCATGTTCAATTGCCCGAGACTCCAAGAGCATGTTAAAGCGGGTTTCTTACGTTTGCCAGTACGGCCACATTTCCCCAACCCAATGCGCTGTTTTAAATGTCAGCGTTTTGGGCATACTACGTTGGGGTGCAATGGGATAGCCACTTGTGGTAAATGTGGTCAGCTTGCCCATGAAGGAGCCGATTGTTCATCGCCTGTGAAGTGCGCGAATTGCTCTGGGAGTCACCCTGTCTGGAGCCGGGTCTGCCCCATCTATCTCAAGGAACGGAAGATGCAGGGGATCATAACATCTAAGCGCATCCCCTATGGTGAGGCCAAGAAGCTCTTTAAGGCCATGCAGCCTCCTGTGTTTACAACATCTTTCGCTTCCACTCTGCAGAAACTGGTACAGTTGGCCACTGTTGCTACACAAACGGATGTTGCTAGTGTCAGCACTAATACCTGCATTTGCCAGTGCTGCGGTTGTTTTGCAACCTGTAGCTCTCCCCACAATGTTGGACAAGGCCGTGGTTGCTGACATTGGGGTACTTCCTGCCCCTCCCCATATGGCACCTTCTGCCCAGGGGAGTAAAGCTCCAACTGTTGACAAGGTTCTGCATTCTAAGCCCCCAAGACGGAGATGCCGAAGGTGAAGGTTTTGCCACCTGAGGAGACTAGTCAGGGTCAGTCCGATGACGATGCCATCGTACTGACTGACATCTCCCTTGGGTCACCATCGGAGCTGATGGACATTGATGTCGACCGGGGCGGCGATATTCTCACCCCAGGAATAAATCTCCGGCCAGTACATGCTCTCCTCCAAAGCACCGAGGCAGGGTGAAAATTCAGCCACCCTGATCACTGGCTCCCATATTACAGTGGAACCTGAATGGGTTCAGGAAGAATGTGGCTGAATTACAACTCCTTGTACGAGAGCGCCCCTTGTGCTTATGTCTCCAAGAGACACATTTTCGGGCCACCGATGCTCCTTCTTTACGGGGCTATACCGTGTATCGAAAAGATGATCTGATGGGGCAAAGGGCAAAGGGTGGCGTTGCGCTTTTTGTCCATGACATGCACCACTCATCTGAGTTCCCTCTCGTTACAGACTTGCAAGCAGTTGCAGTTGACCTTCTTGTGGGGCGGAGGCTCACAATCTGTTCCGTTTACTTACCGCCTCAGGATGCAATTGACTCTGAGGCTCTCACAGACCTTATTAGCCAACTCCCCCGCCCATTTCTCCTTCTGGGGGACTTCAATGCTCATAATGTCTTATGGGGATCTACGACTACTTGCCCGAGGGGTCGCATTCTGGAAAGCCTCATGGCGTCCGAAGAACTGTGCATCCTCAACTCTGGTGCTCCCACTCATTTCTGTACTGCTTCTGGGTCGTCGACAACTATTGACCTTTCCTTTTGCTCTCCAGCACTCGCGGATTCTGCTCTGTGGGAGGTTGCCGCTGACCTCCATTCTAGTGACCACTTCCCCCTTTGGATTCGCCTCCTGGATGAGACTGTGGCATTACCAGTGCCGCCCAGGTGGCACCTCTGCAGAGCTGACTGGACACTTTTCAGCCATTTAGCTGTTTTGGAACACCGTGCCAGCGTCCACGAATGGGTTGACCATGTTACAGCCATGATCTCCCATGCTGCTGAATTGTCGATCCCACGGTCCTCAAGTCATCCCAAGAGGCGTCCTGTCCCTTGGTGGACCACTGAGTGCCGCTCAGCCATCCGAGCCCACCATGCAGCTCTGCACTGCTTCAAGTGCCGTCCCTCAGCTGACAATCTTGCGGCCTTTCGGGTGGCAAGGGCCAAGGCGTGGCGAGTGATTAAAGAGAGCAAACGAAGGTCATGGCAATCGTTCTTGAACTCCATCTCCCGCTCCACTAGTTCTACGAAGGTATGGGAAGCCATCAGGAGGATTTCCGGGAAACGCAGCCAACTACCTGTCACGGCATTGCTGCATCAGGGTTGTCTACTCATGGCGCTGAGAGACATTGCCCAGACACTGGCCACGTATTTTCCCGAATCTACTGCCACTATTAACTGTAATCCAGATTTCTGCCACTACCGCACTGCCATCGAGAGGGATCACTTGGACTTCCGGTCTCCAAGTTCTGAACCCTACAACAGCCCCTTCACAATGTGGGAACTGGATTCGGCACTGTCTGTGGCTCATGATACTGCGCCAGGTGATGATCAAATCCTGTTCAGCATGCTGCAGCACTTGTTGCTGCCATCCAAGGAAGTTCTCCTGAATTGTTTTAATATGATATGGTCATTCGGCACGTTCCCTGACTCGTGGAGGGAGGCGATTTTGATTCCCCTCCACAAACCGGGGAAGGACCGAATGCATCCCAGTAGTTATCGGAGTATTGCTTTGACGAGCTGTGTCGGGAAGACATTGGAACGCATGGTCAACCGTCGCCTGGTTTGGCTGCTCCAGACCAGGCAGCTCCTTAGCCACTATTAGTGTGGCTTTCGGAGACGTCGTTCAACTATAGACAACTTGACCCTGCTTGAGGCCTTCCTACGTAACCAGCATTGTCTAGGTGTATTCTTTGACACTACTTGGCGCCGCCTTATCCTCAATCAACTCCATCAGTTGGGCTTTCATGGCCATCTCCCCATCTTTATTCGGTCCTTTCTTTCCCGCCGCCTCTTTCGATATCGGGTTGGTAATGTGCTATCTGATTTGTACGTACAGGAGAATGGTGTTCCTCAGGGAAGCGTTTTAAGTGTCACCCTCTTTGCCATCGCCATTAACAGTATCACGTCCACTGTCCGGAGTCCTGCCCAGTGCTCCTTGTTTGTGGACGATTTTGCTGTTTTCTGTTCTTCCTCCAGTCTTGTCACTGCTAGTCGGCAGCTGCAGCTTACGATAAAGCAATTAGAGGCATGGACTGCGAAGACGGGTTTTACCTTTTCTGCAGACAAATGTGTGTGTGTTCATTTTAATCGTTTTCGACGTGCTTTTACCTCCCCTGAATTGCGTCTGAGGGACACCATTCTTCCTTTCAGAGACACTGTGAGGCTCCTGGGCCTCACTTTTGATTCCAGGTTGTCGTGGTTGCCACACCTTAAAGACCTCAAGGTGCGGGCTCTGAAGGCGCTGAATATTTTGAAGTGTCTGAGCCATCGGTCCTGGGGAGCAGATCGGGCGCGTCTGCTGCAGTTTTATAGGGCTTTCGTCCAGTCGCGTCTTGACTGTGGATGCACCGTGTATGGGTCAGCGAGGCCTTCGTATCTGAAGATTCTTGACGCAGTACACCATGAGGGTATAAGGCTGGTCAGTGGTGCCTTCCGTACCAGTCCCATCCCCAGCCTGTGTGCTGAGGCAGGGGAACCGCCGCTCGCCATCCGGCGGAAACTCCTCATAGTGCGACAGGTGTGTCAATTCCTTGCCTGTCCTACCTCCCCTGCGTACCCTACTGTTGCCCGACCGCCTATGGAACATCTCTTTTCAAGTCGTCCAAGGGCAACGAGACCATTTGGGATTCGTGCTAAGAATTTGCTTGAGTCCCTTGGTGTGGAGCATGTGGCACCCCAACTCCAGGGTTTTACCCGCCTGCCTCCCTGGTTGCTCCAGAGACCCAGCGTCCTTTTAGACTTGTCAGAGTACCGCAGGAGCTGCACTCCTGCGTTTGTTTTCACCTCCTTATTTTACGATATTTTAAACCAGCATCCCGACCATGTACCAGTATTTACGGATGGCTCTAAACAGGGAGACTCTGTTGGTTGTGTTGTTGTTTTCCCTGATAGAGTCATCAAGTTACGGCTTCCTGCAGCGTTTACCATCTTTAATGCCGAATTGTTTGCGATCTTGTGGGCATTGGAGCAGATGAGATGTGTTCCCAGTTTTAAGTTTCTCATCTGTTCTGACTCCCTGAGTGCCCTTCAGACCATGCAACACTTGTACCCAGCGGATACGGTCGTCCGGAACATCCATGATGCCCTACTCCACCTGCAACGGCAGGGGAAGGAGGTTTCTTTCTGCTGGGTGCTGGGGCACGTGGGCATTAGGGGAAACGAAGTAGCGGATGTGGCTGCCAAAGATGCATGTTCCCTCCCTCAAGTTGTTGAATGTGCCGTTCCCCTCCATGCTGTTACCTCCCTTTTGCGTTTTCGTGTTATGCGTCAATGGGAAGAGGAGTGGCTGGCAGCCGGTGAAAATAAGCTGCGTTTGGTCAAGGCCACCATGCGGCCATGGCGTATGTCCTACCAGTTATGCAGGTGGGATGAGGTTCTCCTCACTCGCCTCCGCATCGGGCACAGTTCCTTAACACATGGTTTTTTACTCCGCCGGGAGGACCCCCCAATCTGCAGTGCTTGTGGCGTCCAGATTACTGTCCGCCACATTTTACTTGACTGTCCTTTATTCTCTGACCAGAGGGCAGTGGTTTCCTTGCCACCGGATTTGCCCTCTATTTTGCAAGACGACGCAACGACTGTGGTTAAGGTCTTACGGTTTTGTGTCCTGTCCAATTTGTTGCCTCGGATTTTAGGGAGAGGATTTTGATGTGCTGCTGGGTGACTGGCTCACCCAGGTTTTAGGTAAGATGTCCGCCAGTCACGATTACCTACTTGTTTCACTTAGATTTCTGTTCTCTTTTCCTTGTGTTTCCTTTCCTTATTTAGTGTGTTTCTTTTCCTCTTGTTTTGCCTCTGCATAAGAGGATTTGGAACTGCGTCAGGCCTGTGTCTTTTAGCCGTTCTCCTTGTTCGCTGTCCGTCTTTGTCCCGTCACCGCATGTGTTCCTGTTTCTATTGGGCGCTGATGACCACGCTGTTTAGTGCCCGAAAACCTCAAACCACCCCCCCACACACACACACACACACACACACACACACACACACACACACACACACACACACACACACACACTGAAATGGGAGATACGATACTGCGTGAAGAGTTTGACAGAGCACTGAAAAACCTGAGTCAAAACAAGGCCCCGGGAGTAGACAGCATTCCATTAGAACTACTGACAACCTAGGGAGAACCGTCCTGACAAAACTCTACCATCTGGTGAGCAAGATGTATGAAACAGGCGAAATATCCTCTGACTTCAAGAAGAATACAATAACTCCAATCCCAAAGAAAGCAGGCGTTGAGAGATGTGAAAATTACTGAACTATCCGTTTAATAAGTCACAGCTGCAAAATACTAACAAGAATTCTTTACAGATGAATGGAAAAACTGGTAGAAGCCGACCTGGGGGAAGATCAGTTTGGATTCCGTAGAAATGTTGGAACACGTGAGGCAATACTGACCTTACGAGTTATCTTAGAAGAAAGATTAAGGTAAGGTAAACCTACGTTTCTAGCATTTGTAGACTTAGAGAAAGCTTTTGACAATATTGACTGGAATACTCTCTTTCAAATTCTAAAGGTGGCAGGGGTAAAATACAGGGAGCAAAAGGCTATTTACAATTTGTACAGAAACCAGATGGCAGTTATAAGAGTCGAGGGGCGCGAAAGGGAAGCAGTGGTTGGGAAGGGAGTGAGACAGGGTTGTAGCCTCTCCCCGATGTTATTCAATCTGTATACTGAGCAAGCAGTAAAGGAAACAAAAGAAAAATTCGGAGTGGGTATCAAAATCAGTGGAGAAGAAGTAAAACTTTGAGGTTCGCCGATGACATTGTAATTCTGTCAGAGACAGCAAGGGACTTGGAAGAGCAGTTGAATGGAATGGACATTGTCTTGAAAGGAGGATATAAGATGAACATCAACAAAAGCAAAACGAGGATTATGGAATGTAGTCGAATTAAGTCGGGTGATGCTGAGGGAATTAGATTAAGAAATGAGACACTTAAAGTAGTAAAGGAGTTTTGCTATTTGGGGAGCAAATTAACTGATGATAGTCTAAGTAGAGAGGATATAAAATGTAGACTGGCAATGGCAAGAAAAGAGTCTCTGAAGAAGAGAAATTTGTTAACATCGAGTATAGATTTAAATGTCAGGAAGTCGTTTCTGAAAGTATTTGTGTGGAGTTAGCCATGTATGGAAGCAAAACATGGACGATAAATAGTTTGGACGAGAAGAGAATAGAAGCTTTGGAAATGTGGTGCTACAGAAGAATGCTGAAGATTAGATGGGTAAATCACATAACTAATGAGGAGGTATTGAATAGAATTGGGGAGAAGAGGAGTTTGTGGCACAACTTGACAAGAAGAAGGGACCGGTTGGTAGGACATGTTCTGAGGCATCAAGGGATCACAAATTTAGCACTGGAGGGCAGTGTGGAGGGTAAAAATCGGAGACCAAGAGATGAATACACTAAGCAGATTCAGAAGGATGTAGGTTGCAGTAAGTACTGGGAGATGAAGAAGCTTGCACAGGATAGAGTAGCATGGAGAGCTGCATCAAACCAGTCTCAGGACTGAAGACCACCACCACCACCACCACCACCACCAACAACAACAACAACAAAAAGTAGGGATAAAATGTCTGCTGTATTTTAGTAAGTTTGACAGCTTTTCTTTCATTGTTATGCATTGTTTAAACCTAATGTTTTTTTGCCAATTTTTCTAATACATGTTTACTGTACTGTGTAAATTAAAATAGTGTGTATGTACAGCAGTTTACCACACAGTTTCCCATACTTGGATTAACATTTTTCATGTTTGGATTAACCGAACGTTCGGATTACCGGGACTCTGTTAACAGGGTATATTCAATACATGCAGAGAACGGCAGCACCAATGGCCACAAGTTAGCCTACTTGCAAAGTTTCAAGAACAGGCTTGAAATGTTGATCCTTTGAATATACTCCCCCCTATGTATCACTGACGTGGGGGTCATGAGGACAAAGTTAGATTAATTACAGCACATGCAGAGGCTTTAAACAATCATTTTTCCAGTGCTCACAATAAAGTGCCTCGCAGAGAGTTCAATGAATCGCCTTCAAGCCGTCTCTCTACCGTTCCACTCTCAAACAGCGAGCGGGGAAAACAAGCACTTAACTTTTTCTGTGCGAGCCCTGATTTCTCTTATTTTACCATGACAATCATTTCTCCCTATGTAGGTGGGTGCCAACAGAACATTTTGGTAATCTGAGCAGAAAACTGTTGATTTAAATTTCATGAGAAGATCCCATCACAACGTAAAATGCCTTTGTTTTAATGATTGCCACTCCAAGTCACGTATCACGTCTGTGGCAGTATCTCCCCTATTTTGCAATAATACAAAACAAGCTGCCTGTCTCTGAACTTTTTCGATGACATCCATCAGTCCCACCTGATGCGGGTCACACACAGCACAGCAGTACTACAGAATAGGGCATACAAGCATGTTGTAAACAGTTTCTTCAGCAGACTTGTTGCACCTTCCAAGTGTTCTGCCAGTGCATCACAGTCTTTGGTTTGCTCTACCAACAACATTATCTTGTCCCAATTTTGGTTATTTGTAATTTTATTCCCTAAGTATTTAGTAGAATTCACAGCCTTCAGATTTGTGTGACTTGTCGCATAATCAAAATTTAATGGATTTCTTTTAGTGACCGTGTGAAGAACTTCACACTTTTATTTATTCAGGGTCAACTGCCATTTTCGCACCATAAGGAGATCTTATCTAAATCATTTTGCAATTCATTTTGGTCATCTGATGACTTTACAAGATGGTAAATGAGAGCAGCGTCTGCAAACAATCCAAGAGGGCTACTCAGATTGTCTCCTACGTTGTTAATATAGATCAGGAACAACAGAGGGCCTATAACACTTCCTTGGGGAACACTGGATATTACTTCTTTTTTACTCCAAGACTTTCTGTCTATATTACAAACTGTGACCTTTCTGACAGGAAATCACGAATCCAGCCACACAACTGAGGCGATATTCCATAGGCACGCAGTTTGGTTAGAAGATGCTTGTGAGGAATGTTGTCTAAAGCCTTCTGGACATCTAAAAATATGGAATCAATCTGACATCCCCTGCCGATAGCACTCATTACTTCACGAGAATAAGGATCTAGTTGTGTTTCACAGGAACGATATTTTCTGAATACGTGCTGACTATGTGTCAAATCATTTTCTACAACGTAATTCGTAATGTTTGAACACAGTATATGTTTCAAAACCCTACTGCAAATCAACATTAGTGATATGGGCCTGTAATTCAGCAGATTAATCATACTTCCCTTTTTGGGTATTGGTGTGACTTAAGCAATTTTCCATTCTTTAGGTACGGATCTTTCTGTGAGCAAGCATTTATATATAATCGTTAAATATGGAGCTATTGCATCAGCATACTCTGAAAAGAACCTGACTGGTATACAAAATATGGGCTGGAGGCCTTGCCTTTATTAAGTGATTTAAACTGCTTTGGTACACTGGGGATATCAACTTCTATAATTTCTCTTTGCAGTTGTTCTTGATTGGAATTCAGGAATATTTACTTCGACTTCTTTGGTGAAGGAGTTTTGGAAAACAGTGTTTAATAATTCTGCTTTAGTGGCACTATCATCAGTGACTTCAACATTATTGCACAGTGATGGTATTGATTGTCTTGCCGCTGGTGTGCTTTATGTATGACCAGTATCTCTCTGGGTTTTCTGACAGATTCCTGGACAGAGTTTCATAGTGGAAATTATTAAAAGCATCTCGCATTGAAGTACGCACTATATTTCAGACTTCTGCAGAACTTTGCCAGTCTTGGGGATTTTGCGTTCTTTTAAATGTCTCACGCTTTTATCGCTGGTTCTGCAACAGCGATCTGACCCATTTTGTGTACCATGGGGGATCAGTAACATCACTTATTAACTTATGTGGCACGTATCTCTTAATTGCCATCGATACTATCTCTTTGAAATCATTCCACACCTTTTCTACACCTACGTGATTAGATCAAAAGGAGAGGAGACTGTCTCTTAAAAAGGCATTAAGAGCATTTTTATCAGCTTTTTTAAACAGATGCACTTTGCGTTTCTTTTTGATGGTTGTGAGTGTTACCGTATTCAGCCTAACAGCAATTACCTTGTGGTCACAATTTTCTGAGAAAGCATTCAGTACAATTTTGGATGCCGTTTTATGCCTGCCACCGGCTTTAGATGTAAATTTTTCCAGCATATCGAGGGTAGATTGAAGGTCCCAATGACTATAATTGTATTAGTGAGGTACCTATTTGAAATGAGACTCAAGTTTTCTTTGAACTGTTCAGCAACTATATCTTCTGAGTCGGGGGTTGGTAAAATGATCCAATTAATAATTTAGTCCAGTTGTCAAGTATAACTTCTACGCATACTACTTCGCAGGAACTATCTACTTCAATTTCACTACAAGGTAGACTACATCTCACATCTATCAATACTCCAGCATCAACTGTATGTAATCTATTCTTTCAGAACACCGTTAGGTTGTCACAAAAAAATTTTAACTGAACTTATTTCTGGCTTTAGCCAGCTTTCCATACCTATAACTATTTGAGCTTCTGTGCTTTCTATTAGGGCTTGGATTTCTGGTTCTTTCCCAACAGAGCTACGACAATTTATAACTACAACACTAACTGTTGCTACAACTACTTTAGTGCGCTTTACCTGCCACTTTCAGATGGATGCCCTTTCTGTGATTTCCTGACACCCTCTAACCTAAAAGACCGCCCAGTCCCTTCCACAGAGCCCCTGCTACCTGTGTAGGTGCTTTCTGTGTGTAGTGGACTCCTGACCTATTAAGCGGAACCTGGAAACCCACCACCTGATGGCCCAAGTCAAGGAATCTGCAGCCTACACAGTCACAGAACCACCTGAGCCTCTGATTCTGACCCTCCACTCAGCTTTGCACCAAAGGACCACTGTCAGTTCTATCGATGATGCTGCAGATGGTGAGCTCCGCTTTCATCTTGCAAGCAAGACTGGCAGTCTTTACCATTTCCGCTAGCCGCCCGAAACAAGAGAGAATTTCCTCCAATCCAAAGCGATACACGTCATTGGTACCAACATGAGCCACCAACAGCAGTTGGCTGCACTCTGTAGTTTTCATGACATCCTGAATTGCACTTTCCACATCTGGAATGACTCCTCCCGGTATGCACACGGAGTGCACACTTGCTTCCTTCCCTTCCTTGTCACTCATGTTCCTGAAGGGCCTCATTATCTGCCTAAAGTTGGAGCTCCCAAGGACCAGCAAACCCATCCTCTGGGAATTCCAAGACCTTGTGGGCTGAAAAGCTTCCTCTGGAACAGGGTTGGACGACTGCATCTGGGTAAGAGACTTCATCAGCCACAGATAACACCCGAAACCTGTTCATCAAACGAACCGGGGAGGCTCTACGATCAGCCCCTTGGAAAGTCTTTCACTCCCTGCCAGACTTTGGAATGATTTCTCACTCTACCATGGGTGAGGGATCAACCTCAGTGCAAGCAGTACCCAGGGCAGCTACAGCAGTGGACCGATTGAGGGACATGCTCGAAATCCCTCACATCCCTCGTCCGGCCCTCTACAGTGACGCCCCTTGGCAGCAGCCTCAAGCTGTGTGACGGAAGCCAACACCACCACCAGCTGTGAGTGAAGGGTCAGCAACTCGGCTCTCATCTGTACACAATGATCACAGTTCCTATCAATTACTGAAGTCATTCCTGTTTGATGCTCATAAAAATTTGCAACAAATGAACAGTGTACTCAGCTTATTAGCAGCAGAAACTCGAGGTGCCCTTCACTGACAGTCTAACCTACACTAACGAATGGAATGATAAGAGCTATTCACATTGTTACTGAAATTTCCCAGCAAATGAAAACTGTGTGCCAGACTGGGAGTCAAACCTAGGAACTTTGCTTTCCTGTATTATACTGACAGTGTGATCCAAGCACAAAAAATTCTGGGAAGTTTGGAAGTTAGGAAATGAGGTACTGGAGTAAAGTTGTTTTGTTTTAAATCTCATTTTGTTCATTATTGGTCATTGTATTTGTTCAAGGCAAAAGTCCCATGACACTTTTTCAAGTTCATCGTTGATCCATTCATTCAGTTTTTATTACAGATTGCAGCTAACCCTTTCACCAAGCACACTGCGCCATGATGTTAGGGCAGGTGAGGAGTCATGCTTGGATAGCTCAGTAGGTAGAGCACTTGCCCACAAAATGCAAAGGTCCTAGGTTCAAGCTCCAGTCTGGCACACAATTCTGATCTGTCATGAAGTCTCAAATCAGCACACACACTGCTGTAGAATGAAAATTCGTTCTGGAAGCATATCAAGATTCTTATTCCATTATGGATTTTCCATTGTTTTGAACTTGCCTACTGGATTCTCTTCCATGCTACATGCAGTACAATCATTTGCATTTATTAATGTTTCCATCCCGTTAAGTCACTCACTCAGTGTCCAGCCATTTCTTTCTCTTTTACCTGTGCAAATTGTGTAATATCTAATAGTCTACTTTTAAATGTGCCTCTCTGTAACTCAAAAATTAAGTTTTACCATTCACAATTACTGATGCAGTTCATTGTGGTTGGTACACTGTTAATAGAGAATGGTAACTACAGGAGACTGGTAGCAGTATCTTTGATCTCTAGGATATACAGTAGATGGTGTTGTCTAAAGGCAGTCTCCAAATTCAACAGTCTTATCACCTGTATTCCAATTTCTAACAGATTTTTAAGCAAGTAAACTCTACAAATACCAATCATTTCAACCAAATAATTGAAGGAACCTATCATACATACAAACACTGTCAGTTCGTCTGTATGAAAGACCAATGTTTTGTTTTGCTTCTGGAATATGGAACTAGTTCAGAGAGAGAGAGAGAGAGAGAGAGAGAGAGAGAGAGAGAGAGAGAGAGAGAGAGTGTATTTATTTGATAATTTTCATATTTGACAAAATCTTTGGGCAAGATTCAGCAGGAAAATGATGCATGTGCTTATTTTACCATTTTTATTAACAATACCGAGATTATTGTACTTTTGGCATAAGGAAGAAGTTTGTTAAAAATGACAGTTTACAACAAACTATGTTAAATAGAAGCAAAAGAAATGTGATGAATTTTAAGCGTGTAAGTACCTCTGTACTAAAAGTTATTAAAATTCCTGAAAATAAAAATTTTATACCCATTTTCATATTGATTCATCTATGCAAATACAGCAAAGTTTTCTTGCGATACAAATAAATACCACATTTGAAAGACTACTTGTGAGAGTTTGTAATTAATAAGAACAACAAAAAGTGTGTTTTGTTTATCTGCCAATGTGCCACTTCTGAGAAATTACAAAACAGGTTCTTAGAGGGGAAAAGCTCTTCAATAACTATTAGAAGCATAATTAACTTCAGGCAGATCAATGCTACCACTGGTCTCAACTATTCAACAAAATGTGGTCCTGCATTTCAATAGCATTATTTCTAGATTCTTGATAACAGTATTACTGACAACCACACTAAAATAAAATACCATAACTGAGGTTAATCTCTCAATGCATTTTACAAATATAAATCAAGTACATGTATTCTGCTTCTTAGAATAAAATGCAAGTACAAAGGTGAAGCCAACAAAATAGTTTTGAAAAGGGGCATTCAGCACAAAAGGGCAAACAGTTCTATTTTCAAATTTGAGTTAATGCAACTTCTTGTTATTTCAAAACATACTTTCTTGCTGTGTGCATATCTACAGCCTTCTTGAAATAGAATGTGATCAAGTTTGATTCAACATTCACATAATTGACAGGAAATGGCCAACTAAGAGCACAAGTACACAATACTGCACTGGTTAACCTTTTGTTTCAACTATCTCATTTATATGTATGTGTTTTTCTTTTTCTTTCTCTTTTTTTTCTTTTTCTTTTTCAGTCGTGTTGCCTCCAAAGCAAGTGCTCTCATTATTACACTTGAGACAACCATAGACGAAGGAATGTGCCATTTGCAGTATATACAGTTGCAATTTTACAAATAATCTCAGTTTCAATTTATAGTCATGAAATCCTGCAAAATGACAGCAGAAGAAAATCAATTCTGCAATACAGTGCAGCAAAGGAAAATGCACAGATTTTTAGTGGTGCTTATTCTGAATATAAGCACAAAATCCTCTTGAATAGGAACTCTCAGAAACTTAAAGAAGTAAATATTTTCTCTTTATGTACAGAATAATAATAGGCACAAACTGGGCTGACTACAAGACCTGGAGGGAACACTTGTGATGAGACTTTTATATCTAATAAACACAGAAGCTCATAAATTGAGGAGTGACAAAAATAACAAAACAAGAAGTAACAGGTGACTGATACTGTTGGACATAAATGATTGACAATGAGCTAACAAATAGATTTTCAAGTACCTTTAAGCTAAGAAACTGTAAGCTGGGTCCAATAATTTAAACAAAATTTAGAAATGTTCTGTGTTAAAGAAGGAATGTTTTCAGAAGAAAAATGGTGAAATTAGCAGCAGTTCAGAGTAGACGTGGTTAAAATATGGATTTGAAGTGGCCAGAAGAAAATAAAGGAGAAACATGAAGAAAAAGGAACAAATGAGACTGAATTTTAATAGGAACTAAAATTATTTGAAGATGAGAAATACTGCATTAATTTATGCCACACTTAAGATAATCTTACACCTTATCTCAACCCCACCCCCCCCCCCCTCTCTCTCTCTCTCTCTCTCTCTCTCTCTCTCTCTCTCTCTCTCTACACACACACACACACACACACACACACACACACACACACACACACACACACACACACACACACACACCAAAGAGGAGTGGGGGGGGGGGGGGGGATCAGTGACAATTATGTCAGTTAATTTATTATATAAGAGAAACATAGAAGAAACTAAACTCATAACTTGTTGGATACTTCATAACATTTCGAATGTTTGGCTTCTTATTTTGGTAAGTATGTAGAACTACACCAAGTAAACAAAGGTTGCTATTAAATATCACACACTGATATGGACTGCAAAACTTTTCATCAAAAGAACATCAAGTCTGTGTGTAAGATACGAATGTAGAGGTAGCAATGGCAATGAACACATTATTTGAAGTGTGCAGTTCAAGCAGCAAATGATTATGTATAATTTCTGACATGATTTATTGGGAGGAGGTTCACAATACAATCTACACACAGAATCCAAGTGCACTAAAAAAACTGAGCCCAACATATATAATGCAGGAGTGAGAAATGACATCAAAGCTGTTGGGCTGTAACACGACACGATGCAGATGATCAAATATGCAGAAAAGATGCAGACAAGTTTGAAAAGGTAAATCTGCCTTGACATTGAAGTTTAGGAAGGTGGGACAACAGGGAGTATGTTTAAATATGCACTGCATGAGAAGAAACAAACACAAAAGAAGAAAAATAACCCCTGCCATATGTTTGTACAGGAACTTTATTTAGAAGCATCTGCTGTATAACCATGATGTAATTATGTCCCTGGGAGTGCTATGTAAAACAAACAGGATGTACTCCATTGCAAACCTATAATACATTTACATTTTTCACTGTACTGGCTAGCTTTCAATATTTATTTTCTATCTTTGTGCATAGTGCCATGAAAACCATAGTGTCAGTTACAGCAACTATTGTACTGTTTCTGGGAGACTTACAAATAATTACTTAAGATTAAAATAAATTTCTAATTGCTTGTTGGCACATTTCAGTCCAGATAACACATAATATTCTTGAGTTAAACCTGTCGCAAACCAGTTCAAAGGGGTAAATAAGTTCCAGAGAAACTTTTACATAGAGACATTTTCTAGTGATAAATATGCTTTATTCAGCTGGCTGTAAGCATAACAATAACAGCAGCAATTAAAATACAGATTTTCAGTTTGATGCAGGCAGCATTATATTGGTGCATTCCCCCACTGTAATTTAATGAGGTTAATATCACATTTCTCAATAAATAACCTTTACAGATTCACTGAATTACAGATATATACAAAACATACATTTATTGCTCATATTATTTTCGCAGATTTTGTTAGTCATCACATAATTCAGATGTATGTAAGTAACCTAAGCAGGTTTATTATAAAAAGGAATCTTTTACAGTCTTGCCTATAAAATAATTTCCATTGCAAAAAAAGAAATATGTGGAAATTTATTTTTGTTATCTTTGAGTATTTCCATTCCCAATAGCTGTCACTTTCTTTATTTTACTTTAAACAAATGAGCAAAAAAGTTAATAAATAACATTAAGCTATATAAACCATTCATGTCTTTTAGGGCCAAAGGAAAAAATGCAAAAGTAACTAACAATAACACTACAAATAATACACTAAGAGAAACAAACAGAAGCAAGTTAACACAGCAAATGTGTTGAAAATTAAAAGTGGTCCCATTAATTCTTTTAATCTGCTAAAAGAATCGACTGGTGCAATTATTTCTGCTTGCTTCTCACATAGTGAGAAATCTGTTCCACATTTCCTGAGAAAATCCAGTATAAAAACTGGATTACTGCATCACTGTTCACACAAATTACAGCGTCATCACAGAAAATCCTTGCACATTGTAAAAGTTATAACTGTGGATGCACTTCATTAACTTTTGTCTTTTGCTGCAACTGATCGAGTTGTCTTTATTACACTTATAAAATTATTGATCACTTGTATCTTGTTTCGAATAACTTCTTCTGACTGGAGGATTACTTTTTTTTGCGATGCTTGGGCCTGGAAAAACACAAGTAATTAATTCATTAAGCATTGTAAAGCAAGTGAGGACAAATACATAAGTGTGATGATAAAAATTCGACAACCTGTCTCCCTTCCGGCTTCAGAAAAAGTAGGTACATGGAGTATGACAGGCAAGGATAAATATCGTACTTTTGACTATTTTTTTTCGCCCCCCTCTCACACAAGGCAGCTAGAACCATTAATTCTTGAAATAATTCTCCATCTCATCATTAACACTGTTAAGAATATCTGCCACCACAATCTGCTCATGATCTTACCTCCAATGATATAGTTAATTCTGCAGCTCTTTTTTCCATTAAGTTTTTTTCTGACTTTAGTCTGCTGTTAACGTGCGCTAAACGTTCTTTCAAGGCTCTACGTTCTGAAATAAATTTTATTCCTTGTGTTTTTATCCGATTTTTTAAAACCATTTTATATACATGCAAACATATATATATACTGTACAGTCTACAAGTGCTCTATGTTAAAAACTTTCAGACCATTAAGCACTCTCAACTTACATAAAGGAAAATACCATTTACAAAACATATGCAGAGACATATCCGAACTAGCTATGCTCTCCATCTGCGAATGTACCCTACAAAAAAGAATATCAAGATTTGGAACCAATGGTCTTAAGTACAAACTAACATTTTATTCACGTAAGGAACAAGGTAAGGCTCAGAGGAATTGTTTGAAATGTAAACTGACAGTCTCATGTATACATTACATTAGCTCAGAAAATTTCTCCTGTGCCATCTTGAATATACTAGTGCCTGTTATACAATGAGACCAATATCTAGCACCATAGCGACCAGATCCACCTAAGTTTCAAGTGCAATTTCATGCAATAATGAGTTCAATAATACCATATGAAAGGAGAGAGCTGGCAATGGTACAGGACCTCAACCTCAATAACAACAGTTATGGTCCCTCTCATAAATATGTTTGCAAGCATTGAAAGCGGTCAGATGCAGCAATAAGATGTAGAGTGTCCATTGATTCTGGCAACACATCTCTTATAAACCAGTCAAACACGATGACAGGAGATATGAACTCATCAGTAACATAGTACTATTCCTGCTCATCAGAAGAGAATCACTGCTGCTGACCAGAGACATGAGTGGATTTTCTATTACTCCAGTCCACACATCCTTACTGTGATGTGTTTGCCTTCACTACAGCAGTGTAATCACTGCTAGAGCTTTTCACAGTGATAGGTGTTTTGATATTTATGATTCACATTCCAGCAAATAAATACATGTTCCCCAGCCATCTGAGACATGGATGAACGACTAAAGAAGGAAGAAGAGGAGCACATTGCCCATCACAAACGTGTGGAAACAATCATGTCACGCAACACCCCACAAGCACTTCTGTTAAGGTGAGTAATTAATGTTTTTGAGATCACAAATTGTATTGTGATGCATGCCACTAAGTAAATGTTGGCAAACAGACTGCAGTTATGCAATGCACCGTATTTAATGACCTCAATGAGACAAACCTTGGAGTTCCTTCTTCAATTTTTAAATAACCTGGAATTTCAAGCCGGCCGCGGTGGTCTAGCGGTTCTAGGCGCTCAGTCCGGAACCGCGCGACCGCTACGGTCGCAGGTTCGAATCCTGCCTCGGGCATGGATGTGTGTGATGTCCTTAGGTTAGTTAGGTTTAAGTAGTTCTAAGTTCTAGGGGACTGATGACCACAGATGTTAAGTCCCATAGTACTCAGAGCCACTTGAACCATTTTTGGAATTTCAAATTAATAACACTGTTGTAGCTCTGTGTTCAGTTTGATTGCAAGGCTTCTACAGGTGGTATAGTTTCACTCTTATTATTTCACATTACACATGCTATTTGAGTGAGGCAAAGGTTTGGGCTCAAGTCCATGTCCAGCTATCCATATTTAAATCTCTATGGTTTCTCTCAATTGAATGAAAGTGTATTTCCTTTCTCGTCATTTCCCAGTTCAGCAGTACTTCCCCACTTTTATGTTATAAACTAATCTTCCTTCCTTCCTTATTTCCTTATTTCTTTTCATCCATCCATCCATCCATCGAACCACCCTTTTGATTGAAGTGGCCCAGTGATAAAGTAATTGACTCATATTTTAAAGGAGCTGGGTTCAAATCCTGGTCCACCATTTGTGATTTAAATTTAATATAATGTTCCAAACTCATTCCATATAAAAGCCTGGCTAGTTCTTCCTCATGTCTTTGTCGAACCTGAGCTGTAGCTTTGTCAGCAGGGCTAAACCCACAAAGAAAGAAAAACATTATAATGGTTGACGGAGCCCAAAGATTCTTCACATAATACTGGTTTTTGAAACTATTTAAGTAACCCTTCTCAGGGTAATAAATGTCTATCTTCAAGTATCTGCCAATAAAGGTTTTATAGCATTTCTATGGACGTTTCCTGTGAGCCAATCAAACCTGTGATCATTTGTGCGGCCCTTCTTTTGTATGTGTTCAGTATCATCCATTAGTCCTACTTGTTCAAACACTTTAACATTATTTTAGGATATATTCCATGTGAGGGGTTTTTTTTTTCCTCAATTAGTTGACACCCGTTCTGAAACTTCTCTCATTTTGTACCAATTATTTGGATTCCTAAGCACTAAATCCTCCTAATTATACCTCAAATATTTGTCTTTTGGTTCCTGGGAATAATATTCCCTTTTTGAGAACCAGTCATAAACAGTGAATGTTGATACATTATATCACAAGTGATTGTATACTGTTTTGCAACCTAGTGCCACCATCCCTAATGATGCAGGCTTGCTTGTCATGAAACAAAGCTATTTAAAAGCATGATGAACATATGTATTACTCATTAGAGACCTCTTGCAGCTGAGAACTGAGTTTCCAGCCATCGATTCAAAATCTCTAAGTGCATTTAATACTTGTGGTTGTTACAGGTCAAACACAGCTGCCTGCAGGACTACGGACAGAAGATAGCTTTGAATATTGCATTTTAAATGACAGAGAGGTATTTCAAAATCACTAAAGTTCATATAATATAAGGTGTATATCTTTGCAACTAATCATCACAGAAAGCCAAACAATCTGATGTAACATTAAAAAATTATTATGTTTTTTCTCACTACTTGTGGTTACTTATCCGTGTAACGACAAGTTATTAATTGCTGATGTACAATTCTGCCATAAAATCTTTCAGATTAAGTTTCAGTGCAGTTAGGAAACAACAAACATTATGCATAGCAATTTTTTAAATTTCTGATAAAAATATTTTTGTTTTTAATAGTCATTTACTCCAGCTAACAACTCTTGTGATAACCAACCAACCTCTTATTTTAAGCAGAAATTGCAGGAATCCACATACAAAATTATCTACAGAGTTCATTGTAACATAGAAACAATAATTTTGTACCAGCACTGCCACTATTACTACAGTATTCACCTGAGAAACTAGCCTGCAGTGGAACTGTCGTTTGCTGTATAATAAGTCCGTTTGGTGGCTCATTCGATCCTTTCTTGGCTTCTATGTAGCTGCTGCCTTGATCTGTGTTGCACTTTGGACAACATGAAGCTTCTTTTGAACAGGAAGGATGGAAGTATGCACTGCAGTTCTTACACGAAGAGAGCATTCCTGCAATAAGGAGAAAAATTATAAGTATAGGTGTAAAATATATTTAGCTTGACAATTAACACATTCTAGCTGTGCAGATACATAATTTCTGTCTTTCAAATCCTCAACTTCGAATACAAAGATGAGATAGTTAACTCACTGCAGGTAAATTCATGATCAGCCGTGAGAGCAGTTCTTATGGATGAACAAAAGAACTGTTTCGTAAACCAGTATTATATGTTGAATACCAACAGCAGCGTAGATCATTACTATCACGACCGCAGAAATATTTTGCTGTTGATCTGACAGAAGCTCTGTCTGCTGGGATTTTTTTTTCCCCCAGACAGACATCTCACCCGGATAAATTTGTCTCCATTCCCTTACTGTGTTAGGTTTAAAAGGTAGCCCACGCTTTCACAACTTCCTCCGTTGCCATTGCCTTTAATGACTAAAGTAACTGATATTACAGTAGTATTTTACATAAACAGCTCATTAAATTACAGTGTGGTGAATGCCTACAATGAAGGATACTAGTGCACATTTCATTGTAGCCCTTTACTGCTATGGGTATAACTCATGTCTCAAAGTAGTTTTTACACAATAGCTTCTCTGATAGAGTTCCTGCAGGTTGGTGCACTACTTGAAATAATTATCAGATTAAATGAGGCCTTTTTTTTGTTTTTGAATATTTCTCATCTCTCTTCCATCATCAGCATATATTCCAGTCAGCTAATAATACACTTGAATTAAGACATATTAATTACAAGAATAGTCTGCAAAACTGAACTGACAACGTCTAGTGAGATGTATTTAATCAGGTGCATTCATTGGAAATGTCTAATTAAACACATGAAAATTTGGAAAGAAATATAAAAACTCCAGTTGTAATCTCTGGTAACATATACATAGCTACACAAAGTTTCATTAAGAGAAATTTGTCTTCAGACTCTGTCTGGCATTCATGTCATTAAAAGATGATTTGTTTTCTTATTTTCAAATGGATCCACCATTTGAAGAATATTACTCTACATTTTTGGACTTTACATTAATTGGTACATTACCATGTACCCTCCGAAAATGGTCCAATCTTGAAAGAAACATAGTAAAACATCTTACCAGTAGATCCACAGATGATGCAAACATGGGGTGGACTATTCACTCTTTCTATAGTTAGAGATGCTGGAAGACTTGCGAGACGTAACGAAGTTTTTGGCAAGTTTGTCCCAGAAGTACGTAGCAGCGATCTTGAGATTTCTTTAGGAGTGATCTGATACACTGATGCATTAGTCTTGTCTGAAGCTGTGTGCCGAGTTACGGAAGATTGCGATACTGACGAAGAAACTGGTGTCATCTTTTCTAGTGCAGAGGTTACAGGCATAACAATTCTATCATTTTCAGCAAACAATACTTGATGTTTATCTTTTTGGTGTTGCTGCTTTTGATGTACTTGAGGCTTCCTTTTTGTTTTTATTTGTGGCGATGTGGATAAGAGATAACCATTCTTCTTCCGTTTCTGTAGTTAAAAGAAAGAGGAACAGTGAGTAAAATTAAATATTTCTAATATTGAACAGTAACAAAGAATACTAAAAGTGGCTAATTTAATAATAATATTACACTCTGCTTTTATGAAGAAGGAATTGCTGTTACTCAAGAACAACAACTTAAAGGGGGACAAAAATCAACAGCAACATTCATGTATCTTACCGAAACATCCCAGTGACTTCCATATACGAACTGGGTATGATTTGCAGTGCTACGACGCTTTCTTTCGACTCTGCGGTTCTGTAGGTCTGAGAGAATTTCACGAGTTATGAGTCCTGGAAAAGTAAAAGAAAAATATATAATACAAGAACATATTCATTACAAAGAGATCTACGTATTACAAGGCAAATGAAGATCTTCCAAAAATAAAAGAAGTGAAACCATCTGGCACCCAAACAAAACAATCTTTTATTTGGACACAGTTACACAAATAATCATTTTTGTGACCATGAATGACAAAAGATGAAGAACATGATGATAAATGAAGTTCATATTTCGAGAAATCTGAAGCAATTGTGACAGGAAAACAACATACCGACAGCCTGTAGAAATGCTATTTTCTCTTGAGAAATTTCTGCAGCCAAAGACTCTTGTATTTCTCTTTCATCATCTGAGGAACTTGAAGAAGGGGAAGAAGAAGGTGAGGAAGCTGCTGATAATCTGCAATAAGTAAGAAGCCCATGAACGACATGACAAATCAGAACACCAGACTACAAATTTGTAAACATTGTCTCTTGGTGATTATTAATGTACCCTCATAATATCTGGCACTAAATAGTCATTTAAAGTAAATAACATGTGAAACCAATTTACTGTACTACTGTACAAAGATGTTTTGACACTTTTTATTAGAGCTCATAGATGTTACAAAAGTTTGATTGTCAGTAAATGAGGATTTGATCCCGGTTTTATCCCATCCCTAAGCAGTAGGGTGCAAAATCTGTCTGGTAAGTTTTTCTGGAAAAGGTTCATTACAACATAAGGGAAGGAAGTTAAATTTCTGTCTACTACTGGCATTTGTTTTAAGTCTAGCTTCAAAATTAAATTTAACATTGACAGTTAAATGCAGTTCAAAACCTCTCCATATGAAAAAGTTAACACTTAGCTAATAATCTTTCCCTCTATTTTCAAAGGAATGGTGGCAGTATCAATCATGGAAATATTACATCACCAAGGTTGTATAAGAACTGAGAGAGGATCCACTATGGCCTTGTTGAGGGAACTATTTTAAAATCTACTTTTAATAATTCAAGAGAGCCATGGAAAGAAAACATGAATCAAGATTGCTGGATTGTGGCCTGACTTAGATTCTAGAGAAAGAGATCTTCTACTACTTCTGGTCAGCTCTAAATGGTCTCAGCAGTGCAATGTAGGTTAAGCTGGTTTGAATTAGGTTTTGTTTTAGGGTGCAAAAAGAACTGAAGTCATAAGCACCCGTGTCATAACCATAGAATACTAATAAATAAAAGATGTTAAAACCGACGACACGTTAAGCACAATTGATGGAAGGAGAAAAAGCTAAAAACGAGGACTTCCCTCTGGAGAAAGGTCCACAAAATATGGCACAGAGACAGATTTATTCACTGCGGTTGGTTTGAAGGGTGGCCAGATGCCCTTCCTGTCACCACCCGATTAACCCCTGGGATTGAATGTGTGTACTGCAACTTTTTGTTTGTTTATTTGTTTGTGGGTAGTGTTACTCATGTAAAAGTGAGCAAAAGCTTTTGAAATATTTGCAAATTCTGTAACTGACACAAGACTTTGTTACCAGTCAGGTATTATTCACCTAGTGGGATATGGGAAAACACCTGAAACACCGACCATCATCATTAATCCAAGGCAGCGCATCTTTCATTGTCGGAAAAAGTGCTTTAACATACATAGTTAATTTTTGTTAACATGAAGATTTTTATATGTAATCGTTTCTTTGTTATATTTCATTGTAACTTTTATAATGGTGACATGTTTTTACATTTATGGAAAGGTTACATTTATGGAAAGGTTACATTACTGGCATATAATCTCACTAAACTGTTAAAAAACCTATAAAAGATAGTCTCACAAACTGGGTACATCTAAAGAAATTAGTTACACAGCAAAATAATAATTGACAATATTAAGAATCATTTGCTAATGGATTTCTATAATTTCATTATTTAAGAGAGAGATGTGAATACATGTTAACTAGAACATTAGTTACACAAACACACCTTACTTCATCTGAAGAACCATTTCCTGAACCATCTACTGCACTAATGTAAATAATTCCATTTTGTGTTTTATTTGCATCTTTGGAGACTGTGGTAATACTGCTTTTTGTGTTTACTGTGCTAACAATACCACCAGCGCTGGAACTACTGCTGTTATTAGTTTGTATGATTTCAATATCATTATCTTTCTCAGCACATTTAACAGTGCTTTTGTTGTTCAATGTGCTGTTTGTTGAATTTGCTTCTAACTCTTTCCTTAGTCGCTGAATTAGTTGTTTCTGTAAGAAGAAAAAGAAAGATTAACAGTATAACGTTTAAGTATTTTGTAACACATACTCAGACTCATGCGCCCTTGAAGTGTGGATAAAGGAGGAGTGAAGGAGTGGACAGTCTCAGGAAAGGACTGAAAACGTGGGAGGGATAGGAAATATTCATGCAACACCACTAACATATATCTTTAGTGCTGCAAATTAACATCCCAGTGCAACTACAGAAGTGTTTAACAAATGTTGAACTACGAGCTGCAAGAATTGTTTGCAAGTTAGGGTGCACACACACACTGAAATAATGCTGCTGATCTCAAATCCGAATGAAAACTTGAGCTTTGTTTACTTGGCTTGGGTGGTCTGACAGTACAAAACTAGCAGTTACGTAGCAGATGCAAGTTACAAAATACATGAGAGAACAACACGAATTCACACAGTAAAGTTTTTAAAAGTGTCACATAGATCATAGTTATAACATAGTCTTTAACTGTCTGAATGAATCTGACTAACTATAAAATGCATATCTCACTCTGAAGACAATACTACAGAGTGATGCATTTTGCAATATACTTTTTTTTTTTAACTTTATTGAAGCCAATGTCGCACTCACTGTGCTACACAGAGAGGCTGACACTTTTCTCAACGTACAAGTAGAAATAGTCGAAATGTTACATTGTAGTGTATGAGCGGGGAAGATATCAGTCTAGGTGTGTGTTTTCATGTACTTGTTTCTACTAGTATATAATAAATCATTTTATGCCTCAGTTCAGTCTCTGTTTTTATGTATTTAGTTATGTACCTTGTGGTTCATGTTTCTGTATGCCTGTGTATTTACGATGTAAATGATTGCTTGGAAAACAACAAATCTGATAATCTTTCTATGGATGGGTTCCAAAACGTGAAATAGATTAAAGGCGGACATACACTCACTCATTACATCAAAACTTACGCAATAACAAGAGCAGAGCCTGGCAGACACCGATAATATTTGATTTTCGTCATTCAGTAAGTACAAGTCTGATTCTTCGCTATTGGTATGTACGTATTAATCTGGAATAAGCGCCGGGTGGTGAGTATGTCGGTGCCCGTTCACAAGTTTGCAGTATCGGCCGCCTGCAGTACATGACGGCGCTGCGCTTCGTGTCAAAACGACCGCTACGAGTATCACGTGTTCTGTTGCGGGCGCTCCAAGCGGCGAACAGCAGAAACATTAAGACAACGCGCACGCGTCAGCCGCCGCTACCCGGAGCGCCGCCCATCAACGGATACTTCTCCGACGAAATACTGCTGCGACGTTTAGAGTAGCTCACAAATGTTAATATTTTCACACGTAGTACCATTCGGAAAAATTTTCAATTCTTTATCATTCAGTTCGAGCAGCCTCACAAACTTGCATAATCGCACTTATTTAATTGCTGCATAAATTTCTAACTCCATTATCACAACGAGTTGACGTGGGTTATTCAGGCTGGTGCTTTCTTACAGCCTGTGAAGATATTAATTAATGCACTTTGGTATCTTCCGTAAAACATTTTACGATGCGCTACATGACAGTCAAATACTTCAAGGACAGGCAGTCGACACACTATGAAGACTGGATTTCACTACTCCAGCTGTTCTTTTCTTTCATTTACTTTTACAGCTGTCTCCAAATCGAAGATAATTCCTTTACTGTCAGAAGTGGTATTACAGATTTTTGTATTAACTTTATATGAGTACTTTAGGCGCTCTTATGATTTTACGTAAGCACAGTGGTACTATCTCTTTGTATTTTTGGTGATTGTGGTCCGAGGCATTTTAAGATTTAAAAATCGAGCAGTTTTTATAGCCCCCGCGGATATCCCCAGCGTTAGGAGAAGATAATGACAAGGCTTACGTTACATCACTGCGTAATGCCCATAAAAGAGAAATCAGCTTTTTCGTTTCTGATGTCAAGACTTCGGGATTCCAGTACCCGTCAGATGAAACCAAGCTGGATCTCTGGAACGATCAAACTGCATCTGAATACGAAACAAATGGATTCACATAAAAATAACTAATTACAATAGTTTTTCGTTGCTTTCCAAACACGTGTCTATACCGTTAATGATATGGATACTGCTGTAGTCTTTGACAAATGTGCCTCACTTTGAAATGGGGATGCCTTGAGTATGCAGCAAGTCCTATGTCGCACCTTTTCTCCGCAACCGTGCCATCTACGCCCTCGGAAAATTTTAAAAGCGCCTGGAATGACGCTATTAGTAACTGCAATGTAACAGGTGGTAACATAACAGAGTTTCGTATACAGAAGAGCCAATCGGAATACGTAATCGCTGGTCACAAATATCCGAAAGGTACATGTAACTACCAGCAGTCTGCTACGAAAATAAATATAGGAAAAAGTGTGTTAACACCATCTAACAGCTAAATAAGCTTTACTTGAACGAAAACATTTTCTGTTTCGCGCTGATATGTGGGCAAAGCCTCATTTTGTAGAGCACAAACGGGGCTTGTGAGACGTTATTGATTCTGCAACCTGGCAAGAGAATGGGTCCGCTTGGCTAATATGTAAAATGTTCGCATACCTCTGCTGTTTTTTGGATGCAGGGCAGAACCCTGTCAACCAGCAGCCTGGACTTCAGTTACTTCGCCTTCATTCAGTTTCTTTACTGTCTTGTTCACATACAGCGTAAATTAATAAGCTTTTCTTAATAATTTCCTTCGGTGTATGTTTGAACTTCTCATCTCAATAAGGATTAACATATTTTAGGCTGTGGTAGTACAAACTAATTCGAATAAAGTATTCCATAAAAAACAGGTAACCAATTTTTATTAATTACATAGATACAGCTGTTAGAATGTAACCCAAACACACACTCATAGGAAGTTTAAAGCAAAGACCAAGTTACTGTTGAGTTTCATAAATTAAACCCCCGACATCAACGCACTTTCGATTTCTCTTGACAACACGATGTGAAGCTCTTCTGAGATCGTCTTGGCGTTCTTTCATGGGGGACAGCAATATTGCATTATCATAACGGTCAACTCGTCTCTCGTGTTTGCTTTCCATTTGCAGACTTCGCCTTTCAACCATCCTCACATTGATAAACTCTGAAGGGATAAGGCCCAGGGAACTTTGTGGCCAAATAACCTGTAACCGCGAACCATCTTCTGGGGAATGTCAGTTTTAGACGAAGTGTCAGATGATGACTGGAAAGTCCAAAGGTTCTGTCGTGCTGGAAGAATATACCCATGCTCGTTGTCAAATGAACCTCTTCCAATAATGCTGGAAGCTAGTTTTCAAGAAAGTCTTGACGGGGCCCCGTAAGACGATGCGGTAACAAAAGAGCCAAATCAACTGATTGTATAAATGAGTGTCGCGATATGGTAGACAAACAAGTGTTCTTGGAAATGTCTCTCCATAGAAGCATGTTGGTTTCCGTTGGGCCACCGATTTGAGTTACGCCTGTTATTGGTGCCGTTACGAGTGAAAGTGGCTTCACTAGTAGACAGTGTTAGGCCCTAATGTGGTTACTCTGCGATCTGCAAGTAGCCAACGACGAAATTCCATTCGGATATCTTCTGGATGATGTTGAATCCGCCGTAAGTAACATCACAGAGACCGTGCATGCCTAATGTATGCCACATTCTTGTACGTGGGACACCGAGAGCCGTAGGAAATTCTGCGTGTGCTCGTTGAAGGACTACGTTCGAGCCGGCCGCTGTGGCCGAGCGGTTCTAGGCGCTACAGTCTGGAACCGCGCGACCGCTACGGTCGCAGGTTCGAATCCTGCCTCGGGCATGGATGTGTGTGATGTCCTTAGGTTAGTTAGGTTTAATTAGTTCTAAGTTCTAGGGGACTGATGACCTCAGAAGTTAAGTCCCATAGTTCTCAGAGCCATTTGAATTACGTTCGGCCAACTGAATAATTTCTTCTGCTTCACCCAGTTTCTTCATTCGCACGTTCAGACGAAGTATGACTGCTGAACACTGTACCAGGCTCACGCTATTTAGTGAAAACGCAAGTAAACACACTTGGATCTGCCACTACACTTGGATCTGCTACTACACTTGGATCTGCTACTCTGCTGCCAGGAAATACTCTAGAAGGCAGAACTTAATGACCACCTACCACATGGCAGGTATGCCCAGCTTCGGCACGGATAACAGCTATAACGCGTCGTAGTATGAAGAAATGAGTTCGTGGATGGTCGCAGGATTTTTTTTTTTGGGGGGGGGGGGGTGAGCTCTGACATCGCCTTCAATCACATCCGAGATGCGTTCGATCGTGTTCAGATCTGGTGAGTGGGGGGGGGGGGGGGAGTGCATCAACTGGAACTCTGGAACTCGCCGCTGTGCTCCTCGAACCACTCCACCACACTCCTGGTCTTGTGACATGGAGCATTCTCTTGTTGAAAAATACCACTGCCATCGGAAAATATGACTGTCACGAAGGGGTGTACGTGGTCTGCAACCAGTGTGCGATGCTCCTTGGCGGCCATGGTGCCTTGCACAGGCTCCAGTGAACCCATGGACGCCTACAAGAATGTTCCCCACATCATGATGGAGCCGCCGCCAGCTTGTCTCCGTCGCAGTACGGGCGTCAGAAGCCGTTCCCCTCAAAGACGACGGATTCGCGCCCTCCGATCGGCATGATGAAGGTATCTAGAGTTATCAGACCATGCAACGCTCTGCCGCAGTACGGGCGTCAGAAGCCGTTCCCCTCAAAGACGACGGATTCGCGCCCTCCGATCGGCATGATGAAGGTATCTAGAGTTATCAGACCATGCAACGCTCTGCCGCTGCGTCAACGTCCAGTGCCGGTGGTCAAGTGCCCGGTTCGGTCCTAGCTGCTAATGTCGCGGTGTTAACATTGGCACGCGCATAGATCGTCGGCTGCGGGGGCTCATCGTTCCGAGTGTTCGGTGCACTGTGAGTTCAGACACAATACTGTGCCCGCTTTCAAGTCTGATGTTAGTTCGCCGACTGTCCTGCTCTACCGGTCTGCCCAGCCTACGACGTCAGACATCTGTAATGAGGGGTGGTGGCCGTCGAAACCCCACGACATCTCGACGTGGATTCACCTCTGTTTCGCCAAGTGTTGAAGACACCACAGCATTCGTCGAACATTCGACAAGTCGGGCAGTTTCCCAAATGCTCGTCTCAAGCCCCCGGGCCATCACAATTCACCCTCAGATAGATCGTGCGCCTTCTCCATCCTACATACTGACAGCACGCTCAATGATACTACATGCACCGTGCGTGTGTCTGACTAGCAGTCACTCCTCGCCAGGTGACTGGTTTATATCGATTGTCGGTCGGTGGTCATAGCGTTCTGGCTGATCAGCGTATGTGCGGCATGCTTAAAAGATACTGTGGAATTGGAAAAACCCACAACCACAGCTGAAAAATTCAATCAAGTAAATTTTAGCACAACTTCAACTTCGAAATAAATATGACAATCGATAAATAAACCCATATCAACTGAAATTCCAACAAGCGAAATAAGAACTTCTCTCTGTAACCAAAAAAATTCGTATGTTATATAGAATGTTTTATAAAAGTTAATGTATATTTCCACCGCCTAACATATTTATTACGTATATATTTTCAGTGCTTCGTTGTTTCAAGCTGTCCTGCCATCCAATAACTGAGCACTCTCAGAAATGGCCAACAAGCTTAAATATTTTTATGCACACTCATCGTAGCACAATAACTTTCTCCTTGTGTGCTGTGCATACAAACATGAATCATCATGTACAAGAAACGGCTATCGGGGTTCATGGAGTTTCAAGTAATATTTCAGTGTGACCTTTATACATGTTACTAGAAAGATCAAAATTTCCTTACCAAGCTTTGGGTGTTCCAAACGAGGAACGACCAACAGCGCACTAGAGACGGTGCGTTGATTAAAAGTAACAGAGATTAGGAAACTGTGCGACAGGCAGCTTCAGGGGTATTAATTCAATCAAGTAGGGTACGATACCAGTTTGATTAACCCAATGCAAGCGTTCCTGCACATGACACGTTCTCGCCATTATTCTGGAAAAGTGTCAGTATATACTGTTTCGTAATTGATTTTGACGTACGTTACTGTAAATATCATTTCACCTGACCAACCAATAAATTGTTTTCCACGCGAAACAAAATAGCAAACAAATGGACTGTGTGCCAAACACGTGTTCATGCAGATTATCACGATTTCGTCGTTTCTTATACTTCACACGAAGTCCACAGACACTTAAGAACAGCCAATACCACTCTGTACATAGGGCTAGATGTCTGAGAAGAAAGTAATTCAAAGGTAAGAAAAAATAATTAATTCTCGACTAGTTTTTCCCGCAAATCTACATAATTAAATCTACCTAATTTTGGAAAAAAATCTTCTCTCCACGGACGAAAACGTCTACGCTTGGCGATGATGCACGACGGGCTGGGGCGGGCACTGCCTATTATACGCATGAACGCCAAACATACTGTGTTCTCTGTGAAGTATGGAGGAAGAGTGCGTTGGTTTGGGGCTTATGAACCATGTAGCGCTGGCCTAGCCGTTCTCAATCAGATTCAAATGTAGACGGTTGCTGAAACATTTTGCAAAATGACTTCTCGGAAAATGTGTGGTAACTGAGGTGGAAGCTTTTTATGCATTTAAAAACGAAGTATTAACATCCGGGAGTGGTTAACACATAAACCAACCCAACAGTTAAGGGAGGTAAACAACCGGAACAATAATAATAAAAAAATGTTTATATTTGAGAACAAATCAAGAAACTGCAGTGCTCTTCGCGATATGCGAATCGGGAACTTAAAAACAGTTTGGAAGAGTCACAACTTATCTTGTGGATTAGGCGCCTATTTTAACGCAACTTTTGTGCTCCGTCACTGAGTTACGTGTAGAAAATAATGTTAGTGCTTCAAGGTTACACTTATTTTCTTTTGAAGATATGCCAAGTTTAACGTAAATGTAACCAAAATCATCGGAAAAGCATAGTATTTTTTTTTTAATCGTTGCATACCTCTGGTCTTTCTGCAGTACCAATTTCGTGTTTCGTGTCGCTCCGCCCCCCCCCCCCCCCCCCCCCCCCGGAAAGAGAAAGAGAGAGAGAGAGAGAGAGAGAGAGAGAGAGAGAGAGAGAGAGAGAGAGTCCCTGAAGTAGTCAACACATTCATAGCTCAATACATCAAACCGTAATGGGCATTAAGTTCAAAATAGGCGTTCCACTATCTTTTACTTCACGATCGTCATATCGCCCTTACGGCTGCCCAAGTTGCGCTTATAGAGAGTCAGCAATAACAGCAAATCCACGACATGACAGCAGCTTCCTCATAGATAACGCGTGTCTTCCCTCAATGGTGCCGTCGCTTCGCGGAAAACATCGAAGTCCAGCTAGGGAAGGAAAAAACTGACCGGTTAAAACCGATACCCGTATTTTAGTTCTAAATAACCACTATTTTACGGTATTTATTTGGTCTCTATATCATCAGTTGCCTTATTTTTACTTATAACAGAGTGAAAGAATCGACAAATTAGGCATAGCAGCAGCGCTACAATTTTTCGTTTTTAAATGAACATTTTTTAAAAAATGTCATACTTATTTGTGAAATTTGCATTGGTTTGAAATATTTCGTTAGTATAGAAAGTGGGAAAAGCGATCAGTGCTATTTTTGACAACAATGTCGACAGAAACGAGCAACGAACACGTGGCATAGAACTGGTACAGTATTGCTGAGATGGTACGTCCCTTAAACGTGCAAGACTTGCCCACACCTCGTCTATACGGTAATTTCTCGCCGTTGTCGCCAGCCATCCATTGTACTGCAGAATGGCACGAAGACTAGTTCGCCTCATTTTCTTTAAAAGATTACATATTTGTCTACAATTTCTACGAAATAATAAATGAGGAAGCAAATCATGGTAACAGTAATAAATCAAAAACTTATCAATATTTCATTCATAGCATACAATTAAAATATAAATCAGCTGATCTGCTGACTGTATGTAATATGCCTTTATCTGCTTGTACCCTTGGAAACGCACCAAATTAATGCGAAAAACTGTTCTTCAAACTTCAGTTTCCACACTTTACCACTGACTATCCGTAATGTCCAAATAGTGGTATGATGGCTGGTTGCATAATTTTTTAGCAGTTTAAAAAATTACAATCAATAGAACACGTGATTTTTTGCAGTATTCAACCACCTATTCTTTTGAGAAAAGTGGACGGATCAAGTTTTCTCTCATTTGCCTACTTGATTTAAAGTTTTTGTTCTATGCGTTTTGCAACAGAGCGTCAAAAATTTTTCCATCTTTGTTCGATTTCTGCGTCTATTACAGGAAATAATAGGAACAAACCGAAAATAGGTTACTTCAGAAAGCGGCTATTTTGAGCGGTTTTAACAGTCAGATTAAACCAATGTGGGCAAAAACAGATACAACCAACAAACCGCCATAACTACAGTCAACACGTTAAACGCGACTTCCACGGAGATGCCACATTCGCTGGTACTCTCCCGCTTCACTGCCAAGTATCATTCACAAGCTACTAGCTGATACAATTGTAACATTTTCATAATCGAATGGACAAGATGAAGGTGTTGAACGCTTCTGTACAATAACTGCAGCAACAGCACCAAAAGGTTTTCAACAAGAGAATAATGACAAGGAAAGCACAACACACGCAACGTTCGTACAGAGATGATGATGGATCGAAATGGGATGTTGATGAGTACTGCTATGACGTGTTCAATTGGGGTTCACAGGTAAGTGCAGGTACTGGTATTAACCGCGACGAACATGTTTCCTCTGACTACCGCCCGCACTTCATTCACACGGAGAGTTGGGCACAATAGTTACCAATTTCATTCTTATTCGAGAGTGGCCCTCCTAGATTTAGGTTTGTCCTTAGTCATCCCACTTCAGGCGATTGTCGGAATGGAGCTCTCATGTCTACGGCTGATAATGTTCTCCGTTCGCTCCCAACTGGAGTTCATCTGCCTTTGTGACTTACATGTCGATGATACCCCTAATTTCGTTCCGTAGCGCTTTTCCATCTTCCTTCGTCGTCTCTCTCATCTACTTTTTCACATATCTCATTTATAGGTGTCAGAAACCGCATGTTTAACGCAGCTGAGACCGACCGGAAATACTGACACTAGCAAAAACTATACAAAGTGTGATAAAGAAAGTAACGGGCAGTTTCGTTTTCCTTAAAGAATCTTTCTATATTCATCAAAATCAACTTTATCTCCTACAAAGTAAATCAGAAACTCACTTTTCGTTATGGTCTTCAGCTCCTTCGGAAATTTTGTTTGTATCTCATCGATGGTTGCAAAACTACGTCCTTGCATGGTTCTCTTCAGGCCTCCGGAATAGAAAGATGTCGCAGGGGGTGATGCCCAGCAAATACGTTAGCTGAGGCAATTTGCCAAAAAAATCACTAACAAACATGGAGTTGTGAGCGGGAGCATTACTGTTATATATATTTCCAAGGGTGACTTTGCCACAATTCTGGTCTTTTCTTCGGCTTGCTTCACGCAAACCGAGTAGAACTCCCGCGTAGTATTCCTTGTTGACCGTACGACCGTAACGCAGGAACTCACGATGCAATATCCCATTGTAGTCTAAGATAACCGTGAGAAGAACCTTCATATGTGATCGAACTTTATTTTTTTTCGGTTTTGGCTCTTCTGGCAGTTTCCATTGAGAGAGTGGGCTCTGGTTTCGACGTCATACCCGTATAGCCATGTTTCGTCACCTGTTATAACCTGGATCGTTATTGACTTGATTCAGTAATTCCTCAGCGATGTCTACCGCGACGTCGTTTCTTGCTTCGAAATTGTTTTTATTCGGCATTCAACAATGTCGGAACAAACTCTGCTGCGACACTTTTCATGCCCAAAACATCCGAAAAAATTGCTTGGCATAAGACGAAGGGCATGCCACCTCTCCGACAGTGATTCGGCCATTTTCCAGAACCTTTTTCTTTACTTCTTCCACATTGTCGTCAGTAATTTATGTGCTAGGCCGTCCAGAGTGGTCGTCGTCTTCAGCATCTTCTCGACCCTCTTTGAAACGTTTTTATTATACGTAAACTCTTGTCTTACTGATAGTATATACGCCGAAAGCCCGTCAAAGTTCCGAATGCGGTGCTGCACTTTATTCCATTTTCACGCAAAATTTAATGCAAATTCTATAATCCATCTTTTTAGAAAGCAAAAATTCGCCGAGCACTGGAATACACATACAATCTTCTCGACTGTCAACAATACACTAAATATTCAAAACAATTGAAAATGTATATTTGCATCAGGAACACTTGTGTCGACATGACGATAAAATTTGAAAATAGGATGTATAAATCCCGCGAAATTAAAAAAAATTCCGTTACTTTTTGATCACGCATCGTATATAATTTTTTTTGGATATTATGCAGCGTCGATTTCGGCGCTCTTCTGTAGTCGAGATGGATACGAAACGTTTCAGAACCATGCCGAAATAATGACCTCTGTCCTGACGTCACTTCCTCGCACAGCCCTTATCGACCTGTAGATTGCACAACGGAAACATAAGTTTTTCTGTTGAAGGAGTTTCCACGATGGCGTGCTGAATACACTGAAGAGTTTTATGCGGCACAGCTACTGCTTCAACTCTCTGAAGAACGCGACCATTCTACACTGTAGTGTGTACGTCTATACTTTATCTAGGGAACTAAACACATCAGTCGGAAAAACAACTGTTTTCTGCGACAGAAGTGGGGATAAAAACTGGAAATTTCGAGGTCGCATAGATGTTCTCTCCAGGGACTGAGACCATCAGAGCGCCAGACGCAGTCAGAGCTATGAATTCTGCAGGCCTGTCGGCCTGACTACAGTTATTTGACAATCTCAAGAGACGAGGACTGCCTTGATTCTGTCCTGGACCGTCAAAAGCCGGTTCTGCCGGCCAGTTTGAGGGCGGTTTTGGGAGAGTTCTCACATTCATTCAGTCAAATGTTGGATCTGGGTTACACTTTTTCCAGCGTGGGCGAGTGCAAAGCTTCGTAAGTAAACAGTTTTGGAGGTGTCGTCATAGTTACGTGTTTCCAAAGGTTTATTCCGTGTTTCTCCACTTGAATGTTTCAAGTGGAATTTTTGTTGATATCTCGCAGGATTTCTCAATAGTTTTGACATTTTATGTTCCAGGCTTCGAATTTCAGTGTGAGCCTAACACTGCTGGAATATAACATTTTTTAAAAATATTTTCTAGTTATATTTCGTACATCATTGGTTACCTTACATGTAATTATATGATGTATAATTTCAGATTATTGAATAAAATTGGTAGCATTCTTTTTTATACTGATAATATTATAAGGTGACAAACACTAATTAAACATGCATGCCGTTTAGGAATAAGGAAGAACGCGACCTGCATTTCTCTAAGTTATTGTCAACTTGCAGCACTGTAGAATTCTGTGACAAACTACTGTTGCCGCTGAGGCGCATAACATGAACATTTTTACGTAGTCTCCGAACTTTAACGCCATGAGAATGAAAAAGCCATCAGGTTACAGAGAGCTCCTAGCGAGCGACACGGCGCCGCCGTACGTAAACGAATGGCTACGCTTATTGCCGACTTCCGCCAGTTAAAACCGCGCCGTGACGTCCATGTAGCGGACATATAGTACTAGAATAAAGGGCCACCGATCGTAAACAGTGCGGGAGTGTCGGCACAACTGGCGCCGCGCTTGAAATCTGAGGGGCACTCAAAATGAAAACGGGAAAGATGGAAAAAATGGCCAACGTAGTTGTTATTTCAAAAGTAATCGCTGCAACTGTGAACATATTTACCCCACTGTTTGAGACACAACGGCCGACGCCTTCATAGAAAAATGTGTGTTGCCTACGGAGCCGTGATTCTTCGCAGATGTCCAAAGGGATAAAAAAAAAAATACGGAAATCGCATGGGGGGGGGGGGGGACGACAATCGGGACCTTACGGAGGATGTGTAAAGGCTTCCCAGCGAAACTTCCGCAGTGCAGTCTAAAGAACCTTGGCAACACGTAGAATGTATGAGAAACAGGTGCAATACATTTAAAAACAATACCCTCTAAGTACGGTAATTTGCTCCAGCTGTTAAGTGTTTTGAGGAAAAACAAAATGACACATTTAGCACAATATCCTGAGCAACTATATGTTACGTATTTTAGAAACGAAGTTGTAATGCGAAGTGAAACCGCCCTTTTGAGAAAAACATTCGAAAATGCCCCATCTCACTTTTTTCCGCAGGTATGTATGCTGTCACAAAGGTATCCATATTATCTACAGAAATAAATTTTTCAGCTTGCCAATGGCAGAAGAAAATTGTTTGTAAAATTTAAGTCATACAGAGTGATGTGCAAATATAGCATGTTTACATCAACTTAACTCCAGTTCGTCAGCTCTTCGGGATTAAAGGCAGGAGCAGAAAGTTTCCAAGAAATCTGCACAGATGTTTTTCCGCCTGCTAACAAACTAGCTTTGAGACCGGCTCAAGCGTAATGAACATACTTGGAGCTTCAATACTAATGGAAGTACTATGCAACGACACGCTGCAAGCTGAACTTTGTGTTGGATGTCCGACCGGATTATAGCATTTAATAATAAAAACCTAAAGAGCGCTGTTATGCGCAAGTACTGTCTCAGTTACAGAGCTGCCCACTTTTACGGTATTCAAACAAAGTCCCTATCTTCGCGCGAAAGTGCGATCAAGTAAAAATATAGCTCTAATTTAACGAAAGTGAGAATTTTTTTCCTGATTTTATGTATGTAATGTGTATATCACGGTTTACTAGTTTTTGGTTTTGCTGACGAGATATTTTGTTAGTACGATATTACGGTGATTTCCCTACCTGCCTTCCTCCCGTATGCACGCTTCCACATACCGACAAAGAATCACAATGTTAGAAATTTTAGACCAATCAAAAAGCTTTGCCACACCGTGCAAAAATATTAAGTAGGGAAGATAATAAAAGCCAGTACTCTTCACCAGAAGTAAGTACTGCGGTAGGATGCTGTACTTTACACTCATTTATCTTTTAAATATTTTTAAGTAATAGGAGCACTTTTGAGATTCCACCTTGTCTTTCGAAAGGTGGACAGGTATCCAGTAGCAGGTCGAAACCTGTTTGAAGTGAGTGTGTGTTTCGCTATCCGCATTGTTGGGACACGACACACCCGCAGCACAGTGTTAACGTAAGTATTTCCGCATTTTCCTTTTTATGAAGTTGTCTGTGGTTTTCACATTTACATTCTTGCGAGAGAAAATGGGATTTGTGATCATCTATTGGGATTACTGTCTACTGTATGATCAATCAGTGTAAACAGTGAAGTCAGTGGTATTCACTTGGTCGGTTAGTAGTATCGTCCTTTCAGCCTATGTTTTCTATATGTGGTAATTTTCTCGTGAGATCAGGTGGTGTTTCATCATTTATCCTAACTATTTTCACGTCTTTTGTAGTAGGTTTGTGATTGTTTTTTCTTACATGTTTTCCAAAAGTCAAGTGGCTTGTCCCGTATTTCCACGCACTGATATGTTCTTTGTACCGGGTGTCGAGTCTTCTGCTCGTTTATCCTACATGTCTTACATCACACGTGTGCGTTGTAGTTGGTATTTCTTGCTTTCTGGTAGAAGTTTGCCTCTTGCTATTTTTGGGACGTACTTTTGGATTAAACTTTCTGCTTTGAATGCTGAGTTTATGTCTTGTCTTTCGAAAATATTTTGTGTGTGAGTTTGTGCTTTTAATTAAGTGGGATCTATAGTTCGCGAGGACAGCATTCACGGGTAGGGAGCATAGATATAGAGAAATGAGATGTTTCCAAACAGAATTTAAGCAAAATAAATGTCCATTTCCAGGCTTTACTTAACCTAGATCATCTGTCCTGTTAATCTGGTACAGTGATCTCTAGGGCATCATATGCGACACCGTTGATGAAGATCGACGCGTGTACCACGATGCAGCTATCTGCGTATTTCGTTTAATTCTTACAGTTGGAGCAATGTTCGGCAGCTTCAGTCGTTGTGCAGCCATCTCACTCCTTTAAACATTTCTTCAAAAATGATAGGGGCTTAGATGGAACCAACGAAACTGTGACCGGAGGTAGAAGGCCGAAGACGTAGACGACATCACGTGAGAGACTGCCGGCAGCAGATACTTGCTCCCTCGCTCACTGAGCGCAGCACCACCGGTACTCGTCGGCAGCTGAGCCGCGGCGGCACAAAAGCGTCGCCAGTGGGGCAGGTCGCCACCCGCCGCTCGCCGGGACATCGATACGCCCGCCGCGAGAGGGCGGCCGCCGCCGTGGCCCGACAAACTTCTGGCGCAGCACGTGCCGCCGCGGCGCAGCGCATGCGCGCCAGATCGCACGCTTCCCGCTCCGGGGCAGCACCGATGTCAGCACACGCCCGCTCATCTTCCGCGCCTTTCGCCTGCACCAAGTCGCTTTCCTTCTCATTGAGTCCTAATCATCATCATTTCATACCCATCGACGCGCAAGTCGCCGAAGCGGCGTCAAATCGAAATACTTGCACCAGGCGAACGGTCTACCCGACGGGAGGCCCTCGTCATACGACATTTTTGTTTTTAGTCATCGGTAGGGTAGGCGATTATCGTTGAAACAACCGATTTAGGTTATAGCGGGTTCTTCGAAGCCAGTCCAACCTAGCTGTTGAATCTGCTGAAAATGACCGGTTTCTGAAATAATCGATTTTGGGTTTTTTTTTTTTCTGTAGCGATAGTGGAAAATTATCTTGCTGCAAAGTGCTGCTTGTGAAAGAAGCATTTTCTCCGTATTTGCGCTTCGTAAATGTTGAAATAAATCTTGTCAAACACTCAGTTCCTATTATTTTCTGTAATAAACGTAGAAATCGAACAAAGATTGAAAAATTTTGACTCGGTTTCAAGATATAGAAAATCAAAATATTAAATTAAATAGGCAAATAAAACTTAGTCCATCCGTCATTCACGGCTTTTTCTTGAAAAATAATATATTATTGAATACCACGAAAAATTTGATTTTTCAAATTGCTCAAAAATATTGAAATGGGGGATCATATCACTATTTGGGCATTACGAATAGGTAGCGATTAAGGGTGAAAACTGAGGCCGAATAACGCTGTTTCTCTGGTTAATTTGTCCGTTTTCAAGAGGTACAAGCAGATAAATGCGTATTACGTAGACACTGACAGGTAGCAGATCGCCTACTCTATATTTTAATTGTATAGTATGAATGAATTGTTCAAGATTTTAATTTATTACTGTTGTCAAAATTTTTCCCTCTTATTATTTTGTAGATCTTTTAAAGGAAATGAAGCATTCCACGTCATTGCTACGTGACTCGGCAAAAATATTTCCAGACTAAGGTTGGTGCCATTCTGCAATACAACGGATGTCCGGCAAATAGCCTACAGCGAGAAGCTACCGTACAAGCGAAATGCGGTCGAGTCTTCTGCATGTTGCACGTAGACGCGTACGTTAAGCCACTACAGATTGCAAAAGGGACTTACCGTCTCAGTAGCGTTGTAAGATTTCTTACGCCATGTGTTTGTTGCTTGTTTCTAACTGTTGGCGTTGTTACTAAAATAGCACTGATCGGTTTTCCCATTTTCTATACCAACACTATATTTCAAGCCAATGCAAATAAAAGGAATAACAATGCGCGTTCTTTATAAAAAGGTTTATTTAAAACCTAACAATTTTAAGCTGCTGCTTTAGCTAATTTATATTTCGATTTTTTTACTCGGTTATTAGTAGAAAAATAGACACCTCGTTATAACCGAGACGAAACAAACACCGAAAATAGAGGTTATTCTGAACTAAAATACCGGTATCGGCTGTAACCGATTGGTTTTTCGAACCCCTAGTCGTGAGTCTTCCCGCCGGTTTCATGCGGCCCGCCGCGATATTTTCTTTTAGAGTGTCAGGTCTCCTCCACGTCGGGCTGAAGGAAGACTTCGAAGCAATGCAGAGCGCTGCATCTCGTCTCTTCTTCTAGTTAATATTTCTCGTAGATTAAGCTTATCCGTTACGGAATCTGTAGCACCTCGTGCTCTTACTTTAAATGAAATATAAATAGAGATAACTGCGACCACTCACATATGAAATGGTGTCTTTAGCTTCATAAACTACTTTTAGAGCATCTTCAGACTCATTTTCGGATGAGGCATGCAGGAGATTACATACTCATGTTTTGACATGTTGGGTACTGGAGGTTACTTCACCTGTGACCTCTTCTGGTCAGAAAAAATACGCATCGCCTTGTCACTTACATGGCAACGTGTGTCGAAAAATGATTTTTACTTATTGCGACAATAACAGCGGTACTGCTGTTTAACACCCAATAGGCATTTTCCACCGTCACTGTCTATCGGGTATCGCGTTAGGCACTAAGAGGGATGATAATGAAAACTGCCAATTGGTTGTTCGTACAAGTACCGCTGTTAATGTCGCAACAAGTAAACGGCGACGCATGTGTGTTTACTACCTTATATCTAGTCACACGGAAATAACCTCCAAAACCAACATAGTGTTAAAGGTATTGATGTGTTAACTTCTGCTTGCTTCAACTCAAGTCTCGAGAATTACTTCATGGAAATAAAGACATTTCGCAATTGGCCGCTCGCAGCTATCTGCGTTTATATTTCATTTCCTGTATAATACTTAGGAAAACTTTCTGATTATTTGTCTACTTCCTGTTCAGCCCCCACAACTAAAACTCTTCGAATTTCCCCCCCCCCCCCCCCCCCGGTTTCTCACTTCCATACAATGCTTTACTCCAGACGTAGGGTCTCAAAATCTTTCTTCAAATGATGGTCCAAGTTTGCCACTTTTAGACACTTTTGCGAGCAATGCTCTGTTTACCTGTGCTAGTTTGTTTCTTACATCTTCCGTGCTTCGCCTGTGAGGCTTTGTTCGTTTACTTGCTGGGCAACGGAATTCCTTCAGTCTGTTACCATGTGCCCCCTCGCCGTTTGACGCTAAGTTTATCACTAATGTCGTTTCTGCTATTTACTATAACTTTCAGTTACATCAGTCCATATTCTGAGTTCCGCAGACTGTTGATTCCTTTCCAGCCCACTCCATCACTTCCTCAGTTTCACGGAGCACAGTAATGCCATGAACGAATCTGATCGCTGATATCCTTTCATCTTTAAGTTTAATCCCGCTTCTGCACCTTTCCTTCATCTCCTTCATTGCTTCTTCGCTATATACCTTGAACAGCTAAGCCGAGATATTGTATCCTCGCCTTACGCCAGTGTTAATCACTCCATTTCTAACATTTTAACCTGATCGAGGCATTTCTATCACTGACTGCGTTCTTATTATGCCGTCAATTACATGAATTTGCCACTACAGATTACAGTTCCAACAAACATTCCTCTTCATAGCTTCTGTAGAGTGCAAAAATAGACTAACGTACACGTAATTTCGTTAAAAAAACTACCTTTACATACATGCTGGACAACGTAGGGCATATTTATACCGTTCGCATGCACCACCACCACCATCGCAAGTTTTCTGGGTGTGGTACCTCATCATAATGTACAAAACTACTGCTGCTCGGCCACGGTTGCAGCGGCCTGCTCCTGGGTCTAGGTCATACGCGGAAAACTATGTCGACTCACTCTCGCCGCGGAAGCCTACGCAATTATATATGCCCTTTTGTGTTAAAGAAAAGAATGAAGACTCATAAAAAGACAATATTTGCGATACTGTGAGTATCTGTACGTTTGTTCCAACATCACTCGATACTAAACATCTTATCAAATACTGTATTGAAACGCCCCCACTTCCTTTCCTCTTCTATAAGCAGATGTTGCACTAGCAGACTAGGTGTCGGTAATTATGTGTGAGCAACATTTTCCTCCAGCTGTCTGTCACTGGAATCCAAAAGACATGTGACACGAAGGCCGTACATATTTTGAGAGTAGAAATTTTAAGTATTCGCTGTTTTCGGCACTCTGCTCACCGTTACGTTGGTGCTGTAGCAAATACTTGGTCAACTTTTGTGGCTGCGACCTCTCTCCCCACAACCTCCCCCCCCCCCCCACCCCCAAAAGCAGTCCGCCTTCATGTCGGGATTTGGCACTACTGGCTGATCTTAACGCTGCAACGCACATTGTCCTTCAATGGCCAGCTACTGCCAGTTGTTAAACGATCTTTGCGTCCCCGCCACACCTTACGGCAAGCGCTGCCAACAAAGCTCTGTAAAACAGAAGTAAAAGCACTGACGCTTGAGCTGGACTCTCGCCACGTCCGCGAACAACCAGAGAGAGAGCTATCTACGCTATCAACAACGGTGCGAACTGGAGCAGTAAGTCACGCCTCGCCAGAACAGCGTGTGAGCCGCAGCCGGCGCTAGCACGCACGCACGCGGCGCAGCCGGTGCTCCAAACACGTACCAGCAACGAGTGCCGCCGACTTCACGGCCGGTGAACGAGGCCGGCTCGTGCATGACTAACCTCCGTCACCTCCAGCTGTAGCAGCGGATTGGGGGCGGGCCGGCGTTTACATCCAGGCCGACATATCAAGCGCAGGTCTTGGCTTCAGTGTGTATGAGATGAAGACGTGACAGACTGCCTTACGTATCTTGTTTCAAATCCCGAAACGCCCATATTATTTTTGGGTCAGTTTACCTCCCGTAATACCAGAAGACCGCGCTGTTCCCTCGAGTGTCGCACGGGCACCTTGCCTCCTCTGCCGCCTCCTCCTCCTCCGGCTAGATTACTGTCTTTCGGTGTTGCACGAATGATCCGAAATCGTCAACTAATTTGGATAGGACTCATCCTCAAAATGGTCTGTTGGGCACGTTGCTTCATTCGATTCCGTATGAAACAGTCGAGACTAATTGCGCAATTTGACTGACTTTTGTAGTTTGCCCTGGATTGTTCATAGTTGCAGGTATACAGACTTTCAGGGAGTCTGCAGTCCTCATCATCTGCTCCTCTGGTCCCTGGTTGACAACTTCTCAAAACCATCTCAGTATGGGGCATTACATTCCTACACTACGAGTATCCCTGTCAAAACATTTGCTCGAGAAGATTTGTATTTCGTTGATTAGAACTTTGGTTTTTTTCCACGGATCACGTTTGTCACACGAGTAGCGATTTAATGGTTCAAATGGCTCTGAGCACTATGGGACTTAACATCTGTCATCAGTCCCCTAGAACTTAGAACTACTTAAACCTAACTGACCTAAGGACATCACACACATCCATGCCCGAGGCAGGATTCGAACCAGCGACCGCAGCAGTCGCGCGGTTCCAGACTGAGCGCCGAGAACCGCTAGACCACCGCGGCCGGCAGCGATTTAATAATGCTGTTTAATTAACACTGTCAAGGAAATAGATTCTTATTAACTGAACCCTGAGGTTTGGAGGAAGCACTACATCGGAGTCTTTTTGTAAATCAACATATATTCAGCCCTGATTAAGTCCAGATGACTAACTTACATGATTAGCGTTTAAGGTTCCGTCGACAACGAAGTCATTAGAGAGGAGCATAAGCTCGCAATAGGGAAGAATGAGAAGGAAAGCGGCAGTTTCCTTTCCAGGAAACCATCCGAGTCTTTGCTTTAAGCGACTTAGGCATACCACGCAAACCTAACTCACGATGGCGTGAAGCAGGCTTGAATCATCGTCCTCCCGAATGCGAGCCCATTGAGGTAACCACTGTGCTACCCCGCTCGGTAGTTCAGACAGATCTTAATTGTTTACCGTTCAGATACTTTCTTTCATTTTTAATCTTTTAAGTTGCTGCAATCGCCATGTGATACATCGGTATCTTAAAACTTTGCGCTAACGGCTGTACAAATTTTTACCCTGTTATTGTAAAATCGCCATTGTCAAACGTAAAACAAAATAATTAGTGCCACGTCACGGCACATATATAACAAATAACAGCACTCTTTTACAATTGTACACTTTACAACGCCGAAATTACAACATCAGAATAAAAACTTCTACAGCCATAACTGGAAAACAAAGTGCTTTAAAAATTCATGAACCTGTGTTACAAAAAGCTTCAATACAGTGAAGAGTCAACGAAATTGGTACACCTGCCTAATATGGCGTAGGATCCCCGCGAGCACGCAGAAGTGCCGCAACTTGACGTCGCATGGACTCGACTAATGTCTGACGTAGTGCAAGAGGGAATTGACACCATCAGTCCTGCAGGGCTGTCCATAAATCCGTAAGAGTACGAGGGGGCGGAGATCTCTTCTTGACAGGCATCCCAGATATGCTCTGTAACGTTTCATGTCTGGGGAGCTTGATTAATACCAGAACTATTTAAACTCTGAGGATTGTTCCTGGAGCCACTCTATAGCAATTACGGACGTGTGGGTGTTGCATTGCCCTGATGGAATTGCCCGAGTCCGTCGGAATGCACAATGGTCATGAATGGATGCAAGCTAATCAGACAGGATGCTTACGTACGAGTCACCTGTCACAGTCTGTCTAGACGCATCAGGTGTACCATATCGCTCCAACTGCACACATCCCACACTATTAGAGGACCTCTACTAGCTTGAACACTCCCCTGCTGATATGCAGAATCCAAGAATTCATGAGATTGTCTCTATACCCGTAGACATCCATCCGCTCGATACAATTTGACACGAGACTCGTTCGACCAGGCAACATCGTTCCAGTTATCAACAGTCTGATGCCGATGTTGACGCGCCCAGGCGAAGTGCAAAGCTTTGTGTCGTGCAGTCGTCAATGGTACACGAGTGGACCTTCGGCTCAAAAGCCCATATCGAAGATGTTTCGTTGAATGGTTCGCACGTTGACACTTGTTGATGGCCCAGCATTGCACTTCTGTCACGTTAAACGACTCTCTTCAGTCGTCACTGGTCCCGTTCTTGCAGGATCTTTCTCCTCTTTCTCTGGCCGCAGCGATGTAGGAGATTTGATGCTCTATCGGATTCCTGATATTCACAGTACACTCGTGATATGGTGGTACGGGGAAGTTCCCACTTCATCGCTACCTCGCAGATGCTGTGTCCCATCGATCGTGCGCCGACATTCAAACTCACTTAAATGTTTATGACCTGTTGTTATAAGCAGCAGTAACCGATCTGACAAATGCGCCAGACACTTTTCTTACATACGCGTTGCTGACCGCAGCGCCGTATTCTGCCAATTTACATATCTCTGTATTTGGATACGCATGGCTATACCAGTTTCTTTGGCGCCTCAGGGTATATGCTTTCCTGCAGTAGATGTTACGGTTAACAAAATTTTCTTTGGTATTAGGCAATGGTGAAATAAATATAACGTTTGCGCACTCGGGGAGTAAGTAACTACATTTACAACGGCATTAGATCTCATATAACTACAATCGTGCACTGACTTCCGTGGAGACGGTAAGGCTTATCGCAGTCTAAATTTTATATACTATCGAACCAACTGAACCGCCAAACCACGACGCGGGATATACTCGTAGCGAAGTTGGACTGCCCCGAGAACAGGTTTGTGCGCGTGACAACAGCGCAGGCGCCGGCAGTGGCAGAGCGCATGCTCCGCAGCAGGCAGCGCCCCGAGCGAGGACAGCCGCAACAAACGACCCTGAGCTACAATGCCCGCCTCACATATCGCACCCGGTGCAACGCCAATACCAGCCATTAACCAATGTTGGAGAGAGATGGTCGCGCTGAGAAAGTGCTGATGATAATTTGCGTAAAATGTGTGTCAATAAGTGCCAACTGCCCGTTATCTCTGAACAGCTCGTGAAACGGAAGCTACCACCAAACATATTACATCGACGCAGTAGTCACAAACAACATGTTACTTTACACGAAACGGAACTACTAGATAACACTTCCGGTCTAAGTTACTCTTCTACGGCTAGAAGTAGTTTCCGAACCACTCCAAAGCACTATGACACTTCTTCATAAGGCGATACCGAACTAGAAATTTGTGTCGATATCGAGCCGTCTTCTACTAAGACGAGCGTTTTGGCGAGACCTGGAAGGATGATATGTGGCATGGATCTGGCTGCATCTTCTGTGGACTTTGGCGAGGTCGTCCAGTAACGCGGAGGTAAGGAAGGGATACTGAAGCGAGATCCTGAGGATTATGTTTCAAGTATGTGCACACATTCGTATCTTCAGAGCAGAGAGGTTATATATGAATAGCCGCACTATAAACAAGTCACTTAGGAATTACATGAAGTCAACTGACAGGACTATTTTCAATTAGGACCGTTCTGATCATGCGCTAGAAAAATGCTTGGAGAAAACAGAAAACGAGATAATATGAAGATTCTGTTCTCTTCGGTTGTAGAAGCATTAGACGTAGCTTACACGGAGATAGCAAATTCCCCTCCCTACTGTTTGACGACGGAACCAATATCTTATCGTGTACGACGGATCCGACGTCAGTCGCTGACATCACTGCCTTTTGTTTCCGTCTCTTCAGATTACTAACCCGAGCAGTAAGGAAAATTCGTTGTAATTCCGATAACTATCATCGCTGATTGTGGTTAAAGCGTGTATGTGTAAGGACTTCCACTGAATAGTGGTTTTTCTTACCGAACGGTGCTGGCACATAATGAGAAGCAGAAAAAAGGCCAAAACAATTTATTAGACTATAAAGACACTACAGCATTACATTGGAGCTTAACTGCCAGTGAATTCATTACAGTTGATACGCATGCATGTATGATTTTTCGCGAGAACGTTTCTCCCGCATGTTGACACCGCTTGTGGCAACGTGGTAATATATCGGAAGCTGTTTAGATAACGAGGCTATGTTTATGGGCACTGATTTCCAAATTACTTTTTTTCATCACAACATTATTCTCTCTCTCTCTCTCTCTCTCTCTCTCTCTGTCTGTCTGTCTACATTTGAAGAGCTGCTATACAGGAAAGTTCTACTAACACACTGTTGTGTTTTAACAGTACGTTCGCTGTCACTAATATGTTTCATTCCTCTGCGATCCCTACTATCTGGTTATTCGTTATTTAAAACCATAAGGAGCGTGGCGGAAGCAGAAACTTTAAAGCATTGCATTTCATATATTCGGATTTTCTTGTCGTATGTGCAGGGCACTGCCCTACTGTTACACAGGGACTATGTACAAATAATTCTCTGGACATCTGCCTTATGGATTACCGTTACTTCTGACAATTTGATCAGAGAGAGAGAGAGAGAGAGAGAGAGAGAGAGAGAGAGAGAGAGGGGGGGGGGGGGGGGGGGGGGGGGGGGGGGGGGGGGGTGAGGAGCAGGAGGAGGATCGATACGCAAATTTATCAACTGGCCTAATTCTTTTTCTGTTCATGTTCTTCCTTCTCTTAAACTCTCTACATGTCTGTGACGTTACATATCTGACAAGCAAAAGCAAAATAGGCCCTAGCACTTCATTTCCGATCAGTCGCTGCGTCTCAGCATAACCTATATTGTGGTACAAATTGCGTAGTAACGCCTTTTACTGTAGTGTCCCTCCCACAACAAACTTCTGCACTCCGCTACTAAGATTATTCAAGATGAAACAAATACATTAATACGTTACAATAGCACTGCCTACGAAAACGCAACTATCAGACTGTCCCTGGTACAGAATAAATCAGAACCTCGTACAATTAAATTTCATTCTGTATTACGCGCGTGTTATTTCAAACTTCTCCGGTAGTTACCCAAAAGAATGTCATTACAAATAAAATTTCGAAGACACAAAATTCCTAATGTTTTTCTCAAGGAGTTACTTTTCCAGAACATATCATTTACAGACTAAATGTTTTTGTTAAAAATTGTGTTGCAAATTTCACGCACGAGTGAATTTAGTTTCAAAGGGCTGATCAGCGATAGCTGAATAGGTAACTATTCTACAAAAATTAATATTCCGGGAGCAGTGACATATACAGCATGATACCAGCCTTGACACTACACTCCTTTCCGCTACGCTGTTTTTTACTCGTACGGCTTCCAATGCCTATTCACAAACTGGGCGCTTAGGTTTCGCACGCCTACTTTTCCCTAACGTACCCGACCCCACTCTGGCGCTGCGTATGTAAATCGGTACAATTACGATACTGGGAAAGCCACAGTATAGTGTTCACAGCCCTCTATCAAATCGCCTGTATTCACGCTGCCAAACAGATAAGACGTATTGGTCTGTAACAATTTACTACCGATTAGCAAATCTCTTAGATGCGCTGCCAACTGTGGAATAACGAAACCCGCTGCAGGACGGACGGCAGCACGCATGCGCACGACTGCCGGAGCGCGCAACAAGTTTCAGACTTTAACGATTCGCTTAGCGAGCGCACACAACTACATTCCAGCAAAACGACACTATCCTTCTCCGCGCAACTTTGAGTGGGATATCAAAGGACGGCACAATGCCTACCACTCCCTGTCGACGTTCCGTTCTTTCTTTACTACGTCGTTATGATTTCCGTCCGCCGCTGCCACCTAGTGTTATGTGCTGCCTCTGGTGTTGTAACAAGCGCGAAGGAGCCTGAAGAGATTATCCGTTGCTTATGACGTCTTAATTAGCTGCGAATTCTGCATCAGTCTGTTATTGGTACGATTACCGCGATCATACACACATAACTGCCCAGCGCTGTTCACCATTAAATGATCGCACTGTTAGTGATGTCACACCCGTGAGATATCAAAACTATGATATTTTCGTTTCACCAGTGACAATATGTTTTAATTAACAACATTTAAGTATAGCATTAATAAGAAAATAGAAAGGGTACTGAGATACATTTAACTTTTTTGAAAAGTTATGGCAACACAGATTTCCCCCACATAAAGTGAGGACTATATCAGTAATCTAGGTAGTTCATTATCTGGTCAGTATACCCTCATGCTCAGTCTCTTCTGAGGGTTTTGCGGATGTCTATATTTCAAGAAAGGCTAAGACACGGTATGAAAGGAGGTACTTTATCAGATTTTAGAAGCGCACAATCGCATCAGAAGAAGAGAAACAAGAACCGTTCTGAACTGTTAGCCTTGTATCACAGGTCACTCGCCTTTTAACAGTGGTGATACTATGAAGAAAGATGAATATGCGCTTTTTGTTACCAAGTTCACCTGTTCAGCTTAAGTAAAAACAGCGCAACATGGTGCGGAATTCTGCACGTACACTTGTCATAAACACGATAAAGGAAGAACGTGGCGTCTTTATCCAAGAATCTGTTACAATGTTTAAGACTATTCACATTACGTAGTGGCATTTTTTTCATACATAGCCGAAAAACAATTTTTATAAAAACAGGGCACATAAACTACTTGGTGTACGTATGGGGTTTTTGTCCTCCAAGGAGCTACAGGGAAGAAGGAAGTAAAATAGTAAGTCTGACAGTCCCATTGTGAGTATTATTGCAAGTGCTCAACTTTTCAGTTGTAGCAATGAAACAGAATGTGCATCCATAGAGAAGCAACTCTGATGTACCAAATATTCCCATCGTTTGGTTAACGACTTCGAAATCCAGCACAACCAGAGTCCTGGTGTCCGCGATTCTGCATGTCTGGAATACAAAAAATTCCTAAACCAGCTGCAAGGGAGCGATAGGTTATACAGGGTAAATCACCTAAAACTTGCATCGCAAATATGCGGAAGTGGAAAGTGCTATTGATGTGCGGTTACCACAGAACGGATACGAGCTCAGGGGCTGGTATTGTTAGCCAGCAAACAAATTGTAGTAACACTTACAAAGTTTATTCCTTGAGCAAACATACTGTTTTTTAAATGGAACAATGCCTATTGACATTAACAAACTAAAAGCAGCGTCAGTTACAACGTCAGTGGTGTTTGTTGCAGGAGTGTAGTAAAATAGCAGTTTCTATTCCCGCAATATTTGCGGTGAAAATTCGGGTGATTCGCCTGTATACAATTTGTACAGAAACCAGACAGCGTTGTAAGAGCTGAAGGACATGAAATCGGAAACAATAGCTGAGAACGTGGAAGACAGGCTACAACCCTGTCTCCGATGTTATGGAATATATACACTGAATTCAAGGAGAAGAGATAGAAACTCTTAGGTTTACCAATGGTATTTTAATTCTGTCAGTGACGACAAAAGACTGAGGAGGAGCTGAAAGGAATGGATGTTTTTTAGAACAGAAGCATAAGAAACTATGGTAATTAAATGTTGTCAAATTACAAATGATTCAAATGGCTCTTAGCACTACGGGACTTAACTGCTGAGGTCATCAGCCCCCTATAACTTAGAACTACTTAAACCTAACTAACCTAAGGACATCACACACATCCATGCCCGAGGCAGGATTCGAACCTGCGACGTAGCGGTCGCGCGGTTCCAGACTGTAGCGCCTAGAACCGCTCAGCCACTCCGGCCGGCGTCAAATTACATCAGACGATGTTGGGGGGAATTAGATTAGAAAGTGAGACGCTAAAAGCAGATCAATTATGCTGTTTGGATAGCAAAATAGCTGCTAACGGGCAAAGTAGAAAGTATAAAATGAAGATTGGCTACAACACGAAAAAACATTTCTGAGAAAGAGGAATTTGTTATTGCTTAACAAAAATTGTAAGTGTATCCTGAACGTATGCGTGTGGACTGTACCCTTGTTTGGAAGCGAAACGCTGACTGCATTCAGATCAGGCGAGAATATAATTTCCTATTTTCCAACTGTGATGTTACAGAAAAATGCTGATGATTCGATGGGCGAGTTACTGAATAAAACTGGGGTAAAAGATTATGGCAGAAGAAGTTGATTGAAAAAAAAAAAAAAAAAAAAAAAAAAAAAAAAAAAAAAAAAAAAGGATCTACTGATAGCACACGTCATGTAACAACAAGGAGGGGGGAGGGGGGAGAGGGGGAGAGAGAGAGAGAGAGAGAGAGAGAGAGAGAGAGAGAGAGAGAGAGAGAGAGAGAGAGAGAGAGAGACGACGGGGTAGTGTGTGACAAAGACTTTACTACAGTAAGCAAGTTCTAATGGATGCAAGCTGCGCTATTTAGTACTTACGCAGAGATTAAGAGGCTTGCACAGAAATCGACTAGAAAAAGAAGCACAAGAAAAACAAATTACCTAAAGTAGTCCGTTTTAATGTGCTCCCTCTAAGTTTGTAGAAATAGTATTTCGACGCCCTGTACAGTGCTGCGTGACCGGTGGATGGGGAGTATCTAACTGGCAGGAGGTTAAGCAGATCGAAGCTACTACCTTGCCACAGCAAGTACACAGGGCTGCAGCCGTGAACTATGCCGTTCAGCCGACACTGGGTCTCGCCGTCATCCATGACAGTAGCCTGAACCAATCGATAGACAGAAATGGAGGTGTAGGTTATCAATAACTCGAACGTGAGTTTCGTAACGCCACAGCTCATGGCGTATTCATACATGCAAAAGCTACCTTTATCAGGGACGAAGGCAAGCTCCGGCAATACTTAACAGTGGAGAGGCACAGATAACGGGACAAATTGTTGTTTTAAGACATTTGGATAATCGAAAAATGCGGATAACTGAATGTATGAAGAAAAGTGAATTTTGTATTATTAACTCTGGAAGGATAACCTAAGTTGACCGCATGTGGTAATGTTTCTACAGTTAATACAGTGTTAGGTGTGTATTCAAAATAATTAAAACAAACTTGACACTGTAATTTGATTCTGTTTGCAATACCTGGTAATTGTTATTTGACGTAAACAATTTCTTTCCCCTGCTGCTACATCAAGACTTCAATTTGGTAGTAGTGAACACACGATTTTTCTTCTTTAGGGCCGAGATATGTCTGATAGTGACATGATTATTAGAATGATGCACCAGAATAGCAGCTGATAATAATTAGTCTTTATTAATGCACACTATTTCGGCATTTCTCGGAACTGTCAAGTATGTTTAGATTGAGGTGACGTAGATATTACGTCGTTAGTGAACTGTCTTATAACTGTCACCGTTTTGATAAGATGGTAAACGATGTAAATATATTGAAAATAAACAGGTTCTAGGGTTTGAAATGCTTCTGCATGAGACCGTCCTGCATCATTTTCTACGTCTGTTTTCTCGTGTTTCATCTTGCATTTCCTGCGGCTCGTTAGTCTGCAATATGTTTCCAACAATTTCATCATCTGACATGATCTGAAAACCTTGATCGTTAATGTCACCGGTGAGCTACTCTTCCATATCATCCGCATCCCATAGCTGGCATATTTATGTATTTGTCTCCAAAACAAAATCATCCGTATCGGTTATTGAATTTTCGTGCTCCTGTTTTAGTATTCTGTTCCAAGCTTTGTTCAGAATCTTCCTTTCAATCAAATCCACCCATGTACAACCATATAACAACACTTCATTAAATTTATTCGCTTGAAAAATGACGAAACGACTTCTACACTATCTTCATCAAAAAATAAAAATCTACGTAAAAGTAGTTTTCTATAAAGTTGCTTTAATGTTCCAATTGTTATTCGCTGGTTGAACCAATAAGGCCTCTCATTAGCAGGCGAAAATTTTCTTGTCAATATTCAGTTTTCTCTCTCTAACAGTCCATCCGACGGACGCAAAGGTAGGAATCTGCCTTGTTACCAATTTCGTTTGAAATTTTTTTAATACACGGGCTGAAGTATTTCGGTGTTCATCAATGCCCTTTTTGGGTTTTTACAAATTAAGGGAACCCCGATATTTTCGAAACATCTCTGGTTTTTGGATTTTCTGATGATGAATAACGGCATTTTATGGGTTTCGGTAGCGTTTGCACAAACTAATTGTTATGTACTCGCTCTTTGCTGGTTTTATACGCTGGAGCTAAACTCTCATGCCGAGAAGCTAAAGATTTTGACGCTAGTGATTTCCAGTTTAATCAGGTTTCATCAGCGTTGTAAACAAAGTCCAAGTTAGTAATTGGCACCAAATTCTATTTTTAAAACCGCCTTTAAAAAAATATGCTGCATCTAAATGAAGTGACATTTACAGTTCGCGAATTGCCTGACGAGATTTGAATATGTTACTTGCCACAAACTATTCATCGCCACCTTGTTTTTAAATTTAACTATAATGCCTTTTCACAGACCAAAGTACCAGATGTCGGTTGCCCAGTTGATCCTTTGTGTAAAAAACAACGATACAAAGCTTCGTCCAATATCCGTCTTCAATATCAAGTTTGGAAGTTTTGACGTAAACTTAAGCGGTACTGTTCTTCACATCGCTTATGACAAACGTACATACACCAAACTTGTCAGCTGACTTATTACGTGCCGGCCGAAGTGGCCGAGCGGTTCTAGGCGCTACCGTCTGGAACCGCGCGACCGCTACGGTTGCAGGTTCGAATCCTGCCTCGGGCATGGATGTATGTGATGTCCCTAGGTTAGTTAGGTTTAAGTAGTTCTAAGTTCTAGGGAACTGATGACTTCAGAAGATAAGTCCCATAGTGCTCAGAACCATTTGAACTTATTACGTGCCGTTTCTCCTTTTCATAATAAATCAATAATGTTTGTTGCATCTGTAAGAGAACACCACTCTCGCGCTTAGACATCCTTAAGAATAGAGGCTACACGGCTAGGGATGCAAACAATACATCGATGTTTGGAAAACATCGAAGTTTCGTCCATAAATATCAATCAAGGTTAACATAGATGTTTTGAATGGCGATACATGTCATTGCATCGATGACAACAGTCTAAAAACATCGACATCGTTCTACAATTCATCACGCAACCCGTTCGTGGATGCCCAGCCTTCGACGCGTCCAGTCTCTTAAATCGTGCGGTGCAACATTTATTGCTGTCCTCGTTCTGTGTGTACTTTTGAAGTAGTAATTAAGTAAAAATGATGTTTCCAAGGTTGTGATTGAATTCAGGTAGTCTCTACTGAATCATGCTCTGCAATAACTGGGTTCTCATTGTCCCAGTGTCCACTGTACAATATAAACCAAGGTTGACGATAAGTATGAGACATCGAATGATATTTTCAAAACACACGTAAGGAGTGCTTAAAACAAGTGCATTACCTACGATATTTGGACATAACCAATGCAAAATGAATCATTCGTGTAGACAAGACTCCACAGCGGAACGTTAGGTATTTTTCAGCAAACAGAACACCACACATCGTGTGCGTCATTGAAAAACTGACAATTTTCTCTACGAACTACGAATTGGAGAAATTGCTACGACCATTTGAAAAATTAACAAAAGAAATTTCAGGAGGCACTTAAGTTACATCAAGAAAGTTATCCTGTTCGTTGTGTTCGGCATGCAGTTAAAAAATGAAACCTATAAATGAAATTTAAAAACTAAATAAATAAACAAACAACACGCAAGAAGGTTCGACAACTTCGAACATTCCCTCATTCTGGCAATTTCAACAACAACTCTTCACCTAAGATTCAAGTTCGCACACTAGGTGATTCAAATTCACCCACTTCAAAGATGCCGTCGCCGAATAAATGGTAATTACTTGCTTAAGTAAATCGCTACAGGAATTTAACATACCGGTACTTACAGTGAAAAAACGACACATCCAGTAAGCGCGATAAGCAAGCTTTAGTCTGACATGTACAAATACCACAAGCCGTTGGCACAAAGAGACATGACAAGTAAGTAGCCAACAACTGCTGGGAAAATTAGTGAAAATGGGGTTCAGATGTACCTCTCGTCTCGTGTTACACCAATGGAAACACGCAATATTGAAATCTGGGATGCCATAGCTTTTCGCAATCCTTGCAACGGTATTTCTTCCCGTTGTCGCCACATCTGTGACAAGCGAGCGCTGAATCCCGGAGGCCGTGGCGACCACACCTCCCTCTTCCGCCCCCCCCCCCCCCCTCCCCCAAAAAAATCTAAGGACTAGACATCATAAAAACATCGATGGTTTTCCGTGTGGACATCGATACTGAGAGCAATATTGCCAGTTCTTTACACAGCGCAGCGACTGTCAACTGCCTAACTAACAATAATGAAACGCACGGGGCGCGAGCGGCTAGTGCCAGCGGGCCGACTAGACTGTGACGATATTTGCTCGCGGTTAACTATCCGGATATCGCGAATCTGTGTTAACTGAGGTTCAGTTAATCGACTCTCCACTATACGACAAGCTACCGCACACAACCCTAGTCGATCCAACATCGCTTTACCTGTTATACAGAAGAGTAGCGAGGCAGTCCCTCTGTAACACATTTGTTTTACTCTTGACTAATCTGGGCACTACAGCTACAAGATCAAGAAGTTTAACTGTTGATTTTTTTGTTTTGTTTTTAAACCAGATTGACAGACTTTTGAAGAAGAGTCTGACGGAGATTGGGTCGAACCTCCAACAACACATCAAATATTTTATAGGATTTGGAGGCAGTTTAATACATAAACATGTAACAAGGATTTTGCAACTTTGTACATTTGACACTTCCTTATACGAGACAAATGCATGACACAGACAAACATGGTTATTACCACTTACAGCCATCAAAAGTTTTAATTGCGACTGTTATTTAGATTTTAGAATACTCCTAGTTTTGAAGCCACTGAATACATACTTTACATCTGTTTTACCCAAAGGTTCATAAAAAGAAACCTGTATTTTACACAAAATATCCACCTCTGTGGGTGGGCAGTTCTTAAAAATCAAAGTTATACATTCGCGCACAGGCATAAACACAGCTGCTATCCCGGACTTCATATATTCATACGACTACACTAAAATCTTTGTATCCACTGTGCTTACGTATTTTTCTGCCACTAGGGTCATACATTCTTTGAAGTTGTCTTTATAGTCAATCTGCTTGATTTGTAAGTGTCAAGCGCGAGACTACGAACTGTGGAATATAAATACATTATTGGCAAATTTTTATGTATATCTGTTTATTGTTATGACCTAGATAGCGCTCATATTCGAAAAGCGCATGTGTTTATGCCTGGATGCATATTTGCAGTATGATGATTTAGTACTGGTCATCCGCAGTTTCGAGTTACGTTATATAGAAAGTATGTTATTATCGACAAACCGATGTATACTATAATCCCCGTTGCTTGATAACAAGGAATACTCGGCTTGTAATTGCACTAAATACACATTTTTGACAGCCGTAAACGATAGTTACCGCATTTAAAAAGTACACGAAGGCCAAGGACCCATTCCACATCGGACGAACGGCAAATGGTTTCAACCGATGGAAGATCGTAAACAGGACAATTCGCAGTGGGAACTGGTAACGTATGGCGATTTTCGAGGGATGCTCAAAACCTCTACAAACAGCCGCCGGCGCCAGGGCGTGGCACGGGCAGCCCAGCAGAGCTGCACTCGCCGCCACACAGGTGTGCACGCGGGGAGACAGACGCCGGGTCCGAGATAAGATTACCACTCGCCGGGCAGCAAGCGACAGCGCAGTGACCGCTTGCTGCACTGCTACAGAGTTCGAAACAAGCCCAGTGATATCCGACGAGCAGTAAAACTTTTTTTATCGATTCATTTATTTGTTTGTTGCTGCCTGTAGACCTGTTGGCTATATTCAATACTTCGTGCCAACATCATTAAAACAACTTATTTGTTTTCACTGATAAAGCTGTGTCTTTCATTGCAAAAATTATAATAAAATGTTAAGAGCGATAGTGATCAAGTAACTGTAAAGATATTACACATTAGTAGCAGTATTAATTGATATGGTCCAGGTTCTTTCTACAATTACCTGGCGGGCTGCTAGCGGGGCACGGGGATTCCCAATATGGAATACAGGGATGAGGTGAACAGCTCTGCCATTTACCCCAGTACCAAGGGAAACCTCGCAAAAACCTTGGTCGAAACAGGGATTGGAAGTATTTGTAATTTAATTCTGCAAAAACGTTATGCATTTCCCATACAAAAATCAAAATGAATGGGTGAGTTGGGAAGGGAGGGGAGAGGAGAGGGAAGGAGGGGCGCGTATCATCGAAGAGAAAAAAAAAGTGGCGGATGAAATTTTCACCTCCAGTATTTGGCCAGCACGTGCACGAGAGGTGGTGGCGTGAAGCTTCTGACCACCAGTCTTTGCACCAACGTCCTGGATTAAGCACCAGACCTCTCCGCAGTGTCTTATGAAGTGAGGGCATGTGACGCAGTTGGTGAACCGTCCATCGGTCTCTTTGGTGCTATTTGAGAGGAGTAAGCAATCTGCCAGTACCGGGTTTCACACTCTGCTTTGTCTCACCACCACAGCACTACACTACACACGCATCCACTACGCTCACCTACACTAAAAATACATGTACGACATCTCTCTTTTTTTTTGTCATCAGTCTACTGACTGGTTTGATGCGGCCCGCCACGAATTCCTTTCCTGTGCTAACCTCTTCATTTCTCTTCATCTCAAAGTAGCAATTGCAACCTACGTCCTCAATTACTTGCTTGACGTATTCCAATCTCTGTCTTCCTCTACAGTTTTTGCCCTCTACGGCTCCCTCTAGTACCATGGAAGTCATTCCCTCATGCCTTAGTAGATGTCCTATCATCCTGTCCCTTCTCCTTATCAGTGTTTTCCACATATTCCTTTCCTCTCCGATTCTGCGTAGAACCTCCTCATTCCTTACCTTATCAGCCCACCTAATTTTCAACATTCGTCTATAGCACCACATCTCAAATGCTTCGATTCTCTTCTGTTCCGGTTTTTCCACCGTCCATGTTTCACTACCATACAATGCTGTACTCCAGACGTACATCCTCAGAAATTTCTTCCTCAAATTAAGGCCGGTATTTGATATTAGTAGACTTCTCTTGGCCAGAAATGCCTTTTTTGCCATAGCGAGTCTGCTTTTGATGTCCTCCTTGCTCCGTCCGTCATTGGTTATTTTACTGCCTAGGTAGCAGAATTCCTTAACTTCATTGACTTCGTGACCATCAATCCTGATGTTAAGTTTCTCGCCGTTCTCATTTCTACTACTTCTCATTACCTTCGTCTTTCTCCAATTTACTCTCAAACCATACTGTGTACTCATTAGACTGTTCATTCCGTTCAGCAGATCATTTAATTCTTCTTCACTTTCACTCAGGATAGCAATGTCATCAGCGAATCGTATCATTGATATCCTTTCACCTTGTATTTTAATTCCACTCCTGAACCTTTCTTTTATTTCCATCATTGCTTCCTCGATGTACAGATTGAAGACTAGGGGCGAAAGGCTACAGCCTTGTCTTACACCCTTCTTAATACGAGCACTTCGTTCTTCATCGTTCACTCTTATTATTCCCCCTTGGTTGTTGTACATATTGTATATGACCCGCCTCTCCCTATAGCTTACCCCTACTTTTTTCAGAATCTCTAACAGCTTGCACCATTTTATATTGTCGAACGCTTTTTCCAGGTCGACAAATCCTATGAAAGTGTCTTGATTTTTCTTTAGCCTTGCTTCCATTATCAGCCGTAACGTCAGAATTGCCTCTCTCGTCCCTTTACTTTTCCTAAAGCCAAACTGATCGTCACCTAGCGCCTTCTCAATTTTCTTTTCCATTCTTCTGTATATTATTCTTGTAAGGAGCTTCGATGCATGAGCTGTTAAGCTGCTTGTGCGATAATTCTCACACTTGTCAGCTCTTGCCGTCTTCGGAATTGTGTGGATGATGCTTTTCCGAAAGTCAGATGGTATGTCGCCAGACTCATATTCTACACACCAACGTGAATAGTCGTTTTGTTGCCACTTCCCCCAATGATTTTAGAAATTCTGATGGAATGTTATCTATCCCTTCTGCCTTATTTGACCGTAAGTCCTCCAAAGCTCTTTTAAATTCCGATTCTAATACTGGACCCCCTATCTCTTCTAAATCGACTCCTGTTTCTCCTAATATCATATCAGACGAATCTTCACCCTCATAGAGGCTTTCAATGTATTCTTTCCACCTATCTGCTCTCTCCTCTGCATTTAACAGTGGAATTCCCGTTACACTCTTAATGTTACCACCGTTGCTTTTAATGTCACCAAAGGTTGTTTTGACTTTCCTGTATGCCGAGTCTGTCCTTCCGACAATCATATCTTTTTAGATGTCTTCACATTTTTCCCACAGCCATTTCGTCTTAGCTTCCCTGCACTTCCTATTTATTTCGTTCCTCAGCGACTTGTATTTCTGTATTCCTGATTTACCCGGAACATGTTTGTACTTCCTCCTTTCATCAATCAACTGAAGTATTTCTTCTGTTACCCATGGTTTCTTCGCAGCTACCTTCTTTGTACCTATGTTTTCCTTCCCAATTTCTGTGATGGCCCTTTTTAGAGGTGTCCATTCCTCTTCAACTGTACTGCTACTGCGCTATTCCTTATTGCTGTATCTATAGCGTTTGAGAACTTCAAACGTATCTCGTCATTCCTTAGTACTTCCGTATCCCACTTCTTTGCGTATTGATTCTTCCTGACTAATGTCTTGAACTTCAGCCTACTTTTCATCACTACTATATTGTGATCTGAGTCTATATCTGCTCTTGGGTACGCCTTACAATCCAGTATCTGATTTCGGAATCTCTGTCTGACCATGATGTAATCTAATTGAAATCTTCCCGTACCTCCCGGCCTTTTCCAAGTATACCACCTCCTCTTGTGATTCTTGAACAGGGTATTCGCTATTACTAGCTGAAACTTGTTACAGAACTCAATTAGTCTTTCTCCTCTTTCATTCCTTGTCCCAAGCCCATATTCTCCTGTAACCTTTTTTTCTACTCCTTCCCCTACAACTGCATTCCAGTCGCCCATGACTATTAGATTTTCGTCCCCCTTTACATACTGCATTACCCTTTAAATATCCTCATACACTTTCTCTATCTGTTCATCTTCAGCTTGCGACGTCAGCATGTATACCTCAACTATCGTTGTCGGTGTTGGTCTGCTGTCGATTCTGATCAGAACAACCCGGTCACTGAACTGTTCACAGTAACACACCCTCTGCCCTACCTTCCTTTTCATAACGAATCCTACACCTGTTATACCATTTTCTGCTGCTGTTGATATTACCCGATACTCATCTGACCAGAAATCCTTGTCTTCCTTCCACTTCACTTCACTTCACTGACACCTACTATATCTAGATTGAGACTTTGCATTTCCCTTTTCAGATTTTCTAGTTTCCCTACCACGTTCAAGCTTCTGACATTCCACGCCCCGACTCGTAGAATGTTATCCTTTCGTTGATTATTCAATCTTTTTCTCATGGTAACCTCCCCCTTGGCAGTCCCCTCCCGGAGATCCGAATGGGAGACTATTCCGGAATCTTTTGCCAATGGAGAGATCATCATGACACTTCTTCACTTACAGGCCACATGTCCTGTGGATACACGTTACGTGTCTTTAATGCAGTGGTTTCCATTGCCTTCTGCATCCTCATGTCGTTGATCATTGCTGATTCTTCCGCCTTTAGGGGCAATTTCCCACCCCTAGGACAAGAGAGTGCCCTGAACCTCTATCCGCTCCTCCGCCCTCTTTGACAAGGCCGTTGGCAGAATGAGGCTGACTTCTTATGCCGGAAGTCTTCGGCCGCCAATGCTGATTATCAAAATTTAGGCAGTGGCGGGGATCGAACCCGGGACCGAAGACGTTTTTGAATATGAATCAAAGACGCTACCCCTTGACACGTTAGGAAAGGAGCCAATGTGCGCGGAGGAAGAACGCCCTTTCCGACCGGCGGCTGAATCGACCCCCTGAGACATACCAGCCGACAATGACATACAACAATAATATTTTTACTTTGGCTAAAAATAAAGGAGATTAATAATGGCTGGACAGGGCAATTGAAAGTGGATATAGTGATTACCAGAGCCGATTTTATGTAATATAAAATTAAGAAGTATGTACATGAATATGTAACAAAAATTGCCGAAATATGTGAATAAACTTTTAAGGCAGCAAAATATGTAAAAGTCAAACATTTTATTCTTTACTAATAATACACGTTTACTGGGTGCCTAGTCAAATATCTATGTTTATGCTTCATCTGTTCACTTTTTAAGATGGTCATGTAATTTTTGGTTGTTGTATATTATCGATGTGCACGTCAGAGATAGAGCAAGTTACGTTACTCTTCAATAATATGTGGTCTTGTCCATAGAGTAAACATTTACTCTATGGTCTTTTCATGGCGCTGTCTTTGCCTCTGCGCTGTCTGATACATTCTTAAGTCGGAGTGTGGACGTATTAAGTAGTCCTGCATTGACTTTTGATTCCATCTGTTAGATGAAGAAAGATTAACTGTGAAGGACAGCAAGGGTGACTAAGATGAATACGTTAGGAAAACATTTATTTTGAAGAGAAGAAGTTTGAGGTAAGACTGCAGCTACACTAGGAATGATTGTTGTCAGATAGTTAGCTTGCTGAGAATTGAAAGACCACCCCACTTCCCTGATTCATGCATTCACATATTAACTGATAAAGTTGTTCGGTTTTTATAGAAATTCTCTGTTAACACTGTACCCTTTTTAAACCATCGTTCACTTTTTTAAGCATAATATTGTTCTGACCAGTGTAATGTGTGAAGATGACGCGAAGTTTTACTCTGTCTGTTTGAATGCATACTTCATACAAAAATCGTTGTCCTGGAATATCATTTCATAGGAATAGTTATTCTCCCCGCCCCACTGTTTATTATTTGGCATAACCACATGGTAAAGTTCGAATCCGTATTTAGAAATAGAAATCTAACTTAACCGCTACCTGCTTGCTCTCTGTCTTGCTTTCGAGAAATCTGCGACAATGTTGTCAAGACGCGAGGTAAGTTGAAATTTTAATTAGGGTCAGGTAATCATTTTACTTCGGTTACGCATGTAATATGAAGACAAGTTGCATTCAGATCAGTTACAATTCAGTTCAAATTAAGTTCAGTTTAGTCAAGGGTTAGCATACGAGCTTAAGTTGGATAACAGCTTGTGGGGACATAGTTTTGGTAATACGTAGACTTTTATAGAGTGGGATATCAAGTTGGGCTAAATTTCAGACAAACAAAATATAGTGGGGAGGATACAACTTCTTCTACGAAGTACTCAAGTCTCCAGCTTCTCGATGTACTTCTTCGTTGCCGATATCACTGTATTTATTCTAGGAATTTATGTCTAACTGTCTCTGTCACTCATTTCACTGCATCAGTCGTACATCTAACATATACTACCTAACGCACGGCTTTCCGGAGTGGGAAGGAGCGCCTGGTCCCCGGCACGAATCCGGCCGGCGGACTTTGGTCGAAGTCCGATGAACCGGCCGGTCTGTGGATGGTTTTTCGGCGATTTTCCGTCTGCCTCGGCGAATGCGGGCTGGTCCCCCTTATTCCGCCTCAGTCATATGACGGCGATTGCTGCGCAAACAAGTTCTCCACGTACGCGTACACCACCATTACTCTACCACGCAAACGTACGGGTTACACTCGTCTGGTGCGAGACGTTCCCTGGGGGGTCCACCGGGGGCCGAACCGCACAATAAACCTGGGTTCGGTGTGGGGCGGCGGAGGGTGCAGTGGTCGTCGTGGGGTTGTGGACCACTGCTGCTGCGGCGGCGACAGAGGCTCTCCGTCGTTTCTAGGTCCCCGGTTAACATACAACATGTACTAAGTATGCATAAAATACTTTAAAGTGATTTCCCCGCTTTCAACATGTATGGAACTGTGTAAATCAATAGGACCCTCCTTTTTCTTTTACTCTGTCTGGCCATAATACCTTATGTCCATCATTAATTAATTAGCAATTGTTGAAATATTTGTTGCCTCCAGAGTAAATTAAACAGGGTTTAGATGCAGCGTCAGAGTAACTTGCCGACAAATTAGCGGTGAAACGGTCGACAGCACCCGTGATATCAGCAGAAATCAATATAGGTGATTTGTCGATTTCAGCCTTTATTTTTTCTAATGTGTCAGCGTAGCAAGAATATAGGTAATTCTTTCTGAAAGTGGGCTCGTCGGGAGTGTTGCTGCTGCAGTATCTCTGTAAGAAATGTTTAAATTCAGGTACTTGAAGTTTGTTACAGGATAAGTTTCCTGCCACAAATGCAAAAACACAGTTCTTTGTAAAATTCCTAATTAGATGCTGTAGGAAGTTTCTGCAACTGTTAAGTGGAACCTTTTTCATTGAAGAAATCCGTTGTTTATTCCTAATATGTAGATCGCTTGGTAAATGATGTTCAGTTTGAGATTTCATCGTGCATCCTATACGTTTACCACAATTTTGGCAGAGGGCTATTTTAGCAACGACTGTTAAAGTACTGTCAATAGTAATCCATGTTTTCAGCTTTAATGACAACGAAGACGCCACCGATGCCATGGTTAACTTAAACGCAACTGACTGTTGCGCACTATGAAGCGTTTGAGAACAAGAGAAGAAAGCGTTTAAAACGAGTCACTGTTATCCGCATCGAACTTACGCAAGTATGAGACACAGTGATAAAACATTTTTTTCTTTCCTGTTACGTAATGAAAATGTACGGGAAGGTAGCTGTACTTGGATTGAAGTAACCGTGAGTGACGTTTCCTCGGCGGGCCGAGTGTCAGAAGCCACAGACGCCAGCGAGCCACGGCGCTTCCTCGACCGCCACGCCACGCCACGCGCTCGCCGTGTCGCAGGTGCGGAAGCGGCGTGCTGAGCCCGACACCTGCACCGCGACATAACTCGCCATTTTTCTCACACTGACAGAGACCAAAGAAGCAACAAGTGACAAAGTTCTTAGACTGAACACCGAATGTGACACGCCCAAATGGTCGCCCTGGATTAGTACGTGTCTTTTCAATCGCCGACTACCATTTTGCCGCAATGAAAAGGGCGTAGTACTAGATGTGTATTTTTCCGCTGGCTGCAGTTTTCTGGTATCCTATTGGCCAGTAAGAGTACAGGAGGAGACGAGGTAGCAGTCCTCTTTTGCTTCATTGTACACTAACTTAGCAAATGTCATGGGGCAGATGGCGCAGGTGTATTGTGTGCGCACCCGCGCCCCCTGTGCAATCTGCAGCTGCGTAGGAGGCATTCTGAGAATTGGGTGTGCAAGTGATTTGTGGAACACGCAACGTCTTCGTGAGCTAACCCCGATTGAACGAGGTATGTTGATCGGCGCCAGGCGGATGGGAATTCCGATTTCGGCAATGGTGCAGGCATTCGGCTTCTCACATTCAACCATTCCAAGGCTGTATCAGGAATGATTGAATGAGGGTATCACAGTCCATGAAAGACAAACTCCCGGCCGCCCAGGCACCTCGATGACTGTGACCGGCGGCATCCGAGGCGGATTGTCAGTAGTGAGTGAAGGGCGAACCTGCAACAAGTCGCGGGCTCGAGTCACCGCAAGGCACGCCTCCCAATGGGCCGTCCGTCGGAACATGTCGTACGGGAGCCGGCGCCACACACTGTTGCCACTTTTAACCCAACGTCATCAGGCGCAACGCCTTGCATTTGTCGCCAATCACCAGGGATGGCGACTGGAACACTGCCGTAACGATTTCAACTGCACCATGCCGACGGGAGGCACCGTATGTCGCGCAGTCCACATGAGTCTATGGATCAGCCTGCCAAGACGGTGTGGTACTTTTTTTGTTATCGTTTTAGGGCGCAAAACTGCTACGGTCATTAGCGCCCAGTCTGTGACTTAGGAAAAGGTGAAAAAAAACGAAACTGGAAACCAGAAGCAATGGGAGCGAAACTAAAAAAGTGAGTAAACTAGAAACAGAAGAAAAGCTTAAAAAACCACTATAGAAGAGGGTTGTTTGTCCCCAAAAAGAGCTTCAAATGACTGACGTCATCTCACTGGCACTGATAAACTCGAGAACGCGATCGGCTGAGCGAGTGTCATCTAAAATGGAAGATATATCAGGCGACAGCTGTAGACGGGCGCGTAACGGAGTAAAATAGGGGCACTCAAGTAAAAGGTGTCTTACCGTCCACAGCTAAGAGCAGTGGGGACAGAGTGGGGAAGGATCGCCACTGAAAAGGTGTCGATGGCTAAAAAGATAGTGCCCTATCCGGAGTCTAGTTAAAATTACCGCCGGTGGACCAGAGGGTGGACAGGGTAGAGAGCTTGGAGATTGAGGAGAGAGCTCAGAGAATCTGAGCAGATAACGTACTGTATCCGCTGATGGCGACGGATGTATTGGGCAGCCTGGAGAACAGCGTAAAGCTCCGCAGTAAAAACCGTACACTGGTCTGGAAGCCGAAATCGATTGGGGGTGTCGCCAACAATACAGGTACCACCAACACCTAATGATGTTTTTGAGCCGTCAGTGTAAATGAGGCATCCTTCATTTGTGCACATAGAGCAGCAAGTGCCAGACGATAAACAAGAGAAGGGGTACCATCCTTGGGAAACTGACAAAGGTCACGGAGCAGGCAGATCCGGGGCCGGAGCCAAGGCGGTGCTGTAACCCAAGTTGTCTGAGGAAAGTGGAAGGAAAGAGAATGGAGCAGTTGACGGAAGGGTGTGGTACATAGCGGTGGTGTGTTATAGCATGGGTGCAGTTTCCTGGTACTGAATGGAACCCCTGGTTGTTCTCGAAGGAACTCTGAATGGTCCAGGGTATGCCGAGCTGCTCGGGGACCATCTATGCCAATTTCTTAACCTTCCCCAACAACCTGACGGTTCTGCGATGTTTCAAGATGACGACGCCCCGCCACATCGCTCCCATGTCGCCCGGGAATTGCTCCAGGAACATGCAGGTGAGGTCCAAAGACTGAGATGGCCACCTTGGAGCCCAGATCTCAACCCTATCGAGGGTATCTGGGATGGCGTGGAACGTAGGCTTCTTGCCACGTGCACCCCCAGACCAGCATTGGCTGCCGCTCTGCTAACGATTTGGTGTCAGCTGCTGCCAGATGAGTACCAGAGATTTGTACACTCGCTTCCACGGCATGTCAATGCACTCCGCATGGCCAGAGGCGGCCACATGCGATATTAAGGTCCCTATCCCGTGACATTTTCTAAGTCGCTGTGTATCAGAACTCTGAGACCATCTGTCTCCCGCTCTCTAGTAATGAAGAGCGTGTGGCACCGTATGCGAACTATACAACAGGTGCCAGACGTACCTTTCGGTGAGCTCTGATCAGAAAACCACAATCACAACGACTCAGAGAGCAAACTACGATGGCTTGAAGGTGCATCTGAGCCCCACTCACGTCGACGAGAGAGGGGACGGAAGAGTAGAGCTTACCGTAGTATCGATATCGATGCCATTGACGGCCGACTGCTTTGCGCAAGCAAGGCGAAGGAAATGGGCAGTGGCCTATTCAAATGACACCTCGCGGTGTCAGCCTTAAGTGAACCAGTGACTGGAAGAGTCTTAGAATATTCACGTCCTGATGTCACTAATATTCATGGAAAGTAGAGGAATGAGTGAAAGCATTAAATGACACTTGATACGACGTTTCAGGCTTGCCCACATTCTAAAATAGAACATACAACCACCTGAGAAGCACCTATCGGATATTTTTTTGGAATATCTTCCAGGTTTTCCCTGGTGCAGCGGTCATAGCATGCTGCTGAAAACCGGCCTTTGCATCAGACGACCCCCGACACGTATCATTCTTGTTACCCGCTGCCCTTGTATTCGCACTACGGAATCGTGTTGCCTGGGCAAATAGATCAGGAATACGTGAAGGCAGCGCTATGCTGTGTTAACACCTGTGTTACTATACAGCGTGCCGCCAAAACAGAGAGCTACGTTGCCTTTATTTTACCTACAAGGTAACTGCACCACGACCCTGGCCCTTTGGCATTAAATCTGATTTGAGAAGCGCAGTGATGAATGGCGATGAACGCTCTCGTACCGAGATCCATCGATTAGCGACCTTTTCCGAGATGTCATTTCCGATGAGCGCCAACTACCCGTTCACAAGTCGCCATCTCGTTGCCCAGAGGAATCGCGTGACCTGAGCGCGTAAATAGTCGTACTGCGCCCTTTGTTTCCGGTCCCGCACCAAGGACGTACACACCCTCACTCCGACATGCGACTCTTTTGAATGCCAAAGATCAAGCCAAATTACTATTATAAGCGGCGTGGCAGTGGTTTAGTTTAACACTGCGTAGAGTATGCAGTGAAATACTTGGCAACAGTACGTTTGCATGGCCATTTCACGTAGTAGCTGTCGTATGTCAGTTACTAATTCTTGTCGTCTTAAGCGTATTGCAGTTTTAGAGTGTTTTAGACAAGACGCGTTTCGCTTTTATTTACAAAGTATTATCACTGGTCATTAGTGTTTACTGCATTTTTTTTTTACAAGTTCTGAAGATGGCACGTTTCTCCTCGTCGTTACCGAAGGACGAAGTCGAAAAACTTCGTTGCAATTTGACCCTTCGCAGTTATTCGGCTTTTTTGAACACACTTTCCTTTACTGCATTTGCGTTCTTTTCACTTCTATTAAAGGTCACGAACGTTGTGCTCATAGAAACAGTAAAGTCATTTCACATAGTTTGCATACAGCACTGTCTTACAACACTTCAGAAAAGTAAACCTAAGGGCAAAGAACGCAAATGCAGAAAAAACAGAAAGTGGGTTCGTAAAAGCAGAAAAATCGCGCAAGGTGAAATTTCTATCAGGTCTTTGTCGACACTAACTTGTCTAATAATAAGGAACAAACCTCATAATTTTAGAACATATAAAAAAAGACAAACTCTCCTGACCAATGGTGATGGTTTGTAAATAAAAGCGAAACGTGTTGTAACCAAAATGCACTAGGCACAAGACGAAGAAAAAGCAAATACTGGTTGGCTTTGTAACGAGGTCTAAAAACGTTTCAGGTCATTCGGAACGGACCGACTATTTTCATGTCTGTTATGAGAGAGTGGCAACATGCCAAGCGAAGTCTACATCTGCATCGATACTCTGCAAATAACATATAAGTGCCTCGCAGAGGGTTCATCGAACCATCTTCACAATAATTCTCTATTATTCGAACCACGTACAGCGCGCGGAAGGAACGAACACCTGTATCTTTCCGTACGAGCTCTGATTAGCCTTGTTTTATCATGATGATCGTTTCTCCCTTTGTAGGTCGGCGTCAACAAACTTTTCGCATTCGGAGGAGAAAGTTGGTGATTGAAATTTCGTGAGAAGATTCCACCACAACGAAAACCGCCTTTGTTTTAATGTCGTCCACCTTAAATCCTATATCATTTCAGTGACACACACTCCCCTATTTCGCGATAATACAAAACGTGCTGCCCTTCTTTGAACTTTCCCGACGTACTCCGTCAGTCCTATTTGGTAAGGATCCCACATTGCGCAGCAGTATTCTGAAACTGGACGGACAAGCGTAGTGTAGGCAGTCTCTTTAGTAGATTTGTTACATTTTCTGTGTGTACCTTCCAATTTAAGCTGTTCGTAATTGTAATGACGAGGTATTTAGCTGAATTTACGGTCTTTAGATTCGACTGATTTATCGTGTAACCGAAGTTTAACGGATTGCTCTTAGCACTCATGTGGACGAGCTCACACTTTTCGTTATTTAGTATCAACTGCCAATTTTTGGATCATACAAATATCTTTTCTAAATCGTTTTGAAATTTGTTTTGATCTGCTGATGACTTTACTAGGCAATAAACGACAGCGACATCTGCAAACAACCTAAGACGGCTCAGATTGGCTCCCAAATCGTTTATATAGATAAGGAACAGCAAACGGCCCATAACACTACCTTGGGGAACGCCAGAAATCACTTCTGTTTTACTCGATGACTTTCCGTTAATTGCTACGACCTGTGACCTCTCTGACAGGATATCATAAATCCAATCACATAACTGAGACAATATTCCATAAGCACGCAATTTCACTACAAGCCGCTTGTGTGGTACAGTGTTAAAAGCCTTCTGGAAATCTAGACATACGGAATCAATTTGAAATCCCTTGCCAGTAGCACTCAACACTTCATGTTAATGTTTCACAGAACGATGTTTTCTTAATCCGTGATAACCGTGTGTCAACAGACCGTTCTCTTCGAGGTACTGCACAATGTTCGAAACAGTATATGTTCCAAAATCCTGCTGCGTATCAGCTTTAATATGGGCCTGTAATTTAGTGGACTACTCCTACCTTTCTTGAATATTGGTGTGACGTGTGCAACTTTTCATTCTTTGGGTACGGATCTTTCGTCGAGCAAACGGTTGTATATGATTGTGAAGTGTGGAGCTAATGCATCAGTATTCTATGAAAGGAGCCTAATTGATATACAGTCTGGGCCAGAAGACCTGCTTTAATTAAGTGATTTAAGTTGCCTCACTACTCCGAGGATATTTACTTCTACGGTACTCGTGATTGCAGCTGTTCTTGATTCGAATTCTGGAATATTTACTTCGTCGTCTTTGGTGAAGGAATTTCGAAAGGCTGTGTTTAGTAACTCTGCTTTGGCAGCACTGCCGTCGATAGTATTTCTACTGCTATCGCGCAGAGAAGGCATTGATTGTGTCTTGCTGCTAGCATACCTAACGTACGACCAGAACCTCTTTGGATTTTCTGTCCTTCAGGGGACGGCGGTTCAAATCCCCGCCCAGTCAGGCAGACTACAGTTTTCCGTGGTCTCCCTAAAAAGCGGCAGCAAATGCCGGAATGGTTTCTTCATATTTACAAGGCCGATTTCATTGCTAATTAGTGGGCAGTGTCTATCGACCCCGCTCTCGACGAGACATTAAGCACTAATCTTCCTTCCTACGTCCACAGGCACAATAACTCTTTCAATTAACCACAACAGGCTGCAATTACCTGTGCAAATGCAATCCCAGTCGGTGACGAGTTTTCTACCAACACCGAGAAAAACAAGTCATCTTCCGTGTCCCATGCCCACTGCCGTCCTTCTTGGGTATTAATGCGATTCCAATATATTTCTATTTTTTATTTCCACTGTCAGCACAAATGCCCACATGTGCAACTCGTTGCCGTTGATTAGTACACGCCTTGCTATCCCGTAAACTAACATTCATTTTCTCGTCGCAGTGAAAATACTAGACTAGCAATTTTCTGTTGACTGCAGCTTCCTGGTATTCTTTTGGCTGGTCAGAGTACAGGAGCAGACGAGAGACTGGTTTGTTCCTTTTCTCACACGTCGTATGCTGGAGTGTGTATCAGAACAATAGTACTACCCGGCATGAACGAAGAGCGCGTGGCATCGTATACGAGATATATACATTATACATGTCGCGCCACATGCACCACACAGTATTTTGCTGTAAAGGCAGTCACCCCTGTAAATATTTGTGTTGAAGTTAAAGGAGGACGATTAACTGTTAAGACAAGAATTCAATGTAAGCTTTCGACGTACAGTTACACAAGGATGCGATATACATCTCAGTAAATTAGCTTACCACGCTTATTTTCATTCTCTGGTTTCGTATGGCATCATATTCTGAGGTAACTCATCACTGAGTAAAAGAGTGTTCATTGCACAAAAACGTTTAATCAGAATAATTGCTGGAGCTCATCCAAGAGCATCCTGCAGACACTTATTTAAAGAGCTAGAGCGCTTCACTGTAGCCTCACTATATATATATATATTCGCTTACGAAATTTGTTATTAATCCGAATGAATTCAAAAGTAATAGCAGTGTACATGGGTACAACACTAGGAGAAAGTATGATCTTCATTACTCAAGGTTAAATCTAACTTTGGCTCAGAAGGGGGTAAATTATGCTGCCACAGAAGTCTTGCCACTTACCAAATAGCATCAAAAGTCTGACAGATAGTCAAAAATGGCTCTGAGCACTATGGGACTTAACATCTATCGTCATCAGTCCCCTAGAACCTAGAACTACTGAAACCTAACTAACCTAAGGACATCACACAACACCCAGTCATCACGAGGCAGAGAAAATCCCTGACCCCGCCGGGAATCGAACCCGGGAACCCGGGCGCGGGAAGCGAGAACGCTACCGCACGACCACGAGATGCGGACTGACAGATAGTCATATAGCATTTAAAAGGAAATTAAAAGAATTTCTTAATCGCAACTGCTCCTACTCATTAGATGAATTTTTGGATATAGTAACTGGGTAATTTCCCCCCCCCCCCCAAAAAAAAAAATTAAGCGTCATGTAATATTTTTTGTAATGTAATATCTTGAAGACACCTTTTATTAAGCTGACACGTTCCACATCATTACGAAGTGTCGTGTTCATGATCTATGGAACAAGTACTAATCTAATCTAATCTAGCATCAGGTAAGTGGACCGGGTAAGTAATGAATAGCTCGTCAATCCAATCGCGAGAAAATTAAATGTGCGGCACACACCCGACTAAACGAAGCGCCAGTTTAATACTGGGGAGGGAGGGAGGGAGGGAGGGGGACGTAGGTGATTAAAATTTCTGGAGGAGGATCAAGGATAGGGTGGGGTAAGAGGGTACAGGTGGACCGACGACGACAAGATGGCGATACTCTGATACTACTTGTACCAAAAAGCTTTATGGTTCTACTACTCTTAGGGGCGTTTATCACATTCGCAAGTTGTAGAAAGATGAAGAAAAAAGAAGAAAAAAAAAGAGTCCAACAAAGCCCTACACATGTGGAATATTGACAATGTTCTGGTTTTTCTACAAACTGCAGCTCCATCCCAGTCGGTACAAAGCGGGAGGAGGAACCTTGTGTGTTCCGCGTCCTTCTAGGATCGACGCAGCCGTCTTCAGGTAAACAGCGACACACTGCTCTGGGGTGTCGCTAACGGGTTATTCCCGGTCATTATCCATAACACCGAAGCGCCCAGTGTTGACACTGCTACTCCGGGTGGACCACGCGGAGGCAGTCTTTAGTATCTACCTCCTAACGGTCTGCGAAACTCTTGCAACCTCGCACAACCGCTGTACCACGGAACGCAGGGCCTCGCGAGGGAGGATCGTTATATCTCTGAAAGTATCAGACACCTACTTCAAAGACGAAGCATAATAATTATGCTGAGTTGCACCAACATGCGGTAAAGAGGAACAGACCTATTCAACGGAAAAATCCGCTCTTAATTTTTGGAGAACCTATGGGAAAACTACAACAGCACTGCCCGACAGATTTCGACGCAGGTGGTCACAAGCAAAAGCTCATTGTCAAACATAAAGAGCCCTCACACATTCAATCGTGTTGTCAAACCATCAATATGTTGAGCGTATGAGGGCGCATGTTTATGTATTGTCAATACTAGAAATATCGACGAGTAATATTGATGGTCCTGAAAATATCCTCAGTGTTCTCAATACTTACTGAACGTGTGAGGTCTAATATTCACTGTTTGACAATACTCTCCACTCAGGTGTTGACAGAGCTTTATGAACCAGCCACCTGGCGTTAATGAGCACTCTTATTGATGTTTTCAATTCGCCTTTGCGCATATCATACATCAGATTCAATTTTTCTTAGTATTTTAAAACAAAACAATTGTAATAAGTCTGTACAAAGGCAATCACTGTATATATCACTTTAGAACGGTCAACGGAGGATTCTCTGTAACACTGCTGGCTTTATGAATTTGAAAATATAGTACACCTATAGGTTGTTGAATTGTATAGCTATTTGGCGAAAAAGTCTTCCACTTCTAAAAATACTTCACATATCTCCAATGACTAGTTAAGAGGTGCGCAAAATCGTAAAAAAATGTTTTAATTACGTGAAAATATTCTTGTCAGACAAATATAATTGCTTCGGACAGCTTTACTAATTGTGTTTGCTGATGTTACAGAAGTATACTGCAGGATTAAATGAGCTGTGTCGCCAAAAGTCTGAAACTTACTCCTAATCTCTCGTTGACAGCGAATGATCCCTCATTAACGTTCTTTCTTCTCCATTTTATTACGTATCGATATAACAATGTTTCCTACGATGCAGGGCAGATCTTTTAGTAAAGTCATTACGATTTCATTCAGGAAATCAACAAGCGGCAAGTCGCTCTTTTTTAGCCATTTTGTGACCAATTTAGTCTTCGTTGTTTTTTGTTGTCACAGCAAATATAATTGCGACACACTTTCTTCTGAATGTTCGACATGTTAACCTCGTAAAATAGCATCGCCAAGCGACAACGTAGACAGTAATATTGATGATGTGTAGACTGCTTCAATATACTGAAGGTCTGAAACGAGCATTGTCAATGGATATGGAACGTGCGTAATTCCCTACAGAGCCACGTCCTTCCGCCCGCTAACGTGGAATTATTCACCGAGAAATCCAGCACATTTGTCTCCAGTGGAATTTATCGACCACGTCTGATTGATGTCCAGTCTCCATTATGGTCGAAATCCGTTTAACTTCGCCTTGCCCCAGAACCTCGTGACCATATTCTAACGCTCCAGCAGTGACGTCACGCCTCCTCGCTGCTTCTGCAGACGGCTCTGAAACTGCACACCACAATCCATCTCCATCCCGTCCTGAATTCAGAATTTTCATTGTCTCACTGAATAACCTAGGCCAATATCGGGATGTTTTTGTATGCCCATCCTCTTGATGGCCGTTCACTATTTTAAGAAAATGAAACTCTTACAGCCGTCCTTATGATTTAACTTACTGTGTAGCTACCAGTTTCGGTACTTCAATGCGCAATCTTCAGGCCTTAGTTAATGCTGAACGGGTTATCACGGTCCATATATATACGCTGCATCAGTGGTCAACATAACTGATTCATGCAGACTATCTGTAACTGTGATGTGAGCACTCCAACCATCTACTGGCACTTGATGGTTGGAGCTTGAATAGAAATTATCTGGTTTTTCCCCGTTTTCATCGTTTGGGTTTGGAGATGCCCATCATCCAGGATACTAGCGCCCATGTGTGTGTGTGTGTGTGTGTGTGTGTGTGTGTGTGTGTGTGTGTGTGTGTGAGAGAGAGAGAGAGAGAGAGAGAGAGAGTGAGAAGAAAAAAAAGATTACTTTTATCAACTGTTCTTTACAGAAGCACTAATGGTTACAGAATAAAATGATTTTCAAGAATATGAGAAATAGTAAGAGAAGAGTCGTTAAAACTTTAGGCTGGTTGACGGCAAAGAAGAAGGGACCAACAACTCTGATAAATGCCAAAACCTACACACACACACACACACACACACACACACACACACACACACACACTATTTCAAGATTCTGTGTTAGTGAAAAGATGAAATACGAAATGCAGTATTGAAATAATACTAGTTAAAGCTTTATACAAATGTTAGTGGTTGGCTGACAGCCGACATAAGAAGGGAAAGAACCAGCCACTCAGGTGCCGGTTAAAATCTACGCATCCAATAGTTCTTGGCTGGCAAGCTGGAATAAACGACTTGTTACCGCGTGGTTTCGAGCATGTGACACCCATGAACTGATTGTTTTTGCCGCATTCGTGAAACGTAAATGTCTTACTATGGCTGACTATACACAATAAAAACATGGTGCTTTAGGTCCTACCAACAAACTTTGAGGGCGATAGGTTGGAAGATTTTTTTATTAAGTATTCTTTGTAGCCCATTATTTATGAGTTCTGTCCCTGGGACGTACGTACATTTGAGAAAAAACAACAATTGCACTAGAATTACATTTCGTTGGAGGTATTTTCGGATGAATTTATGTCTTCAAACAGTTTGCCCTAAGTCTCGTTACTTCTGTGCTGATCACGTCAAGAAATGTAGCTTTGATTCATGTAATCAAGTCAACGTAGAGCAGCGTCTGCCATTCTCTTGATATGAACCCAGACTAGTAAAGGAAGCAAAAAACAAAAAAGCCGTCGTCATTAAATGGAGGGAACGGCGGCCACGCAACAGGTCCTGCCCGACATACCAAATGATCCCCCAAGTTGACAGTTGGCTGCGCTCGCGAACCCGCAGTGAAATCTGCTTAGCCTCCGCCGTGCTGCAACCGGAAGTTAGTGCGCAAAGTAAGTACTATATAGTCCACTAGAACCTCAAGTGTGGTAGGTACAAACATCACCCCGCCGCCGTGCGCTAGAGCACCCGTGGATTATTGCACTTAGTCTCGCAGCCTGCCGCAACACAGCCACCCTAGATGGAGGAATTCTATACCCAATAGCGCTCTAATTTTCCCGCAAATCAAACTCCAGCCGGTATAGGCATGTAGAAGGGGGTGGGGTGAGGGAACGGAGTGCACTTCTTCCTAACCAGGGCATGTTTTTTCGACGTCGATGGACACTAATGCAAGTGATGAGTCGGGTTGATCGTGCTAGCTGTCCATGTTTCGTTGCACTAATAACGGCACATGTAGCAGATGTGTTTTCATAAATTAACTAATACGATTATTTGTAGAAAATTAGCAGTAACTTCGAAGTAAAGCGTTTGCGGACGCGTAATTGTATACCACACTTCCCACACCTCGTACCCAGTAGAGGCGTTACGTACTGGTTGACGGGAGAGTCTGAACGGTACGCAGTGTAGGGCAGCGAAATGCAGCGGGCAGCAGCTCGACAGAATGCTCCGGCTGCGGGTCGACTGCGGGCGTGCCTCGCGGTCGATCGGAGACACACAGCCCTCCGCCGAAGCAGGTTACTAAGGGGGCGCGAGCACCCCTACCCCGTATAAACGGCGGCAGGTCTGGATACTGCTGCGGCAACTAGGGCCCGCCTTCTTTGGCGTCACTTCAACTATGTATGGAGAGCAGCAGACGTGTGGTTAGCGACAAACTTGCACCAGAACTGGGACCTATGAAGGAGACTTTTTCGTCGTCCATTCTCAAGCCTGAAGAGAGACAGTGGGCTGAAGAGAAAGCTCATGTTTTTTTCACCCGTATGTTTAGTTCTGTTTTGTTACCAGTTACTTTTAAATCGGGAGGAAGGTGAACTTCGAAGTTCCTGTCTTTTCGTTTTTCTTTTGCTGATTTGGTTTTGCTTTTCATTTCGGTTTCGGTTTGAGGGGAGGGGGGGGCAAATTATAACCCCAGCATTCACGTTACAGGTGAGGGGAATCCCCTGTAAAACCTTACCTGGGATCATTTCGTATACAGCAGATTTGATAGTTATTTATTAGTAAGACACGGTTCATACTGTTGTCTCTCCATTTTTGCAGTTCTACTTCGTTGTATTTTCCTCTGTTTACTTCATGCATCGGTATTTTGTAACTAGCAGGTAAAAAACTGAAATCTTGGAATGATTTTACCCTGAAGTATTACGTTGGTGCACAAGTTCGTAGCGTTTTTGTTTTGCTTATCGGTGTTCCATTTGCTATGGGTTTATTTATCGATTGCCATGTTTTATTTCACTGTTGCTATTTAACATTGTTATTTTGTCATTTGGAGAGTGAGCGGAGCTGTGGACGCTCATATTCTTTGACAGCAGCGGAGGCAGCCAGAAACATTTGCCTCTTGAATGGCAATAACGCCATTGGACACAGCACGGCAAGAAAATCGTTTTCTTGCTTTAAGGAGGATCGTTTTGACATTAGTGGCTCTCCACGTTTAGCAAGACCTTCATCAAACCTGAAGATCGTTTTACCGTATTAATCCTCAGTGATACACGTCAGTTTACTCTGAAAACTGGCAGATGTGGTGAACTGTGATTATTCCACCATCGTGCGACGTATGCGTGAATGGATTGAAAAATAGGTCGTAAGGGTACCACATGCTCTAAGCCAAAACCACAAAAACCAGCGGGGGCATCTCTGCTAGCTCGTCATCAACTGGCTCGTAGACAATACCGATCATTCCTATCTTGTATTATTACTGGTGGCGAGAAAAGGAAAAGAATTTTTGAGCCCTAACGAAGTAGCAACCATCGTACAAAGATCTGCGTGCATCCATGAAAGAATGTTATGCAACTGGTAGAACAGCGCCGTTGTGGTGTACTACAAATGCTTCCACGAGGTGTAACCATCACTGCTAACATTTATTGTCAACAACTGAGACGTCTTGCAGACGCAAACCGAGAACAACAATCAGAAAAGATTGCGCGAAGTAATGCTGCTCCACAATGGCACCCGCCCGCATTGGCTGCTACTCCAAAAACACTGTACAGCAGATGGGACGGGAAGTCATTCCGCACCCACCTGATTCACCCTATCTTGCGTCTTTATATTTTCACCTTTTCCGTTTTATATCGAACAAACTCCCAGGAACTTCGTTTCTGGATCAAAATGCGCTCTGAACGTGGCTCGACAAGTTCTTCGCCTCAAAACAACGTCATTTTTATAGTCGCAGAATCGAGAACTTACCGCAGCGCTCGCAGACTTGTAAATAGTGAAGGAGAATATATTTTTGACGATTGAAGTCTCGGAGGGCATTCTTTGACCAGGTGTTCCACGATCTGTCCACGACCTCTACGGTCGCATGGTAGATCAGCTGCGATTCCCGTTTTTTTTTGCAGTGGACCCTCCATCTGGCACAGCCAGCACCCACATGCACTGAAGTAACAGAAGTCACGAGACAGCGGTAAGCACATATGCTGAGGGCGGCAGTATCGCGTACGCAAGGTATAAAACGGAGCTTTCATCTGTACTCAACTGACTCACATGAAAAGATTTCCGGTGCGATTATGGCCTCACGACGGGAATTAACAGACACTGAACGTGGAATAATAGTCGATGCTACTGGACAAGTGGGACATTCCAATTCGTAAATAGGAAATTTGGTATTGCGAGATGCACAGTGTCAAGAGTGTGCTGATAATACCAAATTTCAGGCATTACCTTTCACCATTTACAACGCTGTGCCTGACGGCCTCCACCAAACGACGCACAGCAGCGGCGTTTGCTTAGAGTTGTCAGTGCTGACAGACAAGCAACACTGCGCGAGACAACCACAGAAATCAATGTGGGACGTACGGCGACCGTATCCGTTAGGGCAGAGCGGCGAAATTCGGCATTAATGAGCTACGGCAGCAGACGACCGGCGCGGGTGCCTTTGCTAACATCACGACATTGCCTGCTGCGTGTCTCCTGGGCTCGTGGCCGTATCGGTTGCACCCTACGTAACTGGGACACCGTGTCCTCGGCAGAGCAATCCAAATTTCACATGGTAAGAACTGATGGTAGGTTTCGATTGCGGCGCAGACCCCACAAAACGATGAACCCAAATTGTCTACAAGGTACTGTGCACGTTGGTGGTGGCTCCATTACAGTCTGGGGTGTGTGTACATGGAATGGACTGGGTCCTCTCATCGAGCTAAGCTCATCATTGGAAATGGCCGTGTTCGGCTACTTCGAGACCATTTGCAGCCACTCGTGGCTTTTATGTTCCCAAACAACGACGGAATTTTTATGGACGACAGCGCGCCATGTCACCAGGCCACAATCGTTCACAATTGGTTTGAAGAACATTCTGGAAAATTAGAGCGAATAGCATGGCCACCCGGGTCGGCCGACACGAATCCCACTGAACATTTATGGGACATAATAGAGAGGTCAGTTCGTGCACAAACTCCTGCACCGGCAACACTTTCGCAATTATGGACGGCTGTAGAGGCAGCATAGCTAAATATTTCTACCGGGGACTCCAACGACTTGTTGAGTGCATGCCACTCCGAGTTGATGCCCTAACCCGGGCGACAGGAGCTCCGACACGATATCAGCAGGTATCCCGTGACTTATCACCTCAGTGCATTCTTTTCAATTTGAAGACTTAATTTGAGGGGTTTCTGGAACCACAGTCACTCGATGTTGTACCTCAGATTTTATCATGGTGGAGTTCTGCACTTTAAGCCCTTAGTTGGAAGGGGGGCGCGTGGGATGCCGCCTGGGACTTCATGGTCCTTTGGAAGGTTTGAGTGTTGCAAGTTTTCCGATTCTGGCGCTCTTACTTTCTGGCATCACAGCTCTCTTGCGGTCATGTGAGGCAACAGCACGATACGAATGAAAGTAGCGACACTTTTCGAAGGAAATCAATGTATAATCTTCGGATCCCTGTGTCCATAGCATTCATATCAAAGTATGAATGCAGTACTTCACGACGGTGGTCTGTATGTGTCAGGCGACCAATCAATAGTCCTACCAATTTTCCTGGGCATCGGACAGGGGCGCACAGATAAAGACCCTGTGATTTAGTATGCAAAGTGACACCAGCAGCATATTCATTTGGCGACAGGCTGAAAGGCTTTATTAAACTTCGCACACCCGAGAAGTCGAAGTCTTCGAACACGCCAATTCCGGGTTCTTGCTAGATGACCAGCCTTGGAAGTGTTCTTATAAGGTTCCCCACGGCAGCTTGTGCTCTACTCATAAATTACGGAAGTCTAAACTGAGCCGATATAGTCATGTACTTAATATGTCTCCCCACTAATTTAACACGGTACTACATCACTTCCATAAGCAGTGCCACTCTCTCTCTTGTGCAACGTTTTTTCCACTTCTGCTGCAGTTTGGAAAGTAAACCAACGGTTACTTACTTTACTATTCTGTTCACAATCATCTCACTTCGTACCGTTTTTTTAGCAGCCGGTATTGCACGAATCCGAAATTGCTGATTTCTGGTTTATCAACGGTCCACGTCTTACATTAGCGGGCTCCAAATGTTTTACGAACTTTTCTGGTGCTGCGTTTTCTTTACTTTTTACCTGTTGTTCTACAATACGACCTCTATGTTGCAATCTGTTCTTTCTGGGCTTACAACTGACTGAAAACGTAAAACACGTTTATGCTACCTATATCTGAGCAATACTGTCCAACTCTTGTCGTTCGAGAGTTGCGATTCATCTATCTTCATTTACGTTAACAGCGTGGGAACTTTTTATGTCCGTTATGCATTACATCAGCAGTAGTGGAGTACAGGAAGATGAGAAAGTTCCAAAGTGACGAATAAGGAATAAATAATTACTTTGTCGAATCAATTGTGCAAACAACGTACCTGACAAACTCTGAAATCAAGCGACACACGCCCATGTCCACTGGAAGAGAAAGTGGTTTTGCGACGGGGAACGGGTGGGACGAGGGGATTCGGAACTATTCCGGAATTTATCAGCCTCTCACATGTACGCTCGATAGTTTGTCGGCAAATTGGGAGCACTGCCAGCATTATATACCAGGCGCAACGTATACAGACTATCTTCGTTAAGACTGGGCCGTAGCTTCGCCGTCAGTCTGTTCGCACCCAACGCCTTGCGCTAGCTCCTCACGCAACTGCGCATGCGCTAATTCCTTCGCGTCTTAGCTTGCTGCAGCGAACAAGTGGTTGGTTTAGTGGTAGAAGACGTCTCTCTGAGGATGCAGCAAATGTCGGAATCTCTACTAAAACACTAAATATAGTATGCAAACGGAGAGCTGTAGTTTGCTTTGTAAGAATTAGCATGGGATATTACAAAATTACACTTTCCATTCTGCCATGGACTCTGAACTGCCGTAGCCTTCCTGGCGCACTTTCTTTGTGGTACACTTGCCACTGAATATGAAGTGCTTCAGGAGTGCATGGCAACATGCAGAATATTGTCGAACACACACGTATCTTGAAGACATCGCAAAACTCTGCGAACGTTCCTTCAGAAAATGTGCCATAGGAAATATTAATTAAATCATTAATATAGGCATTTAAATGATTTGCTGTACACACACACACACACACACACACACACACACACACACACACACACTGCGTATGACGATGGAGCTTGGCAAAGAGTTGGCTGCGCTTAAGGAAGCAGGACTAGGGTTCAACGTCCCGTCGACAGCCAGGTGATTACAGACGGAGCACAGGGCAGAATGCTTCAAGGATGGGGAAGTAAGTCGACCGTGCCTTTCAAAGGAACCATCCCGCCATCCGCCTGAAGCAATTTAGGAAAATTACAGAAAACCTATATCTGGATTTCCGGACGCTGACTTGAAATGTCGTCCTCCCGAATGCGAGATAAGTGGCTAACCACTGCGCCACCTCGATTGCTGGTGGTGCTTACACCGTGTTACAGGATTCCAAGCGTCTGGGCTAACTTTTAACTTAGATCTCCTAAAGGATCCCTTCACGATCAATATCAATTATTTACAATCTATATGTTACTGCAGTAGTCTTTTCAGGAGCGTTGGAATGCCGCTATAAAGTATACCATGCCATTTAAAACACTGAGATGATCATAGGTGCTTGAGTATCACGGTTAACAGAAGAGTTAACTGAGCAAGCAACGAAATTACGCGGCCTCTGCGTACTATTTGCGGAAAACGTCGTTTTGGTATATTGTACGTTCCAAGAAATAAAACGCGTGTGTTATCAACCACGCGAGTTTAGGGAAACGCCCTAAACCATCCAGCGTGGCACAACCTACCACCCAGCAGGCTGGGCTCCAAGAACTTTTAACACGGTCGTACGCATTTGGTTGGGATCCTCTGAGGAGAAGCACTTCTGGGCAAGGACAGTGAGATAGGTGCAGTCGACTAGGGGTGGCAGCGGCTGAATCGTGTGGTTTTCCTCTACGGATATTCAGCCGTTACCCAAGATATGTCAGACCGAGCGAGGTGGCGCAGTGGTTAGACACTGGACTCGCATTCGGGAGGACGACGGTTCAATCCCGCGTCCGGCCATCCTGATTTAGGTTTTCCGTGATTTCCCTAAATCACTCCAGGCAAATGCCGGGATGGTTCCTCTGAAAGGGCACGGCCGACTTCCTTCCACATCCTTTCCTAATCCGATGAGACCGATGACCACGCTGTCTGGTCTCCTTCCCCAAAACCAACCAACCAACCAACCAAGATATGTCAGACTTGCATTATTGGTCCATTGCGATTTGGTAAGGAACTATCGTTCTAGTTTTTCCACCCCGTATGTGAGTCGGGACAAGAACAGCCCGCTAAGCTGCGCAATATCAACGCACGTATAGACTGGCTGTCTGCATTTCCGCACTGGCTCGCACGCAGTCCACCGGCCGGGCCTCAGTCACCGTGGGCCACGCCCCGCTATGGCGAGGCCCCGCGTACCGCGGGCTGCTTTGCTCGCTCACACACCAGCAGCAGAGGGGAAAGCGCAGAGCAGGCTGCGTGACCGAGCGCGGCCTCTGGCCCCGTTCCTCGAGACTCGCTGAATCATCTGCCGCCAACACGTCGCTCTTATTGTGTCCCATGCCTCTCAGCGGTGTATAACAAGCCGAGTCCGTAGGTTAAATGTGTCACGGGATAACTCCCGCGGTTCTAGAGGGAGCCGCAGGGGACAAAGAATGTAAGGGTAGGCATAGTTATACAGGGCTCTCTAAAATTCCCGTCACAAAGTTCTAGAACTTGTAGAGGGGGCAGACAATACGATATTTGGAATAGTAAAACATGTCCGAAAACTTAGAGTTTCCGTGCTATAGCCGCTCGAAAACATGTTTGCTACGTAGGTAAAGGGTAATCGCGGTGAAGGTGGGGTGCGGGGTGGGGGCGGAGGTGTTACGTCTGCTTGGCTGATATCCTTTGACGTCTGTCCTACCCCTCTGATCTGGCACGAGCCTCGTTCACGTGTGCGAGCAAAATGCACGAGTTCACGTTTGCAGAATACACTGACATGATCCTTCCGTACAGCGAAGCTCACGCTAATGGAAGAGCTCCTCCTAGCCTCTGTTATCCACAACGTACGAGTCCATCGCATACCTCCTTCACAATAGAGAAGTGTTTCACACTAGCGAAGATGAACACGTGTTCATAGCGCCTCAGGTATGCATTTTAGCGCTTATTGTTCACTGCACACTTTTTCTTGTCTTGGTCCATACTACCACCCCTAAAAGTCGCCTACACTACAGTCATAGCAACACCAGTACCGGTACCCGTATTCCAGTGCCATAGGTACCAGAACACACATTTACAGGCCCTGGCGCCCAAAAACTCTGACACGTTGTAGCGTCGCTGGATGACGTATGCGGACGTGGATTCCTACGTAAAACTTTATCTACTAAGTTCCCTCTACAGCCTCTAGGCGTGTGTAGCATGAACTGTCAGACACGCTGTAGATATTCTGCTGCTCTTAGTTTCACGACAAAGTGATTATGCAGTCTGGACTCTTACATCACTGAACTTCACTGGGAAAGTACCTTATTTTACGAACCTGATTTCTCTTATGCAAGTATAGATCCAGTTAAGAGAGAGTACACGGAATTATTTTACAACATTCATTTATCCATGTGTTCCTTACTGTATACAGTACTGGGCACCGACAGAAAGGACACTGACTAAAACACGGACTGCAGAAATGAAGTCCTTGACTACGAGAGGCTACTTGGGAACGGATCATATAAAAATCTGTGTGTTAAGAACAAAGCGGAAACAACTGTGTAATAATGTGCGTGCTCCTAAATAGGCGACATTCAAACCACGATTGGACTAAATAGGGTTCCTTAAATGAGGGTTAAATTACAAACCAAACAAAGGTCGTCGACTACACTAGTTATTCCAAACATTCTTGAAAGTTATCCAGTTTGGCAACATCCTCACCATATTTGTGCGTGACGTCTCATACGTGATATTTTAATACATAACTTTTTCTTAGATAAAACCCATGCTTACTGTTTCATCTTGCGCCAGCCATAATTTGTTTGTCCCAAGTGATGGCGGTCTCGAGTTACAGTGCAGCTCAGCGGACATTCGTGGAGCAGCAAAAAAATGCATGCCGCGACTGTCAGTTAAGAGCGTTTATTGACATGATGTATCCTACTTGTCTATTCGCCTCACCCAAATTTGATTCAATCAAATGACTAGAAATTATCAGAACAAGCTGCAGGTTAAATGCTTGTCTAATACGCTCTGTAGCGAACATATTATAACCATACACCTTTAATTTCTCACGCAGATGTAGATATCTCCCTTTTATACAAGTTATTTTCAAGGGCAGAAGAAATCAGGGCATACACGCGTTTTCACATCGCACCAGATAGCTCAAATGGGAATCCCTGGAGCGAAGATTATCTTTTCGAGGAACACTCTAACGACATTTGAAGCCGACCGCAGAAGGCTGTACTGCCATCAACACACATTTTGCACAAGGGCCACGCTACTAAAACACGATCACAACAGCTGTGTTACTGCCAGCCTGCATAAAAAAAGTGGTCTTGGTTCTACAGGCACACACATGAGTTGCTGATAGCGTCACGCTTTCTGGTGGAAATTCTGTCCGAAGTTTGTAGTTAATGATTACAGCTACTGGTGAGTCATATTCGTGCCAATCTCATCTCTCTAAACGAGCCACCTTTTTCGAACCTAACTGCTAAGGATCCCATACAGCAAAACTCCAACATGCCTTTAGTCAGTCCCTCTGCATCTTGTAACTGTTCCTCAGCCCCTGCCTCTGCCTCCACCTTCCCTGCAGTTTTGTCCATGTGACCGTTCCAATTTAATTTGGAACTGAATGGAAGACAGCGAGCGCTATACCTGAGACCTTCTGCATCCCGTAGGTAAACAGGATGAGCTAAGTTAGTGCAACAGGACCTTGTTTTGATCAATTGGTGGAAATGGGAACATATTGTCATAGCTGCGTGAACCTGTGCAACATGAAGTAGTAGAAAAGACAGCAGGAGCAGTTACAGTGGTGTCTATTATTGGGAAAATTAGCAATACTCCACATTATACAGGACTGGGAGGATGATGAGAATTTTGCTACTCCATTGCAGTGCATCTTCGAATTACATACAGGTACTGCAGTCTGAAGATCTGTGTCTCTCAGAGTGCATTCATGCCTGTCATCCAAACATTCTCTCTACCATCTCTATCACTATCTCTACCCTTGTTAGTGTCTACCACCCAAAGGTGAGAAACTGAACTACACAAACTCTGCGAACATCACCCGGTACAAAAGTCAATAATATACTACCATGTCCTTGCCTTCCGATATATCGAGAAAAAAAATACTGTGAGCACGCTGGCATAGAGCATATGTGGCGATCCTGTTAAATATACAGCTATTGATCTATTAGAGCAGAAGGCCTACGATCAGTCGCTTCCAAAGACCAGTCTAAAGTTTCGTCACCTGTACTGTAGGAGGACCCTATTCCAGAGGCTATCAACCAGAAAAGAGGGCCCCAATGTTTTTGTTTGATACGTTTGTTTCCTTCTACTGTAACATATCGAAGCAGTTTATGACTACAGTTTCCAACAGCGCCATCATTTTGTTTTTCTCCATGTCTGGTCTACCTCAGGTGCTGAACTGTCATTAAGACATCTCTCAGAAAACTGGGCATCGCAAGGAGTAAGCTATGCCGCTACTCCAACAACACGCAGTACGATTGAAGTAAACGACAGAGGCAGTGTTTCTTATTAACAAAACTGCAGAACACATCACAACACACGGAAAGTGGAAAAGTTTGCAGCATTGTGGAGTGTTTTCAAATAGCTGCTCAAAGGTGATTGACTATCTCTACATTTAAACTCATCTTTCACAGTGACGGGGTAGCAGATGTTTAGGTGTTGCACTTCGATTGATCCCTCATATTGCAGTCACATACATAGTCACTGTTTCGGTGCTGGCTATCCCCTCAAGGTGTTTCTCCCATCAAGATTATTAACAAGCCTAGCAGGGTTTACAAATGGCGTCGCAATGTGTTCACGTAAGGATCGCGGTTCGGCACTACACCAGATGATTGTGGGCACGTAGGTGGACGAACTGGGGGAGGTCCCATTCTTCCAATGTTTTGGAGAGGCAAAGTGGTGTTACTCCTGATGTCACGGTGTGGGAAGCCATCAGGTATGACTTCAGGTCACGACTGGTACTGACTGAGGAGACTCTGATGGCACAACACTGACACCCCCTGTCCTCACTCGTTACTCCTCAGCCGACAATATTGTGGTGCCATTTCCAACAGGATAATGCTCGTTCACATATGGCTCATGTCTGTATGAACTGTCTGCACGACTTTGACGTACTCCGGTGGCCAGCAAGGGCCCCATACCTCTCCCCGATAGAACTTGAGTGGGACCAATTCAGACGTGAAATCCGTCCCAGTGTCAGTACGCATCGAGTGCAGGGCCAGTTCAACAGTAGGTGGCCAGCTTGCCTCAGGAGAGGCTACAGTGACTTTATGACACCCTCACCAACAGGATCAGTGCATACATCTAGGCCAGACAGCGCACAACGTCATACTGGTAAGTGGGCTCATACTGCTAAGTTCTTTATAAATTTGTCAACACTTTGCAATCACTGAAAACTGTCACGAGTGTACTGGGAGAATCTAATAGTATAGCAAATGTGAGGTCACCAGTAGCTCTGTTTCAACCACGAAAGTGACTGAAGTCAGTACGGTAACCTTATTTCTATAATTATACTCGACAGTAGTGGTATATCACCATGCAAATTCAAACCTTACTTTGCCCAGACTGAATCAGTTTCCCAGGTTTCACTATATCTCCTCCACGGCGTTCAAGCATGAATACAGAAGGCCGGGCGGGGAACTGAACCGTCGTCCTCCCTGATGAGAAGCCTACGTTTTTACCATGCGCGACCTCACCTCACTCTGTTACAATCGTAAAGATTGTTTGCTGGGCGGTAAGGCAGCACCGAACGACGCTCCGACGCGGAAGGAAACGCACGCATCCTTCCGTGTGAATTAGATCGAAGGGAGCGTGGTGGATGAGTGTGACACTGAACTACTTTAGCATCAGCGGTGTTCATATCCTCCTCTGGCTGTACAGGTTAATATTTCCAGTGAGGCGAAGGTGGTGTGCTACCTTCAACGAGGTAACAGCCGATTCCTGACACCATCCCTCCCCACGCCCCATTCTCGATACTTGTTCTAATGGACAATCTCCAATAACCGCTACCTCAAGGGGACCTCGCGTTTTCCTCAGTCGATCGACGTTACTTATAATTCCTAATGTAGGAGGACATAACATTTAACAGAAAATGTCAGAACTGTTGATCGTGGAAAATTTAATTCCCAGTCGTGTAAGCCACTGGTCCGGCGTATCTGGGTACAGTTGAACACAAAGGCGATTCCCTGGCACACGCCCCGAGTGTGAAGCGCGTGCCGACCGGCTCGGGAACGTGGGGGTGTCGGCGAAAATCGCGATGCATCCGCCAGACCGACTCAAATAATGCGAGGGGCCCACCCCGCGCAGCGATCAATGCGCCACTGACGAGCAGCCCCGCTTTGGCTGTGCCCGCCACTCGTAAACAGTCGTCAGCGACTGTACGCACGGTTATGGTGTGGCTGCCAAGCAAGTGGATTTCCCACCCACAAATCGCTGTATACTAGGACCCCCAAGTACACCTGTATCACAGTCTGGGTGTGATTTTTGCACTGTTCCCGAGTGTATTAGAAAGTTTATTAACGAGCAATTATCCTCAACAATAACAATTTATACTACAGATAACTTACGCAGTGGCTATTTATTCCGCTAACAATGTTGATACAGCAAGAAAGAGCAAGCGCTTCCTGAGCGTCGCTTACACACAACTCACTGACGGCGGCACTCGCAGCAATGTGGCCAACTTTGATTATTTTGAAACTTCCTGGCAGATTAAAACTGTGTGCCGGACCGAGACTCGAACTCAGGACCTTCTCTGCCACTTGAGTACTTGCCCGCGAAAGGCAAAGGACCCGAGTTCGAGTCTCGGTCCGGCACGCAGTTTTAATCTGCCAGCAAGTTTCATATCAGTGCACACTCCGCTGCAGAGTGAAAAATCTTATTCTTTGTTTATTTTCTTTTCCGGAAGCAAAGGGAGAGAACGAGGGAAATGAACCATTGCTGAATGAAAGCGTTCAGACAGCGCAGGCTCTCCAGTTTGTCACGGCTCGTGGATTCTAAGCAGAAAATTGGCTGCCGCTGTTGTGACAACAGGGAAATTTACACTTGGTCACGAGACGCACAAAGTTACATTACAGCGGAAGACTCCATTATGCTCATGCCATCTCATTTCCACTGTTGGAATAAATCGCTACAATGGCGTTTATGTAACGAGTCGCAAAAGAAAGAAAAAACTCCAAGCACTAAAAGTACGATACAAATTTGTATTACTAAAGGGGTAAAACTTAACTAGTCACAATTGAAGACTGTTTACCTATCTAACGGCTTTCAAGGGCAACACAAAAATTGATTTTTACTGTATCGCATAATTTTTTAACGAATCTAGAAACATTAAAACGCTCTATCACAATTACTTGTTAAGGGGTATAATCTTGAATTAGAGATTTAAAAACGTATATCGGATATTAGGTTGGAAAATGTATACCTTTTCAAGCAGTGTAAGTCACGGCGTGCGAATTACCCAACGTTATACACACCCAGTGTTTCACAAAAGGAGCACTTGCCGACTTCCAACATGTTTTATACACGGCAGCCCGATTCTTGAAGGAAATTGAGGGGGGGGGGGGGGGGAGACAGACTGATAAGCTATAAAACACTTGTTTGTTAGGCTCAATCTTTTCTAGAACATATTGTCATGGCATAACAAAGATCATTCGCAAAAATGACTTAGGAGGTTCTCGATTAGTGTGTGATCGTTTCTTGGCCTTAGTGACGAACGTCTTAAGAATGTCATATCGTGCGACTATTTAGAAGCAATACGAAGCCGCCAGAGGTGAAATGGGGGCGCAGAAACAGGCGATTTTTATTTGTCGAAAGGGTTCTGGGAAAACGCAACGCACCTACAAAGAAAAGTTGCATGCTAGGCCTTAGAGCGACGTATTCTACAGTAGACCTATTCTTCCGTTTTTTTTTTTTCAGTCCGTATCAAGTAGGCATCGGCAAATAAATGGAACGAATTCAAAGACGCACTGCCCGGATCGTAACAGACCCGTATAGGCCATATGAAAGTGTAGCGGAAGTAGTACAGGAAGTTAAATGGCAGTCTTTAAAAGAAGGGCGACTCTGTGCTGGGAAAAACTCTACTGGGATAAATTTAAAGTACCTGTATTCGAAGAAGATACTGCAGATCTTTATTGTGCCCCCACTGAACAAGTAGAGAAGGGGTCATGAGAATAAGACAAGAGATTAGGACGCGTAAGGTAGTCACTAACATGAAGGTTGATTCTAACACCACAGCACTTTCACTAGCCGTGGTCCTACTGGAGAAATGATACGCCCGCTGCCTTCCTCCCACCTTTAAACTAACTCAGCCAGCTATTGGCGGACCTATACTTTAACATCGATTCCGAACTACAGCGCAACTTGGCACTTTTCTTTTACATTGACAAATCACTGCTAGAAGAAAGACATTTACCACTTTTTTTCAGTGCTCATTTTCATCTAGTTACATAACGCTGTATGTCTATCATATGACCTGCCACTAAAAATAAACAATTTTTTATAAAAAATGAATTTCAATGTGTGTTAGCATTTCCATTCGTTGACGTGCGTAATTTAAATGAAACTTAAGTTACTTCTAGTGACTTTACAGTTAATAAACATCTTTGTAACACGCGTTTTTAAATCGAGCCTCCTGCCACCCCTTCAGCCCTTTCTTGTGCTCGCCAGCATGTGCCTTTTCGGTGTGGTTTCAGAAGTCAAACAAATTTTTCCGTTTTCCAGCAAAATCAATACGATTCTGGTTCGATTACTGCGTGCGGAAATTTCAATAAAAATCTACTCACTTCTTCATAAAAGTGTAATTGACTCTTCAGCTAAATAAAAGTAACAAACCGTTGTTCATAAATAACTACTCTTTTCACTTGTGTTGGTTTCGAGGAGAAAATAAAGTAAGTACAAGACCGTGGTGCAAGCTCGCAAGCTGACTATCGGCCCAAGGACAGCACTTCTATGAGAATGCAGGCTTTCTTGGCGAATCTCTCTGATAAAATCTTCTCGGGTTGACAGACGAGTCAATGCGTCGTTCGCCGGCAACGTTTCAGCAAATGTCTTACTTGCCATCTTCAGGCGAAGTGTCGGGTTCACGTCTCCTCCGGGTCTTCATTAAGAGACGTGAACCCGACACTTCGCCTGAAGATGGCAAGTAAGAAACTTGCTGAAACGTTGCCGGAGTACGACGCATTGAGTCGGCTGTCAACCCGAGAAGATTTTAACAGCACTTCTACTCGCCGCGTCACTAGCAGGTTACCCCAGTGGACGTGCGCCGTCCTGGAGAGACTGGAACGAGGAAAAATCTCCGCCCTCATCCGGGGTTGAAGCCGGTACTCCAACGGCGCAGTCCAGTCCTCTACCCGCTAGATCACCAGGGCCAACATACACCACAAACGATGCAGTATACGTCAATGTCGTTATCGTTTAGAACAACACAATAACTTTGAGATCATCGAAACAACCTTGACATCTGACTGAGATATTAATTACGTACTTTTGTAAATGGAGATTACAGCCAAATCCTACAAAACCTAAATTACATGTTTCCATGTCAATAATAAATCAGCAAGCAAACAACTTTACGTTCGTCTCGAGGGAAATCGGCTTCGTTCTAACGAGCATCCGAAGGTACCTTGGAGTCAGTTTGGACAGAGCGCTCACTTATGAACGACATCTGGAAAATACTGCAGCCAAACTAAAGACGAGGAATAACATTCTCCAGAAGCTGTGCGCCTCTACTTGGGGCTCCTCGGCTGACACGGTACACACGTCGGCAATCAAGACTGGTCTACTCGGCCGCGGAGCACTGTGCTCCGTTCTGGATGAACAGAATTCAAAAATTAAAAAAAAAATAAATCGACGTGCAGCTGAATAGCACGATGCTAATTGTTAGCGGAACCATGAGATCAACCCCAACACATTGATTGGCTGCCAATTCTGAGCCACATACCACCTGCGGACCTACGTCGAAAGAATGCTCTTCTCCGGGAATATAGGAAGATACTCGACAACGTCCAGTCCCCTATACACTGCGACATGCCTGCCCTGGAAATAAACAGGCTTCGGTCTAGACATCCAACAATGATAACAGCCAAGGAATTGCAATGTATAAACTTTAATGCAATAAAGACCTGGAGGGAACAATGGCGAGCGGCGTGCCCTGAGCATTGTCAAGCCCTCTCCTGCAATCACTTAGAGACCGACCTGGTATGAACTACCGCGTAAAATATGGCCATCCCTTAACAGAATACGCACAAATCATGGACGATGTGCAGATACTCTTTACAAATGGGCAACTGTTACTGCGGAACCGACTGACAGACCATCCGCCACACCGCCCAAGAGTGCGACAGAAGAGCATACAGTGGCCAGTTCAGTGCAGTCGTTTTCTGATGGCAACAGACGCCGCAAAAGACTATATATATATATATATATATAATCTTGATGTCCGTATTTAATTGTATTGTCCATTATCCGTATGTTTTATACTTCTTATATAGCACATTTTACTGTGTTTTTATGTATATCTTTGTTTAAACATTGGTAAGAAGCGTAAAATGATGTGCACTGTCATATGATAAGTAAATAAAATAGCAGCATAATTTATGCCCTGCATCAGTTTTATTACGATATTGAACTATTCCATGCGAGCGCAATATTTTTATCATATTCCCAAAATCTCCCTCATGATCACCTTCATGGGATTCAAATCGATTATGAGATTTGTGTTCCTCAACAGAGCCCTCGACATTGAGGACAACCACATTTAAAGGTTTAGTAAACTGTGGTATCTAAAAAAAACTGGGGTCATTTCCTCCTGTGATGTGCAACTACCATTGATTTTTCTCTGTTTACCGCAATGACTCGGGATTGATTCCATGAATGTTGTCATTTCCAGTATCAATCAACAATGGAAGTTATCTGTTGGTTGTAGATGCCCCATTTTCCTCTTCGGCCTCCATTTCAGTGGCTCAGTTCAGTTCACTATACTTACGGTTTTATCGTTATTTCTTCCTTCATATTTTCTTCTTGCAGAGCGCCCGCTAGTTGCCGGGCCTTCTACAATATTAGCTCTTTAACTTAGGCTGAGGTAGGGTTTTCTTCCTTTTTTTTATTCTCACTGGTGTTAGGAATTCTCAGGATGTCTCTTTTTGTTCTGATATTCCGTGAGTTTGTTCTTGTCCTTCAGCTTGATTTGACGTGATTTGTGTGTCATTTTGGGAGCCCCCCCCCCCTTTAGCTGTAGGATGAGCTATCCGTTTCTTATTCTTACGGGTACTGCAACACGATCTTGTTACGTACTGCTGCCTGTGTCTAAGTCATCCGTGTCATCCGGTACGGATTTCCGTAGGAGAGTAGTGCACAGTTTTCAGTAGGTCCTATTTTCCTCTGGTTGGACTCTGTACGTTCAGAAGTCACGTGCAATTCTGAGTTTTCAGTCACTGAGGCATCCTCGCTTCCCGTTTCCGGGATACTGTTTGTCGCCAGAGGCGCACACGTCAGCGGCGTGTTGACATCGCCGTCTGCGCCCCTGCCTGACCAGTAGCTTCACAAACAGAAATTTCTCGCGTCCATGTTCACTTAAAACATGACTTATGGAATTATGTGAGATTTCAAACGGGGCTCTAATACTGTTACGGTGGGCAATCCCAGCAAGAATGTGTTATCTGAACGCCACGCATACTTCCATCAAGCAAGTGTAATTTTCGTAGTGCCTTCTGCCTCTTCAGTTACATGACTAACAATTCTGGAATCGTTAAGGTACACATAAACAAGAGTAGCGACTGCGGAAAAAGCACACCAATAACACCGTGCAAGGAAATACTTCCATTCTCAATTACAGAATTGTTAAACTCAAATGCACTAGGCGTAACACAGTCACGATCGAAACTAAACTTAGAAGTATATCTTCTTGACGTTAACACCATCTTCAAACAATATACATCAACAAAAACAACTGCACAATAGCCAAATACTGAACGAAGAATAAAGCAAACTTCGTCTTTCTTTCTTCAGTACATTGCTCAGCGTCAACACGCCCGCTCGTGACTATGCCCCATCCACGGACATGTAGATTCACTTTTCCCTTGCGCAGTACGCGAATGGAAAATGAAAGAAAATCGATAATCTTGAGAAGGGCATTACGAGCATCTGTTGTAAGTGTGTGTTGTTGAACTCCAACCACCTAAATTGCAAGCTTTCATTAGTAACTCATATACGAAGGATTTTTGGACATACGTCTATATGAACTTTATTTCTTGTTATGGGATTAGGAACCAGTCACCAAAGTTTGTAAAAGTATTTTTGAAACACCCTGTTAATGGCCGTCTCTTACGCTGTGACAAGTGTCGTCAAACTAACTCCAGGGATGTTTACTACAGACGAGTTTTTGCATCCTGCTGGGAGGCTGCGATAGCAGAGCCCCTGCGTAGTCTCACAAAAAATGGCAACTAAAGAGCCGAATAAGGCCCTTCTTGGCAATAGGGTGCGACATTATGAAACACGACATACAACTTTGCAGCTACAAACTGGTAAAAAAGTCTGATTTGTAGCTGTTTTCAGGCTTTCAAAATGACGAGGCCTAACATCCAAAAGGGTCTCATTCGAATCAACATTGTCCGTGGAAGTTTAAGTTCTTACGGCACGTAGAAATGTTGGTAACAGTTTAAGACAGACAATCGCCGCTAGTGTATATCTACATCAATACTACGCAAGCCACTTGACGGCGTGTGGCGGAGTTTACTTTGTAAATTAATAATGCTTCGAATAAACATAAAATATAAATATACATTATTCGCGAAAAAGGGATAATAATTTTATCTGAATTCGTTATTCGAAAAATTTTGCCCACCTCTGGTGGTGGGAGATGTGCGCCACACACGTGCTACCCGTGTGCAAATGAGTGCGAACGCGTGTTATCTGCGTGGCCGCAGACAAATGAGTTAACGCATCGGTCATTTTCGCCAAATCCCGCCAACGTAATTTTATTTAGATATTTTGGCTTAAATAAGCTTATGCGGCAAACAGGAAGCATTTTCGGAACCGTTTGCGGCATGTTAATGTAGAAATCCCTCGGCCCTTGCAGTTCTTCGGCTCAGGTACTATTCGCTGGAAGAGTAACGCGCCCACTTCTGCAAGCGCGGCGGCAACGTAATTAGTAAAACTTTACAGCGCTTTCACTGGACGTGTTAACAAACCCGCCACTGACAACGAGGCCGCCCTCTGTCGGCAAGAACGCGCTGTCCGCGAACTCCGTTCAAAGACTCTCTCTCTCTCTCTCTCTCTCTCTCTCTCTCTCTCTCTCTCTCTCCCCCCTCCTCCTCCTCCTCCCCCCCCCAAACCATACCCCCACCACACGGCACGCAGGCCGCCATTGATTGGCCCGGCCGGCCGGCGCGGGCCGTTCGCTGCTTTTAAACAAACGACGCGCGCTCGGCCGCAGAGCGCGAGTGGCCGCGCACGCGCCGATGCAACCGCCTGACGGCGGGGCGGGCGGGTGCAGCGCGCGAGAACGGCGGTTCCAGGCACTCGTAAACAAAGAGCGCGCGTGGAACTTGAACGGCTGCCAGGTGCCCTGCGCTCAGCTGAACGGCGAATGGCCCGTATGGCCGATCTTCTCAGCATCAGCTCCACGTAGCGTTTAGCGAGAGGTCGCAGGGCCCACCATGTCCCAGTTAGCTTATGTCAACCATCGTGAAACTTTGCATGTTCGCGGCACAATGTTGCGATACAATATAGGCGAAAACTTTATGCGCCTGGGCAAAGTCTTCCGTCTGGTTAAGAAAGGAGGACGGAAAACAAGAAATATTTCGTTGCGCGCTGGAAGTTTCTGACCTTGACGAAGCTCTGAACGTGTGTCCTTGAAGTATCAACAGAGAGAATTGCTCAGCACACAACAGGGGATGCTTAGCGGACGTAACTTCGGGAGCCTTCGAGCAAAACCTACCGAAGAGCAGGCACTGTATTATCGTGTCTACAGTTAACATACAACGAATTCGCTTTCTGTAGTTGTTCTCTAATACTGCTCAGGTGTGCATGTCACCTATCATCTCTAACAGAAACTGAGTAACTGGAAAGATGAGTTGCTTTCGTTTATTGCCTGAACATTAAGGTGCTGTGCCAACAGCGAATTTTCTATACAGGCCATTTCTGAAGAAATATGTCCTCTCTATTACACGTGCCCTGCTTCATTTCTAGGAAAAGCCAACGAATGTGTCGACAGCTGCGGGAACTTTCGTATACGGCTACGGCTAAGATGATTATTTTGTTAAGCTCGACGTGAAACAGTTTAAAATTTTTCACGATAAAGGATGACAGCCAAAACAGTTACAGGATAAAATTTATTAAAATTCTTAATAATAAAAAAAATTATCCTGCAACTGTTTTGGCTGTCATCCTTTATCGTGAAGAATTTCAACAGTTGCTGTTGCAGCCATGTTTAAAATCTTGAAAGTTTTAAATTTTGTCACACCCTCAACAATTAAGGCAATTTCTTTTTCAGAAATTCTTCCAGTATGCGTATCAAAAGCAACAGTGTACGAGGAAGATGAATTACAGTTCTACTTACATCCATCATCTCGGCTGTACTATACGCGTCCGCCTAGTTCTTACAAATGACAATCCGTAATTATTCGCTTCAACAGAGAGAGGAGATATATGCAGGTGTGCAACTGCACATAGTATGAAAACAAACACTCCACAGCAAATACTTTACAGAAGCATAAGGAGCGGCAATTTTGTAAGGTCAAGGGAATCGCACCAACAGAGGCAAACAAGAAACACACACACACACACACACACACACACACACACACACACACAGACACACAGACACACAGACAGAGAGAGAGCGCCTTTCCGCCATAGTCAGCGTTGCATAACTCGCTTAACCGGGCGTAAATCTTTTGACACGAGAGATACGCATATCTGACGTCCGCCGTGACGTATTCTGCATCCTTCAATGAAGTTAATCTTCCGTCCCACTCTCGCAGTGACATCTGCGGTACTAGTATGCAGACTTCGCTTCACCTGGGAACAGAGAGTCCTCTGGACATCCAATCACAAGGGGGACGGGAAATCTTGCGAGTGTCTGGTACTACTTTCAGTCCTGACAGCTGACCCCTGTAAACATTTCCAAGATTATTTTGGTTCTCCCGCTGTTAACGCGTTAACGGTAAAACCTATTCGGCCAGTAAAATCACATTTAAAAGGCAGCGAGGCAGATTAGACACTCAAGTCCGTTTTAGACGACCGACTTTCTGATCTAAATCGACGACTACTCCTGCGTGAGCGTCTCGTGCTTGCGTGTAAATGGGCCGCCGACAGCTTCGTGAGTGGGGGAGAGACGTCAATGATCAGCTGACTGTGACGAATGTGGTGGAGTCTCTTAGAATCAGACTTAGAACCTTCAGTACGCCGCAGACCGCGCATGCGCAGAAATGGGCCGCCGTCTGCTACCGTCGGAAGTTAACCAATTCTCGCGGAGATCACTCTTACTATAGTAATGGATTTTTTGTGTGGTCTTAATATTTATTTTGTTGTTTGCTTATTTTCGTGACACACTGGGAAGGTTGCAACAGGGCCAAGTATTTTCCAACTAGTATTCTCCCACCAATGTGCTATTTACGTATTTCAATGGTTGGGCAAAGAAATGCCTACACTATAGTTATATAAGAACGTAAATAGATAAACACTTTTTAATGAAAGTTATTTAAACAGTGAAAAACAGCACATCTATTTAACTAGAAAAGGAATTTTCGATGTTATTTGGCCCTTAGAAAGCAAGATACAAAGGATCAACTAAAGAAGTTCTGCTCACTGATATCTAAATATTGTCTGATGAGTTTGTAAGTACTTTATACACTTTCTCTAGGAAATAAATGTAGCCGTTTTCAAATGTTTGGACGAGACTTTTTCTATTCCCTTAATTCTCAGGATCGTGAAGATTCTACCATACTGCCTCATTTAAGAATACACACAATGAATTCCGCTTTGGTCTTTAACAAACTATTTTGTTTGTTCCCACATTCTGTTACTGTATTTAGATTTTTTCGTAAAGAGAATGGTGCCGCTTCACTTCCACCGTTCAGACGCAGCAGATTGTCCCCACCACACGCAATTCTGGCGACGACGTGGAAATGGAGAAAACTGCTCTGACAGGCGAAACATGTACATAAATAAAACGCTAGGAGCGCTGCAGTAGACTATTGACATGAGCAGTCGACTGAGAACGAAAGTCACTCGTAAAAGGTAGTTAAGGATCTATGGAACATGAGATCATTACGAGACGAAGTTCAAGTTCATTTAGGATACTACGGGTGGGGTTGGGGGGCGGGGGGGTAGAGGGATGCGGAGCGGAGGGTGGGGAAGAGGAAGGGTGGAGGAGGAGCAGGAGGAGGGGGAGGAGAGAGGAAATTGTCCTCTCTCTCTCTCTCTCTCTCTCTCTATCTCTCTCTCTCTCTCTCTCTCTCTCTCTCTATCTCTCTCTCTCTCCGCCCCCCCCCCCCCCCCCCCGCAGGTACCATCACGACTTTTGCCTTAAATGATTTACGGGATCCATCGACGGCCTAAATTCGTATGGCTGGACGGGTTTTGAAGCCTGCTTTCCGAATGCAAATGTAGCGGCTTACCACTGAGTCGCGTCGCTCGGTGTGTACATTCATAATGTGTTCAAGTAGGCACAAAGGTCAACATCGGTTCAGTACTGTTGTTACTGATCGAAGAGTTGTGCGCAGCAAGTGGATCGATTATTACTGGAAATGGGTTGACTGAAGGACGAAGCAAATAGCCGCTGATAAATAATAGGGTACGTACCAAACATGGGGAAGTGCTCACACAGCATATGCACTGCATATTCTTCAATACCGTTTTGATATGGAGACTTGGGAGTTTGTCGTGCTTAACGCAATTCGTACAGAGGTAATTTCACGCCAGTTAAGCCCGTATCGTACCAAGTACGAACGTTTGTAATATGTCATTACTGTACTCTTAAGTAAGCACGCAACGTCAGGATAAGAATTACGCCCTGTGATTTATTTACATTACGTACATGATCGTCGGCCATTTTGAAATGCACTGCTGGCTAAGGCTTCCTCCAGACTCATTCATGAACTACGGTTTTCATCTTTACGCCATCCATGTTGCTCCAGCATTTTTTGTTGATATCAATTACCTGTCACTCTTTACAGCGTCATCTCTATAACGTGCGTGTTTTGTATGTGTGTGTAGGGGTAGGAGGGGTTAAAACTTTTACGCCGAATAGAGCGTGAAATAAAAATTGTTTTAAAGTCACACTCGCTAGAAAATGAACGATAAACATTACGTCTGAAAAGACATACGTCTGCCATTTTGACATGCACTGCAAAATGGCAGACGAGTATTTCTAAATCTCAGAGAAATGACTATTTTCAACAACCAATACCACAGCCAGAACACACAGGATAAAAAAATTAAGGAAAAAACAACTATTTCCGGGAGTTATATTTTCATGTGTTGAACTGGTTTCCCGCCTCATTTTCCGGTCTGCATCAGCTAACTGACGATTTTGGTCACCGTCCGGTGCCGGTAGCAATTATCTCGGTAAGTGTCTACCGTTAGGATTGTAACCTGACAAAGCCTTTGAAGTAAAACCGAGCACACCTAAAAATATAAAATTGTGCAATAAAAGGGAATCTTCTTCAAATCAGGCTCAAAACCATCTTTTTCTGTCGATCACGACGGCATAGCGTCTTCAAATAACTAACAATTAAAGTATTTCTCAATTCTGCGATATACCAATACGTAGTTCAGACTGTCAGCGGCATGGAAATGAAACTCCGCAATACGATATTGCACATCTACGACCTAGGATACAGCGAATGTAAAGACCAACGTAACAATTTTTATAACAAGCCGCAAAATGCCACTGAAGAAGATAACTGCGTCCACGTAGCTGCAAATATGGAAGACAGGCCTAAATTATTGGCCGCAACCTGTGTGTTTTAGTACACAGTTCAGTATTTAATCTTACTCTTTCTTGATAATTCGAGACAAATAGGAACAAAATTCCTACACAGGTTTCAAATCAGTTTTGATAATCTGTACACATTTGGCGTCGCTATAAAGCGACTCTGCACATCGGCGACAAAAAAACAGCAGCTGAGACGTTTCGTCAAGAATGCGTATGCGAACTGCCTCCTCGTTGGGTCGGCGTCCAGTGCGATAACGCGCAGCACGGCTTTCGATACGTCACCATTGCGTCATTGTTAACGGCTGAGCAAAGATAACTTCGCACCGGGCAGGAGTTAACTCGAATAGCACTTACTCTCTGCTGCTGAGATTAATCTTCGCTGTCGCTATGAGCTTCGGCTGCGGTGACACCTGTAGCAGCTGCTGCCATCTACAGCTCTGTCCAAGTTTCTGTATCTGCCTGCCTACTTCTGCGTAAACACGCGGTTTCCGCACATCAACTCACATGTGAGTCTCCAGAAAGTTAATCTGACAGGCTTCCACTTTGCTGATGTGAAAATGTCTTTAAATCGATATCGTGTATGGGACGGCAACCGCGTCTAAATATATGAAATTTACTGTTAAGTACTAGGTTTATCCGCCTTGTAGAATTTTGCACAGAGCATAACTTAATCATAGCTAACACTTGGTTCAAGAATCATAAAAGAAGGTTGTATACCTGGAAGAATCCTGGAGATACTAAAAGGTATCAGATAGATTATATAATGGTAAGACAGATTTAGGAACCAGGTTTTAAATTGTAAGACATTTCCAGGGGCAGATGTGGATTCTGACCACAATCTATTGGTTATGAACTGCAGATTGAAACTAAAGAAACTGAAGAAAGGTGGGATTTTAAGGAGATGGGACCTGGACAAACTGAAAGAACCAGAGGTTGTAGAGAGTTTCAGGGAGAGCGTAAGGGAACAATTGACAGGAATGGGGGAAAGAAATACAGTAGAAGAAGAATGGGTAGCTCTGAGGGATGAAGTAGTGAAGGCAGCAGACGATCAAGTAGGTAAAAAGACGAGGGCTAATAGAAATCCTTGGGCAACAGAAGAAATATTGAATTTAATTGATGAAAGGAGAAAATATAAAAATGCAGTGAATGAAGCAGGCAAAAAGGAATACAAACGTCTCAAAAATGAGATCGACAGGAAGTGAAAAATGGCTAAGCAGGGATGGCTAGAGGACAAATGTAAGGATGTAGAGGCTTGTCTCACTAGGGGTAAGATAGATACTGCCTACAGGAAAATTAAAGAGACCTTTGAAGAGAAGAGAACCACTTGTATGAATATCAAGAGCTCAGATGGCAACCAAGTTCTATGCAAAGAAGGGAAGGCAGAAAGGTGGAAGGAGTATATAGAGGGTTTATACAAGGACGATGTACTTGAGGACAATATTATGGAAATGGAAGAGGATGTAGATGAAGATGAAATGGGAGATATGATACTGCGTGAAGAGTTTGACAGAGCACTGAAAGACCTCAGTCGAAACAAGGCCCCGGGAGTAGACAACATTCCATTAGAACTACTGCTGGCCTTGGGAGAGCCAGTCACGACAAAACTCTACCATCTGGTGAGCAAGATGTATGAGACAGGCGAAATACCCTCAGACTTCAAGAAGAATATAATAATCCCCAATCCCAAAGAACGCAGGTGTTGACAGATGTGAAAATTACCGAACTATCAGTTTAATAAGTCACAGCTGCAAAATACTAACGCGAATTCTTTACAGACGAATGGAAAAACTGGTAGAAGCGGACCTCGGGGAAGATCAGTTTGGATTCCGTAGAAATGTTGGAACACGTGAGGCAATACTAACCTTACGACTTATCTTAGAAGAAAGATTAAGAAAAGGCAAACCTACGTTTCTAGCATTTGTAGACTTAGATAAAGCTTTTGACAATGTTAACTGGAATACACTCTTTCAAATTCTGAAGGTGGCAGGGGTAAAATACAGGGAGCGAAAGGCTATTTACAATTTGTACAGAAACCAGATGGCAGTTATAAGAGTCGAGGGGCATGAAAGGGAAGCAGTGGTTGGGAAAGGAGTGAGACAGGGTTGTAGCCTCTCCCCGATGTTATTCAATCTGTATATTGAGCAAGCAGTAAAGGAAACAAAAGAAAAATTCGGAGAAGGTATTAAAATTCATGGAGAAGAAATAAAAACTTTGAGGTACGCCGATGACATTGTAATTCTGTCAGAGACAGCAAAGGACTTGGAAGAACAGTTGAACGGAATGGACAGTGTCTTGAAAGGATGGTATAAGATGAACATCAACAAAAGCAAAACGAGGATAATGGAATGTAGTCAAATTAAATCGGGTGATGCTGAGAGAATTATATTAGGAAGTGAGACACTTAAAGTAGTAAAGGAGTTTTGCTATTTAGGGAGTAAAATAACTGATGATGGTCGAAGTAGAGAGGATATAAAATGTAGACTGGTAATGGCAAGGAAATCGTTTCTGAAGAAGAGAAATTTGTTAACATCGAGTATAGATTTAAGTGTCAGGAAGTCGTTTCTGAAAGTATTTGTATGGAGCGTAGCCATGTATGGAAGTGAAACATGGACGATAACTAGTTTGGACAAGAAGAGAATAGAAGCTTTCGAAATGTGGTGCTACAGAAGAATGCTGAAGATAAGGTGGGTAGATCACGTAACTAATGAGGATGTATTGAATAGGATTGGGGAGAAGAGAAGTTTGTGGCACGACTTTACTAGAAGAAGGGATCGGTTGGTAGGACATGTTTTGAGGCATCAAGGGATCACCAATTTACTATTGGAGGGCAGTGTGGAGGGTAAAAAACGTAGAGGGAGAGCAAGAGATGAATACACTAAGCAGATTCAGAAGGATGTAGGTTTCAGTAGGTACTGGGAGATGAAGAAGCTTGCACAGGACAGTAGCATGGAGAGCTGCATCAAACCAGTCTCAGGACTGAAGACCACAACAACAACAAACTAGGTTTATTCGAAAAGTTAGGACCGTTCGGTCATAATAAAATTTATTCATTCGAAAGAGATTTAATTATTGGCGTTAGTGTCCAACGAATCTACTTCATATTACTACAAATCACTATTCACTTATAAGCGATTTTAGTAATGTTCCACTAGTTTAAACCCTTTCTGCTTCGAAGTTCGAATTCAATCGGTGGTGAACAGTGGTTTGGTTCCTATGAAATAGACGCCGCCGATCCCTCTAGCTTTCCCCATCCAGAGCTTGTATAACGTCACTTACGACTTAGTCGTCGATGGGATGTTAAATCGTACACTACCTTCCCCCTTTTTTGAGTGCCGTTTAAGGGCAGACACGAGGAAGAGCGCCTTTACAGACTCTGATCTAGAAGCTTCGCCCATCTGAGTTACATCGCCACATTACCACAACTTTTCGTGTTGTTATGAAGTGGAGCGTGCTTATGAATTATGGAAATTCTGTTTCCGCCTATTATGCAAATAACTTTTTTTCTTGCAAACGTCCAAACGTTTGTCGCCGCCTTTGTGCCATCTACAGTATTTTTATTCAGTTCTTGTAAGAAAGGAAATTAGTCTAAGTACTACTTATCGATGTTAGATCCAAAACCGATTATAAGGTTTACCTTATTTTCTATGTTGTTGGGTTCTGCAGCACGCACTTTACATTAGTGTATGCCGGTGGCAAGTCACCTGTAACAAAGGCGTTACTGCGAGTTTTGTTGGCGATTTAAGAAATCAACTCATGTGTAAACGTAATATTGCTGTGCGAAAATATTTTGCCACCTCACTACTCGTCCGTAAAGTTCCGAGACTTACACTATGTGATCAAAAGTATCCAGACACCCCCAAATCCATACGTTTTTCATATCAGGTGCATCGTACTGCCACCTATTACCAGGTACTCCATGTCAGCGACCTCAGTAGTCATTAGACATCGTGAGAGCAGAATAGGGCGCTCCGCGGAACTCTCAAGAGTCCGAACGTGGTCAGGTGATTGGGTGTCACTTGTGTCATACGTCCCACCAACCTGTCCCTTCCTATGGTAAAGGTCTTCTCACATATTAGTTTTGCTTCTTCATTTCATACTTCACCCGCCACTTAATTTTTAACGTTCATCGATAGCAACATATTTCTAAAGCTTCCAAATTCCTCCTGATTTCCGATGGTCCACGTTTCACTTCCAAACAACGCTGTGGTTCTAACGCACACGTTAAGTATCCTCTTCCTCAGTTCTGTATCAGTAGAGCCTTTCTATTTAAGGAAACTTTCACCGCCTTTGCCAGTCTATTTCTGATATTTCCCTTGCTTCTTACACAGGGTGTGTCAGACCTTTTGGGTCAAACAAACAGGTGATACTGGGTTCATAACCGATTATATTGAGACAGGGAACCAATGGTTGGAAATGCATATTTACTGTACACCGCATACAACGTAGCTCATAGTAGTAGTTCAAAGCGATGACTGTCAGTCTCATGGGATGTACTGCGACGTTGCATGCAGTTCTGTCGCACAGTCGCAAAGACCCAGGTGCCTGCTGTACACTTGAACAGGCAGCGGGTGATAAACAGCATACAAACCCTTCGATGTTGATGTTCGTGAGCACCCGAACAACACTTAGCCTCATCGTGTGCGTGTGTGTTTTTGTTGCCTGGGGAGATTTGGGGAATTCACGGAAATCCCCAATCCGGTTGACCAGACGCGGGTTTGAACCGTCATCCTTCCTCCCGAGTGCGAGTCCAATACACTAATCACTGCACCCCCTCACTCTGTCAGTATTAGCACGTGCTGCTCTTAACAGCCTGTAGTGGCCACGCCGGAAATACCAGATTTCACTAGCGGTGGGTAGGGAGGCTGTCACTGAGTCACACAAACACTTGCGCCTGCGGACCGTTGTCCGAACTGCGTCCTGATACGGCAGATAAGGCGCCAGCCGCTAGGCCGATGCAGGAGGCTGATAACGCTGGCAGTGTGTTGTTGGTCTGTAGTCTGTCTTAACCAACGACGCAAGCACATCGTCGGCTTTCTTGTCTGTTGGTATGGTTTTTAGGCTTTCTTGTCTGTTCGTATGATTTTCCACTTTAGAGTTCTAGTAAGCATGCTGACGAAAGCAACCGCCTTATTATCTGCCAATATTTAAATATTGCCACGAACTATTTACAGAAGAATAGAGTAACCAGTAGAAGCCGACAGTGCGGAAGATCAGTTTTGGATCCCGGAGGCAAGCAGCAACGCGCAAGACAATACTGATCCTACGACATATTTTAGCAGATAGGTTAAAGTAATGCAAATCTACCTTTATAGCACTTACAGAATTAGAGAAAGTTTTTCACAGTGTTGACTGGAATAGTCTGACTTTGTGAAGAGAGGCGACTACCAGCATCTTTGTTGCCTCAATGTTTAAAAAGTGTGATGATGCATGTGATGCAGTACGAGAGAGAACGCAATCATGGTACAGACCATCAAAAATGTTCGTATTTACAGTGAAAAGTCTGTATTCTTTGTAAATACCTAATAATGTCAAAAAACAGAGAGCAAAGTGACATAAGGTGCAGAGGTTCTACTGACGTGTTAGCATTTACATAGCGGTACATATTTTTAAAGGAAATAAATATAGATATATACATATGCTTCGACGACGCTTTTCCTATTGTTAAGAGTTCTCACCAGTTTGGCATTAAGAACAGTCGTTATGAACTTTGCTGTGACCAGAATGAATTCTGTAATTGCTAGTAGAGACCAAGCCGTGAAGACACCAAGTTCAAATAGATGTAGGTCGCAATAGTTAGGCCGAAATGAAGAGGCTAGTGTAGAGTAGCTTGCAACCTGCATCAAACCAGTCTTCGGACCGACGGCGACAACGACTGCCAGTTACTAAATTCTTATACTACATTCGGCCATTTTGCATCACCTAACTTCACTTCCATCGCTCGGTATTGCGATAAGCGAACTAGCGTTGTATCGGCGTTCCGCCTAGTGTGAACACCGTTCCATTCGACGGGTGATTCTCCGTTCCCATCACGTACAGTGTGAAGCTTCCTTTAACCAGCCGGTTATAAGAGAACCGACAGTTTAACGTTCATTCCAAACCAACGCACAACTTGGCATTTCTCTCATTTACAAAGCACAGAGAGGAGAAAGAAGCAATACGACACAGAAAAAAATCCTGTGAGTCAGCGATGAATGAATCTCAAACGTCTGGATTGACTATGTGACACTTATCCACCGAGCCACATTCAATATGATTTACGATTAAATAATCGTTCAGAAAGCTTAATTTTGAGTGACGTCTAATTTTCTCGTAATTTATATATTACTGGGATTTCGTGGAACTGTATCATTGTGGAAGGAAGGAAGGGAGGGAGTGTTGTCAGGATTAAAGGGAGCGGTACTGACCGACACACCGAGCGTCTCTATTTTTCCCCACCCTCATCAATGGTTAGCGTCATTTTCAAGTTAGAGCATTAACCTCCGCAACTACCACCTTTTGAAAGTATTGCAAACTAATCAGTTAAGTTCTATTTTCATTATTATTTGTTTTAATGAAATTTTCTATCAGACTCCATATATTTTTCAAAGTTTCATTTGCACTTAACCCAAAAATTTAAGTTTCAGTAGTAGTAACAGGAGCAGTAGTAGCGGCCCAATGAATATCGCATTCAATATCTCCAGGTTGAGAGCTTTCCTTACACATCAGTATATCTCTAAAAGTATGTTGTGAGTAAAAGTCAACATCAGTGAGCGAAATTTGCTTTTTAAATTTTTTGCAATTGTCATAATACATAGTAAACTTTATTTAAAAGTGTGTTGATATTGCTGATAGAGCGCTAAGAGAGGTTTTCAGGATCTGGACCCTGCGTGCATATCAGTATATCTTTCAAAATTTTACTGTTGATAAAATTCGACACTTAAAGAATTTTTTCAGTTTTTTTAAGGTGGACATAAAGTACCGCTCACCCCACCCATTGGTAATGTATGTTACGGAAAATTGCTAGGATTAATTCCATTTTTCAGCACAGTTTCAACGCCAAACTGAAGAGAGTTTGACAGTTAGGTGACCGAGCGACAGCTCCGATCCCGACTATTATTACACCCAACAAGAAATCCATAAACGATAATTTTGTGGCTTTCAAACGACTGCGATGTGGGCACCGCCTGACATGGTGAAAGCGTCTAATGTGGTTATCTTCCCAGGACAAACGTAAAATGACTCATTAATGACAAACCACGTCACGAATTAGTACTGCTGGCAAGAAAATGATCCCATCCAGAATCAATCTATCATCCTGAAGTGTGCACTCCTTTCAAAACTCCTGAGAGATTAAAACTGCGTGGCAAACCGGCGCTCCAGACGAAAACCTTGTCTTTCACGGGCATTGATCTTACCGACTGGGCTATCCATGAAGAGCGCCTCCTCAATTTTGACGAGTTCGAGAACCAGATCGGCAGTCAGTTTTAATCGATCAGAACGTATAATATGACACCACGTGGCAACTATCATCACAGGTTATATTCATGTAGTGGTAAAATGACCCCTCGTTATCTACCAACATTCTACCTTAAGTGTCATGTCCATAGCATCTACAAGCTCTGAACGAACACTTCTCGGAATACACAGTCATTGCTGAAACACCCTGTAAGGCCCCGGCAAACATCGCTTAAAAGTGACCCCACAACTTCATTACTTTCGCCTAGTCAGTAACACAATTAAGGCGATACAAAAAATTTCGAACCCTTCCGAGTACCTCAAGCCATCGAGGTGCCTGCCCAAGTTACCAGAATACACGCTGTTACGCGAATACAAGAAAAACGCGGACAGCGCGTCGACAGTGCAACTGCTGCGAAGCTTGGCATTCCACCCGAGCTGACTCACAGCTCTCCGATCCCGCCCGTTCCGACACAGGGTGAGGCGGACCGGGGAACTTGCCAATTACTCACGTCCATAGGCGGCAGTCAAAGACGAAACGTTTTTCCCCATGAATTACAGAACACAGTTATACATACCGAATTTACTTGCATGTCACTGTTCAAATATGACAAATAGCCCGCTGCACTCTGAAGCAAGCCTTTCAGACCTTCAGAAGTTCTTCCTAATGTGTCATTGTTCGCTCCTCCCCACCACAGTCATACGCAGCTCTGTTACAATACCCTCACTTCAAGATGTCGCTCGCAACTCCCTTGTCCCGTTAGGATGCGCTGGAGTCTCGGACCTTCTTGGTTGTGCTCTGAAGTAGATTGGCCTGGAAGATCGATGAAGCTGGCTTGCGCGACTTCACGCGTGTAGCTGATGGATCTTTGAAAGCGCTATTCATACGATTCAGTCCTCTTAAATATTTCCAGCTTCGAAGCCTTTCTTCTACGGGCTGCATTAACGGAGGAATTTCAACAAGAGTGCAAAATAAACTTAGCATCTCCGTTATACTTTGGTGTGGGCTATACAGACTTGTTACGATACTAACTGCGTGTCTGAATGTTGTGACGCTTCTGTCCGCTCTAGTCGATAAGATGCTCAGAAAATTTAACAGAAGCTCACAAGGCCTTTCCTTGTCATGACTTCAACAAATACACTGCACGGCCCCAGACTCTTGAGTTTATTTTCGTCTTACCAATCGTGATGTGACAAGTTACTTCCATTTCACATCGCTTCTGAATATCGTCCACACATGTTTAATTGTTGTGACAAGTTAATATGTATATAGTAATCGGATACTGCCAGTTCCTCTAGTTTGTGTGAATTATCTCGCATTCCGCGATCTGCGTTTAAATTTGTACAACATTTTAAAAAGAACCGTCTTATATTTAACACAGTTTATAAAAAGTGAATTTTTAACTCTTCCGTCTTTGAAAGATTTGATTTAACACTTCATTTGCTGCCAATTTATAATTACACGTAGCCATCATGAAACAATGTTGTTGAGGTTACCAAGTCATTTTGAACAAACTAAGCTGAAACCGAAGGTAGCCGATTCGAACTTTACAAGACGAATCGGTTTCTTGAGAGACTGGGGACAGGTTTAGTGTAGAATATTGCCTTGAAAAGGCGAAAAAATAAAGAATCTGCTCGCATTACTGGGAACTATTTGCATTGTGTGCGTGAGGGGCACAACTTTTCTCCTACACCGAACTTCGTCCTTGTGCTGTGACAAGTTTCATAAAAATCAGTCATCACGGTGGCAGTTGAAGACTACTTTACTACAGACTGTTCTTGCGGTCCGCCTAAAAAAAAAAAGCGGTGGGGGGGGGGGGGGGGGGAGGGGAGGAGGAACACCTGCACAACCTCTCACAGAACGACACACACATTTCGAACAATGAGAGGTATGAACGTGGATGTGCGTGCAACCAAATGCGACGTATTATACACAGATATACCAGCTGTTTACTGTTGTGTTCATCCACCTTCGGAACGCAACACGGCAGCGCTTTAGCGCCGCATGGATTCGGCAAATCCTCGACAGGTTTCCGGAGTCACGTGGCAGCAGACGTCTACGCACAGGACACGCAATTGCCCTCAGATCAGGCCAAGATAACAACGTCAGGTCACTATCACGCTCCTGAAAATGCTGTCGTACGATTCTGGCCGTGTGACACGAACAGTTGTTCTGCTGAAAGATGTCATAGACGGAGGAGGGGACATCAAAGCGTGAAGGGATACAAGTTATCCCCAATAACGTTCACGTTGTCCGCAGCTGTCATGACTCTTTCGATTACTAACACAGGTCCCACGGGATCCCAGTTGACCGTCCACACATAGGTACAAGTTCTGCCCCCACCGACTCGGGTACGTGGCGCGGTTCGTTTTTTCTAGCAGCCGCTCGCCTGGATGCCGTCTGATCAGGACACGACCAGCGACCTGGAGTATCAAGAAACGCGATTCACCTGGCCAGACCACACCTTTACACTGATCGACAATCCTATCTCGATTCTTAACTATGTGGAGTTGGATCAACGTGTGGCAAAGTTGGGGCCGCCTGCTGTGGAGTCTCACATTCAACAATGTGCCTGCACGAGCTCTGTACCTGTAGTCAGATCTGGTCGCAGATCGACGCCTATCCTCTTCCACACAGCGGGTAAGCCTCAGACCACGTTCTGTGATGAAGCCGGGCGTCCAACACTATGCCTAATCCTGATTTCACTGTCCATCAACCACTTGCCGAACGTGCCCACGACAGCAGAGCGCGAGCAGCCAATTATCTTTGCTTTTGGCGATACGATCGAGCCCAGGCGCCGCGTCATAACAATTTGCCTTTGATCAGTGTCAATGTCAGAGGATTCCCGGATTTGTAGCCCGTATAGCCACTAGAACGATTCCCCATTTGTCTCTTCCATACCGCGTAACGTGCAAGCAAACTCAACAGGCGGAATTTATCATGCGGTGGGCAGTGATCTTAGTGTTTTGGCTCATCGATGTTTTACGGAAAATTCCAAGAAGCGATATTAAACGTGACCATGTAAAATCAACATAGGCGAATGGAAGACAAATTTTCTGGAAAGGTTTTGCGGAAGTGTCGGTGCCTACTTACAGGAAATAGCAATTAAGACGCTTATGAGTCCAATTCGAGGAAAATTTTGAAGAATCAATATTAGAGGAAGACTGTGTGACAACGCTGACGACAGTGTCTTATCATGTGCAGGGATTACGAGAGACATACTGATACTTCGCCCTCGCTAAATCATCATCATCATTTGAGACTGAACGCTGTGAAAGGCATAATCAGTCTGGAGCATAGCCCCCTTATAAAATTCCTTCATGATCCCCTATTCAGTGTTAACATTGGTGCCTCTTCTGATGTTAAACCTATTACTTCAAAATCATTCTTAACCGAATCCAGGTACCTTCTCCTTGGTTTGCCCCGACTCCTCCTACCCTCTACTGCTAACCTTGTTTCTTCCATGCGAGTAACATGACCCCACCATCTAAGCCCGTTCGCCCTGACTGCTACATCTATAGAGTTCATTCCCAGTTTTTCTTTGATTTCCTCATTGTGGACACCCTCCTGCCATTGTTCCCATCTACTAGTACCTGCAATCATCCTAGCTACTTTCATATCCGTAACCTCAACCTTATTGATAAGGTAACCTGAATCCACCCAGCTTTCGCTCCCATACAACAAAGTTGGTCGAAGGATTGAACGGTGCACAGATAACTTAGTCTTGGAACTGATTTCCTTCTTGCAGAAGAGAGTAGATCATATCTGAGTGCTCACTGCATTAGCTTTGCTACAAATCGCTTCCAGTTCTTTCACTATGTTGCCATCCTGTGAGAATATGCATCCTAAGTACTTGAAACCACCCACCTTTTCTAACTTCGTTCTTCCTATTTGGCACTCAATCCGTTTATATCTCTTTCCCACTGACATTACTTTCATTTTGGAGATGCTAATCTTCATACCATAGTCCTTACATTTCCGATCTAGGTCTGAAATATTACTTTGCAAACTTTCAATCGAATCTGCCATCACAACTAAGTCATCCGCATATGTGAGACTGCTTATTTTGTGTTCACATATCTTAATCTCACCCAGCCAGTCTATTGTTTTCAACATATGATCCATAAATAATATGAACAACAGTGGAGACAGGTTGAACCATGAACTCAATTTACCGTCGACTATAGCTGCTGCCTGACTTTCCATGTAAAGACCTTTAATTGCTTCCAAAAGTTTGCCTCCTATTCCATAATCTCGTAGAACAGACAATAACTTCCTCCTAGGAACCCGTTCATGTGCCTTTTCTAGATCTATAAAGCATAGATACAATTCTCTGTTCCACTCGTAACACTTCTCCATTATTTGCCGTAAGCTAAAGATCTGACCCTGACAACCTCTAAGAGGCCTAAACCCACACTGATTTTCATCCAATTGGTCCTCAACTAATACTCGCACTTTCCTTTCAACAATACCTGAGAATATTTTACCCACAACGCTGATTTAAGAGATACCTCTGTAGCTGTTACAATCTTTTCTGTTTACATGTTTAAAGATTGGTGTGATTACTGCTTTTGTCCAGTCTGATAGAAAGGGCCTGGGAGTCGGGACAGGTTCCATTATCCTGTGTAGCCATGTAAGACCTGACATTCCACTGTATTTGATGAGTTCCGACTTAATTTCATCCACCCCAGCTGCTTTATTGCACTGCAATCTATTGACCATTTTCTCCACTTCCTCAAATGTGATTCTATTTCCATCATCACTCCTATCCCGTTCTACCTCGAAATCTGAGACATTACTGATCGTATTTTCACCTACATTGAGCAACTCTTCAAAATATTCCCTCCATCTGCCCAAGGCATCCACAGGATTCACAAGCAGTTTTCCTGACCTGTCCAAAATACTTGTCATTTCCTTCTTACCTCCCTTTGGAAGATTGCTAATTACACTCCAGAGTGGTTTTCCAGCAGCTTGACCCATAATCTCCAACCTGTTTCCAAAGTCTTCCCAAGATTTCTTCTTGGATGCTGCAATTATCTGTTTGGCTTTGTTTCTTTCTTCAACATAACTTTCTCTGTCTACCTGAGTTCTAGTATGAAGCCATTTTTGATACGCCTTTTTCCTTTTACAGGCTGCCTTGACTGTGTCATTCCACCAAGCTGTTTGCTTCATCCTATCTTTACACACTACTGTTCCAAGATATTCTTTAGCCACTTCTACTACTCTGTCCCTGTACCTTGTCCATTCCTTTTCCAATGACTGTAATTGACTACATTCAACTAACTGGTACCTTTCTGAGATCGCTGTTATGTACTTGTGCCTGATTTCCTTATCCTGAAGTTTCTCCACTCTTATCCTCCTACATATGGACCTGACCTCCTGCACTTTCGGCCTCACAATCCCAATTTCACTCGCTAAATAGTAAAGGTAATAGACAGTAAAACGATAATGTTAGTACCGGTTCCCCAGCTATGCATTGTACAGTGACTAGCGGAGTATAAACAGGGCGTCCATAATTGAAGTTCCAGGTTCAAAACATTGTAGAAATAGAACCACTGCTCAGAATTGACGCAGATGGAAACGTAATGGAACAAGAAACCATTTAACCAAAATTTGACCAATAGACGACGGTGTACGCATCAGAATACACACACTGCTGTTCCTCGGTTCGCGTCCGAGACACCCAATATCACCCTATCGCGCTGCCGGTAAAGCTCTTTTACAAGAACGCTGACTGCGAGCCAGTAGCTATGCAGAACACGTAAGAATACGAAAAAAGGCACTGGTCCGAAGTCCGGTAACAAAATTTTAAAAGACAGGTTCTTTTGAAGTGCAATGTCGCAAATGGAGGAAAGCAGTGTCGCAGACTGAGGACGTCTGTCAAAGATGACCACGGCATTGCAGAAGGGTCGAGCGGTGGTGTGGAAGCAAAAGCGCACGGGGACATGCCCGAATGTTGGACTTGCCTCTGAGCTATGTGCACAAAATCCTACGAAACGTTCTGCACTGCTGACCACACAAAATCGAACATGTTCAAGAGTTACTTCGTGCTAACGTGCCAGCAAGACAAACTTTCGCTTTGGAATTTCTTGCTCGTATGAAAGGAGAAAATGAATGGCCATGGGCCATTTTGTGGACAGACGATGCCCACTTCCATGTATACGGACATGCCAATACGCAGAAATTTAGAATATGGTAACGGAAAATCCGCACGCACATCAACCGGTAACACTTCAAAGATGACTCTGTTTATCGTAGGGCCGTATTTTTTCGAGGAGATGAGTCCTGTGGGACCATCACTGGTAAACGCTAACATCATTCCAACCCTTCAACAGCGTGGATGTGCGGGTAGGATCATTTTTACGCAAGATGGCGCTCCTCCGCACACTGCAGCGGCTATTGACGAGGCTACTGCAGACATTTTCGAAATGCCGCAATTATTAGCCGTCATTTCCCCACAGTCTGGTCGTCCAGGTCACCTTATCTTTTCTATGGGACTTTTCCCTGTGGGGTCATCTGAAATGTGTTATGTTCTGTGCTCCCATTATGAACGTAGCTGAATTGAAGGCACACATTGTGCGCGCATTCTGAACGTGACCCCCGAGACTCTCCGATCAGTTGTGTCACATGCTGTTTCTAGATTTCAACTTCTGGCACAAAACGGTGGACAACATATTGAACATGTCTTGCGCCAGTCTGACGACAGTTAGAAACCTATGTCATTTTGCTTTTTATGCGGTTTTTGGCCCCAGAATAATTACAAACCGATTTTTCCCATCCGATGTCGGACCTCGCCGGGCTGGATTGTCCTACGTCTTACCTAACTAACAGTGTCACAACTACTGACTGCCGAACTTGTGCAGTCACGTACGGTGGAGAGTACGGATGGTGAAATTTGCAATTTAAACCATAGCCGTCGTATTGTTATACATCTGTCATCTGTAGCCGACCCCATTTAACAGCGCCACCTGTTGGTAAAATTTTCTTTAACTTTAGTCCCATGACGTTTCCCCTGCGTCGATAATACGCTGTCCAAATGTGACATTCTGAGCAGCGGTTCTCTTTCAACGGCGTTTTGAAACTGGAACTTTAATTATGAAAACGCTGTTCGCAGAGGAATAATCCTTGCAGCATTCTTCGCCCATGACTCAGACAAGTGGTCTGCATTACGTACGACAGAAAGACACACGAAGTTCGTGTGGCGAGCGCCGGAAATCTTAGCCTTTATCGATTCCGCGGCTGAGAACTGCTAGATAGTCGTGTGCCGCGAGCAAATGAAGAGCGCGCGCCTCCCTGGGCCCCCTACACACCACCCAGGCCCTCCCTAGCCACTCCCCCCACCATCACCTCTCCCCTCCCACCCCCACCCCCCAGACAACACTGCGGCCGACGTCCCTCAGGGCCGTGCTCGCAGAACGCTAGCACAAGATAACCTACTCCAGTGCAGCGGTTCCTGAACTCTCTGCTGTAGGATGCGAAAAAATGAAACAGTGAATTATTTCCGCAAAAAATGCATTCCTTCTTCGTTGCAGTTTTTTCCGCTGTAACCGACTCCGCGTCTTCGTATCTCGGAATGCCACTTTTTACGATTTATTGCATCTTATGATTGGAGACAAACAATTCTTGGTGATATTGAGCAAAAATAACAATTGGCTTGAGCGCGATGAAATTTTTTTGGACACGGAGAATCTGAATCTCTCCACTCATTGGACTGTGATTTCAATTCCGGTTCAAAGTCTCTAATCCACGTTTCATCAATAGCGACAATTCAACATAGGAATTGTCGACCTTCACGGTCGAATCGTTTGAGCAACGTTGCAACGTCCAGGCGTTTCTGCTTCTCTTCAGCAGTCCAACAGTGTGGGACACATCGCAGAAATTTCTCTCTTCTCCAAATCATTTATCATAATACGGAATACTGACGTTGGGGGAATTCCCGTGGCTTCAGAGTTTTTCTTACACGTCTCACTGCGATCTTTTAGAGCACCTGCCATAACTTTCACACTTCGTTCAGCTGCAGCCGTTTTGGCCTCCTGGGTCTTTAATTATCGTCTACGCTCATACAGCCGTCACGAAAACAAACTCAACGCGAAACTGTGTAATGTTCCACTCTAAACTCCCCAGAAACTTCACTCCACGCACTGTCGATTTCTGTAAGGTCTCTGTCGCGTGTAGTTTCAACTTTGACTTCTGGTCTACAACAATCACAGTACCCGAGATTCCTGCAGCGTCCGTTTCTACCTCTCGCAAATTTTATGTTAAGAGTACACAGCGAAAAAACAAATCACGTGCTTCTTTCTCAAGCTCCCAACTACATCTGACAATTTTCATTGTTGCATCAAACAATCCACAATAATACCAACCTGTGCATTATTTATGAAACTTACCTCGTAGTATTAATCAACAGTCGCTTGTTCCTTCGTGTAAATTAATTGCGTATCGAAAGACACGCACACGCTATTAAGCTACATGCAATAATAATAGCACTACTACTACTACTACTACTACTACTACTACTACTACTAACAACCTCCTCCTCGACCACCACCACCACCACCACCACCACCACCTGAGACATAGTTTACGATAGGCATCTGCTCTCAATGTCACTTTCGGTAACCTATGTATAGGCAATAAGATAATTTTTTATCGTGTATGACTCCAGATTCTTACGTGAACCGTACGCCCAATCGTACAAAGGCACAACAACTACTCGTTAATTCCCTTTGAGAACTTCCAGCAGTAATGACGCACCATCACTGCCTTTCTGCAACAATCAAAATATCTGAAAATTAAGCAGAAATGGTGTGAGGAGAACACCTATAGTTATCTGTTTCACTGCTGAGCGCGAGGAAAGGCATTCGCAACATAGCATCGTGCATGTATAAAAGCCCCTTCTCCAACCACGTGGACTTTGTGTGCGTCGGTCCCCTCCCATTACCATGACAAAGCGCACCCCAGGCACCTTAAACAGATGAGCCAATGATCCGTTCGCGGTAGTGGGACGCATGGAAGTCACCCAGTTTGTAACTGCGAGCCACGCTTCAGCTGCGAAAGGTCAGAATCTTTCGGTTCAAAGGGCTCTACGGCTCGCCTAACACGCGATTTCTACGATTCTGCAGGCATTCCCCGTGAATGTCAGACTATCGCCCTATAAAATACTTCCAACGTTCTCTTCCGTGACGTTTTTTCTAAAACTAGCTGATGTTCTGTATCTGAGGGCCTCGCTGCCTAGCGAGAAGTGAATCCAACAGGTTCTGATGCTATAGGCCTAACTTCAATTCATCTGCAGTTGATTAAGTATAACCACGTCGGCAATGGAACCTGAATAAAAAATCTTTTAAGACGTGATGTTTGTTGTCGTCGTCGTCGTCGAGTTCTTTCTGAGCCTGGTTCGATGCAGTGCTCCACGCTAGTATTATCCTGAAGAAATGTCCCACCTCTAAATTACTAGCGCTACGTAATCCATCTGAACTTTTTTAGTGTATTCTGCCACTGATCTCCCTATACAATTTGTACTCCTTCCCACTTCCTTCCTTGATGTTGCACGCTGTTTTCTGTCAATCGATACCCTAATACTTCACTTAGTCAAATTGTACCACGAGTCTGCTCCAACCCAACACAGTACCTTTTCTTCCGAAGCACTACGTTTCAAAAACTTCTATTCTGTCCTTATCTGAACTACTTATTGTTCACGTTTCACTTCCGTACAAGGCTATTTCTAGACTAGTACCTTCAGAAAAGCTTCCGTAACACAAATTTATATTCGACATAGACAAATTCCTCTTTTTCAGAAATGCGCTTCTCGCTATTGACAACCTGCATTTTATATCCTCTCTAGTTCAGTCACCATCAGTTATTTTGATGTCCAAATAGCCAAGCCTGTCGACTAATTTCCTCAACATCGCCTCACTTAAGTCGACTACACTCCATTTTCTTGTTTTATTGATGCTCATGTCGTAACCTCCTTTCCTTTCAAGACACTACTACTGTCAACTACGTCTCCAAATCCTTTATCGTCTCAAAGAAATGCGTCACTGGCAAAGCTCAAAGTTTTTATTTCTTTTTCCTGAACTTTCTAGTTGGTTCCTTCACGACCTGGTCACTGTAAAGGCTGAACACCATTCGAAAGAGGCTACAGCGCTGTCTCACAAGATTCTCAATTACTGCTTCACTTTCATGTCCTTCGACTCTTATAGGACCATTACTTTTGTCAGATACATATAAAAGACATATTATAGGAGGCTTTAAGCAGATGATGCTGTTCTACACGGGTAAGTCGCAACGCTTGAAAATTATACCGAAATTCAGGAAGACCTGCAGAGTATCGACGCTTGGTGCAGAGAGACGTAGCTGACCTTCAACATAAACAAATGTAAAGTATTGCGTATACATATACAAAAATATCCACATTAGTATGACTTCAAGATCGCAGAAGAATCACAGGAAGCTGTTACTTCCATAAAATATTTAGAAGTATGCTTGTGGAGCAATTTAACGAGGAACGACCACAGAACACTAGGCGCAGTAGAGGTAACTGCCAGAAGCATCCATTGGAAGAACCCTCGGGAAATTTATCTCAACACTGAGGGTGTCTTACAAAACCCTCCTTCGACCAGTACTTTAATACTGCTCGTCAGTATGGGATCTGTACCAGAGAGGATCGACAAAGGAAATAGAGAAGAGAGAAAGAACAGCGCGTTCCTTACACTGGAGAGGCAAAGAAACAGGCACACCAGCCTAATATCGTGTAGGGCCCCCGCGAGCACGCAGAAGTGCCGCAACACGACATGGCATGGACTGGACTAATGTCTGAAGTAATGCTGGAGGAAACTGACACCGTGAATCCTGCAGGGCTGTCCATAACGAGGGGGTGGAGATCTCTTCTGAACAGCACGTTGCAAGGCATACCAGATACGCTCAATAATGTTCATGTTAGGGGTGTTTGGTGGCCAGCGGAAGTATGTTCCTGGAGCCACTCTGTAGCCTTTCTGGACGTGTGGGTGTCTCATTGGCCTACTGGAATTGCCCAAATCCGTCGGAATGCACAAGGGACATGAATGGACGCAGGTGATCAGACATGATGCTTACGTACGTGTCACCTGTCAAGAGTCGTATCTAGACATATCAGGGGTGCCATATCACTAACTGCACACGCCCCACGCCATTACAGAGCCTTCACCAGCTTGGACAGTCTCCTGCTGACATAAAGGGTCCATGGATTCATGAGGTTGTCGCCGTACACGTCCATCCGCTTGATACAACGTGAAACAAGACTCGTCCAACCAAGCAAAATGTTTTCAGTCATCAACAGTGCAATGTCGGTGTTGATGGGCCCAGACGAGGCGTGTAAATCTTTGTGTTGTGCAGTTAGCAAGGGTACACAAGTGGACCTTCGGTTCCGAAGGCCCATATCGATGATGTTTCGCTGAATGGTTCGCAAGCTCACATTTCTTGATGCCTCAGCATTGAAATCTACAGCAATTTTTGGAAGGGTTGCACTTCTGTCATGATGAACGGTTCACTTCAGTCATCGTTGGTCCCGTTCTTGTAGATCTTTTTCCGGCCCCAGCGATGTCGCAGGATTTGATGTTTTATCGGATTCCTGAAATTCGCGGTACACTTGTGAAATGGTCATATGGGAAAAATCCCCACTTCATCGCTACCTCGGAGATCCTGCGTCCCATCGCTCGTGCACCGACTGTAACACCACGTTCGAACACACTAAAATCTTGATAACCTGCTATTGTAGCAGCAATAACCGATCTAAAAACTGCGCCAGACAGCTGTCTTGTATAGGCGATGCCGACCGCAGCGCAGTATTCTGCCTGGTCACGTATCTCTCTACTGATACAGATGCCTATCCCAGTTTCTTTGGCACTTCATTGTAGTAAGCACGAGAGCGTCACAGAGATGATCAACCAATTCTAGTGGCAGACTCTGAAAGATTGACGTTCTGCAGCACGGTGTTTATTATTATTATTATTATTATTAAAATTGTGGCTGCGTACGTTCTTCGAATAGTCAATAAATATATTGCTTCCTCCTGTATATATCTCGCGAAAATACTATGACAAAGAAATTAGATTCGAACCCGCAAGGAGGCTTACCGGCAATCTTTCTTCCCGCGAACCATTCGCGACTGGAACAGGAAAGGAAGAAGTGACAGTGGAACACAAAATACTCTCCACCACATACCGCAAGGTGGCTTGCGGATCAGAAATTTAGAACCCCGAGGCTGGGTCTGTACAATTTGTACATAACCTTTCGGTCTCTGTATTTTATCCCAGCTACCTTCAGAATTTAAAGACTGGGGGATGATTATTTGCATTCGGGAGGAATGTTTGTAATATGCGAGGCAATACTGACCGTACGTTTTATCTTAGAATATAGACTGAAAAAGGCAAACCTGTACTTGTATAATTTGTAGATCTAGGGAGCGTTTGGAAATACTGACGGGAAACACGAAGTGAAATTCTAGAACATAATGCAGAAACGTATTTGTTTGTACAGGGCAGTGGTGAAGGGCAGCAGAGGCAATGGTCCGAAGCAGCCGTGCGGCAGCCGCTAACCGCGCATTCAGCATTAAAACGCTGGGCCTTTAGCAATTGCAGTTGACGTGCTAGGAGAACTGTCTGCCGTTTCCACCATGCTATGTCAGTAAACGTAGCCGACGGCAATACGCCAAACACCATTCGTCCGATTAACTGACTGACTACCAAGACGTATTTATGAGGCTGAACGCTTCTTTCGAAGAACTGTCCGACGTGGTGTGCGTAGATTGCCAACTATCAAAGTGTTGGTGCTGATGGTACAAGGAAAGTTACCGAACGACATGAGATAGGGCGGTGAGAGGGGGGGGGGGGGGGGGGCGAGCAGTGGTTGGAACATTACCCAGTTCTTATAGATTACGTGGTTATTGCAACAATCCGTAGCGGCAACACTTCCTCATAGTTAACCGCGTCATCTGAGAAAAAACAGTGCTGCCTTTCCCCTCGCGCGAAATCGGTGACTACGTAAAATGTCTGATACCGCGTTGCTACGTCAGCAGTGTTAAAATTTGACAAACTTGTTGGTCTTAGTCGAATGTTCTTACCGTTTCATATGAGGATGCAATGGAGAAGTACTGATTGTTTATACGCCATCTTATAAGTTTTCTTCTCGAAACCACCACCACCACCACCACCACCACATCTGTTCTCCTTATCATAACCATCATCATTCCATTCCTTCGTTTCTCTTCCCGTTTTTATCCACTTCATCTATGCGAAAGTGCAGTGGTCAGTATACTGGACTCATTCGAGAGGATGTCGGTTCAGATCTCCACGAGGTCTTTCAGATTTACGTTTTCCTTGGTTTCCCCAATAGATTAACACACGCTTAAGGCGAATGCCGGGATTATTCCTTTGAAAAAGGACGCGGTCGATTTTCTGCCACAACTGATGACCTTTACGTCGTCGGGACAAACGGTAATCTTCCTTCCTGGTTGCTAGTAACAGCAGGATCACACATCCACTGCCGATCGCATGCCGACAGCAGTATGAATTTGGTCGAATGCTGCACCCGGAGTTATCAGCTGCTGCGACAATTTAATAGACCATCGCTGCACCGCCCGCCTACTGTCGAGAAACACGACAATGACACTTCACGCACTCTTCCGATCATCGAACGCGGTCTCTAAGACGTCTGGTCTCTCCTTAGCTTTCCCAAAGAAACCCGTGTGGCACATGACGCGATAGCGTTGTCATAGCCTGCATTACCGACACCAGTCGCAACAGGTGGAGGTATTTAAGGGGGAGTGGCCAATCTCCCCCCCCCCCACCTCCCCGTCCCCATGGAAATTAGAGCATACAGTTTTTAATCATTACAGAATTCTCATGCACTTCTAGCAGTGAAGGGATAACCATCAATTCTCTGGGGTATAATAAGTTATTTGTGTCACCTACAAAAATTTAGTTCTTGTGATAGGACACGTCTCTAATATTACCAACGTATTTAAATCTGAAATGGCACCATTATCGTCTTCCCCTGCTCCCTGGATAAATTCCTCCAGACATCCATGCCTCATCTGCCACCTAGGCACGATTGCTAGACGCTACTGCAGCTAACGGGTGGCTTTTTACAAGATATTCAGTTGCTGCTGCCAACCATGTGTTCGAAGGTGAATGACCCTGTTATGTTTATGTGCAACTTACGGGTCGTATTATATGTGAATACAGCTTCATACAAGTGGGATCGTGCTTCAAAGTCTTTCGTTTTCCATTAAATTTTAGTACGCTCAACAGATAAATATTTCTTACCCCTTTAAAAGATATGCTAGTCCCGCTCGTAGCCCTGGAGATGGAGTAAATCTGATAAAAGGTTGTCCTGTAACGCTACATAGCAGACTTACGTCATGGTACCGAAGTGGTGGTGTACGTGCCACTCGGTTGTATGGAAAGACGGGTCGACGTGGCGACTTGACGGAAAGAAGCTACTGTATTTGGATGTGCTGACGACAAACCGTGAATGGAATTGCTCGGTCTTTTGGTTTCTCAACGTGATCTGGCCAACATGTTTACGAGGGCTGTTCAAACAGTATCTGACATTTATTGTTGAAACCAATAATGAATAGGGCGCATTTTCTACGTTTGTGGGCATACGTAATCCGCATGCCTGATTTTTTCACGACTGCGGGAACAACTAGTCGTTGGATGGCCGTTGACAACTGAACACTTGTAGGCAGTATTTGTTGAATTTTGTGTTGTGTGCAAAATGACAGAAGGTGAAACAACGTCCCTGCATCACAGCTTAGCGATACTCAAGTTGAAACAATCCGTGTGATTCAACAAGGGTTCAGAGACGAAACAATGGGCAACACACACAAAAAGGAGCTGTACAACCGCTCCAAAGATGGCCGCTCATCCGTGAAGATTAAAGCACATTCAAGTAGACGCTCAACGTGCGCGAATGAGGCTTTTATTGATCATGTACGGACTGTGGTGATGCAGGATGGACGAAATTAGTATTGCATTCATTCATTCCATTTTAATGGAACATTTTTATATCAGGAAGATCCCAGCAAAATTTGTGTCAACGTTGCTAGCAACTGAGCAGAAGTAACTTGCTTCGGAGATCGCACAGGACATGTTGGATACTGCCAACGGTAATCCCAACTTTAACACAATGGTCACTGGTCATGAGTCCTGGGTTAACGGGTACGAACCAGAAACAAAGTTCTAGTCATCGTACTGGAGACGTCCATCATCCCAGAGAGGCACGTCATCAGCGATGTGGAAGTCATGCTGACCGTCTGTTTTGACTCCGATGGCGTGGTCCATCACGAGTATGCCCTACCAAGTACAAGTGTCAAATATGGAGTACTACCAATAGGTTCTGCGTCGCCTCTGTGAAGCAGTGAACGGCCGGACTTGGGGGCACCTTCATCACAATAATGCACCCGCTCATCTTTCTCAATTCATTCAGAGTTTTTTGGCCAAACACAACACGGCTGTTGTTTGTCAGCCTCCATATTCCCCTGATTTAACGTCTACTCACTTCTGGCTTTCCCCCAAACTGAAAAAGAAGCTTAAAGGGGCCAGTTTTAACAAGGGGAAGACATCACGCAGAATTCTATGGAGCAGCTGCGCGGCATACCAAAAGATGCTTCTTTCCAGCGATGCTTCCGGCAGTGACAGCAGCATTGGGAGGGGTGTGTAGGGGCTTAAGTGTGTAGGGGCTTAGGAGACTACTTCTTTCAAGAGTGCTAGTTCTGCATGGTTCGCAGAAGAGCTTCTGTAAAGTTTGGAAGGTAGGAGACGAGATACTGGCAGAAGTAAAGCTGTGGGTACTGGACGTGAGTCGTGCTTCGGTAGCTCATTGGTAGAGCACTTGCCCGCGAAAGGCAAAGGTCCCGAGTTCGAGTCTCGGTCGGGCACACAGTTTTAATCTGCCAGGAAGTTTCATACTTTGTAGATGACTAGTGTCAATTTTACCTAAATAAATGAAGTCCGATACTTTCTTAACCGCTCTCGTACAAGGAATGGTGTACCACTTGTCATGTAACACGGCATAAAATCGGTGGTGGTAGAAAGATTTGAATCGAAAGGGGCTGGATACAACTGTCACGCCTCGTCAATGACAATCGGCTTCAGACATGATGGAATTGCTGCAATCAGTGAATCCGGTTCCATCTCTATCAATTTTCTAGCCAGCAGTGCGAAGGGAACTGCACGCAGTGGTCATCTGGATTCACGTACGCCACAAAATGGTACCTAATACTTTAGGTTATCTGTGGGCGAAACACGGGTACGGGACTGTAGCGTGTTTCGACGAGTCGCGAATTTTACCCCTTTTTCAAATAATGATTCGAGGCAACGAGCGCACCGACGGCCAGGGTGGCGTGCAGTTCAGCATGGAGGGTGGTTCCTGTCTTCCAAAACGACAGCAGCCGTGTTGGCTGCACACACGCAGTCCTGGGCTGGGGAACGCCCAGTGACCCTCGACTGGCCCGCTAAATCACAAGTTCTTAATCCCGTACGAAATGCCGGAAAGTAGAGTCAGTTTCCTCGCAATTTTGTACCGTTAGCTCTGTGGGATCTAATGATCAATGAAGAAACTTCGATACTCGTCACCACGGAACTGATGCCACTAGAGATCGTGTCACACCGAATTGCCGTGACTTCTCCTGATGCGCATCTCTTATTTTCCCAAGTGCTTAGGATTGTTCGTTCGAACAGTGATTGAACATAACGCAAACTGGTAAATCGTAACGACAGGTATCCTAATAGAGTGGAACATCCAGGTCTTTCGATATTAGACCTAGCGAGACGTGATCGTAACTGGATTCAGTCAAGCCATATGATACCTGGTAGCAACGGGCGAGGAATACGTAGCGAAATGGATCTCACAGCTGTTTCCATTTACTGGCATAAGTGCGACTTATGACAGCTCTTGCTTAAACGCAATTTCATTGGACACAGTGAAATACTGCTTGGGTGAGTGAGATACGAGAGTAGCGAAAAAAACGCACAGCAAATACAGGGCTATTACAAATGATTGGAGCGATTTCATAAATTCACTGTAGCTCCATTCATTGACATATGGTCACGACACACTACAGATACGTAGAAAAACTCAAAGTTTTGTTCGGCTGAAGCCGCACTTCAGGTTTCTGCCGCCAGAGCGCTCGAGATCGCGGTGAGACAAAATGGCGACAGGAGCCGAGAAAGCGTATGTCGTGCTTGAAATGCACTCACATCAGTCAGTCATAACACTGCAACGACACTTCAGGACGAAGTTCAACAAAGATCCACCAACTGCTGACTCCATTCGGCGATGGTATGGGCAGTTTAAAGCTTCTGGATGCCTCTGTAAGGGGAAATCAACGGGTCGGCCTGCAGTGAGCGAAGAAACGGTTGAACGCGTGCGGGCAAGTTTCACGCGTAGCCCGCGGAAGTCGACGAATAAAGCAAGCAGGGAGCTAAACGTACCACAGCCGACGGTTTGGAAAATCTTACGGAAAAGGCTAAAGCAGAAGCATTTCTTAAACAGGAGATTGGAAAACCGATGGATCGGTCGTGGTGGAGATCATGATCAACAATTCACGTCATGACCTCCACGCTCTCCCGACTTAACCCCATGCGATTTCTTTCTGTGGGGTTATGTGAAAGATTCAGTGTTTAAACCTCCTCTACCAAGAAACGTGCCAGAACTGCGAGCTCGCATCAACGATGCTTTCGAACTCATTGATGGGGACATGCTGCGCCGAGTGTGGGAGGAACTTTATTATCGGCTTGATGTCTGCCGAATCACTAAAGGGGCACATATCGAACATTTGTGAATGCCTAAAAAAACTTTTCGAGTTTTTGTATGTGTGTGCAAAGCATTGTGAAAATACCTCAAATAATAAAGTTACTGTAGAGCTGTGAAATCGCTTCAATCATTTGTAATAACCCTGTACAGTAAGGCGACAGTCGTCGGATACCTCTTAACATCGTGTCGGCCCTTCTTATAACCGGCCCAGTGCAGCAACTCGACGTGGTATGGAATTAAAAGAGTCGTTGGAAGTCCGTGCAGAAATACTTAGCCATGCTGCCTCTATAACCGTCCGAAAGCGTTTCCGGTGCAGAATTTTGTGTATGAACTGAATTCTCGATTATGCCCCACAAACGTTTGACGCGATTCATGACGGGCGATCTCCGTGGCCACATCATTCGCTCTAATCGTCCAGAGTGTCCTTCGAACCAGTCGTGAACAACTGAGGACTGGCGACATTGGGCATTGCCAGCCATAAAAAACTCATCATTGTTTTGGGAAATAAATGGCTGAAAAAGGTCTCCAAATAGCCGAACATCCAGGGGAACCAGTCCAGTCCACGTAAACACAGCCCACACCATTATGGAGTCACCACGAGCCTGCAGAGAGGCTTGTTGACAACTTGGGTCCATGGCTTCGTGGGTCTGCACCACACACTGACCCTACCATCAGCTATTGCCAACTGAAATCAGGACTCATCTGACCAGCCCACGATTTCCCTATCGTGACAGATTCAACCGGTATCACCACAAGTCCAGAAAAGACGCTGCACGTGATGTTCGACTAGCAAAGGCACTCGCGTCGGTGGTCTGCTGCCAAATTTCGCTGCGCTGTCCCAGTATACGTTCGCCGAATGCCCCGCATTCATTTATGCGGTTATTTCAAACTTGCCTGTTAGTACTTACAACTCTACGCAAACGTCACTGTTCTCCGTCGTTAAGAGAAAGCCGTCTGCCACTGCGTTGTCCGTGGCGAGACAATGCGTGAAATTTGGCATTCTCGACACACTCTTGTCACTGGGGACCTCGGAATACTGAATTCCCTAACTATTTCCGCAACTGAATGTACCATTTCGCGCTCAAAGTCTGCCAATTCCCGTCGGCCGGCCATAATCACGCAGGGAACCTGGGAAGCTTTTTACATGGACCACCTGAGTACAAATGACAGCTCCACTATAATGTACTGCCCTGTTACACCTTGTGTACGCGATACTACCGCCATCTGTATACATGCATATCGCTGTACCATCACATTTGTCACCTCAGTGAGGCAGAACTAAGAATGATACCGAAAGCTCCCGGAAACCTACTTCGGAAACTGAAAAACATTCAGCGTAAAGTTTGAGTATTTTCCAGCTCGCTGGGTACAGGTCCTGTAGGCATCACGATGATTAAATTGGACCAATAATAAGATGCACGAGGGCATACACAGCAACCATTCCTCCCATGCTCCATTCAATAATGAGACATAGGTGGTACAGAAGTCCCAAGGAAGAACATCGTACCGTGGTGTCGCAGCTCTCGCGCCCTATGAGATACCACTCAGTTTCTGTATGTTGTTATTGCGCCATCTCAGCTCTGCTGTGGTGTCTTCTGTTTTTTCTAAGAAAAGTTTCTATCAACAGTTACTCCCAAATTTTTTGGAAGTCATGGTGGTGGAGGACTTTTTTGTCACTAAAGGTGACATTCAGCTTTGCATTTTTCCATTCCGTTAATATCAAAACAGCATACCAAAGCTGTACATGTCCCCTAGGTGACGGCAAACTAGTATCAAAGCTTGCAGCAAGACCTATCTATTACAGATCTCCTGGCTTAATAATATGAATGCATAAATTGAATTAAAGAGATTTCACAATATCGATCCAGAATTTGCGATTTGTTATTGTTAAAACAATGACGGCTTCCAAATTGGCCGAGTCTACAGAAAGTGTTCAACAAACAGTATTGAGAAAAAACGTAAACCTCATATCAGTGTTTTCGCTGAGCTAATTCTTACAATTTTCGTCAAGTCTCAACAACAACGACTGGAACTCATTCAGTTAATATTTTGCCAACCAATCACCTCCACAAGAAGACTACTTTTTTTGCAGAATTTCGTCGTGGCCGTGCTTTCGTCAGTGACAAATTTCGTGCAGTTCTAACAAAATCGGTAGTTGTCCCAAAAAACATCGATGTAGTTTCAAAAATTACTGAAGAATACTGTCACTTGGCTTACCGTGAGATATAGGCTTGCCTGCTTGAATAGCTGGCTGTGAAGAGGATCAGTTGCCGAGGGATTCCGCACAATATTGGCCAAAGCTCAAAAACTGGCTCTTGTCCACGCAAATGCTGAAAACATTCGACTGAACTATTACAGAATTCGTTACTAGGTCGTAACGGCAGAGTAAACTTCTATGTACACGAACGACCCGAATACCAAGGGGCAATCAGTTGTTTGGGCGTTCCAAGCTGAACGTAAACCAACGTAAGTTATTCGTTCGCCAGGCACTTCTAAAAAAATTATAGCTTGACAATGTACACTATCTGATCAAAAGTAGCCGCCCATGTGGCTGAAAATGGCGCCCCCCATCGGTAATGCTGGAATTCAATATGGTGTTGGCCCACCCTTAGCCTTCATGACAGTTTCCACTCTCGCAGGCATACGTTCAATCAGGTGCTGGAGAGTTTCTTGGGATATGACAGCCCACTCTCCACCGAGTGCTGCACTGAGGAGAGGTATAGATGTCGGTCGGTAAGGCTTGGCACGAATCCGGCGTTCCAAAACAGCCCAAAGGTCTTCTATAGGATTCAGGTCAGGACTCTGTGCAGGACAGTCCATTACAGGGATGCTCTTGTCGTGTAACCACTCCGCCACAGGCCGTGCATTATGAACAGGTGCTCGATCGTGTTGAAAGATACAATCGCCATCCCCGAATTGCTCTTCAACAGTGGGAAGCAAGAAGGTGCTTAAAACATCACTGTAGACCTGTGCTGTGACAGTGCCACGCAAAACGACAGGGGGTGCAAGCCCCCTCCACGAAAAACATGACCACACCATAAAACCATCGCCTCCGAATTTCACTGTTAGCACTACACACGCTGGCAGATGACGTTCACCGGGCATTCGCTACACTCACACCCTGCCATCAGATCGCCACATTGTGTACCGTGATTCGTCACTCCACAACGTTTTCCCACTGTTCAATCTTCCAATGTTTACGCTCCTTACATCAAGCGAGGCGTTGTTTGGCCTGTTACACATTACGACCCTCTTTAACAGTGGGCTGTCTGTCAGTCAACAGAGGAGGTCGGCCCGTATGCCTTTGTGCTGTACGTGTCTCTTCACGTTTGCACTTCACTATCACATCGGAAACAATGGACCTTGGGATGTTCAGGAGTGCGTAAATCTCGCGTACAGACGTATGACAAGTGACACCCAATCACCTGACCACGTTCGAAGTCCATTAGTTCTGCTCTCTCACGATGTCCAATGACTACTGAGGTCGCTGATACGGAGTACCTGGCAGTAGGTGGCAGCACAAAGCACCTAATATGAAAAACGTATGTTTTGGGAAGTGTCCCGATACTTTTGATTACATAGTGTAGTTTTTCGGGGCGACATTCTTGAATAAATGTTTCACGCAACTCTTGTCGCGTCAGATTGGTATCCAGTGTGTCTTTGGACGAGTTCCTCCGCTGCCTTCGTCAAGAGACTTCAGTAGGCCGTTCGGTACTCTTTTCGGTTGGCCGAATTGTAAGTACCGAGTATTCTAACGAACTCCGCTGGCGATGGCAGAGGAAATCGTTGACAGTTTTTGAGACTGAATGCAAATCTGGCACGGCAAGATCTTCGTGAAGCACTTATTCGAAAAAATCCTAGCTTCAGTCTGGGCACGTCGCGGCCATTACTTTTGGAGGATCGAAGAACAATTAACGCTGAGTGATACACAACCCATCATTCTTAATCATAACAGAGCAGGCACCCGCTCAGCACGCAAAACAATTGCAATAACGACGCGGAACTGCTACTTTTTGTTCCCTGTGTGAAACAAACCACCCTTGGACAGCGAGTTTGATCATCTCAGTGCACTGTTGAATCGCTGGGAAACCGTACGTTTGATGTGCCAACGTCAGAACAGAAAAAAAAAAGTTTCCAGAACTGTTTCGAACCATGTTGTTGTTGTGGTCTTCAGTCCTGAGACTGGTTTGATGCAGCTCTCCATGCTACTCTATCCTGTGCAAGCTTCTTCATCTCCCAGTACCTACTGCAACCTACATCCTTCTGAATCTGCTTAGTGTATTCATCTCTTGGTCTCCCTCTACGATTTTTACCCTCCACGGTGCCCTCCAATGCTAAATTTGTGATCCCTTGATGCCTCAAAACATGTCCTACCAACTGATCCCTTCTTCTAGTCAAGTTGTGCCACAAACTTCTCTTCTCCCCAATCCTATTCAGTACCTCCTCATTAGTTACGTGGGTTTCGAACCATACAGGCCAATATATAATTACGGGAACACGGTTCTGGTTTGAGAAAACACAAATTATTCTTGTTTAATACCCAAAAATGTTTCGGCTAAGTTTCACCATCGTCAGTGAGTACTTTCTTACTATCACATATTGATGTTTATGTGGCTCTTTGACATTGAGCACAGTTTATATTTTGCTCCAGTGTGTCACTTTTTGTTTCCGTTTTCTCATGCCTCTAGAAGGCATATGAAGTGTGCTTTCTTGCACACACTGTATGTCAAAGTTCACATACCCATAGAGGCATGAAAAAGCAGAAACAACAAATGACAAACTTGAGCAACATATCAGCTGTACCGAAAACATGTCAGATAGCCACATAAATACAAGTGTGTGATAGTAAGAAAATCAACACACTGATGATTGTGAAACTTAACCGAAACATGTTTGGCTGTTAAATAAGAATAATTCTTGTTCGCTCAGGACAAAACGGTATTTCCATATGTATACAGGGTGGACTAGAACTCTGCCAACAAACTTTCAATAGTGCTACTACAGACCAAAATAAGAAAAAAGTCTATTAAACATAGGCTTTAAAGTGAGTACCTTAAGGTCTAGGAGCTGCAGTTCATCTCCACTACTGTAAAACATCTCTTCTATTGAACTGTTCATAATATGCGCATTTTACGGCCCATGTTTACTGGACTTTTGTTTCCTTGTTTTGGTCCATATTACCATCTTTAAAAGTTTGTAGGCGAAGTTCTGGTTTACACTGTATACTAAACAGCAAATACGGACAAAAACTGAGCTGCAACAACAAGGTGAATGAAGACGAATAATTTGAGAAGGTGGCAGGGGTAAAATACAGGGAGCGAAAGGCTATTTACAATTGGTACAAAAACCAGAAGGGCATGAAAGGGAAGCGGTGGTTGGGAGGGGAGTGAGACAGGGTTGTAGCCTATACCCGATGTTATTCCATCTGTATATTGAGCAAGCACAAAAAATTGGGGTAAGAATTAAAATCCACGGATAAGAAATAAAAACTTTGAGGTTTGCTGATGACACTGTAGTTCTGTCAGAGACAGCGAAGGGTCTGGGAGAGCAGTTAAATGGAATGGACGGTGTCCTGAAAGGAGGATATAAGATGAACATCAACAAAAGCAAAACGAGGATAATGGAATGTAGTCTAAATAAATCAGGTGATGTTGAGGGAATTGAGACAAAGTAGTAGATTTTTGCTATTTGGGGAGCAAAATAACTGACGATGGTCTAAGTAGAGAGGATATAAAATGTAGACTGGCAATGGCGAGGAAAGAGTTTCTGAAGAAGAGAAATTTGTTAACATTGACTACAGATTTAAGTGTCAGGAAGCCCTTTCTGAAAGTAATTGTATGGAGTGTAGCCGTGTATGGAAGTGAAACATGGACGATAAATAGTTTAGACAAGAATAGAATAAAAACTTTGGAAATGTAGTGCTACAGAAGAATGCTGAAGATTAGATGGGTAGATCACATAACTAATGAGGAGGTACTGAATAGAATTGGAGAGAAGAGAAATCTGTGGCACAGCTTGACTAGAAGGGATCGGTTGGTAGGACATATTCTGAGGCCTCAAGGGATCATCAATTTAGTACTGGAAGGAAGCGAGGAGGGTAAAAACCGTAGAAACCAAGAAGTGAATACACTAAGCAGATGCAGAAGGATGTAGGTTGCAGTAGTTACTCTGAGATGAAGCAGCTTGCATACGTTAGAGTAGCGTGGAGAGCTGCATCAAACCAGTCTCTGGATTTGAAGACCACAACAATTTGGGAAAACGATTAGTACAAAAAGTATTCTTTTTGTGAAAACAAACGACGGCATTCGTATACAGCAGTGCCGAAAAAAACTGCGCGCTGAAGCGCGGCAGCGGCGTGCGGAAAGTTTTGGTTTCGTACAATCGTTGCACCCCCTATCGCTTCGCAGCGTGATTCGCTCGCCGGAGCGGAGTGGGGGGAACCTTGTCACTCACTGTCTCGCACGTGGGCAGCTGTGCCCTCTGTAGGCTCACCTCGCTACATGCAACGCCACCTGGCAGGCGAGAGTGCCTGCGAACCAACTCGAAGTCCTGTCGCTCAGTCACCCCAACAAGAGGCGCTCTATCAGAAACCACGTGCACGGAACGACGAACACCTACACTAACGAACAAGCCTCTTCAGTCTTCTGAACGAAACTTTTCAGCGAAGCACAAGAAAACTGGAAATTCAAGACCTTTTACATTGGCATCCCCACGAAGCACGTACATTCCCCGCACACGCATTGTAACATCACGCCTGCGACTGCACATGTCAAACACTTCACTCTGTATAAAAGTAAACAATTACACTTATCCATCCACTAACGTTTCACTTTTTTCTGGTGCAGAGTTTAATTAAAAACATATCCTATACTCCGGTCCTGACATATGGAAGTTTCCTTTGGTTGCAAGCATACGCGTCAGCAAGGGTGAGGGAAGGGGCACTTGCCCCCCCGGCCCCTTCCCTCCTGGAATCGGGAGTACAGAGGTTTTACTTAATACTCACTTCTAGAATGAGTGGACAATCAATTTTCTGAGATGTGACATGTTCTTCTGTATCACTTACAAAATTTATTTCTTGTGACATGACACGTCTAGAAACTGACCAACTCATTTATATAAAAATAACCTATTTTCGAGTCTTGCCCACATTTGGATAAACTTCTTCGGGCGCCCGTGGTTGTATATTAGGAACCCTAAATCCTCCAACACCCACCTCTGCCATTTCAGCACGTATTTGCCTGAAAATCTGGAGTACAGACCTTGGCTCTGTGATTAGTCACAGTATTCTAGCAGCTCGTTCTACCTTTATGGGTATTAAAACATCTGTGAGAGCTCTGAACAAAGTATCAAAATGAAAACATTTACAGTGTCCAAACGTTTCTTTTTTTTTCTTCAATCCGTCGCCCTCTAAGCAGGCGCGGGCAACAGTAAGCTTTTTGTGATGAGCTCAAATGTCAAAGGAAGTACGGCAAAGCTTCACAGATGTGCCAGCTAGTGAAAGAATCGCCTGAAATCTGTCGGGGAAAAATTTGAAAACGCAAATCTGGATGGCCGAGAGGAGATTTGAAGTCGACTCCTCCCCGATTACGCATCCAATGAAGTCTCCGACGCGTCATCTCTCAATATCTCCTCAAACACCAATCGAGAAATCTGAATTTAGTATTTCCGTGAATCACTGAACTGGTGTGGCGGAATGTTTCCCCAATCGGTCACTCAGATTCCTTTCCTCGCGTTTTTTAACTCGCGTTCTGTCTCCAAAAGGACCTAGAGGGCAGATGCTGAAGGTAAATGAATAAGCATTCATACATCAAAAATTACCGGCAACTTCAGCACTTTATGTTTCACTGTCAGTAGAACCCCGCTATTCAGTACGTAAATTCCATCCCACATCTGCACGACCATTCGTTAGTCTATATGAAGAGCCCAACATTCTGCAGGAAACATCAGTAGTGGGTTTTCGCTTCTCCTGTATCGTTGACGATTCATCTTTCGCTCAAAAATAATATTTATCTGGGTAGAACCCGAGGCCCTATCGCTAGAAAACAAAACCGTTAGAGGATTAAAGTAGAATGGAAAGTATCGCTGAGAACATGAAGCGCACAGATCACTGCCCATTCAGCGTCTAAAATTACAGCACTTCTACATCATTGTAAGATGTTGTAACAAAGGAGAATTCACATTTTTCTTGACAGTTTATTTATGGAATAACAATGCACTATACAACTGTCTTCTAAATAAAATTGTGCGCCCTACTACATTCTCTCGCTTAGTTAAGAAAGTTGCGCAGAACAGACCAGAACGCATCGTCCCATGCCCAGGAAACGGAGCGCCGTTTTCGAAGTTTGCTTGGTATTTTGGAGGTGCACCTTGATTAAGTACTGCACACCCCTATTTACACTTTTCGAGATTTTCAAATGGACACCACACTCACGTGCGTCTGGCAAGAATTGTTCTAAGAAGGGCCAAATGCCTTCAGCTGCCGTTCAATGAAATATACATATCTAGTCGGATGTACGGTTCATTGGAAACAAGCATGAATTTAGCGGTTCTGCGTGCCAACTTCAGAATGTTGTTAATTGTAGCCAAAAAACGAGTTTATGAGATTATGACACCCGTTAAGGTACAACGATCAATTTAAAGGGCAATTTGCTCGAATCTTTCGTATCTGCGGTATGTACCCCACTGAATTGCCGCACAAGTCAAGGCAGATACTGCAAGAAAATGAGTGAGAAGGTTAAACACGAAAGACAAAAAGCATTGGCTGTTGTGACATCTATCCTACGCGGGTGTTGCGGACCTGTTGCCTGGCTTTGTGACAACGTTCAAGAATATTCTTCATATGACCATTTTTCAACTACATGCGTTCTTTAGCCAGTATTCTTGGGGTAAATAACGTCAGTTATAATTCATCTCGCTTAGTCGGCGTTAACACTTTCAATTTGTGTTTATGTCATTTACATACAACCTCAACGTCGAATCCACTGGTTCTAAACGTATCTGTCGAATCCACTGGTTCTAAACGTATCTATCATTGTATTTATCAACCTTGGCATCCCGTATATAAATCACTATTGTTACTGTCAACGCATTCAATTGTTAATGTGAACAAGAGCGCTAATCTTTTGCATTGCAGACCTGTTTACATAAAGATTTACAAAGACAAGAACGTTTTGTGTGTGAATATCTCGGTATGGCAGAAATAACGACTGCACAATATTTGTTTCTCCTGAGATATACATAACGTACTTTTGTAATCATCGTTGTAACTGTACGGGATGTACGTCGGGCGAACGACTAACAATGTTTTGGGAGGAGTTTATGGAAAAAACCACGTAAATCACACATACCTGTATTTCACCGAGAGATATGATGTGCCTCTGAGCATCACGGAGTTGCACCTGGATATGGATATTCTGAAAAAATAAACATTGAAATTTCGATTACTTTCAGGCGTTCTCTAATGCTCGTACTTAAAAAATGTGTTTAAAACTGACTATTTTAAAAAAAAACTTACGGTTGGATCTTCATTTTTCTTCTTCACCATCACCTGCAAACAGCGTTTTATTAATGACAATGCAGACAACAAGTAACCACAAAGCGAAACAAAAAAGGTGTAATGTCACAGACAGTAATATAACTACAATATATGACAAAAAGGAACAAATGATATAATTTATGCTAATGCATTACACGATGAAAAGTTAAAGTTAAAGACTGATAACTATAGTATGTCAATTAAAATTTGGTAAAGTAACGGTGAGTACCGCACTTTACGTCGCGTGCTTCCTTTACACAGAACTAACGTGAAGCTTGTGTTTGACATTTATCTCCTAGACACTGCACATCTTACACAGATCTACTATGGACACACTACTTTCATTCATATGTTACTTATATTGTATTCGTAGCACTGTGAGCAAGTTGTGTAGCGTCCTTCTATTCCTCAAACTTCTGCAATCTTATTACAGATGGCTGAATGTGACCTTGATGGCTACTAAACATCCGTTTGTTAACTCAGATATGTTTATAAAAGTTCTAAGTGGATTCCACGAGTTATCTTAGTTGCTCCTCAAGGCGTCGTCATATTCCAAAAGTTTCGAAAAGTACCTTCTTTAGTCATGACTCCTACTGTAACAAAACCATGTCGCCAACTTATAACTTTAACGACAGGATACTAATGAGAAATTACCAAATACGCACGACTTTATTTCAAATAAGACGCAGAGTTATGCAGGGCAGTAAGTTTTCTAGTTATCTTGCTTCAATGAGTACACTACGCGGTCACATAAAAATCAAACTACTCCGCAGCTAACAACGATTAAACAGGCAGAAATTGACTCCTGTATTAATGTACAGTGTACAGATCAGCGAGCGCGCATCATTTTCTCGCGGCTGAATATTTTTTTCATTGTGTTCATTGCGAACTATCACCAAGAAGTGCGAAGACGTAGTTCAGCAAGTGCGCCTGTGTCTGACTTTCCGGAAAACAGCTTAGCGAAGGAAAGAAGCTCAAATATAACTTCGTTTCTTACCTGATGATTCAGGATAGCAATCTTGAGCTGATTCTGGATATGCCTAATATCTGCCTGGAATGCTTTTGACACTTCCATTTTCACGTATCTACACAAAATCACTCACTATTTTAAATGAACACATCAGTCTTCCGAGTCGGCGCGATGCAACACCACACCGCCAGCCTGAGTGCTTTCTAAAGGTGGCAGTGGTAGGCATGCCGAAGCACACAATAAAGAAATCGACGCATAGTCGTGCGCTGTCCTAGTTTTAAAATAAAATGTTTGTTTTATGTTCGGTGGAATAATTTTACATTTTAAAATATCACAAAAATTGTAAAACATTATTAATACCTTATTTTTAATTAAGTAAAGACGTTAAATACTACACCTTTTAGCGATCTGCCTGAGAACCAAGTTTTGTGGCGACGTGATGTGTAAGTACGTTGCCGACAACGACTACGTCATGAAAATGTTGTCGGTTGTGATACAGAGCACGAAAGGTTAGAAAGTGGTATGTAAAGACTACATATGCATGTTGGTTACTGCATATTCTTAAATGCAAATTTTAATGTTTTAAATGTAGCTATTGTGAGTTGACTGCCAGTACTGTAAAAGAAATTTCAATTCTTGCACACAACATAACCTCAAATAGTTGTGTTTCTGGCGGGTGTGTGATTCCTATTTACATTTTTGGTTCATTAATCGGAAACAGAGGCTTCAAGGAAAATCTGTGGAGTCTTTATTTTGTGACAATGGCGAAAAGAATTGCATCTTCGGACTTAAACCATGATAACTGGGATAAGGAAGACAAACGTGAAGAAGCGGGAACATTTCGCAAAGCTGATAACAGTACCCTTCAGTCACGAGTAATAAGACAGGCTAAACGTAGATCAACATCAAGCCCTTATAGTTCTTCAGGTTCACCGCCGAAAACGGTAAGATAATATAAACATAACTGTTTTATTAATTACCTGCTAACTGCGTTTGCAATATACTTTCAACTTTGTGTGTTTACAAATTTTATTGGCTAATCTTAGTAATAATTACGTCCAAGCATTTGATATTTTGGGGATTACTGAATGGTATGTAAATAAGTGTGTTAGTTTGAAGATATATTCAGTAGATTCTGAAACAGTTTTTACTCTTCAGAGAAATAGACATTGTAAAACTGTAATAACTTAAAATTTCGGATAGCTATTAACAGAAAAGCCAGATGCTTTGTACTTTCAGTGTCTGCCTCTCTTCTGTAGAAGCTGTCACATTAATACTGTAGCGAAATATTTTTGTAATTATCAGTTTAGGAAGTCTGAAACATTGGAAGTGTTGTATGCATGTATCGTTGTAATATTGCTCTGCTAGCACTCTACCAAATAACAATATTAGTTTCTGCTTTTCTTCTATTGAGCTGTATTCACAAAAACTGTAGGGCTAGCATCAGCAATCAAATATAGTAACAGCAATTTCTATTAAAACTTCCAAAGCTTTCCGTTGCAGTGACGTATTTTTAAAGTACAGAATGAGAGAAAATACTTGTCAAAACCAGCTCTTATGTTTTTTTATGAGCATTTAGAAGGGGTATAAAGATTGTCAGAGTTTAATGCTCAAACTGTGTTTGATACTCATTGAAGCCTAAATATTATGATGATTTCTTTTAAGAAAACATTAAATTTGACTTGGAACCCAAGCACTTATAAGCTCTAGGCCTACATGAAACGAAAATGACCCAAAATGAGTGAAAAGTCAGTCAGTTTAGTGGATTGTGCATTGAACTGAAGTTGAGTGATGCTTCATTACAGACTGTTTGAGCAGCACTGAAACTATATACAGGTATATCTTGTTTTTTGTTAGTCTTCGCTTAGTTCCTCAAGTGTGCTCAGAGCCTCAGCAGTGATAGCCTTCAGTAAATTACAATAAACTGTTTATTAAGAATCGCTATCCTTTTCACAGATGATAATGTGTTTTAAACCCAGTGTGCATCGTTTTTAACAACTTCACGTCAGAATTATTATGAAAGGATAGTTGTACTCATCGTATAGTGGAGATGCTGAGTCACACATAAGAATAATAAAAAGACTGGCAGAAAGTCGACCAACATTCTCTCTCTCTGGGATGCCGTCCCAGACAGTTAATGTTGGTAAACTTTCTGACAGTCTTTTTGTTGTGCCCATCTGTGACTCAGCATCTCTGATCCATGGTGAGTAACAACTATATACTTCTCATAATATTGTCTTATTTCATCTCAGATTTTCCATAGTTTTATTAAGAAATCATCAACATAAATATAACTGTTTTTCATTCTGTGGTACTGGCATGTGAATAAACCTATTTCGTAAATTCTATTGTTTGTTTTTCCACTGTAACAACCTTGCACTTTGTTTGGTAGCAGGATGAAGAGGAGTATTCGATACTAGTTGTTGACTTTTACCAGTGGTGTAGAAAACATGACACAAATGATGTAAACAACGTGGTGACTGTAACATGATATGTAGCCTCCCTCCTCCCAAATTAACTTAGGTACATATGTCACCACAACCAAATTTTTTGCAACCACGTTCGTTGGCTTCACCAGCTATCAACTGGACTGTAAAAATACACACCATAATCAGCCGTCAACATTATGTCGCTGATTGGAGCCGACAACTACTATCAAATATCCCTCTTGACCCTGATAATGTGATACTCTCGAAATCTTGGGTGTGGTCACAGACTGATCTGTAACAAACGCGAGTGTTGCCATAGGCAATGAATGTGAATTTAAAATAAAAGTTGAGGTAAAAGATCTGTAGTGTAGTCCAGGGTGTATGTTTGTTGTATGTTTAACACACTTTTCAATATAAATCACCAAAACTGCAGAGTGAATTCATAAAATCTCTATTCCATAATAGATGAATTTCCAATTAGGTATTTTGGTACACAGTGTATAAAATGTCACACTACTAGTATGAAAAATGGAAAGGGGGTCACTGTGGAACCATTACCCAATTCAGAGCATATTTCTCTATTAATTTTGAGACCAGTACTTGGTTTTAATTATTCTGTACTCAAACATATGTTAGTCATTGAGTACAAACACATGAAACAGACCAGTATAATTTTGAAAGAAGTAATTTACTACATAAGTGAGACTAAAACTGTGCCACTGTGCTGTGTAAGTTGGCATTAGTGTTTTTCTGTTGTAAATATTTTCTCCTGAAACTTTTTAAAATCATTCTTTCTGTTTCCAGTGAATAGCAAACTCATATATTGAAGAGCAATGCATAAATGCTTTCTCATTTTCATATACAGTTTGAAATGCTTCGTTACTGTACAGATCACAATAAATGTGAACTGTACTTTTTTAACAACATGGTTCATATTTAACTAAACAATTTTATGACAGTTTTAGTCGGATTATTTCTACTGTATTTATTTACTTAGCTTGTGGTGGTAAACTTTGTGATAGTATAAATTAAGTTACAGATACATAAGTCAGTAGTATTAAGGAAAAGTAAATAAAGCATAAATTGTGAGTATAATACAGTGTGGTACCATAGTTTAATGTAGAAACACAATATTAAATTCTCAATCCAGTCAACAGCATGTATAGTCAAGTTTCAGGAAATATTCGCATTGCCTGGATATAATGTGAAAGAATATTCCTGCAAGTGTGGGATGGTCTAATGTGTCTTGCCACAACTGATAGATTTATTGGGCAGTTTCAGTCTAGTCAGATTGTCAGAAAAAAGCCTATACCTGCAAAAATAGGGAAGAACTTATTTATTTATTTGACTTGTTCACATGATTGGAAAGATTGGCAAGCCAAGTTTTGCCAACAAAAATTTATGTTGGTTAAACTTTCTGTAGCTGAAAAACGTTGAAAATTTTGGACTTTTCAGAATTTTTTTTTTTTTTTTTTTTTTTTTTTTTCTTTTTTTTCCAGAAGATGCTCTTTTCGTGCACTCCTAGCACTTTGGGATCTAGTTACTTTTGAAAAGGGCACAAAATTGTCTATGGATTTAATTACAAAAACTTTATTTCTACACCCAATACCAAGGGCACTACAGTCTGTCAAAAAAATCAATTTTTCAAACTTCACGCAAAATGCCAAGGGACCATGTTTCTGAGCTCTTTTACTTCAGTTTCCATTTATATAGTAGAAATGCATTATATGTTATGTTATACATTGGAATCGAATATCTCACTTATCACAATCTCCTCCCCCCCCCCCCCCCTCCCCAAAAAAAAAGGGGAGAAAATGTTCATTTCTCTTGCTTGTGTGTTTTCGTGGCCATGTTAATTTATTTCATCCCTCTTGACTGCAATTAGCACACACTTGCACAGGAAGCTTGGCTCAAAACATTTCATTCTGGTTTTGTCCGCCCTTGGCTTCGCAGCATCTTACACTGAATCAGCCCTATTACAAGTATCTTTCATCCTTCAGCTTAACAACGAAAGAAACAGTGACATGTTTTGCCAATTTATGTATGACAATGCAGATTTCAATGTAAACACTCAAGATGGACCTGGTACTTTCTATGCACTGATAGACATAATGTGTGTTACTCCCTGTAATATATTTCTTCCTGAGAAAAGTATTGAAAAGTTGAAATGTCCTCCCTCAGCTCAAGTTGGTAGTGAAGCTGGAAATCTTGACTGACAGACATTCTACAGAACACAAGTTGTGAGTAACATGCAGGACATTAGTGCAGAAATTGAATCATACTGTGAAGTGAGCGGTGTAACTTAGAACAAAACATAAACTGAAGTAGTTGTCACATTGATCGATATGATATGAACTTGGAAAAACTTGCTTGATTGGTTTTCACTACTGCTTCCCTTCACTGAAAGTGATTTTATAATTTCCGTCATCAGTGTGGAGAATTGAAATTGTTACATGGATCACAAATAGGGAGTGAAAGGATGAAAAGAGTTATTGATTACAGTTACCAGCATGTAAAGTTCCATAGAAAATAAAAAGTTGTGACTCTCCTTCCTGCCGTCAATATTATAAAACATGAGAACACTAAAGTTACTCCGGTTTGTCCAAAAGATTTGTTTAATGGAAAGAGAATTAAAAGCACTTCTGTAATATGAACTAGCTACTTGAAAAAGCCTTGTGAAAAGCAACAAAATCTTCTTTCTATTACATTTTGGTCCCAGTGAAGGATGTGGACTTTGGCACTGAATAAATTTTTTATCGCTGGTGGATGGTACCTTGTACACGAAGTAACTTGGCCTCAAAATGTTTCCTTCAAATCAGTAGTCCAAAGTTACATTTATTACTTGCAGTGACATTTTTTATCTTCATTTGCAATTGTATTTGATGGGTAACCATGTGAGGGAGAGCAATGTAGCACAGTTTGTTGAGAGGATGCATAGATGTAGAAAACATTCTTCGGTTAAGTTGTAGTTGAATCATAGATGGTAAACTAAGTCCCCGAGACAAGTTTTGTACAACGAATGAAAGAATCACTTGACCACACATCTTAAAAAGGAATCTCTAGAGTTTAGCATTGAGGTGGACTCAGCACAAGATGATGCTGACATTATGGTTGTAATATCTGCCATTTCAAGAACTGATGATTGAGGAAGTGTGGTCAAAGTGGGAGAAGTTTCTGACCTTGTGTACGACTGGTTTAGGACAACCCAGATTAGACACATTTGGAGGTCTCTTCCATGTGAATACGTTGAAAACTTGGTTTCAAGTGTGCCTCAGAGATGCCAAGCAGTTATCAACACTGTAGTTGACTGGATGTAGTATGAATTATATAATTCATTTTTCTTTTGTTCATATATGATATATGTATATATTTTAGTTTGTTGTCAAATATATCTTTCTACTGATAAAACCCAACCACAACCTTACTTAACAAACTGTTAACTTGGTTTCACTTAGACCTGTTATACGCTATGACTTCACTGTCACCTCAAATTTGACATTAGTAGATATAACATTTTTGTCAGCTTCAATGTACACACACCCTCCTGTGGTGCCTAATCTGTCTTTTTGATATACATTCCGTGAATCACTAAATATCTTGGAGCTTTCTACTTTGGGTTGCAGCCAGCTCTCAGTCCCCAGTATAATTTGATCGTGATAAGCTTACAGAATCACAATAGATGGGTGATCAGGAACCACCAGATTGCACATGGAGTAATTGAATACCGCAGAGTGAGATGTTCAATTCCAGTATGTAATGTAATTTGTTTTCTTTTAAAAAGGAAATATATACCAAAGTGCTAAGAGGATAAGAAACTGAGATTTTTGAAAAAAACTGAAAAAAGTGTGAAATTTTCAGTTCCTCCCCCCCCCTCCCCCCCCCCCCTCCCTCCCTCCCCTACAGAAAGTTCAGCGGCCGACATAAATTTAGTTTGCAAAACTTGGTTTTCCAATTTTTCCAACCATATGAATGAGTTAAAAAAACAAAATATTCTACCCCACCTTTTGCAAGTAAAATCTGCTATTTGACTGGACTATTTGTTCCATATTAAATCCTTGCGTGCTTCGTCTTTTGTGCAGATTATATTAGCCATCTTCCACATACTTAAATGTACATCAAAGTCTTCCATCTTTAGTGCAGGTGTATAGGTTAGTTTGTACTCATGGTAGTGGTGTTGCTGGATCCACATTTCCCATCTACAGCATGTATCAAATGCTTTCGCAACAAGTTCTGTAGTGGTGTGTATTGCTGCTTGTCGGTATTTTAGCCTTTTGGATGTAGTACTTGGGATATAGGCATGCTTTCTACCATTTGAGTTAAAGGTAGAGTGAGATTTTTACTCTAATGTGATTCGTCAAAATCATGTCAATAGCTATCAATTCTTACGATGCTTGGAAAACTTTTATATCAAGCCATCACTTCTGTTTCAGGGTGAGACAAAAAGTGTGTTTGCAAACTTCAGTGGATTTAAAATGCCTACCAGTACAAGTACAGTCACCTTCAATTTCGGCAGTGGCGGAACAGCAGCAGCTGACAGAAGTTCATCATCAAAAGAATCTTCCAGTGCTCCTATACAACAAAAAAATGGAGTTTTGAAAGGAAGTTCAAATGAAATGTCTACTAGAAAGGACGCTGAAGGTAAAAATGATATGGACAGATACACAAAGAAACCAAAGGAATTTTATGCAGACTTGAGGGCACTTAATGAATGTGTGTCAAAGTGGATAAAAATGCATGTGGAAAGAAATTCATGTTGTATACTTACACCAGTGTTCAAAGACTATGAAAGACATCTCAGTGACCTAGAAGACAAGTATACAACATCAAAAAATGTTGATACAGAACCATCCAAGAAAGAAACATGGAGTATACCTGCAGCACCTAAAGACATTAAAAGTGTTGCACAAGAATCATTTAATTTTTCTTTTGGATTAAAAAGTTCTGGAGACAAATTCAGTTCAAGTGGTTATTTTTCGACACCTCCTATAACAAAGACATTGGACAACAAAAATGTCCAGGAAGAGCCCTCTAAGACTCCAAGCAGCTCTGTTCTGTCTCCATTTAACCAGAAACTTGTGTCCCCAACACAGGCTTCAACATTGTCTTCTTCTGAAGAGAAGAATAAGCCACCATTGCAGTTTTCCTTTGGCAGGTATGATTCTGATTCACAAATTTATGAATGATATTCATGATGATTATTTGTAATTTTACTGTAAGAATAAACAAAATAAGGAAAGAGTCTAAAGTCTAGGTCAGGGCCAGCATGTGTTGGCGGTGTTTCTGTACTGCTCATAGGTTGACATTGCTCAGTGACCCATAGCCATTGGCATGTTACCTTCATGCAACCAACAAGACACAAGGAAAGAGGCAGTGAATCGGAAACCATTATCTTCACCCTTTTCACAAATATTTGATTGTTTGTTGAGAATATGTCATAAATTGTGGGGCTGTGGCTTCACTGTGCCCCAATAACAGGTTTAAATTGCTGTGTTGAAATGGACAGTAATTAAATATATAATCTTGGTTGTCACAAATATTTTATCATTTACTCTGAATGTGTTAGAGATTGTTGTATATTGACACGGAAATATTGTATTATACCTTTGTCTCTTGCTTCGAAACATGTCAGCTGCTCTCTTATTGGCTGAATAGAACAGCAGCTAACACACCCTCATTGTTCCCATCATACCCCTTGGTGAGCATTGACAATACTGCTGCACGAAACATGTAAATACACCACTGGGCCTGATCTAGACTGACTGGCAAAGCCAGTGGGTATGATGTGTTCAGAAAAAAATCTGTTACTTTTTGAACATTTAAAGCAGTTATTTCAGCTTTATATCATGTACCACAAAATATCTTTACTCAGGGTTGCCACAAGTTCTGGAAATTATGGAATATCAGTGAATTTCAAATGACTCGGGGAAATGTGAAAAGAAAACTGGAAAATCTCATTTTTGTCTCGTGTCAGTAGATAAAATGATCTGTTTTACTGAGATGTCAAGCATCAGTACTGGCTGGGTGCTGCTGAGTACATGCGCTGCTTCCCTACGCCTAGCAGCTGCCAACAAGAGGCAAGGAGGTGTGAGCAGTGGTTGGTTTGGATGTGGTTCTCGGAGACCGTAGGCGCAGCAGCTGGAGACAGTGTGTGTGTGTGTGTGTGTGTGTGTGTGTGTGTGTGTGTGTGTGTGCGCGCGCGCGCCCTTGTTTTCTGACAAAGTCTGTTGCTGTAAATTTGGTTGTGACAATGTGCTTGTCTTATCTATGTGCCTGTCTGTGGCTCAGCGGTCATCTTTACGGTGAGTTGCTACCCGTCATCATCAACATTATTATTACTTTTTTTTGTCTCAGACGTTATGTCTGGTGAAAAATGGAAAGTGACGCAGATCTTGATCAAGCGTGACTTCCTTTTTAACTGTACAGTATATGTTACATTGTATTTAGGAACTTTCGGGTAATTGAACATGTATCAATAATTACAGATTTCTGTAGTTGTATATATACGGTTCGATGTAGCTGTATTGCGTTGATGTATTGGTGGATATTGTGTGGTATGACTCCTGTAGTTGATAGTATAATTGGTATGATGTCAAATTTATCCTGATGCCACATGTCTTCCTCAGCCAGTTGGATGTATTTTTCAATTTTTTCTCCTGTTTTCTTCTGTATATTTGTTGTATTGGATATGGATATTTCAATTAGTTGTGTTAATTTCTTCTTCTTATTGGTGAGTATGATGTCAGGTTTGTTATGTGGTGGTGTTTTATCTGTTATAATGGTTCTGTTCCAGTATAATTTCTATTCATCATTCCCCAGTACATTTTGTGGTGCATACTTGTATGTGGGAACGTGTTGTTTTATTAGTTTATGTTGTATGGCAAGTTGTTGAAGTATTATTTTTGCTACATTGTCATGTCTTCTGGGGTATTCCGTATTTGCTAGTATTGTACATCCGCTTGTGATGTGATCTACTGTTTCTATTTGTTGTTTGCAAAGTCTGCACTTATCTGTTGTGGTATTGGGATCTTTAATAATATGCTTGCTGTAATATCTGATGTTTATTGTTTGATCCTGTATTGCAATCATGAATCCTTCCATCTCACTGTATATATTGCCTTTTCTTAGCCATGTGTTGGATGCGTCTTGATCAATGTGTGGCTGTGTTAGATGATACGGGTGCTTGCCATGTAGGGTTTTCTTTTTCCAATTTACTTTCTTCGTATCTGTTGACGTTATGTGATCTAAAGGGTTGTTGATGTGGTTATGAAATTGCAATGGTGTAGCCGATGTATTTATATGAGTGATTGCTTTGTGTATTTTGCTAGTTTCTGCTCGTTCTATATAAAGAATTTTCTTAAATTGTCTACCTGTCCATAATGTAGGTTTTTTATGTCAGTAAATCCCCTTCCTCCTTCCTTTCTGCTTAATGTGAATCTTTCTGTTGCTCAATGTATGTGATGTATTCTATATTTGTGGCATTGTGACCGTGTAAGTGTATTGAGTGCTTCTAGGTCTGTGTTACTCCATTTCACTACTACAAATGAGTAGGTCAGTATTGGTATAGCATAGGTATTTATAGCTTTTGTCTTGTTTCTTACTGTCAATTCTGTTTCCAGTATTTTTGTTAGTCTTTGTCTATATTTTTCTTTTAGTTCTTCTTTATAATTTGTATTATCTATTCCTATTTTTTGTCTGTATCCTAGATATTTATAGGCATCTGTTTTTTCCATCGCTTCTATGCAGTCACTGTGGTTATCCAATATGTAATCTTCTTGTTTAGTGTGTTTTCCCTTGACTAACCCTGCCTGTTGGATCTAGTCTCATCGAGCTGCCCACAAGCTGAGTATGTTTGTTTGTGGTGTAATGTGGCGGATATTCGTGATTTATCCACAGGCCCGGGATAGCGGTGCTTCTCAACAGGCCAGAGGCCAAGGGGGATGGATTTCAGGAATTACAACTGGCTGGCCAGAAGTACATTGTACAGTGCGATGTTTTATAGACATTTTATTTGTTCTAGTAGATTTTGGTACTTTCAAAAGTAGTTTTTATATTAGAAAGTATGGACGATAGGAAGAAGAAAATTGTGGCAGTCGCAGTTGGTTTGTATGCTGTGTATTCATATATTTCTGAAAGAAAAACCGCACAGTACCTGTAAAATAATAGACATAACACTGTGGGTAATAACCTACAATAAAGAATAAAGCAGAACCGTCATTTTATTGGTGGCCACTTATTGAGTTGGTTATACACCTGTTCTCCGCATTATACACTTTTTCAAGAGGCCTACTTTTGCCTTGAGGTTAATTGTGAAATCAGTGAATCTATTTTAAATGTCTTGCGACTCCAAAGAAATGCATATTTTATCACCAAATGTGTTTCATTTTTATTGAAATAAAATGACATCAGTCATCGTAATGAAACACACATACCATTTGGCTTGCTTTCTCCATCTAAAACAGTTCATTTACAAAAGATGTTGATGTTAATACTTCAGATGTTTGCACACATTAGAAAACACTGCCTGCTTGCAAGTTTTTCTTTACATATTTCCTTGTTTGGCATTATTGCTTCTTGTACCCTAGCTGCAAAGACAGATTTAAAATATCTTCAGTTATTATAAAGCAGCTATGGGACAATATGGTCACACAAACAAATTTTTTTTTTTCTGAAACTTCATTTCATATTTTTGTAATATAGTTTTTGATAACAGCACTGTGGTCCACAGTTGGAATACTGTCTAGAAAATTTTCATTCACCTCTTAGTACAATTTTATGTTTTTCAGTGTGGTCATTGGTCCAGCCCCTTCATTATATTTGTAGCAATTAAAACTTGCTGTCTCATGAGAACCACACAGTCAGGAGTGGTGAGTTTCGAGTAACAGCTACATTTCGTTTGTTTCCTTGTTAAAATTTACTTTCTTTGGCAAAACAATGTGGAGTTTGGGTAATGCCACCTTGCTAACATCCTAATGCACTTGCAGTTATCACAGAATCCTGAAGCATTGGTTTATTAAAAGTTGATAACTTATCTTGTTGCAAAGCCACACTAATTCTCATTTTAGCAGGTATTGGAGTTTTAAAAAAATTACAGCATTCCACTACATAAGTCTACAGTTACTCACGTAACATGGTAAACAAGAAAATTCTACGTGCTTATCATGTAGAAAAATACTCAGATATTTCCGTGCTATCATTTGCCAAAATCTCGTTTCGATAACTGACTGTTTGAGGCATGGGGATGCTGTGAGTATTTTATTCTCACATTCTGCAGGTAGAGTCTCAAAACCGGGCCTCGACAAACACTCAGGCAGTGGCTGCAGGTATCAAAGAATCTGCTGGAAATATCTGTGGTTCCTCAGGAAAATTCGTTTCTTGTGTGGCACCTCGCCTTCAAAGGCACACCAGCTTTTGACTGTTGCAGGAGTGTTATAAACAAACAACTTTCTGTCCTCATCATGTGGCAGCTCCCACAATGTTCTAGTAGTGTATCATGGTGAAACCAAGCAAGCTGAAATTCAGTGCTGAATGGCCGAATGATTGGAAGTTTTAAGGGCATCAAGACACACGAGACGTCAGTATTCCAGGTGTATCACACTGTATGCAGCAAGTCTTGTGCTCTCAGCAACACGGGGAAGATGAATGTGATCAGCCGTGTGGAAGGAGCTAAGCACTTCAAGGCAGTCATGGCGGTCAAGAAGACAGTGGATACTCATCAATCTTCGGTAAGTAAAGTGCTAAGACTATTAAATGATGCGTGGACTCTTAAAGGCTGCACAGCATCTTACTGACCTTAATGGGATTTTATCTTCAACGACTGCATTTCTTTTTTCCCCCCTGCTGTTTTGGTGCTGTGTTAGGCCATTAAAAGGGTATTCCAACAATATTTTATAATGTAAAGGAAGAGAATGGGAACGTCAGGTGAGATGGGAAACCTTGCCAACGGAGTGGCACTCAAAAGTGACAGACTCACTTAGGCATTTTCGACATACCCTTGTGCAGCTTGATGTAACCTATCCTTTTCTAATATCAAGTTTTGGCATTCATTATGGAAACTTGCCACTAGCTTTCCATTGAAGAGGGAGGACCAGCAGGGTACACTTTGCTGCCTTCCTTTCCCACTGTTTCTGCTCCTCTTTGCCCCCTTTTTAGATAAGGGGGTGATTAATGTTGTCTGCATCATGCGTGCATTCTGAAGCTGGACACAACCAACTATTGACAACCACTGTTCTTTCTCTGATAGTCCGTACCTGCCAACTCTCCTGATTTAGGCGGGAGACTTAGATTTTCAGCTTTTCTCCAATCTCCCAATTATTCCACTATTTCTCCCAATTTTTAGGTAATGGTGGCGAAGACAGTTGTTTTAAATATCCATTGTTTCGGTTTTTGGCCAGTTGTAGAAAATCCCTTGCTAATTAGTCTTTTAATTCATGTACTCCTCAGAGTTCGTACAAATCAGAAAGTCACATATGACATGTAATAAATTGTACTTTTTCCTCTTTTCTGTGCATTTTGTAGAATGCATGCTCATATTGCTCAGTTTTGTGCTCCATGTGGACTTGCGTTTTGTGTGTTGCCACTATTCCAGCGCTGCCAAGATAGTGGTTTTCCCACTAAATCTCGTGGTTTTGAGTGCCTGTCTAGTGGCTAGTGGGAATTACGGGAGATTTTAAACATATTAGGATGGTCTTACAGTAAAATTACTTCTAAAATGTCTTGATCCATTGAATATATAGAAAACAACACTATTTAATTTATAAATGACTACTAGCTCTTGAATTTATATAACGTAAATATTTATAATGTCCGCCCCCGGTAGCTGAGTGGTCAGCACTGCAAAACGTCAATCCTAAGGACCAGGGTTCAATTCCCAGCTGGGTTGGAGATTTTTTCCGCTCAGGGACTGGGTGTTGTGTTGTCCTAATCATCATCATCATCTCATCCCCATCGATGCACAAGTTGCCGAAGTGGCGTCAAATTGAAAGACTTGTACCTGGTGAACGTTCTACCTGACAGGAGGCCCTAGTCACACGACATTTATTTATTTATGTATTTATAATAAATGGTATTCTATCTTCGTTCCAGTATTGTCATGTGTTCTAGTATTGATAAATCTACACCTGCATACATTGTGCATACCTATAGCACCTGCATTAATGTGGTGTTTTTGTTTTTTTTCATAAATGGACATTATTTTAGCACTAAACGTGGGTATTGTAAAGGCACAGTAAGCCCAGAAATGTCATGCTGAATGGCTTTGCGATAGTAAATTTGCAAACTGGTCTGAAAGAATTTTTGGCGTTGACACAAGAGCATCTTCTAAATTATGTCATAGTACTTTGTTAGCATCTTATGCTGACATATAAGCCATAGTGGCACAAAAAACACAAGACAGCTGCAGCACCTTAAACAAAAATATCTTCGAAAACCATGAAAGAATCTGTAAAATTGAATCAAGCTGAGGGTTCCCTTCCATTTTTTGCCTTTATGTGATGTGAGTTGTATGTGAGTAAATTCAAACAATGATGTTGCCAGAAAACTTCAGATACATAGAAAAAAGTGTAGGCTCGTTATGAAACATGTACTAAGGCCCTGTTTTGTGGAAAATATGCGACAGGATATCGGTGACAGCATGTACAACATTGTAATCGAGGAATCAACAGTCATCAGCGTGAACAAATTTGTAGGAATGACAGCAATATATTACTTTGCTGCAACCAATGCACTCATTTCAACAATTTTTTAAATCCGCCAATCTTAAACATTTTCATTTTGTTTTCTGGGAGCAATATTACAACAGTTTCCGTGCATTATTATGTCAAGGAAAAATCCTTGTTTGCATTTTATAATCTTTGTCTACATGACTAGCTTGCAATTCACACTTAAGTGCCTGACATAGGGTTCATCGTAGCATTTTAGATTATTTTTTTACCATTCTGCCTTGATTATCGCACAGGAAAAACGAACACCTAAATATTTCCATTCACACTCTGATTTATTTTGTTATGATGATACTGGTGATTGAAATTTCATATATAGTTCTCATCACAACAAATAACACTTTTGTTTTAATGATTACCACCCCAGCTGGTGTATCATTTTTGTGACGCTCCCTCCCCTATCCTGCGATAATACAGAACGAGCTGCTCTTTTTTGGACTTCTTTGATGATCTCCATCAATCCTATCTGGTAAGGATCCCAGCAATACTCTAGCAGAGGGCAGACAAGTTTACTGTAGACGGTCTCTTTAGTTGATTTGCTGCATCTTCTAAGTGTCGTGCCAACAAAGTGCTGTCTTTGGTTCACCTTCCCCACATGTTATCTATATGGTCTTTCCAATTAAAGTTGTTCATAATTGTAATCCCTAGGTATTTAATTGAATTGACAGCCTTGAGGTTCGTGTGATTTATCTTGTAACTGAAATTGATGGATTTCTTTAAGTACTCCGTGGATGACCTCACGCTTTTCTTTACCATGCAGATATCTTGTCTTTGCTGATGTGACATTTCTATATCACATGGTGGAAAAAGCAGTGTTCCAAACCACAGGGAAAATGTTAAGTAATTATGTACATCATTTACAATTTGCCAATTAATTGGACTGACCACGCGAGTGACCTGTTCAGGAAAATGTTACCAAATAGCAATGTTGTGAAAAAATACAGCTTTGCAGGAACAAGAACTGTTACAATCACAGGAGAAATGGTCAAAGAAACATCCCAACGTGTTACTGCTGTTGAACTACACTACAGATAACGGATATGGAATTGATGCTTTGGTTAGTTCCAGTGTTTTTATTTGTATTTTTATAGCCATTATACAACTTTTTGAATTCACATGAAAATACTCACATCAGTTGTCTCAGTGCTAGACTGAAAATGAGCCGCAATTTTCTATCATTTGTGCCCCCTGATTTTTTTTTTTTTTTAAACTGTATCTCCTGACTTTTGAATTTTAAAGATTGGAAGGTATGTAGTATCACAAGGATCATGTCATTGTTCTTATTTGTGGATATTTGATTGTTTTCAGGGTGCTGATACTTCCAGATATTGCTCCTTGTCACCTGACAAGATAACTGGGCATAATGAAGATGCTGCCTTGACATTTGATAAGATCAGTGACTGGTGAATCTGGAAGCTCGCAGTTCGCGGTCGGTTTGTCAATCTCCTAGCTATTGCAGTGCAGCATCACCTCCACCACTGCCACTAATGCTGCGTCAACTAGCAGTTGACGCACTGCTTTAACAGTGCATGGGCTAGCAGCCGTATTTCAAACTACCTGATTCAGGGTGATGTTACCAGTGTGGAAATATTATGGACTTTGCAGGCTGTCAAAAATCATGTGTTCTCTTCTACTACAGGAAAGCAGACTGCTGTGTTTCCAGTCATGATCCCTAACAATAACGTAGCTAGTAAGATGCAACTTGGGCGGACCAAGACATTATACAGTATTGTTCATGGGTTAGCTCCGCATTTTAGAGAAAATATTCGTGAACATCTTGATGGGGACGTTCTTTTTGTAATCTTATTTGATGAGAGACTTAACAAGGTGGCTGAGTTGTGGCAAATGAATATTGCACAAAGTTAGCAGACAATTTGAAATGTACTATTTTTCTTCTGCGTTTCATACCACTGCTGCTGATATGTTGGATGGTTTTAAGAGGAGACTTCTGATCTGAATCTTACCAACATGCTTCACTTATCAGTGATTGGACCTAGTGTCAATCAGGCATTGTTGAAGGATTTTTGTCTTTATCTGAAGAGTATTCATGGGGATAGTGCATCGGCTTTTATTGTTGTGGGATCTTGTGGTCTTCATGCAATTCATCAGATTTTTCAAGAACGCAGCCTGAAAGGCTGGGGTGTTGTACCTTTTCTGACTTTGCTTTATAATGTGTTGAAGAACGTACCTGCAAGAAGAACTGATTATAAAAGGTTTAATAAATGTAAAAATCCACCCTTCCCTAAAAAAATTTTGCTCCATGTGCTGGATGGAAGACAAGGATGCAGTTGACCAGGGTGTAAAATTCATCCCCTTTCTAAAGACTTCTGCGGGGAAAGTAAAGGAGTACGAGATTAAAATAGATACTTACAGCTGGACAGCGATGTTGAAATATCTTGAAGATCCTCTGCTGCTGTCTAAAATATCTTTTTTTTTAGCTTTGTTTTGGTGCACCTTTTGTGTACAATGCTTTGTCAACTCTGCTTGCTGATGTAATGTCTCAGTTGTTCAGGCTGAAGTACGAAATCAGTGTATGATGTAAAACTTAATTATAAAGTTGGTCTTATTCCTGCAGTAGACATGAATTGTCTGATCTCAGAAAAGTAAAAGTGCCTACCAAAGATATTTTAACTTTCAGGACTGAGTGCAGGGACTTCTGATCGAAATGTACTCAGACCTCCTCCTAAAGTCACCTTTGAAATACAGTGTTTGTAGATAATAAGCTTTTGTGATCCAGTTGTGATATACAACAGCCCAAGAACTAGCAGGGCTAGAATCTTGAATGCCTTGTAGAAATTATCTTCAGAAAATTGGACAAGTACTAAGGACTGTGACAAAGTTGAGAAATAATTCGTTCTACTTCTTGGCAATGAGATATTTTTGAATCTTGATCTCTGTGCAAACTACAGGAGGACTGAGATGAGTATCGATCACTTTTGGAGAGATTTATTGAATGGTGATATCATGTAACCGTGGTCTAGGGGTAGCGTCTCTGATTCATAATCAAAAACGTTTTCGGTCCCGGTTTCGATCCCCGCCACTGCCTAAATTTTGACAAATAATCAGCATTGGCGGCTGAAGACTTCCGGCATAAGAAGTCAGCCTCATTCTGCCAACGGCCTTGTCAAAGAGGGCGGAGGAGCGGATAAAGGATCAGGGCACTCTCCTGTCCTAGGGGTGGGGAAATTGCCCCTAAAGGCGGAAGAATCAGCAATGATCAACGACATGAGGATGCAGAAGGCAATGGAAACCACTGCATTAAAGACACGTAAAGTGTATCCACAGGACATGTGGCCTGTAATTGAAGAAGTGTCATGATGATCTCCCCATTGGCAAAAGAGCCCGGAATAGTCCCCCATTCGGATCTCCGGGAGGGGACTGCCAAGGGGGAGGTTACCATGAGAAAAAGATTGAATAATCAATGAAAGGATAACATTCTACGAGTTGGGGCGTGGAATGTCAGAAGCTTGAACGTGGTAGGGAAACTAGAAAATCTGAAAAGGGAAATGCAAAGGCTCAATCTAGATATAGTAGGGGTCAGTGAAGTGAAGTGGAAGGAAGACAAGGATTTCTGGTCAGATAAGTATCGGGTAATATCAACAGCAGCAGAAAATTGTATAACAGGTGTAGGATTCGTTATGAATAGGAAGGCAGGGCAGAGGGTGTGTTACTGTGAACAGTTCAGTGACCGGGTTGTTCTAATCAGAATCGACAGCAGACCAACACCAACAACGATAGTTCAGGTATACATGCCGACGTCGCAAGCTGAAGATGAACAGATAGAGAAAGTGTATGAGGATATTGAAAGAGTAATGCAGTATGTAAAGGAGGACGAAAATCTAATAGTCATGGGCGACTGGAATGCAGTTGTAGGGGAAGGAGTAGAAGAAAAGGTTACGGGAGAATATGGGCTTGGGACAAGGAATGAAAGAGGAGAAAGACTAATTGAGTTCTGTTACAAGTTTCAGCTAGTAATAGCGAATACTCTATTCAAGAATCACAAGAGGAGGAGGTATACTTGGAAAAGGCCTTTCAATTAGATTACATCATGGTCAGACAGAGATTCCGAAATCAGATACTGGATTGTAAGGCGTACCCAGGAGCAGATATAGACTCAGATCACAATATAGTAGTGATGAAGAGTAGGCTGAAGTTCCTGACATTAGTCAGGAAGAATCAATACGCAAAGAAGTGGGATACAGAAGTACTAAGGAATGACGAGATACGTTTGAAGTTCTCAAACGCTATAGATACAGCAATAAGGAATAGCGCAGTAGGCAATACAGTTGAAGAGGAATGAACATCTCTAAAAAGGGCCATCACAGAAGTTGGGAAGGAAAACATAGGTACAAAGAAGGTAGCTGCGAAGAAACCATGGGTTACAGAAGAAATACTTCAATTGATTGATGAAAGGAGGAAGTACAAACATGTTCCGGGAAAATCAAGAATACAGAAATACAAGTCACTGAGGAATGAAATAAATAGGAAGTGCATTAAAGCTAAGACGAAATGGCTGCAGGAAAAATGTGAAGACATCGAAAAAGATAAGATTGTCGGAAGGACAGACTCAGCATACAGGAAAGTCAAAACAACCTTTGGTGACATTAAAGCAACGGTGGTAACATTAAGAGTGCAACGGGAATTCCACTGTTAAATGCAGAGGAGAGAGCAGATAGGTGGAAAGAATACATTGAAAGCCTCTATGAGGGTGAAGATTTGTCTGATGTGATATTAGGAGAAACAGGAGTCGATTTAGAAGAGATAGGGGATCCAGTATTAGAATCGGAATTTAAAAGAGCTTTGGGGGACTTACGGTCAAATAAGGCAGAAGGGATAGATAACATTCCATCAGAATTTCTAAAATCATTGGGGGAAGTGGCAACAAAACGACTACTCACGTTGGTGTGTAGAATATATGAGTCTGGCGATATACCATCTGACTTGCATCATCCACACAATTCCGAAGACGGCAAGAGCTGACAAGTGCGAGAATTATCGCACAAGCAGCTTAACAGCTCATGCATCGAAGCTGCTTACAAGAATAATATACAGAAGAATGGAAAAGAAAATTGAGAATGCGCTAGGTGACGATCAGTTTGGCTTTAGGAAAAGTAAAGGGACGAGAGAGGCAATTCTGACATTACGACTGATAATGGAAGCAAGGCTAAAGAAAAATCAAGACACTTTCATAGGATTTGTCGACCTGGAAAAAGCGTTCGACAATATAAAATGGTGCGAGCTGTTAGAGATTCTGAAAAAAGTAGGGGTAAGCTATAGGGAGAGGCGGGTCATATACAATATGTACAACAACCAAGGGGGAATAATAAGAGTGAACGATCAGGAACGAAGTGCCCGTATTAAGAAGGGTGTAAGACAAGGCTGTAGCCTTTCACCCCTACTCTTCAATCTGTACATCGAGGAAGCAATGATGGAAATAAAAGAAAGGTTCAGGAGTGGAATTAAAACACAAGGCGAAAGGATATCAATGATACGATTCGCTGATGACATTGCTATCCTGAGTGAAAGTGAAGAAGAATTAAATGATCTGCTAAACGGAATGAACATTCTAATGAGTACACAGTATGGTTTGAGAGTAAATTGTAGAAAGACGAAGGTAATGAGAAGTAGTAGAAATGAGAACAGCGAGAAACTTAACATCAGGATTGATGGTCACGAAGTCAATGAAGTTAAGGAATTCTGCTACCTAGGCAGTAAAATAACTAATGATGGACGGAGCAAGGAGGACATCAAAAGCAGACTCGCTATGGCAAAAAAGGCATTTCTGGCCAAGAGAAGTCTACTAATATCAAATACCGGCCTTAATTTGAGGAAGAAATTTCTGAGGATGTACGTCTGGAGTACAGCATTGTATGGTAGTGAAACATGGACGGTGGAAAAACCGGAACGGAAGAGAATCGAAGCATTTGAGATGTGGTGCTATAGACGAATGTTGAAAATTAGATGGACTGATAAGGTAAGGAATGAGGAGGTTCTACGCAGAATCGGAGAGGAAAGGAATATGTGGAAAACACTGATAAGGAGAAGGGACAGGATGATAGGACATCTGCTAAAACATGAGGGAATGACTTCCATGGTACTAGAGGGAGCTGTAGAGGGCAAAAACTGTAGAGGAAGACAGAGATTGGAATACGTCAAGCAAATAATTGAGGACGTAGGTTGCAAGTGCTACTCTGAGATGAAGAGGTTAACACAGGAAAGGAATTCGTGGCGGGCCACATCAAACCAGTCAGTAGACTGATGACAAAAAAAGATATCACGTGTTTGCATTTGTGTAGCTTTCTTCGAAAGGTTCTTGTTTTGTGCCACGGGCTAGCCTTTGGAGAGCAAGGTTCCCCCATTAATAAAGAGTGAATGATAGTCAACCAAGAAAACAAGTCATTGGTAGCTATATGTAAAGTATATGATGGCCTAAAATCAGATGGCGATGTTGTGAAGATTGACGTTAACAAGAGAATGCTTCTGGACTATCGCAAGGCTAGAGATGGAGATGGTGAAGCTTTAAACATTAAATAATGTGAAAAAGATGAAGCAGCTGGGAGAGCTAGATGAAAGAGGTCCATCGTCTAGCAAGTTAAAGAACTGGAGGCCAAAAAGCCACGGATACTGTCCAAAAGTGCCACTGTACTGAGTGGAAACGAAGAAGAGTTTGCTTCTCTCACAAAGGAGTTTTGACTGGTTTTCATTGATTGATTTTAATTCTTTGTTTGACAAAATACAGAGTATTATTATTTGGCAGAGAAAAGTTACTGAACATATCCCATTGCTGTTCCTATTTTTTAAAATTTTAGTCTTATACAACATATTTCTGTTACAGGGTGACAATTATTGAACTATATGAAAAAAAACAACGTAAATTAGTTACAAAAAATAGCATGCACACATTTTATTCAACATGTAAAAGTCACTGCAGATATTCAGATTTAGGTTATGGCATGTTCGATAGCCTGCCATCATTTCAATGATATGACGCCGACAAATAGCGAAATTTGGCCCACGAAGCGGTGGAACGTTGATGCTGTCAGTGACCTCCTGAAAGGCTGTTTCGAGCTCAGTAATGGTTTTGGTATTATTTCTGTACACATTGTTTCTAATATTGCCCATCAAAAATGAGTCGCATCTGTTCATATCCGGAGAATATGGCAGCCAATCGAGGCCCATGCCAGTGGCCTCAGGGTAACCCAGCGCCAGAGTGCAGTTCCCAAAGTGCTCCTCCAGGACATAAAACACTGTCCTGTTTTGATGGGGTCAAGCTCCATCTTGAATGAACATCATCTTGTCAAAATCAGGGTCACTTTGGATAATGGGGATGAAATCATCTTCTAAAACATTCACATACCCCTTGGTAGTCACCATGCTATTAATGAATATTGCATTGATTATTCTGTGACTGGACATTGCACACCATGCAGTCACCCATTGAGAGTGAAGAGACTTCTTGATGCGAAATGCGATTCCTCAGTCCCCCAAATGCGCCAATTTTCTTATTGACTAACCCATCCAAATGGGCTTCGTCGCTAAACTAAACCATATTCACATCAAAATCCTGTTTGTCAATTCTGTGGACAATAGTGGCAGAGCACAACTGCTATTCCATGGCCCTGAGGCTTAATGGCTGATGGGTTTGAATTTGGTATGGGACTTGATGCAGGTCTTAAACAACAATTTGTCGCAGTGTCTCCCGGTTGATTCCCACTTGTTGTGCAGCTCATTTGATCGATTACCTGGTATTGGTTTGAAACACGGCACATGTCTTCTCGATGTTTTTAGGTGTTTTCACGTGTTTTGGGCAACCGACATTGTCAACACAGTCATCGTGAACACTACCCATTCTCTCAAACTTTTGAATCAAATTCTTGACTATTAGCACACTTGGACTAGTTGTCTTCAGCTTGAACTCAGTTGCAAACTTACTTTGAGCCACAGTTGGACTGTTATTGCTCGCGTAGTAGGCCTTCACAAACGCCATACGCCTGGCCACACTGTACCATGACATTTTCAGGTGCAAAAGGTCGACAAGAATAAGGGGCGTGCGCATGTTGTGACATTCAACTGATTTGTTTCTTCGTTGATAGTCCTTGGTGTCAACGTACTGCATTGTTATACTGGCTGAAATATGGGGGTTGGAAGTTGAATACTGACGACTATAAATGATTTAACCAACAGTTGCACAGTTGCGTTTCACAGACCTTTATTTTCACTGTTCACAACTGCCAATATTACATAGTTATATGGCCAGTTCACTATTGATAACTTTGATAAGTCCCAGATCGCAGGCAAACACCAGCATACTGCTACAATAGTTTGCTGTTGAACATCTATGAGCAATAAATACCTGACCACACAGTTCACTGTTCTTGGAGTATAATAAGGTATGTGTGACACTGTCAATTGAACAGGCACTGTCATTGTTTTAGCAAACGGCCTATTTGTGTTACACTAATTCCACTGGTAAATTGTTACTTGAAACAGTACATAATTTCTCTCTGAAAATCGGCCGTGGACTGACTGTCTCGAGACCAAAACTCGGTCCTTTATATATCCTTACAGTAATATGCACCAAATCTGTACACTGTTCAATGTTTAAGTTACAGAAATTACAATTAAGACGCAACTCATGCAGTTAACTGAATACATAAAAATTCCTCCTTTTTAATAGTTTATTCTACCACAAAGGCTAGGCTGAAGTATTTGTTTAAATAATGAAATTAACAATACTTTTGACAAACCTGGTAATTATTTTGGAATTAGTTATGGCCTGGTTTTGCTAATATGTTTTCGAATGGAGTCAAATAAATACTTTAAGAATTCTAGTTGTTCTTCTTCCAAATGTTAATAATTAATACAGAGTTTATATTTGTTTATAAGTCAACGATAGCATCTAAATCATGAAACAATTACTGATTTCACCCTATAACAAAAGACATTAACTAGGAATAGTTAAAATAAATAAGGAAATTAATTACATGCATAAAACTAAGCACAAAATTAGACCTGGTGGTGTATTATTTAAGACTGAGGGCCAACCTTTTTCTTTTAAGGAAATGCAGATTATACTCTTGCATGTTAAAGGTAATTAGGCAAAAATGAAAATAAAATGAATTTAACGAGGCAGGTGGCAAGATGAGAGGAAGTAGAGAGATCCCAGCTTGTTTTGTCACAATGCACATACAAATTCCCATCATGCCCCGGGGCCAACTCAGCGGTTTGAATGTCCTAATGCAAAGTGTTCAGAAGTTACGATGATTTTATTTCATGTAGTTCAATAATTGTCACCCTGTATGTTTGTGTCGTCTGATGCATTATCTTGCCTGGAAAGTTCATAAATCCTATGAATGTGTTACCAGGGTATGAAACCTAATGAAAAAGATTACTGAAAAGACCTCTGTCTACATTTTGATGCTCAGTTTGCTAGGCTTGTCATGATATGAATACATGTTTTATAACTCTAGTTTGTGTCCCATTTTTTCCAAACCCTTTTGTAATATTTAGTGCCAAAATCTTGACCATAGCAAACAGCCCTTGACAATCCATCTTAATTTAGGGAAATAATGGCCAGGCAGTTTATGTGAGAGATGTAGACTGCGCACAAAGAAAAGAAAATTCATAAAGAAATTAGTTACAAAACATGTGACACAAACTGATGTCAAAAAGTATTTAAAGCCATGTCTTAAAACATTTGTTAATCCATTTCCTTCAATTGTGAAGGAGTCTCGTAACCATTTTGTGGACGAACCTCTTACGGCACAGCCTTTTGAGGCATGTGTTGTTACATACATCACTGCTTCAGTCTGTCAGTACCGATCTCAGATTTCAAAGTTCGATAGGGGTCCTGTACATGTGTGTAGGTTTGTGTCCTAAACCAGTAGACACTTTTGATCTATCAGGTAGGTGCATGACAACTGATAATCCTCTGTGGAAAGAAAGATGTAGTCTGAAAAACAGTTTTTGGGCTCATCCCTGCTGCAATATTTGTCCTCAGCCCGCCATTTGAAAAATGACTTACAAGGTTTGAGACAAAACTTAAAAACGAGATAGTGGTAAGTCAATATTGTTAATTCACAGGCAAAATGCCATGTGTTTCAAGGTTGTGTATTATTATTATGATTTGAATTATTGTTAAAAAATTCTTATTTTCTTCCGTAGCGACTTTTCAGATACATTGTGTATTATGTAGGGCAGTTAAACATTCAGTATTTGCTTAAAGTTAACTTCAAGCACAAATTTTAAATTTCCTATGCCTGCACGTAGTAAAATATGTGATAACCATTATATGTGTGTCTTGTTATATTACTGTAGCACTTGTATATAGTTGTTCCATTTGCTTAGTGCTCCAGTCCCATATGGTAATTATTGGGACTGCAGCTATGTAAAAATACACACTCGATCATTTAGGACTGAATATAATGCCTGGACTATTTGACTGCTCATTTCATACATGTGGTGTGTTTCCTAACGGTTTAAAATTTGTTTGAATTTTACATGAAAGGACTGTGTCACCTAATTTGCTGAAAATTACTAAATTTTCACTTGTTGTAACACCTAATGGAAAGGCAAAACTTGTGTTAAGTTTTTATTGAATCGAAATATTTCAGCACTTTAAATATGAAAGCAGTTTTTACAAAATTTGGTATTGATTTTAATCTGATGAACAGTTTTCTGTTCATATTAAATTCTTGAACTCTGATTTGTATGATGATTTGATGCCATCAGATATGTTTAAAAGTTTTGATTCCATGGAAAATGTTTTATCTCCAAAGGCATTGACAGAAGCTTAAAATTAGTGTTCAGTATGATGTATGAAATTTTGGAATGATAAATTGTATTTAAATATTGGGTCCTGCCATAAAAGTTTCTCTTAAATTATGATGTCATAACATGTCACTGCCATAGCTATTAGGTGCAAAACAATTTTAGCCATGTAAAATTTTCTGTGGACACTTCAATTCTTTACTTTGTTAAATTTGTGTTTTTAAGAATACATCATAGACATACCGGTGTGTGTCAATACTTGTTCTGCATTGGAGAAGAATGATATTTTTGTAGCATTTTTACTTGAGTGTTTTACAATGTAACATTCGCCATATGTGTATTTAAAAATTGAATAAAGCAACTAAAAAAGTAAGGTAACAGCAACAGAAGAAAAGTTCTTGAATAGAATGTTTCTTCATTTTTCTTCAATTTTTTCTGATTTAATGTCAGCAATTAAGGGATTGCTGTTAATTCAAAGTTGGAGTTAACTCATTAATAAAAATAGAAATTCCTCACCTAAAATCTTTCTTTTATGTAATTTACTGTTTACTAACCCTCCAGATCATACATCCTGTAAAGAAAACAACTTTCTGTTCGTTCAAAACTACAGGGTTAATAACATGACTAGAAACACAAACGTCCTTACATGTTTTTGTGAACTTACGCCTTTACTTACTCTTGAGATCTCCAAATTTGTCAGGGGAAACTTGTGGCAACCCTTTTATTCTTTTTGGTCTTTCTCACTGTGTGTTTACAGCCAGCTGTTGATACACCTCCTTACTTTCCTGATACTGCTCGCTCTGAATGTTGTCAACATTACCCAACAAAACAGTGCCCCCATTCGAGGCTCATGCACACACAACCAGATTCACTCAAATGCCTTCACCATCAGTGTTATCAATGTGATTCACTGTGTCATTGAAGCATGTGTCCCTGCTAGCTACAAAGGCAGCTTCCGTCGGGGCGGAAGGGTGCCACTCTGTCATAAGCAGCAGTTCATTAGCTTTGCATAAGTTCTGTTTCTGGCCAACTGCAGGTGACTTCTCAGCATTCAGAGTAGCGAGTGTGAAATGTCACAGATAAGAATAGAAAGAAGAGATCATGATGAAGCTCTGTAAACTATTCCACTATGAATAAAATTGTGTGCGAGATGATTCAGAGGATGTCAAGGAGTGGCAAAAGCAGGGAGGTACTCGGTTTCTGCTTCAGAGTGACATTGAAGTCTCTGGACAAGTCTGTCAGCCTTGTTATTGGCGTATCATTTTGTCAGAGTTGCTGCAACCACCAGTTGGGATCCAGTTTTGTGGTGCCTCTGTGGTCACTGGAAAAGGGATAATTTTGATTTCAGCAGTGATGAAGCTTAGTTGTAAGTTTATCCAAGTGAGAATTGTATTTTGAAATGTCTGCTGCTCGTGGCATGACACAACCACTTATCATATGTTGCGACACTTTGCAGGGAGTAGTAAAGAAATATTTCTTTGATCACATCTTAGGGAGTAGTAAAGAAATATTTCTTTGATTACATCTGAATGACATAACAATTTCCTGATCCATGTGGAGATGTTATTTTAATTTCCTCTGTAAAATATGTGAAAATCCAAACAGGGTTGAGTGACTGTCATGTTGCTCTCATCAGGAAACATGTTGGAGTGGATGGTGAATTGTCTCTTCATCTGGGGCTTAAAATGAGACAAATCCCAAGTTACAAATGACTCTGTGCTCAGGGCATCTGTAGCTGTGGTAGTACATTTTGTGCAAGAACCCCGTAAACAGCAAGAACCGAACCAATTTTACTAGGGCAGTACTGGTTTTGTCCATTGAATTTTAATAAGACCTAACTTTTTAATTGGAAATTAACGTAAAACATACTTTAATGAATGTAGACACATTATATATGCTAGCATATTGTGTGGTAGAATATGTTGGAAAGAAAATACATTTTGCAGACACATACTTATAATGCCAGATTTGTGTTAGCTAAGTAATCTTCTATGATGTTAACTAATATCAAAACATAGGTACTGTTACTATTTTATTATTCTGATGTTTTTACACTTGAATTTTAAAAAAAGTATTGTAAGAGCAGTGATGACTGGAAGATTATTTTTGTGCAAATTCATATGTCTCTGTAATCTTTGAATTCACAGCCAGAAGCCATTTACATTTGCAAATGTTTCAAAGCCAGAGGGAGGATCTGGTGAGAATGACAAAGATGGTAAAGATGACAACGAAGAGCCACCCAAAGCAGAATTCACGCCTGTTGTTGAGAAGGATGCAGTATACTCTCAAAGGTATACAATTATCAGTACTGTAATGTATAGTATAATACAGTTATGTGTTCATCTAAATGTTATGCAACGAGATTAAGTGAGGCTAGTTGAAGTCCACTGAAACATACACAGTATGACCCCTTAAAGTTAGAATTGTTACAAACACCTGATCAGATAATCTTATTATTAAGACCTTAACCATTGCTTCGAAAAGGTAGTTCTATATTTATTTCACAAAAAATGTTAAATGTGATTTGAGTTTTTGTAACCATTATGCTGCTTTTACTTGATTTTAAGCTTAGTGCAAGATTAATCACCTATAATCAAGTGGTGCTTTTTGCGTGTTTTGGATTTTCTCTTGTCATTTGTGTGTCTTTATTTCCTTGTAAACCTATTCCTTCATCTGCCTCCTTAATTCATTCACTAAGTTCCACTTTGATTTTTTTTCCTGGTCTTCTACATCTATACACATACTCTGCAAACCACCGTATGGTGCATGGCGGAGGGTACCTTGTACCACTTGTAGTCATTTTTTTCTCCTATTCCACATGCATGTAGAATAAGGGAAAAAGGCTGCCTAAAAGCCTCCATACAAGGCCTAATTACTCGCATCCTATCTTCATGGCCCTTAATCGAAATGTACATTGGCGGTCAGTCTCAACTACCAGTCCTCCAAATTTTTGCAATAGTGCCCTGCAGAAAGCATAGTCTTCCCTCCAGGAATTCCTTTTTGAGTTCAGTAAGCAACTCTGTAATACTTATGTGAAGGTTTATCAATGAACAACAAATCTAGCAGCCTACATCTGAATTGCTTTGATTTCTTCCTTTAGTCCGACCTGGTGGAGACCCCAAATGCTCGAATGCTCACACTAGCATTCTGTGCACCGTCTCCTTTATGGACGAGCTAAACGTTCCCAAAATTCTTCCAATAAAATGAAGTTGAGCATTCACCTTCCCTACTGCCAACCTGATTTGCTCATTCCATCCCATTTCACATAGTGGAGGTGCCGAGTTGCAGATAGGCACATCATCTGCGACTCAGCATCTTCGCTATATGGTGAGAAGTTTTTATTTATTTTCTAACAACAATATTATCCCCTCCAAAGTAGGTCCCTTTGGCAACTCAGTCATGTTCTTTTGAGAGACCCAAAATGACGTCCCTAAGACATTTTTCAATTTTGGGAAAAGAAAAGTTACAAGGATTCAGGTCAGGTGAATAGGGGTGCTTAGGAATAACAGGAATGCCTTTTGAGACCAAAAATTCTGTGATGGAACTGGCTTTGTGACACGTGGTATTGTCATTATACAGCATCCCCTTGTCTGCAGTGTCCGGCTTCATTCACTTCACCCTTTTCCTGAGCTTTCCAAGGTCATCTTTGTAAAACACTTTGACAGTTTGTCCTAGAGGAACAAATTCTTTAAGCACTATACACCTACTGTCAAAAAAGCAAATTGACATAGTTTTGATCTTTGATTTGCTTATTCGAACTTCTTTTGTTTGAGGAGGTGTCTGACTGTGTCGCTCCCCACTTTGCCCCCTTTTCAGGAGTGTACTAAAAAATCCCTGATACATCAGCTGTGATCACACGATGGTCATTGTCAGTCCTGTCAAGATGGTCAGCGCACACATTTCTTAGATTGCCCTTCTGCTCAGTTGCGGTGTGTGGAGCTTTTAGCACAGTTTTGGCACAAACCTTTTTCATGTGCAAACCTTGATAAGGAATTCCCTATAGGTCTGTTACACCTTTTCAGAGGCCACACTCGGGGATTGCCCAAGTTTAACACAAATCTTGGTGGCATAACATTGCTCTAAATTCCGCTGTTCTGTTGTTGTCCCTGGGACATGCCTGACGATACTCTTGCCTCTGTTGAACACTCACCATCGAGGACCGCATACTGCATTGTATTACTTATAAAGTCTCAGAGCCTCTCGCACATCTGGAACCTAAACCATCGTCAACACTCTGCTGTGGGGCACTGTGTCAAATGCTTTCCGGAAATCTAGGAATATGATATGCTTTCCCGAAATTAGGAATATTAAGTCTGTTTGTTGCCCTACATCCATGGTTTGTATGATATCGTGAGAAAAGGGCAAGCAGAGCTTAGCACAAGCAATGCTCTCTAAATCTGTGCTGATTTGTGGACAGGAGCTTTTCTGTCTTGAGGAAATTTATTAAACTCGAACTCCGAATGTTTCAAGAATTCTGCAGCAAACAAGTGTTAAGGATATTGGCCTGTAATTATTAGAGTCAGTTTTCTTACCTCTCTTGTATACAGGAATCATCTGCGCTTTTTTTCCATTCACTTGGGGCTCTTCACTGGGCAAGAGATTCGTGATAAATGGAGGCTAAGTAAAGGGCCAATACCTCTGTAAAACCAAACTGGGAGTCCATTTGGACTTGGTGACTTAATTGTTTTCAATTCTTCTAGTTGCTTCTCTATGCCACAGTTGTCAATTTCTATGTTGTCCTTGCAGGAGTCTGTACGAGTAAAATGATAGTATGGTCGCACGATCCTCTTGTGTTTATGATTTCTTAAATATGAAATTTAAAACTTAAGCTTTCCTGTTGCTGTGTTCTATTGCCATCCCAGACTGGTTGATGACTGACTGGGTAGATGACTTAGGTTGTATGTATAATCAGAATTTTCTCACTTTCTTTGCAAAATCCTTCACTGTAGTATCACAGTGGGACTTGTGGTATGCTTCATGGATTGCTCTTCTTACAGACACATACAAATTTCTACTAACTTTTGCATGTCCACATTTGCGCGCTCTTATTTTGAATCGAGAGTGCAACAAATTGCATTTCCTCAGCGTTTTCCGAATTTTGTTACTAAACCACGGAGGGTCCTTTCCATCCTTAATTGACTTGGCACATACATTTCCAGAGTGCTATTTACAGTCAGTTTAAATCTTCCCAACAGTCCCTCTGGGTCTTTAGTAGTGGAGCTAAATTATTTCCACTCACTGTCTAAGCGAGATGCTAACAACAGCTTATTTGTTTTTTTTTTGCATTAACACTCTCCCGTGAGCCTCTTGACAGGTTTATCAACTTTAGTAACCCTCATGATCCACTAATCCTCGTCTGTATATTGTATATTGACATTGTTGATAAGATATGGCCTATTTGCTGATACGTGGCCTAAAATATCTCCAGTGCATGTGGCTTGTCTTAAATAGTTGTTCAAGTTAGTTTTGGGAAAACATATTCAGGAGCACTTCACAAGCTTGTCTTTCCGTACCACTTGTAATGAATCCGTAGACGACCCAACCTATACTCAGTAGGTTAAAACCAGCTCCAACTGATATTGTATGATCTGGGTGTTTCTGTGATACTGACCGTAGACTTCCCTTGACTGGTTCTAAAACTGTCACAGTGGAATCAGGTGTCGGTAAGAACATCCAGCAATTAACTTGATTTAACCTAGATGTGTTATACGCTTCCAGATAACTTTACTGTCACACTCAAATTCAACTTCACTAGAAACAATGCGCTAGAGGGCAGTAAATTTGGTAACCTTCTTACAAATAATGTGGCAATTTACTGTTAAAATGTTGACAGTCGAAGTGTGTCTGCTCTGTACAAGATGTGATTTCATTCTCTGTGTATCACCTGCTGGTGTCCACTGCTTCGTTTGTGTAGTGCACCTCTGACATATCATGGCAGAGCCCTACAACCCTGCACCCTATAATACAGGTCCAGAAATCTGCAGCTATGACAGTCACAGAATGGACAGAGCCTGTTGCTGAGACCCTCCACTCGGCTACAAACCAAAGGACCCCAATCAATTCTGGGTATGATGCTGCAAATTGTGAGCTTTGCTTTGATGCCGCAAGTGAGACCAGCAGTCTTCACCACTTCGATCCTTAGATATTTCATAATGCCCTCAAAGGTTTCCATGCAGTTTGTCCTACGATTTTTTTTCTTTTCTTCCTGAATGTGTTCTGAAGTAGGGTGCAGTTTGATACCTTTGTCGTGTTAGAGGCCAAGTTTCTGAACTTAGAGTACTGACAGACAAAAATTTCACTCCACTGCTATTCTTTATCATCTGTTCTCAAAGATTAAGTAGGGCTCTGAAATAGTAACATCTCCAGATTGTGAGTTTAGGGGTCCACATCGAACTGTTCAAACTTACAAGTTTTGCATTGTTAATGTCTTCAATGCATTCTTCAGAATAATTCCATTTCAGTCTTTAAATAGTGCCATTTGTCTTCTCTTACTACTAATATAGACCAGTGCAAAATAAAAATCTCTTGTGAATTGTGTAGAACAAGCTGTTCCAATGCTGCCCAAGGGGGCACAGGTGCCGACACCTGCCTGTTAGCTCACTCGAGGGGAGCTGGAGGTGGGGTAAGCTACACACCAATAGCCCTACTGGACATGTTCTGTGCAGACACAAACCACTTCACGAACTTGGCTCACCACCACTCAACTGGGGGCGTACATTCACATAGACCATGTGCTAGCTGCCTGACTGCCCCCATACCAACTGTTCACCCAGCTCTCCCCACTCATGCCCACAGGCTCCCCCCTGCTTGCATGTGTGGCAGCTCACACATCTGGTGTAGAAATTGATGGGGCTTGTAAATTCAGTGATTCTGTGGTTTTTGTTGGACAGAGTAAGAACCAAGTGTTTTGAGCTTCAAAGTACTTGAGACCATAACAGCAGCAAGAGTTATTACCTATTCAGAGTATCTACTAAATTAGTAAGAATAGTAGACATTGCAGGATGATGGCAATGAGTACTTGCAATTAACTGGATTTCAGTGAGATATTATTGTTAGTCTTTTGCAGGTTGGATTGTCCATCTGAGGAATTGCCTAATGTAAAATCCACACAGGAATATCAACAGTGTAAAAAAGATAGTTTGCTGCTTACTGTAAAGAAGACATGTTAAGTTGCAGACAGGCACAGTTAAGACACTTACACAAAGCTTTTGGCCACAGCCTTCATCAGCAAAAGAGAAACATAGAAACTTGAGCCATTCATACAGACAAACAGGCAATGGCATTGTGGCCTCAGCTGCTGGAGTTGGCGGACGTGTGGGTGAGGTGTGCCTGTTTGTGTGAATGTTGTGTGTTTCTCTGTTTCTCTTTTGCTGATGAAGACTGTGCCTGAAAGCTTTGTGGAAGTGTCCTTTAATTGTGCTTGTCTGCAACTTAACATGTCTTCTTTACAGTAAGTAGCAATCTGTCTTTTCCTACATTTTGAATTGCCTAATGTGTAGGATGTACCACTGATACACTGTAACATGTTACAACAGTCCTTGAAATGTGCACAAGGCTCCAGATGATAGCAGCATACAGATTTACACCTCAATTGCTGTGCCATACGAGACCCTATTGCTGATTATGTCACAATCTCATAAATTAGGACCAATGTTGCATCCAGTGCCATTCAGGAACATGAGAAACCATTTGGTGGAAGTTGATGCCGCTTGCCAAACTACCTATTGCACTTTATCACTGTGCAGGCACCTCTGATGGTGTACCAAAGATGCAACTAGAGGGCTTAAAGAGGAAGTTGTGTTAAGTGATGTGCAGATGCTATCTTGAGGTCAGTGATGATCGTCTGCTAATATGGTTTTGATCACAAGATAGGCAGCTCTTGCAGTTTATCTGTCAAGAACATTGAGGATCAACTTTAAGTGTAATGCTGTGGGAACCACAGCTTTACAATTACCACACACATGGAATTCATTGAGAGAACGCTGACTGGTGCAGCTTATATGCATAACATTGTCAATTACGTTACCTTTTATTCAACAGGGAAACGTGTTGTTCCAACAGGAAAGCAATGTGCTTATTTCTTGGAACGTCCAGTAGGTGTTCCTTACTATTTGGCAACTACAGCGACAACCTAATCGCTAGAGCAGTCCTCCATTCAGCATTGTGGAAAGCCATCTATTCTCGTCAGCAGCACAAGCAACAACCCTTGACCACTTGTGACAACAGGTGTTGGTAGCTTGAAACTGTATCCCAAAATGGCATCAACATTCACTGTGATCATCTCTGCATTATTGCAGATCATTGTAGCTTTGGAGGGTAGACAGTATAATCAGTCTCCATGCATATTACCGTTTGATTATGACCATAAACAATTTTCACCCCATCTAATATGTGAGTGAAACTTCATTCATGTGGAACAATTGCTTCAGGGGGGTTATTTCATATGGAATGAATGTGTCTTCATCTGAATCAATGCCTCTTTTTACCACTTTTCATGAATCGTTCTAGCATTTTTTGCTGACTCATTCGTGGAAGTAGTATATGTTTTTATTATTACTTACTTTCTCACTTAGCAGTTTGACAATTTTTACCCTATTTCCATTTCATTTTCCTGTTGTTAACTTACTTCTGTTGTATTTCCGTCTACTTCTCCTCCTTTAAAAAGGTTGTTTGCTTTTGCAATTGCATTATCCGTTGTTATTTTCATGTACAGCATCTTGAGCTGTTGTTTTGTGCAATTGTCAGTTAATTTTACATCATTAAAGTATTAACTCATCTCTAATGCTCACTTTGTCAGAAGCCTTTTTCGTGTTACTAACAGAGTAGACATCTGAACAGTTACATACTCATAGTTGCATCACACAACAGTACTTTAATAAGTAGTTGGACAGTTCAAAACAAGTATTGTAAATGGTAACCTGGATGTGCTGTACATTCCTGCTATTTCCACTGCTTATCATATAGTTATAAGGATTGTCACCAGTGATAGTAATAAGTGATTACTAATTTTCCTGTAATTTTCATCTAGATATTCAGTTCTTTGTGTTCTTGTATCCAGTTCAGATGTAATATAGGTTAGTGGGGGCATTAGATAAGTTGACGTGGGATGTAGTAGGGTTATCAGAAGCACAGTAAAATTGGAAGACAAAATTGAATGAAAATCAGGACAGAAGTTTTGTTACACAGAATCAGAGTAGAGATGACACTCATGTGAGATGTAGTGTAAGCAAACTGAGGATTTTGATGCAAGACTAGGCCAAAAATAATCCTTTTTGGGGCAAGACTTTTTTTCCAGAAGAAAATAAATAGAATCATTGTTGGGTAGGCATTGCATTTTGTCACTTAAGATGGCATATGGCAATATAAAGAAAATTTTACATGCAGTTGAAGATTTCTTTAAATATTTGTATAAGTCAGGAGATAAATGAGAAACACAGATAGTGAAATAATGACATTCTAGGAGGATGCCGTCAAAGGTATGAGGAAAGGAAATACATCAAAAATAATGTGTTTTTTTTTAATATGCGTACAGAGCCTCAATTAATTGTTTAATTTAAAAGTAATGGTGTTTTGATAGAAATGATTAGAGCTGAAGACAGAGTAATGCAAAAGGAGATTACCAAGTTATTTACAGAATATGTGCAGAAGAAGGCAGCCCCTTAAGATTTGAGCAACATTGCAGTTGGTCTACATCACAAGAAGTGAGACAGACAAGACAAGAAAGCTAGGCAGCTTCTCTTCCCGTAATATAGTAGGTACTCACCTAAACTATTATAAGAGGTAACACTGGAGTTTAGTTAAACAAAGGGGCACACCAGCTTTAGAAGTGGAGATAGCCCACTGGAACACTGAATGAAATTATGGAATGGAGCCATGAGAAAAATTACCATTTTCTCTTGGGTTAATAGATTTTGAGTAGCTTTTGATCCTTTCAACTAAATCTGCAGTAGCAACCTGTGGAGAAGAAACCTTTGATTCAACAGGAGTTAATATACTGTAGGGTTTACACTAGTAACCAAAACTTAAGGAAAATTGGCTTAATAACATGTTTGTCCAAGGTATGGGTTCAATAAGGCCTCAGTAGGTTTCTGGAGGTACATGGCGCCAGATACTGATGCAGATGTGTTCACAGGGTATGGTTTATGGAAGGAGAGCTGGTGCCCGATAGCATCTCAGGTGTTTCCTTTGCATTCATATCAGGTGAATTTGATGGTCAAGACATCATCTCAAGTTTATTACTGTGCTCCTCAAACCACTCTAGCACAATTCTGGCCTTGTGATGAGGATAGCTATTCTGCTGGAAGATGTCATCACTTTGGCGAACATGAAGGGATGAGGTGGTCTACAGTAATGTCTGTGTTGTCCTAAGCTGTCATGGTGCCTTACATTACTACCACAGGCCGCGTGGAAGGCCAGGTGAATGTGCCACGTAGTGTAATACTTTCCCTCCAGCCTTTGTCAGTGGAACATTGCCTGGTTAGAGCAGTTGTTCACCTGGATGACAGTGTATCCAAGCACAACCATAGACTTGGTGTAAAAAGAAACGCAATTCATCTGATGAGATGACACGTTTCCATTTATCAATGATCCATTGTCGACGATCCCACGTTGACTGCAATCCTAATTGTATATGGAAAAAGTAGGGGCCATCTACTACGGGTCTCCATGTTCAACAATGTGCTCTGCACAGTGTGCTCCAAAACACTTGTCTGCACCAGTATTGTACCCTGTCGTCGAGTATGCCTCGGATCACTGCACACTGCTTTATAGAGTGGGCAAGCCTCCGACCTCCACATTCTGTGATGAGTGAGTGGACGTCCGACACCTTGATCCCTGTTAACAGTGTCACCATATTTCAGCCACTTTCCATAGATGCTCCCAACAGTAGCATGTGAACAGCTGAACAACTTCACTGATTCGGAGTTGTCAAAGTCTCTTACAGCAATGGATTTTCCCATTTCTGCCCTGCATCATCTTTAAAATGACTCCCCATTCATCACTGATCCACTTACATACTTGACTTTCCACATCACGTGATCATGATGCGACCAGGCAGCATTCAGTCATGCAGAGGATAATGGTTGTAATATTTTGGCTTATCAGTGTTGTTGTGTCCATCACCACCACCGAAGTGAGAAATTCAGAACTTGAAATAACTTTCAGACAAGATTTTGATGGAATATATAAGGAGCATTCAAAAAGAAAACAAGTCAGAGGATGTAAAATGAAAACTGCTGCAGGTATCATTATGGCAATGCCTAAGGAAGAAGGTGTGTTCTGTGTAAGAGAACTGAGGCCCCAAACTTGCCACTGGAGGAACATGAGCATACACCCATGTGACAACAAAGGGAAAACTTAAATGCATTAGGAACCCACTGCACCCTGTCATGGTGGAAATGGTGAACTGGAGGCTTCAAAAGAAGAGCCAAGAAGTGTAGTGCATTTCCATACAGCGGAAGGAGTATGGGGAATGGAAATTCTTTGAAGAATGGCACATGTGTACAGAGAGCACTGCACGTTCATTGCAATTCCATTGCTCAGTTTGACATCTGGGGTAATGAGTGCTTCTATAACTCGCTGGTCTTAAGTAATGAGGGCATCTACATGCTGGATAATAGTATCAGGAATGGGATGTGGCATTACAGATCATGTGTTGTTGGCCAGTGTCATCCACTTTGATCCTTGCAATGCATACACACTGCTCTATGCACAGCTGAGCCATTGTTTAATAATTTCCATTCTCTGCACTCCTTCCACTGTCAGGAATGCATTACATCCCTTTGCTCTTATTTTGAAACCTCCACATCACCATTTTCAGCACAACTGAGTACGAGGTGCATTCAAGTTCTAAGGCCTCCGATTTTTTTACTAATTAACTACTCACCCGAAATCGATGAAACTGGCGTTACTTCTTGACGTAATCAGCCTGCAGACGTACACATTTTTCACAACGCTGACGCCATGATTCCATGGCAGCGGCGAAGGCTTCTTTAGGAGTCTGTTTTGACCACTGAAAAATCGCTGAGGCAATAACAGCACGGCTGGTGAATGTCCGGCCACGGAGAGTGTCTTTTATTGTTGGAAAAAGCCAAAAGTCACTAGGAGCCAGGTCAGGTGAGTAAGGAGCATGAGGAATCACTTCAAAGTTGTTATCACGAAGAAACTGTTGCGTAACGTTAGCTCGATGTCCGGATGCGTTGCCTTGGTGAAATAGCACACGCGCAGCCCTTCCCGGACGTTTTTGTTGCAGTACAGGAAGGAATTTGTTCTTCAAAACATTTTCGTAGGATGCACCTGTTACAGTAGTGCCCTTTGGAACACAATGGATAAGGATTACGCCCTCGCTGTCCCAGAACATCGACACCATCATTTTCTTAGCACTGGCGGTTACATGAAATTTTTTTGGTGGCGGTGAATCTGTGTGCTTCCATTGAGCTGACTGGTGCTTTGTTTCTGGATTGAAAAATGGCATCCACGTCTAATCCATTGTCACAACCAACGAAAAGAAAGTCCCATTCATGCTGTCATTGCGCGTCAACATTGCTTGGCAACATGCCACATGGGCAGCCATGTGGTCATCCGACAGCATTCGTGGCACCCACCTGGATGACACTTTTCGCATTTTCAGGTCGTCATGCAGGATTGTGTGCACAGAACCCACAGAAATGCCAACTCTGGAGGCGATCTGTTCAACAGTCATTCGGCGATCCCCCAAAACAATTCTCTCCACTTTCTCGATCATGTCGTCAGACTGGCTTGTGCGAGCCCGAGGTTGTTTCGGTTTGTTGTCACACGATATTCTGCCTTCATTAAACTGTCGCACCCACGAACGGACTTTCGACACATCCATAACTCCATCACCACATGTCTCCTTCAACTGTCGATGAATTTCAATTGGTTTCACACCACACAAATTCAGAAAACGAATGATTGCACACTGTTCAAGTAAGGAAAACGTCGCCATTTTAACTATTTAAAACGGTTCTCATTCTCGCCGCTGGCGGTAAAATTCCATCTGCCGTACGGTGCTGCCATCTCTGGGACGTATTGACAATGAACGCGGCCTCATTTTAAAACAATGCGCATGTTTCTATCTCTTTCCAGTCGCAGAAAAAAACATCGGAGGCCTTAGAACTTGAATGCTACTCGTACAATGTACGTTGATGCATGCATGTATGTGCTTGCTTACAATTAGCAGTGAAATTTTTTTATATTATTAGGGTAGTTGAAGATGAGGACTGGACAGACAGCAAAATAAATAAACTTAAAAGGAAAGAGGCCTGTGGAGTGTTTTTGTCAAACTTTTTAGGCTTTTGAAAATTTAAGTTTTATTGGGTATGATAACAACAGTTTACCATAAATTCTATTACCAGTTTTGAAGTGTGACTGAGAGTTTTAATGTTGAAAACCATTCCAAATACACGCATTTGCTCAGTGAGTAATAGACAGAAGTATGTTACGAATAAATGGGTGGCGGCGGGAGTGACAAAGAAATGGAATAGGGAGCAGACTGAAGTGGCTGATTTTATCAAGACTACAAGGAAAAATAAAATCAGGTGGGTGGGGCATAAAGCCTGATGAATCGATAGTAGGTGGGCCAAGGAAGTATTTCGCCAGATTTCAAGAAATAAGAAAAGACCTAGACAGTCCAAAGGAAGGTTGATAAATGGCATGAAAACATGAGGAAACAGCACTTGCAGTGACGGACAGAAAAGGGAGGAGTGTTAAGGTACTATCTAGAATTTGTGAATGGAGTTCCAAAGAATAAAACTGACCATGTAACAGCCATTTAATCTTTTCCATTTAAAGTATTTTTAAATGTTTTATTACATTATTAATTTCATAAGTGTTCATGTATTTTCTTTCTTCAGGTGCAAGGTGTTTGTAAAAAAAGGAGGGTCTTTCCAGGACCGCGGTGTTGGCACGTTGTTCCTGAAACCAGTGTCTGGTGGTGCCAAGACACAACTGCTAGTACGTGCAGATACCAGCCTGGGCAATGTGCTGCTCAACACTCTCCTCTTCCAGTCTATGCCTCTGCAGAGAATGGGGACCAATAATGTGATGTTAGTGTGTGTACCTACACCTGAAGCAGAACCACCTCCAATACCGGTCCTCCTAAGAGTTAAGACAGCTGAAGATGCAGATAAGCTCCTAGAAACATTGAAACAACACATCAAATAATCTGAACGCTCACCACATTTAGACGTATTTATGATTCTTAATAAATCAAAATGATCATTTTTAGGAAACTTGTGAGTGACTTTTCTTACAAAAAGTGTGTATTGTCTCAGTCTTTTGTAGAACTAAAGGATGATGATACAGTTTCATGTGTATTTGACTTGACTGGAATAGTCAAGCATCTGTTCCTTGCGTGTGTTAAAAATACACACTCATTTTTCTAAGACTTTATTGTAAATAACATGTTGCATATTCAGAAAAAACTGACACAGTGAAAACTTTTAAAAGTTTCATGTTTTTTATTGTGACATTTGAATAAAGATTCTTAAGTTTATATTTGTAAATGATGTTTAGTCCGTATTACAGCTTCTTTATGTCTACATCCTTTTAAAGAGTGGCAATTGCTTTTCTTAGGAGAAAATTAAACTTTGGTATAAGCCATTGTGTAGCGCAAATCTATTTTCAGAAATAAGCTGTGCAGCTTTTATAGTGAAATGTCTGCTTTTTTTCTCTCACATCATGAGAGACATACTAATTAGGTAACTTTACCTGTTTAACTGATGATGATGATGATGATAAGCAATAGAAAGAATCAAGACAGCTGCTTACTCTGGCTAGGTGGTGCTGAAGAAATAAGGCCCCCCCCCCCCCCAAAAAAAAAAAAAAATAAATAAATAAATAAAATAAACCACGGAGCAGTGTCCCAGCATTGTAGTGAAGGAGGGCATTTTCTAGAAACTCAACAATGTTTTCAGTGTCGTTTGTGCAATTGTAGATGGCACAACACCTCACATATACCTTTACTGTGTTCCTCTGTTATACTGAAATATGACAGTTGCAGTAGGCAGGCCCAAAAAAAAAAAAAAAAAAATGTACTTATCCTGGCTGGATTTGTGAAAGAACTCGCTGCATAACACGCTGAATAATGATCCAGCCCGTGGCTTGACCATGCAAATCCTCATTTCTGGATGTCACTTTTCTTCCACAAAGATTTCAGAGCTCTTGGATTCTCTTAATTGTCACATCCCACCAACATAATCCCACAAAAAGTGATTTTTATGGCTTAAGTATCCTGAACCACCTATATATCATTTGTAAAATAGCCCTTTTGTGAGCATGATTTTTCTGTACGTTCATCTTTCGCATAAAAACTCTTGCAGTCCACAACCTGAGCACTATTCTAAGTGCCACATTAAAAACCTATCCAACGTACTAACTTCAGACTCCTACATTATGATACCCCCTGCCCATAAAGACAGCTTCAAGCACACCCCATGTTCCCTTCCAAAGAGGAAACCCTCACCAGCATCTTACCCTCACACCTGTCTCACAGATCGTACGCTGTGCCAGGCTGGTCTGTTTCACTTGCTATTTATTTGTTATTTATATTGCCTTCTAACTGTGACCCTTCTCACTTACTCCCTAGTATGTCGTGATAATCTTTTAGGTATTGCTGATCCTTAAACTTTCCTCACCTTCTTCAATTATGATGCGAATCTCATAAAAGGTATATTAGTTCTTGCTGCTAGATATGAACTGTTGCATGCTTTCAAATACCCTCTGAGAGTTTCGAAAGGTTTCACAGGCTTTCATGACATGTCAATGAAGAGTTTATGCATCCGGGTGGTCTGCTACATGGGACACTTTTTTTAAGGTGCCCCAAGAGAGAATAATCCAAAGGACTGAGGTTGGGGTAATGTGCGGGCCATGGAATTGGTCCTGCTCTACCTATCCATGTGCCTTGGTAGTTACCAGCCAGTGGATCTTGAACACTGAGACTGAAATGTGCTTATTGCAGGAGAACATCTTCTATTAGTTCTTGGAGGATGTTCTGAATAATGTCCCTGTAGACGGCACCTGTAAGGTGTGGTGAAAAAATGTATGCCCTACCAGTTAGTCACCTAAATGCACATTAATCTTAAGCTGATGCTGATGTATAGCCTGTACTGTAGCGTGAGGATTGCAGTCAGCCCATATATGTTGATTGTAGAAATTTATTCCATCTCTTTCGAACATTACCTCATCGGGAAACAAAACTGAAGAGAGAAACAATGGATTGGTAGGTGGTGCAACAAAACATCAGCAACAGTTGTCCTGTGGTGAGTGATTAGTGCAAGGTCCTGCATGTGTTGAAGAGGATACCAGTACACAAGTTTCTCGTGAAGCATCCTCCATGCTGAAATTGGAGATGTACCACATGCCAGGATTACCTATCATGCACTGATACCTGCCTCTTCTTTGACAACCCATAGAATGTGCTTCTCCTGGTCAGGAGTGTGAGCAACATGTGATTTTCTTTGATCTATAGTATGTGGTACTACCACTTCAGTCTCAGCAATCCAATAACGCACAGCTCAGAAGGATGGAAGACTTGATTGTCTTCGATCTGGATATGCAGCAGTGCAGCTTCGTGTCCACTATGATTTGTGTAGCCTTACGTAAAAATCGTGTATGTGTGCTTACGAAATGAATAGCCTGCCATGATAGGTAATCCTGGCATGTGGTACATCTCCAACCTCTAGCACAAGTACACAATGGACATAGTGAAGAGAGATGAATGACAAATGTAAACTAGTCTCACTGGCAACACAATGCTGTCTAGGATCAATGAATCAAATGGGTGCATAAATAAGTGGAGTTGTATCTTGAAAGCTGTCGAGCGTCAAATTTCATTAACAACTCGAAAACAAAAGATTTTTCACATTTTTGATGTAGGGAGCCTGTCCCCAGAGTTTGTAAAAGTATTTTGGAAACAAGGTAGAATACTTCTACCTTTCAGCTTTCTCTCCTTTGCTTAGTACAAGTTTGCCATCTGAGCTCTTGATGCTCATAAATGTGCTTTTGTTTTTGCCAAAGATTTCTTTAATTTTCTTATTGGTCACATCTGTCTTTTCCCCTAGTCAAGAATGCTTCTACATATTTGGATTTATCCCCTAGCCATTCCCTCTTGTAGTTTATGCAGATTAATGCAGCTAAATGACAGGTAACAACTATTTAAGGGACGAAATAAATTTATGCTTTATTCACACAACTCATATTAATACATTTGACTACCAAATATATATTACATTGCCCCATCAACAAACACGGAACATGTATTTTCCCCAGAGTCTAATGCACTCTGCACATCATATCTTGTGCACCACTATGCACGCTGGAAAATGTTTGTTCACGTATCCCCAACAGCATCAACTCTTCCCCACTGCAAGCTCCACAACTACACTGGTGCAACTCCACGATCTGATGATGTCACAAACAGACTGATTAATGGATACATATAAACATTTTGGCATGCTGAGCTTGTTTGAGACTATTTGCTTTCTGAGCTGATAAATCCTCTAATAATGTCTCCAGCATTGGAAGAAATAATGTTAGCCACGGAATTATGCCTTTGACCACAAGCTTTATGCCCAAAAACAAATATCAGCAATAATGGAAATACTCGCCATGTAAGCCAGCACTCTATGAAAAAGACTCATTACTGTTTGCTTATATGGCTGACGAACAACTGCTGGGAACAGTAACAGCCATCAAATATCTGAGAGTATGTGTATAGAGCAATTTAAACTGGAACCACCAACATATAACCAGTCACGGTAAAGGTAAATGCCAAACAGACAAGTTGAAGAATCTATCCATAAAGAGGTAGTTCACAAAATCTTCTTTCAGTTGCTACTTCAGTATTGCTTCTCAGTCTGTGACACTTACCAGGTAGGATTGAGAGAAAAAAGCAGAACATACAAAGAGCAGTCAATTTTGTCATGGGTTCATTTATGACATGCAAAATTGTCAAAGAAATGTTTGTCCAACTCATGGCAAAAAGTGGAAGTTAGGCGTTGTATGTCACTGTGCAATTTACTCTTAAATTTCCAAGAGCAGTCATTACTAGAAGAGACTATAAAGGTAAAAGTAGACAGATTCAAGCTCACAAGCAGTCTCTTCCTGAGCACCATCTGTAGAGGTGTGTGTGTGTGGGGGGGGGGGGGGGGATGACAACGGTACACGCAAAGTACCCTCCACCACAAACCATGAAGCAGCTTGTGAGGTATGGATGTAGATCTAGCAGGATCCAGGGCTGCCAGGTGCATATACAATTCCATGCGCACCACGAAGTAAAACAATCTCTCCGGAAGTTCCGTTAAAACAAACACTTCACTCCACTGTGACAAAACTTGTGCTGGAATATAAGTATAATTTCAAACAGAAATACTAATTTAAAAATGGTTCAATATCATTGCTCTGTCTGCTGCAGTTTTGAAGTAGTATTTGAAGAGCACAGGAAAAGAATGTGCTTTGTCTAGATTATCAAAATGTTCAGGAGAGCTATTTTAAAATTAGAAACCAAATTTCATGGATGCTTATGGACAAAATTAATCATACAAAAGTCATTTGGAATGACATGTTGTATACATTAAATTTCATATAAATTGATTCCTTAAGTATTTAAATTGTGGTTTTATTGACAACATTGAAAGTAATGTCGTGTTACAAGGAGAAAAACGTGCTACTTGTATATAGCAGATTAGAAGGTATTGCAGATAAAACTATTTTTTGTTAACCATCCAAGTGTATCAGATTATTTTTGAATGAAAAACAATGTTTGAAACAATAAAGATACTTCTTGGAAAGCAGTTTCTCTTTGTTATTTTAACTTTACGCGATAAAGTAGTAAAAACGGAATAAAAGATAACTTTGTCCCAACATACACTTGTCAGCCTTATTTAAAAAGTTTGTGTAAAACACTCCAGCTTCTTGTTTGCAGTACTAGTACAAACCATGGAGGCACTGATACTTAGCTTTTGATGTTGCCAGAGGATCGTAAAGTCAAATTACCATTATTATTATAAACATTATTTAAAATTATTCTAAAAATATTTTATGAAAGAGAAGTTGCAACTCACCATATAGTGGAGAAGCTGTGTTGCAGGTAGGCACAACAAAAATATTGTTACATTCCATCCTGGATTTTTCATTGTTTGATTTTATTATGCTTTTATATTTAACCTCTGTAAGCAGGGGATGGAAATTCTCCAAAGTGCTGCCCTTGTCATCGCAATGAAACTGTCGCCACCCATAAAATCCGAGCTATTATAAGTTACCCAAAGTTGAATGAAGCGGGGATGACTCTGTTGATGACTACCTCTCTGAAGGGGCTTGTTAGGAAAAGACATTCTTCAGAAATGTCTCCCAACTTTGTATTATATCTTGATCGGTTGCCGCAACATCAAGAGGCTTAGGTTTACATCAAGCTTCAACCATGATCCACACCCAGTCCATTTTAACATCTGTTACTGTTTATGTATTAACCAGTTCCATATTCTTATCACACTCCATTAGTGTGTCCTCTAATGGAGGAAGTTACTTTCACCACCTCCAAAAGTTTCAGTTCACTCACAAGATAATTAAAGTACCTTGATACAGTGTAATTCTTGTTCTGCCCTGAGCATGACTCACAAAAAACTTCAAGATGTTTGACATTCTTGTGCATTAATTCCATCAAAAAGCAGTTTACAAAGAAAACAACTTCATTGGACCCTTTTTTTCAAGATCTTCAGTGTAAGCAGTGTAAGTATAGCACACTGAAGTTGTATTTGAAAGCTGACGAATATTGGAAGAGTAAACAGACAACTGCCTTTTGTAATAGACATCATTAGTACTTAATGTTTGGTACACATTAATTTTTTTGGTAGTCCATGCGGACTGCTTTTTTCATGGCTTCTTAAATGAGAATTTCTCCTTGTGGAATAAAGTGTTTTAGCTTTGATTTTCTAGTCAATGGTAAGCTTATTAATTTTTTCAATACTTTATTCTTCATGTCTTCATCCAAATTTTCAGATAACGTTGCATTCAGCACTATCATCTCAGAAGTGTCTGTATCACCAGTTGAGCATGTATCATTCCTTGCATACCCAAAAGCTATATTGAATTTGGTATAGAATACTGTTCTATGCATTGCATATTAAATGTCAAAATTCGGGTATTTTCCTGGATCAGTTCATATAACATTTTTCCAGCAAATGTTCCTCTGGGAGATGCAACTTCTTGGCCTTGTCTTTGCTCTAAAGAGTTCATTTAACCTTTAGTAAATGATTGTGATCATAAACTGCCATTCCTACTTTGTTAATTTTCCATGTCCTACTTCGATGTTTACCCATTCCAGCACGAAGACACTTGCTCAGCTTCAAAAATTTCTGAGCTGTCGTTAATCATCGTCTTGTTACTCCATGTACTGCCATGAAGGCTTTTCTGCATATAGGAATTTCATGTACAATGTCGTCAGCTTTCACACTTCTCAAAGCTGTGCTTCATCTTCGTTCTTTCTTGATCACCTTCTGTGGAATTTAAGTGCTGTAATGAGCCTGTGAGATACAATGATTGTTCATTCCAGTCTACTATATCACTAAATATTTGTACAAAATTTGACCTTTCTTTAGCACGTACTATCTCAAAACAGTTACAGTTGCATTCTACTCCTAGCTCATGGGACTGAATGTGTAATTTCTTCATGACTGTACTCATTTGCCCTCGTTCTTGCCTTTCCCTAACACTGTTAGAATTTGAAGGTCTGTGTGTTTCATCGTCAGATAAAGTACTCGTCATTCAATATAAATAACAAACTATTAAAACTGAAATGAATAACTTAGAACACCTGCATTACTAAACAGAATGTCTCAGAATAAGGAAATGGTTTTCACTAGTATCAACAATGCATAAGAAGGAAAATTCTGTTTCTTGCTTCAGCATTATTTGCCAACACACAAGGAATATAAAACTTAATACACAACAGTGGACAAAGCACATTTAATTCCTTGTAGTGAGACACATTAGCACATTCTTTGTCTGCATGCATAATCTAAAATAGTTTATAGAACTTGGACTATTCATATTATCAAACTGGTCAGTTAGCAATATTAAACAACACACAGTCCTACACCTCATGGCATACATAAGTTTTTTTTTTTCTAAGTGGAAAAAGCATGTTCTTTTCCTGTACTTTTCGTTTGACACAAAGGTTGGTGGATGTTGATACAGTGATAGAAGAATAGGATACACAGAGATAAAGAAAAAATGTACAGCTTTGAGTTATCTTTCTGGTGTGGTGGTTGTGAAACTAATACTGACAACACTAAAAGCTCACTTAACTCTAACAGCTGGAAGTGAGGGGAAACTACAGATGCTGTATTTTCTGAATACAAGCAGCTTTATGGCTTGATGATGGCATCGTGTTGGGTAAAATATTCCAGAGGTAATCTAGTCCCCCATTCACATCTCCAAGAGAGAAGGGGGGGACTACTAAGAATGTCATCAAGAGAAACAAACCTGCATTCTACAGGCCAGAGCGTGCAGTGTTAGATTCCTTAATCACTTAGCTAGGTTACAGAATTTAAAAAGAGAAATGGGTTTGTTGAAGTTAGACATTGCGGGAAGTCATGAAATGTAGTGGCAAGAAGAACAAGACTCCTGGTCATATAAATACTAAGTTAAACATAAAATCAGATTGGGATAATGGAGGAACAGGTCTAATACAGAGTGAGAAAATACGAATGGGAGTAAGCTGCTATGAACAGCAAAGAGAAGTATTATCATAGCCAAGATAGATACAAGGCCAAACACAAACCACAGTAGCACAGGTTTATATGTCCATTAGCTCAGCAGATGAAGAAATTGAAAGAATGTATGATGAGATGAAAGAAAATAATTGAGCTGTTAAGGGAGATGAAAATCTGATTGTGATTAACATACTTTTGCACGGTTGTGTGGTGTTAGGGAGCAGTCTAATGGTGTCTTAAATTGACTGTTGCATGGATACACAGAAACAGTTCAGCTTGCTGAGCTTGTTTGAGACTAACTGCTTTCTGAGTCATTAAAGCCTCTGATGATGTCTCCACTATTGGAAGAGAAACTTTAGGCAGAGAATTATGCCTTGAACTATGGCCATATGCCCATAAAACAAAGATCAGCAGTAATGGGTTGTTTTACCTGTTTAGGCACTAAGTGATATTCGTTTGCGTTTAGAATCAACTGGCAAACCCTGCAGGTCTTCCAGCATTTCACTACTATTTTCTAGCATTGCAACTTCTCTATGTACAACAGCATCATCCTCAAATAGCCTTATGGAGCTTCCAACATTATCCATGATGTCGCTTACATACTGACCAACATGAAAAATGCAACATGTGGCAAATGATGTGTAATTATCTATTTAATCAAAGTGTGGCAATTAATATGATATTTTTACACGGCTTGTTTTATTTGTATGTTACTTGCATTGCTTTGTAAGCAAACAATGAAACATTGCTTTTTCCCACACAATCTGTAAAACACATCACTGGATGTGTGGCAATAATTTTTTCCTCACTCTTTGTCACACACAATGTTGTGTTGTATATGTTCCCTTTTCAGTCACATGTTTGTATGATCTTTCTGTGATTGCTGTAGCCAGCTCTCTGGAGTAAACATGTCATTAAACCCTGAAGCTGTTGCAAAAGTTGTTGTTTTATAGGAAGATGGTTGCAGCAAGCATTATGTTGCAGAAGTGTCAACAACTACACCTTCCAATTCTAAGAAGGTACAGGAAACTGGAGCCAATGCAAGGAAACCAGGATCAGGCCCAAGAAGAGTAACATGAGCAAGAAATGACCACTTCTTACAACCATCACACAATTGTCACTGAAGCCCAGAATTGACACCACCATGTTTGAGGAGCGAATGTTGGAGGGAGAACTACCTAAAGAAGTATGGAAGAAGTCAGTCTTCAATCCAGAAGACCTGCTAGATTCCTAGAACTCACCAGAGACCATTGCACAGCTCGACTATGGTACGCAAGAGAATATCATAGCTGAAGACTACACAATGGATTAAGTGTTGTTTATGAATGAGTTGCAATTTGCCCTCCAATCACCAGAAGGTAGTGAGAGGGTCTGGAAAAGGCTTAGGGGGAAAGATATACCTCTTTCACATTCTCATCTATGGTTCTCTGATGGTACTGGTAGGAACCAGTATGACTGCAAGGACAGATTCGGTCTAATGTAGAGCACCTGACCCTTACAACATATAGGTGTGTGCAGGAAATACTTTTGGAGCATGTTGAGCTTTTTGCTCCATTTACTTGTGTTGATTTTACTCTAATGCATTTTGTAAGAATTGCACAAAAGTACTTGGATGAAGTGGAGATTCCTGCGATGACCTGGCCTGCTAGAAGCCCTGTTGACAATGTATGGGACCAGTTCAAAAGAAGGGCCAGTCAGCGCCATCCATAGACCTTATAGGACCTACGGTAGGCAAAGTACGTAATAATCAATTGATTTAACTGTAATGATATGGAAATGGAAAACAGTAGAAACTCAGGAAGGGGGAAAAAAGTGCAGAAAGGTGAATAATGAATTAAAGAAAGAAATAGAACAGACAAGGAACACGTGTAATAAAGAGAGATATAAAGAAATAGAAAAACTAGAAAAGGAAGGAAAATATGAAATGATGTATAGATTAGCTGCTGACCAAGTCTGTGAAGGAAAGAAAAGCAGCACAGGTATGCGAATAGAAAGAAGTGATGGTACAATCATTCATAAAGTGTTGGGAAGGTGGCAAGAATATGTAAAATGTGTGTATGAGGTTGATCAGAAATCAAATGACACTGAGTTAGAAGAGGACAAAGGATGCTGCATCTAGGAAGGTGAAGTAGAAAGGGCTTTTTGAGATGAGGAATCATAAACTAAGTGGAAGTGATGAATTACCAGCAGAATTGTTTAAAGAGCCTTGGGAGTAGTGGTGTGAAAGAGTTAACTTATCTATATAATAAGATACATAAAAAAGTTGATGGTTAGAAGACTTTCTATCAGTAGTAATGATACCGATTGAGAAGGAAAGCAGTTCCAAGGACTGTGAGGATTTTAGAATCATAAATTTAATTTATCATGCACCAAAAGTTCTACTAAGGAAGACTGGAAAAAAGTATTGTGGAGGAACTATGGATGTCGAAGAGAGAAAAATACAAGAAGTTCAATTTGATTATTGAGAGTTGCTGGTTAAAAATACAATGAAAGAGGAAGAGAAGTTTGTACTCTCTTCATTTACTTAGAGAAAGCCTTTAATACAATACAGTGGAATAAATTAATGAACATCGAGAAAAAATGGAATCGACTGGATGGATAGAAGGCTGATTGAGAACCTATACCTACAACAGAAATATGAGTAAAGACTGGGAATAATGAGGAAAGCACAACTGGAAGGTGAGTGAGACAAAGCAGCTGTCTTTCCTCAATACTGTTTAAAATATACTTGGAGCATATTGTTCAGAAATGTTTGAAATGAAAAAGAGGAGTGTGGGTTGGTAGTAGGAGGGCAGAATGTATTTGATTTGCAGATGATATGATGTTATTGGCAGAGATCTAAATAACTATGGTTGCAGTGTCAAAATAATTAAATGAGACCTGTGAGGCATTCAGAATGAGAATTAATAATAAAAAGACAAAATGTATGGCAATAAGTGCAAGAAAAGTAAGAACAACTGTAAAGTGGGAGATGATACCTGGGAAGTGTAATTATGGAAGACGTGAGATTCAGTAAGGAGGTGAAAATGTGTATAGTAATTTCCAAGCAGGGCTGGTACATGGACAGGGACTTCAGAAAGAGACTGGAAAAGTGCCTTATGAGGAGTGTGGCATTATATAGAGTTGAGAGACGGTCACTGTGGAAAGAGGAAGACAGAAGAATAGAAGCATTTGAGATGTGGGTTTGGAGGAGGATAGAAGGGATAAAATGGGTAGAAAGTGAGATATGAGGTGGTGTTGAGAAAAGTGGGGGGAGGGAGATGAAATTTTAAAGATAGTCAGGAAGAAGAAACACAGCTGGCTTGGACGTTGGATGAGAAAAGATTTTTTTACTGATAGATACTATGGAAGGAATGGTGAATGCAAGAAGGGGAAGGATGAAAATAAAGAAAAACAGGAAGAGGAGGACAAGGATGCAGTAGATAGCCGATGGTGGATAACATAGGGATAGAAAACAATTATGAGAAAATGAAGAGGGTAGCAAATCACAGGACTGGATGGATAGCTACATGTGAAGACCTGCCCTGGGACAGAACACTGGTGGTGGTGGTGGTGGTGGTGGTGGTGGTGCTAGACAGATACTACAGTCTTTCAGTGTATAGGTACATATGTGAGTATTAGCTGTGATGGATAGCTGAATTAAACAAATCTTATGTCCTAGACAGCATGCTCAGTTGGACCACAGCAACTGCCTCTCTGAAGTCTGTGGCATACATTATGGTTGATATTGTAAAAAAGCATGGCAATCATTTCTAGGAGAATTTTACAAGTTATGAATTTAACTTGTTTAATTCACAAACACAGTAATCTGACAATCAAACTTGTGTATTATTAACATATGAAGTACATAACTCAGACTTAACCATTTGACCTAAAAATCATTTGTAACTAACACTGCCCAGACATAGGAAATACTTTGTTTTAACCTTTTACGCTATAACTAATAGCAATGTATACATGTCTTTTCAGAAACAGCATTATATCATATTAAGTTTTATCCAAAATGAAATTAACTTAATACGAAAATGAAATATCGTGTGGCTAGCGCCTCCTGTTGGGTAGACCATTCGCCTGGTGCAAGTCTTTCGAGTTGATGCCACTTCGGTGTCTTTCGCATTGATGGAGATGATATGATGAGGACAACACAACACCCAGTCCCTGAGTGGAGAAAATCTCCGACCCAACCAGGAATCAAGCCCGAGCCCCTTTGCACGGCATTCCGTCGCACTGACCACTCAGCTATCAGGGCGGACTATCTTAATATAATCACCACAAAACAGCAGTAAAAACAAAGGTAACTTCATTTGAGAAAACATCTCAAAAGTATGAAAAGAAGGGGGGAAAGCTGAGAATTATTGGTACATACATTTGAAATAATTTTACAAAGATTAATACACATGAGATACCAATGCACAATTTGACACATTGATCTCTCTATGCCCTTTTATTCATAACTTTCACTTACTGTGTATTGAGATGTGAGACAAACAATGTAGTGTTGAGGTCATTTGCTCAGGGGTTGTGTGTGGCACAACTATAGAAGTATGTATCCTTATTCACAAAATGTGGTGATAGCCTGGCACTAGAGTTAGCTGACAGCAGAATGCAGCCTCAAGCACAAGCATGCGTTCTTACTTCTGAGGGAATGGTATTTATACCAAACCAGGGGCTGAAGGCTTATGGATACCAGGAAGCCCCCTCCAAGCTTCCACCTTTAAGCTCTCGGGTTAACAAAACTGAGCATGCTGTCCAGGACATAAAATTTGTTTACATTCTGCTATCCATTGCAGCTAATATTCGCATATATACCTATACACTGAAAGACTACAGTATCTGTTTACCACCACCACCAGTGTGTAGTACATATTAATGTTCACTTGGCATGTCCCCACCAACCAGTGGAAAAGACACAGGATACACAGCAATATCATGTAATATAAACTTTTATGTGGTGTGCACACTCCTGTAATTATCCCAGCCTCACCCTATGGTAACATACTCTCCCCATGCCCTCCATCCAACAATTTCCACCCCATCTCTACTATCATCTCCTCCCCATTCTCATCTCCCACCCTGTTTATTTGCAGTATTCTGCCAACACATCTGCCCTTCTTTTCCCAATCATCTCCTTTTTTTGTTCTTTTTTTCCCCATTGGCCTGCCCCACAAGCTCCCAACGCTGCACCTGTTGGCAGTCTAGTGCCTACACACTCCACCAGACAGCATTTGTCTCTCTCCCCACCCATACACTACTGTCCCTTCCCCTCTACCACCCCTTCCAGATTGCTGCTTGCATCCCACGTAATGTTGCATTCTGGCCCAAGATGCTGGAATTGGCAGTCGTGTGAGCATGAGATGTGCTTGCTTTTTTTTTTTTCCTGTGTGTGTGTGTGTGTGTGTGTGTGTTTTACTGATAACTGATAAAGGCTGTGGCTGAAAGCTATATGTGAGTTTCTTTTAATTGCAACTTGATGTGTCTTCTTTATGGCAAGTGGTAATCTGACTTTCTACATTTGACCTAAATATTAATAGTAAATTTGTCATATTTTAGACTTTTGAAAAGTAAAGACTATCTTATAGAGGACACTTGTATCTAGCGCAAAGAGGGGAACAAAATCTAACAAATTTTTATATCTATATGAGACCGGTGTTTTACATTTTATAGCTAGTTTGACAATGCATGAACCTGTGTTCAGTGTATGCCGCCTTTAGGCATGAATTATATGTATTTCACATAAATTCAGTGAGATTACTAATAAACCTGGTTAAATATTGCTCTTATTTTTAGGTTTTAATATAAATTTTCTTTTGTATTGTTTTAGAATCTGAAAATGGTCATTGTATGGCCGAAACCAGTTATGACTGTGTCATAAGAATGTGATTGCGTCTATAAATAAACAAAAAATTTTACAAAATAATCGATCACTTACTCCATAGACAAAATGTCATTTTTTCCAAAATGTTCCTACATTGTTGAACATGTCAATCATTGTTCATTCATAGCATGAATAATATAGAATCATAGTAAAATGGGGAACATGTGATGAGCACACAAAACAGATTCAATGATTGTGCAGCTCATCACAGCAATAATAAAATTTTAGGTTTTTCCACATGATGGGAACGAAAGTATGTAAAATATAGTATAATAGATAAAAAAAACTACTCACAGAGTGGCAGCAGGAGAACACCCATATAAAGGTATTACAATCTGCAAGCTTTCGGAGCCGGTATCTCCTCCTTCTAGCAGAAGGGAAGGAAGACGATCGAAGGAAAAGAATTGGTGAGGTTTAGAAAAAGGGAAGAGTTTGGAAAAGTCACCCAGAAACCAGGTCAGAGGAGACTTAATGAATGGTATGAGAAGGAAAGACTGATTGTTGAGGACTGCACTGGATGAGATTTGAAAACCTGAGAGCTAAAAGGTGGAAACTTGGAGGGAGCTTTCCCGGTATCCATAAGTCTTCAGCCCATAGTCTGATTTAGGTACATTGATGACATCTTGTCTATATTGACTCATGGTGAGGCTGACCTGTTAAAATTCTTGGAATCTCTAAATACATTCTCCCAATTAAATTTCGCATGATCTTATTCCAAATCCCATGCCACTATCCTTGATGTTGATCTCATCCTCACCGAAGGTGAGCTACACACGTCTGTTCACATTATGCCTACTAACAAACATTTTGACAGGTGCCATCCTTTCAATGTCAAACGTTTCCTCCCATACAACCTTGGCATTCGAAGCAAACATATTTTTTAAAGAATTGGTTTTATGAGTGCACTTAGCATATCTCAATGTCTCTTTGTTGTGGACATACACAGTTTCTGGTGGACACAGATTCAGACCTAAGATTGCTACTGGTCAGTCATCTCCAGCAGCAGAACAGTGTGGTGGCTTCTCTACATCTTACAGTGGCGAACAATTCAGTCATCAAAGCATATACGGTAAGAAGAGCATGAAATTAGATACTGGCTTAAACAAACAAGTTGAGTGGAATATTTTGGTAGTGAATGTCAGTGACCCCGTTTTGAGGGGGTGGTTTTTTCACACGATTTTAAATTGGTCATGGACCTCAGACAGTTGGCATGTGAAACCATGCTGCTGCATTGCTAGCACCTAAGTTCACTCCTAAAAGGAAAATATATGGATGGGACAAAGAAGATAAAATGGCATACTGAATGACTGATGGCTTTTGGCAGTCGGGGACTATGTAGTGCGAGCTGTACAGCTTACACATCAGTGCCATAACATGCCTATAGCACTCATGGTAAATGCTAGTCAGGTGGCACTGGGGTCACTCTTACAGCTGTTCATAGATAGTACATGACAGTCGTTACCAATTTTCTCACAGATTCTCACTGATGCTCAGAAGATCTGGAGAACCACTGAAAAAGAGTTGTATGCTGTGTATGCTGCCATCTGGCATTTTAGAGACTCACTTGATGGGGAAACATTTCTCTAGCTACACTGACTACACTATTATAACAACACTATTCACAAAAGGAACTTCCAACTGGCCTCCTAGACAATGCAGACATGCAGAGTTCATGTCACAGTTTATGACAAACAAGCATCACATTAGAGGAAGCAGAAATGTGGTCATGGTCTTTTTGTCCAGGTGCTGTATAAATATAAAGTCAATACAGTGAGACAGCATTGCTAATGCCCAAGCATTGGACACTGAGCTTTGTTTCCTGTGGGTACAAGGGCAATGCAGCCTGAAACTAGCGTAGGTGTGTGTCCCGGAGTGGGATACTTCTTTGTGGTGCAACAAATCTAATAATATGCTTTGAGTCTTTGCTCTCAAACAGTTTTGGAGTTTAGTCTTCAATGCATTTCATAACTTATGTCATATGGGAGTGTGTGCCACAGTGCTGTACTGACAAAGAAAAAGATTTGACCTGTAATAAAGGATTGCAGAAGGTGGGCTCAACAATGTCAACATTGCCAGCAATGTAAGGTAGGCAGGCATGTACTGGTGCCTAGTGGCACCATTATTACACCTAAAGCATGATTCTCCCTTATTCATGTGGACTTGGTATGGCTGTTGCCACATTTAGACAATTACTGTTAGTTGCTCACACTTGTAGATCATTTCACTATATGGCCTGAGACATATTCCATAGCAGTCATTACCATCTTCATAGAGGCAAAGATGCTAGTTAATGTTCAGATTTAAGGATTCGGGTGTTCACAAATGATTACATCGATCAGGCAATGTGAAGCACCTTTGTTTCAGGAGTTACTTTGATTGTGGGGTTGCTTACACATTCACACCACCTGTTACCATCTTGCAAGTAATGGGATGGTTGAATGACTGCACAACACCTGGAAGGCAGCATTGGTGTGCAGAGGTAAAAAGTGGATGAACACCTTGCCTTTAGTCCTGCTGGGTTTAGGGACGGCTCTGAAAGAAGACAGAGAACACAAAGTGGCCGAGGTGGTCTATGGGGAAAACTCCAGACAGTGCGCTGAGCTTATTGTGGACAAACCCACACAGATTCCACTGGCAACACATATTTTTGAGTTTCGGAAGCTATTCCACAAGACAATGTCTCTGCTGTGGCTGACCAAACCTAAGCCTCATGGTGACAAACTGGTGTTCACTGACAGGGATCTATCCAATTCTATTCACATTTGGCTGCAAGATGATTCTGTCCACCAACCTTTAATGCCAACATATACTGCACTGTAAGTGGTGACACAAAGAGGATCATACACTTTAAAAAAATTTTTGGAACTGGCACGAGGAGATGATTACAGCTGACCACTTAAGGCTGGCTCATCTTGCAGAGGAGAAGACCAAAAAGGATTCAACCAGGGGACAGTCTACAGGATAGCACCTTGCATCCATTATCACTTCAACCCAGATGATTAATTCAAATGGCATGAACAACAAGCAGACAGTATAGCATGATTTGAGCTACCTGATATTTGCGCGGCATGAACAAATTGATTCTGGGGGTTTCATAGAACAAAATCTTAATTTTGGTAATGGTCTCTGCAGAACAGATTGGACAAGTGTTTACTGTCTAAGCTGAACACAAATTTGAATGAAATGTTCTGAATGAAATACTCTGAATGTGCACCACATAACTCAAGAAAAGGCGAAACAGAAAAATGATCGTTGACACTGTACCCCTGAGAGACTGCTATTCAACAAAACACAAAAAAATGGAACAAACAAAATCATATAACAATTCACATCTCAAAGCTGGGGGGGGGGGGAGTGAAAGGAAATTGCAACCAACAATTGGCTGTAATAGTGACATAGCAATAGTGCATTCTGTAAACTTTGAGTGTATTAAAAGTATTTATCAACAAGCTGTGGATGCTATCATTCTGGGTCAGTGCATCACTCTCTAAGTCCTACAAAATGAATAGACAGAAACTGCAAAATCAATAATGGCTTGAGAAGACATGCAAGGCTGTAAAGCATGCATGACTACGATGACTACGGGAAAATTAAAGAAACCTTTGCAGAAAAGAAAAGAACCTACATGAATTTTCAGAACTTAGATGGAAAGCCAGATCAAAGCACAGAAGGGAAGAATAAAGGTTTGAAAGAATAAACACAGGTTGTTTTATACAAGGATAGTGAACTTAAAATACAGTATTATAGAAAGAGAAAAGGATGTAATTGAAGTGAGGTAGAGCATGTAAAACTGAGAGAAAAATTTGACAGAGTAAGGTACCAGGAGAAAAAGACATTCCCTCAGAATCCTTGGGAGAGGCTACCTATGAGAAAATTACTCCACTCAGTATGCAAGATATATGAGACAGGCGAAATATCACCACATGTAATAATTCCAATTCTAAAGAAGACAGGTGCTGATAGGTGTAAATATTACCGAACCAACAGTATAATAGGACATGGTTGCAAAATACAGACATGAATTTTCCAGAATGGAAAAGTTTGTACAAGCAGACCTTGGGGAAGATCAGTTTGGGTTTTCAACAAATGTAGGAATACAAGAGAAAAGACTGGACCTACGACTCATCTTAGAAGATAGGCTGAAGAAAAGCATACCTATATTTAAAGCACTTACAGATTTAGAGCAAGTTTTTGACAATGTTGGATGGATAACACATTTTGAAATTCTGAAAGTAGTGGGGATAATATACAGGGAGTTAAAATTCTATCTACATCTTGTACAGAAGCCAGGCTATAGCTATAAGAGATTATGGACATGAAAGGGAAGTTGTAGATCAGAAAGAGGTGAGATGAAGTTGTATCCTTTCCCTGATGTTGTTCAGTTTGTACATTGAGTAAGCAGCAAAGGAAACCAAAGATAAATGTGGAAAATGAATTAAATTTCAAGGAGAAGAAATAAAGACTTTTAAGATGTGTCGATGACATTCTAACTGTGTCAGGTATGGCAAAAAACTTAGTAGAACAGTTGAATGTAACGATAACGTTTTAAAGGGACATTATAAGACAAACTTCAACAAATATAAAACAAGTGTAATGGAAGTGATTGTGACAATGGTTGGAGTTGAGAGGATATAAAATGCAGGCTGGCAATAACACTAGGAGCATTATGAAAAAGAGAAATTTTTTAACACAAAACATAAACTGAATTTCTAGGATTTTTTTCCTGAGGTATTTTTTTGGAGTGTAGCCTTGTACAGAAGTTATACTTGAACACTAACCAATTCAGACAGGAAGAGAACAGAAACTTTTGAATGATCGTGCTTCAGAAGAATGCTGTAGGGTAGATGATGGTTCAAATAAATAATGAGGAAGTGCTGATTTGAATTAGGAGGAAAAGAAATTTCTGGCATAACATGATTAAAAGAAGGGTTCGGTTGATTGAAAACACCCCGAGGCAGCAGCTAAAAAATATAGGAAAAGGAGGAATATATTTTTTTCTTAATTACCATAATTATGAGTTTGGAAAGTTTCAAGAAACAACAGAATGATTTATTTGCAAACATTTTCTTTTGTTGTTTTTGTAAAAACTTAAATGGTACCCAAAATTATACTCTCTTTCTGAGGTCAGTGTACTATAAATCTTAGCTTTCCAATATTCTGTAGCTTTTTTGGCACCATCTGTGTTTAACGCAGGTCTTGGTGACTCACAGCTTCGTCAACAGTTTGGCAGAGGAGATGATGTTCCACAGTCTGTGTTTGTCCACAGTTACAATCATCATCCTTAGTGTAACCCCATTTCACCATGTCACTTCTACATCTAAAACCTCAGTTGTCAGCTTAATGAGAATTTTCCGAGTGGCATGTAGTAAGTTGTGTCCACCTGCTATTTTTTCTGGAGTGGTGGATTCTGGATCTTCTGGGTAAAACTTTTTGCTAAGATGAATACTTCTGGCCTCTGGTGCAAAATCCACAGATTTGTTTCTCTAGAGGGAGCTATTCCTTGATCTGAGATATAGATTTTTGATGGTATGGTTGGTTGTACATGTAATGCCTACAGTTGGAAATCTGCTGCTTCTTTTCATTATCTCCAACAACAGCTTCGGAAGAGCTGTGCCAGCAATATCATAGAATCTGATTATCGAAACAGGCTTTAAAAAGCTTGTCTGAATTTTTGTAGTTTCTTTGAATGTGATATTGACACAATTTGTGTGGACAGATGCTTGTCAAACTGGACTGCATATTCACCTGCCACAATGCTTGGCAAGCTGGCCATCAATAGTAGAAGATCTGTGGGGCTTTCCACTGAGTTTGAAGTTCAATTATTGAGTTTTCCACTGCACTTGCTTATGTACCTGCACATACAACTCATGTGACATTGATACTAGTATCAAAATATGATATGATGATGGACAGTAAGCTGAAACCAGTCATTTTCAGTTGGCTAGTAATGTGTGATCAAGACAAACATTTATGAATATAGAGCTGAACATGATCACAGACTCATTTATGGATGTCATGTCTTCAACTGATCAGTAACAGTGATAATAAAAGAACAGCACTCAACCACGGAAATACTCACTGCATCTGACAGTGTAGCTTCGGGCAGCAAAAAGACCACAAGAACAGCTGCAAGAGAACACAAACCTCTAGCCTGCAGCAGGATTTTCTGTGGGGCACACTACCAGAATTCACAGACAACATGCAAAGCTAAGGCAAGATCTCAGATAAGTGCAAATACAAGTAATTTGAAGAACTCAAAGTTAAACGCTAACTTGTGGTTGTTCGATTAACTTATAAAGTACAGTTGTTGTCCAGTAAAGTAAGTGAAATTATAATTCTCCTAGAAAGCAAATTAAAAATACCTCATTTTGGTGCTTAATGCACATTGGCTGGATGAGGAAAAAACACATATGATGTTTATTACTAATATTCTAATCAGTAGTTATTTTTGGTGTAAGGTTTATATATATAATGGCAGTCGTATCTTTCAAGAACTGATGTAAATTGTGCTACTACACAGAAATTGATTGATTGTTTCACTAAATGTCAGATGTTATATGACAACGTCTTCATGTTACCAGAAAAACTTATATGATTTGACTGTGAAGAAAAAAAATGTCTGGTTTGAGTGTGTACATAATCACATTATCATCTTATCATTTTATAATAAGTCACCCCATCAATTCACATTATGTTTCTCATCATACTACACTGTCCATAATTATAGAAATTGACTTACACAGGATCATATTGTACATTAGGCACAATAAATGATTCAAACAATCAATAAAGGTACAATGCAATAGAAATGAAGACCTGGCACCCCTATTGGGATAACCCATGATCTTGCTAACATAACTTATAGGGTGGTCTAAAAAATTCTAGTTGAGAAACAAATGTTAACAGCTTCTCTCTTGTATGGACCTTTACCTTCATAACAGCATTTACCTTCATAAAAGCGCTACATAAATGATCTTCCAATAATTGCAATACTGTTCAAAAGCAATAAAGGTTGCTAATGACACCAGCAGTCTAACAAAATGTATAAACTCAGTCTTACCAGACACACCCTCGCCAATAGGTGAATTGGTTTAGCATCGGTTCATATCAAGCAGTGCAAGTCTTAAGCTTGTAAAGAATGATCACATGCAATTTGAAACAAGAAAAGCATAAAAAGAAAATGATCTCCTGACACCCTAAATAGGCATCAGATTCATATACTGAACGAAACAATACATGTAAAATATTTTGGAGGCAGGATCAGCACATGGAAAACTTATTAACAAGCTTGGTTTAGCACATTTTGCATCAAGTACCAGTTTGTTGTGTTGAAATTTGGTAATGGCTCATTTTAAGCACTTTCATGCCCTGATGTGGAAAATTCAGCAGCGGCTTATAGTTCCATGGTAAGCTCGTGAAGATGGGCCGTGCAGCTGATGCTCATTTAAAAAGAATATTGCTGTTACGTATTCATAAGCTGTATATGATCACAGAATAAAATTTTAATTTTTCAAGAAGAATTATATGTTCCACTCAGTCAAATGTGTGTATGAATCCACTTAGTTCATTCACTCATTAATTTTTATTCACACATATCTTTCTCATATGAGGGGCATATCCCATAATGAGGTACATGACTGGAATGTGGATGAAAACATTTCCTATGAGAAAGCAGCTACAGTAAGCTACCAGCTCATTTTTTTCAAACACAGCTACCCCTCAGTTTGACTTGCATGTAGAATGATGGTGGCTGCTTAGCCAGTTCGGTATATAGTTCACATATTTATCCCCAACACATTTATTTAATACCAGATGACTTCCACAAAATTTTCAAGGCAACAAAAGTGCTATGACTCTAAACAGGCCATAATCTTACCAACCAGGCTTCAAAGAACCTGCTGCAGCACAGAATTAGAGAAAATTGTAACAATCTGATAATAATCTCTCAGCCAAAGCACAATGTATTGTAACCTCCTCAAAAATGATGAAAGGTTAGTCAGAGGAGCAATTAATTATGCAAGGCATTCTTCACTGTTTGATTCCTCTACCATTCAACCCTTCAGAAGCAGGGAAAAATGCCGTATCAGTAATCTTTGTCAATATACCAATGTATTTTTCTCAAATCTTTCTGTTTGTGACCTAAGGATCATAATTCGTAATAAAAACCACAAGTTGATAAACTGCTTAAAAGGGAAACTATTGCTGAATGAATACAAATCCTGCATGTATAAATTTTCACTCATCACAAAGGTACTACAATGATTGGTAATGCCATGATGTAAAATATCTTTTTAAACTGAGATATAACTACAAAATTTATTGGAATGATCAAACAATGAAAATTCCAAGATGAAATAACAACAATAAGGAAAACATAGATTGCTACTCACCACATAGACTAAGTGCTGAATCACAGACTGCACCATGAATAAGAATACTAGAAATATTTCAGCTTTTGCATTAACTTCGACTTGAGAAGTAGAACACACACCCACACACACACTCACATAAGCACAACTTGCACACTTATGGTCCAAGGACTTCTAGCATTCTTTTTAATTGTGCCTGTCTGTGACACAAATCTACTGGAATGCTGATGGATGACACACTATAGTGAGTCTTTTTTAACAAGAAAATTTTTAGATAGGCAGACTAGCTTTAGCTATGCATTAAAAACTTACTGAAGTTGTAATGTTATCAACATTTGTTTTCAAATAGCAGCCACGGTCTCCAACCATGTCATCGTATGACAAAATTGCATTACTGAAGCTGGATATAGGGAAACTCTAAAATGTAAGTACTTTGCACATGCATTCTCATTTACTGAAGTCAGTTATATGGGAATACAAAAATGTGAGTACTTTGCATGTGCATTCTCTTTCATCAACAGAAAACAATGTGTAAATTAATGAATCTGTTACATTTTGTCATTGATAACAGTATAAAATAGTAAAGCGTATCACTATAATGAAAAGCAAAATACTATCTAGTTGCTCTTCCTTTCCCACAATTTCATTGCAAATATACTCGTAGAGGTTCCGCATCCATAACTGAGAAGACGATGTTTCTCACATATTGCATTAGATTGTAGTCTCCTCTCTCCCTTCTACAATTGCCTGGGAAAAGTAGTGTGAGGCAGACGAATAGCAATCTCTCTGCTAATAAAAAATAACAGACACTCATATCAGGTAGCTGATAAGTTTAATGTGTATTTTAGTAACATAGCATATCAGTTAATACAAAATCAGTATGCAGCAAATGTATGTACCCACCACATTATTTAAATGATACTCTTAAGTCTATGTTCATTTGGGCTACATGGCGTACCAGATTAAGCATTTAAAAAATCCTCTTACCTGCATAACAAAACCACATGTATGTAGTAAACACGAAGAAATGTTAGTTACTGTGCACAAAGACAGTGCAAGAGTTGAAAAAGGAGTTTTGGTGCAGCAAAGAATCTTTATTAGCGATATAGAAATTATGTCATTATGCTTTGGACGATTAGTAGTTACAAATTTTAATAAAGAGACTTGTGGATTACTTGCCTATGTGAGGTTATGTGGTAATTATGTCACTTGCAGCGTAATTACCCACAGTGGTCACCCCAATGTGGTTTGATAAGGAAGAGAATCAGAAATGAAAAAAAAAATCATAAATGATAATGATTAACTTGTTATCACCTTTGATGTAGACAGAAGTTGAGGCAGAGTCAAACACGACTCCAAATACACTGCAACGAGCAGTAGCCGACAGAAACCAGCAAAACAAGTATAGTGTAAACTGACTGTGTCACATCAAGCTCCCATCGTTCTGGCATAATCGTTCCTCGTGGTCTTTTAAGAAACGTATGCTTTCATATATGTATAAGGATGGTAGTGTCATGATTTTTAATTCTTTGAAAGCATGCCTACAAGAGTCTCTATATCCTATACCTTTTATTATTCTGACTGCCTTCTTTTGTAGTCTAAATGAATGTTTTGTTAGACTGTTGTTCCTCCAAAACTGTACACCGTATCTTAATAAACTGTGCATGAATGAGAAACAAACACATAACACTGTTTTAATATTACATGAGCTTTTAAGCATTCTAAATACATAACATGAATACAATAGAGGGAAACATTCCACGTGGGAAAATATATCTAAAAACAAAGATGACTTACCAAACAAAAGCGATGGCAGGTTGAGAGACACACAAACATACACACAAAATTCAAGCTTTCGTAACCAACGGTTGCTTCATCAGGAAAGAGGGAAGGAGAGGGAAAGACGAAAGGATGTGGGTTTTAAGGGAGAGGGTAAGGAGTCATTCCAATCCCAGGAGCGGAAAGACTCACCTTAGGGGGAAAAAAGGACGGGTATACACTCGCGCCCACACACACACACACACACACACACACACACACACACACACACACACACACACACACACATATCCATTCACACATATACAGACATATTCAAAGGCCTTTGAATATGTCTGCTTGTGTCTGTATATGTGTGGATGGATGTGTGTGTGTGTGTGTGTGTGTGTGTGTGTGTCCAATGCACCCTCCCACCACCACCTACTCCAGTCCTGTAACCCGGAAGGTGTACACGATCAAAGGCAGAGCCACGTGTGAAAGCACCCACGTGATTTACCAACTGACCTTCCTACACTGTGAAGCTTTCTATGTGGGAATGACCAGCAACAAACTGTCCATTCGCATGACTGGACACATGCAGACAGTGTTTGTTGGTAATGAGGATCACCCTGTGGCTAAACATGCCTTGGTGCACGGCCAGCACATCTTGGCACAGTGTTACACCGTCCGGGTTATCTGGATACTTCCCACTAACACCAACCTGTCAGAACTCCGGAGATGGGAACTTGCCCTTCAGTATATCCTCTCTTCTCGTTATCCGCCAGGCCTCAACCTCCGCTAATTTCAAGTTGCCACTGCTCATACCTCACCTGTCTTTCAACAACATCTTTGCCTCTTTACTTCCGCCTCAACTGACACCTCTGCCCAAACTCTTTGCCTTTACAAATGTCTGCTTGTGTCTGTGTATGTGCGGATGGATATGTGTGTGTGTGTGTGTGCCAGTGTATACCTGTCCTTTTTTCCCCCTAAGGTAAGTCTTTCTGCTCCCGGGATTGGAATGACTCCTTACCCTCTCCCTTAAAACCCACATCCTTTCGTCTTTCCCTCTCCTTCCCTCTTTCCTGATGAAGCAACCGCTGGTTGCGAAAGCTTGAATTTTGTGTGTATGCTTGTGTTTGTTTGTGTGTCTATCAACCTGCCATCGCTTTCGTTTGGTAAGTCACATCATCTTTGTTTTTAGATATAAATATATAACATGTTTGACTCAATTTTTTGTTCAATGATATTACATGCTTTTCCCATCTTAAGTGTTCATCGAACCATACTCCCAATAATTTAGTGTATTATGCTTGTTCAATCTTACACTTACTCAGTTCTACCGTAAGGTTAGTTTTTATTATATTTGTAATATCTATGAAGTTGATCCTCTTTGCTTTTTGGCATTCACAATGAGTCTGTTTTCATTAAACCATCTGTCTGCTTCGTCTGTTGTTAATGTGACTTTTTCCTGCAAGTCAGCTTCACTATTTGCTTTAACAAACAAACTTGTATCGTTAGCAAACAGTACTGCCTCTGCTTCAGATAGTTGACTTGGTAGGTCATTGATAAATATTAAAAACAGTAATGGCCCTGATACAGATCCCTGGGGTACTCTGTACAAAACTCTCTCGAATCTTAATGAATATATCCTGTCTGCATGGCTTATCTCCACTTTCTGATACCTGTCCGACAGTTATGATTCAAACCATTTGTGGGCAACTCCACGTATCCCATAGGCATATAACTTCCTAAGCAGTAACTTATGGTCGATGACATCAAAGGCCTTTGATAAGTCTAAAAACAATCCACAATTTAATTCCTTTCTATTTATGGAATTTAGAACAAGTTGCAAAAAATTGAAGATAGCTGTTTCAGTTGATTTATTTTTACGGAAACCATTTTGCGCATTAACCAATATTCCATTCTTAATAAGAAATTTGTATAGTCTATGATACATTATCCTTTCTATTATTTTTGAGAAACCTGATAACATTGATAAAGGCTAAAGTTACTAACATCGTATTTATCACCGTTCTTGTAAAGTGGCTTTATAGTTGATATTTTAAGTTTTGATAGAAACACCCCTGTCTTAAAAGATTCATTTATAATATCAGTGAGATGTGAGGCTATGCTTCTTGCACTTTGCTTAATGACTTTGTCAGGAATCCCATCACACCCACAAGACATTTTATTTTTTAACTTATTTATAGCATTTAGTACCTCTGATTCAGTTACTGGATAAAGGAACATTGTCATGTCATTCATGGGGATTTTTACCTTGCTATTGGAATTGCATTTAGCTTTAATTAAATTTATGGCTATATTTGTGAAATGTTTGTGTTGTGTACATAGATCTGCATAATCAGCGCGTACACAACTTTCCCACTAGAGCGCGCCCCACTAAGCACAACAGCGCAGGCGCAGCGCTCGTACGTCTCCGCACTACGAGATGGCGCTGCCTTAGAGATGGACCAAATTCTGCTTCCGCCGATCTGCGTATTAATATGTAACGCAGCCAATGAGATTGCTACTAACGTAGAGCCTTTTCTCCTCGCGGATCACACTAGTGCAGTGATACCTGAACGCACGAGGTATTATAACGAGTGTACAGACCTCCAATCAGTCAGTCTGCATCTGTCTGCATTTGGCTGCACCAGTCTGCATTAGTCTGTACCAGTCTATAGTCAAGTTTCAGTCTGCCCCTAATAAGATTACCATATTCCTGTACATAGCCATGAAGATAAATGTATAGACACTTTGTGAAGTATCAGAGATATGTGAGAATAGTATCAACGTACCAAGACCAAAGGAACTTCAGATTGTCAATTGTAAACAGCATCCAGAATCAAGTTACGTAATGTCTATGCTTTTTATTATTTTAATAAATGTGTGCGAAAATTAATCAAGTTCTGTTTAAAGTTGGTCATCGTCAATCTGCTACTCTAAGCGTGCAAGTGGCATTTCTATCGTCTGACCTAACGGCAGAAGATAAACACGCCACAATAAGACCACGAGACATATTGCTGACACTCGCCTACTTCGTTAGAGCGACAAGTCAAATAATCTGATGGTGTGTGTACCGAAGGTCTTACAGTATGCACACCACAGTTTGTTAAATATGTTGGCAATCTGAAGTGGGTCCTTAACAGTTTTACCCCCACTTTTAATGACAAAGCTGTTATCTTTTCTATTGTGTCTACCTATATTTTTATTTATAACCTCCCAAGTTGACTTCCTTTTGTTGTTACCTTTCTCAATATATGAATCATTATCAAGCTTCTTAGCTGCAATTATTACTTTCTTGTACAGGCTTCTGTAACATTTCACATGTGCTTTCAATGCTACATTCTTCCTGGCAGATTTATTTAACTTTCTGAGAGTGTCTGATGACTTTCTACCGGTAATCCCCTGTGTAACCCATGTTTTGGTTTTATGTTTAGTTTTGACTCGTTTTATAGGAAAGGCAACATCGAAGCAGTGTTTGTAGCTTTCAAGGAATGAGTTAAACTTTGTGTTGACATCACCACTTGATTCACTACCCCAGTTGTTATTGTCCAGAATGTAATTAAAAATTCTTATGCTGTCATCATTTATAAATCTCCATTCTCTGTAATTGTTACTGATAACAGGGTCCTTGTAAGACGTGACATTTAAACTCAATTTGATACCCTTGTGATCCGAGAAACCAGTGTCAATTACTTCAGTGTTATATTCACACTTGTCCTTGTTTATAAATACTTGATCCATTATAGTTTCAGACATATTTCTGCATCTGGTAAATTCATTTACAGTTGCCATCATATTATGACACAAAAACAGATTGTACAGTTGCTGTTGTTTACTACAATCATTCTTAAATTTAACATTAAAATCACCAAGAACAATTACATTATGTTTAAGTTCATTCAGTAGTCCCTCAAGGTTTTCCATAAATATGGCAAAGTTGCCCAATGGTGATCGGTACAAACACACAAATTTTTAATTTGGTTAGCTCACATATACTGTATTCAAAATATTTTTCTATGCATTTTAGTTTACATTTAATTTCTTTTGATTCTAACCCTGTCCTAACATAAACACATGTCCCACCCCCTTTATGGTTGATTCTACAAAATTTGCTAATCATTTCAAAATGTGGAATAATTATACTAGACGCTTGCATTTCTTTTACCCAGTGCTCACTTATGCGTGGTATGTTAATGTCTTTTAGATAGTCAGTTAATAGAACTTCTATTTCAGCTAATTTACTTTCTAGTCCCTGCACATTTTGGTATACAACTATTAAAGTTTCATGTAATGGATTTGCTGCACCATTTACCTTTGTACTTTCTTGTTGCTGACACTGTAAAGATTCTACCTTTTCTTCTTCTTCGAATTGCGAAGATCCCATAAAAAATAGTCACTACGCACAGCAGCTCTTCTTATCCTGAGGCTCTTCCTTTGAAATGTCTGCAGAGCAGCTGATGAGTTTCTGGATCTAGTAGAATGGTTCTTGGCTGTTGGTGTGGTTGCAGTCCTAGTTACAAGTGAGCATGAGGCATTAAGTGTGTCGAATGTGCTGACAGCTTCTGCAACTATCCTGTCCAAAATCCCAGTGTGTTAAAACAGAAAGTGTTCCTGACAGAAGTCACATAATGAGTGTTAAAGCAGCAAACGTTAAAACAAAGCCAACGTAAGAAAAAAGAGTGGAGCTATTGGAAGATCAGGTTGTGCAGTTAAATTTGAAGCTGTCGGAACAACGGAACACATTCTGCTGTCTCTTGACCTTTCTCCTGAACACTGGATAAGGGAATGAAACGATAATTGACAGAGATTTGATGCAACTTCATCACAATGGTGCTGATACCACAGGCATTTTGGGAGGCAGCTTGGCAGTGCACCAATTCCTGCAGCTACCCAATGGTTGTTGTCGAACATTAGAAGATGCTGACATTCGTCGCCAACAATGTGTGCATCCACAAAGCAAGGTTGAGAGGTGCTACGCTAATGCAACGCTGTCGGCAGTGCACCGGTTGCTGGAATTGTTTACCTATGATCACATATCTGGTCGAAATTTTCTTGTCAATTTGGGACTGGAAGCAAGTGTCTACCCCAAACAACTGTGCACTACTACGAACAGATCGACACAGCATATTCTCACTGCACCTAAGAACTTGTGCACTAACACTCTTGCTGAATGGACAATGGCAATGGATCTGGGACTTCCTCACTAATTTACATGTATGTTTATTGTTGCCAATGTTACTGACCCTATACTCAAAGCAATTTTTTGATGCATTTTTGTCCATCAACAAACTTGGTAAAATGTCATCTGATCTTGTTATGGGATGGAAACATTTTTCAGCTGATGGAAATGGTCACAGCAGTTCAGGGCAGTGATCTCTTCTGTTGGCTGCAACAGGAATTTCTGTTGCTTACCTGTCAGACCACCACTGATGGGAAGAGAAGCAACCAACAGAGCACCACATCCACATTACAATTTGAGTCTCCAGCCTCACAAGCTCCTGGCAGCACAAGCAGATTTCAAAGAGATGGTGAAAGCAGGGATCATGGTGATTGTGCAAGGATTGCAGTGCAGTTAACACTTGCAGAATTCCAGATCCATATGCCGTACCTGTCATGGCGGACTTTAACTATGCGATCACTAAAGTTCAGGTATTTAGTGTAGTTGACTGTAAAAAGCTAAATTTAAAAATTGTGGTAGTACCAGAATATGTGCAGAAAACACCTAAGGCATTTTTTTCAATGCCTACAAGAGTATGGTATAGTTATTAATGCAGTAAAGTGAGTTTTTGACAAGACACAGGTCCAACTTTTAGGGCATTTAGTCTCAGCAGCAGGCGTCTCACCATTTCGGGGTTGGGTTGCAGCAGTACAAGATATATCTTTTCCGACAACCTACAAAAGGCCCCGCAGATTTTTATGGATGGTCAGTTACTACTGGCAAATCACTCCTGGACTAGAGTGGCGAATCGCATTGGCAAGTTTGGGAGGTGACACTGTGTAAACTCCACTGTGTTTTGGCAATAGAAATGTAGGTTTCAGTCAAAATTCACCTCTACGATGCTTCTCTGCAAATTACAAATGATAAGTGAGTCGAAAATAAATTGCTGCTTTTGTTGCATTTGCAGCAGAATTCTTTTTCGATACTAACCGAAGCAGAGGTGACAGATCTTTTTAAATCATCACCATTCAAGTGTAGGTGTGGAGAGGCTCCATTTCATATTTGCAAAAAATGTGAGCGTAGACTTCAGTTTATAATGGCACATCCCCTCCACTGGTCGGCATTTCCCCTACAGCACCTGCCTGCAATCCCCACCTCTGCCACTCTCCCCATGTGTACACTGCCAACTGTGCATCTACCAGCCATGTGCACTCTACCGCTCTGCTGGTAATAGGGTGGTGGACAGGCTACACCTTACACTAGAGGCAGCACTGATGTGCTACTTGTCAACAAGAACAGATGCTCCACTGCTTGTATTGCTGGACCTTCTAACAGCCGCACAACTGGTCTATGGAGAGGAGTTACAGGTTCCATGAGAAGTTACTGTACTGGCAACACTTCAACTGATATCAACAGAAGTAATGATTAAATTCATACAGCAGCTGAGTTCACACATGTCATGACTGCACATGGCTCCACCCATCAGGCATGGTGAAAGGACAATCTCTATACACAAAGACCTGGGTGTACATCACGTCTGGCTCCAAGACAACACCGTACGACCGCCATTATGCGCACCATATACTGGCTCATACAAAGTGCTGGCAAAAGGAAGGAATAACTTCACCACTGATCAAAATGGCAGGCATGAAAAGTATTACTAGAGCGACTGCAACCTGCCTACCTTGTCAAGGAAGAATCTCAGCAATACAGGTCCTGTGATTTTCCACAAACCTGCAGCAAACCTTTAGTACAGAATGACGTGGAAGGCAATTGAGTGATGCAGGAAGACAACAATTAACCAACGGCTTTCATGACACAAATAACCACGCAGGCACACAAATTCAATACAATATCATGTCTTGACTTCTACGAGCAGTTGTGCTGAACAATACTTCAGCCATTAATTTTGTCAATATTTCTGTGAACATTTGCTCTGCAACTCTCAGCAAGTCTGGAGTTAGTTTTCAATATGTGAACATCTAAAGCTAAATATAAATTGAAAACATGTTTTGTGAACTTCTTTGAGTCAGTCAGTGCCCTATAGCTATCATTTTCCAGTTGCCCCAAATCAAAAATTCATTGTCGATTAACTAAATGGTTATAGCCAAGCATATGGAATGATTCTCTATGCAGTTATCATTGTGCAAACATCACATAAATTGTTGGTGTGAACATTTATTAAGTGTACTGACCATGTTACCAAATTTAAATATGAAGTCGTGGAGTAAATATGCCACCATTGTTCAGATATGTCACGAATGAGCTATGTAAATTGATAATAAGTAAAAGCTCATAATTGTAATGTCATGGGTCTCAATAAATGTGGAAAGGTAAGACTTTAATTTCTGCAGTGTTGTGATCACCATATAGCATCAGCAGTGTTGTGAACATCATATTGCAGTGTTGTGATCATCATATGGCAATCGGGTTATTAAACCAAACAGTTATACACAGTGACATAAAGAAGGGCAGCTCCCAACTGCAGCCAAAATGGGTCAGTAGACTTACCACCATGTTCTCATTAATTCCCAAAATCTAAAGGGTGAAGAAGACACTGTAACAGTTAGGAAACATTTATAGGACAATGCATTGTAAGGCCATAAATCTTAACTTATTTGAGTTATTTCTATACTTTTTCACAAAGACAACATGTTGCCTACACTGGTGAGGAAATTCTAATCACCTAAGTGGACTGGGAATATGTTGCCACCTGTAATGGTATCTTCACACTGAAAACCCCAAGACATTTGGTTGACATCTCTCTGAACAACTAGTCAAGGGAACTTTTGTCTCAAGTTTGTACCTTATGGTCAGTGAGAAAAAACATGGCAGAGTTGTGTCACTTGCGCATGCGCATTTGCTATGTCATCTGTTGCGTTTCGTTCGTCTGCTGTTTCTTTCGACAATGGCAACTCACAAGTCATCAACTGATATAGCAATTCAGTTTTGTCGGAAATTGTAATGAGGAAACCTCTGTAGGATTCTTCTGATTCTGCATATAGACAGATATAAAAGGAAAGATTTCTTTAAAGAAGTTTTGGATAAAATTGGTGTACCGCCAGTGGAGTGTGAAAGGAAATGGATAAATAGGAAAACACAGTACAATTGTGAGCATTGAAAAGTGGTCTGGAACAACTGAGATCTACATTCCAAAATGGATATTTTACGAGCATAGGAAGTATCTGGGAGGTGTGAACAAGCAAAGGAGAAAAATATTTACAATCGTAAGTAAAATGTCATTTACTCGTGTAACTCAAACTGGAAGACTGTTGGTCAGAAATTTTGTAATTGCATCTGTATTTTCACGAAAATTTATCGATTTCTCATCATATCATTTTGTCAAAATCTGATACAAAGTAATTTGCATATAAATGGATTACATTGTTAATAACTAAAGCTATAAAGGTTTTGTTCATTAGTTTTTAATTACATTTGTCTTTTCACTCGATATTTATTTATTCATATTCCACTTGCCTTTTCATTTTACCGACATCTGATACAAAGTAGATTGCAAATTCATCCCGTATATTCTTTGTGGTTCTTCCTGCGTTGCCTCCCTTTCTCTGTAGACATTTATTTTGCGGAGATATCCTCCAACTGACATCCGAAGCCCTGCCTGTTTCTGGATCTTCCACATCAAAACTGCCAGATGAGGAGTTAACTTTATTTCTTCTAAGAAAACAGTGCAACTGACACAGTTACCAAAGTCAATAATGTTGCTTTTTCAGGAATTACGTGTGTAGTTGTTCTAAGACACCGAAAAATTGTTTACAATATTCCAAAAAATTCTCCACAATTCTTCTAGCGTGAAACATTTGGCGATTAAACATTCCTTCTTGGCTGCCTTCCTCTTGCCATACTGTGTACAGTTTCATCATGTACTCTGAAAGAGCAAAAGCACCATCTTCCGCCATAACAAATGGGAAATCTTCAGTCAGAATCCATTTACATTGCTTTTCTGTAGCAAAAAAGTTAAAACACCAAACATGTAGAGACTGAAACTGTTGTCAATATTTTTTAACAGTTGTAAGTTTACCAAGCTCAGAACTGTTGTACATTTTAGTTTGTTGGAGAACTTTGGTTTTCGGTGTGAAGGTACCTTAAATTGCATACCTCTGTAAGACTAAACAAACCATTGGTGCCACACACAGCCACATTCTGAAACATTGGAACAAGGCGTACTCCTACCATGTACTTTACATTTCTAAGAAGCTGGACAATATGCTATTGCTGATTTCAATGTACAGAAATAAGTGCATGTTCAAGAATGCCTACACTTGTCAGAATAAGTACATTGGTGAATGCTCTCAAGGAACAATCAGATCAGTTTCTTCAGTCATATAGCAGAAACTTCAGATGTTGTGTACCGCCTAAGCATTTTCATCAGTCATACATAGCAGGAACTTCACATTGTCAACCACCTTTCTTGTGCACACAATACAAGCAGATAAAACTGTGATCACTAATTATTTGCATCTGCAATTGTCTTACAAGTAGAATTACTTTTGAAGGATCTAGGCAAAGAAACAGGAAAACAATAAGGACTTTTCAAAATTCAGACATTTAGTTGTCTTTAGTTGGTTTAAAGTACATAACTTTGTGTCATAAGAAGTATTAAACAGTAATTCTGGAAATTTTTAATTTTTTATGTTTTATCACTTTATGTTAAGTGCTGGCATACAGAAGAAACCATCCACTCTTCCTTATTTATTACCTCCTTGGTAACGAGGATTGTTCGGATTCAACTGATTGGCATGGTTGTCCAGATCTGATTTTGTTCCTGTTCCCTTGTAACCAGCATCACGACCTATAAAATGAGAACATATTGGCATTTATGATTTTCTTCAATGGCAAGTCACATTCTGATCTATAAATCTAGTAACTGATTTTTTAAAAACTACCAAGAAAGAGAACACTTTCCTAAACAATTATTTAGAATTGGCATTCAACAAACATAAAGTCAACCAGTTAGTATGTTTTGTCACAAAAAATGTTTTTGATGTGAAAATTGTAACATAATACTTTCATTTCTGCTAAAAATTATGTAATACAAAGGATACTAAAGTGACACAGCAGCCCAAATTGTTACACAATGGCAATGGTTATGAGGACAATTTCATTAACAAATTAACTGATGTCCTGGAGAAAGTCTCAACCACAAATACTAATGTAGGCTAATAATAAGTTGAGACATTAATATTAAAGATGGGTGTTCAGGGTGAAATTAGTAATACTTCCTAAACATTTTGAGCACTTTCAGCATGGCTCAAATGGTAATCACTACTATTAAGGTATAAAAAAAAAAAAAACAGTATCAACCTTATACTATGCGTTTACAGATACTGATAGGGAAAACAGTAAAGTATTAGTAAGAGACCCTGACCTTCCTGATATTGTTGTTAGCTAACAAAGCTACAGACTAGCTTGGTAAAACCCATAAACTGGAGGCCTACACAAGGATCCTCTCGTAATGTAAAATACTGTAGACACTACTTCTACTGTATTGTCAAATCAAACCTGGGATGGTGTGTATATTGAGAACAATGCTGATGCTATGTTCTCAAGATTTTGCACGTTGTTTTAATTTATTTTTGTGGAGACATTTCCAAAAGCAACCATCTCCACGGCAGCAGCTAAGGAAAATAAATGGATAACTGTGGTGATCAGAAAATTCTCTCAGGCAGTTAAAAATCTCAGTTTTTTTCGAGTTCCTAGATTACTGTCACAGGTATAAAAAAAGTATACAGGAGTGTATTGCTTACTGAACAAAACACAGTGTGGGATGTAACTGTAGAATTAAAGATTAGTTAGAGAAATGCAAGGGGATAACTACAACACCCTGTCGCTTCTGAATACACGAACATGGTTTACTGCTTTAACAAGAAAATCATGTGTCAAGATCTAAAGTCCATCATAGTAATGTCTTTGTTGTTCTCACGAGTCAACTTGGAGGGGGGGGGGGGGGGGAAGGCGAGCATAGATGCATGTTGACAGGCCTGCCCAAACAGACTGGATTGTATGTAAGGGGCACAGCTGCATCTTCACGGTCTAGAAGTCATCAGCATATGTCGTCAGTGCGTGAGATAAGAGCAAAACTATGTTTAGTATTATAAAATGTGCTGACTCAGTTTTTCAGGCAGACTAAGGAAAGGGCTGGAATAAAAAGGGGGCATAGCTGCATGTTTACAGACCTGGAGTCAACTTCCCAAACATATTGGATTTAGTATAAGGGGCACAGCTGCATCTTCACGATCTAGAAGTCATCATCCGATGCCGTTAGCGTGCGTCATGAAGAGCAAAACTATGTTTTATATTATAAAATGTCTGGAGCAAATTGCATGCAGCAAAGAAGAGTGTACAATACGGTCCATCCAAATGAGGCACTGACCGCACATTTGAGAGGATGGAGTTTGCTATGTCCGGCTACCCTATAGCACTTCAGAGAAATACCAGGGTATTACCATGATAAATCGTACATCACTGTGAGATGATACTTGGATGAATAAATAAAACAAACATTTTCATTACTGGTATGTTACAGCTCTGTCGTCATACATTTTTCCTGGAATATTTAAAAGTTCTGCTGCCGCGGCCGTAGCTTTACGCCACAGTCTCTTCCCCATCCTCCACCAAAATCTTGATTGTTTATGGTTGCGCCATATTTAACGCACATTGCCACAAAAATAGGTAAAGGTTAATTCAGAAATCCTAAGGACAACTCTAGCGATTATTCTGATGCATATTATTTACATATATTGTACATAAAGTACGAACAATGGGTGTGTACACTACGTACATTTCGCTCTGCTTTACCCTCTGTTGAATACAAAATACTCTCCTACGCCGCCTTCCGCAAACAAAAGAATGTTGGACTACGTACCGCGTCCTACATATCAACAATCCTCATTCCATTGTACTTCAACCTAGATGTGTAACTTACAGAAAGCTATGGTTCATAGTCTGTTACTAACAATGGGGAAACCGGGTTTGTACAAAATAGCCGAAAACTAAACAGAAATTACCATCTTTCCCGTGAACAGAATCCCTGGCTAAGAACATAGAGAAATGGTAATATATACATACTGAAACAATTGAAGAAAAAAAACACGTTTTTCCATGTACTACTACCGTCAGTTAGAACAAAAACAATGATCAATTAAAGCAACTACATAATTATGCACGACTTCCGAACAAAGTCGATACAACATTATCGTAAATCCTCTCTAGGCCTATCAATTAAACAGCACTTATCGTCGAAGTAAATATTTTAGAAAATACCGTATATCATAGAGGTGAAATTACACGAAAAATTTCGTCGTTTTATGTGTTTGAATTTTAGAAATTAACACATACCATGGGATCACGCGTACTGAGCTATTAAGATAAGCGCTTATCACCTTGCAGATAGAGCAAGTCAGTTTTTATAACTCACCAGGACCGGTTTTCTCGTGGTTCGGGTTGCACTGATTAGTGCGATTATCTTGTGCAGCCTTGTCCATTTTTCACAGCGATAACTACAGCCACCAGCTCAAACAGACGAAACCCCGAAGTCGTTACACCTAATGTCTGCTACTTCACGTGCTGCCACACTTCATAGTTCGGGTATCTATCATTGGCAGGGCAGCCAACTCGCTGACTTGTCGCAGCCTTTTACGTTAACTAACTGGGATAAAAGCCGGAATATGGAACAGAAAGGAACACACGAGACAATAAACAGGACAAATAACAGTGTGCTGAAACATATCATTTTAAAAACGAAGGAACGACCTCTGAATGTACCAGCAAAACTTCATGCTATAGTTCGCGAACGGGTTGTGCCGTGATGAATTTAGTAGTCGAGGCTTTTCTACTGACCTTACACGCAATACATAAATAGCCAAGAAAAGCAATGATCTGAACTAGCTATAAAGCACTGCTTGAAATATACGGGGCGTTACGGGAATATGTACAGATATTATGACCACTGGTAGCTTAATATGTACTCACTTCACTGAGTTTGTTTTTTCTCAGCGTCTAATGGTCTACCCGCAAACATATCGGCATGCTTTTTGCACAGTAGTAACAAGCGAACTATGCCTGTCAGTGTAGACTTTCCCTTTTGCATTCACATGTCAGTACTTCGGTACCTGACCTACTGCCCAGGGGAAAACAAACATTAATGGCTTGAATGTGCCGCATGTACTTGGAGGTACTAAGCAACATAGAAATACTCTACTATACTAGTTACGCTTATTGGTTTGCAAATGAAGTATGCTGTTCAGCACACTGTCCTCCGTGATCTAAAGAAATACCTGCATACATACCTCCAACACTCAGCACATATGAGAATCTGCAGAGGCTGGAGGCGTATGTTGGCTTACCGTACGTCCTGGTTTTGCCGGGACAGTCCCTGTTTTCACACAAACGTCCTGGTGTTCCGAGAAAATCATTCGAGACACACAACTAACGCGATTTTTAATCGAGCAACGAGATCCATGTATGAAGTGATAATGTTTCTCTTGCGTGACGTGCGTGGCGAGCACGGGTCCCCAAGTTGGGTCTGGCATTGTAATTGTGCCAGGCTCCTCACGTTCATCTATCCTATCTGACCTCTCTTGGTCAACTCTTGTTCTTTTCTGACCCTGACAATATTACGTATGGAGGCCTAGGGTGTCTTGCGTTTTCACGTCCTTTAATGGCCCTTGTCTTTCTTTGGCCGATTTCTTCAATTCCCGCAGTCTCGGACGCCTTCTGTTTTTTACGACTTCACAATTTCATTTTGTCGTCTTTCATCCTTCATCATCACCTTTCTGAATAACATTCAGAATTGTAATTCGAGGAGTTATCCTCACACCAAGGTGACGCCTTAGACAGTCGACCATGAACCATCTTTTGAAGAATAATTCCACCGACTGCAACCATAAATTGCAGGAAAGACAGCATTCGGATTCGGTGGGCCAGATTGGAGAGTCTAGAAACTCAACAGTCGGTGCAAACCGAAAAATACCAAAGGATTAAACAAATCTCATTCTTTTCGACACACAATGTTAACCCCTTGTGCCAAGCTGGAAAATTAAAAATCGTATCATGAAGAAACAAAATTGTAATCATGGGTCTTCAAGAAATCAGAAACAGTGATCAAGACCCTATGGAATCACAGGAATACCGACTTTATAAACGAATCCCTGGACGAAGATTCATGAAAAACTGCCCACAGTTTGGCAATGGATTTCTTATAGACCTCAAAATTATCGATTCCGTCATAGAATCCAAATCTTAGTCCCCCAGACTTGCAACTCTAACTTTGATATCTGCAAATAAGGCATACACAATTATCAATGTACATGCTCCCACCAGCCAGAAAAATAATATTCTGAAGGACAAAGAAGAAACACGGTAATTTTGGGATCAAACATAAAAATTCTCCTTGGCGACTTCAATGCTCAACTGGGGCAAGAAAGAAGGTACAGAGATATCATTGGAAAATGGCCAGCACATAAATGGACCAACAAAATTGGTCAAAGGTTAATCGAAACTTGTAGAAACCATAGCATGGTCTCAAAATCAACATGTTTTAAAAGGAAACCTTACAAATTAAAAACCTGGAAACACTCTGATTTCCGAAAGGGCGAATGGCAACTGGACCATGTATGCATAGAAAAATTTCACCATCGTGAAATCTACAATGTCAAAGTTTTGAGGGGTGAAGACTCAGGGCCAGACGACTATGTTGTGAAGATTAAAATAAAATTAACACCAGTGGTAAAGAAAAGATCTCAGAAAGAACTAGAAGAAAATTCGACCCAACCATCTTAACAAAAAATGGGGAATACGCTAGGAAACCAGGTGAAACGTGTATCACCTATAATACGCTAGAAGACTTAACCACCAAATTAAAATCCATAGCAGAAGAGTTGGCTCCAATAAACTCCAGAAGAAACATGAGAAGTGGAATGAAGAATGTGACCAGACACTAGAAAGAAGACACCAAACTTGGGTAAAGCATCAAGCCCAAAAGTCTGAAGAATCACATCTAGAACTAATTAAGCAAAGAAAGTGAACCCATAAAATCATCAGACAGACAAAACGCAAACATCTTAAAAATACCCTAGAAAAGATAGAAGAGAACTTCCAGAAGAAACAATCAAGAGACTATTACAAAAACTTTGGGAGATATCTTAAAAAGTAAGAGTCCCCAACATTAATGCTGAGAGATAAGTCAGGAAAGTTGGCGCATAGTAATCAAGAAAATGCAGAGATCCTTGCAGAGACTTTCAACAAACTTTTAAATTGTGATGACCCACTGGAAACATTTCAAGTAGACACCGAAGAACCTATTTTAACCACCCCAGACCTAATAGAATCTACAACTATCAATGAGGTAGAGGTCGCAATTCAGGAACTAAAACATTACAAGGCATGTGGTGAGGACCATGTATTTGCAGAAATCTCAAAGAATGCTGGAAAACCAGCGGTCATAAAACTCCACCAACCTATAATTGAAATGTGGATCACACAGAAAATTCCAGTGCACTGGAACTCAGGAATAATCCATCCATTATTTAAAAAAGGAGTTAGAAACAACCCAGATAATGACAGTGGAATAACCCTTCTGGACTCCACACACAAAATTTTGGAACCACAATTTGAAGAATATCAAGAGGGATTTCGACCATACAGAAGCTGCTCAGTCCGAATTCTGAGCCTTAAACTACACTCCTGGAAATTGAAATAAGTACACCGTGAATTCATTGTCCCAGGAAGGGGAAACTTTATTGACACATTCCTGGGGTCAGATACATCACATGATCACACTGACAGAACCACAGGCACATAGACACAGGCAACAGAGCATGCAAAATGTCGGCACTAGTACAGTGTATATCCACCTTTCGCAGCAATGCAGGCTGCTATTCTCCCATGGAGACGATCGTAGAGATGCTGGATGTAGTCCTGTGGAACGGCTTGCCATGCCATTTCCACCTGGCGCCTCAGTTGGACCAGCGTTCGTGCTGGACGTGCAGACCGCGTGAGACGACGCTTCATCCAGTCCCAAACATGCTCAATGGGGGACAGATCCGGAGATCTTGCTGGCCAGGGTAATTGACTTACACCTTCTAGAGCACGTTGGGTGGCACGGGATACATGCGGACGTGCATTGTCCTGTTGGAACAGCAAGTTCCCTTGCCGGTCTAGGAATGGTAGAACGATGGGTTCGATGACGGTTTGGATGTACCGTGCACTATTCAGTGTCCCCTCGACGAGCACCAGTGGTGTACGGCCAGTGTAGGAGATCGCTCCCCACACCATGATGCCGGGTGTTGGCCCTGTGTGCCTTGGTCGTATGCAGTCCTGATTGTGGCGCTCACCTGCACGGCGCCAAACACGCATACGACCATCATTGGCACAAAGGCAGAAGCGACTCTCATCGCTGAAGACGACACGTCTCCATTCGTCCCTCCATTCACGCCTGTCGCGACACCACTGGAGGCGGGCTGCACGATGTTGGGGCGTGAGCGGAAGACGGCCTAACGGTGTGCGGGACCGTAGCCCAACTTCATGGAGACGGTTGCGAATGGTCCTCGCCGATACCCCAGGAGCAACAGTGTCCCTAATTTGCTGGGAAGTGGCAGTGCGGTCCCCTACGGCACTGCGTAGGATCCTACGGTCTTGGCGTGCATCCGTGCGTCGCTGCGGTCCGGTCCCAGGTCGACGGGCACGTGCACCTTCCGCCGACCACTGGCGACAACATCGATGTACTGTGGAGACCTCACGCCCCACGTGTTGAGCAATTCGGCGGTACGTCCACCCGGCCTCCCGCATGCCCACTATACGCCCTCGCTCAAAGTCCGTCAACTGCACATACGGTTCACGTCCACGCTGTCGCGGCATGCTACCAGTGTTAAAGACTGCGATGGAGCTCCCTACGCCACGGCAAACTGGCTGACACTGACGGCGGCGGCGCACAAATGCTGCGCAGCTAGCGCCATTCGACGGCCAACACCGCGGTTCCTGGTGTGTCCGCTGTGCCGTGCGTGTGATCATTGCTTGTACAGCCCTCTAGCAGTGTCCGGAGCAAGTATGGTGGGTCTGACACACTGGTGTCAATGTGTTCCTTTTTCCATTTCCAGGAGTGTAATAATGGAGTATTACAAGTATAGAAAAAAACAGTTATTCATCTCATTCATAGATTTTTAAAAAAGCATATGATAGTGTTCATAGACCCACACTTCTAAAAATCCTTAGATCATATGGCCTCCATCCCAAACTGGTAAGCCGGCCAGAGTGGCCGAGCGGTTAAAGGCGCTACAGTCTGGAGCCGCACGACCGCTACGGTCGCAGGTTCGAATCCTGCCTCGGGCATGGCTGTGTGTGATGTCCTTAGGTTAGTTAGGTTTAAGTAGTTCTAAGTTCTAGGGGACTTATGACCACAGCAGTTGAGTCCCATAGTGCTCAGAGCCATTTTTTGAACCAAACTGGTAACATTCATTCAGTTAACTTTAACTAACACAAATTCAAAGTTCAAGTTTAGAGGAGAAATGTCAAAAGCTTTCACAGTAAAAACAGGACTCAGACATGGTGATGGATTGTTCCCTTTCCTTTTCAATGTGGCCCTCGATTACATCATGACAATCTGGCAAAAATAAAATCCATGTAAATTCAAATTTGGAGGAAAACCAGCAATAAGAGCAAACTGCCTTGGGTCTGCAGATGATTTAACTGTCTTAGCCGTTGATATGGAAGAAGTTCATGCTCAGATCACAAGTCTCCAGAAAATTGCTTCAAAAATAGGATTACAAATATCCTATGAGAAAACTAAAATCATGCCCATGAAACCTCTTTGCATAGATAAAATCTTCATAAATGGTCAAGCAATTAACATGGTTCTACAATTTAAATATCTTGGAGAAATTATTTTGCACGACTTGGGTGAGAAAGCAACATGAATAAATAGAACCAACAAAATGAAAAAAAGCGCAATTTCTAACCCGGTCAGCATATAATACGAAATGCCTGTCAATAGACACTAAGATCCAACATTACAAATCTGTAACTCTCCGGGAAGCAACTTATACTTGTGAAACTCTGTCCCAAATTAAAAATGAAAGAAGAACCGATCAGCTCCTCAAGACTGAATGAGGAATTATCAGAACATGCGCAATAAAAAATTCCAGGTTGATGCAGTCTGGAGAATCCTCCCTAATGAAACTGTCCATTGTGAGATTGACCCAATCACCAGCACAATGAAGAAGAAAACAACCTCATATTTCTTTCATGTCTTACGACTGCCTGACAACTGAATTTTAAAACAACTAGTGATGAGAAGTCTCGGAAAGAAGACAGGAGGACAGTGCGTTAAAGAAATTTAGCAAGATCTTGAAGCAGTCGGTCTCAGAATTACTGATACAGAGAACAAAAACAAAATTAACACTCTCCTTATGAATACCAGTAGAGATTTCAGACGAGTTAAGAAAATTGCGTTCTGAACGAATCAAAGAGTACTGTGCTGAGCGCAAGAAGCAAGTAGTCCAATCTTCAAAGAGAAAGTGAACATGGAATGACTCAAGTGGTCCAATGTGCCCTAACCAAGGTAATAATAATAACAGAAATATATTTTCAAAATCCCCCATAGCCCTTCTCTAGTTTTTTTAAGTTGTTTTAACTCGCCTTACGCCTTTGAAACAGTAAGAGATACGTTGAAAAGAAAAGCGCATTATCTACCCCCGCCTATAACTTTCCGACCTTCCAGTGGAAGGTATGGCCCTCGAGACAAGTTAAGACCAAAATGGAATGAGATATAAAGGAGCATCACTCAAACCGTTTCTCCTAACGGGACCGCAGATTTTGTGAAGAATGTGAGCGGTGCGGTGTGTGTTTGCAGTGCTTAGTGAATACTGTTTGGAACGTATGCACGCTTGCGTTAAGTATGAAATGTGTAATTTGTATCTGATTGCTGATTAATAATGTTTCACAGTTTTTAAGATTAAAGAACTGAATCTAAGAGATTGAACATTGCGGGAAATATATCCGGGCTATTATACTAAAATGTATATATCAAACTTCCTGGCAGATTAAAACTGTGTGCCGGACCGAGACTCGAACTCGAGACCTTTGCCTTTCGCGGGCAAGTGCTCTACCAACTGAGCTACCCAAGCACGACTCACGCCCAGTCCTCACAGCTTTACTTCTGCCAGTACCTCGTCTCCTACCTTCCAAACTTTACAGAAGCTCTCCTACGAACCTTGCAGAACTAGCACTCCTGAAAGAAAGGCAGAAGTAAAGTTGTGAGGACGGGGCGTGAGTCGTGCTTGGGTAGCTCAGATGCAAATTATTTAGGTTCATTATTTACGAATCCTCCTGCTCACTGGGGCGTTCCGGGTATGAGACGATGATGGTTCAAATGGCTCTGAGCACTATGGGACTCAACTGCTGAGGTCATTAGTCCCCTAGAACTTAGAACTAGTTAAACCTAACTAACCTAAGGACATCACAAACATCCATGCCCGAGGCAGGATTCGAACCTGCGACCGTAGCGGTCTTGCGGTTCCAGACTGCAGCGCCTTTAACCGCACGGCCTGAGACGATGAAAATGACGAAGAATCCTCGAGCATATTGATCCTCTACGTACGGACGGAATAGGGGGCACCCCTCCCAACAGACGAGAAGACTTCTCGGACACTCGACTACAGCGGTTGTAGGATCTTTTTTGTAATGAAACAAAAATAAATAAATAAGTTTAAAAAACATGTTGAAAAATTAAAGAAATAAATAAATAAATAAAACAACATAGACCAACCCACTACATCCTCTTCCTGACCTTTTTTTTTAAAAAAAGAAAAAAGATGGTGGAGCACTTGCCCGCGAAAGACAAAGGTCCCGAGTTCGAGTCTCGGTCCGGCACACAGTTTTAATCTGCCAGGAAGTTTCATATCAGCGCACATTCCGCTGCAGAGTGAAAATCTCATTCTGGAGGTATATATCAGTCTCTTTTATTTCTGATGAGAAGAATTTTATTTATGAGTAATGTACCTACATGTTCCTTTCCAATTGTCAGAATGAAGATACATTCGTGCTATGGGGTTTTCAGCTGCTGCATCGTCATAGGCGTATTATCAATTTCAAAAAATCGCTATAACTAACAAGAAAGGTAAGCGCAAGTGTAGTAATATGTGAGATATAAAGCAGAAATACAAGCGTCCCGGTTTTTTCTCTTTGAAATCTGGTCAGCGGGGGTGGGGGGGGGGGGCGAATATACGAAAGGAAGACAATTACACCCTCCAGTGGCATCAACGTGACAACCGTACTGTACCGTACCGTACGTCGATGTGTAACAACTTCCCACAGACGGCGAGTATCAGCACTAGCAGTGGAGGGCATATGAAGTGTGTTGTGTGTGTGTATGGGGGGGGGGGGGGGGGTGACCTTGAAGACAGTGCAGTTGTCGTAATACAGAAACAGTGGTTTTTGTGTGACGCCCAAACGGGAATGTTCATTCGCTTTCGGACCAGGGGTAGAAACTTTTTCGAAACGACTAAGTATGCAAACTGCTGTCTCGGTAAACATATACCATGAACAGCAAAATGGCGTTATCCAAAATGAGTGCCACGACAACTGTGGTGCATCACAGGCCATAAATAAGAAGGAGGTGAACGACGACTGCGGATATAGGTACAGGTAAAACAGACATTTAGCAACTGACCACCCAGGCGAACCAAGGGGCTACCAACAATGTCTTCTCAACGAGCGTTCAGTGAATGTTGCTGCCAAAGGGCCTCCGCAGCAGGAACCTGGTTCGTGCATGCATGCTGACTGCTGCTCACTGGCAACGAATGCTGGACTTTGCATCCCAGTACCACAACTGGACTTTCACTGAATGGCGACAGATGGATCACGTTTTATGCTCCATCGGACCAATGACCGTTGGCTTGTACGGCGCGAAACGTATGAAAGCAAAATCTCTGCAACAATCACTGGAGTATTATCGTCTGCGGTATGTCTGTGGCATTCCCTGGGTGATCTTGTCATTCTGGAAGGCACAATGGATCAACATAAATACGCATCTATCCCTGAGGATCATGTCTACTCCTATATGCTGTTTGTTTTCTCCTTGGCACGATGACATCTACCACCAGCACAACGCAGCGTGTCACACAGCTCGCAGTCTACGTGCTTGTTCCGAACAGCACTGGAATGAGTTTACTATACTCCCCTGGCCACCAAACTCCCCGGCTTTAAACCCAATTGAGAATCTGTGGGAGCACCTCGGTCGGGCAGTTCGCGCCACGGTTCCTCAACTGAGAAACGTAGCGCGGCTCCACATCCCAGTCGGGACCTTCCACAACCTCGCCGAATCTCTTCCCGCACGCCTCGCAGAATTCCGCACTGTAAAATGTGGCTTTTCACTCTTTTGACAGTTGCTCACACAATGTGACTGGCCACAGTGTGCATTCAGAGCTCTTCAAGAGAGAAGGAACATGATTACACATAATCTGATAACCTAATACATAAACTCCCTTCTCTGCCGTGAAAGCAATTGCAAAGAACAATGACAGTCTTATATTTTCGCCAGTGTTGTTTGTGAATACTGTCATACCTTGCCTTTGGAATGGTTGTTTCTGTTATTTCGGTTTCTTCTGGTGCGTAGATTCAGTTTGAGATATTTGCCAAAGAAAGGTGCTAGAGGGTGCTCAGGCCGGTTCCGATCCGATTTGTCGAAAAACGTGGATGTTGTTATCATAATAAAATTGTAGTAATAAGGGTGATTTTCCATTTCCCACATACTTCGTAATTATGTAAGACGTGTGTATTTCTATTGTTTATTGTCAAATCGCAATTTATGAAAGATGTTTATATTTTATTAACAGGATAAAGTAGGAATAATTAATATTTATCATGTTGGAAATAATTGTGGTAGCAGGGAATGTCTGCACCAAAATATTGTTGATATAATTTTAAAAAGGGCGGGAGAAATCGCGTATGGATACATTTTAAGAAAAGAGCGGGAAAGACTGTGCATTGATACATTTTGTAATGGTAGCAGGGATTGTCTGCACCAGAAAGCATTGTTGGCAGGAGAAACGGCACTTCAGCGTTCGTAGGAGGTCAGTAGTATGCCAGAAGTGAAGCGAGTCGGTAGCAGGTCTGAAGCGAGAGGTTGAGTGGAGCGGTGTGCCGGCCAGCCACTAGCTATGATTTACAAGAGATTATAAACGGGTGTACAGAGACATCAGCTAACTATTATAATAAGAGGAACTAATATTACTGAATTAATTTTTTTGAGAAACTCAACACTGCTCTAAGTATGTTTGCGCATTGCTAGTTGTAAGATTATTGTAAAAAGTAAGTCCCATTTGAACGTTTGTAAAATCATTTCATTCAGAATATAATTAACTTTTGCCAGCAATATTGCATTTCTAATTATAATCCATCCCAAAAACCATCAACGTAAAACTTTGCAAAATTTTATTGTTGTCAAGAAAAAGTTTAACTATGAATTACGTAATTTCAGTAAAATTAATTAAAGAATAACGTCAGCTTTGCTATTAAAGAATAACGTCAGCTTTGGTAATAAATACAGCCACTTATTATGACAGCCCACCAGCAGCTAATAGAGTATAGTAAACCAGAGTAAGTATATTCATGTCGCAGTTCGATGTAGCAGTCAGATGGAGATCTAGTAATAGTAAAAAAGGTAAGGAACAGTTTTGGGTTATTGCAGATAACGACTGAGGGCCACGACGACGACACATTCTACGTTTCGTCGAAATAATCAGAAAATCACTTTTAATGAGCATCAATTAAATTTGTATGCGAAGATAGAGAAAGAGAATAAATTTCAAAGGGAAGATTTCATTTGTTATTACTAAGCAAGAGACAGAAATCCTAAGGCAAGGTTTCATAGTTTATTGTAAAAGGGAATGTTATCATTAACAAAAGAGATATAGAGGAGACGACGGGAAGGTTTCAATTAGAAAATCAAAAACAAACATATGCTGCGATGGACTGCCAAGGATATACATTGAAGAGGCAAAGAAACTGGTACAGCTGCCTAATATTGTGCAGGGCCTCCGCGAGCACGCAGAAGTGCCGCATCACGACGTGGCATGGCCTCGATTAACGTCTGAAGTAGTGCTGGAGGAAACTGACACCATGAATCCTTAAGAGTACGAGAGGATGGAGATCTGAACAGCACTTTCCAAGGCATCCCACATATACTCAATAGTCTACATGTCTGGGGAGTTTGGCGGCCATCTGAAGTGTTTAATCTCAGAAGAGTGTTGCTGGAGCCATTCTGTGAAATTCTGGAGGTATGCTGTGTTGTATTGTCATGCTAGAATTGCCCAAGTCCGCCGCAATGCACAATGGATGTGAATGGATGCAGGTGGTCAGACAGGATGCTTATGTATGTACCTGTCAGAGTTGTACCTAGACGTATCAAGGGTCCCATATCACTCCAACTGCACACGCCCCACACCATTACAGAGCCTCCACCAGTTTGAACAGTCCCCTGCTGGCATGCAGGGTCCACAGATTCATGAGTATGTCTCCATACCCGTACACGTCTATCTGAGCGATACAATTTGGAACGAGACTCGTCCGACCAGACAGCATGTTCCCAATCATGAATAGTACAATGTCGGTGTTGACGGGCCCAGTCGAGGCATAAAGCTATGTGTCGTGTGGTCATCAAGGGTACACGAGTGGGCCTTCGGCTCCGAAAGCCCATATCGATCATGTTTCGTTGAATGGTTCGCATGCTGACACTTGTTAATGGCCCAGCATTGAAATCTGCACAATTACACTTCTCATCTTGAACGACCTCTTCAGTCGTCGTTGATCTCGTTCTTTCAGGATCTATATCCGGCTGAAGCGTTGTCGTAGATTTGACACATTTGATGTTTTGCCGGATTCCTGATGTTCACAGTACAGCTGTGAAATGGCCGTACAGGGAAATCCCCACTTCATCGCTGCCTCGGAGATGCTTTGCCCATACATTTGTCACCTGCTGAGTAAATAATGTCAGTAACTAAAACGATTTATCCCAGCCTTATAGTTGTTGATTACGTTTTCATATCTACAACATACATCATGATGTGGAACGTGTCAGTGTGGCGCCGGCTGATAAATTTATACAAACAAATAATTGCACCAGGAACATCAAATAACATGCATGCATGTTCTAGTAATCTCCAGATTTGTTTAAGAAAGTTTATTTTCACGTTTTAGGTCATAGTTTTTAAGAAACGAACCACTACGTATGATTAGTGTGCTGAGTAGGCGAAGTACGCTACTGAAATACAAAATACTGAAACACAATGATAATTTCTGAATGTTTTTTTAACGCTCGTCGTCGTGAAGAGGTGGATGTGCATCTCTCCACCACCGGCAGCGATAGGAGTGGGAGCAGGTAGTGACATTGGCCCCCTCCTGGAATCTGGACACAGACTTCTTTATTCATAACAGAAATCTCAGGAAATTCTAGCAATAACTTTCTGCAACTCTAGTAAACTGCAGATTTGACACTGCCGAGTGCGACAGGAAATATTGTGACTTTAGCAAGTTTGATTTTTTTCTTTTTGTGTCACTGTTCGTAGGAAATTACGTCGATTGCGTGTCGTGGCTGCGCATTTGTGTCTTTATGGTAACCCCAATCTTTTGGACAAAAGAAAAGAAGTGTGAAATTTCCAAGGTCGGAAATATGCCCACTCCAGGAACCGAAGCCTTCTCAAACTCTACAGTCTGCAACAGGCGGCACATGCAGTCACAGGGCTACGTATTCTGCACTTCTGATGGCATTTAATAAAAATTCACGTTGAAATTCCCCTCAGAAAAATGAGCAAAACTGAACGTACTCAGACATTTCTCTCTTCACTTATTCTGATCAACAGTAAACTGACACACAATAATTTTTTTTTGGCGCAACGCAATCTGACTTTCAATAATCCCTACAAAAGAATGGCCCTGACTAACAATAACCTATACCTTTCATGAATCACTTAATCACAAAAATCTTCGTTACTCGAACTACTGCAATACAATGAGCATCACTACTGCCAGCTAAATAAAAGATTCTAACTACTGAAGGCACTAACTACTGATAGGGATAGTTAGCAAATTAAAGATTGTGATGGAGAACAAACAATGTATTTGCCTTAGTAGTGTTAAAAAGTCATAATATATATATCAGTTAATGACATCCAATCTTACAAATTTCGTTTTTCTGACGGACACACGTCCAGATCGTCCGCTCTCAAAACTCAGCCATCTCTCTCCCCACATCCACCACTGCTGGCGGCTCACATCCAACTGCGCAACCCTACGCGCTATTCACATCCAACTGCCCAACACTACAATAGCGAATATTCCAACAATGCCAACCAGCCAGAGACTGCACACAGCACAGTCAGTGATGTTCATACAGAGCGCTACGTGGTGTTACCAACATAAAAACCTAAACAGCCAACTTACAACTTGACACCTTCCTCAGCGACAATCTCCAGTCCTTCCAAATTAACAACATAAGTGTAGTTCATACGTGGCTTGAATTCAAAGAAGTAGTATCGACAGCAACAGAGAGATTTACACCGAATAAATTTGCAAAGGACGTAGCTTATCTCGCTTGGTACATAAAAAGGGACAGAACGCTGTTGGAGAAACAACGAAAAGAGCGTGGTAAATTTAGAGGAACGTGAAACCTCCAAATTTGGCGATCTTTTACAGAAGCTCGAAATTTAGCGCGAACTTCAATGCGAGATGCTTATAAAAGTTTCCACAACGAAGCTTTGTCTCGAAACCTGGTAGAAAATACAGATTCTGGTCGCATGTTAAGTATGCTAGCGGCTAGACACAATCAATAGTTTCTCTGCGCGATAGCAATGGAAATACTATCGAGACAGTGCTGCTAACCCAGAGTTGCTAAACACAGCCTTGCGAAATTCCTCCACCAAAGAAGACGAAGTAAATATTCCAGAATTAGAATAAAAAACAGCTGACAACATGAGTAACTTAGAAATAGAATCCTCGGAGTAGTGAAGCAACTTAAATCACTTAATAAAAGCAAGTCTTCTGGTCCAGACTGTATACCAACCAGTTTCCTTTCAGACTACGCAGATGCAATTGCTCCATATTTAACAATCATATACAACCGCTCGCTCGACGAAAGATCCGTACCCAAAGACTGGAAAACTGCACAGGTCACACCAATATTCAAGACAGACAGTACGAGTAACTCACTAAGATTTAGGACCATATGATTAACATAGATATGCAGCAGGATTGTGGAACATATATATTGTGTTCGAATATTATGAATTAACTCAAAGAGAACGGTGTAGTGGCACACAGTCAACAGGGGTTTAGAAAACATCGTTCTTGTGAAACACAACTAGCGTGTTGGGTGCTATTGACAAGTGATTTCAAACTGATTTTGTATTTCTAGATTTGCAAAAGGTTTTTGACGCTGTACCACACAAACAACTTGTAGTGAAATCGCGGGCTTATTTCTAGCAATAATTTTCTGCAGCTCTAGTAAACTGCAGATTTAACACTGTCGAATGCACAGGAAATATTGTGACTTCAGCGAGTTTGATTGTGTCACTGTTCATAGGAAAAGATGTTTAGCTATGTGATTGGATTCGTGATTTCCTGTCAGAGAGGTCAAGGGTAGAATTAACGGAGTACATCGAGAAAGTTTAAATAAAAGCAGCACCTTTTTTACTCTCCAAAATAGGGGAGAGAGTGGCACTGACATGATACAGGATTTGCGGTGGACATCATTAAAAGAAAAGCATTTTTCGTTGCGGTGGAATCTTCTCACGGAATTCAGTTACCAACTTTCTCCTCCGAATGGGGAGAAACGATCATCATGATAAAATAAGGGAAGCCAGAGCTCGGACGGCAAGATATGGGTGCTCGTTTCTTCTGCGTGCTGTTCGAGATTGCAATAATAGAGAATTATTGTGGAGGTGGTTCGATGGAGCCACTGCCAGGCACTTGAGTGTGATTTTCAGAGTGTCCATGTAGATGTAGATTTAGATGGCCGCAGAGAAATGTGACAATTTGAAGAATTGGGGGCAGGCCAATTTGAGGATTGTTTTGGGAGTCTTGCCTCCTTCATCTAGTCATACATTGTCCCTGAGCTACACTTTATCCGATAAACCCAAAGCATGTAGCTTACAAAGCACTTTTTGTTCAACTTTACTTATGCCAGGCAACATTAGAAAATAGAAATCATGAATAATTGAGGGGTTTGGTGCAGAAACGGTGTAACCCACAAATGCCCATTTTTTATATTTTTGTGTTTGTTGTTACTTCATTACATTGTTTTTATAGCCTATCATTTTTGTACTTCTTTCAGGTGCCATTCAGGAGTCAAACATTAGTGGCGTAACTTGTAGACAACTATTTTGAAATTAATTGAGTGCAAAACTGGTGTAGCCCACTATGGATTCATTTAGTGAAGAAAATCTGAGTGATTCTGGTTTTGATCAAGAATATGTTCCACATGCTTCTTCATGAGAAGATGACTCTGATTATGAAACCCCCCCAAAGGAAGCGTAAAAAGAGAAATGTGAAAAGACACACCAGTGCTGAAACAGCAAGACTACAAGCATCTGCTGTGTCAGCGCCTATAAATGATCTACAAAGTAAAAGAGGTAACCCTACTCTCATAGATCCTGGAAATGATGGACAAATGCAAGTACCTGAACTAAACAGTTACTGTCGTTGAAGGATATGGAATTGCTGATCTGGAAGCGAGTGGATACTTTATTGATGTTGAAGATGGTCCTCCTGCCATTCAAAAAAAGTGTAGAAAGAAAACAAGAAATACTGATTTGTGGAAACTAAATGTAAAGTAGATGGACCGTGTTACTGGCAAGTACAAGAGGTTTACTTTCTATCATTGCAATTGTCCTAAAAACTGAGAGATTAATGTTCCTGAAGAAGACAGACAGTGCAATTTTGAAAGGTTCTGTTCCCTTGGCAAAGAGGGTGAATTAGCTGAAAAAAGTTTATCTGTGGATTAGTGCAACATACAATGAAGAAGGGGTTATATAGTACAACAGAATCACGTCGTGCATTCACTCGTACATACACCTTAAAGAAACAGAATGATACTGATGTTACTGCGTGCAGGCTTGCTTTCCAAAACACCTTTCAAATTTCGTCTTGTTGGCTAGATCGTCCTGTTACTCCTTACAAACAAAAAGGAGAAGTCGCTTCAGATAATCGTGGAAATGTGAAACTGCAAAGAAAACTCCTGCAGAAGTGAAACGTCAAAGTTAGAGAACACATAGAATCATTCGCAAAGTTCCATTCACACTATTCCAGAAAGGACAATCTAAATTGAGAATACCTTAATCCCGAACTGAACATTGTCAAAATGCATCGTTTGTATTTGGATCGGTGTAAATAACGAGATAGCACGCCAGTAAAGGAATCTGTTTACCGTCAGATATTTACTTCAGATTTCAATCTTTCATTCCATCCACCACATTCTGATACATGTAAAAGTTGTGAAATTAAGAAAACAGAAATAGCAGCGTCAACTGATGCAAATGAAAAGAAAATGCTGGAACTGTCACATCAGCTACACCTCCGAAGAGCTGAACTGGTGAGGTCCCAAATGAAGGAAGATGTAGAACTGGCCAGATCTGATGCTGAGATGTGTGTTATAACATTTGATTTGCTGAGTGTTCTTTCATTACCTAAACTCCCAGTTTCTAATATATACTATCTACGGCAGTGAAGCTGCTTCAATTTCTGTATGCACAATCTAGTGGAAGGCAAAGCTTCCATGTACTTCTGGACAGAGACACAAGCAGTCACAAGAAGTTGCTTCATGTATTTTGCACTATGTGAAAAACCTTCCATTATATGTAAAGAAATTGGGCTGCTATAGTGATACTTTTGGGGGACAAAATCGAAATTTCAATTTGTCTCTTATGTTGCTATATATTGTCACGAATTCAGAGATTAGTGTTGAGACAATTGGGCTGAATTTTTTTGTATCAGGACTCTCTTCATAGCCTGTGACCAGGATTTCTCATTTACAGATAATGGGATGAAGAAAGAACAATATGTTTTTGATGCTGAAAGTCTTATTAGAATTATTGGGGCGGCAAAGGTCAAAGAAAACAGATTTCAAGTAATTCATCTACAGGAAGACGATTTTAAAAGCATGATGCCTTTGAAAGATATAACTGTTAAGAAGAAGATGTGTATGGACGGTGACAAAATCAACCGGCTGAAGATGCAGCGGCTGAAATTTCACAAGGAAAAACCTTTTGAAATCGATTTCTCTGAAACAGTAAATCGAGATATGCCATACGGGTCAATGAATTGCAAGGAAACCAGAAAAGGACGTCAAATACATCAACCAGGTTGTGTCACGCTTTTGAAGTTATCTAAGGTGAAAAAACGTACAGTAACACATGCTAAAGCTAAAGACTTAAGAAAGCTGATGAAATATGTTCCTCCCATCCATCACAGCTTTTATGAAGATATTAGTAATTCATAGGCTACACTTCCAGAGTCTGATACAGGCATATCTTTGAGTGAAAAAGGAGGAAATGGAGTAATTGTTTGTTTACAGGCAGAAATGTCTAGACATTTTTGTAACATTACCTTAGAAAGTTACATTATTTTGAGTACTAATGTCAGTAAAGAAAGAAGTTGTACTTTGTATCCCATGTTTGTAGGAAAATGTGAAACAAATGTTGTTTTCTTCAATACATACTGTTTATTTAATTCCAATGATGTTATTTGCATCATTCTTCTTAAAAGTATGAATGTAGGTTACTTCATTCTGGGAGCAAATACATATTTTGTTCGTAGAGAGCAACAATGACGCATAAAAGAATAAAAATGTGGAGTCCACCAATAAAGTTTCAAAGTGTAACCCACAATTTTGACACTGAAAATGTAATTTTTATGTTCATATAAAGAGCGAATATTTACATTTAATAATATATAATTTTTGTAGCAGTAATAGTTAATTTATACAGTTTCTTTAACTTTTAGTCATATTTTCTAAAAAACAGGAAACTTGTGGGTTACACCATTTCTGCAGGAAACCCTTCAATTAAAGACCGTGGCGCGTGAGTGAAGCTCGGTAGTTTGGCACGCGAGTTTACCTGAATTTTGGAGTTTTTGTTAAGTAGTCAGGTTGATCTATACATTACCAGACTCGTGTGACGAGTGGCTAGTGTCGTATTAGCATTTGATTCTGCAATTATGTGACCTGAAATTGCGTTTAAAACGGGTAACCGTCGAACAACGCGCACCATCGCCGCTTAGCGTGTTTGCCCACCACGCAGAGGGCCAGGGTTCTATTAACAGCCGGGTCGGAGTCTTTCTTCTCCGAGTAGACTAGGTGTTATGTTGTCACCGTCATCATCATCACCGACACGCAAGTCGCCCATTGTGGTGTCACCTGAAATAAGACTTGCAGCGCGGCGGCCGAACTTCCCCGGATGGGGCCTCCAGGCCAACAATGCCACACGATCATTTCATTTTTTCATCGCCAAAGACCAGTCCGGAGAGAGCGCCGGTGTTGGGACGACACCGGGAACTGCGGCCGTAGGGCACGGCGTCTCCGGCGTCGCGACGCCGGTGAAGGATGGGGTGAGCAACGCGCTCCAGACACGAGACACGCTCGGTCACTGATGATGTCACTGCAGCAGTGACGGGCAGAGTACAGCAGACTGTAGAGGCAAATGCGAGTGACGTCCGTGCTCTGGATTAGTCTTTATAAGAAACTGTGGATAGGACACGGTTGCTCGAAAAAAAAAGCTGTTCGAGAAATCTGCCTAGCTTGAACAATAACAGGGACGCAGTAATCGCTGACTGTTCGGCATTCTTCAGAAAAGTAGAGAGAATACATTAGTGATTAATCTTGCCCAACAGAAAGATAGGCCTGTAGATGACGCTGAATGACACAGACAGAAGTTATACACTGAGATGAGAAAAGATAGGGGATAGCGGGGATACGGATACGCACACGTACAGACGGCAGTAGTATCGCGTGAGGTATAAAAGGTCAGTGAATTGGCTGATCCGTCATTTGTACTCAAATGCCTCACGTGACAAAACTTCCGGTGTGATTATGGTCGCATGACGGGGATGAACAGACTTTTAACGAGGAATGATAGTTGGAGCTAAGTGTATGGGATCGCCCACTTCTCAAATACACTCATGTTCAGAAAAAGAAAACCAGAACGACTTGAACGACTAGAGGTATGACGGTTGTATTCACGGGACATGTACACTCGACAGCAAAAAAAGCGGGTCACCCCTGAAGTCCAACGTGTAGGCTGCACCTGAATGTATGCAACCAACATAACATATCTGTGTTGCACATAGTCGCAACCCTCCACATTACAGTTGTTGTGAGATACACAATGGGTACCGCTAGAGACTACTAGAGAACACCAGTCTTTATGACAGTCTGTCCAGATGTAAAGTAAAACCACGATAGTACAGAAGAGATCAAACAGTCCTTAACGTTTGTAAACTAAACTTAATTACAATAAGTGACATTTCAAATGTTATGGGACAACTAGTTTTGTCACATAAATCGTTCAGTAATCCTTAGGCACAATTAAATATTTGAGACAGTATATGGATTTATAAAGTCGTATGGCAATTGGAAACAAGTTCTTTGCTGTCTAAAAGGTTTACCCAACACATGCTGAACATCGTTCAACGTTCAACGGGGAGTAGTTTCGCATCAACTTTATGTAACACTGAGCAGTTAAAAGATAACGTGATTAACGGCGGCAACCACTCTACGGAAATCCCAACATTAACAGCGAATCACAAGTAATATCATTGTTCACATTACTCATCAACAGTTACTTGTACACGAAGTTGTACTTTAAATGACATGACCAACGTCTTCGTTCTGGATCCGGATGCAAACCCAGAACGTAAAGCCATTGTTAACCAAGCAAAGCTTTGTGCCTTATCGAGACTCGATCACTAGGCAGAAAGAGACGTCAAATATTGACGTTTGCACCAGTATCAGTTATCAATTCTCAACTTAAACGTAAATGACGATAAAGTTTGTACGAAAGCAGGAACCCTAACATGACAATTACCTTCTTGATAATTAACCTCGAAAGACGTTGTATACTGTTGCATTGTCAAGGAATAAAGGATGCACATGTTTATAATTGAAATGCCATCATGTAATGCTGGGGACAAGGATGCGAACCCTGCACCTAATCGGATTGTTGAATAAGTACGTAAAATCAGAATACAGATATTACAGTTTGTCACCAGTAGTGGGGTTGGAACCTTAAATGACGACTGAAGTTGTATTGCCTGACCGGGATTCGAACCCGGCGCCTACCGCCGTCATTGTCTAACCAGGGACAGACGAGAAATGTCCAATGTTGGTTCACCATCAGCGAGATGTGCACGCGTTTAACTAGAAATAAGGTGACGAAAACGTCTATGCTGACTGAGAGTCGAGCGCCGCACACATGGTTATGAAGACACGTTAATAATCAACTTCATATTCAGTAGTAGCTAGGAGTAGCACGTTTAGTTGCAAACTTTAAGGCCTTACTCATCCCTAGTAACGTGTTGCCTAATATCTGCGATATCATGATGTTAATTTACAAGTTGATTGACTGCCGTAAAGAGCAATGTTCTCTAGTAGTCGTGTATCATTGAGATGTAAATGAAGTGCCTCAGCAGAAAGTAATTTCCGTCGCGCAGTACGTATTGTTTCAGACACATTGAGAACATGTTATAAGTGCACAAAACGTGTATTATATACTAAGTATATACTATTATTTGGAGAAGCTGCCGCCTTACCCGTTTAGTCCGCAGCTCGTGGTCGTGCGGTAGCGTTCTCGCTTCCCACGCCCGGGTTTCCGGGTTCGATTCCCGGCGGGGCTACATCTAATGCACAGCGCTTACAAGAAAGAATAGTTTCCTGCGTCATGCTATTTGCTAGCTAGGTGAAATATTTTGTGGTAGCTACGATTAAAATGAATGTATTTTTGAAAGAATTGTTCGTCAAATATTTGAATGAATCGTCAACTGTAGGTGTGCCTGCACATGTTATAGCAAAATGGTTCAAATGGCTCTGAGCACTATGGGACTTAACTGCTGTGGTCACCAGTCCCCTAGAACTTAGAACTGCTTAAACCTAACTAACCTAAGGTCATCACACACATCCATGCCCGAGGCAGGATTCGAACCTGCGACCGTACCGGTCGCGCGGTTCCAGACTGAAGCGCCTAGAACCGCTCGGCCACTTCGGCCGGCCGAGGTAGAGTCGTCGCTCTCATTGAGGAAGGAGGATGTTCCATCAGAGAAACTGGCAGACGGTATGGCGTACCACATACCACTGCAACGAGATGGTGGAGGATTTGCCTTGAAAGAGGCACCACCAACAGGGCTCCTGGCTCAGGCAGGAAGAGAGTGATCTCACAGCAGGAAGACAGGCACCTAGTGTCTATGAGCAGAGAAAATCCCTTTCTGAACGCGAAGCAGTTGCGGCGGGAGACCAACCTCCCCGGCGCCAGTGACACGATTCGCCGAAGGCTGAGGGACGCTGGACTGCATGCACGACGATCCGCGGTGAATCAAGAGCTGAGCGAAGACAACGTTTTATACCGGCTGGCATTTGCGGAGCTCCATCTGAGGGCGTCGTGGGCAACGTCATTTTCACTGATGAGAAGGTGTTTTCCACCAATAATGACGGTCCACGAATCGTTTACAGGCCGCAAGGGACTCGCCATCGACGCGAATATGTAACCACGACGAGAAGAAGTGGCCGGCTATCTGTTACCTGCTGGGATTGGAATTCTGCGAGAGGGGCGGGAATTCTTCACAGGATAGAAGGAACTCTGGACAGCGCGCAGTATGCCCACATATTGGAAAATGTGATGCTTCCGTCAGTGTGAATGCTGTAGGCCGAAGGGGACGTCACATTCGAAGAGGACCATTCTCCCATTCACAAGTCTGCATTTGTTCAGCAGCGGCTCTCCACGATTGGCGTCAACGTCATGGACTGGCCGCCACGGGCGGCTGATATGAACTCCATGGAAAACATGTGGGCTGAGGTCGCCAGAACGTTAACAGTGAACTGGCCACGACACCAACCAACTACTGCGGACGCTCTTTGGGACTGCGTCCTGGAAGCCTGGGAGGAAGTTGCTTCTTCAGGCTGTTACGTCCGAAGGCTTATACATTCTATGCCAAGACGCGTGACAGAAGTACAAAATAATGAAGGATTCTGGATAAAATATTAGAGTTCTTAAAATGTTTTGTTATGTCTTCTTTTCGTCATTTTTCCTCATTGGAAGCTAGTGGAAGATCGCGTGACAACAGAAAAGATACAATATGGGTTAGCTTTCCTTTGAGTTGCCCTTTTAATTGAAGTGGGTTTCTTTTGAATATACAGTTTGTTAAGTATTCTATTTTGATTTCATTTATACCATGTCTACATACTTACAAACTAATCAGTGTAGATGGACTTTGTCACAGTACTTTTTGTTATTTCAAATACGTCTCTCTCTTCCCCTCCATCCATGAATACACCCTCCGTCCTCCACACAATACGCCAACGATTTCATATTATGTTTACTAGCCGCGCGGGATTAGCCGAGCGGTCTCAGGCGCTGCAGTCATGGACTGTGAGGCTGGTCCCGGCAGAGGTTCGAGTCCTCCCTCGGGCATGGGTGTGTGTGTTTGTCCTTAGAATAATTTAGGTTAAGTAGTGTGTAAGATTAGGGACTGATGACCTTAGCAGTTAAGACGCATAAGATTTCACACACATATGAACATTTATGTTTACTCGTTGTTAATATCTCTTCTATTCTCTCTCACACTCTCTCTCTCTGACACTATCGCCGCAAGTGCCCTTCTATTACTCCCCCCCAAAACTTTGTAAACAAATCTAGCGGTTTCCAATGACGCTACATTTTCTCTTTTAATTGCTGCTGTCTTTACTCTCTATCATTCCTCTCTCCACCTATGAAACCGTATTCGTTGATCTCCCCTTCCCTATAACCCATTCTTCGTTCTGAGAAGAGTCCTCCCTTATCTCTCGGTCCTAAGATAAAACGAACTGTGGCGCACATCTAAGTAAGCAATACTTTGCTAGCATTTCACGTTATATTTTGCACTTGTGCACTTCTATCTATTCCTAGATCCCGCCCTCCTTCCTGTTACGCGTCCCTTGACATCTGCATCTACATCTAAAAGAATACTCTGCAATTCATAATTATTTGCTTGGCAGGGGGTTCTGTGGTCTGGTGGATTAATCTTGTATTGATGTGTAAAACGTGTAGGTTCACATCTCACGTCAGGTGTAGATTTGTAACACACACAAGTAGCTCTCCTTCACCCCTAGTAACGTCAAGTGCAGAACGCCAGTAATCTCCGTAGTTCAATATCCGCAGTAAGGATGACATCCCTTCGCTGCCGACTGGGCGTTCGTTTGAGCTGTGACAGATGGAGAAACCCCGTAAGGCAGAGACTCTCTCACCAGCAAGCCGTCGTAAACTAGAAAACGTATTTCATTTAATGAACCAATAGCCATGTAAGTTCACAAGGGTCTTACTTTCTTTTAAACTGAGACGTTGAAAATTGTGGTGCTGGACTGGGATTAGAATTCGATTTCACTATGTTCCCGAAGATTGCAAACTCTTCTAAGCGTCCTCGAAAGGCACCTATCTGGTTTCGAATTCTGATCAGCACAAAATATTCATTATTTCATTTCAAGCCCTAGCATGTGCACTCCGAACTACTGGTGAAAAATAGTTGCATTTTCAACGTCTCTTCGTGCGTTGTCAGCTGTAACGTGTTCGTTTCAACTCACAGCCACATGATGAGCGTTTTATCACAACATTACAAGATCAAACGTTTCCTTACATCTTTTCAAGTTCAAACATTCCTCTCCGTCCTACTGGTGAAAACGGATTTGGGTTTGGCGTTGTGTTCGTGGTAATCACCAACGACAACATGTTGCGGATTCAACTTCTAGCCAAAAGAGTATTTTCCATCACATAATTGAAAGTACAAACATGCCATTCCTAGCTATTATTGGAAAAGAATTTGATACTTAAAGTTTCTTCATGACCACGTGTGCGGGGTTTGAATTCCACTCAGCACGGAACTTTTCGTCGCCTGATGTCTAGCTAAACATGCGCCCATCTCGCTACTGGTGAACCAACAATAGCTATTTATCGTCTGTTCCTGGCTAGAAAACGACGGTACTAGATGCTGGGTTCGAATCCCAGTCAGGCAAAAACAATTCTATCGTCAGTTAAGGTTCCAGCATTTCGCTACTGGTGAAAACATTTGATATTTAACTTCTGATTTTATGTACCGTCGTGCTCAAAAGTATCCGAACAACCTGAATTGCATTTCACCTGATCCCCATGCGACCTACATAACGCAACTGTCTAGCAGGTCCTCTAATCGCTCCTTGGTACAGACGTGTGACTATTGAAAATGGCTCCAACAAGTCACCACTAGAAAACACTGCTCTGTATCGCAATAACTCAGGATGTAAAGTAATACCACGATACTACAAATATCAGGGAACACCTCATCACGGATAAGACTGTCCTTAAGGCTTGTAAGCACACATTTATTGCAATAAATGACATACCTCAAATGTTAGCACTCTCATTATTACGTCAGATAGGTAATGCACGTAGTACGTTCGTCGTATTCATGATTTCCTCTTCAAAGTAACATACCATACTTGTTATTTGACACAAAAGTCATTAAAAATTTACGTTATTCACGAGCAGCTAGTTGAGAATATGTATGAACTTCAAATTACACGACGAACCACCTCGTTCTGCATATGGATTCAAACCCAGGTCATGCAGGCTAGGCCGCGGTGGCCGTGTGGTACTAGGCACTTCAGTCCGGAACCGCGTGACTGCTACGGTCGTAGGTTCGAATCCTGCCTCGGGCATGGATGTGTGTGATGTCCTTAGGTTAGTTAGGTTTAAGTAGTTTTAGGTTCTAGAGGAGTGATGGCCTCAGATGTTAAGTCCCGTAGTGCTCAGAGCCATTTGAACCAATCATGCAGGCTAAGATTTCGTGGCTGACGGAAATTAACAGTCATTCCAGACTAGGCATAAAGAGAGTGATATACCTCATTTTTGGACAGTATCAGTTAGCAAATATCAACTTTAAATTACATAATATAACATTTTTAACGGACGCGAATTCCTACCCAGCATCTATTGTCCCTGTTAACGATCTACGAGAGATGTTAAATACTGTTTCTTCACAAGTAACTTACTTGAAATGCAGTGAGGTAAAGCTTTATGTTGGACAGGGATTCGAACCCAGAATGTAATCGGATTGTTATCGAAGTTCAATCAACTTTGACATATCGGATTTTCTCGGCAGTAGCTAGATGTATTAAATGAAATGACGAGACGAAACATTAATTTTTCCTTTCCAGGACTCCAACCCGGCACATATCGCTGTTATATTCCAAATAAAAGGAACGTTGAGTATGGGTTTGTTACACCAGCAGCGACATGTGAGCATGGTTGAACTAGAAATAATATGACGAAGTGTTCAGTGCTGACTGAGAATCGAACCCCAAACATATCGTTGTTGACTACACACAAAGATACGACACTTACCGAATTTTTCTCCACCAGCAGCTCGGAATAACATCCCTGAACTTACAGTGATCTCGCAAATAGTTCTATGTCTCACTGGGAGTCGAAAACGTCAGATACCGTTAGTGTTGACAACGAATGAAAATGAATTAAAAATAAAAATTGTTATCCACCAGCAAATAGGTGTTCTCATGCTAGAGCTTGAGAATACATAGTGAAAAGTTTAGTGCTGGGTCAGGCTTCCAACCCAGTCATGCGCAATATGTGGAGATGTTGAGGAATCTGCAGTTTTGAACAAACAACAAGTTGTAGTCGAGCTGTATTGTCACGAAGGGATCAAATTCCGCGTTAAGGGCGGTCTGAGTTGCATTCCCAGTTCAGAACCAATTTTATCGACATACAGAAGCTCAAATAAAAGACGGAATAAGTGTCCTGTGACCATACACAGGGTTTGTTTCGTCACTAGAAATAAATAACTAGTATAGGAAAAGCTACTGGTGATAGAGTTTCTACATGTCGCCACTCCTTACTTTATTGTGGTTCCACCTAACGTCTACTTGATAGAGAAGGAATATCATGTTTAATGTGATTTTCAGACCACAATGCCATTATACCTTCGTCACTTGGCGTAGCCAGAAGAGAATAGAATCTGCCTCTCCCTACCAAAAAACTTCGGCAAAAGTTGGAATCGAACCGTGACCAACATCATATGAAACGATCATGAGTCCAGGAGACCACCAAAACCACTTCTCGACGGCTCATTTCTCTATCATAACACCGTTGCGCCACTCAAGATGAGAATTCCGACACACAGGCTCCCTGTAGTGGTTTGCAGGATGTTCAGTACAGTCATTTACTTGGTTGACCGAATCGCCATGAACTAGCTGCCTAGGCTACCCAGTGCATACATTCGACTCTATTTTGTAATCACCGAAATAAAATAACGCAATTGCCACCTACACAGAACTGCCAACAGTGTAGGATGCAGATATTTAAATAGGAAGTGTTCCTTTCCATTTGAGCTACTCTATTGCGCTATCTGTCTGTTGAAACCATCGTGCAGTGCAAAAGAAATGCTGTAACTGTCTGTCTCTCAAAAGTCTATATCCGGCCATATGCATTATCTCACAGCACTGTGGAATGCCGAAGTTCTGGAGGAACTTTTATGCACTTCCAGAGGTGCTGTAGCTACGTCATAGCTAGTAGCGTAACGGCAAGCGTAATGCACTGTTGATGGGATGTCGCGTGTTCTATTACATTCGCTACTACATTTTTTTTAAACCCAATTCTGCTGTCTTCTAAAGTTATCAATTTAATGGAACTTTGAACATAATTCTCTTCACTTTTCAACCCAAAATAGTCGCATGTGGATAAAAGGCTAACTTCTGAGTCATTTTGTTCTTTTCAGGTTTAATAGACGGCCAGGCAGCAGATGCGCTCGAAGCTTTTGTATTATGTATGGGGAGAGCGCAACGTGCCAAAATAGTCAGAAAAGTATTTTCTACATTTGCTGTCGTCTGGTAGTGGCATTTTATTATTCTTCAAACCTTGTTTGATAGCTTTAACTCAGAACAAGTTTTCTACATGCATGTAATCAATAAACTGCATGTGCATTGTCAGAGAATTGGCATATATCGTTGATGATTAATTTTTCTCTCATGTTTAGCATTGTTTTAACAACACGAAAAGAAACCTTACGAAAACTGTGCACTGTATTGTAAGAAATGAAATAAAACTACCCACGATAACCTTACGACGAAAGTCTGTTTTAACAAAACTGAGTATCTGTACACAAGCGTTCCTCTATCTGCACGAATTAGTAAAACACTATTCACTTAGATTTCGATTGGGTCTGAGTTTAAACGGTATGCTGTGTCATACTCAATAGGTATGCAAACGTGGCATTTCATAAATAAAGTTACGTATTCCTAGAAACCCAAAACTTGCTTGTCAGCAGCGGAAACAGGTGTTACCTGTTGTGCAGCATTGTAAGTTTTTCACCATTGCACTAAGAGCTGAAAGTATTTTCTTACGATTTGCTAATAAATTTATTTCCTTCATACTTATCACCCTGGCATGGGAGTCTTAAGTGAAGAACATTATTGAATTTCGTATCGTTGACGGTCGATTCGAATTTCTTCAGAGACGCATGTATTGTATAGCAGCTTGGCAGTCAGAAAGCCGAGATCTACAACCATTAACACAACTTACTGAGTCGAGCTGCCAAGAGGATTTGAGGTGTAAAGGTTTTCTTCTGATTTTGTTACATAATTTTTTTCTGGGAATTCGCAGCCCATGAAATAATACACAAAAAAAGCTCGCACGCTGTGCCCCTACCACGGTTACAACTGACGATTTTCTTAACCGGTGTTACACGAGACGCGGGCGGTACCACGGGGCTACGGACACACTGCTGCCAGCACGCCACTCTCGTCATGGTATTGGTCGCTCAGCCTCATAACGCATCGTGAAAGATATTAAAAGTTGTCACTTATGTGAAGAATAGCATTTCTGAAGCCAAAAACTTGAAATTTCTGTCTCAGTGTCTTACTTTACGTGAGGATTATATACCACGAGTCATTCAAATGGAAAGGTAATATCAAGTGAATTTAGCGAGTCAGTTCAGTACCATACGCGGAAGTAATTGCACTGTCACAGTGTTGCCAAATGTTTGTGACGATGTTGCCAATTCTCAGCTGTGCTAGGAACAGCTCTGTAGCGTTATAGGAGGAAAATCCTGTGCTCGTGTCATAGGAGGATACGGAGAGGAGGCGCGGGGTTTGCTTAATGTGCAGCGTTTTCTCCTACCAGCTGTGTCAAACATTTAGGTGTGTAATCTTCCATCACGATTACAGTTTCCCACAAAATATATACGAATAAAACACTTACCTTGTTACTTTGTTACAAAAGGTTATTTCAGTACAATAAAAAGTCTTTGGAAATCAACTTTGCCAACCTGTCACGAAAAGTAAAATAACAAACACTTTGCACCTCGAAATCGATTGCATCTATGCGCAGTCTTGTGATCATACAAGTAGAATTTCATGAATTGTACGAGAATGTAGAAAAATGTTGGTGCGAATGGAAGCTGTAAGAAACACAGTTACCTAATTATTCTGTACCACGTAATAATCAATTCATTTGATAATTCAGAAGAGTAGAAACTAATAATTATGGTCATTAAGACAGAAAGTAAAGTGCAGATGCGGGCACTGTGCAGATCTGCGCTTTTTCATCTTCAGATCTATACAAATAATGTATACTAACCAGCGTATTCATTGCTTTCGTAATGTTTCCCTCTTGTTTAGTCTTCTTATGATGAACTTATGATGAACAGGATCCACACCCATGAGTCTGATTTTTTCTTTGTATCCTTCCATCTACTATCTTTTTGTGTTATTGTTCGGTGTTCAAAAACCAAAATATTATGCCTGCTCCCACGAGGTATTAAAATGAGGTCGCAAACTGTAGGAAGTTTGTTTTACAACCTTCGTACCTGGATAAAGAGCTTTTCCTATTCGAGATATCTGTGAACGTTGCTGCATAAGACGATTTAAGAAGAAACTAAATTCTTTCAGCTACGCCAATGTTTAAAGAAATCGTGTTAACGGCACTAAATCGTGGTTTTTTAAATCGTTTACCAGCCGTACTCAGCCGCATTTCGCTGGTTCGAAGGCAAAACGCTTACGACAAATTTCACAGAAGGAAATGGGGGACGAAATGTCTCCCACTCTAAGGTCATGTTGTTTTACTTAAATGATTACAAAATCGGGTAAAACGAACAATGAGGTTGTCAGTATAAGCACATTACTTTTGTCAATATGATGTTGCACCGCCCAGGGCCTGTAATGATAAAGGGCCCGTTTAGGTCAGGCATATTGTATACAGAAGTGGAAGAGAGAGCACCACCAAATTCTACAATCCGTATGCATTGCATACACACAGAAATTACTGTTACAGTGTACTTATGGAGCCCAATGAGTGAATTGCATATTTTCCGGTGAGAAGGAGCACTGGCAAACAGTCTTCGCTACATTAGGTTACTTAAACTGGCGTCACTTTGAGCTAGAATTTATGGCCAGCGACTAACTGTAAGGACAGTGAGTCGGACGAGGGTTTTGCAACTGTGAAATACTTTCCTTGCATTATGGAAGCGAATATTAAATTTGAACTAATATTGCGAAAATTCTTGACTTGGATAGCTTAGAATGAAAATCTTTCTGTTTATTGCAAAGGAAAAAAATCGATTTTCTAAAACATTCTGTGTCATTCACAACTTGAAACTGGCCACGTCGACCAAATCATACCGAAGAACCGACAGCGACGTATATTGGAAGGCAGTAAGATCCCTTGGCTTTTGGTTTGGCAGCATTCGACAGCCAATTCTAGGCGCAAGTAAATGAAGAAAGACAGCGCGTTTTCGTTATCAAGTAAGGTCTTCATCAATTACTTTAGTTTTAATGTGATTTGCGAGTAATTGCTGATGTTTGATATTAACATGAAAAGGATTCCGTAGACAGGGAAAGAACTTGTTCTTGGGCAACTACTTCTATAATGACCAACAGGACTTATGTGATCTTCAAGCACATGTGTTCCAGCAGCGGTATTTAGAAAATGATAGTAATAGTGACGGTGATAATCGAATTATCCGGTAACTTCTCACTTCACATTAGATTTTCTGGAACTAAGAGATTCCCTGAATTAGTGAAAATTTCAAAAGGGCTTCAAATCGAGGCTATGACGCCTAGAAGAGTCTTTACATCCTGCTGACATGAGAATAGCATAATCTCCACGCCAGAAGCTTGCTTCTACTTAACCATTTAATAGACTCGCGTTTTTACCACCATGACTAGTTTAGTAAGCTAAGCACATCATCCATAACAGCACACTCCTGGGGCTGGGAAATGTGGCCACAATGGTCTGGTGGAACGAACTATCACAAGTGCAATGCGTGGGTTCAGGCATTTACTTTTAAGAGGCACAAACAGGTTTACTTTACCTCTGGTAACCTCAAGAGAAAGACGTTATAATCCAGAATCCGCATTAAACATCACGTTCCTTCATTCCAAACTGGGCAGAGCCGGTTTACGTTGGAAAATGACATAGGTGGAGGTCAGGGTAAACAGAAATACTGTCACCAGTAAACTTACTTACATTAGAAAAATTTATTTTATTTGATGAACCGATAGCCTCCTAAAGGAACAGGGCTCTTATTTTACTTGTACTTGATTGAACTAGAGACGTTGAAAAATTTGGTGCTGGACAGTGATTCGAATTCGTATCTCCTCTTTCGAGGATCTGAATCTCTCGGAACAGTATAGTTCAATCATTTAATTCCTTTTCCCAAGACGGCAGTCTTCTTTAGGTTTCCTCCAAAGGTAAATATGCGGGTCCGAATCCTGATCCAGTACAAGAATATTCATAACTTCATTTCAAGCCCTGCTAGTGAAAATTAACGTGCATTTTTAATGTCTTTTCATGTTGCCAACAATTTCTGGACAAACACGCACACATCTTACTGTCGGTGAGTAAGCAATTGATACTTAAGCAATATTCGTGGACAATAAAGAAGAACGATAGGAGGGCGGTTCGATTATCGCTCAGGCACAAAAATTTGTGTCCTTATTTTAGATTAAACACCTAGTAGCTGGCAAGAAAAACCGATACGTAACATTTGATTTTACTTAGTTAACAATCCGATTACGTCTTGGGTTCGTATCTCCGTCGCAGAACTTAACATCATGCGCTTCATCTTTAAATTCATACACACTTCGTTACTTCTGAATTGAGATATATGAGACATCTTTCATGGTTAGTTAACAGGGATGGAAGGGTCTTGATAGGAGTCCCGGTTTATTACAAAAACTGTCGTCTTTTATTTTCAAGTTTAGATTTGGTTACTGATATAGCCGAAAATTACGGTACTTCATGACTCATCATGGATAGTCAGCAGTATGATATGATTAGGTTAGATTAATACTTGTTCCACAGATCATGAATACGGCATTTCGTATTGATGTGGAACGAGTTATTTTAATGAAAGATTTCTTTACATACCAGTATTGAATTTCTTTACAACATTTTTTTACCCTCTCTCTCTCTCTCTATCTCACACACACACACACACACACACACACACACACACACAGACACACACACACATTCTCTTTTTATTTTTATTTGTTTGTTGTGCTCGACTATCGGCGAGTCACGAAAACGTCCGTGAATGAATTTCCTAGCTTTGAGTACAGTTACGAAAGAAATATAAAAACAACTATGAGAGTTACTGATTTATGATGCTTAGTAGCAGTCAGTTCTGAGTATTATTAACAACTAAGCTCCAGTCCCTAAACCTAGTTACAGAAATGCGAATCAGACGAATTACGTATTCCAGGCCGTAGCAGCCGCGACTTTGAGGCGCCAGCTATGATCACTTCCCAGCCCGCTGTAGGATCACATGGGTTCGTCTTCTTCCTGCTAGTAATGTAACTGAGATTTGGCAACAGCGCAAGGTATGTTTGGCAACTCTGTGATCGACGAGTTATTTCCTGGTGTGCACGGAATTAAGCCTCAAAGTTCACTTGATTTCTCGTGCCATTTCCATTGAATAACCTGAGTTGTTATCGCTTGAGGTGTAACAGAAGATTGTAAATTTACGGTTTTCAGCCCAGCAAAGTCATTGAACGTGGCAATCGCAACTAATCTCGTCCTGTAAATAGCGGTTTACGAGTTCTAGCCACTATTGACCTCGTAAGAGGATAGCCCAAACCATATCTATCCGCTAGCTCTGTGTTGACGTGCTCACCTGTAAAAACGCGACGATTATGGTTCGCGGTTCCAGCCTCGATTCATGTAACGTTTTTATCCCTTCTGTGTAAGAGCTGCAAGCAGTCAGATCAAACATCGATAAGCAAAACGTAAGAAAATACTATCAGCTCTTAGTGCAATGGTGAAAAACTTACAATGCTGCACAACACGTAACGCCTCTTTCCGCTGATGACAAGCAAATTTTGGGTTTCTAGGAATACGTAACTTTATTTATGAAATGCCACGTTTGCATACCTGTTGAGTATGACACAGCATACCGTTTAAACTCAGACCCAATCGAAATCTAAGTGAATAGTGTTTTACTAATTCGTGCAGATAGAGGAACGCTTGTGTACAGATACTCAGTTTTGTTAAAACAGACTTTCGTCGTAAGGTTATCGTGGGTAGTTTTATTTCATTTCTTACAATACAGTGCACAGTTTTCGTAAGGTTTCTTTTCGTGTTGTTAAAACAATGCTAAACATGAGAGAAAAATTAATCATCAACGATATATGCCAATTCTCTGATGTTATCTATAACAGTCTGACAATGCACATGCAGTTTATTGATTACATGCATGTAGAAAACTTGTTCTGAGTTAAAGCTGCCAAACAAGGTGTGAAGAATAATAAAATGCCACTACCAGACGACAGCTAATGTAGAAAATACTTTTCTGACTATTTTGGCACGATGCGTTCTCCCCATACATAATACAAAAGCTTCGAGCGCATCTGCTGCCTGGCCGTCTATTAAACCTGAAAAGAACAAAATGACGCAGAAGTTAGCCTTTTTTCCACATGCGACTATTTTGGGTTGAGAAGTGAAGAGAATTATGTTCAAAGTTCCATTAAATTGATAACTTTAGCAGACAGCAGAATTGCGTTTAAAAAAATGTAGTAGCGAATGTAATAGAACATGCGACATCCCATCAACAGTGCACTACGCTTACCGTTACGCTACTAGCTGTGACGTAGCTACAGCACCTCTGGAAGTGCATAAAAGTTCCTCCAGAACTTCGGCATTCCACAGTGCTGCGAGATAATGCATATGGCCGGATATAGACTTTTGAGAGACAGACAGTTACAGCATTTCTTTTGCACTGCACGACGGTTTCAACAAACAGATAGCGCAATAGAGTAGCTCAAATGGAAAGGAACACTTCCTATTTAAATATCTGCATCCTACACTGTTGGCAGTTCTGTGTAGGTGGCAATTACGTTATTTTATTTCGGTGATTACAAAATAGAGTCGAATGTATGCACTGGGTAGCCAAGGCAGCTAGTTCATGGCGATTCGGTCAACCAAGTAAATGAATGTACTGAACATCCTGCAAACCACTACAGGGAGCCTGTGTGTCGGAATTCTCATCTTGAGTGGCGCAACGGTGTTATGATAGAGAAATCAGCCATAGAGAAGTGGTTGTGGTGGCCTGCTGGACTCATGATAGTTTCATATGATGTTGGCCTCGGTTCGATTCCAACTTTTGCCGATGTTTTTTTATATGGAGAGGCAGATTCTATTCTCTTCTGGCTACGCCAAGTGAAGAAGGTATAATGGCATTGTGGTCTGAAAATCACATTAAACATGATATTCCTTCTCTACCAAGTAGACGTTAGGTGGAACCACAATAAAGTAAGGAGTGGCGACATGTAGAAACTCTATCACCAGTAGCTTTTCCTATACTAGTTATTTATTTCTAGTGACGAAACAAACCCTGTGTATGGTCACAGGACACTTATTCCGTCTTTTATTTGAGCTTCTGTATGTCGATAAAATTGGTTCTGAACTGGGAATGCAACTCAGACCGCCCTTAACGCGGAATTTGATCCCTTCGTGACAATACAGCTCGACTACAACTTGTTGTTTGTTCAAAACTGCAGATTCCTCAACATCTCCACATATTGCGCATGACTGGGTTGGAAGCCTGGCCCAGCACTAAACTTTTCACTATGTATTCTCAAGCTCTAGCATGAGAACACCTATTTGCTGGTGGATAACAATTTTTATTTTTAATTCATTTTCATTCGTTGTCAACACTAACGGTATCTGACGTTTTCGACTCCCAGTGAGACATAGAACTATTTGCGAGATCACTGTAAGTTCAGGGATGTTATTCCGAGCTGCTGGTGGAGAAAAATTCGGTAAGTGTCGTATCTTTGTGTGTAGTCAACAACGATATGTTTGGGGTTCGATTCTCAGTCAGCACTGAACACTTCGTCATATTATTTCTAGTTCAAACATGCTCACATGTCGCTGCTGGTGTAACAAACCCATACTCAACGTTCCTTTTCTCTGGAATATAACAGCGATATGTGCCGGGTTGGAGTCCTGGAAAGGAAAAATTAATGTTTCGTCTCGTCATTTCATTTAATACATCTAGCTACTGCCGAGAAAATCCGATATGTCAAAGTTGATTGTGCTTCGATAACAATCCGATTAAGTTCTGGGTTCGAATCCCTGTCCAACACAAAGCTATACCTCACTGCATTTCAAGTAAGTTACTTGTGTAGAAACAGTATTTAACATCTCTCGTAGTTCGTTAACAGGGACAATAGAGGCTGGATAGGAATTCGCGTCCGTTAAAAATGTTACATTATGTAATTTAAAGTTGATATTTGCCAACTGATACTGTCCAAAAATGAGGTATATCACTCTCTTTATGCCTAGTCAGGAATGACTGTTAATTTCCGTCAGTCACGAAATCTTAGTTTGCATGACCTGGGTTTGAATCCATATGCAGAACGAGTCGGTTCGTCGTGTCATTTGAAGTTCATACATATTCTCAACTAGCTGCTCGTGAATAACGTAAATTTTTAATGGCTTTTGTGTAAAATAACAAGTATGGTATGTTACTTTGAAGAGGAAATCATGAATACGACGAACGTACCACGTGCATTACCTATCTGACGTAATAATGAGAGTGCTAACATTTGATGTATGTCATTTGTTGCAATAAATGTGTGCTTACAAGCCTTAAGGACAGTCTTATCCGTGATGAGGTGTTCCCTGATATTTTTAGTATCGTGGTATTACTTTACATCCTGAGTTATTGCGATACAGAGCAGTGTTTTCTAGTAGTGACGTGTTGGAACCATTTTCAATAGTCAAACGACTGTATCAAGGAGCGATTAGAGGACCTGCTAGACAGCTGCGTTATGTAGGTTGCATGGGAATCAGGCGAAATGCAATCCAGGTCGTTCGGATACTTTTGAGCATGACTGTACTTCGTTAACAATCCGAATAGGTGCTGGGTCCGCATCCCTGTCACAACCTTGATATGGTGGCATTTCAATTTTGCGATTAGAGGACCTGCTAGACAGCTGCGTTATGTAGGTTGCATGGGAATCAGGCGAAATGCAATCCAGGTCGTTCGGATACTTTTGAGCATGACTGTACTTCGTTAACCATCCGATTACGTGCTGGGTTCGCATCCCTGTCACAACCTTGATATGGTGGCATTTCAATTTTAAACATGAGCATATCTTGTTCCTTGTCAATGACACCATATTAAACGTCGTTGGAGGTAGTTCCCAGGACGGTAACTGTTATGACAGGATTCCCAGTTCAGTACAAACATTTTCGTCATTTATTTTCAGGATCTGAATTGGTAACTGATACTGGTGCAGACGTCTATACTTCACGTCTCTTTGTGCCTAGTGATCCGGTCTCAGTAAGGCACAAACAAAGTTTAGCTTAGGTGGCAATGGCTATAGGTGCTGGGTTTGAATCCAGGTCCAGAACGACGACGTTGGTCATGTCATTTAAAGTTCAAATTTGTGTACACATAGCTGTTGATGTGTTACGAGAACAGTGATATTACTGGTGATTCACTTTTTTCCAATTGCCGTACAGCTTTGTAACTCCATATATTGTCTCAAGTATTTAATTTTGACTAAGGATTACTGTACGATATATGTAAAATAATCCGTTTTCTCAGACCATTTGGAATGTCACTTGTTGTAATTAAAGTTAGTTTATGAGTGTTATGGGGTTTCTCATCGCTAAGAATGTGTTTTCTAATATGTTTTGTATGAGGATATTAGTTGACACTTAGACTGACTGCCATAAAGACCTTTGGTCTCTTAGTAGTCTATTGCGGTACCCATTGTGTGTAGTCAAACGACTGTACCCCATGGGGTTTTGGTGTTTAGAAGACCTGCAACACAGCTACGTTATGTTGGTTGCATTCAGCAGTGACCCACTTTTTTTGCTGTCAAGTATACGTTAGTACGTTCTGCAGAAATGATTAGTATTTGAACCATGTCGACCTAAGGGTTCAGGGTCAACATCGATATTGCGGAGCAGCACCACCTACCGGTAAAGTATCCCCGCGGCTCTCGTTATCGCTATAAACCGAAGACGATGGATGAGTGTGACTTGAGCACACGTGCAGGATGCCTCACGGACGTATGCGCGAACTGTACCGTCAAAGCAGTGAGTTTGAAAGAGCGCGCATTATTGGCATGAGAGAACGTGATGCATCCATCCGGAAAATTGCTGCTCGTGTGGGACAAAGTGTTTCGGCAGTGCAACTGGCGAGTGCCGAACAGTTCACGAGAACACGTCGAGATGGGTCAAGTCCCACCACGCAGACCATATCCCGAGAAGATCGACAGCTCATTCTAATGGCATTGTAGGACAGATCTGCGTTCTTCTCGGATCTGGCCCTACAGTGGAACAGTGTAACACACCGTATACTACGCTACTGGCCATTAAAATTGCTACACCAAGAAGAAATGCAGATGATAAATGGGTATTCATTGGACAACCATATTATACTAGAACTGACATGTGATTACATTTTCACGCAATTTGGGTGCATAGACGCTGAGAAATCATTACCCCGTAATAACGGCCTTGATACGCCTGGGCATTGAGTCAAACAGAGCTTGGATGGCGTGTACAGGTACAGCTGCCCATGCAGCTTCAACACGATACCACAGTTCATCAAGAGTAGTGACTGCCGTATTGTGACGAGCCAATTGCTCGGCCACCATTGACCAGACGTTTTCAATGGCGAGAGATCTGGAGAATGTGCTGGCCAGGGCAGGAGTCGAACATTTTCCGTATCCAGAAAGGCCCGTACAGGACCTGCAACATGCGGTCGTGCATTATCCTGCTGAAATGTAGGGTTTTGCAGGGATCGAATGCAGGGTAGAGCCACGGGTCGTAACACATCTGAAATGTAACGTCCACTGTTCATAGTGCCGTCAATGCGAACAATGGGTGACCGAGATGTGTAACCAATGACACCCCATACCATCACGCCGGGTGATATGCCAGTATGGCGATGACGAATGCACACTTCCAATGTGCGTTCACCGCGATGTCGCCAAACACGGATGCGACCATCATGATGCTGTAAACAGAACCGGGATTCATCAGAAAAAATGATGTTTTGCCATTCGTGCACCCAGGTTCGTCGTTGAGTACACCATCGGAGGCACTCCTGTCTGTGATGCAGCGTCAATGGTAACCGCAGCCACGGCCTCCGAGCTGATAGTCCATGCTGCTGCAAACGTCGTCGAACTGTTCGTGCAGATGGTTGTTGTCTTGCAAACGTCCCCATCTGTTGACTCAGGGATCGAGACGTTGCTGCACGGTCCGTTACAGCCATGCGGATAAGATGCCTGTCATCTCGACTGCTAGTGATACGAGGCCGTTGGGATCTAGCACGGCGTTCCGTATTACCCTCCTGAACCCACCGATTCCATATGCTGCTAACAGTCATTGGATCTCGATCAACGCGAGCAGCAATGTCGAGATACGATAAACCGCAATCGCGATAGGCCTTTCACCAGGCAACACCGGTCAACTGCTGTTTGTATATGAGAAATAGGTTGGAAACTTTCCTCATGTCAGCACGTTTTACGTGTCGCCACCGGCGCCAACCTTGTGTGAATGCTCTGAAAAGCTAATCAGTTGCATATCACAGTATCTTCTTCCTGTCGGTTAAATTTCGCGTCTGTAGCGCGTCATCTTCGTGGTGTAGCAATTTTAATGGTTCAAATGGCTCTGAGCACTATGCGACTTAACTTCTGAGGTCATCAGTCGCCTAGAACTTAGCACTAATTAAACCTAACTAACCTAAGGACATCACACACATCCATGCCCGAGGCAGGATTCGAACCTGCGGCCGTAGCGGTCGCTCGGCTCCAGACTGTAGCGCCTAGAACCGCACATCACTGGGGCAGGAATAGCATCAGATAGTGTTTTTGGACGAATCCAGCTTATGTTTGAAAATGACGACCGCATTTTGGTCACTTTAGTTCGGCAGATACAGGGGGAGTGACATCACAGTGACCGCATACGCAAAAGACATATAGAGCCAACTTAAGGCCTTATGGTGTGGGGTGTTATTAGGTACAATAACAAATCACAGTTGGTGCGTGTCCAGGGCACTTTGACCAGTGTGACCTACGTGAATGTCTGGCGTGAGGAACTTGTTTATTCTGAATAACAAATAGTAGTAAATAATAATTGTGATGCTGTCACTGTTTGTTGGTAATGTTTACTGACAAACTGCAGCCTAACGCTAGACTGCGTACTTACGGCTATCCTGTGTGGTCGTTTTTCAGTACGACTTGAAAATAGAGAGAGATTATTAATTGATCACCGATGCGTCGATTCTCGATTGTGTTCAAGAGAAGTACGGATTGATTACGCGAAGGGGTTTTCTGAATTGACCTTTTAACCCGGATTGCCTTCACGCAATCAGAATCTTCGATGAAAATACCTGAGAGATCTATTTGAATATAAAAATGGAAATGAAAGCAAATTAGTGGAATTTCGTAAGAGAAAGATTAACAGATCGGAAGTTGAACACATTAGTGGTCTCCCAAATACAATAGAGACACCGCGATAAAGAGCGAACCTGTAACAAAGCTCATATACAATTTGAACATCATTTTTGGTTAGTGAAAGAAAAGAATAAGAAGGAAATTACTGCATCGTAAGATATTAATATATTGTGAACATATTGGCTTTAAACTTCTAGACATTGACAAATACACAATAAATACATGACTTACATCTGACATTTCTTTTTTACATGGCGCAGTCCAATAATCGCTGCTTTGTCAGCCAGTTCCTTCTTAAAATTAACTGTCCTTGTGTGTGCGTAAGTACATTATATCCTCAGCCGAGTTAGCGAAACGTTTGTTCGTCGTTTCACATAGTTTTTACACAAAATATAAATACAACTTGTATCAATGCTATGTAGTACGTCTTAACATGTCGGCGACGAAAAGTACAAGGGTTAATGAAATCTCTAGAATATTTCTTAACAAAATATAGTGTTCTTTCTTCTGTTTCGCAGGTTCTTGCTATCAAGCTCTGCGGCAATGATTTTAAATATCTGCGCCCAGCGGGTCATAGTGTTTATTTAGTGCATTTAAACGCTGGACGCCCGTCTTGGTATAGGCCCACATAAAAAAATATTTCGTCTCTTTACTCTCGCGCTGTGATGCTTCGCTTTTTTACGAACTACAGCTCGTTGTTTGTCCTTTTCTTTTATGACAAATGCCTCATAAGCAAAGTATCTGAAACCCAATAATATTACAAATGACATCCTGCGATCCGTAGGATCTCTGCACAACATCCCAGACGCCGTTTTCCAGTAAGACTATGGACGACCACACGCTGCTGCACGAACACGTGCCTTCTTGGTATCACAGGATGTCAGTCATTTGCCCTGGCCGGCCAGATCACCAGAGTTGTCGCCAATAGAAAATGTGTGGGATATGGTGAAACGACGGGAGCAGAGCTGAAACAGAAAGCAGATTAAAAAATTTGGTACCATGTAAATGGCTGTACCACAGGACGCCATTCGCGCCTCGTACGCTCACGCGTGGAACAAGTTACCAGGGCCCATGGCGGACCCTGTGCCCACTAGGCAACTGGAGTAACTGAAATGCTAATCATTTCTGCACAACATACTTATGTACAAATCCTGTGAATATGAACGTCCTATCGCTAATGATTCAACGTGTTCTGCTTTTTCTGAAGATGAATGTAGTTAGGAAATTCAAAATTCCGAGATCCACTGTGTGAAGACTGTGGCGAGAATATCAAATTTCAGCCAGTAACTCTCACCACAGACAACACACTGGCTGACAGCCTTCACTTAACGACCGAGAGCAGCGGCATTTACGTACAGTTGTCAGTGTCAGGGCGGCAACACTGCATGAAAAAACCGCAGAAATTGATGTCGGACGTACGAATAACGTATCCATCAGGACAATGCAGCGAAACTTGCGAGTGCCTTTGCTAACAGCACATCACCTGCAGCAGCTCTCCTGGGTTCGTGACCATATCGGTTAGACCCTAGACGACTGGAAACCCGTGGCCTGATAAGATGAGTCCTGATTTCAGCTGGTAAGAGCTAATGGTAGGGTTGTAGTGTGGCACTGACCCTATGAAGCAATGGACGCAAGTTGTCAACAAGGCACTGTGCAAGGTGGTGGTGCCTCCATAATGGTGTGAGTTGTGCTTAATGGGATGGACTGGGTCCTCTGGTCCAACTGAACCGATCATTGACTGGAAATGGTTCTGTTCAGCTTTTAACCTCCTCACAGATAAAATATATAATAATAACCTCCCAACAGATAAATTCCGTAACCCACCAATAATAAAAATGTGACTAACCTCTCAATAAAATTGTGGCTTACTTACAACCTTTCAATAAGTAACTGACTGTGAATCTAAACTGGTAAATTTGGACGTCAGCAGTGCTGCGTCATGGCCCTGAAAGATCATACTGAATAAATTGAAAATTCTTACCTCAATGAAGTCACCAGATAACGTGTATATATCTGCTCCTATAAGAAGTTTTTCTGGCACAGCCCAGTGCAATGCTGGCCGATAAATTTGTCATCTATAAAAGAAACAACTGAATTTTCTTTACAATAATCGGGATGACCATGGATTGGAGAAATTAGTAAATTCTTTAAATTGAGATGAATGATTGTCAAAAACTATTTTTTATAAGAAAGATTATTATTAAGAGATTTAAAAACAACATTTACATGGGACTTGATGTAACAATAGTACATATGCGCGAAGCTGCTTTTACCTTATACTACATCGCTCCGGCACCGCCATCGCTCCCCTCGACTGGCCCAGCCAACTCGATACACCATACTGCTCGCTACTACTTACTCCTACTGACACACAGTTCCTACTGCATACAACACTGCTCTCTGGTCGGAGATTCTCTTATAGCTTACATATCGCAGGCAGCGCGTGAGCAATCCATCGAAATTACATCTGCTCGAGTGCTCTAGCAATAAATGCCTTAGTCATGGACTTCTTACAAGCTACTTGGAGACCAAACAACGATGGATTTCTTAAGGATGGCAGTGTGCCATGTCACCAGACCATGATTGTTTGCAACTGTCTTGAAGTACATTCTGGACAATTCGAGCTAATGATTTGGCCACCAACACCACCTGTCATGAATCCCACTGAACATTTATGGGACATAACTGAGAGTTCAGTTCATACATAAAATCTTGCACCGGCAACGCTTTCGCAATTATGGACAATTATAAAAGCGGAATGGCTCACTATTTTGGTGGGGACTTTGAGCGACTTGTTGAGCCCATGCCACATCGAGTTGCTGCACTACACCGGACAAAAGGAAGTCCGACACGATATTAGGAGGTATCGCACGAGTTTCGTCACCTCAGCGTAGACCTATAATAGTGAAGTTCGTGTTGTACATGAAAAGCACTGAAATCTTCAGAGCGAAGAAGAAACTCGCAAAGTCAGGTCTGACAATATGCGGGGTTCTAAGCGCTGAAAAAGTAAAGATTTTAAACAATGCGCTGTCGAGCTTTTGGGCCACAAAACGTGTGGACGAACAACGGCAGGATAATGACGAAGACCGGAAAAGACAAGTCTGCGGTGCATATGAGCCCAAATGCCTATGTTTTACAAGCTGAAAAACATGTCAGTTGTTGCTGCCTCTAGTTTGTGTTTACTTTTGTGTCTTTATTTTAAAAGAAACCATTTATTTTGTAATATTACTGGCGTTCGTAAGCGTCTGAGAACGTGACATACACGGTAGACAGCAATATGCGTACAAGGTGATGAAGATACTGCCCCACTGAACATTATACTCAATGAACCATGGCTAAATCATTATACGGACATGTGGTGTACATCGAAGGCCGAAGATGACACTGGAGAAAGTATGTACAGTGAAATAGTACCGCAGACAGTTTGGAATTTGGGCATTTTATTTTCAGTATCAGAGTCATAACCAAAACTTACAGCACAGTCTAAATAAGATATTTCAGACGCGTGTTCCAAAACTGAACTATCCAAACAATTTTTCATCTGACTGGATATATTCCTCGGAAAGACGTTATTTTTGTTTTATTGCTAGAAATTTTAAAGTTCTACTTCTTGCAAATTTCGTTCAGCGGTAAACTGATCTTTGAAGATCATCTTCATTCTTATGAAAAATAACGATGTCGTCACAAAACAAAGGTACATTTCCAATTGCGAAAAATGAAGTCAAAGTAGATGCGTTCTTGCACACTGCAGTTACATACTCAGTCTAATTTAGATTTTCATCTATTGTTACTTCTATTTGCTTTAACAGAGAACTTCATATTTGTCTCATTTAGCGCTAAAGATGGTAGTGGTTTCAGATATTTCGAGCTAACGACCCTAGAGTGATCAGCCAGTACCGCTTGGCTTTTGGATGGGTTGAGTTTTAATCCTATATCCTGCGTTCATTTCGACAGTGCGCACAGGTCAGTGTTGAGATTCTCCATAGCTGTCTTCAGGTTTATTGGTTTTCCGCTTAGATGCATCCGGAGGTCATCAGCGTACATGTGGTATGTGCAGTAGGGAAAAAACTGTTGACACATTATTTACTTACAATGAAAAGAGTATAGGACCTAATACTGAACCCTGGGACACAACTGTTACTACCTGCTTCCGTTGTGACCGTATTCTGCCGGACATGACGCATTGCTGGCGAGACGTCAGGTAGAGTGGAACCATTGCACCGCACTTGGCGAGAAATTTAGGCTGCTACGTTTGGCAAGTAAAATTTTGAAGTCGACAGTGCCAGAGGCTTTGCTGAAATCTAAGAAGCACAAGACAGTCGCCTCCTGTGCATCCGTGGCAAGTTTCAGGTCACCTGTTACCTTTATTAAGACAGATGTCGTTCTGCGATGTTTACAGATTGTTTGTAGTTAACTGGTCGTGGACTGCAAGGCCTTGGAGGATGCAGAAAGACTGCAGATGGTGCTGTGGCAGAGTCCTTTATAGGTAGTGGCTTAACTAGTTCCTGTTTCCACGCATCAGGCAAAAATTTGTAGTTTAGGAGTGGTTGAAGATGTCTGTTATAGTGTGCAGTAGTGGGTTAATCATAAGCTTCATCATTTGGACTGTGATCCCATCATGGCGATCTCATACACAAGAGGGCTTCTTCGACGGTATTGTCAGTAACATACTTCAAACAGAATTTTTCTTGGCTATAGTCGTTTACCCCCATGAAGAAATCAATGAGTCACTGTCTCATTTGTTGTTCAATTGTGGTTTTAGGTAACATAAAGTACCGCTCAATGGGATCAGCTGCAGCTTTTACTTTACCTGAACCAAGACTACACAGGTTTCTCCATAGGACATCTGGTTTACTTCTGTTGTAGGTTAATGTATGGTCATACCTGAGTTTTGTTTTTCTCACAGCTTGACTCACTCTGTTCCGCTTCTACCTGTAAGCAACACGATTTTCAAGTGTGGGGCGTAGTTTGTATGCTCGATGTGCAGAGACGGAGATTCATGGGTGTTTCAGTTCTTCATTTAGCCAAAGCGCAGGTTTCCTTCTTAGGTTTCCGATCTTAAGGGGAGCACATTTGTCATACATTTGATTGCCGGCCGAAGTGGCCGTGTGGTTAAAGGCGCTGCAGTCTGGAACCGCAAGACCGCTACGGTCGCAGGTTCGAATCCTGCCTCGGGCATGGATGTTTGTGATGTCCTTAGGTTAGTTAGGTTTAACTAGTTCTAAGTCCTAGGGGACTAATGACCTCAGCAGTTGAGTCCCATAGTGCTCAGAGCCATTTGAACCATTTTTTTTCATACATTTGATTAAGTTCGTTAGTAAATGCAAGACGTTTTTCCTTTATGTCCGAGAAGGGAATTGAGCCATCTATCGACTCGTGCTACACCTTGTGTTTGGATTGCATTGGTTTCCCTTTTCTTCCCCTGATGTGTTTGTTTGATATGTTGTTTGTCATTAAGTGGCTGCTTGGTTGTCTTTTCCCTCTGCTATCGATATCTGCGTTTTTGCTTCCGGGAAACTGCTATGGAGGAAGTGAGATCTTTGAACGGTTGTAACCTCGTGTGGCGGGTGCGGAAGAGGGGGGGTTGCGCGGAGAGAGTGTGGTGGACACGGGAGGGCAGTGTGGCTCTCCAGCGCGAAGCAGGCGTGGTCGGTTGTACCGAGTCGCCACGTGATGTATGTCGGTTGTGTGTGACGAGCAGGTCGAGTTGACCGAAGAGCTCCCCGCGTGTTGGTTGTATACAGAATCGCCCCACGAGTAGTTGCTGTACATTTCGCCTTGGTGGGACGTTAACAAGCTTCTTTAAATCCTCCGTTTCAACACTGGAGTTTAAAAGGAGACACCTAACATGAAGGAGCGGTCACTACCCGTCAACGTTGCAGAGAAGACGTGAACTCCGGTGACAGAGCGTGTTGTCACGTGACCGCGGCTTGTTGGGTACGCTTGCGACGCGTGCGCGGTCGGATGTGTGGATCCTTGCCATCGGAGGTCGTGTACTGCCTGTTCGAGCATAACTGCAAGTTAAATTCGTGGAAGGTTTAATCATTAAGTAATAATTTTGTGTAACCAGCGTCTCTTCTGCCTTGTGGCCTCCGGCGACCGGGTTTCCTGTCCCTGGCACCGGTGTAATTGAAGACAGTGATCTTTCCTCCTCCTCTCGTTACTGTCCGATGGGAGGTGTAGTTTTGGCAGTTTAATTGTTTCGCTATTCTGTCGTGGGTTATTAATAAATTCATGCTTCTTGTCGGTTGATCATGTGGTCGCTCATTCAGGACTGTGTGGTGTAATGTTTCCTTCCACGAGGTTAGCTCTAATTCTGTCAGCAAGTTAAGCCATCTTACACCAAGTTTTCGCTGGCTTAAAGTCCGTGCAGTGACCAGCCTGAGAGTGGCAATTGTGTTTACGGGCGTATTTAAATTGGTCAGTATTCTGTCTAGCCTGAGCATCACTGAGTGGGTGATTTGTGGCCGCCTCACACGGGTCCGTCATATCTGTTATGTTCTAATGATATTCCAGAACACTTTTGTTTAAAATTTTGTTAAATTCCTCCAAGTTTGTAAATTCCTTTTATTGCCATTAATCGTGTGTTTGCTGAGACCTGTTTAATTTTTTTAATGGCGGTGTTGGTAGCTTCACTACCTCACCGTACCTTATTAACAAAGTTCTGTATTTGCTTTAGTAGCCTGTTTACTAATGTTCCTTAAATTTTTTAAAAATTGTTGTATTGCTATAAATTATTTGATTGCCGTTAGCGGCGTGTTTTAAAAGGTTGTTTATTGCCGTATTGCTAGCTTGTGTGCTTTTTTAATTTTTATTAACTTGTTGTATTGCTATAAATTACTTGATTGCCGTTAGCGGCGTGTTTAAAAGGCTGTTTATTGCCGTACTGCTAGTTTCTGTAAGATACGAATAAAACATTTGTGAAAATCTCAACTCGACAGTAAACTACTAGAAATTTGGCCCCGTTTCCCAATTTGTGGTGCGGCTTGTAGTAACCGTAACCACAGTGTGTGTCAGGAATATAAGACGTCCCACAAACTATTTCTTGCGACTCAGTTGCAATTTCTGATAAATTAATGTGTTTGAAGTCTCCGTATGTAGTCAGTTGCGGTTTCTTTCAGGGGCATTCTAGAAAGTACGTGATGAAAATTATGTCATAGGCAGACATGCCTCGTGCAGATATTTGATAGATACGAATTACTCATTTGGGGAATTTTGTTTCAAATATATCTATAATAGAGTGACTACTGTTCGTGCAATGAGTAGGTGCAAGCTGAAGTGGCGACACGTTTGAAGAAGAAAGCACAGTGCAAGGGCTACTCTACAGAAAATTTATGTTAGTGTCACCAGCTATAATTATATGCTCATATGTCGATTCGAGACTTGAAAGAGGAGTTTCGAAGCAGGCGAGCCAACCGACTTTGGCAGGTTTGTACAGGTCACATATCAGGCACTTTCTGTTAAGGGATTTGATCTCCATGAATGTGCATTCCACTCGTTTATCTTTGTTATTGTGTGTAGTACAATCGGTGATAAATCAGGGTATGTACACCTCTACTCCACCCCCACATCAGTTACATCTGTCGTATTTTAGAAACATGTAGCAGTCTAGATTTACTGAATTTGTGGGAGTAGTTGGTTTGAGCCAGGTCTCCAACAGTAGTATCATACGGATGTGTGTGTGTCTTGGAATATATGACGGAAGTCGTAGAGACCAGCTGGCAGAGACTGGATGCTTGCCTGAGCAATATGGAGCTTGGTGCACTCGGGTGCAAAGCTCGCGAGGATCCGGCTGCCGGACATTTTGGACTGGACCAGAGGGGGCGAGGGAACAATGCATAGCGGGTCTGCGGTAGGGGAGCGCGGTTCCCCACAAGTGAAAGCGACAGACATCTTGAGGCAGAGGGCAGATTTTGTGGCCAAGGCCGGCAGGCGTTGTCAGCGGTCATTAAACAACCGACTGGTGTCAGGAACTGAAAGTCGCTAAGCAGAGCTGAAATAACCTGTGCGCAACAGTACTAAAAACGAAATAAACAGCGTAAAATCAGACTGTACTGTTAGTGATTCTAACGATGAATAACAGTGATATAATAATAAACTGCTAAATAAAAATGGAAGTACGATAGTAAATTAATCGTTGAATTAGAACTCTTTCAGAACATTGAAGTAATAGTGAAATATTGCACTATGTTGGTATTATGGAAATTGAACAAAATTAGTAAAAGTAAACCTAAACAAGAAAATGGCAGCAACAGGAAAGTATTCATCATCTTCCGTTCAAGGATTAGGCTGTCACCTGTTCCGAATTCACAAACAAAATCATTCCCATCTTTTTTGAGGCCTTCCAATATCTCTCTTCCCATTCGGCTTTTAGTTCAGGATCTTCTGGGGAATTATGTTGTCTGCGTTTCTCATGAGGTGTTGCCTCCAATCTTCACGATATTTTTCAGTTTTTCATTGATGTTGAAAATATTTAATTCTGTTATAATATCTTCGTTTCTAATCATATCTCTTCTTGTGCAGCCTTTCGACTTCCTTAGTACCTCATCTCCGCTGGTCAAATTTAACTGTCTTTTTTGTAGTACCCAGTTTTCGCTTTCATAGAATAACACAGGAACAGCCATTACTTTATAGAATTTCATGATGATGATATTTTTTTGTACTTCATGGCCCAAAATTAAAAAAGCTATTCCTCTTGACCTTGAAAAGAAACCTGTATAAACACTTATACTTCCAGTTACAGTGATGAAAGCTGACGGCACCTGGAACTGGTTATATCTGTCGTTTTCGACCCTTTGATCACACTTCACCATCATATACGCAACTATCCTGGCTGCAGGCAGACAACTGCAGAGATTTCTGTATCCTCTGTCTTCTCTACTGCCTTATCAACGTCCACTGTCCCTCATATCTCTCCTCTACCTTAACGCTCTTATCTGAACAAACACCTGTTCCCATCCTTTCTGTCCTACTCTATATTTGAGCCATTTTCTAGAAATCATTCTCAACAGCAAGAACGCGACTCTGGAATAACCTCCTGTATTGTGTTACAGAACTGAATAACATCTCCAGTTTCGGAAGACAGTTAATGACATCTCTATTAAAGCAACAATAAGGGTTACCACTGTCCCTGTACGAACTCGTTACCTTTGTACATCCTCTTTCCAACCAGATCTTCCTTATTTCACAGTATTCTTAGCTGGTGCAATCTCCTCAAATTTACTTTACACAGAACTCGCTATATTTGAAAATATCTATATCGTACAGCTACACTGCCTAATATCCTGTAGGGCCTCCACGAGCACGCAGAAGTGCCGAAATACGACTTGGCATGGATTCGACTGATGTCTACAATAGTGCTGGAGGGAACTGACACCATGAATCCTGTCCATAAATCCATAAGAGTACGAGGAGGTGGAGATCTCTTCTGAATAGCACGTTGCAAAGCATGGATTCATGAGGTTCTCTCCATACCTGTACACATCCATCTGCTCAATACAACTTGAAAGGAGACTCGTCCGACCAGGGAACATGTTTCCAGTCATCAATAGTCCAATGTCGGTACTGACGGGCCCAGGCGAGGCGTAAAGCTTTGTGTCGTGCTGTCATCAAGGGTACGCGAGTGGACTTTCGGCTCCGAAAGCCACTTGGCATGGCTCTGAGCACTATGGGACTTAACATCGATGGTCATCAGTCCCCTAGAACTTAGAACTACTTAAACCTAACTAACCTAAGGACAGCACACAACACCCAGTCATCACGAGGCAGAGAAAATCCCTGACCTCGCCGGGAATCGAACCCGGGAACCCAGGCGCGGGAAGCGAGAACGTTACCGCACGACCACGAGATGCGGACACTTGGCATGGATTCGACTGATGTCTACAGTAGTGCTGGAGGGAATTGACCCCATGAATCCTGCAGGGCTGTCCATAAATCCATATTAGTACGAGGGGGTGGAGATCTCTTCTGAACAGCACGTTGCAAAGCATATGCTCAATAATGTTCCTGTCTGGGGATTTTGATGGGCAGCGGTGGTGTTTAAACACAGAAGAGTGTTCCTCAAGCCACTCTGTAGCAATTCTGGAGTCTCGCATTGTCCTGCTGGAATTGCCCAAATCCGTCAGAACGCACAATGGACATGAATGGATGCAGGTGACCAGACAGGATGCTTACATACGTGTCGTGTATCAGAGTCGTATCTAGACATGTGAGGGGCCCCATGCTACTCCAGCTGCACACGTCCCACAGCATTACAGAGCCTCCATCAGTTTGAACAGTCCCCTGCTGACATGCAGGATCCATGGAATCATGAGGTTCTCTCCATACCTGTACACGTCCATCTGACCAGGCAACATGTTTCCAGTCATCACTAGTCCAATGTCGGTACTGACGGGCCCAGGCGAGGCGTAAAGCTTTGTGTCGTGCAGTCATAAAGGGCACACAGGTGGACCTTCGGCTCCGAAAGCCCATATCGATTATGTATCATTGAATGGTTCGCACGCTGACACTTGTTGATGGCCCAGCATTGAAATTTGCAGCAATCTGCGGAAGGGTTGCACTTTTGTGACGTTGAACGATTATCTTCAGTCGTCGTTGGTCCCGATCTTGGAGGCAGAATCTTTTTCCCCCGCAGCGATGTCGGAGATACGATTTTTTACCGGATTCCAGATATTCACAGTACACTCGTAAAATGCCCGTACGGAAAAATCCCCACTTCATCGCTACCTGGGAGATGCTGTGACCCGTCACTAGTGTGTCGACTATAACACAACGTTAAAACTCAGTTAACTCTTGATAATCTGCCATTGTAGCAGCAGTAATCGATCTAACAACTGCGCCAGACACTTGTCATATATAGGCGTTGCCGACCGCAGCGCCGTATTCTGCCTGTTTATGTATTTCTGTATTTGAATACGCATACCTATACCAGTTTCTTTGGCGCCTCAGTGTATAAATTCTTTTTATATCTGCTGCTATTATTGTTTTTATTGTCATTATTATTATCATTATTACTATATCATCAACAGTTGGAGCAGCAGCAGCAGTAGTAAAAGTACCGTCATTATTAACTTTATTAGTTTGTGGGGATTATCTGCTACAAACGACGACGAATAGAAAGACATTTTTATTATTCTTTGGTCGAGTTGTAACGTGGTTATTCTTTGCTAGTTTTAGTTTTGACAGTTCTGTCATTGAGTCCGTTGTCAAATTGTTGAAGTCAACTCTGGGGAGAAACGAGTAATTATCGTGCTTACTATCGCCTTTCCTTGCAGTAGAGACAGCGCAATGAGCTATAACTATAAGATGATCACCCCATAAAAGCAAGAGCAAGCGGTGTATTCGAACGTGTCACGAAGAGAGAGAGTAACTTCGTGTTACGTAGCCGAACGCAAACTGATACAACTACAAATTTCACGGCTACAAGAAGCAAAAATTAAAGACCCACAAATGAAAAGTAGTTATGCAGTATAGGACGACAAGAGTTCACACCTAGAGACGGCGACGGCAGCAGCCGGAGGAACAGGGCACATTAGGCGGTCGCTGGCCTACGAACGAAGATACAAGTACCAAAGTTCCTACTATGAGAAGCAGGAGCTGTGGTTTGCCGTGTTGAATCTAGCATCTACACAGCATAACGTTACAGAAGATTACACTATATTCGCGGCGGCTGTCAACAGTATGGACGCGCGAGCGGTAGAGACAATGCGGAATGTTACAGTGAAACCCCCCACACAAAACCGGCACCTACACTTTGGAGATACGGTAATTGTTGTGTACATAGTTCCGCATAATCAGCGCGTACACAAGTTTCCCACTAGAGCGCGCCCCGCTAAGGACAATAGTGCAGGCGCAGCGCTCGTCCACCTCCGCACTACGAGATGGCGCTGCATTAGAGATGGACCAAATTCTGCTTCCGCCGATCCGAGTATTAATATGTAACGCAGCCAATGAGATTGCTGCTAACGTAGAACCTTTTCTCCTCGCGGATCACACTCGCGCAGTGATACATAAACGCGCGAGGTATTATAACGGGTGTACAGATCTCCGATTAGTCAGTCTGCATTTATCTGCACGTGTCTGTACCAGTCTATAGTCAAGTTTGTCTGCGCCTAATAAGAGTATCATATTCCTGTACATAGCCATGAAGATAAATGTATAGACACTTTGTCAAGTATCAGAGATATGTGAGAATAAGATTAAAGTACCAAGACCAAAGGAACTTGAGATTGTCAATTGTAAACATCATCTAGAATCAAGTTACGTAATGTCTATGCTTTTTATGATTTTAATAAATGTGTGTGCAAATTAATCAAGTTCTGTTTAAAGTTGGTCACCGTCAATCTGCTACTCTAAGCGTGCAAGTGGCATTTCTATCGTCTGACCTAACAGCAGAAGATAAACACGCCACGGTAAGACCACGAGACATATTGCTGACACTCGCCTACTTCGTTAGAGCGACAAGTCAAATAATCTGATGGTGTGTGTACGTCTTACAGTACGCACACCACAGTAATACAACGTCAAAGCAAATCCATGAAACAAAGGATGCAGCGGGTCCTGCACTCGGAACAATTGCCGGCCGGAGTGGCCAAGCGGTTCTAGTCACTACAGTCTGGAACCGCGCGATCGCTACGGTCGCAGGTTCGAATCCTGCCTCGGGCATGAATGTGTGTGATGTCCTTAGGTTAGTTAGGTTTAAGTAGCTCTAAGTTCTAGGGGACTGACGACCTCAGCAGTTAAGTCCCATAGTGCTCAGAGCCATTTGCATCGGAACTATTTTCGATAGGACACATTCCAAGTTTTGTCGGCACCTCCGAAGTACTGTAGAAGAGAAGTCAATGTTTAATGATACACCAGGGCACGTATGGTTCACGCAGCTGCCACTGACGGTAAAAACGACGATAACCACACGCAGCTCTGATGGCATCGACCCTGTGCTGCCGCTAGCAGCGGAACAGGGACAAATGGGCGCAGCAGCGATAACACAATGCGTCGAACGATGACAGCAAGGCGGAAGGGCCGGGAGCGAACGTTGGCGCGTAACTACGTGATCTGATGCTACAGAGTGGGGAAATACAGATGCAGCTTCAACACTAGTGCCGAAGAGAGAGGGCTCACACGGGATTACAGAGGCAAGCACGGGGGGGGGGTGACATCAACTGGTACCACGAACGGTTCGGCGCAATAGCTACAAGGAGCACTGCACCCTGCTCGTTCCCAGTCGAGCTCAGCGATCTGCAACAGGTGCAGCGGGCCGCATGCTTCCCGAAAGTAGCCAAGACACAGGTGAGATGACCGTCGCTACAGTGGTTCTGCAGCCGTGAGAGGTGAAACAGCTTAGCCCATTCATGTCATCTGTATGTAATAACAGACAAACAAACGTTACCTAATCAATAAGGTATCAGACACAAATGTGCCGCCATATAGATAGAATAAAGAGGAAATAGTGGGGGCAGCACTTCATCTAACGGCCGCCAACGACTCGCCGACGAAGACATATGGTAATCGAGAAGTAACAGTGGACGCTGGGTTCAGAAAGAGATTCAGATGGAAGTTTGTACTAGCAGAAGTGCTCGAGCCAATAGTGGGAGCAGACTTTACGCCGTACCGTGGGCTACAACTGGGCACAGCACATATTAGACGGAACAGTGAGGTAACTATGGGCACTGCAAGAAGAGTTGCAAGCTACACTGTCGCTTTAGACAATAATACATTGAAACCTTCGCGTCTCCTCTATATCTATTTTGTTACGCAACCTTCCCTTCTACAATAACCTATGAAACCTTCCCTTAGGATTTTTATCTCTTGCTTAATAATAACAAATGAAATCTTCTCTTTGAAATTTATTCTCTTTCTCAATCTTCGCATACAAATTTGATTGCTGCTTATTAAAAGTGATTTTCTGATTATTTCGACGAGACATAGAATGTGTCGTCGTCGTAGCCCTCAGTCGTTATCTACAATAACCTAAAACTGTTCCTTACCTTTTTTACTGGTACTGGATCGCCATCTGACTGCTACATCGAACTGCGACATGAATATACTTACTCTGGTTTGCTATACTCTATTAACTGCTGGTGGGCTGTCATAATAAGTGGCTGTATTTATTACCAAAGCTGACGTTATTCTTTAATACCAAAGCTGACGTTATTCTTTAATTAATTTGACTGAAGTTACGCAATTCATAGTTACACTTCATTCTTAACAATAAAATATTTGCAAAGTTTTACGTTGATGGTTTTTGGGATGGATTATAATCAGTAATGCAACATTGCTGGCAAAAATTAATTATATTCTGAAAACGTTTCTTCAAATATTTACTGCTGGTAATGAAATGATTTTACAAACGTTCAAATGGGACTTACTTTTTGCAATAACCTTACAACTAGCATTGCGCAAACATACCTTCAGTAGTCTTGAGTTTCACAAAGAAAATAATTCAATAATAGAAGTTCCTCTTATGATAATAGTTAGCTAATGTCTCTGTACACCCGTTTATAATCTCTTGTAAATCGTAGCTGGTGGCTGGCAGGCACACCGCTCCACTCAACCTCACGCTTCAGACTTGCTACCGACTCGCTTCTCTTCTCGCCTACAACTGACTTCCTACGAACGCTAAAGCGCGGTCTCTCCTGCCAACAATGCTTTCTGGTGCAGACAATCCCTGCTACCATTTGTATCAATGCGCGGTCTTTTCCGCTCTTTCCTTAAAATGTATCCATGCGCGGTCTCTCCTGCCCTTTTTAAAATTATATCAATTTGCGGTCTCTGTTGCCAACAGTACTTTGGTGCAGGCATTCCCTGCTACCACAATTTCAAGTTCAGGACTCCCGTTTTATGCTGCTGTTCTGCATTTGTTTTTAAAAATGACGAGAAATGGACTCCTGTTGTTTTATATAAACCGCAATGGTAGATACACAAAAATTCCTATCTCACTTCTCCGCTTTTAAGAGAGTGAAGTCATGTTCTTCTCTGTAATGAGAGCAGTAAAAAATTTAAAAAATGGTTAGCGTTCGAACTTCCTAAGACGAATCTGAATAAGGCGATGATTCGACTCCCGCTGAGCCACAAAATTTAATTTATGATTTTTCATAACTAGTCATGTTATTTAATTTATATGCTATCTACGAGGCGATTTAATTTAAAAAAAAAAAGACACACACATATATTTGCATTAAGTTGTAGTGAACTTTATGTTATTTGACTACTTACTACTTCACATTTGTTAGAAGAAACATATTTATAACTATCGACAAGTAAACGAAGAAACGCATAGAGTTTTCCTGAAAATGTACGCCTGTCGTGATATCCGGAACTGCATTGCACCTCGACACTTCGATCTACAGAAAGAAGGGCAGGCCCCATTTGACAGTTAACCTGTGTAGTTGTGAGACGTCACTAATGTACCAAGGACGAATAGTGTAAGTGCAAATTTCTTGAATACACGGAATTTGCACTTGTTCTGCAGAAATGGAGGTCCCTGTTCTTCTACTACTACTGCAGAAAATGAATATGATGACGATTCCAACCGTCGGCTAGTTCGCGACCCTCTTGCAAACCACGAACGCCAAGCACTTGGCCACACTGAACTCTTACTGACAGCACCTTTGTACAGGGACATCAGTTAAATGATAGAATCGTAAGACTTCTCTCTCGATTTTCTCTGAATTGGCGGAGTAGTGCACTTTACTACTTGCACGTTATGTTGTTTTAATGGCCTACTAAAGCTGTACAAAGTTTGAAGTAAGTCCATGATCCCATGTCGCGGCCTCCCTTTGTGAGAAGTGACGGTGCTATAGCGTAGTGTGCGAGGCATGGACCACGGCGCGCTGCGCTACGACCGTTACCTTATCTCTTGTTTGCCTTTCAGAGTGCTGTTACAGTGAGAGAACGTTATGGCCGAAGATTCTCTCTCGCCTGTTCACCTGCAGTAGACTACTGGGACGCCGTTTTTAAGAACGATAATCTTCTTCGAAGATTGCCGGCATTTTTCCGCACAGATGGTCGTATTCTCATTCCCGGATTCCCTGGCTTCAGTGGAGGTAGAGCTGCGTTTCGGCACAGTAATACGTTTCCGACGTACATATATTACCTATTGCCTGATTACATCTACACCTACATGCACATACATACTCGACAAGCCACCTTACCGTGCATGGAGGAGGGTACTCTGTACCACTCTGTTAGTCATCCCTTTCCAGATGTCTCTCTGTCTCCTATATCTCGCCTCTGCGGTCATGACACGTGATTAATGTTGGTGGCAGCAAGACCGTTCTGCAGTCTGTGTTTCGTGAAAAGGACGTCGTCTGCCCTTCAAGCATTTCCATCCGCGTTTCCAGAGCACTTCTCTAATATTCGCATGTCTTTTTTTTTAGTCGTCATTCATCTGACTGGTCTGACACGGACAGCCACGAATTCTTCTCTTGTGTGCAGCTGGATTTGCTTTCGTGCAGTCTGCATTGTTGCCAGATTTTCCTCTTCCCCTCCTCTATGACATAATTTAATGACATCATACATTGTTGCCATGTTTCTCCGCTCCACACCTCTGAAATCATATACCAAACGCTCATTCAAAGGACTGTGGGAAATTAAAAAAATCCAACATGGCGAACTTAGCCCAATTGTTCTAAGCATAAATCCAAGATGGCGTACCTTAAACGTCCTCTATGAATCCCAAGGTGGTGAACTTGGGGATGCTAATCCAGCCTACACGAATGTCGGATTTACTGTTTTTCTCCCAAACCTATGACGTCAGAATTCGAGACGGCTGATGCAGGGCTACTGGTTGCAGCCTATGTGGTTTTCAGGACACTTGTGCTAAATAAAGAATCCGAGATTGTAGACCTGGGGCTACCGCTACAGACTACAACATTTCGCGTGTTCTGAGGTGGGCAGTATGTCCGCGTGGCAGAGCCGTGTGAGCAGCACGCCCTAGCCGCCACTCGCTTCGCACGCACTGCGGAGGTACGCAGCCGGCAGGTTTCACACACGCATAACGTGGGCGCGCACTCACTGAGGTGGTGCTGCCATGCGGCTAAGGAAACAACGACTCCACAGCTTCGTGAGGCGTAGTGGCACTAATAGCCCCGGCAAGCACGGGAATGCATTTGGAAGTAGAATTTCTTTTCAGCTGTTGATTTCCCATTTTTTCTATGCTGAAAGTGTGCCAAGTATTACCACAACGATTGAGTACGATCACGTATAACGAAAATAAAAGTGATAATGTTATTGCAGATCACTGATTTGGCGATGGAGCTGTCAATGTGTGTAAAAAAATAGCTGATGAAATAATGCTGGCATCCAGTTTGCTGCTAAAATCGCACTGACATTGAAACGTATTTTGGGCAGAACAAATAAAAAAGATTTATGCTGAGGAGCATGACAATAGATTATAATTTTCAATTTTGTTTATAATTAACGAAACAACTTCAGTTTAGTTACACTGTAGCCTCTGACGTATAAACTGAGTAAATGAACTAATAGGACTAGTCACAGTTGATAATATGGCAAAATCTTCGAAAATCAAATAATCTTCCTGGCGAGACATTTGAAAAAAGAGTTGTTCTGAAAACTAATTTAAAAGCAACAAAATGTAGATTTGGTTAAAAAGTGAAGTAGAACTGGAGCAATAAATGTCACTGGGTTTCAGATGTATCCATTATTTGTAAAGCTATTTATTCACAAATGACAAATAAATATGTTCATCTGTGTAAATGAATAATGTTTCGAATAAAAATTATTATTATCTGTTATTCACGAGTAAGGCTACTTACTTACAAATGAGGAAAAAGTGTTTCTATGCGCGTAAATGAGTAATATTTAGAATAAATATTATTATTTGTTATCCACAAATAATAATTTTTATATGTATTCGTTATTCGTTATTCAAATAAATTTTGTCAAACTTTGGTGATAAGCAAAGCACATTGCACGTTCGCACACTGCAAACTCGTAACCTACACTGAGATGACAAAAGCAATAGGATAGTGACATGTATACTGGATGTATCATAATTAATGGCGTAAACGTGTACAGTTGAAAGTACACGACACTAGAAGGAAAAAAGTCTCAGTAAACATAGGGTCGAAAATACATACCTTAAGAGCAACGAGCAATTTTTCATCTTCGATACTATGAAACAACTCTCTTCTACTGCAAGTTCTTTGCTTTCCACATTTTGGGAAGTGGCAGTATGGACCAAAATATGAAAAGAATGTCCATCAAACATTTGATCTAAAACGCATACCTTAAAAGTTACGAGAACGTGATCATTAGAAGAGTTGTGTTTCAAAGTAGCAAAGGTGATGGTTCAAATGGCTCTGAGTACTATGGGACTTAACATCTGAGGTCATCAGTCCCCTAGAACTTAGAACTACTTAAACCCAACTAACCTAAGGACATCACACACATCCATGCCCGAGGCAGGACTCGAACCTGCGACCGTAGCGGTCGCGCGGTTCCAGACTGAAGCGCCTAGAACCACTCGGCCACACCAGCCGGCGTAGCAAAGATAAACCATTGCTAATAGCTGTTAAGGAATGCATTTTAGATCACATTTTTTCTGAACTTTATTTTCTTGTTTTGGTCCATACGACCAGTGCCCAAAAAATGGAAAGCAAAGAACTTGCAGTAGAAGAGCTCTTAAGGTAGTCATTTTCGAGCCTATGTTTACTGAGACTTTTCTGCTTCTAGTATCGTGTACTTTCAACTGTATGCGTTTACGCCATTAATTATGATACACCCTGTATATACAAACGTTGGTAGTATCGTGTCCATAAGGTATAAAAGGACAGTGCATTCTCGGAGCTGTCATTTGTACTCAGGTGATTCGTGTGAAAAGGTTTCCGACCTGATTATGGCCGCACAGCGAGAATTAACACTCTGAACGCGGAATCGTAGTTGGAGCTAGAAGCTTGGGACAGTCGATCCCAAAAATCTTTAGGAAATACAATGTTCCGAGATCCACAGTGTCAAGTGGATGCCTAGAATACCAAATTTCAGGCGTTACCTCTCACCAAAGACAACGCAGTGGGCGGCGGCCTTCACTTAACGATCGAGAACAGCGGCGCTTGTTTAGAATGATTATTGTCAAGACACAAGCACCACTACGTGAAATAATTGCAGAAATCAATGTGGACGTAAAAACGAACGTACCCGTTAGGACGCTGCGGCGAAATTTGGCGTTAATGGGCTATGGAGCAGACGACCCGCGCGAGTGGCTTTGCTAACAATATGAGACCGCCTGATCATATCGGTTGGACCCCAGACGACTTGAAAACCTTGGCCTGGTAACGTGAGTTCCGATTTCAGCTAGTAAGAGCTGATGTTAGGGTTCGAGTGTGGTGCAGACCCCACAAGGCCACTGATACAAGTGGTCAACAGAGCAATGTGCAAGCTGGCGGTGGCTCCATACTGGTGTGGACTCTGTTTACACGGAATAGACTGGATCCTCTGGTCCATCTTACCAGCTAGGACCATTTGCAGCTATTCATGGACTTCATGTTCCCAAACAACGATGAAATTTTTGTGAATGACAATGTGCCGTGGGAATGATTTCGTCACCCAGATCGCTCGACATGAATCCCATCGAACATTTACGGTCTATAATCGAAAGGTCAGTTCGTACCACAAAATTCTGCACTGGCAACACTTCTGCAGTTAACGGACGGCTATAGAGGCATCACGCCTCATTATTTCTGCAGTGAATTTCCAACGATATGTTGAGTCCGTGTCTTGTCGAAATGCTGCACTACCCTGGGAAAAAGGAGGTCCGACATGATGTCAGGAGGTATCACGTGGTTTTGGTCACCTCAGTATATGTGCAAGTGAATGCGAGTGCTTGACATTCACGCAGCTGCTGAAAAGTGCTCACTCGCTCCGAGGCAGTAGGTTTCGTCACATATCACATTTGTCCAGAACACTTCGTGGCGACTTCCCTGTTTTATCATTTCTGCAGACGCCAGCGACCTAGCAGCTGTAGTGTCAAAAATGCGTAGTGAAGTTAAGCGTTGCAGTTTCTGTTGGCAGCACTGAGCCCGGGTTGCGTCAGCATTTCCCCTCCCTGTCTCCGCCCACCGCAAAGAACAAAGTTGTCATTTCCATTTTTGTTCATCATTGTCAGCAACTGTTTTTGAAGAATGCAAGAGGGTTTTTTTTTAACGAAACTGGTGTGCTATTTCCTCACATCGGTAATCTTGTTAATCTACTTACATCGCCAGCCCCCCTGTGTAACGGACGACTTCTTCGTACCACCTATACTTGCTTCGCACAGTCAAAGGCAAAGACTGGACGCGATGAAAGCTCAGAAAGTAGTAAGATTCCAAAACAAAATGAAAGTAAAATAATGTTCTATAATATTCCGTTTATTTATTATATATTTTTATTTCTTTTATATTTATTTTTAAAACAGTTAAAAATAGCAGGAATATATTATTCTGAACGTCCGCAATGTAAATCTTGTTTTGCCTCCAGTTCACCATTCGACAACTGGAAACTTGCAACTCTCGTACAGATTACGCGGGACGTTGTTTTTCCGAGCCCAATGGTAGGAAACACTGCGTCTTCTTCAGTGGAAGAACCAGAAGACGCCGCTGGCATGGATGGAAAACTGAGACGAAAGTTATAGAACCTAACAATCAGCAGCATACAATACCTTCCTGTGCTAAAGATGACGACAGGTTTCGCAGGCCTCACTGTTCGAAGAGAAGCATCAGGAAAAAGGAAGATCAGAAAAGCGAGTGACAGGACTGCAGGAGAAAAAATTCCATTTCAAATATGAAGAAACAAACAGATGTTTTGTAAGACGGCCATTTATTTTTAAGATTGCTTTCTTATACGAGTCGTTTGGATGATCTAGAGAAGTTCCAGCGCCGCTCTGAAACACAAAATTGCGTATTGGAGGCTGTGAGAGAACACGGAACGAGGGAGCCACATGAGCAATATCCTCCACGATATGAGTCGTCGTCAACCAGCATTAGTTGTACTGAACGAGAAAACACCTCTCGACCACTCATATCGTAGCCGAGGCCTGAGACATAACCCTAGGCCAATCCAGCTCACAAATAACAACTTCAGCGCGAGTATTATTGAAGATCTCGAACTTGAATGTATCATCGAGCAACGACGTAGCCAAGAATTTATCAAGAAGAAGAAGGGGGGGGGGGCTTCGATTTGTTAAAGAAGAACTTGAAAAGACTCATGTTTCTCATCTATTCTGTAAATTTGCATAATGCACAATAAACCATTTTATTCGACAATGATCTCGGAGTTTTCACCAAGCGGAGATATGATCTCGTTACTTACATGTGCTGTATTTTTCAAACCCACTAAGAAGCAGTCATGATCCAGTCTCCCTTCACCCTCCGAGGTCTTCTTCTTTCACTCTGGATTTGAGTTGAGGAACTGATAAGGAATAAACGAGCGCAAATTTTTTGGGACACTGTGATTATTACAGGAAGGGCTTTTGGAATTAAGAGCTCTGTTCGACAGAGAAGCTAAAACAATTTTTGACGGCAAAAATGCAAAGGATATAAAAACATTCAACCTTATACTTTCCTAATTTTCTCATTTAAGTGCCATCTGTCACTTCTTGCAACGTAAGAAACATCGTTTTTTGTATTAAAGAGTCCCGGGCCGCGCGGGATTAGCCGAGCAGTCTCAGGCGCTGCAGTCATGGACTGTGCGGCTGGTCCCAGCGGAGGTTCGAGTCCTCCCTCAGGCATGGGTGTGTGTTTGTCCTTAGGATAATTTAGGTTAAGTAGTGTGTAAGCTTAGGGACTGATGACCTTAGCAGTTAAGACCCATAAGATTTCACACATATTTGAACATTTGAAGAGTCCTGGCAGACAAATTCATGAGCCTGAATGAGGAGAATTTGGACTATTATTTAGTTATGGTATGGCTTTTGGGGCTGGGAGTCTCTGAAGAGATGCGCGGCTAGCCTTCGAAGTAGCTCCTTTTATTTAAGCAGAGGGGCTGCATCCTTAACTGGAATTGTCAGGAAAGAAAGGTATTCGCAAGGAATTGGTTGTGGCTTACAATAAGGAACCAACCCTGGCATTTGCCTGAAATGGAAATGGTAAACCACAGAATACCATTTTCAAAGTTGCCTGCACATGGATTCAAACCACAGTGCCTCCCGAATACACGGATTGCTAGCTCAGCGCCTCAACATGCAGAGCTACCCCAAATCGGTGGAGGATTTGGAAAAACTGATTGTTGTAAACTGTTTTATGACAAAACAGGATGCATCAAAAAAGAAAACTGAACTCGAACATTGCATGTTTTTCCTTTAATAGTGCGTGTTTAATCGTCTGACAGTCCATGAATGCTTGCATATTTTAAGATTTAATTGTACATGTAATTTCTGGCTTCAGTTATTGTATGGAGTGTTCAAAAAGTCTCTCCGCAGTGCCGTATGCCGCAGTGAATATACCGAAATGAAACTCAGTGAAATAAAGTTACTAATTTATTGAATATTCATTTCTATTTACAAATTTTCACATTAAATGTTGAAAGTTCCCCCTGTTGATGAATACACTATTCAATTCGTCTAATCATGTTTCAAAACACAAGCTGTAACATTTCTTCTGTAACAGAGCGGTGAAAGTGGATATTGCAGTTTTCAATTCATCCATGGATTTTGGACGGTTTTTATAGACAATTGCTTTCGCTGCACCACATAAGAAAACGTCAGGTGGTGTTAGGTCAGGCGATCGTGGAGGCCGAGATCCCTGTGAAATTATGCGATCACCAAAAACATCAGCAAGCAGTGACATTGAAACGTGAGCTGTATGCGAGATTGCACCATCTTGTTGAAAATAACTGTTTAGTATTTCATTTAACGCAAATTCTCCTATGAATGGGTACAGAATATCACTGCAGTATCGTTGTGCGTTTATTTTTTCATTGAAAAATATGGGACCCACTATCCGACGTCTAGGAATTGCAATCCAAACTTCTATTATCACAGAATGAAGTTCCTCATGAATACACAACGGATTTGCAGTACTCCACATACGAGCATTTTGCGAGTCCATGTACTCGGATAAATGAAACCACGCCTCTTCAGTGAAAAACGTTTCATTAGGAATATCCCTTTCATTTTGTTAGACGAAATATTTGAACCATTGACAATAAGGCAGTCTCTTGCAATGATAAGTATTTTTAAGTTCTTGCACGACTGTCACTTTGTATGGGAAAAGTTCTCGCCTAATTTTTTCCTTACTGCTGTGTGGGCCGTTCCGACACTAACATCGATTTCCTGGGCGAGTTTTCTTACTGACTTGTTCGGACTCATGGGACATTTTATCGGAAATATCGAGTAGTTTATCCTCAGACAAAACGCTAGAACGACCACTTCTCGGTGCATCTGTCACTGAACCCGTACTTCGAAATTGGTTAATCAAATCTTGCACAGTATCGCGATGTGGGAGTGTTGTCTCCGGGAAAACTGAATTAAATGTTTGACGAACTGAAACTGTGTATTTACCACTAGTTTTGAACACTTGTTCGACTAAAAACACACGTTCTTCAATGGTTTGCATTTTAACAGTGACAAAAACGAAACAAACTAACAAAGGAACTAAACTTACCAAACGTTCACGTCAACACGTAACGACACACACCAACGATACTACTGACGCTGGCTGAGATAAACGAAACAGTGGAATGTTGGGAGAGTCCACTTGAAGGGAAGTAACCCAGGCGGGCGAACAATCATTCGGCACACGCGGCTAACAATCATACGGCACGGCGGAGAGACTTTTTGAACACCCCGTAGTATTTCAAAAGCGTAAATAGATTTTGGACGAAAGTGGGAGGGAAGGATGCAGGGCGCAGTCGGTTCAGACAAATTCAAGCAGCCACTGACAAAATCTTATACAAAACAAACGAACTAAGGAGTATGCTGTCATCACATACCATTTTCACTCTATACAAACCCCTCCTCATTGTTTCATATCGGGGCTGCTTTCGTAACTGAGTACCTCCCATGTGACCAGATTTGGTGATATTTGGCAGTTTTGGCTACTAATGATAGAATTTTGAGCAAATTTTTAAAGAAATGCAACCACTGCCGTTCGAGGGACATTTCTGTTGATCAACACGGTTTTTGGGTGACAGACGAATCAAAGTATATTTTTATGCACTGGTTTTAATTTAGTGTTATTTGTAATGATATTTATAGTTTCGCTGCCTTATGAAATATTGCAACCCCGAAGTTGCCTGCCCCTGGTAGCTGACAGAATGTCAATCCTAACGGCCCAGGTTCGATTCCCGACTAGGTCGGAGATTTTCTCCGCTGAGGGACTGGGTGTTGTATTGTCCTAATCATCATCATTTCATCCCCATCGACGCCCAAGTCGCCGAAGTGGCGTCAAATCGAAAGACTTGCACCCAACGAATGGTCTACCCGACGGGAGGCCCTAGTCACACGACGTTTATTTACCCCAAAGGTCTGCCAACCTCCACATAAAGACTCCATTGCTAACATAAAACTGCTATAGACAGGTAATTAGGTTATTATCGTAATGCGTATACATTATTAACTTACCATAAAACTAGCGGACGAATCAAAATCGATTTTCCTTTTCTTTCTTGTTACAGAATTATCCGTAACTACACTAAGTTGACAGACGTCATGGGACTGCGATATGCACATATACAGATGGCAGAAGTGTCAGGTACACATGGAAGAAAATGGCAGTGCATTAATGTTGCTGTCATTTGTGTAGTCCGCGCAGTTTTTGTCCAATGCGCCGGGCGAGTTCATTCGTTTGTTCAGAAGCGAAGGCCAACAGTGTCGGAAACCTTTCGGCTGGTCGGCGATGACAGAATCGCGGCGGCACACACCCAGCAATCTTTCTCAGACGATTTTACAGAAACTTTCAGTAAAACAATTAAGTTTTGCTTTACTTATAGCTTTATATGTCAGGTTCACGATTTCGTGCCCATCATTTCGTTAATGGGCATAGTCATTTTAATATTTACGTGGAAATAAGACACTGTGAGAAATTCGAAAAAGTTTGTAATGAAAAATAGAGGTCGCTGTAATTTTGCTTTTAGTGCATATTACATAATACATAATAAATTTAGATAACATACCGAATTTTTCTTTAAACTTGGCTGGAGGTCTCTATCTGTTACCAATTTCGAAAAAAATGTTTTGACGTAGCACTCTCATTTGCGATCGCATTGCGCCAGCGATGAAGCCAGAGGGAAACATTCACGACATTCCTCATACTTCATTTGAGGTATCGAAATGAGATTTCGGCAACTAATAGCACACAGAGAGGAGAGTATTTTGCGATATGGTTATTATGCAAAACTTCATTATCTGCCATGTTATTCCACTAACTAAAGACTATTTCGATGAAAGAATGCAATTTTTAAAGGCCATTGATAGCAGGTGAAACAAGAAATGTTCTAGGTTTTTGAACAACATAAATGAACACATCAGACGTTTATTTTGTACAGAGATTGTGCTTTTTCGTAAGCTACTGACCGTACTGCAGTTCTCACTTATAAACCACTTTTCCAGAACTTTTGCAACTGCGTCTGCACAACATGTTAATGAGATGTGACTGTGTAAATTACGCTGTGTTTTGACAAAAGAAGCAAATTTTAATATGGTAATCAGGTTTTACTCAAAATTCGCCACTCAAGATGCTTCTTTGAAAGTTTCAAATGGTTAACAAACCAGGCGAAAATAAATCGCCGCATTTTCGGCGAAACTCGTTTCAGATACCAAGCAAAGCAGAGGTGACAGTAAATCTTTTTAAATGGGCACCATGCAATTGTGGGCATGGAGTACCCCACTTTACAGAAAATGTGAGCGTAGGCTTCAGTTTAGAACGGCATTTTCCTCTGCAGTGCCTGCTCTTATCCCGACCCCACGCCCAACCCCCCATGCGGGCCCTGTCATCTGCGCATATAGCGGCCATGGCATTCTGCGCACACTATACTCAGATGATTCATGTGAAAAGGTTTCCGACGTGAATTAACAGCCTTTGAATGCGGAGCAGTAGTTGCAGCCAGGCGCATTGGCATTTACCATTTCGGAAATCGTTAGGGAATTCAATATTCCGCGATCCACAGTGTCTAGAGTGTGCCTAGAATATCACATTTGAGCCATTACCTCTCACCACGGACGACACAGTGGCCGACAGCCTCCGCTTAACGACCGAGAGCAGCGGCGTTTCCGTAGAGTTGTCAGTGCTCACAGGCAAGCAACATTGCGTGAAATAACAGAAAAAAATCAGTGTGGGACACACGACGAACGTATCCATTAATAAGCTATGGCAGCAGACGACCGATGCAGGTGCCTTTGCTAACAGCACAACACTGCTTGCAGTGCGTTTCTGGGCTCACGACCACGTTGCTTGGACCCTAGACGAATGGAAAACTGTGGGCTGGTCAGATGAGTCCCGATTCTAGTTAGTAGGAGCAGATGGTAGGGTCAGAGTGTGAGACAGACTCCATGATGCCACGGACCCAAGTTGCCAACAAGGTACAGTACAATTTGGTGCTGGCTCCATAACAGTATGGTCTGTGAGTACATAGAATGGACTTGGTCATCTGGTCTAACTGGTAGTTTGAGACCGTTTTCAGCCATTCATGGACGTCATGTTACCAAACAACGATCGAATTCTTGTGGATGACAATGCGCCATCTCATCGGGATACAACTGTTCACGGTTCATTTGAAGAACATTCTGGTCAATTCGAACAAATGATATGGCCACTCAGACCGTCCAACACGAATCGCATTCAACACTTATGGGACAAAATCAAGAGATCAGTTCATGCTCAAAATCCTGCACTGGTAACACTTCCGCAATTGTGGACGGCTATAAAGGGGACTTGCAACAACTTGTTGAGTCAATTCACGTTGAGCTGCTGCACAATGCTGGGCAAGAGGATGTCTGACACCATTTTATGACGTATGTCATCAATTTGTCGCCTCGGTATAGAAACTGTCACAACAGCACATAGTACAAAAACAATAATCCGCAACACATTAATCTTATAAAAACAACAGTTGAGCTCGAGCAAGGGTAACAATTAGTCTTGGCTAAAATAGGGTTTGGCGATAGCCGGTAGTGCTATGGATCTATCGTTGGCATTGCTGTTAATAGATAGTGCGTATTCCTTTTTCATAGTATGGTCAATCAAAATATCTTTGAGTTCCACTGCACAGCAAGTAGGTCGTGAATAATTGTATTTAGGTGATACGAGGTGAGGGTTCCGGACACCCTGGACGCCCCCTTTAGCAATGTCCTTGTGTTAAGCGAGTGATGTAAACGCATTTCTAATAAGGTATGTTGGATTAGGGGTATGATACTGAAATAAACTACAGGTACTGTTACAATGCTAGAAATATTAAAAGTTGTATGTTGAAATCTCATATGACTGGTAATTTGATCTATTTCTAACAACTGATTTACGGTAGCTTCGTGGGGACAGGGGTACTGGACTCCAAAAATCGTAAGTGTCGCGGCCAATGCGGGGCGTCTGGTCTGGCTTCGTCTCATCTGATTAAATTTACTAGCAGGAAACACGTTAAATGAAATCTGTGTATTTTTTCTAGCAAATCGTGCAGCTAACTTTGGTCGCAAATGAAGCAGAGCCGTTCTGCAAAATACCAGCTTTCAAGCTACAGGTGTAAGAGCAGATTAAGGACTCTGACACGGCTTCCCATTTAGATATGTTGAAGGGTTTTTCATAATATGGTTTCCGAGTGCTTACCCAAACGCTGAAATTGCTTTATGGATATTGTTTACACTGCTAGTGACTACAGTATATTGTGAATGCAGCTTCAGGAAGTTAAAAGACAATAAAACTATTTAATGTCGAGTATGGGCGAAAGATTTAGCTATGTTGTCGATAGAAAACGACAAAGCTGTTAAACACGACTACAGTGAGACAGTAAATAAGTTTTCTTCGCGCAAAGCAAGGAAATGCAGAATAAAATTGTAATTAAAAACACAATTCCTGAATGAAATATATCCGTGGCGCTTAATTACAGCTCCTTTCATTTGTAATTAATAATTTGTCGACTGTAAATAACTTACGAGGAGCAAACCAAATATGTTCTGTGTTATAATTACATCACTGTAATACAGTGATACATATACTTTGTTGTGCACAATATTTCTTACCATTGTAGTTCATTTAAGTAATATTTTTCAATAACGCTTCATTTTTATTAAACGTACTTACAAAATTAGCTAAATCTGTGAAGACAAATTTGTAGAAATGTAATTTTTGGGTTGGGGGGGGGGGGGGGGGGCGGAAGGGCAACTTGGGCAGTTCCGCCAAGGATGCTGGAAGGCCTTGGTATGGCTCTGATTGTTTGCTGTACATTGTTAACAAAGTTCGCGTCGTTTGTTTATTAACGATGTATTAAACGACGGGCCCCTAAATCAAACAGTCGGACAACCAAAATACTCCCACATCCAGTTTGATAGCTGCTCTACTCAGTTAAGGTTAGTGATAATCTAGTTCACTCAGTATTGTTCATGTATGTTTTCTACCATGTTTTGTGATGTGGCGCAGTGAATTGTTCCACAGAAGTTATTTAGTCTCCGAAGTTTATAGTGCGGCGCATTTTATTTTTTACACTGAGATGTAGTAATTTCTACTAGTCTGCCCAAGGCAGAATTAGCAATTATTTCAGAGTTTATGTTGAAGAGGGAAATTGTACGTAAGAGGCAAATTGAATAAAATTTGCACCAGCGTGAGCGAAATCTCTTTCTTCAGCATTTACGAGAGCATAATACCGTATGCGCCGTAAATACAGCGCTAAATGTTTGCTATATTATTTAAATTTGACCATTAAAATCCTTTTCCAGACACGGAGTTCAAATCCAAATCTCGTTTTTCGCGACAAGTAACTAATTTTTTCCACAATTTTCATTGAATTACTTTATAAATAATCTTCATCGACGTGAGCACTCCTTTCTGATAGCGGGAGTACTGAATTGTAATAGAATCCAACGAATGTTGTAGTTTTGGTGTATAAAATAGCACAAAATAGTAAAGACCAAACTAGAACTCTTCTGCAGAATGAATAAAATTCCCTGGAAAATTAAAAACCCTTTGGTAGTAAAATTCTTAATAGAAACTATTCTTGGAAACTAACATTCGTTTGAAAAGCGAAAATCTTGAAATCGAAAAATTTTAATGTCTCCAGGTGGGTAGTTGAACCTTGATTATGGCGCAGACGGTGAATTCTGCAAGCCCTCGTTTTCACAATCTTTAAATGTAGAACATCGAAGTGTCCAAGAATCCATCTATGACTGCTATTTTTAGAGAGGGGAAAAAATCTCAAGTCAGGTATCAAAGTGCAATGTATGCTGGTTGCCTACTGTGTTCAGTGTGATCCTGGAAATGAAAACTACTGGGAACTTTTACCTTACTCACTCACTTACTCAATTACAGATACAACATTTTTCTTTGCAGGTAATTAAGCATTCTGCTTCAGTGATTATTTGACACTTGTCACAATATGGGGACACTCTTCTCCACTTGTAATTACTGATTCCATTAATGTGTACATCCAATAGAAGTGTCTGCAAGTGTATATGCCTTCAAATATTGTGCCGATTCCTTGACAGATTATTGGGGGTGTTGTGGAAAAGCAGATGTTAACTTGCAATAAATGTATGAAATGGTGGCCTGAAGCACCTCTTTTTCAATACAGCAAAATATGTTGACACAATCACATCTGTGTAATTGATGTGACATGTCTGTTTTTGTGAGAGTTTTGTATGCTTGCTGAAGTAAGATTGCTATGTAGTAGACATTCTGGCCAGTCAGTCCCCACTTGTAAAGCACTGTTGTTATTACAGCATACCTTAAAGATGATTCCTCCACTAATGTTAAGCCGCTACTTTGGGTTGAGGGTACATTGCTGCAACACCATAAAGATTTATCCATTATGAAGAATGCTGTCTGCATCATACCCATTTTTGTTTTATCTGATCGGTGTTCGAATTAGACCTGCACTATCCTTCCGATTGCTTAACCACATGCTTTGTGGCTACGGACTGATATTCAGCCCCAACTGCTTCTGCTCAGTAAAGTGACGCAAATACTGGGTGGTGATAACATTGTAAATACTGCTCAACTGTATTATATATGAGCAATTTGTTCACGTTGAGTTGTCTCCTCTAGCTTGCTTGTAATTTTGGAACAATTTTCTCATAAATAATATATTAAATTTTACATTCTAGTACTGACACACTCTTCTACATGCGAGATCAAGTAAGGTGATGTGGATTTTTTTTACAACTGCCCTCTTTGCTAAAATATGTAAGGTGGTAGGTAACAGGAATCCCTGTTGCAGTGCACTTTGAATGGCAGTTTGTTGCAGGAAGATATGACTTTTTGGAGTCTCTTTTTCAATAGACACGTTTCTATTTCATAATACACTTTCAGAAGTGTGACAGGTCAGTAGTCCATTCTACTGACAAGATGTCTGTTTAGAGTATCAAGACAGTCGCTCCATCCATGAACCACATGGGAAACTATTGTCTTCTTAAAACCACATGAGAAATTACAGTAAGCACTTCCCTCATTATCTGTCAGTACATCCTGTACAGCTCCAGTGGTGTGCTGCCCATGCCCAGTGAATTGTGGATCACTGCTGGTGTGATAATTTTGGCTCCCATGATGGTTCCAATGGTATCAGGTTTGATGCACTGTGATTGTGGTGTGGCCGTCCTTCATCTAAAGCCATTAATTTATTTTATCTGGTTTCAGACATAAAATATTTGTTGTAACGAGTAGTGAATAACTGTGCTCTAGATTCCTGAGGGAATTGGGGGGGGGGGGGGGATGACGACACCAGCAAGTTTTGCACGTTTTCTCCCCTTGCGGATGCCTATGACCATTGACCAAGTGATCAATGATGATGATAATTTTATATTTTCTAATAGTATTTCTTCAGTTATCCAGGCTGGCATTTTGTGAATTTTTCTTCATCCAGGGAAATAAAATTCTTAAGATTTTTCATACCAGTGCATACATTTTTTCAACAGCTGTGTGATTTTAGACTTATCAATAGGACTATCTAATCTTGCATTTGTATCATGCATTAGTCTTTCTCCCTATGTAATTCCAAATGCCGCTGCCACTTCTCAAAGTCCCTTCCTGACATTAATGTTTAAAATTTTAAGGAGGTACGCAGAGATCACGTTAGAACTATGTGACAAGGGTTTTGGAACACATTCAAGGTTATGTCAAGGCCTCCTTTGGAATGGTCATCACACAGAGATGTTACTTATAAAAAAGAATCTCATTTGCATATTTTAGATGCCAGTTATGATGACAACAGTTGGGACTGGGAGTCAGCTTTCACGGTATAACCTCAAAGTGACAGTGATATGTGTAGTGTCCGTAACTAGGGGTTATTACTGTGCAGTGTCTTCTAACAATTTACGATCATGTTAAAGAAATGCACATTTATTATGCTAGTTAATGTAAAATTTAAAAAAAATTATGTATAAGATCCTGTTATTCTTGTGGCTTACATGTATTGCTGTTATTTGAAACGTTTTGCTGCAAGAACTGCAGAAATAAATATTTTTCTCTCAGTTTCCTCTAGAAGAAACTATTGTGAATAGATTTTATCAAGTAGCCTATGTATGAAGTCCTATAATAATTTTATATTACATTATTCCTACTGTATTGACATTTTCTTCCTTATATGGCCATAATTAAAATACCTGCATGCTTCACATATCTCATTGAAGACACCTGAACTGAGATACAGCATCTATTGATATGTGAAATGTTGTTAACATAATTGTCTCTAGTTGTTACAAACCAGTGTGTTTTATTCTAGTTATGCTTCAGTGAGAAGTCAACAAAGCAACAACTGACACACTTGCATTGTTTTTTGCAAAGGAAGGCTCGACTTAATTCTACATTTCCCAGCTACGTAAAAGTTTGGTCCATACATTTTTATTTTCCTACACTATTTTGTGTACTGTGTTGAAAACCACAGTTTTGCATCCCATCTATAATAACTGATGTATCAAGTGTGTTGATTACCGTAGAGAGAAACAATGCGGTTTTCACAGGTATGGTACACAATGCTCGTATTCTGTTCTTTCGTTCCTACCAGAGTAAACACTTTTCAATAAGTACAAGTGAACTCTCATGAGAACTGGTGAAAATGAGGCTGTGTCAGATCTGCCTGCTGCCTATTAAAATAATACTATTTCATACCAACTATTAATAATATGTTCATTATCCACTAGCATTTAGTTATTTCTCTTTGCTTCTTCTGCCCCCCCCCCCCCCCCAATCACCCAAGCATTTTAACTTGCTTGAGTTTCTTTCCTCTTTGTCATATTGGGGCTTACTGTTTGCTTATTTGCGTCCATCTTCTCCTCACCCCTATTTTCTTCCTACTTCTTTATTTTTACACATTTTGTCATTATTTGATTTTTATCTGCAGTATTTATAGGACATACTACTTTGGTCTGTGTTCTGTGTTTCGTAATAAAATAATGTGAAACATTTCAACGTAGTGTACAAAATGTGGAACATTTCAACATAGTGTACAAAAACAGTACATCACAAGAGAGAACAACAAAGTATTTGGGACAATGCAAAATATAAAAAAGAACACTAGACTATGTTATACGAATAAACTTTAACAAAAAATATTTTATTAACAAGTCACCATGAAACATAAGAAAGAAATCACAGCTTGCTGAAATAAAGCACACTTGAAGCAAACACTGCAATAGGTTCCTTATTTGTACTTCACGCTAACCAATACAAAATTTTAGTGTGACTTCTCTACAAATCTTTATAAATTAGCATGACATTGATATTTACCTCATTTGCACAAACAAATTTTAACAAAATCTCTGACATTTTAATAATGTTTTCTAAAACATCAGTATATTGCAGAATTGAGTTCTTTTTATCCCAGCAGATACAGACATTGTACTAAAAATATTAGTTCTGTAAGGCATATATTATTGCACCTCACTGAAGTGTTCCTTCTTTCTACAGCTATTTTCTTTATCTGTGAGGCACAAATGTTGCAAGTATTCTTTGATTTAAAAAAATATAATATGGACGTTCCACATTTGTCATCACAAAGTATGGTTCACTTAGCACGTCTATTCCAACATTTACTGTACACACGAGAAAACATATTTCCTACTTACATTGAATAAGCATTAGTGTCTCTTATTTCTTTCAAATTTCAGTTATTATTGTACCATTACACAAATCAATTTATGTATTCATGTGCTAGGAACCAATCACTTTCATGAATATAATAAAAGAATTATACTCCATATGTTACACAGTATAATTAAGTGTGGGCTCTGTCCTGTATCTCCTCTATTTTCTTGTACAATCTCATTTAATCAAGTCTGTGACTAGCATGAACAAAGTATAAGTACAACTATTCTATAAGAATATGTAACAGCTTTAACAGAAACATGATAAAAATTCAATAGTAATAATGTAATTAATATTTACTATTATTATAACAAGATAAACAACCATGATACATTTTGATTTTTTCATATAAAAATCACTTCAGTCAATATTTCATTTCACACCATAAATACTTCATCATTCTTCAAAACAAGTATACATAAGCTGGCATCCTTAATTTCTTCAAGCAAGATGAAAGATGTAAGAACAAAGGTTCTATTCACATAAAATAGGCTATTATTGTACATACATTTACATTCCTTGATTCACAGTCATCAACGTAATATTTATTCTAGTCTGGTCATAAAGCATCTTTTACAACTATTTACACACGATAATCTACCTATTTGTGTAGATTAAAAACAATGACACATCTCATCTTACATCATATCACACTATATTCAGAGCAATATTATCACTTGAAATTGCTACTATAATATTTTTCCCCTCCTCTGAATAGTCTTTTACAACACAAAATTTGAGTATTTGTGCATATACTGTAGCAATACACAGTTACCCAAAGATGAGAGAATGTGGACCCTGATAATATTTCAATATTTAATGAAGAGTGATTTTGGGAGAGCATTTTATTTCACATACAGTGACACGAGTACACCTAATACTTACAATGACAGTTTGTCTGTGAGAATGATCTGCAACTAAAAGCTTCAAAAAAACATTTCACAACCAAATAATTGCCAAACGAACACTTCATGCTCGCTGTGCCATGAATGGATGCAGTGAATCGTACTGACCAAGACCCATCTGGATGTGTTTCATGCGAAGTTCCACAGAGTCTTGGAAGCACTGCAGGTTCTCTGGACTCAAGCCAGCACGTATTTGCTCCATTGAACTCTGTAGCACTTTTACTTCATATGCACTGCGATCTGTACCAGCTAAGCTCTAAACAAAAGAGAGAAAAAACACACCCTAATTTGTTGAAACATGACAATTATTTCTCACAGAAAAAAAATTTACAACAAACACACTGTACAGGACTTACAATTTCACAAAAATCAAATCCAAGCTTTCCATTATGATTTTATTAGCGTATGCAGTTAAACATGGAGCAATGCATCCAATGTGGTTGCCCTAATAAAATTAACTCAGTGGCAAGATAGCTCTGCAATTAGGAGTGTGATAGTGCAATCAGTAAAAAGAGAGGGAACTAAATGTTAAAGCTTGAACTCAGGAGCCAAGGATTCCCTCTTTTGGACCCAGAGGAGAAGAAGAAAAGATACATGGAAGAAGTGTACATAATTACCATTTTACTTTTTAGTGTGGTCAGAGGGCAATAAGAACACAGATACTTATAAAATATCAAATAGAGCCACATAGTGAGGCTTAATCAAGAACACAATAATTATTAAATTGTCATGAAAGATATAACCCTCTCCCTCGTACGTACCACTTACTAACTGACAACTAGAAAAACTATCATTCCAGTCACAGTATCAGCATGAACTGCATCTTTGTCTATACTAATCCACATTACAGGTGGTTCCTAGCAACATGGGTCCTGAGTGACTTGCTCTTCTGTTTTAACCTTTCCTAACTTTTTCTCCTGAGGAATGAACTATTCTCTCTCTCTCTCTCTCTCTCTCTCTCTCTCTCTCTCTCTGTGTGTGTGTGTGTGTGTGTGTGTGTGTGTGTGTGTGTGTGTGAGAGAGAGAGAGAGAGAGAGTGAGAGAGCACACATTTTATCTCCTGGAGTTAAGTACTGGCCAGCAGGCCTGTCAATTTATTTTATATTTTTTATCATCATTTTCTATGCATTTATATCAAGAAATAACAATGGACACACAAATGCATCTTTAATGTGCTTTGTCCAGCTACATGTGTAAACTTAGTCCCTGCAAATGTCAGATAAATCCAATTTTGTTGAGACGGACATCGATATAGATTAGCAAGAATTTTGTTCTCATTTTAAGATCTTTACCATTATCTGTGCTGGCAGTACACAAGAAAATGAGCTAATAACAGAAATATAAATCATCTTCATGAAACTGTAGGTTTATATGCATGCACATAATGCATATAATGTAATAATGACAAAGACCTTGTATTTTATTTTTATTACTCACCTTTACCTGCAATACGAGTGCAGTAAGCTGAGTGATGAGATTCAACGTACGTTCACTTTTAACTGGATTTACACACGTAATGCGATTATAGCGATTTACAATTGTCCTAGCTTCGTCGAGAGTGCTGTCTCGTAAATGTGATGGTGCCAGCATTACAGCCACACTTGGTTCAGGAGCAATCTATAATTACACACAGAAATTCAGCTACAAAATGTTTAATTTAATATTACATATAAAACCTATGCGTATGCAGCAGGAATTCAATACACTATTTACAATGGAAATTATATAAAAATGGAGAATGTATAAAAATTGAGAATTCGTAAGCATAACACACAAAATAAAACACACCTAACTTCTATAAACCTTACTTCATTTCCCAAATGTTCAACATTGGTTTCTATAGATTTTTAATAGGTAAGTAGCTACTTATTTTTTACTGCAGGTGGAAAATTTACTTTTTAGAGGTAGTTCAAAGACTGCTACTTAAATTTGTTCCTTTACAAGAATGGAAGCTTCCTCTTAAGTATTAATCTTATCAAATAGCTCATTTACTTACTACTACAGCATTGCAAGAATGTTTAATGTGATGCTAGCATTGTCCAGTCACATGCACTGCATACATATAGTGACAACCACATCAAAAGTTGAAATACATAATATGTAAATGCACATGTGTTTTTGTTGGATCACGGAGCAAGTGATATTGGTGCCTCCAAGAGTGAGGAGGTCCATCGGTCACCAGTGCTACTGCAGTTAATCACCAATGACAAATAGAAGTTGACACACTCCCAAGGATGAATCACACCTGTGACTATTCATGCTGTCCTCTTCCGTATGTGTTTAATAATCCCCTGTTAGTCCTATCTGGTACAGGTCCCACATACTTGAGCAATAATCCAGAACTATTTGCACGAGTGATTTGTAAGTAATTTCCTTTGTAGACTGATTGCAATTTCCCAGTATGCTACCAATAAACCAAAGTCTATCACCTGCTTTGCCCACAACTGAACCTATGTGATCATCCCATTTCATATCCCTACAAAGTGGTACTCCCAAGTATTTGTACGAGTTGACCGATTCCAACAGTGACTTATTGATATTATAGTCACAGGATACTGGGTTGTTTCATTTTGTGAAGTGCAAAATATTTCAAATCTGAACATTTTAGAGCAAGTTGCCAATCTCTGCACCATACTGTAATCTTATCAAGATCTGACTGAATATTTATGCAGCTTCTTCCAGACAGTACTTCACTACAGATAACTGCATCATTTGCAAAAAGCCTGATTTTACTATTAACATACGTCCTGAACAGCAAGGGTCCCAACACACTTCTCTGGGGCACACCCAAAGTTACTTCATCTGATGATGACACACTATCCAAGATGACATGCTGTGTCCTCCAGACCAAAAATTCCTAAGTCTAGTCACAAATTTCACTCGATATCCCATATGATCATTCTTTTGACAATAAGCATGCGATACCGAGTCAAATGCTTTTTCAGAAATCGAGAAATACTGCATCTACCTTGTTGCCTTGATCAAAAGCTTTCAGTATGTCATGTGAGGAAAGTGCGAGTTGTGTTCCGCATGATGAATGTTTTTGAAATCCATGCTGGCTGGCATTGAGGAGGTTATTCTGTTCAAGATCTCTCATTATGTTTGAGCTCAGACTATTATACAACAAATCTATGTCAAGGATACTAAACAGTAGTTTTGTGGATCACTTCTACTATCCTTCTTGTAGACTGGTGTGTCCTGTGGCTTTTTCCAAGAACTGGCTACAGCTTTTTGTTCCGAAGATCTACAATAGATGATAGTTAGCAGAGGGGTAACTCAGCTGCAGATTCAGTATAAAATCTGATAAGCTCAACACCACTGATGCTAATAGTGATACGTCAATTACATAGGGTTTTCCTTTGTAAAGGAACATTTGAAAATGGAGTTTTAAGCATTTCAGCTTTTGCTTTGCTACTCTCAATTTCAGTTCCTGTCTCATTCACTACAGACTGGACACTAACTCTGCTGCCACTAACAGCCTTTACATACGACCAGAATTTCTTTGGGTTCTATGAAAGATCACTTGACAATATACTGCTGTGGTTGTCATTGAAGGCATTAGGCATTGCTTTCTTGACAGCCAAGCACATTTCATTCAGCATCTCTCTATCTATAGCCCTAACCTTTGTTTTACACGCTTTGTTTTACACCTATTATGCAGTAATCTCTGTTTCTTTAGAAGATTCTTTACAATGACTGTACCATGAAGGTTCCCTCTCATGAACTGTTCTATTAGGTACATATGTATCCATTGTGTTGAGATATGTAAATTGATATCGACAGTTTTTCTTTTTTTCTTTTTTTTTGGCTGTAATTACTCGGCAGTTATTATGCATTCTGGGATGTGTAATAGCTGTTATGCATGTACTGATTAATTAATAAAACATTCCAGAAAACTTTCACTTCAATATTAAAAAATGCTCAACAAAAGGTTATGGGTCAATGGACAGGTGTGAAAGTATGGTTTTACAAATGTTAAAATAGAAATCGTGTATGGAAATCCAGAGCCAGTTCATAAGTTACGCATGTGCCAATCACTCATATTTTGCCAACTGATCATTCTTGCATGCAGACTGACAATATTTTTTTCTCTCACTCAAAGCTAAAAATGAGTGGTACAGCACTTCCAGTGGTTGAAATTTGCCATGAAGGCATATTGGGTCCATGACGAACTGTGGGATGATGTTGAAAACCCTCCTTCAGATCCAACAAAATGGGACGATTCTCGGAAGAAGAGAAACAAATGGCACATTCCCGAATAAGGGACACACACAGGGCAGCAGAAGGGGCTTCCTTAGATCATTAATCACAATGAAATTAGTTAAATGCACATCCGAGACGACTACTGAGATCCCCTGTGATGTGAAAACGGTCATGTCTTCCATTCAAACAACCTAGCAAAAGGTATTCTGAGCAAATCTTAGACTTAGTGGATTCTGATTTGTGTGAGCAAACTGAGACAACACCTATTGGTGGAAATCATTATTTTCTCACATTTATTGATGATTTTTCAAGATTGAAGTTTGTTTATTTCTTGAAGAAAAAATCTGAGTCAACACAGATACTTATAAACTTCAAAGTCATGGTGGAAAAGCAGACAGGCAGAAATATCAAGAAGTTGCAGTCTGACAATGGAAAGGAGTATGTCAGTGATGAGCTAAAAGGATTTGGGAATTCTGAAGGTATTATCCATCAGCTTACAATATGTTACAGTCCACAGCAAATTTGTGTTGCTGAGAGAGCTAATAGGACATCGGTTGGAAAGGCTTGTACCATGATGTTCAATGTTAACCTGCCATGGGAGTATTGGGCTGAAGCTGTGTTTACAGCTGCATACCTATCAAATCATTCACTGTCCATCAGGTAAGATGCCACATGAACTTTAGCATAGGCCTTGTTTATCGTATCTGAGAATTTCTGGCTGCAGTGTAATGGTTCACATTCCAAAACCCCGTCACAAGAAGTAGGATAAGAAATCACAGCCATTGACATTTGCAGGCTATTGCCTGGCAGCTAAAGGCTATCGATTCATCAATAGGGAGACTGGTAAGGCTATCGATTCATCAATAGGGAGACTGGTAAGGCTATCGATTCATCAATAGGGAGACTGGTAAGGCTATCGATTCATCAATAGGGAGACTGGTAAGGCTATCGATTCATCAATAGGGAGACTGGTAAGGCTATCGATTCATCAATAGGGAGACTGGTCAGATAACTGTCAGCAGGCACGTAAAATTCATGGTGGATGGAAATTTTTCAAGTTCAAAGACAGAGGAACCTAAGACCACACGTGCCTTAGTGTTGAAACAAGTAGTAGTTCTCCAGGACATCAATACTTCACAAACTGAAGCAGAAGTTAAGTCAGAAGACTGTGATAATGAACACTTTTATGGCTTTCAACAGTAATTCAATAGAAACTGAAGCTCAAGACAAGGGTCATGAGAATCAAAACATAGTTCAAGAGGTTACACCCCAAGGATCAAACAGAGAACCAAAACCCAAGACACAGCCTGACCATGTTAGTTACTATTTGAAAGAAGGACTTGCAAGTAGACATTGATGCCAAAAAAGCCTTGGGAGAGTCAAATAATGAAGAATGGAAAAAAGAACGAAGACAGAATTCTCATTTCTAGTTCATAACAACACATTTGAAGAAGTAGAGTTACCCAGGGGGACACAAACCACTCAAGACTAAGTGGGTATTAAAAATAAAGCATGGGACTAGCAATAAACCACAAACATTTAAGGCACACCCAGTGGTAAAATGATGTGCTCAAGTTCAAGGTATTGATTATCAGGAAATCCTCACACCAATGGTCAAACATGCACCCATTAGATATCTCTTGTCTATAGCAGCTCGAGAGAACCTGGAGGTTGACCATGTTGACATCACTACTTATCTCTATGGAGATTTAAATGAAGAAATTTACGCCATTCCACCAGAAAATTTTGCAACTCCTGGAAAAGTATGAAGGCTGAAGAAAGCTGTTTATGGACTCAAAGAGGCTGGTAGGAACTGGAATCAAGAAATTGGTAGGAAACTGAAAGAGATCAAACACTGATCCTTGTATCTATTTTCACAGAGATGGCACCAAACGTGTCGTCATAGATTTATATGTCGATGATATGCTATTTTTCTCAAATGCCAGAAGTGTTTTGGATCGATTCAAAAGTTCTTTGAAGGGATTTTTTGAGATACAAGAATTAGGACAGATAAGCCAAAGCCAATGCCTAGGCATGGAAATTACACAGGATTGTGATAAAGGCAAAATTGGGATCTCCCAGAAACCCCATGCAAAAAATGTTCTGGAGAAATTTGGAATGAGTGAAGCCAAGCTGGTGTCGACACCACTTGGACTTGGTTTGGACTTTCAAGGGCTCGAATCATGAGATGTCAAGGTACCATATCAAGAAGCAATAGGAAGTCTTCTATATCTATCCCAAATCTCCAGACCTGATATGTGTTTCGCTGTAAATCTCCTTAGCAGATACAACCAGTTTTAAAAAGATTGATTGGTTGTCAGTAAAAACATTATTTAGGTATTTAAAGGGAACTGTGGACTATAAGCTAGAATTTTGGAGAGATGGTAACAGAGAAATAATGGCCTTCAATGATGCAGATTGGGGAAATGAAATCGGTGACGAACACACTGTAATTGGTTCATGCATAAAAATGCAAAACTATTTAATTTCATGGCCTCTTAGAAAACAAAAAACTACTGCACTTTGTACTTGTGAAGCTGAATATACGGCCTCGATATCAACTGTTCAAGATTTACCGTGGTTAAGAAAACTTATGTTTGAGGTAGATCCATGAAGTGCTGTAAGTAAATTGTGATGATAAAACAGTCACTTAGTTATGCAAGAATCCAGTGACAAACTCTAGATCGAAATATACAGATAGAAAGCATCATTTTAATGCATGCTCAACAATTCTTTTAAATTTGAGCCAGAGTTCCTCTACATGCTGCTATCCTGTGCTGAAAGTTTCAAGTTACTCACTGAGATATGACATTACTGATTTTTTATCTAGTTTACTGAACATATATGTCTTTCTGCTTGTTTTAGCTGTCCACTGTACTTTGGTAATCATTGTTGCCACAACCATATCATGACCACTGACACCAGTTTCAATGGTACATCCTCAAAGACGTCAGGTCTATTTGTTGCCATTAGATGCAATATATTTCCATAATGAGTGGGATTCCTAAGTATCTGTTCTTGATAGTTTCCAGAGAAGGCATTTAGTGAAGTTTCACAGAATATATCACAATATCCTTTTAAGTAAATTATAATATTACGGTGTAACAGGAAATGCTGCAACTGTTTTAAATCCTACCATGTATCTCAGACTGGAAATAAAGGATGTAATTAGAAAGGAAACATATAATAAGCCATCAGGCATCATCCTATTGGCAACTAATTACATGTGGTATGCTACAAGTTTCAATCTTAGGGCGCTTACTTTTTTGTGTGTATATCAATGACCTTTCATCTGCAACATTACCAGATGCTAAGTTTGTTTTGTTTGCAGATGATACAAACATTGCAACAAATAGCAAATCAAGTATAGTCTACATTTACACCTATATCCATACTCCACAACCCACTGTATGGAGTGTGGCACAGGGTACCCTGTACCACTACTAGTCATTTCCTTCCTAGTTCCAGTTGCAAATTTCTTTGTTACTAAACTAAAAAAAAAAACACTACACACAGTTTACAATTTGTAAGAGGTTTCACACTAGTACATGTCTAAACTATGATGACAAACAGATATTCTAAGATGACGATGTCAAATTCTTAGGATTGTGTGTTTAAATTCTTTGGATTACAGCTTGTTAATAAATTCAGCTGGGAGGAGCCTACCACACAACTGCTGAAGCACCTTAGTAAATCTCTGTTGTTTGCGATGTGAATGTTGTCAGACGTAGGTGATGTAAAAATGTGGCGTTCTATGCTTATCTTCATTACATAATGTCACACGGTATTACTTTTTGGGAAGCCAAGCTAAGGTTTTCCGGGTCCAAAACGTATAATAAGAATAAAGGTGAGATGTGAATCCGTGTAAGAATTAGTTGGTGTGAACCCGAGAACATACTGCAGAAACCAGTTACGGAAGAAGGGATTCTGGCTACTGTTTCCAATATATTGATTCCTTAACGAAATCTGCCATTAAAATATATCCTTTTTCACACCAACAGATCAGTTCATAGAACCAATTATGGAAATAAGAATAATATCCACAAAGATTTAATGTTACTTACTCTGGTCTAGCAACGTAAGGCTTATCTGCATCTCAGGGTACTGAACATTTATATGTTTTGTGACACGTTATTTACCTTCTTCTATAAGATTTTTTTTACTTATTTCATATCCATGGGCACCTTTTCGCTTGGGATTTGAAGATTCTGACCCCTTTTACATCTCGGAGGATCTTCTCACTATATGGATCCATTGGAATGGAAAATACATCTAATCTCTGAACTCCTCCTCCTCCTCATCATCATCTCTGCTCTTCTGAATTGTGCAATTCAAGTAAATAAGAATGACAACATACAAAAATAATGAGGAAAACCAAGAAGTACACTAAAACATAAAAGTAGTCTGAATAAAGGCGGTGATAACAGATCAGCAGTCTACCAGTATTGAGGTTATAAGAAATGAAATTTTAACATACTATTAGACATGAAATTTTAACATACTTGGGCAAGTATGATGAGAGACTGCAAGAGGTTTTGTTGGAGAAACTGTCCTACATCTGCATGAAAGATGTTGGTGTAGCACTGCAAAAAAAATTACTGAGCACAGCTAAGTAAAACTGACACATCTGTAACAACCGATCCACTGGTGCGACACCTGGAAGCCTACTTCAGCTGCTGCTCGCATCCCACCCTGGAGGTCTACAGGTTGAGTCCAGAGCAGTGCACAGCCATTCCGCCACCACTGCCCATAAAAGCAAACTCCTTACTCCTTGCTGCTTGCCTCTGTCTGTGCAAGCAGCTATCAGTACTGTTTGAGCCATCTCACTCATCCTGTGTCCATGACATGATTCTGCACACTATGTTCTGGACTGCTGGGCAGTCTCTAGCCTGCAATCAGCACCCTCGCAGAATCACTGCCGTCATTACCAGCAGTCAACTGACACTTTAAGTTATTAGGCCACCAGCAGACAGCCACCTCTCCTTGCATCCCTTACACGAGCTTGTGTCCTGCATTCACCGACTTCTTCGAGTATCATCACGATTGTTGTAGTTTATGAACAATAAATATCAGTTTCAATAGTGATGTTTTTATGACAAAACAGACGACACCCTGACACCAGCTCACTTATTAAAATTTTTGGTATTATAATTAATACAAAGCACAGCAGTTATTTCACAGTACATTATTTTATTCTTTTTTCATTTCTTCTTTCAAAATGTATACGTTGTTGGATGGTTAAATTTTTATAACTGTCACATTTATATAAATATTGTACAATTCAGGAGGTAATTAACACAATACATGGGTGCCACAGCAACAATGATGAAAGAAAACTGTTTGTAACACCCCCCTCCCCTTGCAATTTGTTATTACTGAATTAAATTTTAATACCAATAATTAATATAAAAAGCTGCTACACGACAGTGTTTTGTTTATGAATTGTCTTACTATCATAGCAAGTTCACCTCAATTGCACAACTACACTGCCGGAAAAAAATTAGTACCAGTCTTTTAGAGGTTTCCAATTCACTCAAGATTTATTGTTGCAATAGTGGATATGGAGTACAAAAAATGATTACATTTACAGACATGTAGCACAAGCGTTTCTTAGGTATGAGACATTGACCAATGCTGAAACAACCAACCATATTAGTACATGGCGTATGTAGCCTCCACGGGCAGCACTGACTGGCATCCAGTAGATGGTGCAGATGGCAAATACTGTCCTGGGTTACATTGCGCCATGCGTGCTTGTTCACATAGTCAAGTGCTTAATAAGAGACAAGCCTGGAGATCATGCTAGCCAGGGAAATTGCTGAATTTCTTCTGAATTTCTTGCGCAGCATGTCGAGTTTCACGAGCAGTGTGAGGACAAGCATTTCCTGTTGGAGCCTTCCTGTTGCAAGGAAGGCAAAAGAATGGATCTAACAACATTCTGCACATACCGCGTGCTGGTTAGCGGCCCCTTCAAGAAACATCAAAGGTGAACGAGAGTCATAGCTTATCACACCCCAGAGCATTAAGGCCTGGGATGGGGCCTGTGTGTCTTGGACAAATGCAGTCTATGAGACAGTGCTCACCAGACCAACGTCTTATATACAAATGACCATCAATTGCACACGGGCAGAATCTGCTTTCATCACTGAAGACCATGGCATACCATTCCATCTTCCAAGTGATCCTCTGACGGCACCAGTCAAGCCATCCACATCAATGCTGTGATGTGAGTGGAAGATAGGATAGAGGTGTGCATGTGCATAGTTTCACTGCTAAAAACCAGTTTGCAACAGTTTGTGTTGACACGTAGGCTCACAAGCCCTCTTATCTGTGCTATGGCATCTGTAATCCACCACTGCTGCTGTTGTGTACATAGTTCCGCGTAGTCAGCGCGTACACAACTTTCCCACTAGAGCATGCCCCGCTAAGCACAACAGCATAGGCGCAGCACTCGTCCGTCTCCGCACTACGAGATGGCGCTGCCATAGAGACGGACCAAATTCTACTTCCGCCGATCCGCGTATTAATATGTAACGCAGCCAATGAGATTGCTGCTAACGTAGAACCTTTTCCCCTCGCGGATCACACTCGCGCAGTGATACATGAACGCGCGAGGTATTATAACGAGTGTACAGACCTCCGATTAGGCAGTCTGCATTTGTCTGCACCAGTCTATAGTCAAGTTTCAGTCTGCGCCTAATAAGATTACCATATTCCTGTACATAGCCATGAAGATAAATGTATAGACACTTTTGTCAAGTATCAGAGATATGTGTGAGAATAAGATTAATGTACCAATACCAAAGGAACTTCAGACTGTCAACTGTAAATAGCATCCAGAACCAAGTTAAGTAATTTTTATGCTTCTTATTATTTTAATAAATGTTCGCGAAAATTAATCAAGTTCTGTTTAAAGTTGGTCACTGTCAATCTGCTACTCTAAACGTGCAGTGGCATTCCTATCATCTGACCTAACGGCAGAAGATAAACACACCACGATAAGACCACAAGACATATTGCTGACACTCGCCTACTTCATTAGAGCGACAAGTCAAATAATCTGATGGTGTGTGTACTGAAGTTCTTACAGTACGCACACCACAGCTGCCTTTAAAATACAATGATCCTGGCGGGCGTCCGTCCTGTGCGGATGTCCAGAGCCTCATCTATGGGTGTGAGAATGTTCAAGTGAACACTGATGTCAGCATTGTTGCACAACTGACGCACCATGTACATTTTGGGGGGCAATTCTCCGAAAAGACCATCCTGCCACTAGGAAGGTCACAATTTGACCCCTTTCAAACTCGCCCATTTGGCTGTAAGAAGCACGAGTGCATCTCTATGGCATGGTTGCCTGCTTGCTTCACATGTTCACACCACACTGAGTCTTCTAGCTGTAAGCATTCCCTGGCAGAATATGTTGAAACCATTATCAGTACATCTATTATCTCACAGTGGCATATGCCATCATCGGATCAAAGTTAACACTGTCTTTTCAAATGTGCTATTTTTTTCCCAGCAGTGTCTGAAAGATGCAGTTCTGGTAATTACGGAGCACAGAAGGCTTTGTTGTTACTGCCTTCTGATAAATGTGGGGCCATACACAGCTTGCCAAACTACACACGTGCAGCATGTGCAGGCCGAGGCCCAGCCTCTCACTCAAATTTGCTAGGTCGTCCTCCGAAGAGCTCAGTTTGCGCATGAGTGACAGGTACTGCATAATCGCTATGAAATGACATTACAATACCACACACATATAAAGATTTAGTTGACAATGAAAAAGCAAATTATTACAATGATTGACACATGGGATTCATTGTTATGTACATTAAAAAGCACTTCCTGCTAAATTTGCAGGCCTAGAGCACACGAAGAAATTAATTTCACAAATAGTAATATTTCTGAAGTTGCACCCATTATTCCATAATCAGTTGCAACAGTTATCAATGCAAATGAACGAAGAGTATGGAAACCTCATATATTACTGCAAAGTATGTCCGTTAGGTCAAGAGTCCTACCTGGAATGATTTTTCGATTTAAAACTTGCTACCATTGAATTTATGACGAAAAAATGTGCACAGGAACAAAAATTAGAAACAACCAAAGTAGACTGCAGACTTCGCATTTTATGGGGACCCGACTGTTTTTGTCCACAGTAAGACATTGCAAGCTAACTTCTTTTTGATTTTATGGGGATGCATTTAAAAAGAAAATCACACGGTAGAAGTGACACATATCGACAGGGATAGTCCAGTTCCCTAAGCTCACCAGTGTTATAGAGAAAACAAGGTTTGAAGAATTTATCATGACCTTTAAAGAACTACAATGAGAGATTTGTAAAGATTTTGAGGACACTGTCAATCTTTCATCCGTTTCTGAGCTGTTTTTGAGACTGGTTGCCATTTCAGTTGAAGGTGCCCCTGTGCATGTGCAGATGTGACCGACCTGCATGGAGGTAATTCCAGTTTTAATTGCAAATTTTTTATGTTAAAACCATCCAGGATGTCTACATTTCTTTCCTCAGGTAGAGTTTCCAAGCTTCTGGAGTGAGGCTGCAAAAATCTTACAAATATTTCGACTGACCTGTTTGTGTGAAAGACCTTTTTCGATTATGAAATTAAATTACTCACAATTACATGGCAACTTGAGTGCTCTGAAATTGTCTGCATCTGTCTGTATGCCTACAGTTTGTACCACATAAAATTTTAATATATCTTCAGAATGGCAAAAATAATTAAATAATATCGAAAATTTGTTTTGTTTGCGACCCATGTTGCTGGGAAATGTAAAAATATAAAATGAAGTAGTATGCAGTGCAACTAAACTACTATTTAAATGCGTCACATTTGCAGTTTTCCCCTCTTCCCCCTCCTTGCAATCAGACAGCGTGGCATTGCAGTGGTGGAAAGGTGAAGCGAGGCTGAGGGCTTTGCCACCTGGGCCCGGGTACGGCCTGTGAGCCATCTTGAACACTCCTGCGATAAGCAGGTCAAAAAGAAAGACGGATGCTTCATTGTCTTGTAGTTGTCTCTAGTCTAAATATTAGTTTCATGCGGCTGTCCACGTTAATCAGCCCTGTGCCAGTCTCTTCATCTCTGCGCAATTATTGCAACATACATTAATTTGAACCTGTTTTCTGTATTCATGTCTATGTTAACAAGTTCCAAGGAGCGTAACTGAACACACTACAAGACGACATCCATTCCATATGAACAATAGGGTGTGCTTGTTTTTATATGAACAGCAGACCAACACACAAAGTACTTATTGCTTCTTATTACGTTATCCTTCTCTTTCTCCACAGGATGACCACAGCACACTTTAAGACTCCACAAATCAACTTTGCTATCTGAGTGCTCTTTTGTTAAATGTTTTTGTATTGCCACTGTAGCCTAAACATGAGGTTTATACCTCTTAAACATGTTGCTTCATTAAATAATTTGAGTGTCAACAAATTTTGTGACTGAAGTGGCTACAGGCCGATACTGGCCAGTAAAAGTCATCTGTACAAATAATTTAACAGGCTGTGGTGGATATTTAAAATAGTTTAGTCATTCAGGAGATAAATAAATGGAAATGTCGTGTGGCTAGGGCCTCCCGTCGGGTAGACCGTTCGCCTGGTGCAGGTCTTTCGATTTGACGCCACTTCGGCGACCTGCGCGTCGATGGGGATGAAATGATGATGATTAGGACAACACAACACCCAGTCCCTGAGCGGAGAAAATTTCCGACCCAGCCGGGAATCGAACCCGGGCCCTTAGGATTGACAGTCTGTCACGCTGACCACTCAGCTACCGGGGCGGACATTCAGGAGATAGAAGAAAGTTACTATAATTCTGTGTCTCGAAACCAATACCTGCCGAGATATGGATCATTTTAATTGTGGCAAGTAATGTGTACTATTCAGTGTTACAAACATTCTTACTGTTGCAGTTCGTTGTGCAATGAATCACCAGTGCTGTTGGAGAACGTTACCCTTGCAGAAAAATAACTGTGGTTTAAGCAGACGGGGCACCACCCCATTTTCTACGGATCGTGCACAGTACCTCACTACAATGTTTCATGGATGATGGACTGGTCAAGGAGATCCGGTGGCATGGCCTCCCTGTTCACTCGATCTGAGTCTGTTGGATTTCTGGCGATGGGGATATTTAAAAGGCGATGGTGTAGTGGCCATCAAACTTATTTGGTCAGAGCCAATACTGACATTATGGCGGCAGTATCTCAGGCCATGTATATACCACTCTTATTATTAATAGGTAACCTACATAAATTAATATGATGTCAGCCCCAATACACGAGATGCAGTTTGCTGTTGACCTCCCCAGTACTGATCATTACAAGTCAGCATCATTCAGAACACTTTGTGTTGACTGTCCTCTGTTTCAGATTGTCCCACTCTCAGTGACCCCAAAGTGATGACACTGCAATTGCCTGACAAAATGTTGTGTTGCCTGTATGAGGGAATGATTAATTTGTTAATAACACTAATTGTACTTATATTCAAATGCATTATGCAGTATCAGACCCAGATCTGCAAATGTTTACTAAATGTTTTTGAATGTCATTTTTCTTCTACTCATTGTGCTTAATTACAACAGCCTTTAATTTCATATTACTTAGTAGAAATATACTGGCTCTGTAATGCGTGTTCACGAATCCATGTTAGTTCTGTTTAAAACTTATACCTCAACAATTGCTCAGTACTAGGCACACAGAACAAAAGAATGGATCTGTTTTTATACTTTCAATCCACCAACCACTGATCAGATATTGAGAGAGATATGAAAATAAAACTTAAGCACCCTTCTTTCAAATGACTGTAACAATAAGGGAACACCACAAAAATCTGGTAACGTTTTCTTGGATATCTTGCTCATCTAACGTAAATTTGTAATAAAATGAAACAATCAAAAGCTTGAAACCAACTAAAACTATTCCAATTTACTTCTGGGTTTGTTCAGCAGAACATACATCCCATCTCCTAACATTATAGAAGGTGCTCCTTCATCGTCATAGCACTGCAACAAACAGCACTCTAATGTCTAGGAGTCTCACGAGTGCAATGGGAACACAATGGACCACCACACCACAGGCCTGTTGCTGGTTTGTGCCCCACTGAACCTCATGACTGCAAGTATGCTACAAAAGGTGGCTACAAGCTTATGAGTGATATTGAAAGGTTGAGATGATTGGGATCTATAGTTGAAAGTTGGCTGAAGTTATTGTGCATCAAGTTCCAACAAAAGAATACAATATTGCATTGTATCAACACCACCTCTGCAACGCAAATAACTTAGCTTTTGTTTATAAATTCATAAAACTTTTCCTACTTGTAGTGCGGTACTTCCACATTGATTTAGCTGTAGTTGCTAATGCATATAAATTGAATGATGACCTCAGCTCACAAATGCACATTTCACTATATGAATGGATGGAGTTCAATTTCTCGCAAACAGATGGCTTTTAAATGTAATCTAAAACAAAGTAAGGCAATGTGTATCACATGGTTGCTGATCTTAGTAAACAACCACGGATGACTTGACCAAACACATACAAACGGGAAACACTTTGAGAATACCACAACAAAAATATCAACTTGCAATAACGTAATTCAGAAACTACATGAACAACTGCTGATACTCTCCGCATCTCATACTTGCTCTGTGGCCAAATGTTGTGCCCCACTATGTATCAGAAGTTGTCAATCCAAGCATGCTGATGTAAAAACTATTACCACCACGAACCTCATCTCTTGGACCATCAAATCACTCCAACATTTTAAAAAAAAGTGTTGAAATCCTGCCTTACCAATCCATGGAGATCTCCCACTACTAAACTGCACGGATGACTAAAGTCCTCATAACTGTCGCCACGTCTGGCTGAACGACTTCATAACAACAGTCAAAAATCAAAAGATAAATGGACACATACAAAGTTTGCCAATGTAATCCCATTCCTGATGTCCAGGCAGAGCTTCAAGGAATCCTCAGAACCTTAGGCCCCTACAAAACCTTTCACCCGACTCCATCAACCTCTTGACCCCACCGACACCCCGCACTCCTACCATCTACCTTTTTCCTAAAATTCACAAACCCAATCATCCTGGCCGCCTCATTGTAGCTGGTTACCAAGCCCCCACAGAACGTATCTCTGCCTACGTAGATCAACACCTTCAACCCATTACATGCAGTCTCCCATCCTTCATCAAAGACACTAACCACTTTCTTGAACGCCTGGAATCCTTACCCAATCTATTACCCCCGGAAACCATCCTTGTAACCATTGATGCCACTTCCTTATACACAAATATTCCGCACGTCCAGGGCCTCGCTGCGGTGGAGCACATCCTTTCACGCCGATCACCTGCCACCCTACCTAAAACCTCTTTCCTCATTACCTTAGCCAGCTTCATCCTGACCCACAACTTCTTCACTTTTGAAGGCCAGACATACCAACAATTAAAGGGAACAGCCATGGGTACCAGGATGGCCCCCTCATACGCCAACCTATTCATGGGTCGCTTAGAGGAAGCCTTCTTGGTTACCCAGGCCTGCCAACCCAAAGTTTGGTACAGATTTATTGATGACATCTTCATGATCTGGACTCACAGTGAAGAAGAACTCCAGAATTTCCTCTCCAACCTCAACTCCTTTGGGTCCATCAGATTCACCTGGTCCTACTCCAAATCCCATGCCACTTTCCTTGACGTTGACCTCCATCTGTCCAATGGGCAGCTTCACATGTCCGTCCACATCAAACCCACCAACAAGCAACAGTACCTCCATTATGACAGCTGCCACCCATTCCACAACAAACGGTCCCTTCCCTACAGCCTAGGTCTTCGTGGCAAACGAATCTGCTCCAGTCCGGAATCCCTGAACCATTACACGAACAACCTGAAAACAGCTTTCACATCCCGCAACTACCCTCCCGACCTGGTACAGAAGCAAATAACCAGAGCCACTTCCTCATCCCCTCAAACCCAGAACCTCCCACAGAAGAACCACAAAAGTGCCCCACTTGTGACAGGATACTTTCCGGGACTGGATCAGACTCTGAATGTAGCTCTCCAGCAGGGATACGACTTCCTCAAATCCTGCCCTGAAATGAGATCCATCCTTCATGAAATCCTCCCCACTCCACCAGGAGTGACTTTCCGCCGTCCACCTAACCTTCGTAACCTCTTAGTTCATCCCTATGAAATACCCAAACCACCTTCCTTACCCTCTGGCTCCTACCCTTGTAACCACCCCCGGTGTAAAACCTGTCCACTGCACCCTCCCACCACCACCTACTCCAGTCCTGTAACTCGGAAGGTGCACACGATCAAAGGCAGAGCCACGTGTGAAAGCACCCACGTGATTTACCAACTGACCTGCCTACACTGTGACGCATTCTATGTGGGAATGACCAGCAACAAACTGTCCATTCGCATGAATGGACACAGGCAGACAGTTTTTGTTGGTAATGAGGATCACCCTGTGGCTAAACATGCCTTGGTGCACAGCCAGCACATCTTGGCACAGTGTTACACCGTCCGGGTTATCTGGATACTTCCCACTAACACCAACCTGTCAGGTTTCCGGAGGTGGGAACTTGCCCTTCAGTATATCCTCTCTTCTCGTTATCCGCCAGGCCTCAACCTCCGCTAATTTCAAGTTGCCGCCGCTCATACCTCACCTGTCTTTCAACAACATCTTTGCCTCTGTACATCCGCCACGACTGACATCTCTGCCCAACTCTTTGCCTTTCCAAATGTCTGCTTGTGTCTGTGTATGTGCGGATGGATATATGTGCGAGCGCGAGCGAGCGCGAGCGCGCGCGCGCGCGCGCGCGCGGAGTGAATACCTGTCCTTTTTTCCCCCTAAGGTAAGTCTTTCCGCTCCTGGGATTGGAATGACTCCTTACCCTCTCCCTTAAAACCCACATCCTTTCGTCTTTCCCTCTCCTTCCCTCTTTCCTGACGAAGCAGCCGATGGTTGCGAAAGCTAGAATTTTATGTGTATGTTTGTTTGTGTGTCTATCAACCTGCCAGCGCTTTCGTTTGGTAAGTCACATCTTCTTTGTTTTTAGATATATTTTTCCCACGTGGACTGTTTCCCTCTTTTTTATAAAACCAGGAAAAGATTTGACGAAGAAAAAGTTGTGACATTAACCACTGAGAAAAACTGATAGAAAACCAATTTTCTAATATCTGAAAAAAGATACAAATCCTCAAGATATATTCTATTCTCTGCTCCAGATGTGGACTGCATGAGAATATTTTCAAACAGTATTTCAGGCATCAGCATCACACAAGCTGCATATAAAATGTGAATCGTATTGAAAAACAGTTAGTTTTATTTCTAACAGATCCCTGCTATCACATATGAAGCATTATCTCTACATTCTCATAAAAAATTCAACAGTAAATTGCTAATACATACCTCATGACAGAAATTCTGAACTGTTGTCAGATATTCTTGTAAATCATGGTTTAACCTCTCCAACTCAATTATAACACTTGCATATCTACGTTGAAAATCTTCTGGGATGTGCGTACCAAATGACTTCCTTTTTTCAGCTTCTGTGTTCATGTCCCTAAGCTTTTTAATCTTTGTCTTCTTCACATTCAGTATTTTTGAAAGACGTACCTAGTAACATAGAAAAGCACAACAATAAAAAAGGAGAAATCTTCGGATTTTAATAATTACTATTTTATCTCTTAGCAGTGCTATCTTTAATCCAGCCAGTATATTATTAAGATTGCCTATTATTCTTATTATCTCTGGTGTGTAATGGGAGTCTTTGCATTTGTTCTCCTCATTGGTGGAGCTTCAGTGACAAATTTGGACTAATTGGTTAAACAAGTCTTCATTTTTGCAGATTTCTTTTAAGAAAATTATCTGCAATATGAGATTATAATTAAATATTTAAAAGCCTAACAACTGCAGCAGAAACAAATATGCACAAAAAAGTGACAAGTGCTAGCTTTCGGAACCTGCATGTCTTCATCTGGAAACTGGGAAGGTAACTTTGCACATTACCTCTAAGTCATTTCACCCTAATATTTATTAAATAAAGTAATTAATTGTTTACACTAAATACACTACAAAAGTGGGTATTAGCTAAGTGTATAAATAGAAATAACTAACAAGGAAAATGTTAGACCTGTGATGTTGAATCATGTTTTAATTTCTCTACCCACTGTTAATTAAATCTGCATAAGTTTGGCATTTACACGTTTACCCGACAACATAAAATGCAAGTTATGAACTGCCTGTGCAGAGCCCTGAATTTGTGCTCTACAAGGTGCAGCTTCCACAAGTTTGCGGGATGAGCACTAACTCAAATATTGAAATACAACTCAATATTCATAGGGAAATAGCAATTACATTTTATCCATAATATTCTTTCAAAACTGGTACGGACTATATGCTAACAGATATAGGAGTTGGACAAACATATGGAAACATTGTGAGAAATGCATGCTTGAATATAAATGCAGATGTTAGCCAAGCCTCCAGGTTGCACTGTTGTATCTGACCATGAACAGCACCTGTGTAATGTGCTCAATTCGTTGGAAGTGTCAGTCATGGTCGGAACAGTGTTCTGTGTAATCAATATATGATGATGATGATAAGTGAATTCAAATGTGGAAAATCATTAGTACGTGTCTGGTGTGTGCTTCCATAACCAAGGCTGATGAAATGTTTGGTGTTTCAAAATACACTGTTGAAGAGTTATACTGTATACATGGAAAACAGAAAAACATCATCTGGTAAGTTACAATGTGAAAGAAAGTGTGTTGACTGATCGTGATGTGCAGTCACTGAAGAACACTGTGAGAGGATGAAATGCAAAAGTGATTACAAAACTGAATGTTCCCATCATGAATCCGGCAAGCGTTGCAACAACAGAAAGGCAGCTCCTGAAGCAAGGAATTACAGGGCCAGCAGGAACTGCAAAACCATTCAGTGATGTCAATGCCCGTAACAGGAAAATGTGGTACTGAAACTGTAAAAACTTGAACTTCGGAGCAACAGGAGACAGTCATTTGATTGGGTGAGTGTTGTTTCACACTGTTTCCTATTTCTGGCTCAGTTTATGTCCCAAGATCGAAACGTGGCACAGATTCGTTGATGGTTTGGGCTGCAAGGTTGCATTACTGCCAAGGATTAAGTAACAATTTTAGCTGATCAGGTCTATGCCACAATATAATTTGTTCCCACATGATGATACTGCATTCCTAGAAACAGTGCTCACATGGGGTGTCCAGTGATTTTTTTTTCAGTGTCATATTGTTCTTAGTCCATAACCAATTTCAACTGATTTTATATAAAAAAAAATATACAAATTTTGTCAATATATAGGAACATAATGGGAACTATACTCTGAACAAAACCTTGAAATGAACATTATTTATTTTAATCAACAAATAAACATACCAGGATATAATGACAGAATTAAATGTAAAATGTAATTTGAACAAAAAATTGCAGAGAAATTAGAGTGAGATTACGTTGTGCAGGAAAATTACAGAGACTAGGTTGCAAAGGAAGTAAAACAATAAACATTTAGATTAAGAGTAATCATCTGATGGGAGCCACAGACATAAAAACAAAGAACATTATCTATTTCAGGAAAAAGTATACTTTTTACATGAGACCTGAAAATAAAATTAAAATACAATTTGAACAAAATGGTTACAGAAGAAGTAGTAATAGACTAGCCTGATAAGGACACATACTGAACATTAAGTGAAATCACAAGCGGTAGTTTTTAGTGATATAACTACTACTTCAATCTCAGCACTTTCCACGAGTTTTGTCTGCATACTTTGTTGTCCTCTAGCCTATCTCTGCTCAGTTTCTTCTTTCTTTAATTTTCTTTTGAGGACTTTTCAGCTGCCCTTCCCTGTGTTATCCTGCCCTTTCCTCTGTTACCCTTTCACTGTACCACTACGTGCTTTTCAGAAGCTTTGTGACAGTTACAGATAAAACATGTCCGCAACCCTCTGCGTGAACAGCACGAACAGCTATGAGAGAGGCTTCAGTCAATCTTTTGACCAGACTAAAGTTATCAGATAAACTTTTTTCAAGGCTGGCATTGCCATGGAAGACACTGCAAGCAACCTTGACAAATTTCTTCACATTTTCATGCCCACTCTGTGGTTGTTCATTTTCAGATGTTTGTGATTAAATTTTAGTCAGATGCCCCCTTAACTCTATATCTGTATACTTCCCTACAGTCTGTGGTCAGAGAATTAATGAGAAAAATTTTGTCCAACATATATATATATATATATATGACAACATTAATTAGCCACAACCTCAGAAAATGGACACAACTTAGAGAGCTCTGGGTCATTGTGACATAGCAAAGGTAGATATCTTGGAATTCCAGAATGAGTGACTTACATTTATGAAGAGTACGGTATCCAAAATTTTGGATAAATTGCCCCTGGCATATTCCATCACAAAGGGCAGTCCCTGTTTAGGCCCAGAAGTGGCAATTAACACACACCATGAGGAAAGGCAGGTAGGTGTAGCATTGACCCTCACTAGCTTAATCACTTTGGTGGTCACGAGGCTGATGCCATCGCCTATGAGTTCCAAAGTCTAGTAGAGATCATGTCAAAACAAGAAATATTCAAAGAATTTGATGGGGATTGTGTTTGCATCAATCAATTCTGGATGACAGTCATTGAGTTCCGAGAATTGGCACATTTTAGCATGTAGTGGTGCAAGGAGGCTGGCAGTGTGTCATTCAGTTGTGGTGTGCCCCAGCAATCAAGTTTGCTATGAGGCAGGAATACTACTGTTCTTCATTGCATCTCGTACTTTCCTGCAACCTGCACTTCTTTCTTTCTTTCTTTAGAGCAACTTCCATCTCACCACCTCTCTCCTTGACTGCATCCACAGGAAGGCAATAAAGTCTTCCTTGCTTGCGTATAATTGAAAGTAGTTTATGTTGACTAAGACCTACAGCAGCTTTGGAAATGTCTGCCAGAGAGGATAGAAATGACTAGAAGAATCACCTCGCACCCCATGCCCCAGCCACCTACTCCCACAGTCCCCACTCAGCATCTGGCCACCTGCATTACACTATTTCTGTTGCAGTCTTTAACTCAATGTTAATTAAACCAATAACTGCTTGTTAATGTTCTACTTACACTATTTTGTATCTACCACTAAAGGGCTATCATCACTCTTATTCATACTCAATGTAATCAGATCGATTGCTGCTGGCATATACAACAGTAGAGGGAAACATTCCACGTGGGAAAAATATATCTAAAAACAAAGATGATGTGACTTATCAAAAGAAAGTGCTGGCAGGTCGATAGAAACACAAACAAACACAAACATACACACAAAATTCAAGCTTTCGCAACCAACGGTTGCTTCGTCAGGAAAGAGGGAAGGAGAGGGAAAGACGAAAGGCTGTGGGTTTTAAGGGAGAGGGTAAGGAGTCATTCCAATCCCGGGAGCGGAAAGACTTACCTTAGGGGGAAAAAAGGACGGGTATACACTCGCACACACACACACACACACACACACACACACACACACACACATATCCATCCACACATAGACAGACACAAGCAGACATATTTTGTCTGCTTGTGTCTGTATATGTGTGTGTGCGCGCGCGAGTGTATACCCGTCCTTTTTTCCCCCTAAGATAAAAGTCTTTCCGCTCCCGGGATTGGAATGACTCCTTACCCTCTCCCTTAAAACCCACATCCTTTCGTCTTTCCCTCTCCTTCCCTCTTTCCTGATGAGGCAACAGTTTGTTGCGAAAGCTTGAATTTTGTGTGTATGTTTGTGTGTCTGTCGACCTGCCAGCGCTTTCGTTCGGTAAGCCACATCATCTTTGTTTTTAGATATATTTTTCCCACGTGGAATGTTTCCCTCTATATATATATATTAAAAAAAGCATGTACTGCACACAAACCCATCATATCCTAGTACAGCTTGTCTAGAATCGGCCAGGCTGGGCTGCCTGGCTGCTAGATTGGACTGAAGAAAGGGAGGGGTGGGGAGACTCTGAAACACCAGTAGTGGGCGATTGCACAGTACTGAGCTGAGGGTGAACGCTGAGAACACTGAGTTGAGCCAAGCAGATGGCAGTCAAATGCCTCTGTAAAGGATCAAATCAGGCCTTTTCCAGGGTTTTAAGGCAAACTGCAAAAATTCAAGTTTTCCAGAACACACACACACACACACACACACACACACACACACACACACAAACCACGAGTTTTCCCTATTTTCCAGGACACGTTTTCCCTATTTTCCAGGACACTGGGCACCCTGTCACATCGTTGAAGACTGGTTTTGTGAGCACAAGAATGAATTGTTGAATCTTCCCTGGCCACCACGATCACCAGCTCTCAATATTATCCAGCCTTTGTTGACTACTTTGGAGAGAAGACTGCATGATCACTACCCGCCTCTGTCATTGTTACTGGAACTTGACACTATTTTGCAGGAAGAATGGCACAACATTCCCTTGAAAACCACACAGACCTGTATTCTGAGACAACTAGGAGCAGTTTTTAATGCCAACAGTTTTTGTACACTGTAGCAGGCATGGTAATTTTTTTTGAACCTGTGGTCTAGCAGTAGCATCTCTGTTTAGTAATCAAAACATCACGGGTCCCAGGTTCGAGCAGCAATGGTGACGAATGACTGGTGTAAGAAGTCACCCTCACTTTGCCAAAGGCCTTGTCAAAGAGGGAGGAGGAGTGCACAGATTTTCAGGGCACTCTCATGCCCTTGGAGCGGGAAACTGCCCCAAAAACAGCAGGAGAATCACAAGTGATCAACGGCATGAAGATGCAGAAGGCAATGGTAACCACTGCATTAAAGACACATGGCCTGTAATTGAAAATGTGTCTCTATGTTCTCTCCATTGGCAAAAGATCTATAGGAGGGGACTCAAAAGGTGGAGGTGACAATGAGAAAAATATGGAATAACCAACGAAGGGTTTACATTTTCTGAGTCTGAGCATGGAATCTCTGCAGTTTGAAAATAGTAGGGAAACTACAAAATCTGAAAAGCAAAGTGCAAAGGTTCAATCTGGATACAGTGAGGGTAAGTAAAATGAAATGGAAGAAAGATAGGATTTTCTGGTCATATGACTATAGGTAACATCAACAGCAACAGAAATATGTTTGTAATGGGAGTATTACTCATTATGAGTAGGAAAGTGGGGCAGAGAGATACGGTTGTTCTCATCAGAAAGAGAGATACAGTTGTTCTCATCAGATCTGGCAGCAAACCACCGATGATGATGATGATGATGATAGTTTGGGTTTACATGCTGACGTCACAAGCGGAAGATGAAGAAGCTGGGAAAGTATATGAGGATATTAAACAGTATGTAAAGGGAGATGGAAATTTAATGATTATGTTGGATTGGAATGAACTTGTAGGAGAAGGAAAGAAGGAAGCGATACAGAAGAATACAGACTAGGCAGTTCCGCACTAAATTTCATATGGTAGTAGTGAATCTCTTTTCAAGAATTACAAGAGGAGGAGGTATACTTGGAAAAGATCTGTAGACGTAAGAAGATTCCATCTGGATTACATCATGGTCAGACAGAGGTTCCAGAATCAGAGATATTGGATTCTAAGGTGTATGCAACAGCAGATACAGACTCTGATCATAATTTAGTAATGATGAAGAGTACACAGAAATGTAAGAGAATGGAAGAATCAGTGTGGAAAGAAGTGGGATACTGAAGTAGTGAGGATTGATGAGATGTGTTTGAAATTTGCAAAGAATGTGGATACTCCAGTAAGGAGTACTCCAGTAGGCAGTTCAGCTGAAGAGGTGTGGACAGCTGTAAAAAGGACAATTACAGATGTGGACAGTCAGACGTAGGTATAAGAAAGGTAACTCCAAAGAAACCTTGGGTATCAGACAAAATGAAGTACAAAAATGTTCAGTGAAAGACATAAATACAACAATATAAATCACTTAGGACTGAAATGAAAAGGAAGTGCAGAGCATACAAGGCAAAATGCCTAAAGGAAAAATGTGAAAAATCATAAAAGAAATGATGATCAGAAGGACTGACTCAGCATACAGAAAAGTCAAAACAGCCTTCAGCGAAATTAAAAGCAAGCTAGCAACATGAAGAGTGCAATGGGAATTCCACTGTTATATGCAGAGGAAGGAGTGGATAGGTAGAAGGAGTACATTGAAGACCTCTATGAGAGCGTGGACTTGTCCGATGATTTTATACACAGTGGCAAATCAGAAAGTCTTTGCCCGTTTTTTTTTAGGCAAATTACGGCTCTAAATATGAAGCCCACATATCCAGTCCCATGTTGGACATTTCTTGGTTTATGCCAGCCTTATCTGCCATAGTTCTAATGCTGCTGTCAGTTGTTAAAGATGGCAGTTGTGCTTCACATGTCCACAACATTTGAGAACTGGGAGATAGTGGTGATGAGAGTTGAACAAAGGACACAAAGTCCTGCATGACAGTGAGTGGTCGGGGAGGCTGCATTCATCACTGACTGACATTTCTCAACATCACGGCTATTTCCTGGAGCTTGGCATATCGTACAGGGTGCTTATGACATCATTCACAGGTCCCTAGCGTACTGTAAGATTTCATGTTAGTGGATGCCTAAGAAGTTGGATAACATGATGAGAGGTAAGCAAGTGATGTATTCACTGAATCATCTGGAATGGTACTCCAAGGAGGTTGAAGAGTTCCTGGACCACAGTGTCACTGGCGATGAATAGTGGATACTGCATTTCATGCCAGAATCCAAGCAGCAGAGCATGGTGTTGAAACATCTGGGTTCACCGAAGACAAAAAAATTCTGTTCAGTACCATCTGATGAGAAAGTGATATTAATGACCTTCTGAGATAGCTGTGGACTGCTTCTGCTGGATTTCATGTGGCAAGGTGCAACCATCAATGCTGACAGTCATTGTAATGTAGGAGGGTTGCCATCAGGCAAAGGCACCAAGAGGTTCTTGATGTGGACAGCACGATTCTGCTCCATGACAATGCAATACTACATGTGGCAATCAGAACTGCCAAAAAGCTCGGGCATTTCACAAGGAGATTCTGAAGTACCCACCATACAGTCCAGACTTCAACCCCTACTGATTTCCATGTTTTTGGACTGCTCCAGAAGTTCCTGGCAAGACAGTGATTCACAAAAAATGAAGCAAGGACAGAATTCTGAATGGTGGTTCCATTGCCAGCCGGACAAATTCTACCACAGAAGCATCTCAAATTTAGTGATGCGATGTGACAAATGTGTTAACTGGTGTGGGGACTATGTGGAAAAATAATGCAAGGTATAGCTTACTTTGACCAATAAACAGTAGTGGCAAAGACTTCTGATTTGCCCTTGTAAGGAAGACGTAGGGCTCCAGTATTAAAGTCAGAATTTATAAACGCTCTGGATGACTTGAAATCAAATAAAGCAGGTGGGGTGGGTAACATTCCATCAGTATTTCTGAAATCCTTTGGGGAAATGCCAACCAAATGACTATTCAAGTTGATGTATAGAATCTATGAGACTGACGACATATCAGTGACTTAAAATGTCACTCACACTTGTAATTGCGATGATAGCAAGGGCAGATAGATGCGAAAACTACAGCTTAGTCAGCTTAATGTCTATGCATCCTAGCTGCTGACAAGAACAATACAGAATGGAATAGAAAATTAAGGATCTGTTAGATGGCAATCAGTTTGGCTTTAGTAAAGGTAAAGGCATCAGAGAGGCAGTTCTCACTTTGCACTTCATAATGGAATCAAGATACACTCACAAAATTTGTTGATCGAGAAAAAAGGTTCAATAATGCGAAATGGTGCAAGATGGGCAACATTTTGAGAAAAATAGGAGTAAGCTATATGGAAAGGTGGGTGATATACAGTATGTGCAAGATCTACGAAGAAGAAATAATAATATTAGAGACCAAGAACAAAGTGCTCAGATTGAAAAGGGTGTAAGACTGGGATGCAGTCTTTTGCCCCTACTGTTCAATCTACACTTCAAAGAAACAATGATAGAAATAAAAGAAAGGTTGAAGAATGGGATTAAAATTCAGGGTGAAAGAAAATAAAATAAGATCTTCAGCAAAAGTGCAGAAAACTTACAGGGTATATTCAATGAAATGGTCAGTCCAATCAGTACAAAATCTGGATTGAGAGTAAAATGGAAAAAGACATTAGTATTGAAAAGTAGCAGCATTGAAAACAGCCCGAGCAGCTTAATATCAGAAATGATGATCATGAAGTAGATGAAGATAAGGAATTGTACTACTTTGAAGCAAAATACCCAATGGCAGAGCAAGCAAGGGTGACATAGAAAGCAGATTAGTGCAGGCAAAGAGGGCATTCTTGGCCAAGAGAAGTCTACTGATGTCCAACACAGGGTTTAATTTGAAGGTGAAAATTCTAAGAATGTATTTTTGGAGCACAGCATTGTATACTAGTGAATCATGGACAGTGGAACACCCAAACAGAAAAGAACAAAGCATTTGAGATGTGGTGCTAAAGAAGAATGTTGAGAATCAGGCAGCCTGCTAAGATAAGGACTGAATTGGTTCTTCGCAGAATTGGCCAAGAAAGCAACATAAGGAAACCACTGACATGAAGAAGGGACAGGATGACAGGGCATGTGTTAAGACATCAGGGATTTACTTCTGAGAAGAATAAAAACTATTGGGAAGACAGAGATTGGCATATACCCAGCAAATAATTGGGGATGAAGGCTGAATATGGGCAATTTCATCTCAAGAGTTTCAAAGTTTGCTGAATAAAATATGTGTTGAAGTTCCACATGATCTCTCCAAAACTTAGATATTTTGATTTTCTGATGATTTGTTAAAATGCTACAAACCTCTCTAAATGAGAATATTTTCGAAAGTGTTGTAACAAAGGGAAAATTGTAATAAAGATAGAGATATCAATTTATTTTCAATAAATACTCTTTGTTCCCAATGCTATGAGACATGCTTAATACATATATACTTCTGAGCTTCTCCATTTTTTTGGGGGGGGATTAACTATTTTGCGAATTTCAGAATTATATTCTAAAAACATGAATAGTCACAGGACATTAACAGTCTTGAGAAATGATAAATGGAACGACTGCTAACCGTCAGCTAACACATTAATGCATGAAATTCTTAAACCGTCAAAATATTGGTACATAAAGATCAAAGAATATGAAATTTTTTGGTCATTTAGAAATTATTTTCTCTAAATACTACTTCCTAAATGTTCTAGAAATTTCATGGTACTTTAGTTGGTCATTGTACTTGGGGAATGTACAATAAGATGGGGCTATACTTGTCTGTACAAAACATGACAATTTTTTTTTTAGGTAGACCTAGCTCTACTCTCAAGGTAAAAAAATCAAGGACACTTAAATATTTAAATTGATCACAGATTTTAAGTAAATGTCGCGCAAAACTGGTATTTCTGAATCAAAATAATTATTTTACAACATTATAAGTTAGTGGGAAAACAATTCATAATTTTTTCGAAAGCATTTTATAACAAAAATGAGATACACAATATTTATACCCATTTTTCTTTTTATATTATTCACAAATTATTATTGTCTTCATGATTTCACTTCTTTGTGGCTTTCCATGAATTAAAATTGCCTAAAATGTAACCATCAACATTGCACCGTTGAAAAGAGTTCACCCCCCCCCCCCCTCCAAATCTGCTTCTCATTGAACTTGTACAGGCGAGCTGAATTTGCACATGGACAAGGATGATCCAACAAGAGCAGTACTTGGAAAATGGGAACTGCACAGTGATCTTTTCATGATGGCCTTTTGAAAGCATTAGCAGGACCATGAGGTGTCATAAAGGAGATAGTTGTATCTTGCAGCTCACGAGACACACTTATTATCTGTCGCACCTACCAGCGATCATCATACACACAAGAAATGAAGTGCCTTACTACAGAGTCTTTTAGTAATTCCTACCACAGGCTTCTTAGCACACCACACTTCTCTCTTTTTTAAATGGAATTCCCTTAATGTACTTTCATTTAGAATTAAAGAGTTTCATGTTTGTTATCAATGTTGATATGGTGTGTACAAATCCAGTAGCACCTCTTATAGCATCAACAGCTTTATGCTGGAGATTGAATCTTGTTGCAAGAGGTTTACAGATACTTCCTACCCATCATGTGCACTTTTTCCGTGACCTGTTGCTGAAAATATCTATTTTTTGTCTTGATTCCTGTACTACAATGTTGACCAAGCCCATAAAGCTGAAAATGGTTTTTAAAATGAGATTATGCGCCAACAATCACATACACGTTTACGGGAGGCATGGCCTCTAGATTCTACGTCATCAGTTATCATGCTGACATCTTAGCATGCATGAGCACTGTCATGAAGGAGATGATCACAGACAATAGCACAACAGTGTTATGTTCCAAGGAAGTGAGCAACACATGTGAATATTGATACCTGTGATGTGTGCCAGTGGTAGCTTTGAATTTCATTCTGCAAAGCAACATACCAGTCCTCAGCGAAGTCAAAATGAAGAACTAATGTGTCAGTATTCTGGGGTGTGGCTGATTTTACTTCTGCTACGGCCTGTTTCTGAAACCTCTGGATATGATAGTGAGTTATTCTGCTTGAATAGTCATCACTTCAGCACGAGGACACATTGCACACTCCTGCAACCAACATTTATCTTGCGGCTCTTGACATATATACAAAAGCATCAGGTCCATCTCTGTGTACTACTTTCCTGTGAAGCTGCTTATGGCTAAGCAAACACGTTTCAAATCAGTGCAGTAAATACATGTGCATACTCCTTTCACTGGCTGGCATTTTACCCATTTTGGTCATACGGAGTAGAATTTTGTGAGACCAATTTTTAAATTTGGGTTCTCCTTTTCCAATAGGAGATATGCTTCTCTTATTGATCCCGTCATATATCTTTTTACCTTTTTAACTGATTCACCATTTTCACTAATAGAGATAACATCAGCCTGCTTAGGACTTGCCTGCTGCAATTTGTCATCATTTAGGTAATATTCCAGAGCAGCAGTGCCCATCATCTTGCAACGGATGCCTACAGTAAGAATTCGGACATGCCCAAATACTTTTCTCATTCTTTATTTTATGAGCTTTTGAAATCAAATAATGGGAGGAAGTGGGTATGTATTTCTGTGTTTGCTGCTTAGAATAGCTACCTCGTGTCATTGTCGGTAACTGTACCTTCTCAGTATAGATGCCTGCTGTGATAGCAGTATTTAGGTTTTGAAACCACACATACGTTTCATCCATATATCTTCATTTTCTGCACCAAGTGCGTCTACATTACACACTTCACAAAGTTTTAAAGATTCTTCTGTAAAAATTGTTTCAGTTTCTTCTTACATACTGTTTCCTTCTTGTGCTCCTTACCTTTCCTGGACATTTGGGGGGGGATATAGTAGGGGCTACAGCAGAAATTCTGACATTCAACAAATCAACAACTTAACACTGAGGAATATAAACATCTACACTGTCTTCTTCAGTTTCACATTTGGGTGATCGTGATAGTTCAAGATTTTTTTCTTGTAGCAAGTGTGGCAATTCCTGCACAATGGGTGTGATGCTAATACCATTACTTCTGACAGATTTCCAACAACTGTGAAGTGTTTTTGACTTTTCTTAAATACCACCTTCTTGTATCTTTTTTCATAGTACACACACCTCTCTTTCACTACAGTATTTCCTCACTGACATTGTGTCTAACTAAAAGTTCAAACCAAACACAAAATTCAATGTAGAATGGTGTATGTACAAATTCTCACTTGTTTGTTATAAACAGAAGAGCACTGGAAACAGTGTTGCCAACATACATACTCTACACCAGAAATTCAATTACGCAAAATATGCAGAATGTTGAAATATTTTTAATACCTCACACAGAAAAATATTGCCCACTGTGTTTGTACCGACTATTAACATAATAACCAACCAATATTTTGCGTAATTCTCAAAAGTTTTCAGATGGGGTTTTCAAGTAAATAATTCATAAAAACTACTAAAAATGCAATTTTTTACGTTTTTAGTAATAAACATCTACGTAATACAGAGAGCCAGAGCTGAGAAAATATTGTTTGTAATTACATTAGTAGTATCCAGTAATATGACAGAAAAGATAGCATTCTGTGACTTTCCAAATCAGTAATAAAACAATTAAGTAGAAAAATTAACTTAAGTTTAGTATTTTCGTCTTAAATTTCTAAGTTAAAGGAAGCCCATATGTATGCTGGTGTCAGCTTAAATTTCAGCACACTAAGAGGGAGCTTTAATGCAAATTATCTGTCAGGTGTCTCTGGTTTATTAGTTATATATTTTTTTCTTTTCTTCTGTTTTAAGAGTTAATTACAGAATATACATTTTTCAAAGGGCCATGCCATTTACAAAAATTAAGATAAAACGAAAATACTTTATTTCTTAACACTCATGATATAGAGGCCTAATGTATATTTATTCCAGAAAAATTAATAACCATGAGTTGACATGACCTGCGTGATTTCAGATGAAATCACTCAAATGTTACTGGAAAAGGAAGAGGTTGCCACAGGAGAGAAATTTCTGGGATTCTGCATCACACCTGTCAGAAGACTTGTGATGATCAAGAAAAGAAGTGCTGTGTTTGTGTGTTTGAAAGCTGAAAGTTTAGCAGTCTTTTCATTGTGTCTGACTGTGACTTAACGCCTCCTCCTCTGCGTGTTGAGTCACAATCTATCATTTTTATATTGTTGTTTTTCATACTGGACTATCAGTTGTTCAAAGTATTAAAACATTTAAGTATTAGTCTGAATACAACACAAATTAGTACTACATTTATTAGAGAACACTCAAAATTTGCTTGATTTACTAGACAAGCTATATGATTTGCACATATTTCATGGTAAACAACAGAAGTGACAAGAGTATGGATATCCACCACCCAATGTCAGTCATGGCACACAAACAAAAATATAATGTTCACGGCAAGTTGTGTCAAAAGAGACTTGACACAACCAACTTAATAAAGACAACAGTTCATCACGTCAGCATAACAAAAATCAGTATTAGAAAGGAAAGCAAGCAACTTTGTATAGTAAAGGCAAAAAACAATCATGTGGTAGCTAGAGCACTATTTTTCAACATTTCAATGTAGGCAGGATAGCAGAGTTTGTTCCAAATGAAAATCTGAAGAAACATCAGCAATGAAGTCAGCCACAAACAGCTGTATCTATAAGCGAAATTTCAAGAACACGCTCAATATTTACTCGACTAGACTTTGAATCAGGGTTCAGTGACAAATGTTTGTCAGCCTTTGTTAAATTTATGGAAAGAGAGAGAAAATAGTGGAAACTTTGTTGCGAGAAGACATAAAAGAAAGAAAAGTGATAGTATATAAAAGAAAGAAAAGTTATAGTACAGCCAACACTAAAAGCTCAACATTGAAGGGAAAAAAATGAGGACTACTTTGGCCCATACAGGTAGTCAGATTAATTTAAAAATACCTATGGCAATAAATCTCAGTTGATAAAAATGTGAAGTGTTTACAGAAAAGAGGATACTATTACAAGGGGGTACTAGGTAAGAAATGTAACGGAATTTAGAAAGAAGCAATAGTTAACTTTATACTTTGTAAAATTTACATTTCACGCAAAAAAGTGTTTATTCTTTTAGTAGCCAACTGGCTGAGTGACATCCAAGGAGACTTAGTTATGGATCAAATGATGAGATTAAAACATAATGGCAAGGAACGAACAATTGATTTTGAAATCTATTGTGTCTCAGATACAGGTCTTGTCGCAGAAAATATGTGGGACGTATTGGTACATGATGGATAATAGTAAACCTCACTAAAGAAAATGCAAAAGCAAATAAACCAAATTTAGGTCGTGAGGTGTCAGGTGCCAATCAAAGGTGCTTACAATTGCCAAAATTGATGGCACCACAGAAGGAACAGTTAACAGACTAGACAGCTAAATGGCTTAAGCAGTCAAATAAAATATGAGGTGTGATCAAAAGTAATTGGAACTTACTAATTTCGTGGGCTTTATGCATCTGATATTCAGAATTTTTTTATGTTTTTGGTAAAGGTGTTCCTGATATATGTTCGTATTTGCAAAAAATGGCTCTGAGCACTATGGGACTCAACTGCTGTGGTCATCAGTCCCCTAGAACTTAGAACTACTTAAACCTAACTAACCTAAGGACATCACACACATCCATGCCCGAGGCAGGATTCGAACCTGCGACCGTAGCAGTTCGTATTTGCAGCTGTTCTCTATATTTAGTTTACTGCTGAAAAGGTTATACACCTTTCCAAGTGCTCGGCAAATTTTTATTTTCAAAAATGATGGATCAAAGAATTTGACATTAAATTGTGCTTAAAAATGGAATAAAGTGCAGCATGACATTTGAAGTATTGACTGTGGCTTTTGGCAAACCTAGTAGGAGTAAGACAAGAGTTTACGAGTGGTATAAATGTTTCAAAGAGAGTCAAGGCAACACTGAAGATGACAACCACCCTGTATGCCCTAGCGCATCAATACTGATGAAAGTGTGGAAGAAGTGAAGAAAACAGTTCCGAAAAATTGCTGAATCATTGTCAGAAAGGTTTCTGATGATGTCGGGGCATACCCTTTGGCTAATCCTAAGCATTCCCCCCCCCCCCCCCCTTCTGAAATTGTTGAATTTGGACCAAAAACAATGCTGCTTACATATCGCTCAGGAATTGCTGAATGGAGTTGACAATCATCCAGAACTTCTATCAAAGGTTAACAGGTGACCAAACATGGGTATTATACAGATATGACGTCAGAACCAAGGCCCAATCATCCCAATGTAAACTGTCTGAAGAGCCAAAACTAAAATAAATTTGAGAAGTAAGATTGGTGGATGTTCTTTTCACCGTTTTCTTCGATTACAATGGGATAGTGCACATCACGAGTTCCTGCCTGGCCTATGGTTGTGGGGGCAATAAGGAATACTACGAGTAAGTTATGTGCCATTTGCATGAATCAATGTAGTGGGGAGGGGGGCCATTATTGTTGTGAACTAATCGTGGAAACTGTATGATGATATGCACCCCAACACGTGTTCACGACATTTCGGTGAAAAACAAAACCATTATGTTGCCTCAGCCACCCTAATAGCTGGACATAGCTCACGTCTTTTCTATTCTTGAGCCTGAAGAGAACCATTAAAGGACATCATTTTGCCACTGTTGATGAGATAAAAACAGAATAACTGAAGGAACTGAACACCATGAGGAAAACTAAGATCCAGAAGTGTTCCCATGATTGGAAAATTTCTGGCATAAGTGAGGGGGTTACTTTTAGGAGGACAAAGTCGTCGTCGATGAATAAATAAAGATTTCTTAAGAAAAACAAAAATTCCTGTTACTTTTTGATCACGCGCCTCATACATGCATAAAAGTTTAAAAATGCATGACAATGCGAAGGGAGAAACTAGCTTCAGGCCACTCTGGGCACATACTGCAGCAAGAAGTAATCCCTCCAAAATGCACCAGAAACTGAATGTTCATTAAATTTTGTTATGAAATCCATTTTCCCTGTAGAACATGTAGCACTTTGAGAAATTTGTGGAGACTAGATGCATTATCAGCTACCAAAGTGAAATTCCCTGATTTCCAGACACAGTTTTAGAAATTTCTCTGACAAATCTTGAGATCTGAAGGGTGAGTGTACAGGCGAGTTGACAAAAGTTTGTAAGGACTTCTATATTTATGAACATGTTATGAACTCTAATTCTGAATCAACAGCAAGTTGTCAGCTGTACAGAACTGAAGATGTGAAGGGTACGTAAACTGGTAAGTTGTGTAAATAAAAGCCATTTTGAGTTGAAGGATTCCCCTGTTTATTAATGAGTTAAGTCAAACTTTGACTTAACTGCATGTTTTTGTTCCATCTCACATACAAGATTTATGAACTTTCCAGGTGAGTCATTGCATCAATGAAAGAAATATGCAATATATATCCCCCCCACAATGAACCATGGACCTTGCCGTTGGTGGGGAGGCTTGTGTGCCACAGCGATACAGATAGCCGTACCATAGGTGCAACCCCAACCGAGAGGTATCTGTTGAGAGGCCAGACAAATTTGTGGTCCCTGAAGAGGGGCAGCAGCCTTTTCAGTAGTTGCAAGAGGAACAGTCTGTATGATTGACTGATGTGGCCTGGTAACATTAACCAATACTGCCTTGCTGTGCTGATACTGCTAACGGCTGAAAGCAAGGGGAAACTACAACCATAATTTTTCCCGAGGGCATGCAGCTTTACCGTATGGTTACAGGATGATGGTGTCCTCTTGGGTAAAATATTCCGGAGATAAAATAGTCCTCCATTCGGATCTACGGGCAGGGACTACTCTGGAGGATGTCATTATCAGCAGAAACAAAACTGGTGTTCTACCGATAGGAGCATGGAATGTCAGATCCCTTAATTGGGCAGCAGGTAGGTTAGAAAATTTATAAAGGGAAACTGAAAGGTTAAAGTTAGATATAGTGGGAATTAGTGAAGTTCAGTGCAGGAAGAACAAGACTTCTGGTCAGGTGAATACTTGGTTATAAATACAAAATCAAATAGGGGTAATGCAGGAGTAGGTTTAATAATGAGTAAAAAAATAGGAGTGTGGGTAAGCGATTATGAACAGCATAGTGAACGCATTATTGTAGCCAAGACAGACACGAAGACCATGCCTACCACAGTAGTACAAGTTTACATGTCAACTAGCGCCGCAGATGACGAAAAGATTGAAGAAATGTATGATGAGAGAAGAGAAATTATTCAGATACTGAAGGGAGACAAAAATTTAATAGTCATGGGGGACCGGAATTCAGTAGTAGGAAAAGGAAGAGAAGCAATAGGTGAATATGGAATGGGGATAAGGAATGAAAGAGGAAGCTGCCTGGTAGAATTTTGCACAGAGTGTAACTTAATTATAGCTAACACTTGGTTCAAGAATCATGAAAGAATGTTGTACATGTGGAAGAGGCCTGGATACCTGGAAGGTTTCAGATTGTTTATATAAGGGTACGACAGAGTTTTAGGAACCAGGTTTTAAATTGCAAGACATTTCCTGCAGCAGATGTGGAATCTCGCCACAATTTATTGGTTGTGAACTGTGATTAAAACTGAAGAAACTAAAAAAGGTAGGAATTTAAGGAGATAGCATCTGGATGAACTGAGAGAACCAGAGGTCGTAGAGAGTTTCAGAGAGAGCATTAGGGAATGATAGATAAGAATGGGGAAGGAAATACAGTAGAAGAAGAATGGGTAGCTCTGAGGGATGAAGTAGTCAAGGCAGCAGAGGATCAAGTAGATAAAAAGACGAGAGCTAGTAGAAATCCTTGGGTAACAGAAGAGATATTGAATTTAACATGCAAAAAGGAATACAAACATCTCAAAAAAGAGATCGAGAGGACGTGCAAAATGGCTAAGCAGGAATGGCTACTGGACAAATGTAAGGATGTAGAGGCATATATCACTAGGGGTAAGATAGATACTGCCTACAGGAAAATTAAAGAGACCTTTGGAGAAAAGAGAACCACTTGTATGAATATGATGAGCTCATATGGAAAACCAGTTCTAAGTAAAGAAAGGAAAGCAGAAAGGTGGAAGGAGTATATAGAGGGTCATGCAAGGGCAATGTACTTGAGGGCAATATTATGAAAATGGAAGAGGATGTAGGTGAATACGAAATGGGAGATACGATACTGCGTGAAGAGGTTGACAGAGCACTTTTTGGAGAGCCAGCCCTGACAAAACTCTACCCTCTGGTGAGCAAGATGTACTAGACTGGCTAAATACTCAAGACTTCAAGAACAATATTATAATAATTCCAATCCTAAAGAAACCAGGTGTTGACAGGTGTAAAAATTAACCGAATTATCCGTTTAGTAAGTCACGCCTGCAAAATACTAACGCAAATTCTTTGCAGACAAATGGGAAAACTTGTAGAAACTGACCTTGGGGGAGATGAGTTTGGATTCCATAGAAATGTTGGAACATGTGAGGCTATACTGACCCTACAACTTACCTTAGAAGGTAGGTTAAAGCGTTTGTAGATTTCGAGAAAGGTTTTGATAATGTTAACTGGAATACTCTCTTTCAAATTCTGAAGGTGGCAGGGGTAATATACAGGGAGCTAAATACTATTTACAATTTGTACAGAAACCAGATGGCAGTTATATGAATCGAGGGGCACGAAAGGGAAGCAGTGGTTGGGAAGGGAGTGAGACAGGGATGTAGCCTATCCCCGACGTTATTCGATCTGTATATTGAGCAACAAGTAAGGCAAACGAAAGAAAAATTTGAAGTAGGAATAAATAATCCATGGAGAAGAAATAACAACTTTGAGTTTTGCCAATGACATTGTAATCCTTTCAGAGACAGCAAAGGATCTGAAAGAGCAGTTGAACAGTATGGTCAGTGCCTTGAAAGGAGGATATAAGATGAACATCAACAAAACCAAAATGTGGATAATGGAATGTAGTCGAATTAAGTCGGGCGATACTGAGGGAATTAGATTAGGAAATGAGACACTTCAAGTAGTAGTTGAGTTTTGCTATTTGGGGAGCAAAATAACTGCTGATGGTCGAAGTAGAGAGGATATAAAATGTAGACTGGCAATTTTAAGGAAAATGTTTCTGAAGAAGAGAAATTTGTTAACATCGAGTATAGATTTAAGTGTCGGAAGTCATTTCTGAAAGTATGTGTATCGAGTGTAGCCACGTGTGGAAGTGAAACGTGTGATAAATAGTTCGGACACAAAGAGAATAGAAACTTTCGAAGTGTGGTGCTACAGAAGAATGCTGAAGATTAGATGGGTAGATCACATAACCAATGAGAAAAGAATTGGGGAGAAGAGGAATCTATGACACAAACTGACTAGAAGAAGGGAGGCACATTCTGAGGCATCAAGGGATCACCAATTTTGTATTGAAGGACAGTGTGGAGGGTAAAAATCATAGAGGGAGACCAAGAGATGAATACACTAAGCAGATTCAGAAGGCTGTAGGTTGCAGTAGGTACTTGGATATGACAAAGCTTGCACAGGATAGAGTAACATGCATCAAACCAGTCTCTGGACTGAAGACCACCACCACCACCACCACCACCACCACCACCACCACCAACAACAACAACATGCAATATATATCATAACATTAAAGCTTACAACTAAAACAACAGTGCTAGAGTACTTAGTGACATTTTCCCTGCCAAATAGTAATCAAGTGTTTGCTCAACAATAAAACATCAAATATACAAAATTAACCAATGGAAACCAGTCAAGACTCCTTTGTGAGGAAAGTGATTTCTATCCACTTCAGTGGCTCTCTCGGCCAGTAGCCATGGCTTTTTGGCATTAAGTTCATTAAGATGAACCTCTTTCATCTAGCTCTCTTGGCTTGTTCACATTTCTTCTTGCTTTAAAGCCTCACCACACCAATCTCGAGTACTGTGACAGTCCAGAATAACGTTCTCATTGACATCATTCTTGAAGAGACGACCAGCCGGTTTCAGGTTGTCATATACTTGATGTATGGCTGCCAATGGCTTGATTCTTGGTTGACTAAGTGACTATCATACACTCTTTATTTATTATCTTACTCTGTGAAGGCTTGACAATGGCTCAAAATGAAAACATTTTAGAGAATGTTGTGCAAATGCTGACAGGTGATATCACCACAAAATAAATCTCTTAAAAAGTTATCAATTCTCGTTTCACATCACATACAAAATTTCACGGCAGATAATACATCAAGGTTAACTACTATGGACATCACATCAGCAAGAATAAAAGACAAAACAATGTACAGAAAGGTGCCATGAGTCCAAACATTGGAATTCACTCAGAAATGGCATGACCCGCCAAAAAAAACGATATTTTAGCTGGCAATTGAAGATCTTCAAGATACTTCAACATCATTTAACAACTGTAAGTATCTATTTTAATCTTGTGCACCTTTACTTGTCTGTGCAAGTCTTCAGAAGGAGGATGATTTTTACACATCCATTGGCCATATCCTCGTTTTTTCAGCCAATGCACAGAGCAAAACTTTTTAGGGAAATGTAGATTTTCTTGTTTATTAAATCTTTTCTGATCAGCTCTTCTTACAGGTACATTCTTCAACACATTATAAATGGATCTAAGTACAATTCCCCATTTAGTCTTTGAGGCTGTATTCTTGAAATGCTGGTGAACTATATGGAGTACACAAGGTCCCACATACAAAAGCTGATGCCCTTCAAGAGTGCCCAGTTGACATTGGTCCGTCCACTGATACTTGAAGCATGTTGGGAAGACTCAGGTCAGAAATTTCCACCTTAAAACCATTCAATATATCGGCCGCAGTGGTACAGCCTAAAAATGCAACTGAAAATTAGTGCATTTCAATCTGTTCAATTACTTTGTGCCAATAGCTTTGAGTGATACTTATTTGCTGCAACCTTGCCACCTTGTGAAGGCTCTCGTCAAATGATATTACGAACAGGGCATCCCCTTCAAGATCTGTGATAACATTTTGCCTAAAGTGCAGAGCTAACCCATAAACGATATCTTACGATGTCTTGCTCTGCCACAGCTGCAGGATACTACATAGGTCGGAACATGACCTGAAACACAGCAGTCTGTTTGTCTGTATTAGAAAAGGTAACATGGGTTTCGATGGCCTGCTGAGTCCATTGTATTTCTGCCCTTGTAACGTCATACGGGATTAGGTACTTTCAAATACGGCTATACACAGTGTTAGTGGCAGTGGTGAATGTGAGATTGGACTTCGGTTGCTGGGAGAACAACATACTGACCATTAATTGTGAGATCCCCAGTTCACCTGCTGCCACCATCTGATCAACTGTCAAGGAATCGTCATCATCCACGAAGACAGGAAGTGATCAGGAAGTACCAGTGCCCTGAAGACAATCAAACATCCTAATACGATGATGAAATTACCCATGAGATACTGTACGGTAGAACAGCAGTCATCAACAGATGAGTCTGTCTCATTTGTTTCAGTATGTGCACATGAAACCAACCTCATTGTCTAAAAAGGAAGTGAAAACAGCAAAAACAGAATGTACCTTGCTGATCCTCCCTCTTCACCGCAAAACCAGTAACAAGTTTATAATTAACACCAAAACTTGATATTAGAAAAGGAAAGGGTAGGCTGCATCAAACTGTGCAAGCGTAGGTTGCAATGCCAAAGTCAGGCAGTCACTTTGGAGTGCCACCCTGTTGACAAGGAACTCAGCTCGCCTGACAATCCTGTTCTCTTTGCCTATCTTTTAAAAGCATTGTTGGAATACCCTTTTAATGGCTGACTACATCTTCTGAATGCCAAGGTAAAAACAACTTGAAAAAAGTCGTATTGGGGTTCGTGAGGCTACTCAAGAGCACTGGGTAAGAATAAATATACTCTAGAGTGATTTAAGAAAACTTTAGTCTGTGAGGGGCTATACAAATACAGAGCAATGTGAGATTATAACCTTACTCAAAACATATCCCCATATGTCAGTCTTTTGTTCAGATACCAGCTCCATTGTGATGCTTTTTGTTTCCTGAACCTCCCTGTGTCCTGAACCCAGGTGTTGTGTTACATAGGCAGCCTCAGAGTCTATGCATCACTTAATGATCTTAGCACCTCAACTTATCAAGGACTGACAAGAGATGCCTGCAAAACAGGTCCATGGTTCTGGTCTGTTGCGGAAATCTGTTCATGAGTTGGCAGATATTCAGGCTCAGTCATGAGTCACTAACATCAAGTTTTGAACTGGCACAATTGTTATCAATCTGTGCAACAGATAACTTGTGCTAATACTCAAATCTCACACCTACTTGCCACTCTTGTCAGAAGCTGCTCGGCTGCCACCAAGCAAGCAGTGGTGATGCTGACTGTAAGCTGAGGGGAATGTTGGAGAGGGGAGATGCGATAGAAAGGATGGTTTAGGGAGGCTGTGCACAACACCCAGCAGCTATTCAACTGCATACCGCCAGCAGCAATGTATGGCACCTCTGTAAACAAACCATTTTATCTGCTGAGCCAAAAACAAGAATTTCCAGTGTTTTTTTTTTTTTCTGCATTTCCTTGGCACATTTGAAATTCCCAATTTCCACAACTTCTTGCAGCCTTGGCTTCAATCTGCAAGTATCAATGGCAATGAGATAGCCGTGATGATTGCTCCTTTCACATCGGCCCACAGGACACACACTGTTGACAATATGAGCGGTTGTGAGATTACTACCACAGCTGCATGGGAATCCTCTTGATGCAAAAGGAACTCATTTAATATTACTGTCATTCTGAAGCTTAACTAATAGGTCCTGCATGTTCATGACCAAAAGATTGTTGGGGTAGCACCTGCAATATGCATTGCAGGCATGGAATTGCTACAAACAAATAAGTCCTTTTGTGGAGAGAGTTTTAATGTACTCACGACCCATCATATGGCGAGCAACTCTCCAGTATATACCTTGCACGCTCTTGGCAAGAATAATTCTAATGCTTCGTGCATGTGTAAAAGCAAAACCAACCCTGTCATTGACTAACAATCCATTCATGTGGATACATGTTGAATTTGGATAGTCAAGGAGAACTGAGTGGAACAAGTGCCTGAGAACAGTGGGATAAGAATTTTTCTTATGGTCACAAAGGAGGTTCATCTGAATCATAGGACTGCGCACATACTACGTGGGGTGCAGGGAGGAAACATTATAAACAAAACTGCAAGGTAGGGCAGTTGGAGATCCTAGCATAGAGCTTCCAATTTTATCCCAACTGGTCTACCAATTTTTGGGCAATTCATAAACGGTCTGAGCTGATGGTAGTGAAACAATGGAATAACACAGACTGAGAGACATTCGACAGATTGTTGCCACAGAGTTGGGGTGGTCTGAGAAGAGAAGGGACACCAGCTTCCACCAGCAAGCATCTACAAGACTTGTATGGAAGTATCTAGTTGTCAACCATGGATAGACCTAACAAGCTCAGACTGAGAGTGCTGCCAAACCAACAGGCAGCAGTAGTCACATCAGGATAAAATAAAGCTTTATAAAATTGCAGAAGAACCGTGAAATTTGTGCACCAGGAAGTGGTGCTGAGAAATTTGTGAGCACACAGTTCGCGTTGAGCTGGCATTTGTGTGAGAATGTTAACTTACTCTCAGTCAATAAAATAACACAGTTGGTAAAATGCACACAAATGATAAAAAGCACACAGTTAAAATCCTTGTAACATTCATGCAAGTTGGTGGCAAACATGATTCTCTCAAGTTTGCACAAACATGATTCTCTCAAGTTTGCAGCAGAGCACCACACAAGCAGCAGCTTGGTGCGGTGCGGCAAGCTGCCGAAAGTGAAAAAGGAGATCAAAAGCATGATTAAGTGGCACATTACTGGATGTTCTGCTAGCCCATAAAGATGTTCTGCTAGACCCTTTAGCAATCTGATTATACTGGTGGAAGAACTTAATGAGGGAGTCCATCTGTTTTGGGTGCCAGAACAGTTTGCCAGTTTATGTAAACTCAGGAAGACCAGCCTATTAACACAGATGAAATTTTAACAAAATATTTCAGTGCTTTAGATCCAACTAGTGATTTTTGATCCAGATTAAAGGCAAGTACACAGCTCTTTTATGTTCTTAGGGAAGTGTTAACCAGTTTCCTGTTGACTTAAGAATATCATGTCAAAGTTTAAGCCAGTACTATATTTTGCCTTAAGGGAAGGGTTTATCAGATGAAATTATTTTATATAAAGATGATGTTCCACTTATTTAAAAACTTTGGGAAAAAACACCTTTATTTAATACAAACATTATTACCAACGCTCACAGAGCAATGTATCAGTGTAAAATTAAAGAAGGCCTATTTTGATTGCATTAAATTAAAGTTTTTAGGACATAATTAGACCACAAGGTATTAGACCAAATTTGGGTGAAGTGGAGGTCATTGCCAAATTTCCCATACCTAAAAACCAAAATCAAATCTTAATTATGCCTTGTTAGATCCTACAGACATTTTGCACAAGAGTGCAATGAATACGACACAGTCATTTAAAAAATGCAATGTTGAGAAATGGACATATTAATATCAGCAACAATTTGATCACATTAGGTAGGTACTCAGCAGTCCCTGTCACCCTGTTTTGAGGAAGTTTTTCGTGTAATGACAGATACATATGGTTTTGAATTGGGATAAGAGATATTTCAGCTAATTCAAACTGGACATGGGGAAGAAAGAAGGACCACAGCATTTGTTACTCGGTTGCTTGTCATCTGTGAGAATAGTTATACAGTTACAGAGAAAGAAACTCTTGCAGTAGTGTGTACTTTCAAGAAATGTACATTTTTTTGTCAGGTCACAAAATCATAGTGCAATCCCACCGCTGTGCCGTGTTCTTTCTAATGCAAAGTGGCTATTCCATAATAGAAGGACTTGGTCATTACGAGAGTCTGACTTTCACATGAAGTGTGTAGAAGGAAGCAAAAATTATGTAGCACATGCACTTTCAAGGGCACCAGTTGGCCTGAAATGTGATACTAACATGAGATATGTAGATGATAAAATTACTGAGTTTTGCTAAAACAAGTTGAGAGAGCTAAAAAAATGGTTAATCACTTAAAAGAGAAACAGGAGGGAGATCTCCAGTTAAAAGAAATAAGGTTAAGACAATTTTGTATTCACAATGACATTTTTTTGACGCAGATATGCGCACCACAAGAGTATATATTGCTCCTCATATAATATACACATGAGGGGCATGGATATTTTGGCCCAAAAATTTTTATAGAGAAGACTAAAAAGTATAATTTTTTTAGAGGCATGATGTGTAAAATAAAGAAGACAGTAACATCATGTGAAACTTCTCAAAAAGACAATGGAGTTTTGAGGCACATAAATTCCTCAAAAAGACAAATGGAGTATTCAGGCACATAAATTTCCTATGTACTCTATTGTTTCAAGTTAACTGCAGAATTTGTGTGCAGTCGACATTTACATTCGCTACTAAAAAGAGTAGGAGATGCAATACTTGTTAGTAAATTTAGAGATTTGGTCTAAGCTTGTCAAAACTCGTCCTTTGAGATTAACTACATGCAAGGCCTTAAAAAGAATTTCACTGCCAAGATATTCAGAGATAACACGTATTTTAATTAAAATTTCATACACACGCAATCATAATGTGTGAAATTGGAAGGCTGTTCTGTACAAAATGTAATGAGAGGCACCGTCAATGGTCCAAGTGGGCAAAGGAAATATAAACTATTCTGAATAACATGCTCCACTCTTGCAGAAGTAACTCACTGCAAGGCTTCAGATGTCCTGAAGGGCATGAACTTATTCTTAAGAATGTGTTGGCCTCCCCTCACACAGTTTAGGGAACTGAAGCAGGTGTCAATGAAAACTTAGACAAAATAGCTAATAATTGTGAGAGTAAACACAATGTAAATGTACATGTATCTAATTTCCAAGTGGAAAATATAATTGAGAAGAAACATCACAAAGTATGCTTATCATATTTTTTTGGGGGTCCAGCCCCTGAATATATTTTTGAAATTACTGAGAAGTTGTTTAACCATTTGCTGAAACATTAAACTTTATTTATTCAGTTTTATTTTTCACTGGACATAATAACTGCTTTGGTTTTGGTTCTAGCATATGAAAATGTTGGGTCATAACTTTGTAACCAGTTGAGATGTGGAGTCTGATGTTTTGAAACTGAGTTTATGTCTAACAGTGTGTTTAGTAACACCTTTCAAATTACTGTTGTATCTTTGGTTTCAACAAGATCTCTCAAGTTTGGTTACACAGCATTAATAGCGCTCCTATGTTTAACTATTTTCTCCTGGTCTTTACCCTCACACTCCTCTTTAAGGGCAGCAGGAAATTCTCCTGTACATAGTGTACAATAAACACATACACTGTAACTGTCATTATATAGTTTCAAAAATTCTTATTCCTGGTGCAGGTTAACATTAGATGCACACTTTTTTTGCCCACTGTTAAAATAATAATAATAATAATAATAATAATAATAATAATAATAATAATAATAATAATAATAATACAAGGTAAAATGATCAAAAACGTGTACACAAGTTATTTCATATGTGAAAACAATAGGCGTATTGCTCTTGTTGTGTTGCTGAATTACTAACAGTGGTCGAAAAGTTGTGATGAAACCAGGAGCCATGTATCTCCACCAGTGTCAGTGCTTGCTCCAAAATCAACTGAGAGAGGTGCAGCCTTAAAAGAATGTTTATAACTGTGATGTCCAATATATAGGACTTAGTAAAAAAAAAACCTCACTAATCATAAAATTCTCTGACTCCGGACATTCTGGGAACTCCTGTGGTTGCCCCAGGCAGCACTAAAAAAAACCAAGCCTGTGGCAGCTAAGCCCAATTGTATGGCGAACATTTATTGTACAAGATCCAATTTCTAAATAGACATTAGGACTATTTGGCAATGGAGATCTGACGAAATGCCCAGCTGATGATGATGAAATCATTGTTGTCACAACCACATCATGGTCTCTGATACCAGTTCGAATGTGGACACCCTCAAAGACGTCAGATGTATTTCCTGCCATCCAGTCTAATTATTTCCGTCATAAGTAGGGTTCCAAACTGTCTGTTATAGGCAGTTATTAGAGAAAGCATTTAGTAAAGTTTCACAGGATGTCATGTCCACTACTAACAAAACTGTAATTTTCCCAATTGATTGCTGGATGATTACAGTATGATTGGAGAACTTACATACAAGTGAACTGAACTTTTCTCTAAAGTTTTCGATTATGTCAGAAGGTGAGTATGGTGGGCAACAGAAGGATCCAATTAACATTTTAGTTTAGTTATGTCAGGTTCCACAGATCATTTTCCCGATTATTTTATCAATATCATGTGGAATAAGTCAGATTACAAGATATATATACACACACATGAATAGAGCTAATATTAATATTACTGAAATTTTTAGTTCTGCACATGCAACTACATTTAGTGGTACTTTTTTTCAATACCATTTCTGGAACAGCAACTCGTCCATGGAGTAGAAGTAGTTGTCCAAAAGAAATGATTTTAAGATAGATTTAAAATTTGGTCTACTACCTGTCAGACCACTTTATGGTGTTGGGCAAATGATCAAAGATTTTTGTTGCTGAATAATGTACTCCTTTTTGAGCAACTGACAGTTTCAATAACAGATAGGATAGGTCGTTTTTCCCTCTAGTGTTGTACGTATGAACATCACTGTTCTTCGTGAATTGAGATGGATTATTTGTAACAAATTTCATTAGCGAATATATGTACTCTGATGGTGCAGTTAAAATACCTAACTCTTTGAAATGGTGCCTACATGACGTCTTTGGGTGAACACCACTGACGTCCTTGGGAGAACACCACTAATTATTCTCACTGCTCTTTTGTGCAATCAATACTTTATGTCCAAGTGGTTAGTTACCCCAGAAAACTATTCCATAAGACATTATTGAGTGGAAATATGCAAAGTACGTTAGAAGGCTGTTTATTACCAAGACTAGCGATTATACGAAGAGCGAAAGAAGCTGAACTTAGTTGTTTGAGAAGCAAGTAACATGCTTCTTCCAGTTCAAGTTGTCATCAATGTGAACACCCAAAAATTTGGAGAAATCTACCATGTTAACTGAGCCCTGTTCATATGCTACCATCAATTGTTGGTATGACTCTATTCTGTGTACAGAACTGGATATAGTGAGTTTTTTAAAAATTAAGGGAGAGTCCATTTTCTGAGAACCACTTAATAATTCTTTGAAAGACATCCTTAACAATATCTTCAGCTGCTTTTTCTGGAATGGGATTTATTGTAACACTCATGTCATCTGCAAAAAAGTACTAGTTCCGCTTGCTGAACATTAAGTGGGAGGTCATTCACATGAATAAGGAACAGCAGAGGACCTAAAATTGAACGGTGTGGGGCTCCCTTTGTGATAACTCCCCATTCACTAGAATTTACCACCCTCCCAACATTATTTGTGCTATTCAGCACAATTTTTTGCTTTCTGTTCATTAAGTATGAACCAAACCAGCTGTGTGTATAACCATCCATAGAGTCAAATGCCTTGGAGAGACCACGAAAAATACCAACTGGTAAAAATTTGTTATTTAGGGCTTGCACTATCTGATTTGATGGGTAAATGTGTAGATAGCATTCTCAGTCGAGTAACCCTTCCGGAATCTGAACTGTGACATGCTAAGTAAATTATTTTCACTTAAATGTGAGACCACTCTTGCATACATAACTTTTTCAAATATTTTAGAAAATGAAGTCAGAAACGAGACCCCTGTCCAATCAATCTCACAAGCAGCTTCAGTTTCTATCTTTGTGTATTTGAGTTTCTAGTTTCTTGTGACAAATACACCTCCACCATTTACAATCCTTTTCATAAACACTTAAATTTTTCCTAACAATCTCACTGCCTGTCAATTTCATGTTTCAGTACCTAGTGCTATGTGAATTCCACAGCTCTTCAGGAGCACTTCAAATTCTAGCTTTGTTGCAAATGCTTGGCATTTAACCACTAGGATTTTAATACTCTCACCTGTAGAGGCCATTCTTTTCGACTTTGCTTCTGGATATCCTACAGCTGTTGTTATCTGGACTGAATGAAGAGTTGACAGCTTGTGTGCACCCCACACACATTGTAGTGCACACCTGACCCATTTAGAGGGACCTTACAGTTCTCAACCATATGGTGCAGGTCTAGGAAGTCATAGCCTAGCTTGTCACAGGACCTTTTAAGCCTTTGGTTCAGCCGTTCCACTAGACTTCAGAACCAGGGGGCCACAATGAATTCTGGGGACAATGCTGCAAATTGAGCCTCATTGAAACGCCATTCACAGGACTTAATTTCCGCATATTTAAACTGCTGATGATTGGCAGACCCCTATCCAGTTGAGTTTGCCTCCATTTAACACGACAAAGCAGGTTTCTCCAAAACAGATGAAGTGAGACCCACTGGCTCAGTTTCAGTGAAATACAGCACCACGAACTGGTTGTAATGGGGATCAGTAAACCACCGTGAGTCCTCTCTGGTTCCTCTCTATCCTGTACGGAACACCTAGATTTCCCATTAACACACCACCACAGTCAAACGGACGAGTAATGACAGATCCCGTACTTCCTGCAGAGCAGACAGGGTCCACAGGAGAGGATAGTACTTGAGGTTCCTTTGAAACAACAGGTATACAAGTCTAGGGAGCTCTTCCAACACACCAATTTACAGTAGCCACTAATCATTTGACAGCAGTCAGGGCTATTTCCAACTGCTTATGAACGTCAACTAACTAAGCCCGTGTTTGAGAACAGCATTCACAATGGGGCTGCACTGTGGCTGGTGCAATGTTTTATATACCAAGGAAATAATAATTTTAAACTATGCTAGCTGACTATCTTTTAATCTGTTGAGATAAAAAATTACTAATTCACTCTAAGACTTTATGCAAATACACAAAACGAGATTTCTACGTATGTGTGTTCATTCATATACTGCGGCTCATTTCATTGTTGCTAGGCGCTGGTGAATACAGTCAAAAAGAATACCTATCAGCAATTTTAGTTCCTCCTCCTGACTACAATATAACTTTATAATCTGTATTTAGTCGATAAGAGGAAACATTTATACTTTGCTTTTTCTTTTTCCAGAGCTATGATCCATTTTCATCACAAGTCAAATGTCTGTCCGTACTGCCAAGTTACTCTGCAAGAGACAGCCAACAGCCACTAGGTTGAATCATCTGTTTCCAAGAGCTAAACCAGAGAGAATTAACATCATCTGAATCCACACTGAATCACTATCAAAGATTAAGAAACTCAAAGAAAAAAGAATCTAATGTAATGTATCCGACATACACCGTTCCATACGGCAAAAGCCATCATTTGTGTGCAACAAAGTAAATTAATTATGCAGAGAAGGAATTTTAATTTTCATTCACTTCTTTCCATACACTTCCCTGGGATGGTCTATCCAAGATAATATGTCATAGCCTTCTTGTATCAGACTTACACGCTAATAGATCAGCTTTAATCATTTTTTAACCAAGCTGTAACTAATAATATTTTTTCTTTTCATACTGAGAAGATTGTTTTGGAATATACGTTTTGTGTGATTGCTTTTAATCACATTAAAATGGAAATGGGGTAACAGAACCTATTGTTTCTTTAAAGATTTTCTATGCACAAACATTACGAATTTCACATTTATGCTGAAAGTTCCAAATAAATGTCCAAAAACAGATAACTGTTGTCATTTGATCATTATGTTACAAATACCTTTCACTTATTTTCTTGCAATGATTTTATTCTTTAATGCTGCTTTGCCATTACACACCAATCAGCATAGATAGCTGCTTACACACCAATCAGCATAGATAGCTGCTACCACTGCAACTTAGACTTTAATTGGAATTAACAGTAATAAGCTGTAGTAAATCCACCAAGAGAGGTTATGACATGAAAATCATTCTGAAAAATACATTATTTTATACCATTTGCTAAACCCACCTATAAAGATACAATTTATTACTAAATTATATTTCAGTAATTTTCCCAAAGGTTCAAGCCCATTAAGAGACTCAGCTCAGTTGTTAAGAAACACAATGAGATCGAGCAGTGACATTTGTTACATTCATCTAAACTGAAAATGACCTCTATTCTCAGCTGATTATTATTTCATTTGAAATTTTCATTTATTAATGTTCTTTGGGGCAAGAGCTATTGCAGAGACTACAGAGCTTCTGTTTCGGATTTTTCATTGCATTTTGACATTTTGATAAATAATAAAATGAATATTTTCTGTATTTGGACTTCTCATTGCAAGATTCCGATAAACTGGTATACAGCAATTTCTCTTTTGTGGAAGTGGTAGGTGTGTGGCACTGTTTCTGAATTATCTACATTTTGGCAATGTATAATGTATTTTATGCCCCTTCCAGATCGTTATGTTGAATTTGTACATGGACTACTGAGTACATAATTACTTTCATTGATGATGACTGGGATAAATTCAGACTTAAATTTTTGATTTATCCAAATAATATCTTCAACAGTATAATTTTCTTCCTTTTTAAGTCACAGTTCCTGGAAAGCTGAAGCCCATGAAGTTCTGATTTCCTCAATAAGATTCTTACAAGTGGAATGGGAACAAAGTACTCTCACAAGAATTTATATTCGAAGGTTAAGCAGAACAGTTAACAAGTTTGTGACTCTCCTCACTATTGCTAATAACACACAGTGTAGCTCAAGATAGTGTCAGTTGTCACACAATCAAGAATGCAACAGTACAGTTTGTGTACACGGTTCAGTCTGCCTACATCCCTCAGAGGGTCACTTCACCCTGAGTCGTATGTGTCACTTTACTGCAGGAAGGGTTTGTGGTGATACAAAAAACATTCAAGATTTGTCTCTTAGTAGTCACTATCGGTCAACATCACCTGATGACCGCTACCTGCAAATAGCAGCTCGTAGGTACCCGAGGAAAAAGCAACAGAACTGATGCCCTTCTGGGAATGAGTGGGAGAGCTGTGTTCACCCAGACAGTAAACAACTATTTTCATGGTTAATTTGGCCTCTGTGTGTCCAGTATGAACAACACTACAAACCACCAACACTACAGCCTGTGATGAGTGTGGGTAAGGATACACAATGATACTGGAGAAATGGCATCCGGTTCTCTTTACTGACCGATACAAGTTATGCCTAACACATGATCACTGTGTAGGGGTGTGGAACTGGCAGAGTACCAAGCGACCCAGGTGTGCAGTCTAATGGTTTCAGCAGGAAGGTGGATCAATCACATTTCGGGATGGATTCATGTATAGATTGAGGGTAACTTTGAGGAGTTTTGGTGTTAGGATAGGATCCTCCAACTCATTGTTGTCCAGGAGGCAAAAATCTATTAATGGAATGGCCTGTAGTATAAACATAAACCTTGAACATCCTTGGGGCCCAGTAAAATTTTCAAGGTATTATTACTGAAATCCTGCTGACACACTGGCTACTTGACACATGTGGACAACATGTCGAGAGGTGTCCAAGCATGTTACAGTGCACAAGGTGGAGCAAAACTGCATTAAAGGTAATCCAGCAGCAAATTTTCAATTTACAGATGAGAAGTCCTGAACAAACTCTGGGTTCTTATATTGATTTTATCTCACAGCATAGTATAAACACTTTGACATAGCAGTCAGTCTTTAAGCATACAAAATGGAAACTCAGACCACTGGGAAGGCAGGCGGGGGAGCGGACTGCCATGTAGAGGAATGAGCCACACTACCTACACACAAGACTGGCAGCCTACATCTCTGTTTCGTGCTTCCATGAAGACAGAACTGACACTCGGAGACAGTGAATGCCTATTATTTTTGGGGTTGTGGGAGTCACACTCAAATTCTTGGATGGATCTACCGTAGCCCCTTCACTCACTTCACAATACGAAAACAACGTGCAACACACATCAAACAGAAGTAAACAGAGAAATAAATAGTGGCTACTGCAAATCACTTGCCGAGGTTGGTAGTGCGGTAAATGAGGTAGTAGAGGATCGACCTCTACTGATGTGTAATGCAACTGTAGTCCAAAATATCCATACTTAAAACTGCCACCTTGAAGTGTCTGTACTATAACTTTTTTTTTCGGTTCTGTTTCATTTCACAAGGATTATTCTTTCATTCTCTCTCTTCTAGAATCTAAGCCCACACACATTTACAGATAGGCAGATGGTACAGAATGTTCCTTGAGTAGTGTGTGTGTGTGTGTGTGTGTGTGTGTGTGTGTGTGTGTGTGTGTATGTGAAAAAATTGAAACAAACGAACCAGCAGCATCACTAAAATTTGTATGGCCTTTAATACTGCACACAATTTGTTCCATTCCATTCAAATTACACAATACAGTAGCTTTTGCTGAATGGTGTGCTATACCAAATATAAAGAAATGGTTTTGGTATTTTTTTCCAATTTTACCGTGAACTTCCTCTTCTGTTACATGTTTTCACACTATTACTTTCAGATTTACAGATTAACGTAATACCATCAATTAACATGAACATCTGTAACAGTTTTAAATACAGTTAGTTCATTTTTCTCAATTCAGAAGTAAAAATTATTGTGTTCTTCACTTACTATCATTTCTAAGAACTTTACTGGAAAACCACCAAGGATCCCATCAGATGGGATATTTTTATTCTTTGTAGAGTGTGAACTGCTCAGCATGGGATCACTGATGAGCCTTGGAGACAATGCACCTGAATAGCGTGGAGGTGTTGTTATAAATGGCACAAGATTCCGTGGTCTGAATTTCTGAGCGAAGCTTGAGAGTGTTATTGTCTCTGGAGGATCATTTGACTGAAACAGTTTAACAGATCAGCTACACACACACATACAATAATCAATCTAAGTATATAATATTTAAAAACTCTGATAAGTAATGGTAATATATTCCTGCTTTACATTTGAGAGATTTAAAGGTCATAAGATGTTAAACATTAAATAACAGCAATTGGCAAATTACGTTATCATGCAAACAGTACTCAATACATTTCTTTCTACCATCCCATAAATGTAAAGAGCAATTACCAGCAATCCACACAGTGAGCACAAAATACAAACAGCAGTGAAAAGATCATATTTAGATAACTATGTACAAGGTAACAGCAATGTAACTGAATAATATCTTTCCTTCTGAATAAAACAACAACAAACTCTTCTCTAGCGTAGTGGACAGTGAGAAAGAAGAGGCACATAAACATAACTTACTAGAACTTCATAATCTGGCACTGAATGAGTGCCAAGTCCTCCTCTCTCAAATGTTATTCGATATGTGTTGTTTGATGTGTCCACGGCATCAATACTTCCTGTAAATAGACCATCCTGCGGCTTACGTAATCGAGCTGTAACTTTTGTGCCTATAACAAGTTGCAAGGGAATCTCAGGAGGAAGATCCTTGCAGGTAGACAGGTCAACAGTCTTTCGCTGTTGCAACAGTCTGATTTTTGTACGTTTTCTATCCAGTTCCCGGCGCTCCTCTTCAAAAAATGACTGAAAAATACAGAAACAAGTTTAAATACATTAACCTCCTCAGTCTAATGTTAACTGTGATTGATATTTGCTAAACATAAATTAGTTTTTAAGTTTCCTCTGTGTGTTCCGGTCACAGAAAATTTTAAATACAACAACCAGTTCCGTGCTTAGATAGTAGAATTTGAAAGATTTCGGGAAATAATATCACAAACTACAAAACAATTCATAAGTAACAAGGCAGCAAATTCAATTTATGACAGCTGAGCTGTTACGCCCTTTTTATATCCTAACCATTTCTCAGCTTTATATTTTGTACTTAAAATGAATGACAGTGTACTTTTTTCCTCTATCATGATTTTTTTGTTATTTTGCTAAGGCAGTGACACATAGCCAAAAATATTGAAATAGATTAGTGTTAAGATCACCATAAGCTGCTACGATATATATAACCTTTATTGAACAACTAGATCTGGTCACATGAACTTCATAAGGCAATATGTAATACAGTGTATACCATGCACAAATGCAATTGGCTAAGATGAAGTCAGCTAAAGTACATCACTTTCTGAGTTTGACAAATGTACATGTTTCCTCTGAACTGCAACTTTGCTTAATGCCAAATTTCTGTGAATGGGTACTGTAGGAAATTACTACACTATACAAACAAGTTCTTGACGACTGATACTGTCTACATGGTAGTGTTCCATACTTGGGCACCTCCTAATGTGAACTGAACACAGTGCATCCAATGTCAACTTGAGAATGTCATTCAATATATTCTCTAGCAAGTAGGGGGAGGGGAGGGGTCGGGCCAGCTGAGGTTACTACCTCTCATATTATGACTTAAAATGGCTCCTTTTCTAGGGAAAGCAGTCTGTGGTTCCTGAATTCAGTCAAAACATAGGTCATTAAAAGGCGGCAAAGCTGAAACGCGAAATGAACAGTTACAATTAAACTTTTTTACTTTCTTTCTTTCTTCCAGAGTCCATTTAGTGTCATGCTTAAGGAAAATTGGCATCCACTGTTGCAAATTAAATCTCATTTGTCATGTTAATACCCAAATGAAGAGTACTATGGATTCGACAGCCTGTGCTGTATCGGCTACAACTGCAGATAGCTCAGATGATAAACACACATTAAAGTGTAAGGAGTTAAAAAACTGATTGCACCCTGTCAATGGCTCGTCACAGTGAGAGCAAGGTGGTGCTGGGTTGCCACTCTCAATAAATGACGATCGTTAAAAAAAAATGGTGCCCCATATGTAGTCTAGTTCTATCTCCTTTTGATAGGAAAACATTGCCTAAGCTGTAGAGAGGACTTTATCTCCCATAACCTGTTCCCATGGAGTGATGACCATTATACATGCCAGAGCAACAGCATGAACCCACATATAGCAACACTGAGATCATCTGAGGTGACAACAGCTAAAAGGCATGAGTAACAGAGCCTCATTCCCCAACACATCTACCAATCCATACCAATGACACAGTAGTGCCAGTATAGGCAAGCGAGTAAAGCCATTCCTCGATCCATTGCACTAAAGGGTAATATGTGTCACATCACACACAGGCTCTGAAGGAATCTGAGTATATGACAATTTAGATATTCTGTGTCACCAGATGGACAAGGTGGCCTGATAAAGAGCAAACAGCTCTGTAGTAAAAATCAAGCACTGGGCTAAAAGTGGATATATAAACACCTCTTCACTGACAACAAATATGCATCTCATGTCATGGTCATCATTAGAGTCGTGAGTGTTAAAGATGTTCTCCCCTCACACTGCAAATGAAGCTCCAGAAAAACGGCAGGTAATATGAGATGAAGCTTTCGATGTAGTATATGAAACCAAACTCTATGAGGCTACAAGGAAGCAGAATGTGTCTCATTTTGGTGGTCAAGGGAACGGTCAGAAAAATAAGTATAAGGTGGGTGGTTGGACATGGGGGACAATCAGCAAACATACTTGCATAGGAGGACATCACACTAGAATGATAGCATGGTAATTCAGCAGCTTTCACACAGAGGCTCATAACTGCTCTGGTGGGCAACTCACCAGTAGACAAATGAATTTGGTGGTGAATCACGAGAAGGCGTTGTAAATTGGTTGTGCAGATGAATGTACAATGTATCCATAGTCCAGCTGTGATCATGGTGAATACAAAACTAACTTGTGCCTATGAGACACAACATGTGAACTTACAGTAATGTGGGAGTCAATACTATTCTGGACGTGACACTCTGCAATGGCTTAGGAGCACGAGATCTGCCACATTGTTCTTTAAACTATAACAGTAAATCTCAATCAATAAACTGTATGCCTTATTTGATAAAAGTATACTCTAATAATACTGTCTATCTTACTGCCTAGTACAAGATGGATTTATCAGATGCCACTGTGCTGACTTTTGAATAAATAGAACTTTGTTACTTATGTTAAGATTCTCCTAATTTCCTCTTCCAGCACTATACCTCAAATTAACATAACTCTGTAACTGACATTTCGTAGAGTCGAATGGTAGTGGTCAGGCCAGGCACAGTGCTTTTTCATGTGCTTGCTATTAATAATGACCCCTCAGCACCAGAAGTAGACATTAATTGGTCATACACTGAATGCAACACACTGTAAATTTCCTTGGACTACAGTTAGATAACAAGTTAAAATACAGTCAAGCTCACAGATGAACTAATAAAGCAGCTCAGTTCAGTATGTCATGCCTCTAGAAGCATCTCTCATTACATTAATATAAAGTCTTGGCTTATTTTGCATATTATCAAATCTGTATTATCTTATGAAAGTATATTGTGGGTAGTGCTCCTACAGTAAATAACACTTTTTAGCAAAGTGAGCAGAAAGAATAATGTCACACTGTAACTACAACAGGCACCAAATCCAAAAGCAGGGTCGTCAATGAAGTACAACACTTGGCAATGAAAGCACGTTTATTATTGACACAAACATACAAACTGAACGAAACTACTTCCTGAAAAGAAAGTGCTGCTATTTACACAAAAATCAAATATTCCAGAATATGGAAACAAAAGATATTTCAAGAACTTGATAGAAATGATACTGCTGCTTCTCCTGGGGAAACAGTGATCCACTGTTTCAGAAGTTCTCATTGGAGCTGATAAAAGCATCCTATATCTAGATAGTGTCAATGGACCTCTATGTATGGCAGCACTTTATGATGAGCCTCAAAGACAAACCCCTCACACTGAACTTCGCAATCATCTAGCAGGTCTTCAGTTTCCTTGAGCTAGAAGCCCTCCATTGTCAATCTGCACCTCAGGGCTATAGTTGGGCTTCATAAGGAAAACATGAACAATTTCTCCATGTTTTTTTCTTCTTGATAAATGGTCATAATCCTCGACTTTGTAACACTTTAATAGTTTACTAATTATTCTGATAGTGCCACTTTCCGTATCAGTGTAAAAATCCACATCAAGTCTCCTAGGCTGTAGTCTCACCAGCTGGTACTGTTCTGACCAAAACCCCATTGTGCGTATGAGGGACATGCTTGATAAGACATGTTCATGGCCATCCTGTTCCATCACAGACTCTCCAAGAACTCTCATGAGGTCTCATTGAATAATTGGACCAGACAACTCATGGGAACCTCCATAAACTTATACAGAACATGCCAAATAGCTGTCATGCAGTGATAAATGCTCACGGAGGCCATAGGTCTCAATGTTATTGAACTTTAAAGCTCCAAAAGTCATGTGAAAATCACTCAGGACACGGGGATGAATGATTATTAACACTTTGTTTTCAATGCCTGTAGGACTTTCATGTTCTTTTTATGCAAATGATCAAGGCTGTAATGATGTTTTATTGTGTATTTAAATTTTGAAAGCTAAAGGCGTAACTGGGTAACATACCCAGTCATTAATTATTCCTCAATGGAGAATGGCAGATGCCCAAAGTCAAGTTCCAATATTCTTCTGCACAGATTATATAGGGCCATGACATGCACTGTTCAGGAGCATACCAGAAACACCGACAGTGTACTCGCCTCCTCCAAGCTAGCAAATCTACTACTGAAGAAGTCTGTATTTCTGTTGGTTATTTGATGAAATACTAAGAAACAAAAATTGTGGCCTTCACTTCAAACTTTTAGAACTCTATTGTCAGTGAATAGGTGGAAATACAACTGTCAGCAGCCCATATCAGTCGAGATGGCAATTTCCAGCTAGATAATGCATGAGATCCTATCATAGAATAATTCTCTGCATAGCTCATTTCCTTCTGTGATTTTACCATGTGAAGGTGATTGATTTGGTATCAATGAGACGAGCTCTCACCATAGTGAGCACTTACAGCAGGACATAAACTTGCAGCAGAAGCACATGCATTCTAACACGTATGCGCAATGACAACTAGGTACACCAAGGATATGCCGACGGGATCTTAACCCCTCAAGTGTGATGCTGGCCTCCAACTGACAGCATCTGCAGTGCAACATCTATTGTGCACGACTGTGAGAGATATATCCCTCCCATACTGCACATGCTATATCTAATGAAGTACTGGAAATAAGATTCTGAAAAGTAGAGTTGTCACCTAAAACTATACGAATTTAATAGCCTAACTCACTTTGGGCACGAAGAGTTTTAATCATGTTATAAAAATTAATTGCTTACAAAGTTTTTTCAGAGTGATAAAGCTCAAAGCATGGAACAATACACACTGCTCAGTTTGCAGGACTTGTTTTACACCTATATGATGTCTCTCTTCTTTGCTGTTTAGTTGCGCACACCACACATCTCCTTAGGCCCACTCTTCCATATTTTGGTGCTGGATTGTCTTCCAGGAAGTGTCTACCAGTGAGACAGTGACTGTCACTGACAATGTCAGATGGCCTTCTTTGCTTCTGTTCAATGGCACTGTAATGGTAATTAGTTACAAGCTCATCTGTCAACGTCACTCTAAACTCTATATGGTCCTTCAAGTTTCCATTCTGCCAATACAATATGTAAGCATTAAGAGCAGCCACATTTAACAAATGCTTAAAAAGTTTTTAGTATCAAACTTTGTTCTGCTTTCTTTTCACAGGGAGAGATTCCAATTACTGGTCTTTAAAGTACACTTTCCCCATGTCCTAGCTGCCGTTCGAAAGACAGAGTGGTATTTAGCTCACTGGCACTTCTCCCTCTTTTTCTCTTCTTCGCACATCTAATGTTGATGCACCATGGTTTGTTGTTAGCACTGAAATTTCCCTTTTAGCCTCCAATTTCAGAGCCAGAAACTTATTTCGTGCACTTATGACATCCCTTCTGTAATTCCATATTTACAATATGTGGTATTCCTTTCCTACGTGTTCTAGCTGGTCCTGCAGCATTAGTATTCCTGTCCACAAGCCCTTTGAACAAGTCAGGACTTGAGTGGTAACTGTCCATACACACACACCAAACCACATCTAACAAATTTAAAACGACCTTTGTTGATGTGAGGTGGTTGTCTTTTCTTATTTGACGGTTAAGATCAGAATCTCTTAGAATGTACAAAATAAAGCTCCATAAATACCTATTCCTCCCCCCATGAACCATGGACCTTGCCATTGGTGGGGAGGCTTGCGTCTCAGCGATACAGATGGCCGTACCATAGGTGCAACCACAACGGAGGGGTATCTGTTGAGAGGCCAGACAAACGTGTGGTTCCTGAAGAGGGGCAGCAGACTTTTCAGTAGTTGCAAGGGCAACAGTCTGGATGATTGACTGATCTGGCCTTGTAACAATAACCAAAATGACCTTGCTGTGCTGGTACTGCGAACGGTTGAAAGCAAGGGGAAACTACGGCCATAATTTTTCCCGAGAGCATGCAGCTTTACTGTATGATTAAATGATGATGGCGTCCTCTTGGGTAAAATATTCCGGAGGTAAAATAGTCCCCCATTCGGATCTCCAGGTGGGGACTACTCAAGAGGATGTCGTTATCAGGAGAAAGAAAACTGGCGTTCCACGGATCGGAGCGTGGAATGTCAGATCCCTTAATCGGGCAGGTAGGTTAGAAAATTTAAAAAGGGAAATGGATACGTTAAAGTTAGATATAGTGGGAATTAGTGAAGTTCGGTGGCAGGAGGATCAAGACTTCTGGTCAGGTGACTACAGGGTTATAAACACAACTTGACCAGAAGAAGGGATCGGCTGGTAGGACATGTTCTGAGGCATCAAGGGATCACCAATTTAGTACTGGAGGGCAGCGTGGAGGGTAAAAACCGTAGAGGGAGACCAAGAGATGAATACACTAAGCAGATTCAGAAGGATGTAGGTTGCAGTAGGTACTGGGAGATGAAGAAGCTTGCACAGGATAGAGTAGCATAGAGAGCTGCATCAAACCAGTCTCAGGACTGAAGACCACAACAACAACAACAAATACCTATTCTTGGCATACAGTTCGAAGAATTTCATCCCAAAGGACGCTATTTCAAAGATATGAACTGCTTCCACGACAGTCTGCCTTTCCATAGTAACAAGGATTCGCCAACAGTTACATTATTTACTGGCTCATAAGCTTTCTGAAAAGGTTTTTTCTGCCATGTCCATGTTGAGTTTCCTGTTGTCAGCAAAAGTAGAAATCTTGTCAGGAGATAACATTAGGGAAGAATGGCATTTCTTACATGTTCTTTCTGGTAAAATACATTTCAGCTATTCTTTTAGACATTATTCCAAGTAAAAATAATTGTTAAAAGAACTCCGACTTCTTCAACATCAGTTGGAAATTACTTTCCACATTCCGATTTCTTCAGAAAAAATATTTTTTCACTATCCTTGCGTAAAAAAGCTTTCCACAAACTTATTTGTTTCTTTGACAATAATTTCTATTATTTCGTTGTAAAAGAACAATACACAGTAAACTAATGGCCCTGCATTACCAGGAATTTGGAGTTTCAGCCTACTTTCAGCAATGCTATATTGTCACACTCCTTTCCGTCAGATGACACTGCACCATGCACTGACAGTTCGTCATCTGAAGAATCATCTGAAGACAATAAAAACTTGTCTTCCTCATTATCACTCTCCATCAAAAGTCACAGAACTTCATCTTCAGTCAGCCCAGTCTCTGCGCACAACCTAAGAAAAATTGGCAGGCACACAAAAACAAAAACATTTGTAGCACATGCAAATAACAAATGCAAACTTCATCAGCATGAAATTAAGGAATGTATGACACTGCCATCTAGCAGCGGTTTTTCAAACTGTATTGGCAGAGAGGAAAAATGTATTCGAAAAGTGCAGACGGCATATGACATTTCACACACTGAGCGAGTGGTCGGTGGTGGATAGCATATGCCACTGCACATGCTTGAGGTGTTAAACAGGGGAACTCAAGAGTCCTTTCACCAGAAGATGGTCAGAAGGCTCTGCTCTAAATATAGTGGAAGCAAGTTACTGTCAACTGACAGTTCCCACGACATTTCATGGAACAATCTAAACACCCAGAAAGTTTTAAATTCCACTTCAATAGCAGTGTCACAAGTGACTTGGATATTGTTCAAACATCTCTGAAAAAACAACAATGTCTTCTAGATGGCAAAGACACATCATACATTTAAGGCATTGAAGGACGTTCTCCACAACACGCTCAAAGGTGGCTGGTGTGTTACATAGTCCAAATAGCATTGTTTAACTCAGAGGCCATCAGGTGTTATGAAGACAGTCAACTTCAAATTTCCAGCAGCCTGGCTGCATGTCACTAACTGATAAATGATTTGCTCTCTCAAGCAGTCTAGGATATCAATGGATAGTCACCTTTCTTCTCGATTTTGTTCAGTCATTGGTAGTCAATGCAAAAAACGCCGTATGCAGTCCTCCTCCTTCAACAAGGACAATACGAGGGGATCATGGACACTCTGAGGGTGTTTTTCCATTGGCTTCTTGGTCTGTCTTTTCTCCAATCTGGTATCTGTAAAGTGCCTTGGTCACGCCAGATACTATTGGCAATTCGATAGTTCCTTCCTACACTATGGTGTCTATAGTGGTGACTCAGCACAATTCTTTGTCGATGGCACCGAGCTGCCCATCCTAGAACAGTCTGGCTGTTCCGAAGCACATGCCTTTAGGGACGAGTTGTGATTGCTCATGACAATTATTGATCTGAAGTTCTCCTATAACACCGACATAGCTTACAATTGTTGCAGACATGAAGATATTTTTCAATTGACAAATACTTCATAATTTAATTGGGTATCAAGACTGACAACTAGAACCCATCTCACTAATGATGAGGGATAACATCTTCGACAGCTCACAATCACCCAGAGCAATTTTTGTTACGTGGGCTTCTCCAAGTAGCTTTGTCAATCTGGAGCTCTAATCGTCCTCAATCTTTGATTGATTGTGACGCCTGCAAGAAGTCCCACCCAAGAACAACATTATGACTACAATCTGATAAAACAAAAAATCGGAAGGGCTGTGTTCTGCTACTAATAGTTATTCTCGTAGTACACATTCCGGTTGCCGGGACGTAGTACCTATTTGCAACTTTCAGTGCAGTTGCTCTAGTATATCATGGAATATTGTCTTCTTTAGCTGGTGACATTGAGCATTCAACATTACAGAAAAGGAAGCCCACAAGTTGGCTAGCGCCTCAACAGGTTGACCATTTCTGATATCAATATTTCCCAAAATTTTGGTTACTGTCGTCCATGAAAGATTTTCATATGTAGCAGCCTCACCTCCACAGATGGTCGCCTCACACAGTTTTCTTGGATTCGGCAGCTGCAAGTGCAGCCAGTACCTCTGTGCAGTGACAGGCTGTAGCGTGTCGGTCAGCAAACTTGTCCAAGGTATGGTGAGTGGCTTTGTCCCAAAGGTCAACTATAACCATCTGCAGTTGACTAGTGTGAGTAGGACAACTGTTGTAGTTAACAGCTTGGGGCACAACAGTCAAACACATCATCATCTTTCTCTGTAGTGGCATACATTCCGAGGGCATCCACACTGGAAACCTACTGGTGTGTTTGTCCTCAGTCCTCCAAATGTGTGTTGTTCTGCAGGGCATTATGCTTGGTGGAGGAATTGGTTGTACCTGTGCTGATCTGATGGTGCGACAGTGGTGTTTGACGGCTGCCGCATAAGTCTGAGTTGGACGAGACCATTCTTCATGGTGCATGTGACTGATGGCACAGATTGGTGTTAAAGATGACTACACCTCTTCTTCAACATTGTCTACCACCACCTGGCATATGGGTCAACATTCTACGGTGCTATCTTTTCTGCACTAAGTCCAGTATTTCTAGATGCCATTAACTGCTGTTTCTCTCCTCTTGCTACTTGGTGCATGATATGTGGGATCTTGGTGGTCTTCCACAACTGCCACAGGGATCGCATTTCGAAGTCGGTCATACTTCTTTCATTTGACTTTTTTTCCGTCACGCTTCCTTGATGCACTGGCACCACTTGATGAATTCATCTGTTTTTGTGACAAGTTTTACCAGAACACCTTGGTAAATGTCTTCTGTTACTCATTTAATCAAGTGTGAGATTTCCTTTTGCCATATCTGTATTCACCACGTTGTCTATCGTCTATGACTGAAACATTCTGCACGTAAAACCGTGTCATTTCCCCATGATGTTGGGGCCTGTTCTACTGTTCCTCCACTAAGTGGATTTGCTGCTCACAGTCACCAAATGTTTTCTTTACTTTGGCCTGGAATTTGTCCCATCTATCAAGCTGCTTCTTGTTCTCGAACCACTGCTGGGGCGTGGCATAAAAGTAAATGCACACATTTTCCAAAGACGTCATTATCCAAGTTGTCGTATTTGGCGAATGAGTCAAAATCTTTCACTATTTTATTGAATCCTGAGCAGTTTCTCCGGAAAATACGGATGGTCTGTGTCCAGCTGACTTACTGCTGTTTTGGAATCCATTAATCTCCTGTTTGATGTACTGCTTGTATTCAGGTTTCTATATGTGTCAGCAACAGCTTTTATGTTGTCTAATTGGAGCCATGGTCAAGAAGACATTTTTAATTACACAGCATCTCCACCAAAGCATATCCGTCAATCACAATGAAGACCAAATCTGAAACCAAGGCTTTCAATGAAGTATAACACTTGGCACTGACAGTGTGCTGATGTAAGCTGTCGTTAGCACATCGTTCGGCAAAGATGTATTGTGAAGATCAATAGTAGGCACACTCTCTCTCGACTGCGTGTATTTCGATCACCGCTGCTGGTCGGAGGGCCTCACTGATCCACTGACTCCTACTCCAGTTTGGCATCTGTCAGTTAGTTGCAGTGCAGACTTTGTTCACTCATGCTATGACAGTGCATAGCAACCAGACTAGTGACTGGAGTTTGTAATAGCAAGATTACCAACATTGTCTGCAAGAGGACTATTACTGATGAGCTTGCATCATGAACATGGACTTTATTAAGTATCCAGTCCATGTAAATAAAGAACCGCATTAAACCACGAGTGCATTTTTGTTTAAGAGGATACTGGGCACCCACAACAATATCCTCTCCCTTGCTTCCTTGATAAAAGACACTACAGTGGTGATGAGGATGGGATACAACAGTGGCGATGAGGATACTACAGTGGCAACGAGGATAATTCAGTGGCGATTGAAATTAATCAACTTGGCTTGCTTCACCTGTTGTGTTTTAGCTTGTAGGGATGATCGTGTTCAACTGTTGGTAACTGCTAATTTTTTGTTATGTTCTTGCACGTATTCCAAGAGGGGAACCTCAGAACTAATCAAATTTCTGTTTTCAGAGGCTTTGCTTGCTTTTTGAAATTACATTTGTGTGAAACATGAATTCCCCGACTCCTCCACCCCCTGTCCGCACAGCCCAGTCGCAGACAGTCATAGTGATGGATCCAACACAAGTTTTTCAGTTTCGGAACCAACAAATTGCTACCCTACTGACAATGGTATAACAACTACTGGATGCACAGCCACAACCAACCAATCAACCAGCCAGCCTAACAAGTGCTGCCAACCAGTATTCCAATTGCTTTATAAGACAAAGTAGACAGTGAATTGAAAGAATTGCAATGCAATGGTGTAATTGCTCCCATTCATGCTAGTCAATGGGACAGTCCTCTCCTTTTGTTGCCTAAGCCTTCCGGTCACAATCCATTGTGTGTTGACTAAGTTTACAGTCAATTCACAGACAGTAGTTGACACTTATCCGCTACCTCACCCTGAGGAACTCATGGACAGGCTTGGCGCAGGACGTTACTTTCCCAAGATAGATTTGCGCGATGCCTACTTGCAAATTCCATTGGATGAAGAATCACAGGAAGTCTTTGTTGTAAATACACACTTAAGCCCATTTAAGTATTTGTGTTTAGCCTTTGGCAGTACCTCTGTACCCACCATTTGTCAATGTTACAGGAAACAGCTGACTGCAAAAGTGCCATTTTGTTCAAACTACCTTGATGATATTGTCATCTCAAGTCGTACACCGGATGAACACATCACGAATTTGCTTACCCTTTTTCGAGTGTTGTCAGATGCAGGACTCAAATGTGACTTTTTTCAAACTGAACTACAGTCATGTGATAAACAGTCAGGGTGTGCACCCCCTCCAATCGTATTTGCTTGCAATCCATGACCTGCCTGTTCCTCGCAATGTGCGTGAATTGCAGTCAGTACTAGGCAAGATGACGTACTACATTCAGTTCATACCGAATGCCGATCAGATCGTTGCTCCATTGCATTGCTTGAGTCACAAACATGTGCATTTTGTGTGGACTAAAGACTGTCAAGACGCATTTCACAAAATTAAAAATGCCTTGCGAATGACAGACGTTTAGTGCATTTTGATCCCACCAAGTCAGTAGTTTTGCAACTCGGTGCTTCTTCCTACAGATTCGGTTCTGTGATTTTGCACAGAATTGATGCACAAAACAGACCTATTGCTTTTTCATCAAAGTTACTAACTCAAACTCAGTGCCATTATTCTCAAATAGAAAAGGGTGCTCTCACTACTGTGAATGGGGTGAAAAAAATCGATCTCTATTTGTATAGTCACAAGTTCTATTTAGTGATAGATCACAAGCCTTTGAAGTCCTTGTCTCATCTGTCAAAGCCAGTTCCTACACGCACTGCACAAAAATTGCAATGAAAGGCTTTGTTGTTTTTGTAGTATCAGTATGAAACTGTGTACAGACCTACAGCAAAGAATGGCAGTGCACATGCCGTATACCTTCCGAATGGTCCAGACTCTGATTTGCATGTATCTGCCGCATCTTGTTGCCAAATCGATGCACAGGACTCTGAACTGCTAAAATCTTTTCCCTTGCACTACAAAAAACTGCACAGGCCATGGAAGCAGACCCAGACCTCAAGATTTTGTTGCATTACATTCACATGTCTTGGCCTCGTTCATTGAACATTATCCAGAACTCGGTTGTGTGTCGATATTTTGCACGTCAGCATAACCTTTCAGTTCAGCATGGTGTGATTCTAGTCCAAAATGACAGTGGATTGTGATTCCTCCACTAAGGACATTGGGAATTGTTCACACTAAAGATTTTGCACAATGGCACTGTACTTGGCTGGACACAGACACCCATATTGTACAGATGACATCAGTCCGCATGTGCAGAAAACCAATCCACTCCGCCACAGACATTCTCAGCTTGGCCAAACACTCAATCACCACAGCAGCAAGTGCACATACACTTCGCAGGACCATTTTGGAACACTCGTTGGCTCATAGTGTTAGACTCTTTTAGCAATTTCCAATTTGCGGTGCCTATCAACTCTACCACATCACGTAGCACCATTTAAGTGTTGTCCTCCATACTTCTCATTGTAAGTTTGCCAGAAGTACTTGTGTCCTACAATGGACCACTGTTCACTTCAGGTGACTTTGAACAGTTTTGTGAAATCAATGGCTTTCATCATCTAACAAGAGCTCCATTTCACCCCCAGTCCAACGGAGAAGCAGAATGCTTCGTACACACCTTTAAACAACAGATGGCTAAGTTTCGCACCTCCCATACAAGGGAACGGGCACTGCAATTCTTTCTCGGCTCCTATCACTTCCAACCACGAGACGGACCATCACCGGCGAAACTTCTGCATGGCCTCTACCATTGGACGCTGCTACACTTGCTATACCAAATGCAGCATCCAGTGCTGCCAATCGTCTGCAAGTATCGCTTTGCATCACGCGATCTTGTTCTTTTCAGGGTTTATGGCAATCGTGGGCACTGGAAAGAGGCATGATCCAGGAATGCATTGGCTCTTTATGTACTTGATTGGAGGTCCCCATGGTTTGCAGTGCTGCCAAATTTGTGCGTGTCACTTGCCTAGTAATTTGGCTGCTTTTCTTTCCCCAGATTCACGGCCTCACAGGAACACATGGCCATCACAGCCACCCACTGGTTCCACCAACCAGGGCACCCCAGGCCACGTGGATGAACGATGCGCCCTTGCCCATGCTGTCCCCGCTCACTGACCCAATGGATGTGAACCCAGTGTGCCATCATCACCCCAGAACATCCCTTCAGGCCTGGACTGTGCTCTGGCAGCAGTTTTCCGGAGGATGTTCCTGTTGCCTCACAAACCACAGGGTGAGGTATGGTCTGTAGTACACCATCTCCCAGTCAAGGCTCCCAGCTCATTTCTACACGCAGATGTAGTATGAAGATCGATAGAAGGCACTGGATCAAGTGTGTCTATCACAAGAGGGGCCAGACACACCATCAAGCAACACGGCGCCAATGCCCTCTCATAAATGGGTATTCATTGGAAAAATATATTATACTAAAACTGACATGTGATTACATTTTCACGCAATTTGGGTGCATAGATCCTGAGAAATCAGAACCCAGAAGCACCACCTCTGGCCGTAATAACGGCCTTGAAACGCCTGGGCATTGAGTCAGAGCTTGGATGGCGTGTACAGGTACAGCTGCTCATGCAGCATCAACATGATACCACAGTTCATCAAGAGTAGTGACTGGTGTATTGTGACGAGCCAGTTGCTCGGCCACCATTGACCAGAAGTTTTCAATTGGTGAGAGATCTGGAGAATGTGGTGGCCAGGGCAGCAGTCAAACATTTTCTGTATCCAGAAAGGCCCATACAGGGCCTGCAACATGCGGCCGTGCATTATCCTGCTGAAATGTAGGGTTTCGCAGGGATCGAATGAAGGGTAGAGCCATGGGTTGTAAAAAATCTGAAATGTAACGTCCACTGTTCAAAGTGCCGTCAAGAGGTGACCGAGACGTGTAACCAATGGCACCCCATACCATCATGCAGCGTGATACGCCAGTATGGCGATGATGAATACATGCTTCCAATGTGCGTTCACCGCGATGTCGCCGAACACTGATGCGACCATCATGATGCTGTAAACAGAACCTGGATTCATCCAAGAAAATGAGGTTTTGCCATTCGTACACCCAGGTTCATCGTTGAGTACACCATTGCAGACGCTCCTGTCTGTGATGCAGTGTAAAGGGTAACCGCAGCCATGGTCTCCGAGCTGACAGTCCATTCTGCTGCAAACGTCGTCGAACTTCGTGCAGATGGTTGTTGTCTTGCAAACTTCCCCATCTGTTGACTCCGGGATCGAGACGTGGCTGCATGATCCGTTACAGCCATGCGGATAAGATGCCTGTAATCTCGACTGCTAGTGATACGAGGCCGTTGGAATCCAGCACGGCACTCCGTATTACCCTCCCGAACCCACCGATTCCATATTCTGCTAACAGTCATTGGATCTCAACCAACGCAAGCAGCAATGTCGCGATACAATGAACCGCAATAGGCTACAATCCGAACTATATCAAAGTCGGAAACGTGATGGGACGTATGTCTGCTCCTTACACAAGGCATCACAACAAAGATTCACCAGGCAACGCCGGTCAACTGCTGTTTGTGTATGAGAAATCGGTTGGAAACGTTCCTCATGTCAGCACGTTGTAGGTGTTGCCACTAGCGCCAACCTTGTGTGAATGATCTGAAAAGCTAATCATTTGCATATCACAGCATCTTCTTCCTGGCGGTTAAATTTCGCATCTGTAGCACGTCATCTTTGTGGTGCAGCAATTTTAATGGCCAGTAGTGTATTTGAATTGCCATCACTGACCAGAGGGCCTCACTGACTCGCACTCTAGTTCAGCGTCTGTAAGTTAGTTGCAGTGCGGGCGCTGTTCACTCAGTTTATGATAGTGCTTAGCAACCAGATACGTGACTGGAGCTTGTAACAGCAATATTACCAATACTGTCTGCAAGAAGAGTATTACTGATGAGCTTGCACCACGAACACGGACTTTATTAAAGTTAAGTACCCATTTCATGTAAATAAAGAACCGTATTAATCCACATGAGCATGTGTGTTGTAGAAAGGATACTGGCCACCCATAACAAAAGCCTCTCCCTTGCTTCCTTGGTAAAAAACAGTACAGACAGCACATTTATTATGGACACCAACGTAGACAGAACATAACTGTCTCTGGACAGACATTACTGCTTTTTATACAAATACTGAACATTCCAGGATGTGTAAATATTACAAACATAAATCAGTTTCAGTATAATAGTGATTTAAACAGCTGCAATGTCGTTGTCATCATCATCATCATCTTCTTCTTCTTCTTCTTCTTCTTCTTCTTCTTCTTCTTCAGTCCGAAGTCTGGTTTCATGCAGCTCTCCATGTTACTCTATCTTATGCAAGCCCCTTCATCTCCAAATGACTACAACCTACCTCTTTCACAATCTGCTTACTGTATTAATCTCTTGGTCTCCCTCTAGGAGTTTCATCACCCACACTTACCTCCAATACTAAACTGGTAATGCCTTGATGTTTCAGAATGTGTTCTATCTATCAATCTCTTTTTTTGGTCAAGTTTTACCACAAATTCCTTGTCTCCCCAATTCTATTCAGTTACGTGACTGGCCCATCTACTGTTCAGCATTCCCCGATAGCACGCATTTCGAAAGGTTCTACTCTCTTTTTGTCTAAACTACACTCCTGGAAATGGAAAAAAACACCGCATTGACACCGGTGTGTCAGACCCACCATACTTGCTCTGGACACTGCGAGAGGTCTGTACAAGCAATGATCACACGCACGGCACAGCGGACACACCAGGAACCGCGGTGTTGGCCGTCGAATGGCGCTAGCTGCGCAGCATTTGTGCACCGCCGCCGTCAGTGTCAGCCAGTTTGCCGTGGCATACGGAGCTCCATCGTAGTCTTTAACACTGGTAGCATGCCGCGACAGCGTGGACGTGAACCGTATGTGCAGTTGAAGGACTTTGAGCGAGGGCGTATAGTGGGCATGCGGGAGGCCGGGTGGACGTACTGCCGAATTGCTCAACACGTGGGGCGTGAGGTCTCCACAGTACATCGATGTTGTCGCCAGTGGTCGGCGGAAGGTGCACGTGCCCGTCGACCTGGGACCGGACCGCAGCGACGCACGGATGCACGCCAAGACCGTAGGATCCTACGCAGTGCCGTAGGGGACCGCACCGCCACTTCCCAGCAAATTAGGGACACTGTTGCTCCTGGGGTATCGGCGAGGACCATTCGCAACCGTCTCCATGAAGCTGGGCAACGGTCCCGCACACCGTTAGGCCGTCTTCCGCTCACGCCCCAACATCGTGCAGCCCGCCTCCAGTGGTGTCGCGACAGGCGTGAATGGAGAGACGAATGGAGACGTGTCGTCTTCAGCGATGAGAGTCGCTTCTGCCTTGGTGCCAATGATGGTCGTATGCGTGTTTGGCGCCGTGCAGGTGAGCGCCACAATCAGGACTGCATACGACCGAGGCACACAGGGCCAACACCCGGCATCATGGTGTGGGGAGCGATCTCCTACACTGGCCGTACACCACTGGTGATCGTCGAGGGGACACTGAATAGTGCACGGTACATCCAAACCGTCATCGAACCCATCGTTCTACCATTCCTAGACCGGCAAGGGAACTTGCTGTTCCAACAGGACAATGCACGTCCGCATGTATCCCGTGCCACCCAACGTGCTCTAGAAGGTGTAAGTCAACTACCCTGGCCAACAAGATCTCCGGATCTGTCCCCCATTGAGCATGTTTGGGACTGGATGAAGCGTCGTCTCACGCGGTCTGCACATCCAGCACGAACGCTGGTCCAACTGAGGCGCCAGGTGGAAATGGCATGGCAAGCTGTTCCACAGGACTACATCCAGCATCTCTACGATCGTCTCCATGGGAGAATAGCAGCCTGCATTGCTGCGAAAGGTGGATATACACTGTACTAGTGCCGACATTGTGCATGCTCTGTTGCCTGTGTATGTGCCTGTGGTTCTGTCAGTGTGATCATGTGATGTATCTGACCCCAGGAATGAAGTTTCCCCTTCCTGGGACAATGAATTCACGGTGTCCTTATTTCAATTTCCAGGAGTGTATTTATCATCCATGTTTCACTTCCACATACAGCTAACTCTAGACAAATACCTGCAGAAGATACTTCCCTAACATCTAAATCTATATTTGATGTTAACGAATTTCTCTTCTTCAAAAAAAATTTTCTTGTCATTGGCAATTTACATTTTATATCCTCTTTACTTTGGCCATTATCAGTTAATTTGCTGCCCAAATAGCAAAACTCGTCTACTACTTTCAGTGTCTCATTTCCTGATCTAATTCCCTCAGAATCACAGGATGTAATTCAACTACATTCAATTATACCTGTTTTGCTTTTGTTGATCTTCATCTTGTATCCTCCTATCAAGACCCTGTCCATTCCATTAACTGCTCTGCCAAGTTCTTTGCTGCCTCTGACAATTACAATGTCATCAGCAAACCTCAAAGTTTTTATTTCTTCTCCTACTCCAAATTTTTCTTTGGTTTCCTTATTGCTTGTTCAATGTATACTGAATAACATCGGGGATAGGCTGCAACCCTGTCTCACTCCCTTCTCAAGTACTGCTTCATTTTCATGCCCCTCAACCTTCAGAATTACAAAGAGAGTATTCCAGTCAACACTGTCAAAAGCTTTCTTTAAGTCCACAAATGCTATAAATGTAGGTTTGCCTTTGCTTAAACTATCTTCTAAGATAAGTCATAGGGTCAGTATTGCCTCATGTGTTCCTACATTTTCTGGAATCCAAACTCATGTTCCCAGAGGTCTGCTTCGACTAGTTTTTCTATTCTTCTGTAAAGAATTCACATTGGTATATTGGAACACTGGCTTATTAAACTGATTGTTCAGTAATTTTCACACCTCTCAGCAACTGTTTTTTTTTTTTTAATTACTACATCATCTTGAAGTTTGAGGTTACTTCACCTGTCTCATACATCTTGTGCATCAGATGGAGGAGTTTTGGCACTCCCAAGGCTATCCAGTAATTCTAACGGAATGTCATCTACTCCCGAGGCCTTGTTTCGACTTAGATCTTTCAGAGCTTTGTGAAATTCATCTCGCAGTATCGTATCTCCTATCTGATCTTCATCTACGTCCACTTCCCTTTCTATAATATAGCTTTCAAGTTTGTCTCCCTTGTGTAGGCCCTCTATATACTCCTTTCCCTTCTCTGTTTATGACTGGTTCACAGCACAAGACACAGAAATGATTTTTACATAGAGTTTGTCTCCTTGTCTAGCATTCACAATGGAGCAACATACAGTGGAGAGAATCTATTCAACAAACTCTCGTTCAACATAAGCAAGAAATTGGGGGGATCTCCACCAATCCAAAAAGACGTTAAAAACATTAGCTGGTCTCCTACAAATTATCTAAATATCTAGATTCAGGCATGGAAAATTCTATAGCAACACGACAGGTAGCACTGTAAAGCTGTGCGAAAATCATTAATGTACTGTGAATACAACTCTGTGCTTAACGGATGTGGGTATAGATTTTCTTGGAAAAGTACCAATGAAATAACAATAAATATTAGTCTACTAATGGCAAATAAACAGCAGTTTTATAAAGTAAGTGAGGAGGCAGTAGCTATTTTCAAAGTAGCAGCCTTCTTTCTAACTCATCCAAGTAAATTTATTCGGATGCTTTATGCTAGAATTGTGCTGTTTAGTATATTGCTGATTGTTTCTTTCAATTCTAACCCCTGTTACACCTTGCTTTCTATCTGTCCTTTCTCTCATCAAAGACATGCTGCTCTGACATCTGTAACTACTAGTATTTTGCCACTCAAGATGATGCTTCCCTCCCTTTAGGTTTTCTGCTATCAGCACAGCCAATTTATGCTAACTTTTCCCATTTATACAAAGAACGTGCTTGGTATAATCCCCTATACTGATACAATCAACAACAATCACATCAATGTGCGACACTGCACACGACAAACAGCTGTTTCAGATACAAATTTACACTCCTAATAGAAGTGTTGAAATGAGACAGCTCAGAACAGATATAAATTCAACAATGTATCTCTTTACCCTGTCACACTCTATACTGTACTCAGGTTCTATGTCAACACGTTTTGTCCAGCCCACCCTCCACAACCACGGCATGCCTTTGGTGAAATTTTTACAAAGAGATCTACTGTTCTGATACAGGCTCATCCTGCAACAGTTGACCTATACCTCTAACATGAGAACAACCTAACAAAAATTCTTACTTTCTCTGTCCTGACTTTCTTGTATTCTTCCTTTTAAATGGTTTATTGAAAGTTCGTTGTGCCCCACCTACACCAACCTGAGGTTCGTCGATTTCCAACAAAAGCAGAGTCAAACTTGTTTTCACATTTTATTGTAAGCTGTCTCAAGTAGTCCTATGCATATTCCCTCTATTGGCAGTTTCTATTTCCCACTTAGTATACATTTAAATCAGTTTAAAGAACCAGTTTCTCTTACAAATGTTAACAGTGTACACATACTACTAGGGACAGAAAGCTGGCTGGAACCAGATGTCAATAGCAATAAAGTTTTAAATTTTGACTGGAATATACATCAGAAAGACAGGATGAATGCTGGTGATGGAGGCAAGTGTATAGTCATAAGAGAGATGATAATATCTAATGAGATTAGTACAGATACCAAATGCAAAATAATTTGGATCAAGACAAGTATTGATAGGGTCAAACATGGTTATTTGATCTTTTTACAGACCATGCCTCAGGAGCAGTAATAGCAGGACATTAGGGGGGAAGCTTGGAGAATATTTCATGTAAATTTCCTGAACATGTTGCAGTATTAGGTGGAGACTTCGGCTTACTAGCTATAGACTGGGAAGCTTGAGTGATTAGAGCAGGTAGTAGGAACAGGGAATCATGTGAAATTATTTTAAATGTCTTATCCAAAAATTACCTTGATCAGTTAAACAGTGAATCAACTTGACAGAAGATCCTAAACAGTTTTGGTCTTATTCTAAATCAGTATACGGATCAAAGCCCTCTGGTCCAGACGCACTGTCGCTGTAATGGCACTGAAATGGAGGGCGACACAGGTAATGACAAAATAGTAAATGCCTTTTTCGAAAACTGTTTCACAGAGGAAGATCGCACTGTAGTACTTTCTTATATCATTTCATGAACAACAAGATGGCTGATATCGAAATATGTGACCAAGAGATAGAAAAGAAACTGAAATCCCTCAACAGAGGGAAGGCCACTGGACCTGACAGGACACCAATACGATTCTACATTGAGTATGCGAAAGCACTTGTCCCTCTTCTGGCAGCAGTGTGCCACAGGTCTTTGGATGAGCGAAGTGTTCCTTATGATTGGAAAAAACCGAAGGTCATCCCTTTTTCAAGAAGGGTTGTCGAACAGACACACAAAACTTCAGGCCTAGGTCTCTGAGGCCTGTCAGTTGCAACAATTTTGATACATGTTTTATGCTCACATCTTATGATGTTTCTGAAGACTGAAAATATCATCTGCAGATATCAGGTTCTGAAAACAATGATATTATGGGATCCAGCTCATTCTGCTCATTCACAGAAGACAGTAGAGAATGGTGCCCAGATACAGGCTGTGTTCCTCGATTTTCGTGTGGCATTCTGTATAGTTCTACACTTCTGTCTAACGAACAAAATATGAATGTATGGAATGCTTATGTAATTGGATTGAAGATTCACTAACAAACAACACAACACGTCATTCTCAACGAAGAGAAGCCTTCAAAATGTAAAAGTGACTTTGGACATACCCCAAAGGAGTGTTACAGACTGAGGTGACAAAAGATATGGGATACCTCCTAATATTGTGAGACACCTCCTTTTGTCCAGCATAGAGCAGCAACTCTATGTGGAATGGACTCAACAAGTCAATGGAAGCCCCTGCAGAAGTATTGAGTACGCTGCCTCTATAGCGTCCAAAATTGCGAGTGTTGTCTGTGCGGAATTTTGGGCATGAACTGATCTCTCGATTATATCCCATACATGTCCACTTGCATTCATATCAAATGATCTGGGTGGCCAAATCATTCGCTTGAACTGACCACAATATTCTTCAACCAGTCATAAACAGTGGCCCACTGACATGGCGCATTCTCATCTGTAAAAATTGCACCTTTGTTTGCTGCAAATAGCATCTAAGAAGCCAAACATAAATATTTTCAGTCAATGATTGGTTCAGTTGGACCAGAGGACCCAGTCCATTCTATGCAAAAACAGCCTATACCCTTATGAAGCCATCACCAGCTTGCACGGTGCACTGTTGACAACTTGGGTCCATGGCTTCGTGGGGTCTGTGCTACGCTCTAACCCTAACATCAGCTCTTACCACCTGGAAAGGCCACCATTTTCTTGTTGTCTAGTGTCGAACCGATAACGTGACTAGCACAGGAGAGGTACAGCAGGCAATGTCATGCTGTTCGCAAAGCCACTCGCGTCTGCTGCCATAGCCCATTAATGCCAAATTTTGCCACACTTTCCTAAAGTATAAGTTCGTCATATATCCCACATTGATTTATACAGTTATTTCTGTTGCTTGTCTTTTAGCACTGACAACTCTTCGGAGATGCCACTGCTCTCAGTCATTAAGTGAAGACCATTGGTCACTGCATTGCCCATGATGAGAGGTAATGCCACAAATTTGGTATTTTCAGCACACTCTTAACACTGTGGATCTCTAAATATTGAATTCCCTAACGATTTCTGAAATGTAATGTCCCATGTGTCTAGCTCCAACTGCCATTTGGCATTCAAATCTGCCGACTCCTGTCATAATCAAGTCAAATACCTTTTCACATGAATCACATGTGTATAAATGACAGCTCTGCCAATGCCCTGCCCTTTTATATTTTATGTATGCGATATTACCACTATCTGTATATGTGTGTATCACTATACCATGACTTATCACCTCACTGTCAGTCCACTATTTCTCACAGTGTATATAAACAACGCAGCAGACATCTCTGGAAGTTCCATGAGGTTTATCACAGATGATACTGTTCTATACAGAGAAGTCACAATGCTACAAAACTGTAATGAGGATCGAAGTTTGATGCAGTGAGTGGCTACAGACCCTCGCATTAACAAATGTAACATATTTCATATACTATTGCAGAATTATCACTGGAAGAAGTTACTTCCATAAAATGTCTAGGACTACGCGTATGCACTGATTAAAGTGGAATAGCCACATAAGCCTAATCAGGGAAAGGCAGGTGCAGAACTGAGATCCATCGGACGAATCCTTATGAAATGTAGTTCACCAATGAAGGGGAGTAACTAGACCCTAGTTCAATGAATAGTTGAATATTCTTAGCACTATGGGATCCATACCAGATCGGATTGGTACAGGGAATACAGAAGGTCAAAAAAATAGCAGCATGTTTTGTTACAGGTTCATCTGGTAAGCATGACAGCATTACAGATCAACCAACTCCAGTGGCAGGTACTGCAAATAAGGTGTTCTGTACCACAGTATGGGGTTCTTTTAAAGTTTCAAGATCGCATGTCCTTAGAAAAGTCAACAAATATAATGCTTACTTCTATGTATCTAGCAAAAAGACCATGCAGATAAAATTAGAGAGATTAAAGCCGACATGGAGGCTTACCAACAATTGTTATTCCTGTTAACTATTCACAACTGGAACAGGAAATGGGAGAAGTGACAGTAGTACACACAGTACCGTCTGCAACATACCACAACGTGGTTTGCGGGGTGTGGACGTAGATGTAGATGCCCTGGGAAATCTAACTTAGGATGGTACGATAGGTACTTTAAATTCCTTCTCCAACATCCAAGTCCAATCCCTTAACCACTGTTCACCTACCCTGGTGGTGTTGAAAGTTTAGAATAATATATTATACTGAACAAAATAATTACAGTATAAATGCTTCACTGAATATCTGTAGACTACTTTGCTATCTTTTGGCATATCAGAGTAAATTCGAGGTCTATTGATACACCCAGTATAAAAACAATTGGAATGTGAAATCCACATGTTCAGCAACAAAATCTGCAAAATATCTTTAGTAAGGTGCCATATAGGTCCTTAATAGAGCCATCATATAAAATTGTAAAATCGATGTGGGATTTTGCCATGTTTGTCGTTTTTCTGTGTTGTAATAGCTGTTTCTGTTAGTGGTGGTGGTATGGCTAATAGCACATGCTGGTCTGCTCATTAGTTCCCGTATACATATGAATTAAATAGAACTTTCATCACTAAAAATGGTATGACAACATTGGAAAATAAATAAATGGTATAAAAAGAGGAAGTACTGTGAACTGTTAAATATAAACATATCCAGAAGAAAGAGAAGTTTTCAGCCTATTAAAATTAAAACTTAACAAACTGGCCAGTGTCATGACTAACAGATGGGATCTAGAACACAAATTTGAGAATTTGCATGTGCTTATTGTTTTTACTCAATATAGCAGGCAAGTCTTCCTCCATACCATGGACTGACCTCACACTAGCAAACATTGTGCATTGTGTCAGGAAGTCGCGCATTGACATCTGTGTCCAACTACTACACAAAGATGAGTGGGCCTCCCTGCTGGAGAAGAAAACAATGTGTCAAAGGAGCGTGTCCTATTTGAAGGCATGTTGGGACGACTTATCTCACCTCACCTCATCACCTGTGACCAAGTGTCCCACAGCTAGACAGTCAGTTTCTCTGAACACAATTTATTAACCTCCACTTCTCACCATTCACTCACCAAACCTGCATGCTCCACACTCTCAGCAGCAAATGTAATGAAGTGCAGGGGGCTAGCATAATGTGTCATTCTGTTTCTATAACAAGCACCTTTGCCTGCCGAAGTAAGGCAGTTCGATTCCCTGGTCCTCCTTATATACCCTAATACCAACATAATGACACCACCTTCCGTCTCTTTGTAAGGAAAGGCTGCAATCATCAACAGAATGGAGTTGTTCCCTGCTAGGTGCATATGCTGAATCGCCTGAAGGGCACTCTGTGAATCACAGCAGACAAGACATTTTTTGTTGCAATGTTGTCTCATATGCTCCTGTGGCTTTAGGATGCAGCTCAATGTCATAGATGGTGTATTTCTTTGGTAAGAAAACCTCGATAGCACATGCACCAAACAAAGATGAGCAGCCAATGGACTCTCCTTCAGTGTTTACAGTAAGATCTAAGCAATCCTCAAACTCTCAGTAGAAAGCTTAACACATTTTCACAAGCATTTTGCTTCTTGTATTCATGTAAATCTAACTATAGTCTAATCTTAACTCTGGACCACCTCAGCAGGCCAGGTGATGAATGGTTTCATCATATCATAAGAAGAGAGACTTTCCCAACTCCTAATGCCACTAAAACATGATTAGCTTGTATTCTTAGCAGACTTGTAACTTGTGAAAGACTATCAAAAAGCTGATCCATCTAACAATGAACAAAGTATGGAACATTGATGACAAGTGGCAATTCTTTGCTACTGTGCAAGTTCTCACAGCCATTACTTTAAAATTAAGGCCTCTAAATGTGGCTACACATGCAACTGCATCCTTGACATACACACGATTCAATGTTTTGCAGAAGCATGCAAAAATCCTTCACAACTTCATACGGCTCAATTTGTATCTGAAATATATCAAGCACAGATGACAATGCTCTCCCATAAGCAGTCCACAATAGCTACAGGTTTTGCAAAGATGTGGAATTTTTCAGAGTGTTGGTGCCATTGATGAAAAATAGGCAGAGAGAGTTCTTCCACCTACAAGTGACTCATTTTATTCTATTCGGAATGAAACTAGCTGTCACTTAACAGGCAGTGTGCTGCATGGCTCCCACCACCACTACAACAAAGGGAGCTGTGCAGATATGACACTGTCAGCTGCCATTGTGTTGCTACTACTTCTGTGCTATGCTGTGCTGTGCTGTCTAAACCAGCGTGCCAGATAGTCCTTAGTGAGCTGGCATATGTGGGGAACTAACGGCGCAGGCATCAGCAGAGTGATCTCTGTGTGGTCAGGGGGTTACAACCAACGGGGTACATGGCGGCCCCACCACAATGGACTGGCTACCATGCTGGATATCAGGTGCAAAGAAGTCCATGGTCATCGTCGACACAGAAATCGACACTGCACAGTGCATGGTGGAAAACGCACCCGGGAAGGTGACCTCGCCCAAGAGATGGTGAAAGGGCAGGACTGCAACGCGACAACAAGAAAGTGGGCTAAAGATCTCAATGCACAATGGACATGATGCACCTTGTAAGGTGTCCTTCCCCAATTGGCTCACTCTTCAGGAAAATTTTGAAGAATGAAGGTCAAACCCTACAGGAGACCATCACATAAAGGCCGAAACATGTGAAAATCCTTTTAGTAGCCTCGTACGACATACAGGAATACCTCGGGCCTATTCTAACCCCCAAACCCGCAGGGGGGAGTACTGCAAGCTTCCATCAGATGTTGACATAGGTCGTGCAGGTTTTGTCGGCACTACCTGCTCATTGAGCCACACCTCAAGGGGCTCTAGACTAGAAGCACCTTCTGCCGCCGTGATATAAGATGGCGGGCGACAGCCAGACAGTAATTTGAGCTTGGAGCCACTTCTCTACATGACGCTATGCAGACGCCGCCTAGTCGTTGCTCTGCCACCATCATTTGTGCTTTAGTTCAGAGAGGCTCATCCTTGTTGATAACGAGAGCCGGACTTCATTTCTTACTGTAATAAGTCTTTGTTCACTTGGCGAAATACACTTTAATTAAATCTTTTGTTTACTGTGGTAACGTGTTCGCTAATCACTTCTGTTTCTGTCCAGCTTTCCTACAATGACACTTGCCACACCACTGTTGCCCACCTCTTCTTACCATTGTGTATGAAATCATACACAACAGTTGTGCCTGGACATACCTCAACCCAGTAGAATAGCAAGCTGAACATGCACTGTGGAGGCCTGGTGGAGCTTTATCACACTTTGGGGGATGTTCAGCTAAGGCATCACTGCATCTGTGAACTGTGTGAACATTATTGCAGACCATCAGCATTCCTTCACACCTGATGTCATCCCTTATTCCAATGGCACCTTCCTGCAGGATAACTGTGCCTGTCACAAAGCAAGAATTACACTACAGTGCTTTGAGGAGCACAATAGCAAACTCTTGTTTATGTTCCTGCGCAAACTTTGCCTGATCTGTACACAGCAGTATACATATGAGAGACTGTGGTGTGCCAGCTCCACACTCACATACCACTGATCCGTAATTTGTGGAACTGCGTGACCTGTGCATAGAAATCTGGTGCCACATCCCTCCGGAAATTGTTTATTACAAAATAATCCTACCGAATTGTCAACTGATTCTTGTTTTAGTATTTTGAACGTGGTGTTTCATACGGAAATGCAAAGTATCTCTGCAAATAGAATTTGTGCAACATATCACAATATACAGCTGCTTACAGCACAAAATGTGTTTCAAAGCCAGTGTAATATTTAGTGACAACAAGGTTTGGTAATCATTATATCATGTTCACAATGAAGAGATGCCCAATTTCATGTTGTTCTGAACCAACCACTTGCAAGTAACTAACTAAATTACTTGAATGACTCTATTCTTATGAAATATCCAAGGTAAGTGCAATGTTCTAATGAAACAGAAAGAATAAAAAACACAATTTTCACTTGGATTAATGACCACAGAAGTCAAGTTACTAATCAGATTCCTACATGCATGTGGAACAAAAATTACATGTTGTAGTTTCATTACATATATTGCTTGTATTAAAATGGTGTGTGTGTACAGTAAACAAATTTCAAAAAATGCTAATTTTCATAAACGCTGCACTAAATGTAGATGTCTTACCTGTGAGCAACGTCTAGGCTTCCCCATCATACGTCTAATCTTACACCATTCAACCCGTGTCAGTTTCCTGGTTTTCAAATGTGGAAAGGATTCTCTCAAGCAAATCATAAAATCATTTTCTCCTTCGAACAGTGGCCTGAAAATATTGTATTTTGAAAAATCAACAACCTGGAGTTTCATTTGTTATATTATGAAAAGTTAGAACTCAAATAACTAAGTACGACACAGACAGTAACTGAACTGCAATGTTAGATTTAATCTAATATTAACATACACATTTCATAAGGTGCTATATAAGGAAGGTGTGAAAGTGTTGGCTGAGCATGTATCATCACATCTCTCCTATGTCCCTCCTGTCCCTATTTTTGTAACAGCCAACAAAAAGCCTTTTACTTGGTTCACAGACACACAAGTCATCAATATAGGTTTGTCATACAGATAGCCGTACCGTAGGTGCAACCACAACGGAGGGGTATCTGTTGAGAGGCCAGACAAACGTGTGGTTCCTGAAGAGGGGCAGCAGCCTTTTCAGTAGTTGCAAGGGCAACAGTCTGGATGATTGACTGATCTGGCCTTGTAACAATAACCGAAATGGCCTTGCCGTGCCGGTACTGCGAACGGCTGAAAGCAAGGGGAAACTACAGCCGTAATTTTTCCCGAGGGCATGCAGCTTTACTGTATGATTACATGATGATGGCGTCCTCTTGGGTAAAATATTCCGGAGGTAAAATAGTCCCCCATTCGGATCTCCGGGCGGGGACTACTCAAGAGGATGTCGTTATCAGGAGAAAGAAAACTGGCGTTCTACGGATCGGAGCGTGGAATGTCAGATCCCTTAATCGGGCAGGTAGGTTAGAAAATTTAAAAAGGGAAATGGATAGGTTGAAGTTAGATATTGTGGGAATTAGTGAAGTTCGGTGGCAGGAGGAACAAGACTTCTGGTCAGGTGACTACAGGGTTATAAACACAAAATCAAATAGGGGTAATGCAGGAGTAGGTTTAATAATGAATAGGAAAATAGGAATGCGGGTAAGCTACTACAAACAGCATAGTGAACGCATTATTGTGGCCAAGATAGATACGAAGCCCACACCTACTACAGTAGTACAAGTTTATATGCCAACTAGCTCTGCAGATGACGAAGACATTGAAGAAATGTATGATGAAATAAAAGAAATTATTCAGATTGTGAAGGGAGACGAAAATTTAATAGTCATGGGTGACTGGAATTCGAGTGTAGGAAAAGGGAGAGAAGGAAACATAGTAGGTGAATATGGATTGGGGGACAGAAATGAAAGAGGAAGCCGCCTGGTAGAATTTTGCACAGAGCACAACATAATCATAACTAACACTTGGTTTAAGAATCATGAAAGAAGGTTGTATACATGGAAGAACCCTGGAGATACTAAAAGGTATCAGATAGATTATATAATGGTAAGACAGAGATTTAGGAAGCAGGTTTTAAATTGTAAGACATTTCCAGGGGCAGATGTGGACTCTGACCACAATCTATTGGTTATGACCTGTAGATTAAAACTGAAGAAACTGCAAAAAGGTGGGAATTTAAGGAGATGGGACCTGGATAAACTGAAAGAACCAGAGGTGGTACAGAGATTCAGGGAGAGCATAAGGGAGCAATTGACAGGAATGGGGGAAATAAATACAGTAGAAGAAGAATGGGCAGCTTTGAGGGATGAAGTAGTGAAGGCAGCAGAGGATCAAGTAGGTAAAAAGACGAGGGCTAGTAGAAATCCTTGGGTAACAGAAGAAATATTGAATTTAATTGATGAAAGGAGAAAATATAAAAATGCAGTAAGTGAAACAGGCAAAAAGGAATACAAACGTCTCAAAAATGAGATCGACAGGAAGTGCAAAATGACTAAGCAGGGATGGCTAGAGGACAAATGTAAGGATGTAGAGGCCTATCTCACTAGGGGTAAGATAGATACCGCCTACAGGAAAATTAAAGAGACCTTTGGAGATAAGAGAACGACTTGTATGGATATCAAGAGCTCAGATGGAAACCCAGTTCTAAGCAAAGAAGGGAAAGCAGAAAGGTGGAAGGAGTATATAGAGGGTCTATACAAGGGCGATGTACTTGAGGACAATATTATGGAAATGGAAGAGGATGTAGATGAAGATGAAATGGGAGATATGATACTGCGTGAAGAGTTTGACAGAGCACTGAAAGACCTGAGTCGAAACAAAGCCCCCGGAGTAGACAATATTCCATTGGAACTACTGACGGCCGTGGGAGAGCCAGTCCTGACAAAACTCTACCATCTGGTGAGGAAGATGTATGAGACAGGCGAAATACCCTCAGACTTCAAGAAGAATATAATAATTCCAATCCCAAAGAAAGCAGGTGTTGACAGATGTGAAAATTACCGAACTATCAGCTTAATAAGTCACAGCTGCAAAATACTAACACGAATTCTTTACAGACGAATGGAAAAACTAGTAGAAGCCAACCTCGGGGAAGATCAGTTTGGATTCCGTAGAAACACTGGAACACGTGAGGCAATACTGACCCTAAGACTTATCTTAGAAGAAAGATTAAGGAAAGGCAAACCTACGTTTCTAGCATTTGTAGACTTAGAGAAAGCTTTTGACAATGTTGACTGGAATACTCTCTTTCAAATTCTAAAGGTGGCAGGGGTAAAATACAGGGAGCGAAAGGCTATTTACAATTTGTACAGAAACCAGATGGCAGTTATAAGAGTCGAGGGGCATGAAAGGGAAGCAGTGGTTGGGAAGGGAGTAAGACAGGGTTGTAGCCTCTCCCCGATGTTGTTCAATCTGTATATTGAGCAAGCAGTAAAGGAAACAAAAGAAAAATTCGGAGTAGGTATTAAAATTCATGGAGAAGAAATAAAAACTTTGAGGTTCGCCGATGACATTGTAATTCTGTCCGAGACAGCAAAGGACTTGGAAGAGCAGTTGAATGGAATGGACAGTGTCTTGAAAGGAGGATATAAGATGAACATCAACAAAAGCAAAACAAGGATAATGGAATGTAGCCTAATTAAGTCGGGTGATGCTGAGGGAATTAGATTAGGAAATGAGGCACTTAAAGTAGTAAAGGAGTTTTGCTATTTGGGGAGCAAAATAACTGATAATGGTCGAAGTAGGGAGGATATAAAATGTAGGCTGGCAATGGCAAGGAAAGCGTTTCTGAAGAAGAGAAATTTGTTAACATCCAGTATTGATTTAAGTGTCAGGAAGTCATTTCTGAAAGTATTCGTATGGAGTGTAGCCATGTATGGAAGTGAAACGTGGACGATAAATAGTTTGGACAAGAAGAGAATAGAAGCTTTCGAAATGTGGTGCTACAGAAGAATGCTGAAGATTAGATGGGTAGATCACATAACTAATGAGGAAGTATTGAATAGGATTGGGGAGAAGAGAAGTTTGTGGCACAACTTGACCAGAAGAAGGGATCGGTTGGTAGGACATGTTCTGAGGCATCAAGGGATCACCAATTTAGTATTGGAGGGCAGCGTGGAGGGTAAAAATCGTAGAGGGAGACCAAGAGATGAATACACTAAGCAGATTCAGAAGGATGTAGGTTGCAGTAGGTACTGGGAGATGAAAAAGCTTGCACAGGATAGAGTAGCATGGAGAGCTGCATCAAACCAGTCTCAGGACTGAAGACCACAACAACAAACAACAACAACATACTGTTGTAACTGATCAGTTACTTTTGCATTTGCTGTATACAAGTGCAGTTCTGATCTTCCACAGATACCTTCCTGTTCTTGTTCGTGTATTGTTATAATTCACTTCCCATACACAGGGGTCAAATGGCCGGAAGGATTGATGGAATTAAAATGACCAAACTATGAGGTCATTGGTCCCTTAATCCTTTGTGTGTCAAGCTGGAAATAGTCCCCAGAGGGCAATCACACAAAAGACAAAAAAGTTGGATGCCCCTGGAACATGTTATGCGATCAGAAACACACACTATCTGTATCCAATTGGTGCCTCCACATCCCCATTGCCAGGAGAAAACCAGCTACACAGAGCCTCTCAGGAAAGAGAACAATGAGTAAGAGTGTCAGCCAATGGTAGGTATAACGGAATAAGAAAAATTAAAAAGGTGGGAAGGGCAGGAGCCAACCGGACCACTGAGAAAGGGCAGCCACAGACCCCTCGGATTGGAGGCAGCAATGGAGCATCCCTCCAATCCCTCAATCACAGATGAGATTAATGTGCATTACATCACAGAAAGGAGTAAAACCCACTTTCACAGGTAATAAATCAAACCAAATCAGTTGCTTTGTGCTATTCACTAGAATCAGAAGTAGCGTGTCAGCATGTTTAAGGTTTCACCGTATGGTGGCCAAAATAGGACAGTCCAGTAGGATGTGGGCCACTGTGAGGTAGGCATCACACCTACAGGTGGAGGGTGTGGTGCTGTGGGTCAGCCAAGTGTGACCAAAGCGAAGCTGACAGAGGACAGTAGATTTGTTTTGAGAAGCATGAAGGGAAGACTGCTACACGATTATGGTCTTTTTTACGGATTGCAGTTTATTTGGACATTCCAGGGCACACCAGTATGCATTCCAACTCTCCAAAAATTGTTGGCATAGAGCCGACCAAAGGTCCGGTTTCGGTACCCCCATCTCCAAACCTGACATCCTGGTAGCCAAATGACCTAGATGAACACAAGCAACTGCTCAGCATGGTAGATGTCATACACGAGATCCTTGATGGTCGTAACCAACGGGTGTCAAGCGTATCACTGGCTGACAACCTGAACACTACTCAAGGAGTCACTATCAGTTAAAAACGACTTGCCAGTCTAAGAATGACATTGACAAGTGACTCAACCAGTGGCCACCAATTCTGCACCGAGTTCACTGCATCCTTTTGGCAGGGAGGGTAGTTCACTGCATCTGGCATGTGGGTATGCAGAACCGGTCCGCCCATCAACCATACAGCCGTTAGCGTATACCACATCTGAGCCTGGAAATGCTCTCAAAATCACGATGCAACAGGATCAAAGATTTGTAGAGCTGCAAAAGTGTAAAGCAGTCTGCACCCCAGCTGGTGTCACTGCAGTGAAGAGTATTAAGCTGTGACCAGCACGTTTGCTTAAGTTGTTGACGATGGGGAAGGCACCTCAAATACCAGAAAACAATGAGACCCCACCACATCAAGCGTTTGGTCCTCGAGGTAAGGTTTCGGTTGAGAGTGGATAGCATGACGGCAACAGATATACCTGACACGTCTTGCTGGTGGAAAACCTGAAGCCATGGGTGAGAACTCAGGACTGCGCAATTTGTTTGACACCCTGCAGTCGGCATTCAGCAACACACACAGTTGAGGAGCAATAGTAGATGCAAAAGTTGTCAATGTACAGGAGAGGTTTTGTTTGTTCTGTTTTTTGGGTGCAAAAATAACTGAGGTCATACGTGCCCACATCAAAACCATAGAACACGAAAACAGAGAGGAGTTAAAAAATGACTAAACATCAATCCTAATTGACATAAGAGACGACAGCTAAAAACCGAAGGGCTACCAAGGACACCATACAGAAACAGAAGACCAAAACTAAAAATTAAATGGCCTTCATCATATTGCTTTGACGGGTAAAAGAAAAACGCGGTCGACAGAATGTGCGTCATTTGCTAGAATGGCCGATAACTCAAGATGGCAAAGCCAAGAGGAAATGTAAACAGTTAAAAAATGGACATTCCGTTAGGAAGTGGCCGACAGTTAAAACCCGAGCACAATGTGCACAAAGTGGTGGGGAACACCACTTATTAAATGATGATGGCTAACAAGGCACTGCCCAATATGTGACCTAGTTAAAATGATCTCCTGGAAGGACAGCGGAGAGGAGGTCATCCAAGCCGCTGCGAGAGGCTTAATAACCCTGAGCTTATTCCCATCAAGGGAGGACCAATGGCGATGCTAAAGGGACACCACTTCCTTACAGACGGCAAAGCAGAGATCACTGGAGGGAATATAGGCACTAGTCGGCTGAGGTACGAGGACTGCAGCCTCGGCAGCAGCGTCAGCACCCTCATTTCCTGGCAGACCGACATGAGCAGGAACCCAGATAAACTGCAGAGTGGCTCCACCTAGAGTGAGCAAGTGACAGTTTTCCTGGACCCGTTGCACAATAAGGGATGGGCGGTGTACAGTGCACACAGACTTCGACGGGCACAGAGAGTTTCTGAGCAGAGGACACAATTGAAAAGTCAATGTCTTCAGATGTACTCCGTGGCTTGATACAGGCTGAAGAGCTCGGCTGTAAATACTGAGCAGTGTGCCGGAAGCCGAAATCTAAAAGACGTGGGCGCCAATGATGAAGGCGCACCCGACATCACAGTCAGTCCGAGAGCCATCTGTGTACACAAAGGTACTACCACGAAATTCCATACGAAGGTTGTGAAACTGAAGGTGATAGAGCGAGGTTGGAGTACATCTACATCGATACTCCGCAAGCCTCCCAACGGTGTGTGGCGGAGGGCACTTTACGTGCCACTGTCATTACCTCCCTTTCCTGTTCCAGTCGCGTATGGTTCGCGGGAAGAAACGACTGTCTGAAAGCCTCCGTGCGTGCTCTAATCTCTCTAATTTTACATTCGTGATCTCCTCGGGAGGTACAAGTAGGGGGAAGCAATATATTCGATACCTCATCCAGAAACGCACCCTCTCGAAACCTGGCGAGCAAGCTACACCGCGATGCAGAGCGCCTCTCTTGCAGAGTCTGCCACTTGAGTTTATTAAACATCTCCGTAACGCTATCACGGTTACCAAATAACCCTGTGACGAAACGCGCCGCTCTTCTTTGGATCTTCTCTATCTCCTCCGTCAGACCGATCTGGTACGGATCCCACACTGATGAGCAATACTCAAGTATAGGTCGAACGAGTGTTTTGTAAGCCACCTCCTTTGTTGATGGACTACATTTTCTAAGTACTCTCCCAATGAATCTCAACCTGGTACCCACCTTACCAACAATTAATTTTATATGTTCATTCCACTTCAAATCGTTCCGCACGCATACTCCCAGATATTTTACAGAAGTAACTGCTACCAGTGTTTGTTCCGCTATCATATAATCGTACAATAAAGGATCCTTCTTTCTATGTATTCGCAATACATTACATTTGTCTATGTTAAGGGTCAGTTGCCACTCCCTGCATCAAGTGCCTATCCGCTGCAGATCTTCCTGCATTTCGTTACAATTTTCTAATGCTGCAACTTCTCTGTATACTACAGCATCATCCGCGAAAAGCCGCATGGAACTTTCGACACTATCTACTAAGTCATTTATATATATTGTGAAAAGCAATGGTCCCATAACACTCCCCTGTGGCACGCCAGAGGTTACTTTAACGTCTGTAGACGTCTCTCCATTGATGACAACATGCTGTGTTCTGTTTGCTAAAAACTCTTCAATCCAGCCACACAGCTGGTCTGATATTCCGTAGGCTCTTACTTTGTTTATCAGGCGACAGTGCGGAACTGTATCGAACGCCTTCCGGGAGTCAAGAAAAATAGCATCTACCTGGGAGCCTGTATCTAATATTTTCTGGGTCTCATGAACAAATAAGGTGAGTTGGGTCTCACACGATCGCTGTTTCCGGAATCCATGTTGATTCCTACAAAGTAGATTCTGGGTTTCCAGAAATGACATGATACGCGAGCAAAAAACATGTTCTAAAATTCTACAAGAGATCGACGTAAGAGATATAGGTCTATAGTTTTGCGCATCTGCTCGACGACCCTTCTTGAAGACTGGGACTATCTGTGCTCTTTTCCAATCATTTGGAACCCTCCGTTCCTCTAGAGACTTGCGGTACACGGCTGTTAGAAGGGGGGCAAGTTCTTTCGCGTACTCTGTGTAGTGTCCTTAGGAAGCAAATGAAGGCCAAGTTTAACATGGGCCATTTCACGAAGCCAAGGTGGTGAAGGGTTCACACCCATCAGGAAACTTGCAGGTAGTGTGAAGTTAAGCTGCTGAAGCAAGAGCCAAAAGCGGACTACAGGAAGTAACAGAAGAGGGGTGTAATCCATACTGGCTATCAAAGGAATTATCGAAGGAGGAGGTATAGAATGGGTGGCCACGCATGGCATACAAACAGCATCCATACCTGCTGAGGGGAAAGTCACGGCAGAAGGACAGTGGTAGTCCAGCAGCTTCAGCATACAGACTCTCAACCGGGCTAGAGTAAAAGGTTCCAGTGGCCAAACGGATGCCACGATGGTAGACAGTGTTGAGACTGCATAAGAGGGATGGACGTGCAGACACAAAAACAAAGCACCCATAGTTGAGTTTTGAATGGACAAGAGACCGGTACAAACGGAGGAGGGTGGTTCGATTGGCGCCCCAGAAGTACCATTGAGGGCACGTAGGACATCGAAGGACCGCATACAGCAGGCTGCGAGGTAAGACACATATGGAAGGACCAAGAGTGTTTCCTATCCAGCATGAGCCCCAGGAATTTCATAGTTTCAACGAACGGAAGGGCGACAGGCCGAAGACATAAAGAAGATGGGAGAAACATTTGCACCACCAGAAATTCATACACTGTTTTGTCAGAGGAAAAATGAAAGCCATTGTCGACGCTCCAGGAGTAAAGACTATCAAGACATCGCTGAAGACGCCACTCAATGAGACAGGTTCGGGGAGAACTGCAATAGATGGCAAAATGGTCAACAAAAAGGGAGCCGGAGATGCCCAGTGGGAGACAGACCATAATAGGGTTAATGGCAATAGCAAAGAGGACAACGCTTGGGACGGAACCCTGAGGCATACTGTTTTCCTGGATAAAGGTGTCCGAAAAGACAGAACCCACATGCACTTTGAAAACTCGATCTTTTAAAAATTCCTGAAAGAAACAGGGCGGGCGGCCATGGAAGCCCCACGTGTAAAGAGTGCGGAGGATACCAGTTCTCCAGCAGGTGTTGTACGCCTTCTCCAAATTGAAAACACGGCCACAGTCTGCCCCTACTGCAGAAAACCAGTTGTGACATGGGTGGACAAACTAATGAGATTTTCAACTGCAGAATGCCATGCTCAAAATCCACACTGTGCATTCGTTAGTAAATAGAGATGGGGCGGTAGCTAGAAGGAAGAGTTTTGTCGTTACCAGGCTTAAGTAATGGGTATGACAGTGGCTTCACGCCAATGTCCGGGAAATGTCCCCTCTGCCCAGATGCGCTTGTATGTGTTAAGCAGGAAGTGCTTGCCCTCAAGAAAAAGGTGCTGCAACATCTGAATGTGGACAGCGTCTGGCCCTAGGGTGGAGGATCGGAATGAACTGAGAGCATGATCTAGCTCCCTCATAGTAAAGGCAGCATTGTAGCACTCACAATTCTGAGCAAAGAAGAGCGTCACCCGAGCCTCCTCCACTTCTTTCCAATGTAGGGAAGCAGGGTGATAGTGGAAAGAGCTCCAAATTTCCACAAAATGGCGGCCTAAGGTGTTGGAGATAGCAATAGGGTCCACGATAACATTGTCTGCCACTTTCAGGCTGGTATTTGGCAAATGGATCTTGGTCCCAAAGAGCCGTTGGAAGTTGGCCCACACGACAGAGGAAGGGGTGGAACTGTTAAAAGAACTAGTGAATGAAATCCATCTAGCTTTATTGGTATCCTGAAGAACATAACGACACTTTGTACACAACTGTTTATAATGAATGCAGTTTGCCATCCTAGGATGACGCTTAAAAATGCGGAGAGCATGTCTCCGTGCTCGAATTGTGTCGCAGCGTGCCTCAGCCCACCAAGAGACTGGGACACAGCATGGTAAAGACGAAGTGCGAGGAATGGAATGTTCTGCAGCAGTAAGGATAATGTTTGTGAGATATTCTACCTGGTCATCACAACTGGGGAAATCCTGTTCTCCGATGGTCACCAGGGAGGAGTAAAGCCGGCAGTCAGCCTTAGTAAGCTGCTATTTGGGTGTACACGCAGGTGGGGTAGAAGACAGCAAGCGGGTAGCACATGGGAAGTGGTCGCTCAAGTAGATGTCAGAATGGATCGCACAAGACGATGGGCAAGTTGGGCAATGCAGAAGGAAAGGTCAAAATGGGGTTCCAGGGTTAAGGCAGAAGAGGTAGAGTTGATTAAGAAGATCAGCCAAGAGGCACCTCTCTGACAGATTCTAGGAGAACCCCAAAGTGGATGATGCACATTGACGTCACCGAGTAGAAGAAATGGGGGAGGTAGCTGCCCAATAAGCTGAAGGAAGTCTGCCCTGGTGACATAGAATGACGGAGTCACGTAAATGGTACTGAGGAAAAAGTCAGGTGGGGAAGGAAAATGCGAACTGCAACAGCTTGACGGTGGGTAGTCAGGGAGATGGGCTGACTATGAACATCACCCTGTATGAGCAACATGATACCCCCACGAGATGGAATGCCGATCTCAGGGGGAAGGTCAAAACGAACCAGGAAGAAACATGAAAGCTCAAAGCAGTTGTGAGGACGCACTTTTGTTTCCTGAACACAAAGTATAAGTGGATGCTGCTAAAAGCAGCTGTAAATTGGAGGAGAGTCATGATGAGGAAGAGATGAAGTGGTGTCACCACGGTGACTGCTGAGTGACAGCCTGCGAAGTCGCTGCTACAGGGTACAGAAGCAGGAGGATCCTGCTCCATGGGGTCTACAGAAGCATCAGCTTGCTTGTGCTGTTGGTCTGTGGAGTCCAACGTAGAAAATCCGTTGGAGGTGCGCACCAGCGACACGGAGGCCGGGCAGGCTAAGGTATCACATGGCAACACTGTCTAAGAAGATCTTCCAGCTGATGAAGGAGAAAACAGTTTGTCTTTGGTGGATTTGTCCGGGCCTTTCCAGTTAGCCGAGGATGACTTGGGGGGGGAATACTACTCCTGTCCTTTCCGGCCAACCGGTTGTGTATCTGGTGGCTTTGCCCATTGAGGCGAGAGTTTGATGGTTTGTTGCACAGCTAGACGGGGGAATGGTAATACTACCTTGACACTTGGCGATTTCACAACCTCATGGCTGAATTTGAGGTCGCATGTCTGCATGGCTATATCCTTCACAGAGCAGGGGGTAACAAAAACAGAACTATTGGTGCTAGACGGGAGATTGCAGGGTTGGCGACTTGCCAATAACTTGCAAGCAACTGGGTAAGGTACTTTTTCCTTTACCTGGATCTCCTGGACAGCCTGATCATCAAGATACACTGGACAATCCCAAGAGGAGGCAGCATGGCAGCCACTGCAATTGATACAGCGGGCAGAAGGAGGAGGACAATCGCCCTCGTGTGCATCCCTACCACAAGGGTGTGTGGGGGAAGGGGGGCAGGAGGGCAGGAAGGGGGTGCAGGGGGGGGGGGGGGGGCGTTCCTAGTAACGGGATCGCCAAGTCAGCTGCCAATAGTATGGCTACAGTTTTGCTCTGGAGAGCCACAGTGATACCTGCAACTGGTAGGGTGGAAAGGGTTATGGCCGTGGTGAAAGTATCTCACAGTTTTGGAGAGAAGCCATTTTGGGTGGACACCCAGGTGAGTGACGCCAAGGGAGGATCAAAAGGATCAGAAAATGATCACTGTCACATAAGTCATCATGAACTCTCCATTTGTTGGACAGCAGAAGACGTGGGTTGCAACAACTCTAGCGCGGCCAATGGTTGTAGTTTCACTCACCAAATGGTTGCGGGCATTGATGTCACCTAATATTTTACAGATGGTAAATTCCAGAGATGTCTTCACACAAATGGCCACAGCCTCCAAAGTCATGTTGAGTGACATGTATTTGGTGAAGTGTGTGTTTAGAACATACGTGCAAACAGCACGCGATGCTCTTTCATACTGCATTGCGAAAAACAGGGGAAGCACACAGAAGATGTCACAGCTCAGCCAAGTGGCAGAAAAAACTGCTACAGTTCCAATACAGAATCATGCTACCAGTATCCTGTGGGGGTGTGAAGGGACCAAAAAGATAGGTTATGGCTCAGTGGTGCCTGCTGCTACTGGTTGTGAACATACTCCATCAATACACAGTTGTTCCAAGGCAGGGTAGCGTGTGTGTGTGTGTGTGTGTGTGTGTGTGTGTGTGTGGGGGGGGGGGGGGGGGGCGGGGGGGGGGGGGGCATAGGGACCACCAGGAATGCTGCCTTAGGTACAGAGGTGTAACAAGTATGTCTGGCAGCACAGGGACCATCAAAATCTCCTCCTTTTTGCTGCCACATATTCTGGGACGGAAGAGGAATGCTCTACAACCTGGAACCTGTGGCTCCTTCAGCCAGTGTTTTGCAAATCAGAAGAGTCCTGTGAAGGAAGTGCTTAAAGGACCCTTCTCCGATACGGGGTGCTGGAGCAGGGTATTGCTTCTCCGGCTGGGGGTTGGGGACTGATGTTCCCGGAACATAGGGAGTCAACACTGCCAAAGAGATGTTGGGGAAACATTAGGACGATGACACCAAATCACTAGTGTAGCTGTGCAGCCCCCAAGGGCACAGTCAATGAACCAGACATCAAAGTCGTAGCAGTGGCATATGCCATTGCCATATGTGTAGGAAGTAGTCAATTCTGTTTCCTCTTGCCCTTGGACATGTAAGGCTTTTTGAGGGTCTTGTAATCGATTTTCTTTTTTCTTTTTTTTTTTTTCATCTTTGAAAACAGTGCAGTCCGGTGAACAGGGAATATTGCTCACATTGTCGATACAAGACAGGAGGGCACAAGGAATATCTGTGTGCAACTAATGGCCACAATCCCTATAGACTGGCCTGGCGTTGCAATGCAAATACATGTGTCCAAATCGCACCCATTTGTAGCTCCGTTTGGGAGTATAAATACATATGCCCCTACGTCACAGGAATATACCATCACCTCGACTTTATCAGGCAATGCATCACCTTCAGAGGCCAAGATGAAAGCTCCAATATTCACTCTGTTGTTTTTGGATCCCAGCCGGATATGATGGAGAAAATGCACACCTCACAATCCAGACCGGCACACCGTTCGTGATTAGTCTGTAAAAGGAGATCTTGGTGGAAAATGATACCATATTCAGACATTTTTGTGTGTTATAGTGATAGGAGTATCACTCACCCTACCGCATCCAAGCAGCCCCCATAACTGAGCGGTGGAGGCCATTTTAAGTAGAACAGGGCCACTTTTCATTTTTCAAATTGCTGCCATTTCCCCTAATCTGTCCTCGAGATGTACAATGAAGAACAAAGGCTTTGCAGTCAAAAAGGCATCCCCGTCCGTCCTAAAACAAACGAAGTGTTGGAGGAGGTTATTTCTCGTCTTGTCTCAAGCTCTATGTTCCTTCCATGGTGTAGCCAGGGAAGGGAACAGTTTAGGGAGGGTCATACCACTCCGTATTGTAATATGTCTTAGTTTCAGAAGAGACGGCTGGGGCTGTGTTGCCACCAGCAGAAGAAAGTTTAATTCGCTTCATGTGCAAATCTTCCACCATGGTACCACCCATTCCAAATGGGGGCTCTCCCCATTGTTTCCAAACTGCCACAGCATGGGGAGTTTCCAGCTCAGGCACCAACAGTGCAATCCCTGCATGGTCAGTGGGCTACCGACATGCAGTTAATCGAGTATAGCCTCTCCACCCCCCTCAATGCTATGGCTACCAAGTTGGGCTTTGGGTGTAGTACCATTGCAAGAAAGAAGGGTGCAAAAACAGAAAGTGACAAAGGTGGAATACACGCCATTGTAAAACTTAGAAAAGAAGTATCAACTCTGATCTAACAATGGCATCGTATAATTAATAACGAACCGGTGTAGAAGAGTGGAAAGTAAGGAAAACAAGTGTCCAAAATACAAACCAAATCCAAGCACAATCACAGCCAAGAAGACCATCCAATGGAAAGGTAGCAAGGAAAAAAGAATACTAGAAAGACAGACTTGCAACACGAAAAGGGGAATAGCACTGCAAGGGCAGAGGATCTGTGGTGGCCTTTCATATACTTACAAATGAGATGTTAATGCCGTGGGGGACAGAGGAGGGGACGGCATTGGTCAAATGATGGGAACCATTTCAAGATGTGAGAATTTCTTAATGGTCTTTAAGATTCCAGAAGAAATTATCACCACTGACTGTAATGGCAATGACTTTTATGAGGAAGCCATTGATTTTTCATTATGAAAAACTGATTTCAGTACTATGCCATCCTAAAAATGTGTAAAAAGATAATTTTTTAGAATAAAAGAAGCCAAAAGAATTAAGAGAAATTAGTCTTATTGAGCAAACAACAGATCTGATTTTGAATTTTCAGATACATTTGACGAATACTACTTCAGCTCATTACAAATTACAATGTGTGTTGTATATGTAGTCCTCATTTGACTTTTTTGATACAACTTTTCTGTTTTGTATCACTCACAAATATACGTCTTGCTTTTCAGTTGCAGACATAAAAACTTTGACCATCTTTATCAATTTTAAACAAATTTCACAGCAAATTTTCTGTAAATTAAGTATTACTACTATTGAATTTTCTTCACATCTAACATACATCTCATGTAACTAAACAATGCCTTACGTTTACCGTTTCAGTACAACATTTGATGATGTTTCTTCTATTACTGTCCCACTTTTTCCAATGGGAAGTTAATTAATTTGTAAATTATACATTTATAAAGTTACTCTAGCAAACTAAAAACATAACAGATGTTTTACAGTTGATAGCACATTCTTGTTGAAGGTAGAAGAATATAGTAAGTCAGTTCTTTTTGCTTTCACTAAAAGCTTTTGAAGATCTCATGAACAACCTTAAATGGAAATTGTTTGTTCTTTTAATATTTAGCAATAGAATAATATTCAGAAATTTGTTTCTGGTACAGAGAAATGTCCTTGTACTGGTTAATTTAAAAGGAAAAAAAAAAGACCTATTCCCACAATTACTAGATTTATATTTGTTTTTCAATATCTTGCCAAAAGCATCAGGAAAGGTAATTAATGTATCAGTGATAAGTGGAGTGAGGGCGGGAGTGCGATGGCGGAGGGGGAGTCGCGCACCAAATGCCGTGTTGCTTGTGCAGAAATATCTACTCGAACTCACCCTGCTACCACTACACCCATTCTCTTACTTCTCCCTTTCCTTTCTCCTCCACACAACTTACCAGCTCAAAGTAGAAGAACTGCTGGGTGTAAAATTCCTGTGCTAGCATCTTTGTTCATTTTATTTGCTGGGAGCACAGAACTCATGCTTTAGGCTTTGAAGATACTTCAAATGGGCAACCACCACCACCACCACCACCACCACCACCACCAACAACAACAACAACAACAAAATTAAAAGAAAGGCTCAACAATGGAGCTGTATCTATTATTTTACTACAGTAATGATTGATGACAATTGTTGGCAACCATTTTTGAGGGTCAGTTATACAGTTACCATCACCTCATTCACAAAGCAATAGTGTTGCTTCATTGGCACAACTCAGTAGCAACTAAATGCCTGTCAGTACAGTTTGTGGTACATTAAGCTACATTTGTGGAAGCCCAAAGGTTACCAATTTCTTGTGACAGAGGGTTATTGTGAGGAAGTAAGAAAAATATGTCAACGCTGAAGGTGATACCTCCCAGCTGGCAATTTCAGTGCCTCATGTTGCACAGATTTTTACAGCTTCTCATTACATTTCTTACTTAATAACACGGTGGATCAAAACGACAAGGAGGTTAACAGTATTAATTAGGGCATTTACTGCCATCAGCCTTACTTTCAACTCTGCACAGTTGAGTTTGTATGTTTAAAGGTCACTTTGGATCTTTACAGCACCAACATTCTGAAGAAACAATGTATCTGTGTCAGTAATAATTTGTAAATTTAAGCAGCATGTTGGGAATATTTAATAATGCATGAACATTGCAATAATAATCGGTAAGTCACTATGGGAACTTAGAATTACGTTTTTCCTAACTGATGTGACCACCTGTGAACTATAACTTTTCCTCACTATGCTACATGATTGGTGATGAATCTATTGAGTGCTGGGCATTAAACTGCTACCTGTGCAATGTACTTTAATGAAAACATTTACCCAATTTTCCTCACATAATTTTGCTGTATCATTATCTTCTGTAATGGTAACTTGAAAACAAAACTTTTACTTACTTGTCTATGTTACTGTAAAACCACTCGTAACACACCCACTTGTGTGCTTTTGGCAATTTAAGCAGATTACGTAGTCTCATACCAAGGCGTTGCCCAGCACGGCGATCAGCGGACCAATTTGCATTTACATATGTGCTAGATGTGGAGGCTGTTGGAGGCTCCTGATGAGTGTTGCTAGGGGGACGCTGTTCCAGTTCTTGTAGTTGTTGTTGAAGCTGCTGCTTCTTTATCTGTGTAGCCAGTAATTTACTGTTCATGCCTACTGCTGCCTTCTTTGTAGGAGATGCACGTGGACCCCTTTTGGCACTGGAGCGAGGGGGCATTGCATTCACTACGTCGTCATCAAAGAACAGTCTGTTCTTTTTTCGGATGCGTGCAGGCTACGTAGAAATATGCATTACATTACTATTTTTGTGCTTTGGCAACATGAATAAATATCTTAAAAGAACACTTGTACATAAGAAGACTGGGAGTAACAACATTTATTTTTAAATATCATTGGTAAATATAAACATGAAGGAAAGAACAAATTACATTAGACAATGGAAAATCCAGGATGGAATGTAATAATATTGTGAAAAGGATGTGACAGTCTTTTTATTGTGTCATCTGCGACTCCTGGTGATAACCTAACAAACTGGCAAACATTTACAACAGCATTTTGTTTTCTCACATACTTTTTCAGCTCCCTAGGTGATGAGTATGTGTCTTCTTCTGCTGCAATATTTCTTCTCTTGCTGTGCTATATGCTCTTTATAACTACCGTATTTTAACTGTTTCTGTTACTGGTGATTTTATTTTTAGTCAAATTACTCAATTCATACAAAATTAAAATCAACATAAAAGTTTCCTCAACTGCAAGTAATTATTGCCTCACATATATAACAACAATTATTTTTTGCTGCCTAAAATTAAAGATTTAAATACAAAGTGCAAAAAGATGTGTTTAATTAGCAAATATAGAAGCGTGCACTAGACTAACGGTAGTGTAATGACAACTTTTTAAGTTTAAATGCTCAATCATGGAGTATGACCACTACATAAAATTCCATTGATGTATAGTTTATCAAAAGCAGATGTCCAATTCACATAAAATACTCCTTTTTGTTATTAGCTGTTAGTCTAAAAAAATTTCTTGCACTTAGTAAAACATATTTATGTTTATTTTATTCTATGAAAGATTGTGTGCATTTCTCAACGAAATAAAAATATGCCCACAAAATATTGCTTACAAGTTCTAATCATGCACTTCACAGAAAGAACTGGAGGAAAAGACTCTTTCTCACATGAAAGTGAGCTACACAAATGTCAGTAGCAGCTTTTACATACCTCTCTGGTGGGTGGGTTGAATGTCTGCTTTGACCTATGATGTAATAACGTAGTGCGTGACATCACACATGCATGGGCAATTACTGAACAGAACACTGACAATATTTATTGTCCTTCTATATTAATTTTAGGAATGTGGGCTGTGGTAAAAGATTGATTTATAGTATAGCCCTACATCTAGATTAGGTTAAAAAGTCAACAATATTAGGAAAAGAATGGAATGCCACTCATTGTAAAGATGACAGACTGAGTTGCAGACAGGTGCAATGAAAAAGACTTACGCATTTATGTCTTCGCTATAATCAAGTAGAAAGGAAAGAACACAAGCAAGCACATCACACGAACATGAACATCTCCAACAGCTTGGACAGGAATACAACTGATGTCTAATAAAACAGTGATCTGGAGTGGGGTGGGGAAGATAAAGGGATGACAGGGTATGGGTAGGGGAGAGAAGAGTGTTGTCTGGTGGTGTGTGTAGGGACTAGATGGAGGCATGACAAGACTGCCAGGTGCAGTTTTGGGAAGTTGGCAAGCAGGTTGTGGCGAGGGAGGAGGTGGGGGGAGGAGCAAGGAAGGGGAAAGGTGGGTTGGTGTGTTGGCATGTCGGTAGAGGGTGGTTCATAATGAGTGTGAGGGAACGTGAATATGGAGCATGCGATAGAACCGAGAGGGCAGGAACTGATTGGTGGAGTGGAGGGTGTGGGGAAAGTAGTTTACCGCAGGTTGAGACTGGAATAATGTCCAAAGTAGTGAATCTATTGCAAGGATAACTCCTATCCACACAGTTCAGAAAAGCTGGTTGGCAGGGGGATCCAGAAAGCCCAGGTTGTATGAAGCGGCCATTGAAATCAAGCATGTTATGTTCAGCTGCATGTTACACCCATGGTGGTCAACAATGCTCTTGGCCACAGTTTGGCAGTGGGTATTCATCCTGGTGTACAGCTGGTTGATAGTCATACCAACAAAAAAAAGCTGTACAATGATTACAGCTGAGCTGGTATATGACATGACTGCTTTCACAGACGGCCCAGCCTCTCGTGGGATAGGATAAGGCTGTGAGAGGACTGAAAGACAAAGTGCTGGGTGAGGATCGGGAAGGACTTACATCTGGTTCTTCCACAGGGATATGATCCCTGGGGAGATCTGTTTGTGGACTATGTCTACTCTTGGGGTTAGTGCTCGTCTATAAAGGCCTTGGTGAAACATCCAGCAAAGTGGGCAAGGGAGTTCTTGTCACTACAGATATGCTGTAGCCTGATGGCCAGGTTATTTGGGAGAGATTTTTTGGTGTGTGAGGGTGGCAGCTGTCAATATACAGGTACTGTTGGTGGGTTCAGGTGTGTGGATAGAGCCATCAGGAGGGGATCTCTCTGTCCCTGAAATGCTGAATGTCTGTCTAGTAGAAAACATTACAGAGCTCACTCTATCTGTTTTGTCATAATCATAAAAAGTCTGAGAAAATTTGTTCAGAATTTGGAACAAACTTCTACTTAATATCAGCAGTGATATCACATTCTTCAAGTAATGAGTAAGTTTTGAATTTGGAAGCAAAGAACTGGAAATGAGAACACAACAATGGATGCATACAAGCAACTTCTGCCAAGTCAGACAAAGTGCCATACAGGACAAAGTGTCATACAAGGGAAACGTGCACAATGTCCACATCAAGTGTGTGAGCAACATACTTCAGAGGTCTGTCAATCACGAGAAGAAAATATGTGGAAAACTGAATAATTGAGAGGCTATGATGATGGCCACACTCTATAGTGTTCTTTCTCCTGGACACCTTAGCTCCAATGCCTCACAGAAGGGCCTCTGTAAAATCTGGAGAAAAATGGAGGTCAATTTGTGGCAGTTTAAATCTTCCTGAAGTATACTGCATATGTAGGCAGATGTCTGGGTTCAACTCACATTTCAGCATGCAGCTGCAATCTATTCTAAGTCATTACAAAAAGTAAAGAGAATGCATCTCTAACACAAAGTGTGTGTGAAAGTTTTGCACTATGACAGTCAGCCTAATTATATGCACAGCAAAATTGTAAGTTCCTAGGGTTTGATTATTAATATGGACACTATTATTGGCAACTGAATCTGAATGAAGCACACCTCCAGATTCATCCTTTATCACATGAAAGAAATTTCTTTCATTGTTCATGTATAATTGTTACAATATGAATGTAAGTGTATTTTATATCACTATTACTTTTTCTTTGGAACTTCAGTTTCCTTACCTAGATGAATATGCATTATTTTTTGTTGTGTTTGAAATAAGTTAAAGTGATTAGAAAATGTTATAAGTTAATTTAAACCTAGCAATCTGTTTCTCATAATAAAATTGAACCAAACAGTATTTGATGTTGAACCAGAGCACAATCCACCACATTTAACTCAAATTTTCTTGTGCTACTTATATGACAGTCATTATTTGAAGTGACTGAAAATATGTATTTTTAAAACTTTGTTCGCATAATGTGTTAACCTATATTCAGTAAGATTCTCACATGTGGAAAATTCATCATCAGGAAATGTATTTGCATAAACTTTGTTTATTGACTTAAAAACTTATTATCCTAACTACAGCTAAAACGAAAATACAGCAGGTATCTTACAAGATACACTGATGCCAGCTCTATCTTTGTAGATTGATAGTTGCGAGTTCTGATTAGACATGTGTTCTATTAGGGAAATGGCAACTCTGCTATGTACCTCCACATGTAACTGAAAGCGTGTCAATTCTAAAGTAATTTTGAAGGGAGTATAAATCAGATCTTCCCTAACATACTACTACTGCAATATTTGTGGATGATGATTACACCAGGTCATTGAATAGAAAACATTATACATTAAGTTCTCTATTTTTCTCTTTAGTGGATGTATACTTCAAGATAAATATTATTTAGCTTAAATGTCTTAATGTATTTAAAAATAAGTCTAACCATGCCACGTCGATTAAGAACAAGGCCTGGCTGGGATGTAGGTGTACGAGGAGTTTGTTCTTCACCAACTGGCTGCAGCCCCAGAGCTGCGGGACCCAGAATTGGTGTATCTTCTGCTTCAAACATCTCATCATCTGGTTCCTGTTTGATGCCTTCATAACCCAAACCACCATTTTTGAAAGAAAGTAGGGCAGCAGCAGACTCATCTGTTGTAGGAAGTAAGACATCTTTAGTGAAAATTTTTATTACAACACGAAGCACACATTTGCAAGAAAACATTAAGTTAAGAATTTCAGCTTCCTTTTACTAAGGCAAATAGTTAAAAAAATGACTTTTGATTTGCAAATGTACTACCAGTCTTCCTCTAGAAGCCTACAACAGCATTAATATCATTCCACCAGCACAGAACAGTAACTTCGCGTCCAAGGTGATTGATTAAATTAATCTTGCTATTCATGTTGTAATCTAACACTTGTAATGGTCACTGATATTTTTTAAGTCATTCACAGCAGTTAAATATGCACCAGAGTTATTTCTTTTGGCTTCAAAAGAGACTAACAAAATGCGAAAGAGTTGTCAATTAGCAATTAGGCCTACTACCTCTCATAATACTGAAACTATAAGAACATAAATAAAACAAAATTTAGATAAAAAGTGAGCCTCAATCTTGTTTATATTATGCAATGTACACCACATTATTTAAGTCCTGTAGTTTCCCTAACACTATGTTATGCAATTACGCATTATATATATACTACAGTGTGACACTGGACTCCCCTGAAGTCTTGGTTGTGATGACAGAATCTAGGTTAGGTTGAAAAGTGATAATTAGGCTGAGATTTGATGAAGATAGAACTGAAAATAAGATTTCCTATTATTTATCAAATATATTGACATAACACTAATGCTACACCTACACAGCATATGAGGCAGTTTGTTAGTGGTTCAACTCATAACAATTAAATGGTCAATCGATCACATTATAAAATGCGTATTTGGTTTTGTTGCCCGTAAATGCATTTCCTAGTTAATCTGTTTCTCTAACATACTTTCACAAAGGGCAGATGATGATAGAAGAAGATAAATTCTAATCTTTAACACATGTGCTGTTCTATGATACACGATATCAAAAAACACGTAAGATACGAATTTACAACTCTCAAAATTACACATAAATATCATTCGAGGCGTGGGACGAAACAATTTTACATATTTTTATAGAGGTATTGTGGAAAGGTGTGACGAATATATTACACACTGGCGACGCACAGTTTCAATAAATATCTTCTGAACATCTTTTTAATATTGAAAGGAATACATACCCTTTTAAGCAGCAACGTAGTTATTCAGTTTTCATACAAATTATTGTCGTAACTACTGCAAAACTGTCAAAACTCCACGGTTTGCAAATATTTGCTCTAAATTACTTCACAATAACACGACCTTTTAAAAAATTCAGCAGGCGTGTTATAAACACTGAAAATTTCAAAACTAAGAAGAAAATGTAATATTTACGCTTGCTAAGATACTTAATACATGAATTCGGACAATAATGGCATAATTAAACCATTGGACCTGATATATAATAGTTTTATATTACATCTCAACTTTCAAATTTTCAAAATTTCATAATCTGCTGCGCAAAGCTTGCTCCACAAATTCAAATCTAAACTTCACGAGTGTATTATGGGGTTATCGTATACCACTAAAAGCACAAGAAACACAGCAACAATATCCAATCAAAAGGAAAAACAGTAACACGCCCGTCATTAAGGATGCACAATAGCAATTTCCTTCAAATTAAACTTACTTTCAAGTTGGTCCGCCATATTGACGTAGTATTTGGAATTTCGTCTGCGGTACTGCCAATCCCCCGAATGTTAACACTCAATTAACAATTCTAAACATTGACGCTTCCTCTCACCCAAGATGCAATTTCTGCGCCATAATGCAGTTAGTTATAAATAAACAGCATAAGTAAAACATAAAAATAGTTTCATTTGTTTACGAAACTTTCTGCTACGTCCCCGCACATCAGCTGCAACGACTTACAAGTTATCTTACCCTGTATGACTTTCGCGAGGCGCATTCCGGTACCAACAAATGAAAATTGAAGGCGCCAACTCTAACTTGATTCTCTTTTGAGCAGTGAATATTCATACCATTCCGTTCGTAAATGGAGCGTCAAATTCAATCGGGAGCTAAATGAGTTTTCCTTAATTCAAACATTGTACTTTTTCCTAAGTAGCAGGAATATCAGAATTACCTTATTTCACCGTGTCTGTCCCAGACTATTGGGTGATTTAAAGACTTTAGTTAACTCATTGCCTAAACATCTTAGTATCTACATCTCGTGACGTAATTGATTAGTAGATAACGCTGGGTATGGATTATGCAGCTTCTTGCAGCGTTACTGTTCAGATAATCTGCTGTTTCATCATTTTCTTGAGTTACACAGGTGCCGAAAATTTCAGTCACTGCGTGGAACGTTATAGTCTGCTTACTGGAAACGACGACAGAAGTTTTAAGTTAATCCCTGCAAATCTCGGCACCGACCTGATCTTGGAATGCCACTATTGGTAAGTCATATTTCATCAGATATTTAGAATATCGAGTTAAAATTATTGCATAAAATTTGCTTCATGTAGGTACTCAAGGGTTCCTTTCGTTCTGCAGCAATGTGGATGATGACGATTTACCTAAGGTATGGTACTACCAGAATATTTCCATGACGGAAAATGTTTCAGAAGTTATTCCTGATACAAAGAATAACGAATCGTTGAACAGAATAATAATTACTAATGACCATTCTTTGGTTATCAAAAACGTCACCAGGGAGAGTACTGGACTCTATTATTGCCACAGTGCGGATGGCCAGGACTCATCAAAATATAATTATTTCATTGACAGTACGTTCATTATTTCAGTTTGTGGTTCACGCCTTTCTTTCACAATATGCTCATAATTTTAGTTTCAGATAGTGAGACCGAATAGTTATTTATATTTTGTCACCATTGCCTTCATTTTGGACTTTTTTCCGTTATGTGGTAATGGTTGACTATTATTCGTTCTATTCACAACATACTATTTAACGTCAGCCGTATATTATGTCAGATGTTGATGTAATGGATAATCAAACGGATTTTCAGGCAGTACCTGCGTCATTTTAGTACAGCTATTATAGCAGTATTCATTTTTACATTCATTGTCCATCAAAAGTGCTTATGAGAGTGTTGAGACACGGAAAATTTGTATTACTTAATGTTTCAAGCAAATCATCTGCTCCCAGTTAATTCCTAGTTTAAACGAAGACCTTTCTTACCTCGTGTTTGCTTATGTTAGAAATACGTAGCCAATGGTCAGTATGCAGTGCAAATATTTTTGAATAGGTTTAGCTTCTTGCCTTACAGAAATTCTATGTCATCAATCAGAGGATTGTTGACTACTCCGTTGATGCTTGCTTTGGGACAGTAAGTGAATGAAAGAGCCAATGCACTCACACTCAGCTAATAATGACGAGAGGCTGAAACATTGTTGCGTATGTGGCCCAGTAGTACGATGTTTCTTGTGCCATTCTTCCAGAATTCCACACCAGCAGTACTAAGATTTACACTATTCATAAGGTTCCAGAGGAGAATGGTTGCATTTAGCGACTCAGCAATATTGGATTTATCAGACTCAGACACAGGGCGCATACCTCATTCCGTATGAGGAAGTAAATCAACTGTTGCCTTTTTCGACTGGCATTTGGGGAGAATGATTACTTACATGCTGCTGTTAGTCTAAGGTCGGATCTGATGCGCTAGGGCTAAAGCGCGTGCCCCTGAAGCCATAAGGTCACGCGACAGATTCCGGTCGGCATTTCTCAATGATGTGTAGGTTTGCCAGGAACTGCACGCGATTCGGATTCCACATTAAACGGCAGGCCCCCTTTCCCCGATAGGATTGCTGGGGTAAGTTAGGGACACACAAGTTAGCCGTAGTAGCCAAATCAAAGACTGTTACCAGCCAGTTTTTTTTTTTTTTCTTATAATATTTTGTCTGCTGGAAACCTACAAAACCCAGAGACAGGCTAATAAACATTCGTTGAATTCGCTCAAAAGCTGGTTCTTGAAATTGTGAAACCTTGTTTCTACAGTAGTGCGACTACCAAATGAGGTTGCAACACTACACTGGACTTGCGATATATTTTGGAAGGCGACAGGCAACTATGAGTTATCACCCTGACAGCAATCAGTTTAACTAGTAAACCTTCCACTTGACCACCTGCCCCATAAGGCTGCTAGACTGATTTTGCCCTTTGACTGTGTTTGTTGTCTTTAGTCTGCATTAGAGATTATCACATTTCTCATAATCTAAATAAACTTGAATGCTGAAATAGTATTAATTAAATGGTGGCCCTGTCACTGTTTTAGTCAATTGTTGATGGGTTATTGATATAACAAGGGACTGATCTTTTATGAAAGTTATGGCACAAGTTTATTGATTAAAATAGGAAAAAATATTTGTTAAGCATAAAAACAAAATAAAACATGATCTGGTGGTAGCATAAATATGCAACAAACAGTTAACACTCCCCTGGTCGCCAAAGACAAAGGTTTGTCTGATTGAACTATTTACTCTGGCTCATAATATGGACAACTCAATCAGAAATTATCTAAAACTGAATAGACTTTGATGGATCTAGTCTACAAAGAAGTTATACTATGTTAGTGCAGCTGAGAACAAGTAGCGAGACTGTGATTCTGTTTGTCTTAACAAGCTGGAGCAGCAATACCGTACCCCTTTCTCGATGTGTAGCGCTGTCTCAGGTGCCGGCCATGGTTCAAGCGTGTGCAGAGCAGCGACGTGTTAGACAGCTCGCAATTACCCTGAAATGTCGGCAGATTCGAGTGTGTGACACGCTCGTTCACCAGATGGCTCAATTTGACTCACTTATACGGCAGTGCGCACAAGGAGATCAAATGTCAAGGCAGCAGACCTGTCATGAATAAGACTGCCCTCGGCACAGAGAGTTTTCCTATATGACTGAGGTCTAAACTGTCGTTACAGCTAACTCCTTACCACAGGCGTCCCAGTCAAGGTTAGTGCTAGTGCAAGTCACGTTCAGGGCAAGTGTTTCAAGTGCAATCCACTCATAACAACAGTCAAGACCAGAATCCTCTCCAGACCACAGTCTGAATCAGAAGACCCTCTCCAGACCAGAGTCTGTATCGGGAGTTTCTCCTCTCCTCGCTTTCCATCAAACCTCAGTAAACTCCCCAAAGGCACTTCCACAACTGCCCCCACAGGAGCTTCGTGCCAGTCAAAAGACTCTATGTTTCCCCTCTAGCTCGTCTGCTGTACTCACTGGCGAGTCCTAATCAAAGTTAACAATATTTTTGTGTTTTCAGGAGAAGCAGCCAATTCCTAACTCGCAAATTTCCGCGCAGGAAGAAGGAGAGGTTGTACAACCGACTTGTTTTTTTTATTCCCATGGCCACTTTAGGCCGCATGTTTGGAGTTTCCATATAGCTCTAAAGTGAACAACACATTTATCATGGAGATCATTATCTGGACAGCTCAAATGCTACCGTGTGTCTGACCAGGGGCCTGGCTAAACATAAGAAGTGGTTTTGTGTCCCAACACAGATCATTTCAGAGCCGCTATAATTGCTGCAGTCCTTCTAAAATTGTTTTGTAGGCATGGGGTTTCCCGAAAAATCCTACAGGCCGAGGAACGACGCCTCCTGATGGCTCCCTCGATAACGCCCTGTCTGCGGTGAACATGGAAAATCGTGAATTTTTTTATGGTCGCCATCCCTGTTCACAAAGGGCATTTACGACCCTGTCGTAACGCATTGACCAGGCGATTTAGATTGTCTTGCGCCCCTGTCCCTGCTGTGGAAAAGGCACCTAACAGGTAGGTCCAGGTAGGCCGTTTTTTCACCTCTTTGACCGACCTCATTATCTGCACACTGGTGCAAGAAATTCCTGGGCCCAGCATTCTGTCCCCAGTAACTGCTTCCAAATGTTCCTTTTTCTAATAGCTGCACGTGGCTTTCAAGTCAACCCCAAACGTCCACTGTAGGGTTACTGTTAAATGACCAAACCGAATGCTCGTTTTCAACTTTAGAAAATTACTATCCAGAGGAGAGCCACAATAAAGATTCCACATTCTTCAACGATGTACACGCTTTCACCAGTGCCTGCTCATGCAGATTACTTCCTGTCGTCTCACAAAACTGATGCCTTGGGTGTAAGATCAATGTTAAATTGTACCATTGAATATGGAGAATAGTGAGAGAATCACTTGTCCTATTTCACTGCCCCCCACCATAGTTGATTTCCACATGTGTAGTGTTTAACTTCAAACGTCATAGTGTGCAACGAAACAGAGGAAATCAACGTATAGTACTTAGATCTCACAATGATGACTTGAGTATTGGGGACTACTTTGCTAACCAAGACCACACTTAAAAACATCCAAATTTGACCTCACTCACCTCAGGGGTCACTCACTCACACAATGCTGCATGCCTGCAAGACTTATAGGTGAACATTGCTGAGTGTAGTATAATTCTTGTGAATCCAAGAGTTGTTGCTACACCACAGCCTTCTTATAGACAATTAATAAGAGGTTAAAAGACTTTGCAACGGTATTTTTTACTTATACAATTTCTGAGGTCAGAGACAACTAGTGTAGCTAATCATATTACAATTACATAGTTTTTGCACCGTTCTCTGCCTCAGTGATTTAACCGCACAGTCATACACAAGAGTTTAGTCATCCTTGACGTATAAGGGGTGTTCAAAAAGAAATGAGCCGGAGGAATAATTATATAAACCAGTACCGATATGTTAGATTTATTGACCCTGGCTGTCGAGACACTTGTCCCACTGTGACACAAGGTGGTGAATGGCTGTCTCATAAAATTCCTGGGGCTGCGATGTTAACCTGTTCCGCATGTACTGCTGGACGTCGTCGCCCGAGGTGAATCGTTTGCCACTCAGAGCAATTTTAAGGGGACCAAAAATGGCGTAATCAGAGGGAGAGAGGTCCAAACTGTATGAAGTGTGGCCAAGAACCTCCCATTTGAATTTCTGCAGGAGTGCTGCGACTGCATTGGCCATATGAGGCTTTGCATTGTCGTGGAGCAAAATGACCCCACAGATGAGATTACCCGGTTGTTCTGATTTGATCGCTTGATGAAGGGTGGTCAAGGTGTTCGAGTAACGCTGGCGTTCACTGTTGTCGTGTGCTGCAGGAAGTGAATCAGAAGGCGGCCATCTCGGTCAAAGCAGAACGTCAGCATAACCTTAATACAAGATTAACATTAATGAAGTAAAAGCCTCTCCTTATGTTACAGATCTAGACTGCAATGATAAAATGGGAAGCAAGTGTTAATTAGAACTCAGGGAGAAGTTGTAGTCTAATTGACAATCGATTTATTCATCTTATGCATGACAAGACAACAAAATTATTAAAGAAACATCACACAAACATTTCCATTTAACAAACGCCGTACGAACATGAGATCTATGGTGGACAAAGTGATCTGCTGGGGATCAACACACGACACTAACCAGAACACTAATCGCTCTATCTGACTTCATACACATGAATCCAGGTTATGGCACCAAACTACGCCACCACCAAGCATCTATATTCTACCATACAAAAAAAAAAGAAAAATATGATTCGAAAGAACAGGGTGCTGAGAAATATATATTATGGCCCTACATCGCAGCAGCGAATACTTTACCCTCCTTCTGGTCAAGGCAGCACACCACGATCCGTTCGGTGACTGAAGTCATGAACGGTGGCAATCTGTTTTTAAATGCATGTTCCCAAAAAATGCAAGTATGCGGTCTCGCGTTCGGTTAATTCAGAACGCAGGTACTTCCCTATGAGCCTCTGAAACCCCGATGGAGGGACTGATGACCTCAGAAGTTAAGTCCGATAGTGCTCAAGCCATTTGAACCCCGATGGATTCCAGTGTGCAGGTGGACTCGTTTACTGGTCTGCCAAACCAATTTGACTCTGTGCCACGACTGTGCGTGTCGGAATATGTCAAATGTTTAGACCGCCGACTCAAGACAAATAAGTACACGCACGCATCACAGGTTGTGACCGTGATGATATAAGCAGTATCTCTGACGGTTCAGAAGGTGACTGGCACCGGCTCTAAGTCGCACACTAGCAAAGGACACAAGTTTCACCCTTTAAGTAGAGACCTGCAGTTCTTTACTAGCGAAGCGCTAGTACAAGAGACTTGTACCAGAGTGATCCTTCTTCCTTTCTCACCGCTTCCTCCTCAGCTCGGTTCCAAAAGCACATTTATCTATTTTGACTTCCCCCACTTTTTGCACAAGCCAATCACGAGCTGGAGCCCGGCATTCTAGGCTGGGAGAATGGTCTTTGCACTGCAAACCGATTTGACCAATCAGAGACTTTAAAGTTAATTGGCAGAAAACAGAAAAAAGATTCAGCTTCGCGGTCTCTTTCCCTCGCGTTTGCCGTGTCTTTTGCTAGCACAATACAAATAGCTCCATAAACAGCTTGTTATCTCCCCTGTTGTGTCCATTTCAAAGTTTCCAAAGAACGGCCATAAACTCGCCAAAAGCATCGTGCTTTCACAAACATATTTTGAAACAGAGTCTGGACATCTGGATGCCAGTTTCCCTGTCCCACGTAAATTCGCAGAACGTTTACATTTCTTTTGGCAGATTGCTCCCTAACAAGGGCCCATCCTCTGCTTTATTCCCGGCCTACAATGCGCTGTCCGGTCCAGCGGCGACTTCTCGGCGCTAGCCTGTATACCAGGACGTCTGCCTCCCGTCCGGCGCCAAATTAATGTATTTTGAACAATGCGACCATGGCACGCGGTCGTCTGGAAATGTCCTCTCACCGTTCCCCAGAAAAACACGCTTTGTCATCCTACCAACGCCGTGCTTTTACTGCAGTCGTTTAAGTCGGCACCCTACTCCTTTGAACACAGCTAAAGCTTACCGTATTTCCTTCCCTAGAGCACGCAAACAAGACCATTAACTGCTGCCCACCATTTCATCATAATGTATGAAGTCAAATCACAGTAAAGTTCATATTCCCTACGAAAACGAAGTGGCGTAACACCGAATCAGAAATGAGAGTACTCTGCAACCTCTCAACCTTTCGGATTCGCCTCAGACGACGACATCCAGCTGTACATGCGAAACTGATTAACATCGCAGCCCCGGGAATTTTATGATACAGCCATTCACTGCCTTGTGTCACAGTGGGACAAGTGTCTCAACACTCAGGGTCAGTACTTCTAACATACATGTACTGGTTTCTGTAACTATGCCTCTGGCTCGTTTATTTTTGAATGCCCGTTATACAAACAGACAAGACTTATTACTTAAGAAATTCACTTATTCTCAAAACCTAAACAAATAAGTAACATGTGTCATCTGTTGTGCTTATTTCATAGGGCAGTGTAATATTGTTTCTTCTACCTCAATGACCTTTGCAAATCACTCTCATTAAGTTAACATAAACGCTTGACAAATGTGTACACTAGATTAGTGGTAAAAAAATAGTTTCACAAGAAAATATACTGGATTACATGCATGTCTGAAACATGAATCATCCTGTCTGTCCCTTCATATGTTATCTAGTACCTCCCGCCGCGGAAGTCGAACACGCGCCAGAACAAATGGACGTGGCCAGCCCATAGACTATAGAGGGCTCCGCGTCCGCGGCGGTTCTTCCGCGCAGCGGCTAAAAAAAAAAAAAAAAAAAAAAAAAAAAACTGGTCGAGTCAGTCTGTTACTCGCTCTGGATTTCGACTATCTCGGAGGTACTGCGTTCTGGTCGTTGCTCGTTGTTGACATTTGCCTGGTTCTGGTTACGAGTGGATTTACTGTTGGTGTTTAGTGTTGTGGTTTCTACAAGCCTCCGTTGTTTATCTGTTCCTGGTTGTGTCGCTCGCTGTCGGTTGTCGTTGGTCTGTGGTCCGACTCGTCCTTGTGTTTACCCGGTGGTGCGTGCTCCACCGCCGGCGGCTTCCCCGCCTGGCGACTCCGATCCGCAGCCCAAGGCGTTCCCGCGGTTGGTTTTGTTTACTACATGTTACATTTACAAAGACACACAGGTAGAACATGGCTCTTAACTCACACAAATGAAGCATCGAGGTGCAGTAACGTCGCACCAGAGTGAGGGCTGTTCTTCACTCAGCACTTGATGTAAGAGCTGCAGCAGATGGCTCTGGTCCCGAATCTGGTCCATGGCAGTGTCACTGAGGCAGCTAGGCTGTTGGCATCATCTCAAACTAGCAGCAGTTGGCAGTCTGGCACATTGTCGGGTGACACCTCATGGGAGAGAATGAAACACCAGTGTGGCTGCACGGCGCCAAATATCTCCAACACAGGTGACGTCTCAGCTGCTGCCTTATCTCTCGATCCAGCAGCTGAAAGAGTGCAGGCTCCCCTTGGATTAGGTGATGAGACAGCATTGCATTTCGTGTGAAACCTGTCTCCTAGTGAAGATTTCCTCTTTCCCAATGTGCCAGTGGGTAATTTGTGATGTCTCCAATGTCGCTGGTGCCCGTCTGCATCTTTGTACACGATTGCAGGAGCTACTCGTCCAGATCGTGGCTACCTAGTTGTGCACACCATTTATGAAGGCGGTGTGTCCACCTGGGGAATTCCTCTGCATCTTGTTGTTGCACTGACTCATTTGCAAGTCGTTCGAAGGTGTGTCATGACATCAGGGGTGGGCTCCACTCTGGCACTCCGAATCACAACCACTCAGTGGGTGGTTACTGTTGGCTGCCATTTACTCGGTACCCGGACCATCTACCAGGCTGTCAAGGAAGTGACGTGGCATCAATGGTGGGCCACCCTTGCCCAGAGGGCTGACTCCAATCACAGCCACCCAGAGCAGTCTGGTTTACAGCAGCTGTGACATTGGCATAGCTCCCCCTCCCGTTTCACTTTCGCTGGGTTGTGAAAGTGGCGCACAGATCCCCAGTCGTTCCAGCACTCATTCAGTGCTGATGACCAGCCCTCAATTTGGCAGGTCTCTGGACCACATCATTGTGGACAATCTCCTTGGGACTACCATGTGTCATCGTCGTCGGTCACAGGTTGTTGTCTTGTGACAGCCCACAGGATGCGTCAATTGTGGGTCTGACAGCTCCCCAAACCTGCACAGCCCTTGCAGTACATTACAGTGCCAATATTTTACAAAGTTCTACATACATAGTTTCTTATGAACAAAATAACAACCCAAAAACAAGCTCTTTGAACAAATACACTCCTGGAAATTGAAATAAGAACACCGTGAATTCATTGTCCCAGGAAGGGGAAACTTTATTGACACATTCCTGGGGTCAGATACATCACATGATCACACTGACAGAACCACAGGCACATAGACACAGGCAACAGAGCATGCACAATGTCGGCACTAGTACAGTGTATATCCACCTTTCGCAGCAATGCAGGCTGCTATTCTCCCATGGAGACGATCGTAGAGATGCTGGATGTAGTCCTGTGGAACGGCTTGCCATGCCATTTCCACCTGGCGCCTCAGTTGGACCAGCGTTCGTGCTGGACGTGCAGACCGCGTGAGACGACGCTTCATCCAGTCCCAAACATGCTCAATGGGGGACAGATCCGGAGATCTTGCTGGCCAGGGTAGTTGACTTACACCTTCTAGAGCACGTTGGGTGGCACGGGATACATGCGGACGTGCATTGTCCTGTTGGAACAGCAAGTTCCCTTGCCGGTCTAGGAATGGTAGAACGATGGGTTCGATGACGGTTTGGATGTACCGTGCACTATTCAGTGTCCCCTCGACGATCACCAGTGGTGTACGGCCAGTGTAGGAGATCGCTCTCCACACCATGATGCCGGGTGTTGGCCCTGTGTGCCTCGGTCGTATGCAGTCCTGATTGTGGCGCTCACCTGCACGGCGCCAAACACGCATACGACCATCATTGGCACCAAGGCAGAAGCGACTCTCATCGCTGAAGACGACACGTCTCCATTCGTCCCTCCATTCACGCCTGTCGCGACACCACTGGAGGCGGGCTGCACGATGTTGGGGCGTGAGCGGAAGACGGCCTAACGGTGTGCGGGACCGTAGCCCAGCTTCATGGAGACGGTTGCGAATGGTCCTCGCCGATACCCCAGGAGCAACAGTGTCCCTAATTTGCTGGGAAGTGGCGGTGCGGTCCCCTACGGCACTGCGTAGGATCCTACGGTCTTGGCGTGCATCCGTGCGTCGCTGCGGTCCGGTCCCAGGTCGACGGGCACGTGCACCTTCCGCCGACCACTGGCGACAACATCGATGTACTGTGGAGACCTCACGCCCCACGTGTTGAGCAATTCGGCGGTACGTCCACCCGGCCTCCCGCATGCCCACTATACGCCCTCGCTCAAAGTCCGTCAACTGCACATACGGTTCACGTCCACGCTGTCGCGGCATGCTACCAGTGTTAAAGACTGCGATGGAGCTCCTTATGCCACGGCAAACTGGCTGACACTGACGGCGGCGGTGCACAAATGCTGCGCAGCTAGCGCCATTCGACGGCCAACACCGCGGTTCCTGGTGTGTCCGCTGTGCCGTGCGTGTGATCATTGCTTGTACAGCCCTCTCGCAGTGTCCGGAGCAAGTATGGTGGGTCTGACACACCGGTGTCAATGTGTTCTTTTTTCCATTTCCAGGAGTGTATTTATCTTCAAGCCCTCTCTACTCTTAGATGATGACTAATCTACATATAATCCTTCTGTTCTTGGTATTTCTAACAGCATTGTCGCCCAATGTCGAAGTGGTCTGAAACCATGCTCTCATTTGTCTGCATTGACGCCCTGTTCATAACCCCTGCTCCTGCATCCACACATACGAAAACTTACAAATGTCATTAGTTCCTGCTTACTTGTTGCTCTACATGTTAGAAAAACCTCTCCAACTTCCTCTTGTTGGATCACGCTTCAATAAAACACAGGAAGGAAAATTAGTTCTTCGATGTAGGTCAGTCCTCATCCTCACCAGTGGATCCCTTCGTACTGCTGCCCTCCTTTTCCTGAATCTGAGGTGTGCCACACCACCGTGACTGACACCGTACGAGCTCATCCCTCCTAGTGTGCTTTGTCTATGGCGACCTCTAGGCGCCACCAAACCGCAAAGACCTCGAGTGAGGCAAGACTGACAATGGCTCAGAATCCCAGAAGATTTAGCATCTCCACGCATCAAATGTGTGGGCAGCTAATGTCACTCATAATACACTCGAAAATCGAGACAAAGATGCACAGTGGCATGGTCGCAATCTCGTCTTTACTAAACAGCGAAAAGCAACGTACACTCGCTTCTTGGGCTGTGGATAAGAGATATACTCTCACAGACCATAGTGATATTATAGAAGACACCAGTATGAAAACTATACAGCTGAATTTGATGTTCATAATGCTGTCGTTTCTTGACTAACATTCCTTTTTTTTATTTATTTATTTATTTTTTCATTCCAATTGATCCGTAGTGAGGAGGTCCTCTAGGATGTGGATCATGGAACATGTCAGAAAAACATGTCCTTGGAGCGTGATAATGGACAACAACAGTGCGGTCCAAAGACGTAACGACCATTTATCACAAAGGTAAATGAAGGTTAGACCCTGAGTTCAGTTCAGTCACCGTTCGGAACTTATCATGCCACAGAAGAGGTGTCAGTTAACAAAAGAACAGTCACTTATAACGAATTTCTATTCAGTCCTGGCTTTAACTTTCAAGCAGGCAGTGAATGCATTGATACGATGATGTAACAAGCACGTTACTCATTTGACTATGCTCCTCAAGGAGTCGCACCACAAGCTGATGAATGACAATCACAAATACATCAGCTTCAGAAACTCAATAAACGAATAATGTGGACCGCACTACACAATATCACCTAGAATTTGCCTCTCCATTGAAGATAAATGTACAGATCGATTCTAACCTAACAGAACTAGCGTAAATAGCTACTCTATAAATCTTGTATTTTCATATTCCAATACGTTGATGTTGCTCGTTCCGATAGTTCCTGTGGCCTTGTTTTGAGCTCTGACCACAGCAGCGGAGCCTCAGTTTATATTTAGACTTCTGCTACGTTTCCCCTGTGACAGGTTGGGTAGCCTAATCGGGATATTATGATCTCGTTGGTTTTCTTGCTGCCATCGCCTGTTGTTCCGCCAGTTGTTTCTTTGCTGCTGTGGTTCTCCAGTACCCCGCTGGCACTGGTGTGGTTTCGTTGTTCTCCCCAGTTTCCTTTTTGCCGTTCTTTGTAATTAACGTTGTAATTGCCTCGTCTACCTCTGTTCTCCCACGGTGGCTGGTTACTCCGTCTATAGTTCGAGTTGTTGTTTTCCCGCGATCGGTAATTTCCCCCATTTCGCCTGTTCTCCTTCCTTTCTGACGAGCGTTGCCTAGCGCGGTCATTGTTTCTGTTCCTGTTTCTTGCGTTTTTTACTTCATGGGCGATGTCTAATTAGCTTAGGGTGCTCTTGAATGATCCAATGGAATCGTTGCACCTTCCAATAAGGAGCTGTTGGTAGTGTAGAGGTAATGTGACATAACAGTACCTCATGATTTCCTTGGTACTGAACGGATGGTTCAAAAACCGATTCATCTTAATCAGCTACTCGAGAATCCTGACGCTTCTAGGTGTTCGCCCAGCATAATCTGCTACTCGATTCTTTCTTGCGCGTCTTGCGACCAACATGTTTTCAGAGACGCGTCTTACATGAGCGACAGCTCTCAGCAACACTGCACATATGTTCCGCACTCGATCTCTCTAAACATCCCCAGATAAATTCCAGCTTGCATTTCTGTGGCAACGATTCCCCTAGCAACTTGTCATACTGAGCTATCCAACTTTTTGCATCTAATGGATTGCTATTCTCTTTGTACACCTTGAAATTTTAAATGGCTAAGAAATGTTTGTGGTCAAGTGGTTCGACATTTACTGCGAACGATTTTTGCCCTTGTTTCTGCAGTGCGCGTCTCCATAAATCGATGTCCAAACAGTCCTTGTGCACTTTTAAGACGTCCTCCTGTGTCATACGGTTCACGGAGTAGTGCTTCCGTTAGCCTAAGACGTACACAATTGTGTTCTGGTTCGGTTTCTGTATTACTTTGCGTCTCCGACGGTGCGCGCTCTGTCGTGTGCCCTTTGGCGGCTGGTGTGTCCTCCTGCGGCATTCGCCTTTGTGCCGGTGATGTAGCCTCGTGTTGCCCATCGAAACGTCGTAATACACGCTCTTCTCTCCTTCCCTGATCATGCTGGAGTGCTGCCACACCAGACCGTGATCCTAATTGCGCAACCCGCAGACGTGCTTGCTGGATGTTGTTCGCTAGCTCGTTTTGCTATTAGGTTATCCGAGTCTGCTTTTCTTTAACCTCTGATATTTTCGCCTGTTTGTTCTCGATCTGTTCGATGCGCTTCATGTTCTCGCTAATTTTGTCTTGCGCTTCATGAGCGATCCTTTTTCCCCATTTTGGGAGCGTGGTAGTGTTTTACCTGTTATTTAACCAACGAAGCGTCCCTGCGTGCACCTTGGGTTACTAAGCTTGCCACAATGACGCCGCGTTTTGCCTCGTTCGCGACCTCTCGCGTCTCTGTCGATGTTTTGTTGACGTTTTGTACCTCTTCCTTACCACCAGCAACTTCCTTCCACAGCTGTTCAGCAACCATCCGTATCTCCTGCATCTCCTTAGTGACTAATTCATTCATCTTCTTCACCTCCTTTGAGGTTATCTTCTCTCTCTCTTGCCTCTTCTCCTACGCTTCTTGTCTCTTCCGCTCCGCTTACTGCACGAATCACACGAGGGCCTCAAACCGAAATCCTCCGCTAATACCTGGAGGACTAGACGAACGCGAGTCCATCGATCTGTGACGTTTTGTTGCTGAGTCTGCTGCGCTGTTCTCGCTAACGGTACGTCTAGCCATGCCAGAACATCCTACATGGCGCTCCACTGCTCTTTCGCCTTCGCAGTCGTTATCTAACAGCATTTCTTCGTCACAGTCAGAAAATTCCAAGATTGACATATCCGCAAGGGCAGCAACTACATTCGATTGAGAATTCACTGCAAATTTCTCTTGATCAGTACTACCGGTCTGACACTGATCCATCTACGACGAGACTCGAATATTCTCACTACTTTGCAGTAAACGTGCCTTGCTGCCAGTGATCATGCATTGAAGTTTCTACTTCCGAAAGATTTTTATTGTTCCTCTTCGCAACGCCACACACTTCTACCCTGAAATTTGCCACACACTTCTACCCTGAAATTTGCTCTGGCGAGCTATTAATTATAATTTCCTGACAACGCATATCAAATAAAAACAACCCCAATCTACGATAAAATGCAAGAGCCACAAATAATCTGCCACCCTACATGTTAACACAACGCTCTTCTGTGTCAGGAACAATTAACAAGTAACACAGAAATCACAACAACAAATGAATAAGAATACAAACAAATGACACACACACAAAATTTACAAATCATCAATACAAATAACACACACGAAATTCACAAACCATCAATGCATTTAGCACCAGTAATTCTTATGGTTACGCGAAACTGATGTACCTCAGTGCTCCAACTGCATTTCAACATGGGAGAGCAGAAACGTTGTAATGGAAATTGCATCTGACTGTCACATAAGGTGCAATCAATTCAGGATCCTGGCAGTGCTCACCAAATTGCAAGACTACATTAGGCTTGCAATATGTTTTCGAAGGCGACAGGTGACCATGACTTACCGCCCCGACAGCAATCACTTTAACTAGTAAACGTTCTATTTGACTATCTGCCCCATATGACTGCTAAATTCATTTTGTCCTTTGACTGTGTTTGTTGTCTTTTATCTGCGTTAGGGATTATCACATTTATCAGAATCTAAATGAACTTGAATGCTGAAATAGTATTACTTAAATAGTGACACTGTCATTGTTTTAGTCAATTGTTGATGGATGATTGATATATCAACAAGGGGTTGATCTTTTATAAAAGTTATGGCACAAGTTTATTGATTAAAAATAGAAAAAAATATTTGTTAAGCATAAAAACAAAATAAAACATGCACTGCTGGCAGCACAAACATGCAACAAACAGTTAACACTCCCCTGGGTGGGAAAGACAAGGGTTTGTCTGACAACTATCTAATCTGGCTCAAAATACGTATAATGCAATCTGAAATCATGTAACACTGAATACACTCAGATCGATTTATTCCATACAGAAGTTATACTACGTTGGTGCAGCTGAGAACAAGTGATGAGATTGTGATCCTCATTACCCTAATAAGCCAGAGTGACAATATAGTACCCCTTTTCTCGATGTGTAGCGCTGTCTCATGTGATGCTCGTGGTTCAAGCATCTGCAGAGCGGCGATGTGCGGCGCCAGTAATTCCCTATCACGGGCACTAAATAGGCAAAGTCGAAGATGTTGATCTATTAGACGGATCACAATTACTCTCAAATGGAGCCCTCAAATCTCAGCAGATCCGAGTGTGTTACACTCCCTTTCGCCGGTCATACCGTGGCAAAATTTCATTCACTTATACGGCACTGCGTACAAGGAGATCAAACGTCAAGGTGGCAGACCAGTCACAAATAAGATTGTTCTCAGCACCGGCAGTTTTCCTAGATGATTGAGGTCTAAACTGCCAGTACAGCTAAGTCCTCACCATAGGCTCCCCAGCCAAGATCAGTGCTAGTGCGAAGTCACACTCAGGCCAGATGTTTGAATTGCAACCCACTCATAACAAAGTCAGTACCTGAATCCTCTCCAGACAAGAGTCTGACTCAAGTTTCACCTCTCCTCACTTTCCATGAAACTTCGGTAAACTCCCGAAAAGCACTCCCGCAACTGTCCAGGCAAGGGTTTTCTGCCAATCACAAGACTCCACCAGCTCCATGTATCCCCTCTGACTCATCTGTTCGACTCATTGGACAGTCCTGATCAAAGTTAACAATATGATTCTCTTTTCTATAGCAGCCAATCCCTGACTCACAATTCGCACACAGAGAGAAGGAGACATTGTTATCCCGACTTGTTTTTTTTCCCAGGGCCACTTCAGGCAGAGTGTTTAGAGTTTACGTATAGTTTTAAAGGGAACAACACATTTAGCATGGATATCATTACTTGGACGGCTCGAAGGTTACCGCGTGTCCGACCAGGGGCCCCGGCTGAACTAAGAGAAGTGCTTGTATGTGTCGACATAGATGAGTTGGCCAGTCGGGGTGGCCGAGCGGTTCTAGGCGCTACAGTCTGGAACCGCGCGATCGCTACGATCGCAGGTTCGAAAGCTGCCTCGGACATGGATGTGTGTGATGTCCTTAGGTTACTTAGGTTTAAGTAGTTCTAAGTTCTAGGGGACTTATGATCTCAGAAGTTAAGTCCCATAGTGCTCAGAGCCATCTGATTTTTGAATAGATGAGTCCAGAGCCGTCATAAATGTTGCATTTCTTCTAAAATTATTTTGAACGGCTGAGGCTTTCCAAAAAAACTCTGCAGGCTGAGCGACGACACCACCTGACGGCTCCCTTGATAGCATCCAGTCCACTGTGAGCACGGAAAATTGCGCATTTTTTGTGGTGGCCATCCCTGTTCACAAAGGGCGTTTATGACACTGTCTTAGCGCTTTGGCTGAGCGACCTACATTTCTGTCGCACCCCTACCCCTGCTGTGGCTAGAACTGCGTAACAGGTAGGTCCAGGTAGGCCGCTTCTTCACCTCTTCAACCAAACGCATTGTCTGCACACCGATGCAAGAAATTCTCGGGCCCAGCATTCTGTCCTCAGTAAGTGCTTCGAGATGTTTCTTTCCCTAGTAGCTGCATGTGGTTTTCGAGCCCCAAACGTCCACCACAAGATTTACTGTTAAATCACCAAACTGCTAACTTGTTCCCAACTCCAGAAAAATACTTTTGAAGGAGAGCCACCATAAAGACCCCACATACATTAACAACATATACGCTCCGAGCAATGCCCTGCTCATGCTAATAACCTTCTGTCGTCTCACAAAAACTATGTCTCGGGTGTAAAATCAACATTAAATTGTACCCTTGAGTATGGGGATTAGTGAGAGAGTGACTCGTCCTATCTCAAGGTTTTTCAGTAATTGTGTTACAGCCGGCCGAAGTGGCCGTGTGGTTAAAGGCGCTGCAGTCTGGAACCGCAAGACCGCTACGGTCGCAGGTTCGAATCCTGCCTCGGGCATGGATGTTTGTGATGTCCTTAGGTTAGTTAGGTTTAACTAGTTCTAAGTTCTGGGGGACTAATGACCTCAGCAGTTGAGTCCCATAGTGCTCAGAGCCATTTGAACCATTTTTTTGAATTCTGTTACACTGTTCAGTTGATGTGGCTATTCACACTGCTCTTCTTTGTATTGCTCGATTTGTGTAGGTATTCGACCTCCTAAGTGGAACTGTTTTAAGGCACAGGACTAATTCGAATGAATTGTTATAAAAGTGGATCCCAGGATGGTTTCTTCCAAAAGGACTGGGGCGATTTTATTCCCTGTGTTTTTCCTGTCTGAGCTAGTGCTCCGTCTCTGAGGATCTCGTAGTCAATGTGGCGTGAAACTCAAATCTTCCTTCTTTCTGAAATGGATCCCACGAACTTCAGTAATATTCCAGTATAGCCAATAAAAGCGTTTTGTAAGCAACCTCTGTGTTTTAAAAATTGCAATTGTCTTGTGTCCCACAGGAAAACATGATCGTTCTGTTGTGTGCCCCACACATGGTACCCTATGACTACAGTACCAATACCTAAGCCACATTTGGAATCAACTAACTCATACAAATGCACGGATGTAGAGGTCTAACAGTTTGCAAAATATGAAATGGAATGGTCACATAGGCTAAGGACGTAGCTTAAGGGGGTGGGGGCTGTGGACCATCCCTGCCCTCTCACCCAAATGAAATTACACACGATCTAATTGCAACGTAGTGAAATCAAAAGAGATAAGCGACTATCAAAAACTTTCCGTTCGAGGGCGTGCGTGCAGCGAATATGCAACGTAGAGCGATTCTGATGGAGGTATATAAGCGTCGACATATCGGCAAGGGATTAGTGCGTCATTTGCGTCTTTCCAAAGTGCGTGCTGTTCTTGCGGTAGTGGGAACTATAGAGACTTTGTTACCTCTTGTTTCCAAATAGGACCAATGTACTGTTATTCTTTTCTTGGCTGCCGAAGGACAAACACGGGTAAACATCCATCAGAGAATAAAGGATGCCTGTGGGGGAGCACGTCTGGCAGAAACCAGTGTTGTGAAATGATGCAACAAGGGATGCTGCTGCTTCATGATAACTCAAGTCCCCATATCGCAAATGTCGTACCGCACAAGTCACCCCATCTCAAGTGGGAGACACCTGAGCATCTGCCCCGTAGTCCTGATCTCCTCCCATCGATTATCACGCCTTCGGTTCCTCAAACAAGGCCTCGAAGGGGCGACGAGTCCTCTCTGTCAAGGATGTGCGGCAAGCAGTTTCGGACTTCTTCACACGGCAGGGCGCAGTGTTCTAGCAAAGTGGTATCTTCAGCCTGGTGCACAGATGGGATGGTTGCCTCAGGGATCACGGGAATTTTCCGTGAGTGGCATATACGGGGGGTGTTCAATACAGAATGATCATAATTTTTTTTTGTAACATACCTTTATTCATCCTCATAATTTTGACGACCTTCTCAAACTAGTCTCCCATGAATGCCATGCACTTGTCCCTGCGTTTCTGCCAGTCTTCAAATACATGCTGGAAACCATTTTTTGAGAGGTTCTTCAAAATCGTCTCCGCAGCCTCCACCACTGCTTCTGATTGTTGATAATGCCTCCCACGAAGGCGTTTCTTCATGTTAGGGAATAGAAAAAAGTCACATGGGGCTAAATCCAGACAGGGTGAGGGATGCACTTAATGTCGATATTTGCAAGATATTCAGCAACAACATTGGCAATATGCGGCCGCGCATTATCGTGGTGCAGCATCCAGCCTGCTTCACGGAAATGTGCCTCATATACTTGCAATGGTTTCAGGACATCCCTGTAGTATGTCCAGTTGCTGATGAGTGTGCAGGTACAGTTATCGATAATTTATATAGCAAGAAAGAGGAGGAAACACGATGTTTATTCGCTCACCAGTGTTATGATAAGTTAAAAACATGTACACTGTTATAATAGCTTAATTATTTTTCTACAGCAGTTACTTGGAGACTGGTGGAACATTCGGGATGGAATATTAGTAAGGCAGCGGAGCGGTTAACATCATTCCAAATAACAGTAGATTAAAATCAGTGGATAAAAATACACTTCTATTCGCCTGTGTCGCTCAAAAATCGTTTTGGTGGACAAAAATATCGCCGAAAAGGCGATGATTGCATTTCTATAAAAAAATTTGCTCAAAATTAGTGGCCCAAATGGTAAAATATCGTCCAGTCTGGTCACGAGGGTGGAATTTAACTATGGAAACTAGTTCGATATGGAACGATAGGGATATATTTGTGGAAAGCGAAAGGGGTATGTGATGACAGCACGTTCTGCAGTTCATTTCTAAAAACAGTTTTCAGCGGCCTGCTTCAATTCGTCCATGAACATCAAAGAATGAGATGACCATAACTTTCCCAGCAGAAGCAACCACTTTTGCTTTTTGGGGGGTTGGTGATGAAGGAGATTTCCGCACTGAGCTTTGCTGTTTGCTCTCAGGATGAAAATGAGGTGCTATGTTTTATCAGCAGTGATTACATTTGAAAGAAACTCGGGATCTTCCTCTACCATAAACTTTAACTGGATGCAGACCTTTTGTTCGGGTATCAACAGTCTTGGAACCCATCGCGCACAAACATGTCATGTGTAATTTTCCTGTCACCAGCGTGTGGGTGGCACCCAATGAAATGTTCAGCATTTCGGAACGTGATCTTAATGTAATTCGTCGATCCTCTCTCGCAGTGACAGCAGCAGGGTTGATGTTTTCTACCGAAAGAGCAGTAACTGGAACACCGCATCCACCTTCCTTTGCAACTGACTGTCTCCCTCTTTAAACATTTTAAACCACCTACGAGCTGTGCTGTAGGGAAGCACAGCCTCTCCATAGGCCTCCTGCAACATTGCATAGGCCTCAGCTGAACATTTGTTGACATGAAAGCAGAATTTCAAACCCACATATTGTTACGCGCGTGTTACCTCCATTGCAGCGGTAGGCGATACTGAACTTGTCTGACCCGGCCTGCCTCTCAGAGGCGGGAACCAGGAGTCTCAACAATGAAACTACTACGGCGTGTTTTTTGCACATTAAGCTAACAGAATATAATAAGATTAAATGTTAGCGGGAGAAATTATGACCATAAAAATTATGGTAATTCTTTATTGAACAGCCCTCGTAGATACTGGCCTGTACGGCCTTCAAACAGAAATCTTTTTAATCGCGCCGTATATTTCAGTTATCAGTTATACAATGAAAAAAGGACACTCACTATGGATAGTCAATAAGGCCATCGATAGACTTAAACTGACGATATATCAATAGCACTATCGGCTATCTCCTACCTGCTTTAGCCAAGAGCAACCACTGTACGTTGTTGACATTACTTAGGTTTAGTTGTTGTTTTGTTAATTAGGTCAGTTCTTACTTACAGATAATTTAATGAAGTGCTACCGTTTATTGTTTTGTGCTGTGTGCTGTTCTTACAGTTTCCAGTTATCGATAATTTATATAGCAAGAAAGAGGAGGAAACACGATGTTTATTCGTTCACCAGTGTTATGATAAGTTAAAAACATGTACACTGTTATAATAGCTTAATTATTTTTCTATAGCAGTTACTTGGAGACTGGTAGAACATTCGGGTTGGAATATTCGTAAGGCAGCGGAGCGGTTAACATCATTCCAAGTAACATTAAATTAAAATCAGTGGATAAAAATACACTTCTATTCGCCTGTGTCGCTCAAAAATCGTTTTGGTGGACAAAAATATCGCCGAAAAGGCGATGACTGCATGTCTATAAAAAAATTTGCTCAAAATTAGTGGCCCAAATGGTAAAATATCGTCCAGTCTGGTCACGAGGGTGGAATTTAACTATGGAAACTAGTTCGATATGGAACGATAGGGATATATTTGTGGAAAGCGAAAGGGGTATGTGATGACAGCACGTTCTGCAGTTCATTTCTAAAAAAAATTTTCAGCGAGCTGCTTCAATTCGTGCGAGCCGACTGCACCCTGCCACCAACCCCTCTTTTCGTCCAGAATCTATTTACGCTCTTGTAATACTATAATAAGTGAAGCAAGAAGTTCCACGCACAATTAAATCTTAACATATGCACGCACTATGAAAAGGAAAGCTGCTACTCACCATAGAGCGGAGATGCTGAGTCACAGATAGACGCAAGAAAAAGACTGTCACAAATATACACTATGTGATCAAAAGTATCCGGGCACCTGGCAGAAAATGACTTACAAATTCGTGGCGCCCTCCATCGGCAATGCTGGAATTAAGTATGGTGTTGGCCCACCCTTAACCTTGATGACAGTTTCCACTCTCGCAGGCATACGTTCAATCAGGTGCTGGAAGGTTTCTTGGGGAATGGCAGCCCATTTTTCTCGGAGTGCTGCACTGAGGAGAGGTATCGATGTCAGTCGGTGAGGCCTGGCACGAAGTCGGCGTTCCAAAACATCCCAAAGGTGTTGTATAGGGTTCAGGTCAGGACTCTGTGCAGGCCAGCACATTACAGGGATGTTATTGCCGTGTAACCGCTCCGCCACAGGCCGTGCATTGTGAACGGGTGCTCGATCGCGTTGAAAGATGCAATCGCCATTCCCGAGCTGTTCGTCAACGGTGGGAAGCAAGAAGGTGCTTAAAACATCACTGTAGACCTGTGCTGTGATAGTGCCACACAAAACAAGGGGTGCAAACCCCTTCCACGAAAAACACGACCACACAGTTACACCACCGCCTCCGAATTTTACTGTTGGCACTACACACGCTGGCAGATGACGTTCACCGGGCATTCGTCATACCCACACCCTGCCATCAGATCGCCACACTGTGTACCGTGATTCGGCACTTCACACAACGTTTTTCCACTGTTTAATCGTCCATTGTTTACGCTCCTTACACCAAGAGAGGCGTCGTTCGGCATTTACCAGCGTAATGTGTGGTTTATGAGTAGCCGCTCGACCAAGTTATCTCACCTCCCGCCGACTTGTCATAGTATTTGCAGTGGATCCTGGTGCAGTTTGGAATTCCTGTGTGATGGTCTGGATGGATGTCTGCCTACTGCACATTACGACCATCTTCAACTGTCGGCGGTCTCTGTCATTCAACAGACGAGGTCGGCCTGTACGCTTTAGTGTTGTACGTGTCCCTTCACGCTTCCACTTCACTATCGCATCGGAAACAGTGGACTTAGGGACGTTTAGGAGTGTGGAAATCTCCCGTACAGACGTATGACACAAGCGACACCCAATCACCTGACCACGTTCGAAGTCCGTGAGTTCCGCGGAACGCCCCGTTTTGCTCTCTCACGACGTCTGATGACTACTGAGGTCGCTGATATGGAGTACCTGGCAGTAGGTGGCAGCACACTGCAATGGGGTGTCCAGATACTTTTGATCACATAGTGTAGCTTTCGGACAGTAAGACCTCCGTCAAAATTAGACAACAAAAACACACACACACACACACACACACACACACACACACACACACACACACACATGCAGACGAAACTCTCACACACACATGACTGCAGTCTCAGGCAACTGAGGCCACACTGCCTGTGGCATGGTTCCACATCCTTTTCTGTGGCACCTTCCACAACCTCATCGACTCTGTTCCTACACGTCCGCGTTGAAAAGGTGGTTATTTAGGCTTTTGACTGGTGGTGAAATTAATGTTACTGTATCGTGTATAGTGAACATCGTTTGATACAGTCATAGCTTGGGAATTATTAGAGATAGAACAGCGTGGTTTGTTGTAAAACTTTTAGCAGCTCGCGAAGATTTTTTCCGTTACATATATCAGAATTTCTCTGGGTGTCCCACTCGTCGTTCGTAGAACATCAAGACACTATTCGAGTTCCGCCAATGTAGGAAATGTGGCATTCAGCATATCTCGCACGTTCAAACGCCAGTGCGGAGGTGTACCATCACGCTGGAAGATGACGGACGGCTGCAGCTCTTCAATATGTGGTAGCAGAAACTGTTCGAGCATGTCGAAGTAAAATATCCCGTTATGGTTTTCCCTGAGAAAATAATGGGCCTATAACCCTACTGTGCATTGGTCCACAACCAACATTAAGATTCGGACCATCACGGATGGGTTCACACGTGTTGTGCGGGTTTTTGGAGCCCCAGTTCCTAATGTTGTGGCGATTCGCATGTGCACAAATGTGAAATGTTGCTCCTTATGGAAAACAGGGACTTTTTCAAGTAGTCAATGTCAGGTCTACGGAGGCCAGCATGAAACACACGAATGCCAATCACAGAGGACGATTCTTTGGCTGCACTGCTAGGACCATGCTTCCTCCCTGCAACTCGCTTGATGTACGATGAATTTACGCCTGGGGAGATGTGTCAAAATTCAGCTTGCAGTCTTCTAACACATTCTTGAGACACAGGGGGGACGTCCACCTCGACGAAGGTCGTTAACACTGCCTGTGTCTACAAAGTTTTTCAACCAACTCATTATACTTGTTTCTGCGGATGGAGCCCTCCTGTGATCGCATCGATAATTACGCAGAACAGTTGTCAGAGATTTGAATTTTTCATACCAGATGACACTGCACCTTCTCCTGGTCTGTCGCCATCTTCATGCACTCCCAGTCAAATCCGCAACAAATGACAAAAAAAAAGTACTTTGATAAGCTGCTAAACGTTTTACAACAAACAACGGTTCTCTATCTCTAACAGTTTTCGAGTTGCGATTTTTGGAAATGCTAGCGGGACATCAGGAACAACCTGTATAATACGGACAGTAATTGGGCATCATAGTTCCTTATCGCGCACACTAATACTTCCGTGTCTGGAGGTAGTATTTTTCCAGGACAAAGTGCTCCATTCTCCCCATCAAAGTAATTGAAATCTTGCTATGCACCTTTGACTTTTAATGTACCTTTGCTGACGTAATGTGGATAAATTGTCTAAAGAGCGGCTGTCAGATCCTCGTTTTAATCCAGACGGTATAATTTACAGTCCGGGGTGAGAGACCAACTGAGTAATTAAGACGAAGGCAAGAATAATCTTGGATTCAGATGCTGCCAACAGCACAGAAACTGGCCAGGTTTGGTGTCAACTTTATAGACGGAGAGATTTTCCTCAAACCCGAGCATCGTTACAGGTTTGCGTGGCGAAGAGAAAATTTTGTCCGCATCCAGAAGTCCATCATCCGCATTTAGTTTATCAGCATCCGTGGATATCCATATTTTGCAAACTACGTTAACCCGTCACGTATGCGGTGGCTGAATTGTCGTCTGCTGAAGGCAGGCCTCGTAATTTATACTGCCCTGACTAAGAACGTTGAAGTCGACCATGACACAGAATAAGATGATGATGATGATGATGATGATGATGATGTGATCTGCCCATTGGACAGGGCCATCGCTGCACGTGTGCCTTCCTGTCTCCACCGCCCCCACCTCCCCCGGTTTCCGCCATCCTTTTCGTACCTGCATATGTACATTTGTCTTGATGTCGACAGGAAACTGTTTTATTTAATTATTTTGGCTTTAGGGAACATTGAACATATGGCCAGCAGTAGTCGTAGCTGCACAGTGTTAACACCTAACTTTGAACAAAACACAATCAATCTAAAACGCAAATGATGTTTATTTTTCTGGTAACCAGTTTCAGTCACAGACAGACCGTCTTCAGAGCAGTACGTATCTATGAAATAAATAAAGCAGGCCAGGAATAATACATCTGTTAACCTCTAGTGCCCCGGGAAGTGTGATAGCACCGCTATTATTTTCTCTATTCATAAATGATCTGGCGGACAGGGCAAGCAGGAGTCTGCGATTGTTTGCTGATGATGCGTGGAAGGTGCCGTGCATGAATGACTGTAGAAGGAATTAGTTGGTGTAATGAATGGCAGCTAACTCTAAATGTATAAAAATGTAAGTTAATGCCGATGAGTGGGAAAATCAAACCCATAATGCTCGAAAACAGTCTTAGTAATGTGCTGCTTGACACAGTCACATCGCCTAAATATTTAGGCGTAACGTTACAAATCAATATCAAATGGCATGAGCATGTAAGGTCTGTAGTAGGGAAGGCGAATGGTCGACTTCGGTTTAGTGGGGGGAATTTTACGAAAGTACTGCTCATCTGTAAAGGAGACCGCATACAGGATACTACTGCGACCCATTGTTGAGTACTGCTCGAGCGTTTGGGTTCCGCAACAGATCGGATTACAGGAAGTCATCGAAACAATTCAGAGGCGAGCTGCGACATTTGTTACCGCTAGGATCGAACAATGCGGAAGTATCGCGGAGACGCTTAGGGAACCTAAATGGGAATCGCTGGAGGCGAGCACTATTGAGAAAATTTAGAGATCCGACATCTGAGACTGACTGTAGAAAGTTTTTGCTGCCATCAACGTACACTTCGCGCAAGGACCACGAAGATAAGATTAGAGAGATTGGGGATCGTACGGAGGCATACAGTCGTTTTTCCATCACTCTGTTTGCGAGTGGAACAGGAAAGGAAATGGCTAGTAGTGGTACAGGGTAACCACCGCCAAGCACCATACTGTGGCTTGCGGAGTATGTATGCAGATGTATATGGTTTAAACTTTATTAAAACAATATGTCCTCCCCCCATGAACCATGGACCTTGCCGTTGGTGGGGAGGCTTGCGTGCCTCAACGATACAGAGAGCCGTACCGTAGGTGCAACCACAACGGAGGGGTATCTGTTGAGAGGCCAGATAAACGTGTGGTTCCTGAAGAGGGGCAGCAGCCTTTTTAGTTGTTGCAGGGGCAACAGTCTGGATGATTGACTGATCTGGCCTTGTAACACTAACCAAAACGGCCTTGCTGTTGTGGTACTGCGAACGGCTGAAAGCAAGGGGAAACTACGCCCGTAATTTTTCCCGGGGGCATGCAGCTTTACTGTATGGTTAAATGATGATGGCATCTTCTTGGGTAAAATATTCCGGAGGTAAAATAGTCCACCATTCGGATCTCCGGGCGGGGACTACTCAAGAGGACGTTGTTATCAGGAGAAAGAAAACTGGCATTCTACGGATCGGAGCGTGGAATGTCAGATCCCTTAATCGGGCAGATAGGTTAGAAAATTTAAAAAGGAAAATTGATAGGTTAAAGTTAGATATAGTGGGAATCAGTGAAGTTCGGTGGCAGGAGGAACAAGACTTTTGGTCAGGTGAATACAGGGTTATAAATACAAAATCAAATAGGGGTAATGCAGGAGTAGGTTTAATAATGAATAAAAAAAATAGGAGTGCGGGTAAGCTACTACAAACAGCATAGTGAACATATTACAGTGGCCAAGATAGACACGAAGCCCATGCCTACTACAGTAGTACAAGTTTATATGCCAATTAGCTCTGCAGATGACGAAGAAATTGAAGAAATGTATGATGAGATAAAAGAAATTATTCAGGTAGTGAAGGGAGACGAAAATTTAATAGTCATGGGTGACTGGAATTCGACAGTAGGAAAAGGGAGAGAAGGAAACGTAGTACGTGAATATGAATTGGGGCTACGAAATGAAAGAGGAAGCCGTCTGGTAGAATTTTGCACAGAGCATAACTTAATCATAGCTAACACTTGGTTTAAGAATCATGAAAGAAGGTTGTATACATGGAAGAACCCTGGAGATACTAAAAGGTATCAGATAGATTATATAATGGTAAGACAGAGATTTAGGAACCAGGTTTTAAATTGTAAGACATTTCCAGGGGCAGATGTGGACTCTAACCACAATCTATTGGTTATGAGATGTAGATTAAAACTGAAGAAACTGCAAAAAAGTGGGAATTTAAGGAGATGGGACCTGGATAAGCTGAAAGAACCAGAGGTTGTACAAAGTTTCAGAGACAGCATAAGGGAACAATTGACAGGAATGGGGGAAAGAAATACAGTCGAAGACGAGTGGGTAGCTCTGAGGGATGAAGTAGTGAAGGCAGCAGAGGATCAAGTAGGTAAAAAGAAGAAGGCTAGTAGAAATCCTTGGGTAACAGAAGAAATACTGAATTTAATTGCTGAAAGGAGAAAATATAAAAATGCAGTAAATGAAGCAGGCAAAAAGGAATACAAACGTCTCAAAAATGAGATCGACAGGAAGTGCAAAATGGCTAAGCAGGCATAGCTAGAGGACAAATGTAAGGGTGTAGAGGCTTATCTCACTAGGGGTAAGATAGATACTGCCTACAGGAAAATTAGAGACCTTTGGAGAAAAGAGAGCCACTTGTATGAATATCAAGAGCTCAGATGGAAACACAGTTCTAAGCAAAGAGGGGAAAGCAGAAAGGTGGAAGGAGTATATAGAGGTTCTATACAAGGGCGATGTACTTGAGGACAATATTATGGAAATGGAAGAGGATGTAGATGAAGATGAAATGGGAGATACGATACTGCGTGAAGAGTTTGACGGAGCACACTGAAAGACCTGAGTCGAAACAAGGCCCCGGGAGTAGACAACATTCCATTAGAACTACTGACGGCCTTGGGAGAGCCAGTACTGACAAAACTCTACCATCTGGTGAGCAAGCTGTACGAGACAGGCGAAATACCCTCAGACTTCAAGAAGAATATAATAATTCCAATCCCAAAGAAAGCAGGTGTTGACAGATGTGAAAATTACCGAACTATCAGTTTAATAAGTCACAGCTGCAAAATACTAACGCGAATTATTTACAGACGAATGCAAAAACTGGTAGAAGCCGACCTCGGGGAAGATCAGTTTGGATTCCGTAGAAATGTTGGAACACGTGAAGCAACACTGACCTTACGACTTATCTTAGAAGAAAGATTAAGGAAAGGCAAACCTACGTTTCTAGCATGTGTAGACTTAGAGAAAGCTTTTGACAATGTTGACTGGAATACTCTCTTTCAAATTCTAAAGGTGGCAGGGGTAAAATACAGGGAGCGAAATGCTATTTACAACTTGTACAAAAAGCAGATGGCAGTTATAAGAGTCGAGAGGCATGAAAGGGAAGCAGTGGTTGTGAAGGGAGTGAGATAGGGTTGTAGTCTATCCCCGATGTTACTCAATCTATATACTGAGCAAGCAGTAAAGGAGACAAAAGAAAAATTTGCAGTAGGTATTAAAATCCATGGAGAAGAGATAAAAACTTTGAGACTTAAAACTTTGAGGTTCGCCGATGACATTGTAATTCTGTCAGAGACAGCAAAGGACTTGGAAGAGCAGTTGAACGGAATGGACAGTGTCTTGAAAGAAGGATATAAGATGAACGTCAACAAAAGCAAAACGAGGATAATGGAATGTAGTCGAATTAAGTCGGGTGATGCTGAGGGAATTAGATAGGAAATGAGACACTTAAAGTAGTAAAGGAGTTTTGCTATTTGGGGAGCAAAATAACTGATGATGGTCGAAGTAGAGAGGATATAAAATGTAGACTGGCAATGGCAAGGAAAGCGTTTCTGAAGAAGAAAAATTTGTTAACATCGAGTATAGATTTAAATGTCAGGAAGTCGTTTCTGAAAGCATTTGTATGGAGTGTAGCCATGTATGGAAGTGAAACGCGGACAGTAAATCGTTTAGACAAGAAGAGAATAGAAGCTTTCGAAATGTGGTGCTACAGAAGAATGCTGAAGATTAGATGGGTAGATCACGTAACTAATGAGGAGGTATTGAATAGAATTGGGGAGAAGAGGAGTTTGTGGCACAACTTGAGTAGAAGAAGGGATCGGTTGGTAGGACATGTTCTGAGGCATCAAGGGATCACCAATTTAGTACTGCAGGGCAGCGTGACGGGTAAAAATCGTAGAAGGAGACCAAGAGATGAATACACTAAGCAGATTCAGAAGGATGTAGGCTGCAGTAGGTACTGGGAGATGAAGGAGCTTGCACAGAATAGATTAGCATGGAGAGCTGCATCAAACCAGTCTCAGGACTGAAGACCACAACAACAACAAAGCAATACGTATCTCTGAACTTAAAAAAGGAGGCCAAGAATGGAGCTATTTACCTTGAATAGCTGTGTTTTTCCTGGACTACTTTATTAATTTCAGAGAGTCTGAGGGTGGTCTATCTACGATTGAAACCGGTCACCGGAAAAATAAACATTTGCAACCTATACTGATTGCTTTGTATTAAATTACGATATAAGAAAGCTGTTCTCTCATTTATGACTTGAGACATTATTGCAAAACTTTGAGTAAAATGACAGAATAAGCTTAGCCTTTTTTGATAAAGAAATATACCAAAGAGACTGCATGACGCGCAAGTGTGTTCTTACGATGTTTTTATATAGAGTTTCTTATTCAAGGTAGTTTGAGTCTACATGTACAATTATAAGTTCTTAATTTAAAAAGTGTGCAAAAGAATAGTAATTTGAGTCCTCATATACAAACACTAGTGATTCATTTATATATATGTCGTGTGACTAGGGCCTCCCGTCGGGTAGACCGTTCGCGCGAGTGCAAGTCTTTCTATTTGACGTCACTTCGGCGACTTGCGCGTCGATGGGGATGAAATGATGATGATTAGGACAACACAACACCCAGTCCCTGCGCATTATTCCAAACAGTCTGACTCCATAAGATTACTTGAGCCAAGCGGACTTATTCTTCTTGTTCTTGTTGTTGTTGCTGCTGCTGTTGTTGCGGTCTTCAGTCCGAAGACAGGTGTGATGCAGCTTTCTACGCTACTCTGTCCTCTACAAGCCTGTTCACCTCCGAGTAACCATTGCAACTCACATTCATTTGAAACCGCTTACTGCACTCGGTCTCTTGGTATTCGTCCGCAATTTTTGCCCTCCACATTTCCCTCCAGTACCAAAATGACGATTCCTTGACGTCTCAGATCGTGCGCTATCAATCGATCCCTTCTTTTAGTCAAATTATGCCACAAATTTCTTTTCTCCCCAGCTATATTCAGTACCTTCTCATTAGTTACGCGACCTGCCCAGCTAATCTTCAACATTTTTCTCTAGCAGCTCATTTCAACAACTTCTATTGTCTCCTTGCCCGAATTGCCTATCTTCTGCGTTTCACTTCCAGACAAGGCTACAGTAGGTTAGGCCTTTGATGTCACATCAAATGAAACAGCTAGTTTACTGTTACTAGTCACTGTTTATCTCCACGACGCGTTTCAAAGGTTTAAACGAACATCAACAGGTGGATTTATATTTTTTAGTACGACATTTGTGTTTGTATTGTGTCACGATTTTCTGCAGGAACTTATGGCACTGTTTCCAGTGGTCACAGGTCCCATTCACTGTCGTAACACATTACATGTATACTCTCATATTTTGTAAACAATATGTAAAACCAGGTTCGCAGAAGAGCTTCTGTGAAGTTCGGAAATTAGGCAGAACTGAAGCTGTGAGGACGGGTCATGAGTCGTCCTTGGATAGCTGAGATGGTAGAGCACTTGCCCTCGAAAGACGAAGGTCCAGAGTTCGAGTCTCGGTTCGGCACATAGTTTTAATCTGCCAGAAAGTTTAAAATGTAAAACATGTATACTGTCATATTTTGTAAACAATATTTGTTTACAAATATTGTTTTGTAAACAATATTTGTTTACAAAATATGACAGTATAAAAAAAATGGCTCTGAGCACTATGGGACTCAACTGCTGTGGTCATAAGTCCCCTAGAACTTAGAACTACTTAAACCTAACTAACCTAAGGACATCACACACATCCATGCCCGAGGCAGGATTCGAACCTGCGACCGTAGCGGTCGTGCGGTTCCAGACTGTAGCGCCTTTAACCGCTCGGCCACTCCGGCCGGCTATGACAGTATACATGTGATGTGTTGCGATAGTGCAAGGAACGTATGAGCACTGGAGGAAGTGTCATAAGTTCCTCCGAAAAATCGGAACACAACACAAATTTCATACTAAAAAATGTAAATCCACCTGATCATGAAGGTTTTAACCTTTGAAACGCGTCGTGGACATAAACAGTGAATGGTAACAGTAAACTTGACATTTTTCTTCTTCGGAAACATTTTTCTTGCCATTACGAGTCTACATTTTGTTATCTTCTCTACTTTGGCCATTATCCGTTATTTTACTGCCCGCTTAACAAAAATCATCTACTAGTTTCAGTGTCTCGTTTCCTAAACTGATTCCCTCAGCATGGCCTGATTTATTTCAACTACATTCATTTACCTACCTTTTGGTTTTGTTAACCCTAGAGCGCTTAAGAGGAGAAAATGTTACTTAGCTTCTAAGCCATCGTAAAGTTTACTACTGCACATTTTATTCGAAGGAAGTCTTAACATAAGAGTTCTGCACTAATTAATTACCGTTATTAGATCTCCAATGGTATATTACATACCAAATTAATTGCAAAATGTCCTGACTGATACCCTACTGCCAACGTAACTTTTACGAGGGTTTAGCAATCTAACGTTGATCATCTTATATCCCCGTCTCCAGAAACTGCTCGTTCAGTTCTCTGACAATAGGAAGGGAAACCCATTTGCAACCAGTTGCCCGTACAGTAACTGTTGTGCTTGGTGCACGCCAGTGTCACATGACTCAGACTGGTCGCTTCAGTCTCGCGGTTCTAGGCGCGCAGACCGGAACCGCGTGACTGCTACGGTCGCAGGTTCGAATCCTGCCTCGGGCATGGATGCGTGTGATGTCCTTAGGTTAGTTAGGTTTAAGTAGTTCTAAGTTCTAGGGGACTGATGACCTGAGATGTTAAGTCCCATAGTGCTCAGAGCCATTTGAACCATTTGTCTGTATGTCATACATAATACATGGTCTTTCTTACGGCCAATAACTCCGCTGTTTGAGGTGTAAGTGCAATCATTTATTAGATGGTATTAGAGTGACTGAAGAAAACGTGTCGCACTCCATCTTCTGTTTTAGAACTGTCTGTGTACCAGGTGTAGAGGTATGAAACCGGAATTTGGTTGCAAAATTTACACGTCTGTTCTTTTGAAACTGATAAACAATATTTCATTCAAAATAATCTCCATTGCTATTTATACATGTCTCCCACATCTCCGGCAGGCTATGAGTGCCAAAAAAACTGTTCTTCTTTTGAAGCGAACCAGTCTGCGAGCCATTTTCGTACATTTTCATACGAATTGAAGCGTCGTTCAGCGAGAGCGTGTTCCAGTGATGCAAACAGATGATACTCGGACAAAGCCAAGTCTGGATAATAAGCCGCATGCCCTAGTATTTCCCAACTGAACACCTTGTTCGTTTCCCTGACCCGTTCTACTGTGTGTTATCGGGCGTATTCATGGAGCAATGTGACTTTGTATTGCCTTTTTTCATATTCCGGTCTTTTTCACGTAATGCTATTTAAATCGATCGTTTGCTGTTGGTAGCGATCAATGTTAACAGTTTTAACTGGTTTTAGCAGATGATCCCACCAAGCACAAAGGATTGTTTTCTTTCCTAAGCGATTTGGTCTTGCGAAGGATATCGATAGTTCGCCTGGATTCACCCATGATTTACGACGCTTAGGATTCTCAAAATATATCCATTTTTCATCATCTGTTACTATTCGATAGAGAAACGACTTTCATTTGTATCTGACGAGCAGCATTTCACAAGTTGTCTTTCGATTTGCTTGCTGTCTTTCATTCAGTTCATGCGAAACCCATTTTCCCGCTTTCTGCACCTTTCCCATAGCTTTCAACCGATGAGAAACGGCTTTCTGCGTCACATTCAATTGTACCGCGAGTACCTGTCGAGTCTGAGTACCATCTTCATCCAGTAAGGCCTACAATTCGTTGTCTTCGAACTTTTTCGGTGGTTTCCCGCGCTTGTTGTTTCTCGCGTCAAAATCACCACTTTTGAATTTTTTGAACCACTCGAAACACTGTGTTTTCGCAGGAGCATGTTCGCCGAAAGCTTCGACAAGCATTCAGTGCGATTCTGTAGCAATTTTCTTCAAATGATAACAGGAAACCAATGCTTTCCGCAAATCGTAGTTCGTAGGCACAAAACGCGACATGTTTACGGGTTTGAAACATACCGATATATGAAACTTGGGTTACTGTGTGTTGACATTCGTCTTTAGTAGTTACGGGAAGCAAATTGCGCTGCAGAGGCGGTCTCAAAGGCCCTACACTGACGGTTAGTACCATCTATAGTGAAATTCTGGTTTCATACTTCTACACCTGGTATAAGAAAGTGTGTTGTGGCCAATGTTGTTCAATAAACTGCTCTCGTTCGTAATTGATGGCCTCCCCGTTTGTAAAATCATATGGCAAGTGTGACACTGGGGCTGCGTTAAAGAAGACGTCAAAAGGATACAGAAAGTACGGAAATTTCGTGTCTCGTAGGATTATTGGTTGAAGATTTCGCCATTTCTCGTAGCTTCCTACTGGCGGAGGAGTTTTGCTTTTGTTTTTTCCTATGATATACTTGTGTTGACCTCCGGACTTTATTCACTTTCTTTCTGGTGTTACGATCAGATGTAGATAAACGACTCAAGAGAGATGTATCTGGGAAAGTGTATTTTCGTGTCATCTTCTCCCATCCCTCGTCCTCTTCCCAGTCACCGTTCCTTCTTGCACCTCTTTTATTATGCAGTCGCTTCTCAAAGCAGCGTCCTAGCCAATTTTTTTCCAGTATTTGTCACTTTTCGTTCATCCTTTGTGACATAACCTCGACTCTTATTTTATCCGTCCATTTCACACCTTCCACTCTGCTCTAGTTCCACATCTCAAAGATCTCTAAGCATTTCTCTTCTCTACGCTGCTGTATTCATGTTTCTACATGGCACACGACAGTACTCCATACTCAACAGTTCAGTAATCTTCTCCTTAATTGTTTATTTAATGGACAATAGAAAATACTCCTCCTTCCGTAAACCGTTTCTTTCGCAATAGCTGTCTTTGATTTTATTTCTTGATTACATGTAATATTCTGGTAATTTTGTATCCTAGGCACCTGAAGTTAATAACTTGTTCCAATAACTCATCACTAATTTTCGCTTTCATCTTCCTTTATTGCCTGGCAAAAATCATTATTACGTTAGTATTGATCACATTTATCTTCTTTCAATATTCCTCACAGATGGTGATCGGTTCTTTTAACATATTGTTAATTACATTTAATAGAGCGTGGTCTGTCGTTTTCCTACGAAGTTCCTATTTTACTGAAACGGGTTTTGCGAAATTTCCTGTGGGACATTTTTGCAGCACAGGGAAGGCGAACTCGAGTTGGATGTTGTTACATCTTACATACTGGTAAATTTTATTCATTTATTTATAAAGCGATATGTTTAACCACGTTAACGTGCAACACTTCGCAGTGTAGTGACTGCTGAGCTGTGTACTTACAAATAGCTTTCAGAGAAACGTCCAACTGATTTTATATCAAACTTTATTTGTGTCGTATATGACAAACAAATTAGAGTCACATTACGAAGTGAAGATTCATGTGGTTGGACGGTCCTAGGAGAGCGTGCGGCAGCTTTCGATGATTGCCGAAGTGGCCTCTGTTAACGCGAACGAGAGAGGAATGACACAGCTGCCGGCACGACGGAAGCAGGATGAGCGCGTAAAGGTTGCTGAAATCGAGGAAGCGGGGCATGACGCCATCTTTAGTGTTTGCAGATACCAGATGTCCTCTCCAGGACATTTCGCATTCGAGCCAATTATTGTAGCACTTTTGAATGGATAGTCTAATAGCAGTGATTTTGAAGGGTGTTCAAAAAATAATGAAGATTTTTGTTTTTTGGAAAGAATTTTACTAATGCATCTACACCAATGGTCTTCCCTTCAAAATGGTATTGTACACTTAATGCCAGAGCTTTTTCTAATCCCTGAAATACTTCTTGAATTCACTCTTTGCGACAGGTTTCAGCTCTCTTAGCGATCTACCTACATATGTTCTCTCCAGGATCTAGTCTACATTTACATCTACATCTGTCTTCTCCAGGACATTTCGATTCGAGCCAATATTGTAGCACTTTTGAATGGATAGTCTAATAGCAGTGATTTTCGAGTGCGTTCAAAAAATAATGAGGATTTTTGTTTTTTGGAAATAATTTTATTTATTCATCTACATCAGTGCTCTTCCCTTCAAAATGGTATTATACACTTAATGCCAGAGCTTTTTCCAATCCCTGAAATACTTCGTGAATTCACTCTTTGCAAGTTTCAGCTCTCTCAGCGATCTACATTTACAACTACATCTGCGTATACATCTTTACTCCGCAAGCAAACTTACGGTGTCTGGTGGAGGGTGCTTTATGTACAACTTTCACCTTCCCCTTCTCCTGTTCCTTCCTGAAGTGATTCGCAAGGTTGGGTTGTTTTGGGGGAGGAGACCATAGAGCGAGGTCCTCGGTCTCATCGGATTAGGGAAGGACGGGGAAGGAAATCGGCCGTGCCCTTTCAAAGGATCCACCCCGGCATTTGCCTGGAGCGATTTAGGGAAATTACGGAAAACCTAAATCATGATGGCCGGACGCGGGATTGAACCGTCGTCCTCCCGAATGCGAGCCCAGTGTGATTCGCAGGAAGAACGATTGTTGGTAAACTCTCTAATTTTGTCTTCATGCTCTTTTCGGTAAATATATGTAGGACAAAGTAATGTATTGGTTGACTCTTCTTGGAATATACGCTGTCGGTATATTAACGGTAAGTCACACCGCGATGCAGAACGCCTCTCTTGCAGCGCCTGGCACTTGATTTGGCTGAGCATCTCCGTGACGCTTTCGCGCTTACTAAATTAACCTGTGACGAAACGTGCTGCTCTTCTTTCGACCTTCTCTGTTTCCTTTATTAAACCTATCTGATACAAGTTCCAGGCTGGTGAACAGTATTCGAGTACTGGTCGAACGAGGGTTTTGTAAGCTATCTCCTTTGTGACTGCATTACGTTTCTTGAGAAAAGGGAATTTTTGTTTTCTCGAAGAATTGTTATTTATTCATCAACTTCAACTTTGTCTCCTTCAAGTAATCTGCCTCAGATTTGATTCACTTGCACTAATCTTGGAAGCACTTCTGGAACTCATTTTTCGTTATGATGTTTAGTTATTTCAGAGATTTTGTTTTCATCTCATCAGTGATGGCAAAACGACGTCCTTTCATGGTTCAGTTCAGACCCGCGAATAGAAAGAAGTCGGAGGGGACGATGTCTGGCGAATAAGGTGGCTGAGCCAACATAACGGGTTTGTTTTTTGCCAAAAAACCACGAACAAGCATTTAGGTGTGAGCGCCAATACTATCGCGATGCAATTTCCACGACTTGTTTTGCCACAATTCTGGTCGTTTTCTTCGGATTGTTTCACGCTAATGGCACAAGACTTCGGGTGGAGTTCCTTGTTGACCATACGACCATAAGGCAGGAATTCATGATGGAATGCCCCATTGCAATTCAAGAAAACAGCGAGAAGAACCTTCACATGTGATCGAACTTGTCGAAGTTTTTTCGGTCTTGTCTCTTCAAGCCTTGGACCTTGGTTTCGACGTCGTACCCGTATACCCATTTTTCGTCTCGTGTTATAAACTTCTTTCAGCAATTCCTGGCCCATGTCTACGCGACGTCGCTTTTTATCGAAATTCAACAATTTCGGAACAATCTTTCCTGCTACACGTTTCATGCCCAAAACATTCAAAAAAATTTGCTTGGCCTGAGCCAAAGGATAAGCCGACATCGTCAGCAACCTCTCTGATGGTGATTCGGCGATTTTCCATAGCCAATATGTTTATTTCTTACATTTTCGTCAATAATTGACGTGCTACAGCGGCCAGGGCCGTCTTCGTCTTCATTGTCTTCACAACCCTCTTTGAAATGTTCTTACCACTCGTAAACTCGTGTCTAACTAATAGTAGATTCCCCAAAAGCCACAGTCAACGTTTCTAATGCGACGCTGCACGTTATTCGATTTTTCAGGCGAAAATTAACACTAACTGTTTGATCGATCGTTTTCGCCGAGCACTCGAAAACACGTACAATCTTTTCGACAGTCAAGGATAAACTAAATATTCACAACAGCTGAAAATACTAACGTAGTTCGGGACATGTCTAGCTACAAGTTTAAAAAAAGCTTTTGAAAATCGGATGTATAAAGCCCGCGAAATAAAAAAAAAATCCCTTTACTTTTTGATCACATCCCGTATATATTCTGAAAAACAATGTTTCTGTAGCATTCCCTTAAGGCATGCCCGAAGTTTCTTTTACACCCGAAGATTTCCCTCTATTGAGAATGATATGCTATGTTCTGTTTGCTAGAAACTCAGTCCAGTAACACAAGTTGTCTGATATTCCGTACACTCGTGTTTTGTTCATTAGGCGGCGCCGGCCTCAGTGTCCGAGCGGTTCTAGGCGCTACCGTCTGGAACCGCGCGACCGCGACGGTCGCAGGTTCGAATCCTGCCTCGGGCATGGATGTGTGTGATGTCCTTAGGTTGGTTAGGTTTCATAAGTAGTTCTAAGTCCCATAGTGCTCAGAGCCATTTGAACCATTTTCATTAGGCGGCGGTTCGGTACTGTACCGAATGCCTTCCGGAAGTCGAGGAAGAAGGCATCAACCTGGGAACCGGTATCTGCTGCGTCCTCGGTCTCGTGGACGGGCGCAGCGAACTGGGTTTCACGCGATCACTGTTTCCGGATCCCATGTTAATACCTACACGTATTGAGATTTTCAGTCTCCACAAATGTCATAATATGCGGGCATAAAACATGTTCCAGAAGTTTACAACTGACCGACTTCAGAGATATAGGTGTATAGTATTACGCACCTGTTCAACAAACCTCGAAAACGGGAATAACCTGTGCTTTTATTTTCTAATCGTCAGGAACATTTCGCTCCTCCAAAAACCTACGGTACAGTGCTGCCAGAAGAGGGACAAGGTCCTTCGCATACTCCATGTCTGGTGGACAAACAGATTGAGCTGCGTCTCACAAGATAGTTGTTTTCGGAACCCATATTGATATCTACAGAGGAGATTTTTCAGTCTCCAGAAATGTCGTATTAGGCGACTATCAACCATGTTTCAAAATTCTACAGCCGACCGACGTCAGAGCTGTATACATATAGTTTTGTGCGTCTGTTCGACGAGCCTTTTTGAAAACGTTGCGTTTTTAAGGTCAGCTGTGCTTGTAAAACGGCAGCCCTTTAAGGTTTTCTTTATTTTTGGGGTCAGAAGAATGTGACGTGGGGTCATGCCTGGTGAATATGGCGGCCGCTGCGTCATTGCAACATTACTTTTGGCAAAAAAATCACGAACGCCCAACGAAACGTGAGCATGTGCATCATCGTGATGCAAAAGCCATAAATTTCTTCGCCACAAATACGAGCGTTTTTTTCTGATTCCTTTGCGGAAACGGCGTCGAAATTGTACGTTATTAATGGTTCCACCCTGTGACAAGAATTTGCGGTACCATACGTTGTCAAAATAGAAGAACACAAACAGCACAACTTTCACACTTCACCGCACTTCTCAGGATTTTTCGGACACGGCGACTGAGCCTCAGTTTCGACGTCAGATCCGTAAACCCGTATTTCGTCACCCGTTATCGAAATACACTGAAGCGCCAAAGAAACTGGTGTAGGCATGCGTATTCCAATACAGTGATATGTAAACAGGCAGAATGCAACGCTGCGTTACGTAACGCCTTTATAAGACAACATGTGTCTGGCGCAGTTATTAGATTGGTTCTTGCTGCTACAATGGCAGCTTATCAAAGACCTGCACCAGGCGAACGGTCTACCCGACGGGAGGCCCTAGCCACACGACATTTCCATTTCCATCAAGATTTAAGTGAGTTCGAACGTGGTGTTATAGTCGGCGAACGAGCGATGGGACACAGCATCTCCGAGGTAGCGATCAAATGGCGGTTTTCCCGTAATTTCATTTTACGAGTGTAGCGGAATATCAGGCATCCGGTAAAACATCAAATCTCCCGACATCGCTGCGTCCGGAAAAAGATCCTGCAAGAACGGGGCCAAAGACAACAAACATCATCGATATGGGTTTTCGAAGCCGAAGGCTCACTCGTGTACCGTTGATGCCTCCACGACACAAACCTTTACGCCTCGCCTGGCCCCGTCAACACAGACGTTGGACTGTTGATGACTGGAAACATGTTGCCTGGTCGAAATTGTATCGAGCGAATGGACGTGTACGGATATGGAGATAACCTCATGATTGGAAGGACCCTGAATGTCAACAGTGGACTGTTCAAGCTCGAAGAGACTGTAATGGCGTGGAGCGTGTGTAGTTGGATTGATATGGGACCTTTGATAAGTCTAGACACGACTCTGACTGGTGACACGTGCGTAAGTGTCCTGTCTGATCACCTGCATCCATTCATGTCCATTGTGCATTCCGACGGACTTGGGCAATTCTAACAGGATAATGCGACACCGCATACGTCAAGAATTTCTACAGAGTGGCGCCAGGAACACTCTCCTGAGATTAAACACTTCCGCTGGCCACAAAATTCCCCAGAAATGAACGTTATTGAGCATATCTAGGATGCCTTGCAACGTGCTGTTCAGAAAAGATCTCCGCCCACTCATACTTTTACGGATTTATAGACAGCCATGCAGGATTCATGGTGTTGGTTCCCTGCAGCACTACTTCAGACAGTCGAGTCCATGCCACGTTGTGTTGTGACACTTCTGCGCGCTCGCATGGCCCCTACCCGATATTAGGCAGGTGTACCGGTTTCTTTGGCACTTCAGTGTATTTGAGTAGTTCCACATGACTGTTGAATCTATCAACTCTTGAGCAACTTGCATTCGCTGCTGTTTTTGTTCGGAATTCAACAGTTTTGAAATGAATTTTGCTCTGACACGTTTCTTACCCAAAACATCTTAAAAACTTAATGGCATGAGCCAACTCATATGCCAACATCATCAGCGACTTCTCTGATCGTGATTCGCTACTCTTTCATAATGATTTGTTTAATGTTTTCCACGATTTCATCGGTTTATGATGTGGCGGGGCGTTCAGGGAGCTCGTCATCTCCAACGTCATCACTGCCTTTTCGGAATGCTTATACCAATCGTAAATAATTTTTTGCTCATAACAGACTTGGAAAAAGTAATATTTAACATTTCTAAATCTTTGCTGCAGTTTATTCCGTTCTGACAGCGAAATTTAATATAAATTCTCTAACCGATTTTCATACAAAACTAGCTGTACACGACATGCGTTGCAATGTCACGGAAAGAAAAAAAAAAGTTTGGTTTTATAATCTCTTTATTGAAGTTCTTTTGAAAACACAACATTTTTGGTTTTTCAGTCTGGTGTGTACACGAATAACGGTCCGATAACAAAAGTCTGCGCCTGTTCGTGCCGAGACACGTGAGAGTATCGGGCGTTACCCGGGGGAGGGAATATTCCATTAAAATAAATCTAGCGGTCCATAACCGGGCCAAGAACGGGCCGGGCGGAATTTGTTCTGTTCAGTTTTTCAAGTGACGAACGACGCGGCGGTAAAATTGTTTTGTAGACTGTGTAACTGTGCAAGACAATTTTTGTGTACAAAAAACGGATGTGGGAAGACTAACAGAAGAAGTTCTAAGTTTCCTGTGCTTTAGACTACACGAATGAAAAATACCGGAATCCCATGTACGAAGACAGAGTCTGGAAGAAAACTGCAACAGATTTGCGAGTGAAAGATAAGATTAAAATTACACAGCTTTTAATACCAGAAATACATTTATTTAGTTTTTATTTTCCAAACAAATAGAAGTTTTTGCTTTATGATCGCTATATTGCCAAGGCGACGTGTTATTATTCTGCACTCCCTTGCGTAGAATTCTAGAAGCTTTTTAGTTGGTTTCGTACAGCAAACGTTGCTGGTTTGTGGCAGGTTTCGAAGATTTGATGATTTTTCGAATCCTTCAGCAGTTTCCTTTTGATCGATTTTCTGTTCGGGCACCCTATAATCCTCAATTTTTCGAATAAAGTTGTACGATACACACGCTGCCATCATAGTAGTTGTTTTAGGATCTCTCTGAAGGATTCTCTAAATATTCGAAATTTCTGTTGAAAAATACCGAATGCGTTTTCGAATGTCTTTCTTGCCCGACTTAAACGATAATTGAATATAGCCATGTCATTTGTTAAGCCCCTGCCAGAGTATGGTCTCCTCAGGTACGTTTTGAGAGGAAAAGCGACATCACCTACTATTACCATTGAAAGTTCAACATTAGTTAAAGTTTTAGCCTTTCGTATAAGTGTAGTATTTGCAAATGACTTTCCATGTACTGGTCTTGTTTCCCAGGCACTGTGAATCCACATACGAGGGGGCACCCAAAAGAAGCGGAATTATATTTTAAAAGCTATATACTTTCAAATTGTTTACAAAACAACCTTATCTACTTCAAAATACTTTCCATTACAACTATCTACGGGTGCTTCCACCGTTCGAAACATTTTTTTGTAGTCATCCTTGTAAATGGCTGACACCCTCTCCCGCGTTTTTTTCTTGACTTCTTCAGCGTTGTCAAATCAGTGTCCTTTCATGCCTCTTTTCTTGCATGAAAATAAGAAAAAGTCGCTCGGAGGCAGGACAGGGGAGTGGGGCAGCAGAACCATGCCATTATTACCCAAAACCTGTGTAACAGAGAAGGCTGTGTGGGCAGGTGCAAGGAACCAACTTGGCAGCAACTCTTTTCATTCCCAATCTTCCGTTAAAACCCACTGAACCGAGCTGCAAGATAACCCACTAATATCTGACAGTTGATCAATTGTCTGTTGACGGTCTGTGAGCACAATCTCTAAAATTTTTTCAATGTTTTCTTGGATTTGTGCAGTTGAAGGATGTTCAGAACGAGGTTTGTCAGTAATCGACATGCCGCGATTTTTAAACCGAGCAAAACCACTCATACACTTATAGAGTCATCTTGGTAAACTGTTTTCAACATTAAAGCAGTTTCAGCACAAAATTTCACAGCTGCGCGTTGTTCTCTTAAACTTGCCATCACAAAAAACGAAACAAGAACAAAACTGCACTGCAGGCGAAAGAACCAGCCAGGTCGAAAGACAGGCGTACTGAGCTGGCAATGAGTTGCGCTATACACGCCTAGCGGCAGAATTGCGAACTACTCAAGCTCCGCCCATGGCAATGTTACTCCGGTTTTTATTTTTGGGTACCGCCTTGTATTTCTTCGCTTCTAGCCATGCTTCTTTTTCTTCTTCCTTTAAGCAAGTGGTATAAGTCCTAATTCACTATTACAAAAATTAGCGAATGTATTTTACAACTTTCACAAACAGAAACAGAGACCACCACTTCCGAGCCATTACAGGGAACAACAGAAACGCGTACGAGCCTCAGTTACGTGTGGTTCGCGCAGGGGAACGGGCCGCGGCACCGCCAGCACTCGTCCGATGCTCGGTCCTGGGCACGAGCTGCACGCGTGTGATCGGTTATTAAGGCAGACGGTTTCCCAACGCGTGAGCAAGCCACGTACTGTTGTCCGTGTGAGACACATGGGTTTTCCAAATTTAGTCCACACACTAGTAGTGAATGTCTCTGCCCTTGTTGATGCTCATTGCGGGTGCTCATTGCAATGGCTGAACTCGAATGGCATATCTGTTGGAATCACTTGAATGCGATTAGGAACATTTAAATTTTTTTATTCGTGTGTTATTAACACCAAATCTCGGAAAGTTCTTGACAGGTTGATTTGAAATTTTGACACAACGTTGCACTGGAATACGCCATTGGTTGTATATTCTTTTTTAAATACGTTTGGGGAAATCTGTCGTGAATAGTTTTGTCTGTAAAGAAATAATAAAACAAAACGCCATGCGTCGTGACGTTGCAGTTTCTCACGCATCTCCATGTTTATGACGTCATATCTCCTCAACTAGGCTTCATGCAATGATATTAAATTGCTGGCACAATTTGTGATGTATGTAGATACTGTATGCAAAATATGTTGCAAATCGAATTGGTAGTAACGAAGAACTGTATCAAAAACATCATGCTTGATGCAGCAGTTTTACGCCACGTGCAGCGAAAATGTAGTAAGCGTTAACCTTTTTTCCTTTCATCATTTGCTGAGGGGCGAGGGAGGGGGGTTCAGCGAGAAAATTTATTTGTAAAGGTTTGAAATTATAAACTATGTGAAATTTGTTGCCAGTCGCTAAGTGTTCTCATTTGTAAATACTGAACGGATAAACCTGAGTTTTCACGCGGTGACATCTCATTATTTATGACGTCATATCTCCTAAACTATGTGTTGTACTCGTGTTGGAGGGGCTAGCAACCTTTGCGAGCATACCGGGAACAGCCCACCAAAGTTTCACCGCACTCGGATGAATGGTTCGTGAACGCATATAGGACAAACGTACAAAGATACATTAATTTTCATTTATTATATGGATAAATAACCGCCGATACTACTGAAATACATGTAACGTCCTTGAGAGCCGACAACAGAATAAATATACCGTTTGGCTAACACTGAGTAGCTACTTACAAGGCCAGTTGGTCAACACAATAACGAATAAGTCCCGGAAATGAACCCGCACTGAAAGCCGCATGCACGTCGCGCATCAGCAGAGGGGGCCGATGCGCAGGCGCAAAGGCACACGAAATAACGACAACGAGGTTAGTCGATTACATTGTAACGGTGTCACAAACACGAAACGATGTCGTAGATCACTTCAACACAATGAATGATCTCTTGAAAAGAGCTTATAAAAAATAAGTCGACAAATGTACAACAGAGGTAATGGTGATCACTCGAATTAGATCGGGCGATAATAAGGGAATTAGGTTAGCCAATGCGACACTAAAATAAGTGAGGATAGCTGGAGTATATAAAATGCAGATTGGCAATAACAAGAAAAGAATTTCTGAAAAAGAGAAATTTGTTAACATCGAATGTAAATCAAAGTGTTGAGAAATATTTTGTGAAGATATTTGTCCCTCCATAACCAAATTAACTGTTCCCTGATGGCTCAGGAAGTGCCAAAGTAACCAATCCCTCCTTTTAGTCAAACTGTCTCATAAATTTTTTTCTCTCCCATTCAGTTCAGTACTTCCCCTTTACTTATTTCATTTACCCTTCTACCCGCATTCTTCTGTAAACCGCATTTCAGAAGCTTCTATTCTATTCTCGTCTGAACTGCTTATCATTCATTTTCCATTTTACACTCCAGACAAATACCTTCACAAAATTTTCTTAACACTTCGATTTACATTTTTCAGAAATTCTTTTCTTGTTATTGCCAATCTGCATTTTATATCCTCTCTGCTCCAACTCTCCTCACTTATTTTAGTGTCTCATTGCCTAACCTAATTCCCTTATTACCGCCTAATCTAATTCGACTAAACTGTCTTACTCCCTTCACCGTTACTTTTTCCCTTTCACATGCTTCGACTAATATGAATGTAGTCTGATTTATGTACAAGTTGTAACCAAACTTTCGCTCCCTGTAACTTATCGCTGCTACTTCAGAATTTCAAACGGTGCATTGGCTCTGAGGACTATGGGACTTAACTACTGAGGTCATCAGTCCCCTAGAACTTAGAACTACTTAAACCTAACTAACCTAAGGACATCACACACATCCATGCCCGAGGCAGGATTCGAACCTGCGACCGTAGCGGTCATGCGGATCCAAGCTGACGCGCTTAGAACCGCACGGCCACAACGGCCAGCAAAACGGTGCATTGCAGTCACCATTGTCAAAAGCTTTCTCTAAGTCAATAATTCCTATAAATGTATGTTTACCTTTAATCAGTAAAAAATGTTCAAATGGCTCTAAGCACTATCGGACTTCACTTCTGAGGTTATCAGTCCCCTACTTTAACTTCACTCTGAGGTCATCAGTCCCCTAGACTTAGTACTACTTTAACCTAACTAACCTAAGGACATCACACACATTCATGCCTGAGGTAGGATTCGACGTGCGACGGGAGCAGCAGTGCGGTTCCGGACTGAAGCGCCTAGACTCGCTCGGCCATAGCGGCCGGCGATTCAGTAAATATTCTAAGATGAGTAGTGTGATATTTGCTATTTTTGGCTTCATTGAAAAGCAAATAGTTACACCTTCAGCCAGAAGGCGAATACTTGTTTACAAAGAATGATTAACGTATAATAAGGCGTCGCATAGCGACGGTGGAATTTCCTAAATAATGTAATTCGTCGTCTTTGGGCGGCAATATAAACAGAAGAATACGGATCGATATGCGATCCTTCACTGTTTTGTTCGCTGGAGAACAAATGAAGCCCCGAGCGCAAAACACTTGTTCTGTTTTACTTAAGGCGGACGCAGATTTGTGGCGATCTGATCTAATTTTTACTAAATGTATAAAACCGTGTTCCGTCCAAGTTTGAGTGAAATGTAAAAAGAACTGTTATAACTTACGCGACCGCTACGGTCGCAGGTTCGAATCCTGCCTCGGACATGGATGTGTGTGATGTCCTTAGGTTAGTTAGGTTTAAGTAGTTCTAAGTTCTAGGGGACTGATGACCTCAGAAGTGCTCAGAGCCATTTGAACCATTTTGTTATAGCTTATAGTGACGATGAACGGGCGACACACGAGGACAATGGCTATGTAAAAGAGCGCTCAATGGACATGAAACGGACATAAAAATCTACCGTCATTGTTGTACTAAGCATAAGGTACGGTATATATTTTAGTTATAATAAATATTTGTTCTGGAAATATTGAATCATTTAGCAGTGCTCATTCCTATCATCTCCTCAGCATTAATTTCATTTTAATTATGCATTTTGCTAAGATTACAGAAACCAAGATCAGCAGTCCAATGTGCGTGTTACATTAAAAAATAACTGTTTTCTCGTCTTCTTGCAGCAGCTTTAATATTGAATTCCCGTTTTGTGTGATGTTAAAGTTGTTTTTGGGCCCTTTAGAACTTTCTGGTCCCTTAGGAAATTGTTTTGTCATAACAATAACTTCACAACCGGGTATGATCGTATCTACGGTCATGAATTTCTGAATCGATAGCACGCTAGCTGTGACTACCTCAAGCCACGCGCAACTGCAAGTAAAGACTATTTACATTTCATAATGCAATATCTTATGACAATGGTCAATCCATGATTCTTACGCCAATCGTGATTGATAAAACAATAAACGAAATCTGAAATTCCAACTTTTTCATTGAATAACATCACTTTTATTTTACTACATCACATTAGTAATGCTAGAACCCAAACTGATCTTCCCCAAGCTTAGCTTTACGTGTTTTCCCATTCTTCTGTAAATAAATCGCTTCAATATTTTACTGCCATGACATATTAAACTGATTGTTCTATAAAATTCACATCTGTCAGCACCTGCCTCTTTTGTAATTGGAATTATTAAAGTCTTCTTTAACTCTGAGGGTATTTCGCCCGTCTAATGTACGCAGTGTGTGAGGAAAGTAATGAGACTCTCGACACTGTGTGCGATCTGGCAACACTGTGTTGTTCTACTTCTGTAGACCGGAGTGTTCATCCCTCCCAGATGCTTAGTCCGAGTTTCAGCTCCGTACAGCTGTCACGTGATTTTTGAGAGCGCCATCAGAGAAATTTTGTTTTTGTTGTGCGTTACGAAAATAGAACAGAGGAATATAGAGCAACATTATGCCTTCAAGTTTTTCGTTAAACTTTGGGAATCAGCGAGTGTGCTCTTTGGAAAGTTGAAACAGGTCTATGGGGAATATTCCTTATCAAGAGCACAAGTTTTTCGCTGACACAAATCATTTATGGAAGGCCGATGAACCTCGCTCAGGGAGACCTTCTACTTCAAAAATCGACGAAAACGTCGAAGTGTGCGTTCTCTTGTCAGATCGACGTTTAACAATAAAGATAATGGGTGATGTGTTAAACACTCACGATACATCAAAAATTTTGACTGAAGTTTTGCACATTGCACAGAAGTGGATACTGCATTATGACGAAGCCCCATAACACACGGCCACTTCCACCACGGAATTTTTTACCTCAAAAGGCATTCCTATTGTTCCACCGCCACCCTATTCGCTGTAGTTACCAGGTGAAGTCTTTCAGCGCTGCTATCAAGATTTGGAACAATGACTCTCCCGGTATATAGCTGCTAAACGGAACAACACTGAAGGGGACAATATTGTTGCCTGCAAAAAATAAAAACTTTGGTAGATAAAAAATCAGTCTCATTACTTTTCTCACTTTCCTCGTATCCATCCCAGTTGGAATAGTTTCTTCATATGTTCTTCTAATGATGTCAGTAATTTTTAGGATACGTCATCTACACACAAGTGCATTGTTTTGACATAGGCCTTTCAGTGCTCTGTCAAATTCTTCTTGCAGTATAATATCTCCTATCTCATCTTCATCTGCATCTTTTTCCCTTGCCACAATAATGTTTAAAAAAATTCTTCCGTTTCTTTCTTATGTATAGCCCCTGCATATGTTTCTTTCACATTTCGGCCTTCCCTTATTTGCTTGGCACTGGGTTGCCATAAGAGTTCTTTATATTCACACAGTTGCTTCTGTTTTCTCCAAAGTCTTCTTTAATTTCCCCAGATGTGGCATCTACTCATCTCATAGTTATGCTTGCTTATGCAGCTTTGCATTTCTGCTCTAGCCATTACTGCTTTGCTATTTTGCATTTCCTGTCAATCTCACTTTTTGACATGTGTATTCGTTCTTTCAGGATTCATTTGCTGCTTTTTTTAAAAATATTTTGGCTCTATGTTGCCTTAACAAGTTCATCTCTATATGTTACTTGTTCATCTTGTGTCGAATTTCTTTCCTTTTTTCAGTCAACAGGGTCTAATACTGCCTGTGAAGTGCTTAAGCGTTACTGGTCTTTTAATTCATCCATGTCCCATCTACTTAATTTTCTTCCTTTCCGTAATTTTTTTAACTTTTAATGTACAGTTAGTAACCAAGAAGTTGTGGCCAGAGTCCACATCTACTCCCAGATATATTTGCAATTTAAAATTTCGTTGTCTTACTGTTGCATAATCTGTGTGAATGCTTTCGATGTGTCCAGATCAGTTTTACGTATGCAACCTTCTTTACTTATTCTTGAAACATGTGATAGTGGAGATGAAATCGTGTGAGTTTCCCGGCATATGTGATTTTGAAATATTCTCAGGTATTCAGCTGGGTGTCTATCTAACTGATGCTTTGTGCAACATTCTACCAGGCTTTTGTTTCCATTCCTTTCGCCTGTACCATGTTCCCTCACTACTTTACCCTCTCTTCTGTTTCCTGCCGAGGTATTCCGCCCTCCCATCACAAATAAATTCCCCTAAATAGTCGAGTAATTTTTTTTGTCTCATCATAAATTTTTTCAATCTCTTCATCACCCATGAAAGCATACACAGTTTTTACTACTGTAGTGGACGTCTGCTTTGTGTCTATCTGTAGAATCTTGGAACACATTACGAGTTCAAACAAAACGAAGCATCTTGAACGGAGTGACATTCCACACGTCAAACAGCCTGGATTCCGAAAATACTGGTCAAGCGAACCAAACTGCCGCTTCTGTCACGTGACGGCTTAAAAGCCGTGAATCAAAGCAGTCCGGATGACTCAGTTTTTACGATTATTAATGAAAGCGCGGAGTATGAAACGAAATACGTTACCGGAATGAGGATTTATTGGTCGGGAGAGACACAATAGGTTATAACGAACAGAGCGTCATCGACGAGTATAAAAACAACTTCAAGAATTCCCCAGGGAGATGTGACAGGATCCTTGCCGCTCACGTTATATCTTCATGAGCTGGAAGATGGTGCTAATACACGAACGGAAAAAAATCGCAGTTAGCAAGAAGGGGTTGTGCGACATAACCGGAAGTTGATAGGCATGTTTCTACATTTGAAAGATGATGTCTGATGAAATTTGGCGCCAGTCGCGTAAGAGTGACTCTATTACCGACACTATGAAGATACAAAACAGGTGTGCTATTTTGTCTAAAACTGACATGGTGACACCGTGGCTGTGTACAATTAATGTAAGTTGATTCTTACAAAGAAAAAATGGTTCAAATGGCTCTGAGCACTATGGGACTCAACTGCTGTGGTTATCAGTCCCCTAGAACTTAGAACTAATTAAACGTAACTAACCTAAGGACATCACACACATCCATGCCCGAGGCAGGATTCGAACCTGCGACGTAGCAGTCGCACGGTTCCGGACTGCGCGCCTAGAACCGCGAGACCACCGCGGCCGGCCTACAAAGAAGAAGACAGCAACCAGCCACTATTAGTCTAGTTGCTGTCTTCTTCTTTGTAAGAATCAACCAGCATCAAAACAGGTTTGGTTTAAATATACGCTGTAACCGGCGCGATCGACAGTTACCTTTGAGACTGGACGTGGTGAACTGATGTTAGTCAAGATTTCCTTTAAGGCGACAAAGAGACCATTATCAGCATGCGACTGAGTTTGAATGAGATCATGTAATAGGTCTACGAAAAGCTGGACGTTCCTTCTGCGATATTGCAGAAAGACTCGGCAAGAATGTAGCCACTGTACATGATTGCTGGCAGCTGTGGTCACGAGAACTTAACGGTCACAAGAAGACGGGGCTCCGGACGGCCACGTGGCACTACCGAGAGGGAGACCATTGTGTTTGGGGTGTGGCTCTGGCGCATCGTACTGCGTCTGTTGCAGCAGCCTGAGCACCAGCTGGCACCACGGCGACACAACGAACTGTTACAAATCTGTTACTTCAAGGACAGTTCCGAGCCAGACGCCCTGTAGCGTGCATTCCACTGACGCAAACCAACGCAGTTTGCGAGTTGAATAATGTCAAGTGAGAGCTCATTGGAGGGCAGGGTGGAGACGTTTTCTGTTTCCTGATGAAAGCTGGTTCTGCGTCGGCGCCATTGATGGCCCTGTGTTGGTTAGGCCAGTTGGGGTCTTGCAACCACCCACTCTGCGTGCTAGACACACCGGACCTACACCTGGAGTTACGGTCTGGGCAGGAGAACTCTCGTGGTTATCCCACACACGCTGACTGCAAATTTGTACGTCACTTTAGAGATTCGACCTGTTGTGCTGCCATTCAGGCACAGGGGATGTTTTCCAACAGGATGACGTTCGCCCACATACAGCTGTTGTAACCCAACATGCTCTGCGGATTGTCGACATGTTGCCTTGGCCTGCTTGATCTCCAGACCTGTCTACAGTTGGGCACATATGGGACATCATCCGACGACAACTGCAGCGTCATCCGCAACCAGCATTAATCGTTCCTGTATTGACTGACCAAGCACAATAGGCACGGAACTCCATACCACAAACTAACATCCGGTACCTGTGCAACATAGTGCTTGTATATAGCAGTTTGGCGGTTGCACCGATTGTTAATGTACCAGCATTTCACATTTGCAATGACTTATCTCACGTTTACATTCACCTATGATCTTGCAGTGCTGACCACTTAAATATGTTGCCTAGACAAATGTACTCCCGATATTTCATTACTAAACAGTAGCGGCGCGGGATTAGCCGAGCGGTCTTAGGCGCTGCAGTCACGGACTGTGCGGCTGGTCCCGACGGAGGTTCGAGTCCTCCCTCAGGCATGAGTGTGTGTGTTTGTCCTTAGGACAATTAAGGTTAAGTAGTGTGTAAGCTTAGGTTCAAAAATGGTTCAAATGGCTCTGAGCACTATGGGACTTAACATCTATGGTCATCAGTCCCCCTAGAACTTAGAACTACTTAAACCTAACTAACTTAAGGACAGCACACAACACCCAGCCATCACGAGGCAGAGAAAATCCCTGACCCCGCCGGGAATCGAACCCGGGAACCCGGGCGTGGGAAGCGAGAACGCTACCGCACGACCACGAGATGCGGGCTGTAAGCTTAGGGACTGATGACTTTAGCAGTTAAGTCCCATAAGATTTCACGCACATTTGAACACTAAACAGTAATAATTTCCTGGTGTTGAGATTTCTTTTTCCGTCAGTCTAGTAACCTCGCACTTTTCACAAAAGACGCAGTTATATCCAGTGAAGTAGTGTCTGAAAAAAGCAGCACTATTGTGAAGATATCGAAGTGGATCAAAGACTGTGAACCTGCTTTAAATGTTTCATAACTGCCTGGATGTAGTAATTTATGGCGATATGAAATTTATTGACTGCACAAGCTCAGTCGTGCGTAATGCATGTGGCAGATTTCGGTTCATTTGTAGGATACTGGTAATATGTCGGATTATCAGGCCATTTTTAAAAACCTGGTTTACAATAAGGAATTTTTTATAAGCAAAACCTGTAGTTCTAACGTAAAAAACAAATAACTGTTATTTATTAAACACAACAGGTGCTATAACAGTATAAAAAATTTAAAGTACGTATTACTGTTTCTAGAAACAAAACTGAATTAAAAGTGGAATACAGTACTGCCCTGTTAAATCAATTTAATTCTCAAAGTTTAAGAAAACTTTAGTGCACATAAATAACTTTTTGTACAACAGTTACGAAATAAAACAACCGCTGCTGATTTGAAAATATCAAGAACGAGTCAGTTAATAAAAACAGTGACCAAAGACTTGATGCAATTTAATTGAATCACTGTCTTTAGGATTAGCATAGAAATCTGTCCTTTTTGAGGGCGTAGAATGTATCAGAGTGGTATCTATCACTGATGGTTTAGCTGAAATATTATTCTGACCCCTCTGGAACATTGCACATATGCTAACGTATTTCCTGGACTGAGCTCTTTTTTGCCAAAAAATATTTTTTTATGATTTGCAAATTCATAACTTCAGAAGCATTGTATTGTTGGCTGCTCCCAGAGAATTTCACGGAAGTGTTTAAGCCTTCGATTCCGATGTTTCCCGAAGGCGTCCGACTGTGCTGCGTTCCACTCCGAGCTAAAAATACGGGAAAATTTCCGATGCGTGCTGCACTATCGGCTATGCCAGATTATCGCGGCCTTAACTGAATTAGGGCGAATTGAACGTAACACAAAGGAGGTCACTGGTTTAGATGACTCATGCGAGACTGTCACGGAAGTACTGACAATCGGAATTGGTGGACACTTGAAGAACGACAACTAAACTGCCAAAGCCTACGTATAAAGTTTCAAGAGAAGTGAAGAATCTAGAAATACACAACAGACCCCTATGAATTCTCCCGTCATGACAGTGAAGTTAAGCTTAAAGTAATAACATCACGTACAGTTTTTTTCAGTACGTGAATGGCGCGGCGCCACCCTCCGCCATCCAGTTCACAATAGTTTGCGAAGTATGGATGTAGATGTAGATTCCTTCCCTGGAGTATTACGTTTTTACTGTGGGGGAGTCATGGTGGCCCCATAACGGTGAATTATGTTGTTTAAGTGCGCGAAAAGATTTAAAAGGTGACCAATACCTGCCGAAGGCGTTAATCGCTTACATCAAGTCTCAACCGCGACTAAAATAAAAGAGTATACATTCCAAACGTGTACTAAATTTTTTTTTAAAAAAGTGTGAGACTGACGTACATAACTATATTTTTTATTTCACTGGAACAGAAATGTACAACAATTTTTTTAGACGAGCCATTCCAACAATAACGCTACGTGGTTAATGGAAATAAACCGAATGTAAACTGAGGAGTACTGATGCGATAACGATTCATCCTCAATGCAGTCCACCATTTTGAGCGCCTTTGCACAAAGCATAATGTGTCACTTTATAGTCTGAGCAATGTGCGATTCGTATTATGGATGTTCATAGCAAATGTGATTCATGGTGCAATGTAAGTGGGGCTTCTTGTCAGGCAACAAAGAGGCGTGCTAAACAGAAGGAACTTCAAACTAAATAAAGCGTATGAACGATAGGAAGAGGGTTCGCGTATTTTGAAAGGGAAATTTCTCTGTTATGGACACATCTGTACCTCTGTTTCCATTACATAACCAAACGGCAAGCGTAAACAGTCTTGGATCACGAGTGGATATAAATAGCTGTGCTTGTTTCCACTGAGCGACGACACAGTTCAGAAGAGAAAGCTAACTAGTCTAGAAGAGCCGGTTTCTTGTCTTAAGCCCAAGAACTAACATCCTCGTCAAAAACTGCTTTACGGTTTGTGAAATATGTTACAATATGAAAACAGTCATCGCTACCGACCGTTCTTCGTATTTTCGATGTTGGCCCTATACTGACTACGATGCTCATGTCTGTTTTCCGCATCCTTGTTAGTTTTCCGATAGATCTTCGTTCTTTCACTTCGTTTCTCTGGGCCAGGAAAAATATTTTTTTCCCTCTTCCTTTCATGGAAACCCTTGAAATATTGTATCAAAATTGCGTTGTTACCTACCTTTCTAGAAACTGTCTTGCCTTTTACGTACATACCGTGCTTTTTTCTGTTTCTTCATTCAAGTCGAGGTTTTCATTTCTTTAGCTCCTACATTCATCTTGCTGTAGTCTTACTGGCTCCAAGATTTTCCTTAAAAGGAGTCTACATTCCAATATTACATCGCCGAGGCCGTGATGGATTAACAGGTAGACCAGTAGACTGCAGCCTTGGGAGCCTCCTGTTCAGTCCCAGAAGGGGGCGGGGATATTTCCTTGTACTTTTCCCTCCAGCACGGCCCCAGGTCTCCTGAAACTGCTACCAAATAAATATCGGGGGGTCTTTCCCGGCTGTAAGAGGTGCCCGTGGCGATGGGTCCGCCTCCCTCCCCCTGCTAGTGCCGCGGCCAGTAATGGCTGCATTCTACCTGCAGTCAAACAGTGCAGTGACGGGCTTGCGCCGCGGACTCTGCCTAATTAGATCGCTACGATAATAAGCACGCGGAAAAAAATGGCTCCCATGATACACCACGCTAATTGCACGTGACACCGCCTGTTGCCTTTGGTAATGGCACCAGTGCGGCGAGGAAGAGAGTTGACAAATTTCTTCACGAATGCCATGTCCATATGAAGCCACTCGTTGGAGATTAGATCCCACGGGGCTACCAAATTTCGCCGATATTCGTTACTATGTTTTACCCTCTGATCCAAATAGCACCAAAGATGTCGATACATATGCTATAGCGTGCGCTACCAATATATTCCAAAACACGTATAAAAACGGGATTCTTCCGGGGTCTCATACCACGGGTTCTATTCGTGATAGAAGCCCTTGGGCTAGGGATAAGTTGTATATTCAACAGAAGGATCGGCTTAGTGGCACTATCCTTCGGTATAGTGTCAAATTACCAATATTACACGCCGGCCTTAGTGACCGAGCGGCTTTAGACGCTACAGTTTGGAACCGTGCGACCGCTACGGTCACAGGTTCGAATCCTGCCTCGGGCATGGATGTGTGTGATGTCCTTAGGTTAGTTTGGGTTAAGTAGTTTCAAGTTCTAGGGGACTGATGACATCAGAAGTTTGGTCCCATAGTGCTCAGAGCCATTTGAACCATTTTTGAACCAATATTACACACTTCCTCCTGCTTAGACAAATGGAGCAAACCGTTGGTTCTTTTTGCATTTGATTTGGTCTACGCTCGGCCTTAAGTAGCTTATGGAGGCCCCATTAGTTCGTGGAAGGTAGGTTAGAAAAACTCAAAAAAGTGATTTTTGCACCATCTTTTCGTACCAAAGCCGAGAAGTGGATTCCAAGATGGCAATGCCCAGCAAATGGGTGAAATTTTGACGATATATTCTTAAGATCCCGATCTCGAACAACCTTGAATATTTTCTTGATGTCTTTATCCGCTTCTGAGATCCAAAGGCTAATAATGGCACCAGTTCGACGAGAAAGAGGAGAAGACGTAGTTTATAAAGGACGTAGCACGGTGAAATATGCTCTGAAGTGTCTCCATTATTATCAGAAGGGTTCATGGAAACTCATGCTGTTGTTGTAGTGAAGCACATGCAAAATTTTTGTGCACGTAAAATCCTGTTAAAGGTGTGAAATTAATTTTTGCGCTATTTGTGTTTTAAGTAAGTAAACTATCAAAAGTTCTTTTCATGTAAGGGACATGTCCTGCTGTAGCAGGGAGAAGGGGACCAGCGGAGAAATGCTCCTATCAGAGCACGAAAAAGGCCAACATGCTCTGACTGAAACAGGGGAACCAGCTGCCTCGTTCTACCTTCCTCAGCACTTTTAAAATTTTTCCAATTTTCCAAAAACGTATGCGCATTTTTTTTATGCTGAGGGAGAAGGAGACAGTGGCAGTGGTAAAGATACGGATAGGTAACAAATCTGGAAGTTAGTAGACAGTGGCTGTGGTAGAGAAAGAGCGAGAGAGACGATGGCAGTGTGAGAGAAAGAGAGAGATGACGATGTTTGGTTTATGAGGCGCTCAACTGCGCGGTTATTAGCACCCGTACAAATTCTCAACCTTTGCTCAGTCCAGTCTGGCCACTTTGGTTCAGATAGCTCTGAGCACTATGGGACTTAGCTGCTGAGGTCATCAGTCCCCTAGAACTTAGAACTACTTAAACCTAACTAACCTAAGGACGTCACACACATCCATGCCCGAGGCAGGATTCGAACCTGCGACCGTAGCGGTCGCGCGGTTCCAGACTGTAGCGCCTAGAACCGCTCGGCCACCACGGCCGGCCCTCGGCACTTTCATGAATGATGAAATGACGAGGACAACACAAACACCCAGTCATCTGGAGGCAGGTGAAAATCCCTGACCCCGCCGGGAGTCGAACCCGGGACCCCGTGCTCAAGAAGCGAGAATGCGACCGTGAAACCACGAGCTGCGGACGAAAGAGAGAGACACAGTGGCAGTGGAACACAGTAGACAGTGAGAGAACAGTATTAGGAAAAGAGAGGAGACAGTGCCAGTGGGAGAGGAATAACAAGGAGGAGAAAGTGGAAGTGGGTGAGAGCCTTTGGTAACGACAGACAGAGTCTGTGCTATGACAACGAGGAAGAGAGAGGTAGTGACTATGAGAAGAGACAGCAGCAGAGGGAAGGCATGAATGACATAGTAGTAGTAGTAAGAGATCAAGTGGGATGCAGTGACAGTGAGAGGAGACAGCAGTAGTAGGACAGAACGGAGGTTGACTGTGGCTGTGAGACAGCGTACAGTGACAGTTTGAGAGACACAGAGAGATAATGACAATGAGTTGAGCTGAATAAGTGAGCGAGAATGAGCTAGTGGGAGTAGAAAGGTAAGAGTGATTCACAGACGTTTCCTACCATTATTTTAACCATTATGCAGCTATAAGGCTGGTATATAGGTCCAGAAATAATCGGTTCTAAATTATACTGAAAGATGTACTTTGCGACTGTTTTACTAATCTTAGAACCCAAATCGTTGCTCTCTCTCTCTCTCTCTCTCTCTCTGTCTCTCTCTCTCTCTCTCTCTCTCTCTCTCTCTCTCTCTCTCGCCCGCTCTTTTCATAAAAGACAGCCCTTACTGTCTTATTTGTGCAGGTTAAGTTTCTCAACTATTCCTGCTTATCCTTGATAGGTGTTTATAATTCCGAACAGTTGTGTATGTCCTGTTGGTGTCGTAAGCTTGTGACACGTTGGTCTGAACACGCAACTCAGTGCTGAAGAAGGTCGGGCCAAACAGTGGTCCTGCGTCTGTGGTGCTGATTTCCCAGAGTCGTGATTAGAATATTTTTATACTGCCGCGTCCCTTCGTTGAACCGTCAGGCAGTCTGTTTCATACGGGCCCTAATCGTGGGGATGCCCGTTTCCTCGTGCAGAACCCTAGTAGGATAGCCTCGCGGAAGGTGCAAGCCGAGTCACATTTTCTCGCACTCGTCGTAACACGTCCCAATAGAGCCATCGATTAACAGTTTGTTCCTGCGGCACGAATTCATGATAAACTAATCCATCAAAGTCAAAGAAAACTATTATCATGGCTTTGACATTTTACCTGACCTGACGACCTTTTTCTGGTCTTGCAGAACCTTTCCTGATCCACTGTGAAGATTGAACCTTGGTCTCAACATCACAACCGTAGACCCACGTCTCATCATCAGTTACGATCCTCTCGAGCAACGTCTCGTTCTCATTTGCGGAATACAAAAACTCTTCACAGGTTGCGATGGGGAAGTCTTTCTAGTCTTGGCTCATGAGCTATGGGTCGAACTTGGCGGCAACATGATGCATTCTGGGATGCTGTGTCAGGATTTCATGACATGATCCAACTGAAATGTTACAGTCTCCTGCAGTCTCTCAGACTTCAGTCTTCGATCGGCACACTCAATTTCGATGACGTTGCAGAGATGAGCGTCGTCGGCAGACGTCGAAGGGGGTTCTGAACGAGGTTCATCTTTAACTTCCGTCCTGCCATTTTTAAACAGTGTGCACCATTCGTAATACCGAGTACAGTGTAAGCACTCTTCACCGTGGGCTTACTGCATCATTTGGTGTGTCTCTGTAACGGTTTTCCCAAGTTTCAAGCAAAATTCAATGCAGACGCGTTCCTCCTCTAACTCTGCCATCTCGAAATACGCAAACTGTGCGACACTATGTTCTACTCAATACAGCACTGAATAATAACAATGAAACTTCCGGCAGTTACGCATTAAACACAGGCGTGTGCAGGGATGCCAACCACATTTCGCTCCAACACACCACACGCCGAATGTTCCGAATGGCCTGTTCGGACGGAGTTTAGTTTAGTTTTAGGTTTTTAAGAAAACGATTCTACATGAGCTCACTACGCAAGAGACCTAAAAACGTCACACTTCATCGTCTTCCAACTAACCAACTGTGTCCATAGCCCGTGAGTCCCAATATGCAGTCACCAACACTGTCCCCGCCAGAAAACGGAATCTGATTTTTTTTCCTCGTATTTTCTTCCTCACACGCTCACTGTTAACCAACAGCAGTTCAGAAGGGAATCACGCTGAACCGTACATACAATCTTTCCATAGAGCAAGCAGTAAACGAAATCAAAGAGCTTTTAGGAAACGGAATCAAGGTTCAGACTTTGAAGTCTCTTGATGACATTGATTTATGTCAGAGAAGGAAAATGGCTCGCAGGATCAGTTGAACGGTATGTACAGTGCCTTAAAACAAGATTGCAAGATGAACATCAATAAAAGTAAGACAGCTGATTCTAGGGGAATTACGTTTGGATATGAGACTCAGAACGTACCATAGTTTTAGAGTTTTGCTACTTAGGTAGCAAAGTAATTCATTTCAAAGCACGTGAAGACGAAACAAAACGTGACGGTGGTAAATTGCAGCCAGCGTCAAAGTTGCATACAGCATTGACACGAATGAAGCGAAACATGACGTTTTGCTAATTATGTTGAAAACATATGGAGGAGGAATTATCACTTGAAGTGATAAGCACAAATCGTCCTTTCTGAAATCTAGACCTATTCCAAGAAGACAAGAACGCTTTTATCCAATTAAATTCTCTTCTTATTTAGCCGTAGGTACACTAGATATACACTTAACTGGAAAATTTTTGCTGCCCGTCACAGTAGCTCAAAGATAAACCAGTATGCATTCTATGTACAGAAGCTATGTTTTTCTTCTTTGCCGTATAAGACACATGGTATGTGGAAAACATCCCTCTGTTTCACTGTAGAAGAGACAGGTTTCTGGCTGTAAATCAACAAGTGTCACTTGTGTCTGCATGAACTGGACATCCCCTAGCAACGGTCAAATGCACAGTTCAAATACGAGGAGAAGTCCAAAAAGTAAAGGGACTTTCTCAATTTCTTGCCGTAGGGCTTGGTAACATTCCTAGTATTCAGAGCTGAAGTAATGTTGTCTGCAACAATTCTATACAACTTGTTATTTTCATTCTCGCGTTAATCGTTGTATTGTAGCAGACCGTGAAACATGGCAGTTCCACTGTCATTCTGCACCAAGGAGGAAGTGATGGCAGTGATTCGCTTTTTACTTGAGGAAGGTGTTAAACCTGTGGAAATTATGCGTCGAATGCAAGCGCAGTATGGTGACAGCTGTCACGATGCAAGATCTATAAATCGATAGAGCGCTTAAAAACAGGAAAAAACTTCTCTATGTGACGATGAAAGATCGGGCAGGCCATCGACGTCAACTGAGGACAATGCTTAAGTCGCTGAGGGTATGGTGATGGAAAACAGGCGACTCACAGTGGACGAAATGGCCATTACCTTACATATCAGTCGTGGTTCACCGTATTCCATCTTAAACGACAGGCTAAATTTTCGGAAAGTGTGTGCAAGGTTGGTACCGAAAGAACCGCTAGCACAGCATAAGGTGCAAAGGTGAGGATCTTACGTAAACATTTGGTCCGTTACATTGCGAGGGAGATGGATTTTTACAACAAATCGTTACTGTAGACGAAACGTGGGTCCATCATCACGAACCGAAAAGTAAGGTTACAAGCATGGTTTGGAAACGCCTATCATCACCAGAAGATAAGAAACCATCAGTTGGTAAGATTATGCTAAGTCCATTGTGGAACATGAAGGATGTGATAACCCCTCATTTCACCCCCAAGAGACAAAATTGTGAACAGTGAGAACTATTGTAATCTGCTGCGAACTAAACTGAAACCTGCAATCAGACCCAAACGTCGCGGAAATCTGCGAAAAGGTATCATCCTGCAGCAAGATAACGCTCGGCCACAATAAAGGAGTTGGAATTCGAACTGCTGGAACACCCGACCTGGCTCCAAGCGATTTCCATAGGTTTGGACCATTGAAGGAAGCGCTCAAGAGAAAAAGATTCGCAGCCAATGCAGATGTTATAAATGTGGTACAAAAGCGGTTACAGGTGCAACCAAAAAACTTTTTTCCGACGGAATCAAAAAAAAAAAAAATAATTGTGAAACGTTGGAAAAAATGCGTTCAAGTGCAGGGAAGTTAAGTAGAAAAATAATGTATGTTGCAGTTTTCTGTCATTAGAATAAATACTTTTGACTTCCGCTTGTACTTGATCAGTTTGCATGTGAAAATAGCCTACATGTTTAATGTAATGGATCAGGGCGGGAACATCAGTGAATGGCTGACATTTGGAAGAACGCATTTGATGTAGAAGGGGCAGCTTAAGGGGCAATACCCGGAAATTAAATGCCAGTAATATGTTTGCCCACCACGTTCAAGTTGCTGACAGGGTTCATAGCTGATAGAATTCAAGAATTTCTGGAAGAATGTTACATCACACCAGTAGAACAAAAAGGCAACAATCGAACGAACAGGATCACAGAAATCTAGCTCCTGATCGACAAGACGAATATGGAAAAGTTCAAAAGCCGGCAAACTTATCTATATATGACTTAGATTGACCACAAAAAGTGCTTGACTCACTGCCACACAGTTGGATCATGCCTAGAAGCCATCGGGGTCACCAAAAACATCAATAAAGTCGACGAAAATGTGATGGAGTACTGGAAAGCACAACTAATTGTCGGAAAAAAGGTTACGTCTACAGTAGTGAACACGAAGACAGGCATCTTATAGGGGGGGGGGGGGGGGGCCTCGTTACCACCACTGCTGCTTCTTATCGCCTTCATTCTTTCGTCAAGCGTCTTACAAAAGGGAAACCTGGCCTGTCAAACAACGAGAAATTCTCAGAAAATATCCCACCAGCTGTAGCTCTGTGGAAAATTTGAAATTGAAATCCAGCCTCTGAAAAATACAGCCGAATTTTCTACAATGCAATCGCGTGAAATTCGGTTCAGACAGGTGTGCCACACTAGAACGAAACAAGGATAAATTCACAGAAAGCGAAGGCAGTGAAATATCAAATGGACAAACCATCAAGTGCCGCCATCCAGTAACCTACAAATAACTAGGCTATTTGCAGTTGGGCAACGTCAACATGCGCACGGAAGAAAAATTTGGAAGGACCACGAAAATTTTGCAAAGCAAACCGAATGGCGGCAGTACTATCCAGGCTTTCAATACGTGGACCATACCCGTCACCAGATATGCTGCAGACATTGTGAACTGGACACAAGCCAAGCTGGATAGTTTGCCCAGGAAAACAAGGAAACGCGTGACAACTCACCACCCACTCCACCCTCTCAGTAACGTCGGCAGGCCGCACTTGCCCAGAAAAGCGGACGGTAGAGGACTCTTGCAAACGAGACAGGCAGTGGAAGAAGCGAGGCGTGCATTGACAGACTGTGAGTGAAAGATAGCAAGAGCTTCTCAAAATACAGCAAACGAAGAATCAATGCTGGGAAGCTGTAGTCCAGTGCAGAACTGACAGCTTACGCAATACACCATTGCACGGGTCGTTTTCGGAGAAGATTCAATGCAAAATCCATAAAGAGAAGACCTGGTCTTGGCTGATCAACCGAACTCTAAACGATGAAACTGAGCGGCTGATTTACTGCTCCGCAGGAAGCCATCAGCATTAACGTAATCGAAGACGGAATCAAGAAATCAGCAAAAGATCCAAAATACAAGCTCTGCACAGACGCTGACGAAACAACTGACCGTATCTTGAGCTGTTGCAAAAAGACTGCTCAGGCAGAGGCACGATGATGTGGCACGAACCATCTGACGGTACCAGAGAACTGGTACGACAACAAGCCAGAAAAAGTTATCGATAACGAACGTACCAGATTTCTGTGGAGCATCCGAGGTCAGAGACATTGATTGCTGGAACGCAATACGACACACATCACACTTGTGGAGAAAAAGAAAGCGCGGATCATTGATATTGCCATACCACGTTAGACCATAATCGAAGAGAGACAACTTGAAAAACTTGCCAGATACGAGGGCTTGAAAATCGAACTCCAGTGACTTTGGTGTAAGCCACAGAAAGCGGTCCTAATGGTCCTCGGCAGTGCCAAAAGATCTTAGAGAGCACATGAACACCATTGGAATTGGTAAAATATCCATATGCCAACTATAAAAATGCAATATACTACGATCTTCACCAATCATCCGTCTATGCATCACGCAGTCCTAGACTCCGATCAGTGATGAAATACGGTCTGTGTAGAGAACACTGTCATAGGGGAATGGTGTAGAAAGAATGTGGCACTGATTCGCAGAACAGCAAGATAGCACATCTCACTGACAATGGTGCTGCAACCAGACGAAAACTACATACCACAACCAAAAAAATACTTAGTCAGTGACCAGGAAGACCGATCATATACGATCTATAGAGATAGATAGATCTATAGAGATATACAGATCATAGATCATATCCGCAACCCAGGCAAAGCTACAAAGGAAAGGTGCTAAATATAGGCAAAAGTAGGCAAATTATCTCTCACCATAGGTGGAAATGTGAGGTGGAAAACAAAAGAGGAACGGACAGAAAGGAAGGGTTAGAAATAAGAGTGATGATATTGCAATTTTTGTGTGGTTGACTGCTACCGGTGTCTTCCTCCAATGAAAGTGGTGTACTTGCTCATACTAATGGATACAAAATAAAGATATGCTTTGAGGGAAAACAAATAACATTTACGTCCAGGATGAATTGCCAAGCCCTGCAGCAATTGTCTAAGGACTTCCTGGATTTCGCGACAGTTTACAGGCGCACCCGTAGACAACAGCAGTATCCATGAACAGCCTTATGGATTTTCAGACGTTATCCACCAGGCCATTTATATATGTCGCAAACAGTAACATGACTTAACACTCCCTTTGCGGTACTCCCAAAATTAGCTTTACATCTGTCGACAAAATGGGCATCGTCGACATTCAAGAAATGTTCGAAACAAACCACTAACTTGCACCATAAATACAGAATGAAAAATGGCACGCTACAGTGATCATAAAAGGGTCGCACCATCGATATCGAAGGCGAACTCCTTGGCAGTTATAAACTGTGTAGGACGTTCAGCTACGTATCCACTCCTAAAAAATGCATGCAGAATCATACTGGTCTAATAATGGAATGCGATGGCGTGCAACATTAAGGCGTGGCTGCACATGGTGCCCAAAATACGTTTCATGGGCACGGAAAAAACAAACACCCAGAGGCTGAATTTGTTCAGTGGTTCCAGTTGGTATGAATTGCTGCGTCACAGACTTTTTCAGGAGTAATAATTTCCTCTAAAGGACTATGATTTTTATACGCACACCAGGAATCAAACAAAAGCAAGTTATGCTCACCAGCTATTGGCCAAAAGCAGTGCTCATACGATAGTTGTTCTCTTAGCCCATTTTCCTACTCTCGCTTGCTGTGATGTAAATATTACCTGCTGCCCTTGCAAGATCGCATACGCGAGAAAGAAACTTAGGTGGCAGAGCACCTCCAACTTCTCACAGCACAATAAATAACTTTCCAGCCAATTTACCATCCAGATTAGCAGTCGCCGTAATTGTATACGAACGCGTTGAGGTATTGATCTTAGTTCATCTTGATACAACTCTTGGTACTTTTAATTTCCACAGTTTCTTTCATATACATTTCCTCTTCAAATCTCGATTGCTCAGAATCGAAAACAAATTCCATCTGAACGATGAGGTAATATGTTTATCTCATCTACAAATTTTTGGGCCGATGCCGCAGTTTGTTGTCCATCATCAAGTTAATGCGTGTTTGAAATTTCGCTCTCATACGTCTTCCAGTTCTGTGGCACTGTTTGAAGTTATGCAACCATCTGCTGCTTCCCTTGAAATCACTGTAAGCTATGTTGCTCGCTATTTGATATGCGTAAGATAGTAGGTCACTATCAAGCAAATCCTGTACATTATATCGAGTTTCTTTGAAACGTGCAAACACCAATTTTTTGTAACAACCAGGCCTTGTCTTCACTTGAACATCCGTACTTTTTCTTACGCGCTACACTTACTTCCATGTACGTAATTTTGTTTAGTACCCGATCCTTAGGCAATGATTGAACTTTACTATGTTTCTCTGGAAACGGGATATGTAGCTCCCTGTCCATCTGTTTCAGTATCACTTTCGTTTGTTAAACTCGTATCGTCATCACTGTACTCGTCATGCGCATTGTCCGCACAGCCGAGCACATACAATTCCACACATTCACTGTCCGCCTGCGTAGCGCGGCGGTAGCGTTTCCGCCCACCACGCTTGGGGGCACGGGTTCGATTCCCGGCAGGCGACTGGTTGTTGTGTGTCCTTCATCACCATTTTCATCATCATTGACACGCAAGTCGCCGAAGTGGCGTCAACTATAAAGACTTGCAACGCGGCGGCCGAACCCCGAATGGGATATTCCGGCCAATAAATGCCATACGATCATTTCATTTTCCACACATTCACTGACTCACCTTACAGAAACGCTAATATTTCATCTGCCATATCTTTCTCATTCTGCGAAATTCCTTGGGTTCGTTTCTGACGAAATGTCAACTTTGGCAACTGTTGCAGAAATAATGCAATGTTTGCTTTGTATATCAAAAATGGCTCTGAGCGCTATGGGACTTAACTTCTGAGGTCATCAGTCCACTAGAACTTAGAACTACTTAAACCTAACTAAGCTAAGGACATCACACACATCCATGCCCGAGGCAGGATTCGAACCAGCGACCGTAGTGGTCGCGCGGTTCCAGACTCTAGCGCCTAGAACCGCTCGGCCACCTCGTCCGGCCTTTGTTTATCGTTGCTTCGTATGAACACCACTAGCACTGTAGCACTGTTGTGAGTACTCATCAACTAAGCAGTTCAACTACGCTCCGTAGCCTCGTACTGTGCTCATCATTGGATACCTGCAGTCCCGCCCCCTGTTGCCATAATCAGCCTGTATTGTAGTTGTGAGGTGGACATTATGTGGGGTATCGAATGCCGTAAACATCATTGCTCTGTTGCGATCTCGCAATCAAGGGGTTCCTCGTAAGAAATGTTCGTACAGAAGAATTTGAGATGATTCATCAACAAACAACCGCGATATTCTGGCCGTGGAATTCACGCGTCACAGAAAACAGTACTGAGATGCTGATGGAGCGGCAATTACACCTCTGTCATCAACGACTGCAGGCTATCTTCCCGTCTTCCCTGATGAGTCAGTTGAATGTATGGTGTCGTTAACGCTCGATTCTACGGACAACATACATGAGAAGTACAATGTTGACGATACTGGCGGGAGTAAAGCTGTGAGGACGGGGCGTGAGTAGTGCCTGGGTAGGTGAGATGGTAGAGCACTTGCCTGCGAAAGGCATAAGTCCCGAGTTCGAGTCTCGGTCCGGCACACAGTTGTAATCCGTCAGGAAGTTTCATATCAGCGCACACTCCGCTGCAGAGTGACAATCTCATTCTCTGACTGTACGTGCTTAACAAATGAAAGTGATATGGAAACAGATGTCCAACCATGTTATTCATCACCCTTGCCGGACAGGAAGGCACAAATATCGTCTCCATACATAGTAAAGTTATGTAAGTGGATCAACCACAGCAGTACTGCAATACAAAATTACTTAAGAAGCATTTATACCGAAGCGAAAACAAGCGGACGTGGAACAGCGAACTACAATTCTCTCTGGCATAAACACTAGGCTAGCGCAAGCGAACTACATTCGGTCTTGTTCGGGTAGCACTCGATAGTGTTCACTCACGTTCCGATGGTTGGCGATCTTTTCGCGAACCATCAAAGCAAGTTCGCGTCCTCACTGCTTCGGCGCTTGCAGTACAGAAAACTTTCGCCTGCTATCTTGTCTAATTTTGTTGTTGTTGTTATTGTTGCTGTTGAGATGCATGAGCACTGGAGTGCTCCGAAGACAATGTATTGTTGCTGATAAAAAAAATGTAGGTGCTTCTGGAATCCACAGTACAAATGCGGAAGGAGAAGAAACATGACTGGCGGAAAATTGCCTCAGCATTCAAGGGTCGTACTGGGCACACGAGAAAGACGATAAATTCATTAGATATGTGAAAAATCTCATAATTGTTGTTGCTTACGTTCATGGTATCCCTAATTGCATGTCTGATGTATCACTGTTATGTTGGAAATTTTTAATGGCCTTAGCCCGCATCTCGTGGTCGTGCGGTAGCGTTCTCGCTTCCCACGCCCGGGTTCCCGGGTTCGATTCCCGGCGGGGTTAGGGATTTTCTCTACCTCGTGATGGCTGGGTGTTGTGTGATGTCCTTAGGTTAGTTAGGTTTAAGTAGTTCTAAGTTCTAGGGGACTGATGACCATAGATGTTAAGTCCCATAGCGCTCAGAGCCATTTGAACCATTTGATTTTTTTAATGGCCTTAAAACTGGTTTACCGGGGTAATGCTTATCTGCCTCCAAACAACTATATAGCAGATTTCATCAAGTAGCTTATATGATAGGTCGTAAATACACGGTTTTTCACAATTCATGTTACACACTTCTAGAGGCTGTAGAGGGGACTTAGTGGATCAAGTTTTTCATAGGAACCCATGTACGGAAATGTCACCCGACGGCGCTATAGAGCGTCACGTTACAGGCACCAGCGCCTTTAAATTTATGGGTATACAAGGTGATTGCCTGATGATGTTACTGACTTTCTAGGATGATGCAGAAGGATAAATGTATGAATTTGAGGTAAGAGTCGCTGTACCGGAAGCGAACGAGTCAGAAGTTATAAGCGAAAACTGTTCTGATATCTGTGATAGAATACAGGTACTGGCACTGTTGTTGCTGATATTATAGGAAAGACAACTTTCAGAGGTGGTAGTGTGGACCAAAACAAGAAAAATTTCCGGTAAATACTGGCTCTAAAATGCATACCTTAAGATCTATGATATGAGCACTTGTTCAATAGAAGAAACGTGTTTCATAGTAGCGAAAATGAACAAGTGCTCATAGTTCCTTAGATATGCATTTTAGAGCCCACGTTTACTGGACATTTTTTCTTGTTTTGGTCCACACTACCACCTCTGAAAGTTGCCTACCCTACAATGTTAGCAACAACGGTACCAGTACCTGTATTCTACTATCAGAAGTATCAGAACAGTTTTCGCTTATAACTTCTGACTTGTCGCTGAATGAACTCAGTAGAAACTGGGGGCGAACTGCTAGATACAGTCGTAGCTGTTTGTCTCACTGTACAACAGGAAACCGCTATTTGAGGAGTGTGGCGAGATTTTATGCGCCATTGCAATGTGTGCATTTTTTTCACTTTGAACAGATGCTTTGAGATTAGGCCGTTACCTTTTAAGCTGCTTACGCCAATAAGAAGCTAAGTATTCATTTTCAACAGTTAGTGCCTTATCTCAAAAGTTCTCAGTTTCGGATATCCTATCATCTGTATTATTTTGATCTCGAAAGATTAAGACAACCTGAGTTCGGTAAATTCACTAATAACTGATACTCATAGCTCGTGAACTAGTCACGTGATGACACCAATTTAGGCAGTTACTCATGGAAAAATTCCATATGTTCCACAAACTGACGCCATCGAAAAATAATTGTAACGTTATTACAATGTTATTTCACGCTGCAAAATATACCATTTCAACTATTGTAGGTGGCCAAGTCGAGACATGGGCCTGACTTACATGGCGCAAACGTGCAGTATTACCGTAATGATCAGCTTCACAACGTTTGCTCTGTTCGGTCGTAATTGTATACATTATTGTTAGTCATTTATGTAGCAAGTACTTGTTCGTAAGATCTAAAAAAATAAGTGATATAGCCAATGACTTTCTAGCCGTTAGCAAAGATGTGTTATAAATAAATAACAGCATTGGAGCGCTAGTAATTCTTTCATACCTAGGGTATCTAATGGGGCGACCACGTGGTGCATTTTTGTAATGGCCGTCGCACATGCGCTTGATTCAAATGTTCAAATGTGTGTGAAATCTTACGGGACTTAACTGCTAATGTCATCAGTCCCTAAGCTTACACACTAATTAACCTAAATTATCCTAAGGACAAACACACACACCCATGCCCGAGGGAGGACTCGAACCTCTGCCGGGATCAGCCGCACAGTCCATGACTGCAGCGCCTAAGACCGCTCGGCTAATCCCGCGCGGCTGCGCTTGATTGTTTACACGTTCGAAGGAAGGCAAGTATTTCGCGCACATGTGTTTCGTCCAACCGGATGGCGTTCGTCCTTGTGCGCTCTTTGACTGGTGACATTACTAGCGTTGTCGGCCTGCATACGAAGTGCACGCACGGCCCAGCCGTGGGATGTGTCTCACTACTAATGATTTTCTCCTTTGGATTACATAAACTGTTTGAAACCGCAGTGTAAACTGAAGAGAAATAGGTTGTCTACGTCCTAGGTGCACGTCTCGTTGCCGATCAGATGGCAAGGATATTCGAAAGGGTGTCAGAACTTTATGCGCGCACATTGGCACAATGTTTATTGTGTATTTATGTCCGCGATTTTCAAGGATAGTAAAGAAAGCATTTTGAAGTTATCACAGGACACCAAACGTGTTCAGAAAGTCTATTCCAGAAGATTATCTTAATATGAATTTAAGAGTAGACGGCCAGATAACCCACAAACAAAGAAATTTCAAGTCCAGTAGACTAAAAATGCTTGCTTGTATTGAAATTTCTTACAAATTTTTCGACCTCGAGATGCATGTGAGTGAACACGAATTTCGTTGTCCATTTGTGTGAAGACAAAACCTTTGCGGAATGTTAGAAATCCTGTCGTCTCAAAAATATCATTAAATCACAAAAGTAAAAAAAATATGGCATTCGAGTATTTTTGTGAGCATGAAAGCACTGCCATGAAACAATTTAACTACTCGAGGAATGTAATAAAGTGCAACTAAAACTACATCTTCTACTTAGCCGTTTCAGGTCAATCACAGAACTATCATCTTGTAACTAAGGAAAGCGATTACGGCCGTGACCGGACCTAACGATTCAGTCATGAATAAAACTCACACTGAATGTCTTACTGCCTTGTTTGAAAACGCTAAGTTAAAAGGATCGAACCCGGAAGTGAATCATAGTTTTCCAGTGAACGAAGCGTTCCTGCGCGCTTTATACAGGATGATGTAAAACTAGCGCGCATCAGATACATTATTTCATAACCTCACACACTATGTTTATAATACATGCTCAAAATAGTTACCCTATACAGATACGCAAGCAGCATCTCATTTTACCACGTTTGATGCCTTTGCGGAGAACGTGGACATTGATGACAGTTTCTGTTGTTCGTTGATCTTTAGTTTCGCTAGCTCGTGCGCCCTGTTATCCCTCGGGAAGAAGTCTGGATAATGGGAAGAACGTGGGGGCAACAGTCCTTTATAGATAACTCGATCACCAAAAAAAATCGCTTAAGAAATGAATTGTTTCATTAGATTTACTACAAGTGGCACTGCCTTGTTACAACCAACAATAAAGTTCATTCGCTTCTTCTTCTTTTTCCTCCTCGTAATAAAACGTTTCTGCTTATGCCGGTCGTTCACAGAGCCTCTTCTATTCTTCTGTCGTTCAGGATTTCGTCCCATTGCAGTCACCTTCTATTTACATCACCCTTCACCTGGTCTCTCCATTTTGTTCATAGTCTTCCACTTGATCTTCTTCCAGATTATGTTCATTCCAGAGCTATTCTTGATGCTGTTTCTTTTCTCAGTGTTTCAACGTGGCCATACTATTTCAGCCTGTTTCTCTCCACAGTTACCTTTTGAGGTAGGATCTGAAGCATGTTCGTGTTGTTTCATTTCTTATCCTGGCCCTTCTCGTGTTATCGAGGGTCCTACATAGAAAACTCATCTCTGTTGGTTGTGTTCTGCTCAGGTCTTTCTGTGCCATCGGTCAAAATTGAGAGATAATATGATTAGTATTCATGATCTTTGGTGTGTCAGGTATTTTCCAATTCCTAATTACGTCCGATACACAGCAGCAAAATTCTGAGCAACTTTCTATCATGTACTGTTTCCTGTCTTGGTTAGCTTGCTTCAAAGCTGCGAGAAAGCATCTGCTTTAATAGTATTTCCATAACAACTTACATCCTTCATTTGTTCGCTTTTCCTGCTGATTTTCATTAGTTTACTTTTTGTCAAGCTTATTCCCATACATGCTTCTTCAGTTACCCTCTGCCAGGTTCTCCCAATTTCTGCTCACTTTGTTTCCGCATCATCACATCGTCTGCATATGCTATGATTTTCATATCATCTGCCCTTGACCCTTGGTGAATTTTCCTTATGATGTCGTCCATGATAATATTGAGGGCATTTATAAGAGGACGTTTCCTTGTCAAATCCATCTATCTGTTCTAAGCTATTCTGAATTTTTGCTGTCTATTACAACTCAAAGGAACCTGATCTGCCTCAAAATAAGCAAAATAAACTGCGTAATAATGTCTTGGTACACAATACTGTTCACTGTAACTTCTGAGAAATAAGTAGAATGTCTCTTATGGTTTGGAGATCGCAAGATTATCTGACCGCTAATATTTGCTAGTTGATATAGCGTTACCAGGGGTGCACATGTAGCGTTCTGTATACAGACACGAACTGGCTTTACACCCCTTACCAACGCATGGACCCAAAAATGAACCGGACAACAAAACAATAATATGACATGTATCACCGAAAATCCATCGGGATTTGGCTTGCTTGCCGCGCAAAACATGGTAGATGCTAAACAGAATAAGAACACAACATGGCGCAATGGGGGTAAGCAACCGTCTACACTTTGTGAACCACAGACCGTCTTGACACATTATGAAGGAATGCTACACAATATCATACACTAGTAGATCAGTAGACTTCCTGCTGGCGAATCTGTGTTAGGTAAGCGTTCTAGATGTCTGTTTGTAAGTTTCTTGTATTGCATATATTGTGATATACATTCCACATATTTTTTCCAGTACATCAAAACGCCATACGATATATATAAAACAAGTAAGTAAAACAAAACATGGCCCGCTATTCGACGACCCGGTACGGCACACCACACTCCAATTTTCTGACGGTGTAGGCTGTTTTCATCAGGGGTGGTTCGTGCAAAATTTTGCCAGTGTGCTTCAATATTACAGAAATAAACACATTGTGTTTCGCTATGTCGTCGCGATATGTGTGACTTAATATTGTTGCAATATTAGGTTTACCTAACGCACCAGGCTCAAGGCATAGTAAAGAAGAAAATTGTCAGCATCGCCCATAAGAGGTTTGAAATCACTTATTACAACAAACTGATTTCAGTCATTGTGTGACCCTCTTCAGTACAAATATTATTGTCTTGATAACTGATGTAATAAAGGATACACTAAAGCTTCAACATAGCGTCGACACATAAGGACGTAGTCAAATGGTTAAAATGGCTCCCAGCACTATAGGACTTAACATCTGAGGTCATCAGTCCCCTATACTTAGATCTACTTAAACCTAACTAACCTAACACGTCGACGCCCTTGGCAGGATTCGAACCTGCGACCGTGACAGCAGCGCGGTTCCGGACTGAAGCGCCTAGAACCGCTCGACCACATATGCCTGCGGACGTAGTCAGCTACCAAACAAATTTTGAACTGAGCTTGCAGCTTGATCGTAAGCTGCAAGATCAACATGGAGTCAATACAGAAAAACGTAACAGTTAACTAACAAATTTTGAACTGAATTTGTAGTTGGATTGTAAGCTGCAAGCTCAGTTCGAAATTTGTCCGGTAGCTGCTACGTTCCTCTGTATTGACGCCATGTTGAAATTGTAATATGTGCTTTTATTACGCCAGTCTTCAAGACTTTAATATTTGCACTGAAGATGGTCTGAATTCGACTTTCTGTGATAAAATTCAAACCTCTTACTACCGATGCTGCCAATGTTCTTGTTTACTGTACTAATATTGCAGTCGTCGGGCATGTGGTTCCAAATGGAATCCAATCGAAAGAAGTACAAGTATGCTGTTTATATGTTTATGATTTCCTGTATGTTTTTTATTGACGCACTAATATGTCCTAGATTTTTCACTACCCCTGCACCCCACGCATCACTGTTCCCTAATAACAAACATGGAAAACAAAAAAAGTGCATTGTGGTCATCACACCCACAGATCCAAAATTTTCATACACTTACGTGATCAGTTTCCTCGTATATTCGCTTTTTTTACAACACTTACAGCCTTTTGACTTACAAGGGTAGTAATCTTAGCTAAACTTAATATATTAATTTTTGTATATGAAGTGAACTGTTTAAATATATTTAATATTTTTAATTAATAATTTAACAGTGTGAGGAATAAATTGGAACGAAAAAAATTAAGCAGTGAGATACGAATACAAACCTACAAATTGCCGGTCATTGCGGTTGATCACGGCACTAATACGTCATATGTTGATCAAAAATCCCTCATACTCTACTCATAATTCCTTAGAGAGCGTTTTATCTTTTCCCACTGCACTTTCATGTGGAATGCTCTAGGAACTTGAAAGAGGCATCTACCTACTTCTACTCTTATAGTTTGAGCCCCTCCCACGCCCTTCCCCTGTTGGATTTATATTTGGAGGAGGTCTACCTGTAACTCTCATTTTCTCTTCCAAAGATCCACAAGAGAGGGGCCTCTTTAGCAGATCATCTGCAGAATTCGCCGTGTCAAAGACGGGCCGCGTACGTCACTCGATCGCTCGCTCAGCTCAGCAGACAAAATGAGTTTCTAAACCTGTTAACTCGCAGCTGGGCGTATACTACTAACGAGAATTGCATCTTCTACCGGAATCTGCCATTATGAAGTGTTGCTGATTAACAGTACTACAACAAAATTTAATTCAAGATAAATACTCGATATAAAAGGTATAATGGCTTGTTTATAGCATTTAGTCTCTACTACTTAACAATCCTCATTTCATAGATAAAGTGGTGCCTTATGCAACCGATAATCGTTTCGGCATGATTTTAATTTTATTGTACCCAAGTACAAAAATGGTTCAAATGGCTCTGAGCACTATGGGACTCAACTGCTGAGGTCATTAGTCCCCTAGAACGTAGAACTAGTTAAACCTAACTAACCTAAGGACATCACAAACATCCATGCCCGAGGCAGGATTCGAACTTGCGACCGTAGCGGTCTTGCGGTTCCAGACTGCAGCGCCTTTAACCGCACGGCCACTTCGGCCGGCTTACCCAAGTACAGTCGTAACAAATTATAAGTGGGCCTACGGACTTCCGATCATTATAGGACTAATAACAGTAAGATTCCATAATAGCGGATTCCAGTGGAAAATATAATTCTTGTTTGAACGTACACACCTAGTTACGTGTTAACAGGTATAGAAACGCATTTTGTTTGTTGAGCTGAGCGAGCGAGTGGCCTGTCTTTCTCGTAGGTATCGAGAGCACGCACAGTCAAAAACAGTGAGCTGCATCCCTCCTCTGAGTTGATCGTAGCATGGCTGACCACCAATCCAGCAATCGACACTGGTTTGCACTTCTCGAGGAGAGAGTGCTACAAAATACGTTTTCCTCCGTTTTATATGTACGAGTACATCAGCACACATTCGAAGAGAAATGGCATACTTTATTGTGATATTTACGATGTGCTGTAGCACATTAGCACACGATCACCGGTCACCATTGGTTTTCATGCAAGACACGCGGATTTTCAGTTGATCAAATTCTAGTGTTTTGATTACTCGCTCATCAGTGAAGAAAAGATCCTCCACTTCTGTAGTTTCATGAATGCCAACAAATGGCTGACACAATTCACGGTACACTAGAGACGCCTTTCTTTATCCACATTCTTCAGTTCCTGAACACTGCAACCATGATATACCAAAAATTTTAACTTCTGCATCGCTTTCCGAGCATCGCCAAACGAAATATGAGGTTCTGCAGATAGTCGTCTCAAAGTTTTTGAAGGCGAAGGCAGTACCACATTCCTCACCTCAGCCAGTTTAGCAGTCCGGTGAAACGGGGCAAAAATTTGTGTGCCAGTTTCATCAATAATTAAAATACGCTTAAGAGCCAAAGAAACTCATACACCCGGCTAATCTCGCGCAGGGCCCCCGCGAGCACGCAGAAGTGCCGCAACACGATGTGGTATGGACTCCTCTAACGTCTGAAGTAGTGATGGAGGGAACTGACACCATGAATTCTGCAGGGCTGTCCATAAATCCGTAAGAATACGAGGGGGTGGAGGTCTCTTCTGAACAACACTTCGCAAGGCATCCCAGATATGTTAAATAATGTTCATGTCTGGGAATTTGGTGGCCAACGGAAGTGTTTCAGCTGAGAAGAGTGTTCCTGTAACCACTCTGTAGCAATTCTGGATTTGTGGGGCGTCGCATTGTCCTGCTGGAACTGCCAAAGTCCGTCGGAATGCACAGTGGACATGAATGGATACAGCTGATCAGACAGTATGCTTACGTACGTGTCGCCTGTCAGAGTCGTATCTAGATGTAACAGGGATCCCATATCACTCAAACTGCACGCGCCACAAACCATTACGGAGCCTCAACCAGCTTCAAGAATCCCCTGCTGACATGCAGGGTCCATGGATTCATGAGGTTGTCTCCGTATTCGTACACGTCCGCCCGCTCGACGTAATTTGAAACCCGACTCGTCTCCAGTCATCAACAGTCCAATGGCGGTATTGACGAGCCCAGACGAGTCGTAAAGCTTTGTGTCCTTCAGTCATCAAGAGTACACGAGTGGGCTTCCAGCTCTGGAAGTCCATATCGATTATGTTTCGTTGAATGGTTATCACGCTGGCACTAGTTGAGGGCCCAGCACTGAAATCTGCAGCAATTTGCGTAAGGGTTGCACTTCTGTCACGTCGTTGTTGGTCCCATTCTTGCAGGATCCTTTTCCGGCCACAGCGATGTCGGAGATTTAAGTTTTTACCGGATTCCAGTTGTTCACGGTACACTCATGAAATGGTCGCACGGGAAAATCGCCACTTCATTGCTACCTCGGAGATGCCGACTATAAGACAATGCCCAAACTCACTTAAATCTTGATAACTTGCCATTGTAGCAGCAGTAACCGATCTAGCAAGAGCACCAGACACTTGTCTTACATAGGCGTTGCCGACTGCAGCGCCGTGTTTTGCATGTTTACTCATCTCTCTACTTGAATACGCATGCCTGTACTAGTTCCTTTGGCGCTTCAGTGTATATTTGCCATTCTGAGGCTGACAACAGGGAAAATCAGTTGAGTATTAGCCCAGGGCCGCCTTTTAATGGATTATGAATGATTGTGGGGTGTGGGCGAATATGCTAAGTAGTGGACTTGACACAGAGCAACAGGAAATGCTTCAGCGAAGCGGGTCAGTGACCGGTGGTCGTGATCGCGGACTGCGTGGTGTAAGATTCTCTGGACGTGAGGTCGGCCCGCAAGCCTCAGGGGGCGGCAAGCATTGTCCTGCTCGTGGTTAAGGCCCGGCCAGTGGCGGTACGGTGCCATGCGCGGGGATCGGGGGCGCCTTTCTACGTTTTCTGATCTCTTTTGAAGATTAGCATCTGCCGCTCGTAGAAATCGCAGACGACGGGAAACAAACTCCGAAGCAGTCCTCTCCGACTTTCTCGAACCCAGTTGCGAGGCTATGAACACGGGCGGGACAACGTGCTGATGGCCTAAAGATGTGCGACGTCTAATCGCAGCGTTGAAATGAACGCTCTTTGATAGTAGGGGAGAGTTTCACGTTGTATCTGGAGGCTGGAAAATGACGCGCTACTTTTGGCGGGAATCTGTGTTGGAGGGAATCCACGTGAGTGGGCCGCAGTGATTCGCAATTTTGCGATTGGTGACTGGCAACTTTTGGCGACAAGGAATATGTAGGGTGTACATTGAGTGCCGCAAAGAAGCACAAGGAGGTAGCACGCGAGAGTGCCTGGTTCGACATCCCCCCAGGACGCGATGGTGTCCTCGTCTTTGTGTAGCAGCGCCGTACCGGCTGCCACACCTCCGAGTCGCGCAAAGGTGTCGAGGACTCGGTCTTCGCGAAGGGGCCAGCACGTCTGCATGGTGAGCGTAATTCGCAGCACCAGCAGAGTAGTTCAGTTTGGTTTCACACTTGTGGCATCCAGGACGATCACCTGTCTCATCTCCTTCTGCACTGGTAATGAAGGTGTGGAGTTCTCGGTTTTAAGTCACCAACTTGCATTCACTGTCCCGATCGGGAGCTACAGGATTAAATAGTTGTTGGTTATCGTTGAACATCAGGAGAGAGTAAATTTTTAGAGGGCAACAAGTAATTTAATTGATAGGGGAATTACAGTGCTCTCCATTTCATCTTTATGCAAATTTATATAGACGAAACAATCCCATGTTTCTTTATTTTAATCCGATAAATGTGTTATGAGTAAATGTGAGTTCTGAATTTAATCGTTGTTTCTGTTCGACCCCTTTACATACATTAAGTTGTAAGCTTTTAACCTAATTAAGAAGATATTAGCTGTCAGGCAGGACAATCATCTCTGTTTCGTATTGTCAAACGTTGTACCGGTTGCGTAAGGCAATTGAAGACAAGCGGGCAGCGAAAATTGAGCGCCGGTATGATTTTGTTGCACGATAACGCAACACCGCACTCGGCCCCACTAAACGTCAGAACTGCTCCAGCGATTCAAGTGGGAGGTATGGCAACGTCCTCTATAGTCCACACCTAGCGCCATGCGATTATCACGTGCTCGGCAAGGTGAAAGAGGATCTTGGAGGACGACTATTCCGAAACGATGAAGAGGTGAAAGCAGCACTACCAGGTGGCTACACAGTGCTGGTGATGATTTCTACGTATCCAGAATCGAAATGTTGGGTACCCGTTCCGAGAAATGTTTACAGTCTCTTTGGGACTATGTGGAAAAGTAAACATGCATTGTTTGTTGTCATAGCCGTGTTGTCTATGTGTATGTAGGGTTGCCATACGTCGCGGATTTCGCGGACAGTCCGCGATTTTATGCTCGAAGACGGGTGTCCTGGACGAAGAGGAAAATGTCCACGAAAAAAGTGGCTAGTAAGTAAAAAAAAAAAAAAACGCAAGGTTTGCCACTGGCCACCGATCAAGTGTTTCATAACTCGTGCAAACTTGACGATAGCCGTTGAAACCTGTGCTGATATTCCGTCTCACTTCAGAATCGCTCGGCTATGTTCAGAACAAGACTGTGGAAGCAGTGCAATAATCGATTCTTTGCGATTGTTTTCCGCTGTTGGTTTGCAACGTCTCTGCTGTTGGTATCTGATATTCTTTGGTCGTGTAAAGTTAACATTAGCTGTGCGAAGTGTACTTCTGGTGTTGTTATTGCAAAGAACTTGAAATTTAAAATGTCGAAACGAAAAGTACGCTTTCGAGAGGAATATTCTGATGCGTTTCCAAGTATTAAACATGGAAGAAACGAACGTGAGGCTATCTGCAAAGTGAGTGGGTAAGTACAATGCATTGTAGGTACGTAACAGTAAAGAATGCCTATCATTTGTAGAAAGCATACAAATGACTATTATAATTGATCAGATTACTCAACTGTGCGTGTTTAAAAACCATATCTCCCGCAATTTTATTTTCTGGCGATAGTTTTCAGTTATTGAAAAAAATATTCTCACGGTGCCATCAAATTTAGTTTTCAGGCTGACCATAGAATGAAAGAGCTGTCAAAAACGTGTGTTTTTGAGGCGTAAAAATTTAGTTGTTGTGACACTTCGAAACATAGCACAATAGATTGTGCACGTTTACGCAATACCGTACATAAACTAAAATGTTAATTGGCGTGCTTTTGGTTAAATGGCAACTAATCCTAAATTATTTCATTACAATTGCGACATTTCAATCGCCAATGGAGGGAAACGAGCTCTCAATGACCATATAACAAGCAAGAAACACACAAGAGCTGTGGATTCTGCTTCAACTTCCAAACAGATGACCAGTTTTTTTGGTGCTTATCAGACAGAATCTAATAAGGTTGCTGCAACAGAAGCAACATTCGCGTTTCATGCTGTGAAACAGCACCATTCATAAAGTTCTTCGTCTTGTACATCAAAAATCATTAGTGAAATTTTTAGTAATTCAAAGGTAGCAGTTCAGTTTTCAAGTGCAAAAACTAAAACTGAAGCAATTGTTAACAATGTTATAGGCTTAGCACCTTTCATAAAAGACAATGTTAGAAATAGTCTATCAAAAGTGTTTCAACCACATCTTTATAATCACCGAATTTTGTCCTTGATATTCGTTCAAAATCAAATGGCTCTGAGCACTATGGGACTTAACATCTATGGTCATCAGTCCCCTAGAACTTAGAACTACTTAAACCTAACCAACCTAAGGACAGCACACAACACCCAGTCATCACGAGGCAGAGAAAATCCCTGACCCCGCCGGGAATCGAACCCGGGAACCCGATTGATTTTCGTCCTTGGATTATGGCAACCCTATGTGTATGTGGTTTAATAAACGGCCATAACTTGGAAGTGTCATTTACTTTTTGGTTCGCCTTCGTATCTCGCCTGGGGATATAGTTATCAGTTTCTCAAGCAAAAAAATTAAAATCATGCTGTGATATTCTTCTGAGATCTGCAAACAAAACATCACCGTATCTTTCTTATTTAGCCGCTGTTTTACACACAGTCGCCTTCATGTTTTACTTTTGTGTCGCCTTTTATCACGATAAACTCAGCACAAATTGCCATGCAAAGGAGTGAACACATAGCAGATTGCTTCAAGAATGAGGCAATGCATGGGCACAACAGCGCACTGACGTATAGTACGTTCTGTCTGCTAATTTTTTCGCGTGCATTTTTGTTCCAACGCGTTGCGCTATTGCAACGGGAAACCACGTACCGTGTAGACAGACGTATCTTCAGTTGGCGCTTGAGACGAGTCGTGAGGGGGTTGTTTAACGGTAGCAGAGCAGTTGTTTGCACAGTTATCCAGGCTGTGCTGTGACTCACCGCAATACACTGTACAGCGCGCCCGCATCTCGTGGTCGTGCGGTAGCGTTCTCGCTTCCCACGCCCGGGTTACCGGGTTCGATTCCCGGCGGGGTCAGGGATTTTCTCTGCCTCGTGAAGGCTGGGTGTTGTGTGCTGTCCTTAGGTTAGTTCGGGAAAAACATCATTTCTCTACATAGACTCCTTTCAGCTCGATACACTTTTCCCAGCGATGTTCAAACGGCTTCGTTGCACTATTTATAGCGAGAACTTTGACTGCTACGGTTGCAGGTTCGAATCCTGCCTCGGGCATGGGTGTGTGTGATGTCCTTAGGTTAGTTAGGTTTAAGTAGTTCTAAGGGACTGATGACCACAGCAGTTGAGTCCCATAGTGCTCAGAGCCATTTGAGCGAGAACATTCGTGCCTTGCAAAAGAGTCATTTCTGGCAAATCTTCCACCAGTAATCCGTTTCTCCAAGTTTGAAAACATAAAATAATCAGGTAAGGCTAAAACTGGCAAATAGCGTGCACGAGGATGCAATTCCAACTTTAATACTTGGATTTGCACCATGGCGATAGTAAAAATGTGTGAACTAGTGCACTGTCGTCATGACACAAAATTTTCTTTTTGGGTAAGCGCGCGTACCAAAAAAATCTGACACCATGATATTTCCTGGAAATGGAGACGTCTTCACTTTCTTTGGAGCTGATTTCTCGCTTCAGTTCACCATCTTAACTGTTACTTCGTCTCAGGCATGCAGCTTCATCGACGGTTGTGAATCGACGTGAAAACGGCGTTATTGCAGCGGAACTTCAGTAGACTCTGGACTGAAACACCATCACGACTCCGATTTTGTTCCATTCCATTGCCAGTAAACGCAGTATCCATGTCCTCTTGGTAGCTCTGCCACCCAGTATTTTACTGTTGTAGCAGGCTCCCCCCCCAGAGTAAAATTCACTTCAGCTTTAATAATAGTTCCACTACGACTTTTCATCTGAAAGTATTGTATCTCAGAGCGAGATGAGCAGTTTTATTTATGTTTACAAACTCGCTGAAAGCGTTCACTATTGGCGGCTCCGAAACAAATACTAATCAACGTACCATCGTCAAATTTCAAATTTAGGATAAGTTTGCTATTGATGGACCGGCTCGCTCGGTGGGCGCACGATTTCTCTGTGAATACTGACAATAGGTCCATACTGCCGATCGTGCACCCCGTGTTACCAAAGATTCGTCGTCTTTGTCGTGGGTGGTTCTACAAAAAAACTAAGCAACAGTGAAAACAGGTAGCATTTGCACTGCCTGTATGTTCTTGTAAGTGAAGTGGTAATAGTGATTAAATTTTTGTACCGCTCATTGGAAAGTACAAGCACTTCACGTCATTTAGTCTTACTTACTACATAAAGTGAGGTTCTGTTGACGGAGAACGGACACAGCGCACTGCTAAGCGATGCAGTGCGAGTTGCCTTGAATGATTCGTCTCGAATTTTGTCGAATCTTAGACGTAAGTAAGCCAATATGAACAAACTTTAAGCGATGAGTTTCGTTACACGTTTTATAACAGTTTGTGTTTTGGTAATCAGTCAAGTGAGTTATTTACCTTCGAAGGTGACGTATCTACTTTTAGCCATATTAGTTTCGAAAATATGTTATTCTGTTTCAGACGCAAAAAAAATTCCTAAAATTAAAAAAAAAGTGAAATGTGCTGACACTTATTTAGATGTGTGTAGTATTTGATAGCTACAGCCCATTCGCGGAAACTGGCAGGCCCAACGAATGAAATTAGTCGCCTTGATTGGGCTGCTGACACATCTTTTAAGTATTTCATTAACAGTGAATATTTACATCTTCTGTCTCTACTGCACTAAAATGCAAAAGATAAGGTTCAAATTACACTGAAAATAAAATATTTATTACAATATACAAGAATTTTATTACACATTTTCTTTAGGTAGCCCTTTGATAGCAACCTCTCCTTAAGTCTTATATGGTAGGTACTTCCTACCATAGTAATTTGTTTGAAACAACAATCACTATCTACGCGTCAGGTCGTATACTTGGACAAACCCAGTAGAGCTCGGATCCACTGTTGCATAAGCGCCTCCAGCGTGCTTGCCTACACACGTAAGACGTTTCCTAATGCCATCGATCCAGTCTCGGGTAAGTCGTCGTTTCAGACTTGCCTAGCCTGCAGCAAAATAACTCCCTCGGTCTGTCTTCTGTCTGCTCACCTAGCATCATTTCCAGCCTACCTCATAACTTTGCCTTCCTCTCCAGGCTGTGACCTGATACACATGTTTGTTTTGGTGTTTCTCAAAAAAATGGTTCAAATGGCTCTGAGCACTATGGGACTTAACATCTGAGGTCATCAGTCCCCTAGAACTTAGAACTACTTAAACCTAACTAACCTAAGGACATCACACAACACCCAGTCATCACGAGGCAGAGAAAATCCCTGACCCCGGCGGGAATCGCACCCGGGAACCCGGGCGTGGGAAGCGAGAACGCTACCGCACGACCACGAGCTGCGGACTTTCGTGTTTCTCCCGGTGATTCTCGGCACGCATCTCTCCATGGTTCGCTGAGCTGCCGTCGACAGTGTGGTCTGAGACTGCTGACTGCACACCATTAGGCGCATCTGATCGAAGCAACCACAAGCAAAATTGTCAATGATACACATAATAAAAAAAATTTTCACGAATGTACTTTAAATGATACCCGAAACAATTGAAACGTACACTCTTTGACATAAAACTCGACCGGCGGCCGGCCGCTTCAGAGGCTAAGTCCGCGCCGATCGCGACATGGGACAAAAAAACTGGCCAACTCGCTAATTCTCTAAGGCCGGTTATCTGCACAATCTGGCAACACTGTAGACTGCGGCACTTCCTGGAGGAAAACTTGTCCCATGATAGAGAAACACTAGGCTGATTACGCCTGTGGTCTAGCGGTAGCGTGCATTGTTTCTGTTCGTAATGTCAGTGGATCGAGAGCAGCTGGCATAAAATATTTTTATAGCCTCTTCTGTCTGAATGCTGAAGACGTGAATGTAATGGTAGCGCAGATTCAATATATTTCGCTTTCTGACACACCGATATCAAAATTTTATCCAGTAACGATTTTGCGGCAGATTTCCTGCAGACTGTCCTCCTCTGGACGCCGTATGCGGCAAAGCTCCGGGATCCATTTGCTGGCTACCGGCAGCGGCCGTGGCGACAGCAGCGGCGCTGCACTCCCCCCGTTCTTTACCGAAAGCGCCCGCTCCCGTCACCGCTTTTGATGATTTAAAACGCTTTATTATTAAATGTTCCTCCACCAGAAAATTTCTACGATTTCCATACACGCTCAAAAGCAACGGAGACAGACGTGCTGATTAGTAGGCGGGTATTATATTACATTAATCGGCAAGAGCTGAGTATGGCCCGAAATTAATTTTATAGACTGGGACGAAATTAAACCACCTCGCTTCATTCGATGAATTTATAAATGCTTCATACCTCGTTTCTTTTCCTTTCAAACTCAATTATTTGTGCAACTTTTGGTCAATGTTCGAATGTTTTCGTCAAGCCGGGGTGAGCGTCTGTGGTGTACAGTGTATTACAGTTCTTCTTTCATTCCTTATGGTAACTCTATGCGATAAACTGTGTGAATACCTTGCAATGCATGCTCTGTAGCAGTGCAGGAACACTGCACATTTGGAGTTTCCTGTATGGGTTCATGAAGTATTTAATGTTGATCGGAAGTGATAGTTAAGGTCATCAGATTTAGACCAGAAAAATTTGTCGTTTTGGAGGTTTCAGAGAACGGAAAGGAATTGCTAACGCCGGTGTTAGAAAACGTCTACAGTTAAATGCTATTGCAAAAATTTAGAAGAGGGGAACTATATTAATCAGCATGTGCACTTCATAAACAACCTTCTGACATGTTAGACCTATATGACGAACAAAACTCAAATTTATATCGTTGACAGTCGCTTTGAATCTTTTCAGGATCTATTTTAGAGTGAAGCACCTTGGCATTTGCAAAGCAGACATCCATGATATTAACTCAATTTACCAAGTCGAATCGGACGAAGAGTGATGTTTAAAGGCATTCTTCAGATTTCGTATAAAAAATTTTTACTAGCCGTTTGCAACTCCATTAATTAAAATGGAAAATAAAAGGTTGTAGTCAGCGGCTTCCACCGAGATTGGAACTGCTATGTCATACAGTACGACCACCGCAATGCACAAGGGAACCTCTTTTTTTTATTTTTCTTTTTTTCTTTTACTTTTTTTGACAATTACCCCTTTTTCTCTCTCTTATTTTAAAGCCCCTTAGGAAAATGGCAATAAAAAAAGAAACTAAGTGTCACCGCCACTTTTCATCCTATAACAAAAAAAAAAAAAAATCTGGTCCACTTCAGGCGTTGGCTGCTGACTAAACCTACCCCAAGAGCTGCCTATATACCAGGGGAAATATGGGAATTCAAGGTTAGGGCTATCATTACAAACAAAACAAAATCTTCCTTTTTCTGAATTTTATTTTTATTTTTATTTTTATTTTGTTTATTTTTGTTGTGTAACTGATCAGACGCCTTCTGCGCCCGCTGGTAATATGTTGAGTCACGTCTTCTCGAAATTGGTGTGTTCCGTTCAGTAGTTCAGAAATGTTCATTCGTTCAAACTGGAAACCTTCTTCACTCTTGGCTTAACACATTCCAGCTGCGAGGCGGGTCGTGGAAAGCACTCCCAAGGAAGTTCGAGAAAAATTGTCTGTATTTTGGGTGGCGGACAACGACATAATGACGGTCGTTGAGGTATGTCCAAAAATCGAGTACAGAGTCTACAGTTTGTCCAACTAGGTAGTGAATGGCATGTCCGCGAATCCAATTAGCAGCATTGGTCTTTGTCCGAGGAAAATAGTCACGTCCCGGAACTAATAATGAAAGGGGAGTATTCCGATTCAGAATGTCCCGCGTTAGAAAAGCCACAATATGACGAATAACCTCTGAGCTAACGACACACTGGCGACCACAGACGGACTATAGTCACTGCGATGTTGCCTGAGCCTCAAAACGCAACCTTAAAACACACAAACAGGTGTTACTTATGTGAAGAACGCCGTTCTTGGAGTCCAGAAATTAATTATACTTTCTAAGTGTCTCATCTTACAGTGGATTCTATCGTACGAGTCTTCGATGTGGAAAACGAATGTCAAGTGAATTTAGCGAGGTAACGCCGGCCTACACCCTGAAGTAAATGCACTATCAGAGTGTTGACAAATACTTGCTACGACGCTGCCATTTCTCGGTTCTCTTACGAGGCAGCTCTTCAGCGAAATGCTTGCCGTGATTCTCCGATACGGTCCTTCAGAGTGGAGACGCGCGCGCACGTTTGGTTTTTAAGCGGCGTTCTCCCCTGATGGTTTCTGACGTCGCCTTGTGGGCTATGTCTACATTTGAGACATTCAATTATCATTAATCCAGAATGATACAAGTTTCAGCTTCCGGCGTGGAAGAAGGCTGTTGACGCCGACATTATATCATTTCAACGTAGGGAAAGCAAAACGGGCCATTCAATGTTTCCCATCCAACATAAAGCATGTGAGATAATTTTCCGTAACGTTCATAATCATCTAAAAATACAAACGAAGTAAAAATACATCTGAAGTTTATTCGAATTGAATATAATGTAAGATACCAAACGCTTTGCACCTCGATGTCGAATTTGTCCACGTGCAATCTTTTGTAGCATACAAAAAGAATGTCATGATTACCACGAGAATGAAGAAATATGTTGGTACGGATGGAAGCAAGGAGAGACGCAGTCAACAAATATTCGATTCCTCATGGCATTCATTTCATTTGAGACGTAAGAAGAGTTAAAGCGGGATATTACTTTCGTTAACACGAAAGATATGCCGCACATATTGATAACGAGGAAGTCTGCGTCTTCATACGTTTCCTCCTTGAAATCTGTATGCTCTCTTATATACTAAGTAGCCTGATCATTGTTTCAGTAATGTTACCCTCTTGTTTGGCCCCGTAACGATGAACAGATTCCAAATGCATGTCTCTGCATGAAAGCAGCTGTTCGAACCCTTCCTGGGTTGCTTTTTGTGTTTTATTGCTTGGAATTCCTGAAGCAGACCACTGTGCCTTCTCCCCTTGTGGGTTAGGTCTCAAAACTAAACCGCTTTTTATCCAATGGCATAATTTATTCAGACAGCATCAGCACAAGACTGTCAAACAAAGCCTTCCATTTACAGTTGCAACACTCTAACCAGCACTGACCGAAGTGTAATCCACGGTCATGGTCCGAAATTAGCAGCTGTCTGCTACTGTGGCAAAGTCCGCACTACACTTCCGATTCCGCAGCACCATTTTATCTGGTAACACTGTGTAGTCGCAGAGTTGTGCCAGCATGTCTGTCCTCACACTGTCAACTTTATGTATCTCACTTCTCCTGTAGCGTTGATCACAAGGAGCAGAAGTAAATGAGTGTTTTCTTCATGACGTAACATTCAGTATTCCCTTCTTTCATAGCCACTCTTCATGTGCATCGATACCAAATAGGAATGTGAAAACTCTTGCGAGTGAGAGAATGACAATAAGAATCGTAACAAGAACAATCAAATAATGAATAATGTTTATTCCAACGCAGAACGAGAATGGCTTTAAATATAAAAATCTATATCTATATCCATATCTATTGATCTTTGAGTTGGCACAATGCAAATATATTCTTAGCATTTAGTTACTGAATTTAGTTCGGGATGTTTGCAGAGAAAAGGAAAAGTCGTTACTTCTCGCTAGTGTAATATAATGTGAACCAGGAACTACTCTTTCCTTAGAACACGACTCAAGCAGGTCCCCAAGTAGGTACCAAGGCACTGCTGCATTCTGTTCCCTGACATTGCTCTGATGACGGTTAATGCAGATAGTTCCGATTATGAAATACGAAACGTATTGCAGGTTAGTTCCTAGGATAGTAACATTAAATTTGCGTTGTAGACGGCACATGAACGTGACGACTATTCATATTACTCATCAATATAAAAAGACAATATTATGGGAATTTGGCAGGATTATTCAACATGAATTCTGAAATTGGTTGACTGACCGCACAGGTGCTAAACGTCGTCAAGAGTATACGATGGCCTAATCGCATTAGGAATATGAAGATCGTCTTCGACAGCTCTCAACTTTCACATTGCTATCTCCACCCTACTCCAGACAGCCCTCGGTGGAGTTGCACTAAGTTGCCGATGCAATGTAAGGCCTTCAAACCGACAACAGACCACATATAGAAAAATACAAGCGAGTTCTCTTGCAGCGTAAGCTTATTGTAACTAATCTAACAATTATTGGACAGGAACATTGTCCTATTCAAAAAAAGCTGTCTAGCAGGTCCCCTAATCGCTCCTTGGTACAGTCGTTTGACTATTGAAAATGGTTCCAACAAGTCACCACTAGAAAACACTGCTCTGTACCGCAATAACTCAAGATGTAAAGTAATACCACGGTACTACAAATATCAGGAAACACCTTATCACAGATAAGACTGTCCTTAAGGCTTGTAAGCTCACATTTATTACAATAAATGACATACCTGAAATGTTACCACTCTCATTATTACGTCAGATTGGTAATGCACGTAGTAAGTTCGTCGTATTCATGATTTCCTCTTCAAAGTAACATACCGTACTTATTATTTAACACAAAATGACATTAAAAATTTAAGTTATTCACGAGCAGCTAGTTGAGAATATGTATGAACTTCAAATGACACGACGAACCGTCTTGTTCCGCATATGGATTCAAACCCAGCTCATGCAGACTAAGCAAAGATTTCGTTACTGACGGAAACTAACAGTCATTACTGATTAAGCATACAGAGAGTGATATACCTCGATTTTAGACAGTATCAGTTAGCAAATATCAACTTTAAATTGCATAACGCAAACATGTTTAACAGACGCGAATTCCTACCCATCATCTATTGTCCCTGTTAACGAACTACGAGAGATGTTAAATATTGCTTCTTCACAAGTAACTTACTTGAAATGCCGTGAGGTAAAGCTTCGTGTTGGACACGGATTCGAACCCAGAACCTAATCGGATTGCTATCGAAGCACAGTCAAATGTGACATATCGGATTTTCCCTGCAGTAGCTAGATGTTTTAACTGAAATGACGAGACGAAACATTAATTTTTTTCTTCCCAGGACTCCTAACCGGCACCTATCGCTGTTATATTCTAGAGAAAACGAACGTTAAATATGGGTTTGTTGCGCCAGCAGTGATATGTCAGCATGTTTGAACTAGAAATAATATGACGAAGAGTTCAGCGCTCACTGGGAATAGAGCCCCACATATATCGTTGTTGACTACACACAAAGAGACGTCAGCTACCGAATTTTTCTCCACCAGCTGCTCAGAATAACATCTTGAACTTACAGTCATCTCGCAAATAGTTCTGTGTCTCACTGGGAGTTAAAAACGTCAGATATCGTTAGTGTTGACAACGAATGAAAATACATTAAAAATCAAAATTCTTATCCACCAGCAGATAGGTGTTCTCATGCTAGAGCTTGATAATACATAATTAAATCTTTAGTGCCGGGCCAGGATTCGATCCCATTCACGCGTAATATGTGGAGATGTTGAGGAATCTGCAGTTTTGAACAAACAACAAATTGTAGCCGAGCTGTATTGTCACGAAGGGATCAAATTCCGCGTTAAGGGCGGTCTGAGTTGCATTCCCAGTTCAGAACCAATCTTATCGACATACAGAAGCTCAGATAAAAGATGGAATAAGTGTCCTGAGACCATACATAGCGTTTGTTTCGTCACTTGAAATAAATAACTAGTATAAGAAAGGTTACTGGTGATAGAGTTTCTACATGTCGCCACTCCAGACTTTATTGTGGTTCAACCTACCGTCTACTTGGTAGAGAAGGAAAATCATCTTTAATGTGAATTTTCAGACCACACTGCCATTACACCTTCTTCACTTGGTGTAGCCAGGAGAGAATGGACTCTGTCTTCCCTATCTAAAATCATTGACAGAAGTGGGAATCCAACCCAGACCATAGGTATAACAACCTACCATCCGTCCAACAGACCACGAAATCCTCTTCTCTCATTTTTCTATCGTAACGCCGTTGCGCCACACTGGATGAGAATTCTGACACACAGGCGTCCTGTAGTAATTTGCACAATGTTCAGTAAATTCATTTACTTGGTTGACCGAATCACCATGAACTAGCTGCCTCGGCTACCCAGTGCATACATTCCACTCTATATTTTGTAATCACCGAAATAAAATCACGTAACTGCCACCTACACAGAACTGCCAACAGTGTAGGATGCAGAAGTTTAAATAGGAAGTGTTCCTTTCCACTTGAGCTATTCTATTGCGCTATCTGTTTGTAGAAAACGTCGTTCAGTTAAAAAAAAAAAAAAAAGAAAAGCTGTAACTGTTTGTCTCTCAGAAGTCAAGACCTGGCCATATGCATAATCTCACAGTGCTGTGGAATCAAAAAGTTCTGGAGGAATAGTTGTCGAGCTCTGGAGCTGTTGTAGCTACGTGTCAGCTAGTAGCGTAGATAAGATGTCGCGAGTTCGAATACATTCAGTGCTACATTTTTTAAAACGGAATTCTGCTGTCTGCTGAAGTTGTCAATCTAATGGAACTTTGAACATACTTCCCTTCACTTCTCAACCCAAAGTAGTCGCATGTGGAAAAAGGGCTAACTACTGTGACATTTTGTTCTGTTCAGGTTTAATAGACAGCAGGCAGCAGATGCATCTCGAAGATGTGTAGGGAGAGCGCATCATGCCATAATATGTCAGAAAAGTATTTTCTACATTAGCTGTCGTGTGGTAGTGAGATTTTATTCTTCTTCAAACTTTGTTTGACAGCTTTAACTCAGAACAAGTTTTCTACATGCATGTAATCAATAAACTGCACGTGCATTGTCATACTGTCATAGATAATATCAGAGAATTCGCATATATCGTTGATGATTAATTTCTCTCTCATGTTTACTATTGTTTTAACAACACTAAAGGAAACCTTACGAAAATTGTGCACTGTATTATAAGAAATGAAATAAAACTAACCACGATAACCTTACGACGAAAGTATGTTTTAATAAAACCGAGTATCTGTACACAAATGTGCCTCTATCGACACGAATTAGTAAAATACTACTCACTTAGATTTTGATTGGGTCTGTGTTTCATTGGTATGCTGTGTCGTACTCAAGAGGTATGCAAATGTGGCATTTCATAAATATAGTTACGTATTCCTAGAAACCCAAAATTCGCTTGTCAGCAGCGGAAAGAGGCGTTGCCTGTTGTGCAGCATTGTAAGTTTTTCAACATTGCACTATGAGCCGAAAGTATTTTCTTGCGATTTCCTTATTGATGTTTGATCCGACTCCTTGTAGCTCTTTCACAGAAGGGATAAAAACGTTGCAGTCAGTGAGACTGGAACTGCAAACCATAACAGACGCTTTTCCACAGGTCAGCACGTTACCACAGACCTGGCGAAGAGGTAGGGGTCTGAGCGTCCTCTTACGGCGGCAATAGTGCCTAGAACTCGTAAACCGCCATTTATAGGTCGAGATTAGTTGCGATTTCCACCTGCAACGACTTTCCTGGGTTGAAAACCGTAAATTTACAATCTTTTGTTACCCTTCAAGCGATAATAACTCAGATTATTCAATGGAAATGGCACGAGAAATCAAGTGAACTTTGAGGCTTAATTGCGTGCACACCAGGAAGTAACTCGTCGATCACAGAGTTGCCAAACATACGTTGCCTTGTTGCCAAATCTCAGTTACAGTACCAGCAGGAAGAAGACGAACCGATGTGATCCTACAGAGGGCTGGGAAGTGACCATAACTGGTGTCTCCAAGTCGCGGCTGCTACGGCCTGGAATACGTAATGCGTCTGACTCGCTTACTGTAACTAGGTTTAGGGACTGGAGCGTAGTTACTAATAATACTCAGAACTGACTGCAAACTAAGCATCATAAATCAGTAACTCTCATTGTTGTTTTTATATTTCTTTAGTAAGTGTACTCAAAACTAAGAAACTCATTCACAGGCGTTTTCGTGCCTCGCCGATAGTCGAACACAACAAACAAATAAAAATAAAAAAGAATATATATATATATGTGTGTGTGTGTGTGTGTGTGTGTGTGTGTGTGTGAGAGAGAGAGAGAGAGAGAGAGAGAGAGAGAGAGAGAGCGGGGCCGCCCATTTCCTCTGCAGGCGTGGGGGAAAATGGTAATAACTCCACTTCTAGGGCGAGTAGAACAATAATTCAAAGTTTACATTAAAGAGGAATGTTCCTATTAATTTTCAGTAGCAAAAAAAAAAAAAATCGTAATTTTTTGGATTTGACCACCCTTAAGCACATTTTCGATTCTTTCAGCTTTTGTTTGCTAGGTGTTGTCTTCTCTTGAATCTGTGATGAAGCTCTCTTTATTTACGTACGTAACAGTTTTCTAACACGACAACCACGGAGTATCTTTCTCATCCCTTGAGATTTTGCTCGGAACATACCCTACTGGGCATTAAAATTGCTACACCACGAAGATGACGTGCTACAGACGCGAAATTTAACCGACAGGAAGAAGATGCTGTGATATGCAAATGATTAGCTTTTCAGAGCATTCAGACAAGGTTGGCGCCGGCGGCGACACCTACAACGTGCTGACATGAGGAAAGTTTCCAACCGATTTCTCACACACAAACAGCAGTTGACCAGCGTTGCCTGGTGAAACGATGTTGTGATGCCTCGTGTAAGGAGGAGAAATGCGTACCATCACGTTTCCGCCTTCGATAAAGGTCGGATTGTAGCCTATCGCGATTGCGGTTGATCGTATCGCGACATTGGTGCTCGCGTTGGTCGAGATCCAGTGACTGGTAGCAAAGAATCGGTGGGTTCAGAAGGGTAATACGGAACGCCGTGCTGGATCACAACGGCCTCGTATCACTAGCTGTCGAGATGACAGGCATCTTATCCACATGGCTGTAACGGATCTTGCAGCCACGTCTCGATCCCTGAGTCAACAGGTGGGGACGTTTGCAAGACAACAACCATCTGCACGAACAGTTCGACGACGTTTGCAGCAGCATGGACTATCAGCTCGGAGATCATGGCTGCGGTTACCCTTGACGCTGCATCACAGACAGGAGTACCTGCGATGGTGTACTCAACGACGAACCTGGGTGCACGAATGGCAAGACGTCATTTTTTCGGATGAATCCAGGTTCTGCTTACAGCATCATGGTCGCATTCGTGTTTGGCGACATCGCGGTGAACGCACATTGGAAGCGTGTATTCGTCACCGCCATACTGGCGTATCACCCGCCGTGATGGTATGGGGCGCCATTGGTTACACGTCTCGGTCACCTGTTGTTCGCACTGACGTTACTTTGAACAGTGGACGTTACATTTCAGATGTGTTACGACCAGTGGCTCTACCCTTCATTCGATCCCTGCGAAACCCTACATTTCAGCAGGATAATGCACGACCGCATGTTGCAGGTCCTGTACGGGCCTTTCTGGATACAGAAAATGTTCGACTGCTGCCCTGGCCAGCACATTCTCCAGATCTCTCACCAACTGAAAACATCTGGTCAATGGTGGCTGAGCAACTGGCTCGTCACAATACGCCAGCCACTACTGTTGATGAACTGTGATATCGTGTTGAAGCTGCATGGGCAGCTGTACCTGTACACGCCATCCGAGCTCTGTTTGACTCAATGCCCAGGCATATCAAGGCCGTTATTACAGCCAGAGGTGGTTGTTCTGGATACTGATTTCTCGGGATCTATGCACCCAAATTGCGTGAAAATATAATCACATGTCAGTCCTAGTATAATATATTTGTCCAATGAATACCCGTTTATCATCTGCATTTCTTCTTGGTGTAGCAATTTTAATGGCCAGTAGTGTATTTGTCGAAGGCATAGTGATCCATACTTTTGAATTTTTTCCAATGTGCTCCACATTTCCATCCTGAGCACTGAATATTTGTCGTTGACAGCTCAGCTAATCTGCTATTTGTATCCTATAAGTGTTTGTAAGGAAAAATACACTCATGTACTGAAAAAAATAGAACTCCATGAACGAATAGGGACAGAACGTTCACATTCACGGGACATTTACATCGGTATGTTCTGCAGAAATGATTAGCATTTCAGTAACCTAGTAGATACAGGGTCCGCCATGGGCCCTGATAACTTGTTCCATGCGTGATGACATCGACTCGTATAAGGCACACTCACCTGGTTACAAAATTCATATGTGGTGATTGGCACTGGGTCGCAACGCTGCATCCGCCTGTTCACGACATCCCACACATTTTCGATTGGCAGCAAGTCCAGTGATATGGCGGGCCAGGGCAAAACTCTGACATTCTTTGACACCAAGAAGGCACGTGTTCATGCAGTAACTTGTGCTCGTGCATTGTCTTGCTGAAAACTGGCGTCTGGGGTGGCGTGAAGAAAGAGTGTGGCTACGGGTCGCACGATGTCAATCACGTAGGTGACACTGGTCACAGTGTCCTGGACACGCACCAACTGAGATCCTTGGTTGTACCCATTGTGGTTATACGTACATTTGTACTTATATTTGCCTGATTTCTTCAGAGCCGTTTTGTGTGTATCCAAATACGTTTTTTCTTATGCTTACTCTTTCCAGATTAAAACACTAAGGTTTCTCCTGAACATTTTCTTTTTGCTACAGCTTTAGTTGCTGTTTGGTTTATTTTGACTAATTTTTAGTTTATTTCACCATTCAGTTAAGACGGTTGTCTGCAGTTAAACGCAACTTGGGTCTTGGCCATTGGGAGGTTGGAAGCATGCAGTTTTGCGAACGAAAATATTACCTTGTACCTCACTGGAGGTGCGGCTGTGATGTCGCATGCGGTAGGCTTAGGTAGCAGGGCTATTAGTTGACGGTAACAGCGACCACACGACAGTCACCACTTGACAATGGCCGAAGAGCATTCGACCAAGAACTCGTGGGAACAAGATGACGCCCCCGGATGCTCGAGGAAATCTTATCAGTATATACCGCCTCGAAACCATGCATTCCAGTTGCTGAACTACCGTGATAACATAAAATATCCTCATCAAACAGCTATTCTTTACGAGAAATATCTCGAATGTAGGTCACTCCCCTCTGTGTATCCTCACCTCTTCGGTAGCGCAGTTCTTTTCTTGCCGGCCGGTGTGGCCATGCGGTTCTAGGCGCTACAGTCTGGAACCGCGCGGCCGCTACGGTCGCAGGTTCGAATCCTGCCTCGGGCAATGATGTGTGTGCTGTCCTTAGGTTAGTTAGGTTTAAGTAGTTCTAAGTTCTAGGGGACTGATGACCTAAGATGTTGAGTCCCATAGTGCTCAGAACCATTTGAACCAGCCAGTTCGTTTCTTCATTATAATGTAGTCAATAATGGATCGAAGAATATATATGGATGTAAATTCTTTCGAGAAATGCTGTTTGTTGATATTAGGCTACTGTAGTTAAGATGACTTACAACTTCAAAAGATCAAATGGGTAGGCCAATAAGCCATTTCTTTTTAAGCCGGGAAACATTGACTTGTAGGGTAAACGCCAAAAAGGAGGAAATTTCTTGTAATGATGTCATATAAATAGACGACATCTGGAAATGCTGAAATTTTGCAAGTGAAACAGGCCTCTGTAAGACCCAGACATATTAGCTATGCTCATATAAAATTTCAGCTCAGCCAGTTCAGTATTCTACGTGTGGTTGAATAAACTATGGCCATACACTCACTCAGACGTCAGCTCATTTTTGTTTTACCAACCACTCTACACACACTAAAGTTGCGGTGTACTGTCTTAGTAGAAGTTGTGCTGTACTGTTTTAGTAATATCTACTGCATTATGAATCACTACAAAGCATCCAAACCTTCGGCACGTTTTAGTTTCTTGATTGTTTCAACAACGAATATTTTTTCACCTTTCTTTTCAGTTAGTGTTTTGTTGTCTGTTTTCTCCAAATCCCTGTACGTTCCAAGCTATCGTCAACGTGTTTTTGTACACAGCATTTAGTGTACCCTTAACGAGCCATAGTCGATGTCCCTGATACTGATGCGTTTTTCATGGACAGAGTTAGTAATTGTCAAGGCGACAAACACGAGACGAGTCCAACAATGTGATAACTTATAAGCATCAGTAAAAGGTAGGTGACATTCAAAATATCCAGTTCGACCAATGGGTCTATACCACAGAGTGCACTTGCTCGGTATCTGCAGTACAACTTGGGCAACCTGCCTGTGGAATGGAAAGAAGGGGACGACGATGGTAGCAACAGTTGAGTGTATTTTTCACATGCACCAGGCGTTGTTAAAGATGAAAGTCATAATAGGTGACAATACATTTCGGGTGTCCAAACGAGAATCAGAGACTGAATCTTTGGAAGTCTTGTATGACTTTTTCCTGTAAACTAGGAAGCTGAACGAAGAATGCACCTCCGTATGCAAGTAGCCACTACAATGTGAAACACGTACCGTACTTTGCAAACCCAACACACCTATTAAAATTCTCTGAAAAAAACTGAGGAGCAATGTGAAAATGCTTTCATGTCCAGAGTCGATTTAAAATTCCTGCCGGGACTGAACTTTGCAACCACTGCGTTACTCAAAACCGGTGGAATGAATACGGAGCAGATAACGTAATGCTTTACAGCTGTTTCCTTATCTCGAAAGTTTCCCCTTGACATTTCATTATCTGTTGACGCAGTATTATCAGAAGTACATTAATGGAAACTAATTAGGGACGCCACGGTCCAATGCCATCTTGCGACGAAATTTCCAATTGTTAAGGAATGACATATGTTGTAAAAGCTGTTACAAGGATTTAAAGGAGGAAGGGGGGGAGGGGTAGATTGAGTGCATGGCATACATTTACTGACTTGGTTTACTCGTCGATGTCATTGTGATGCAGCAACTCCGAATCATGTTCTCACGATCGGGTGTAGATCACAGGAGCCCTTACAAAAAGGATGTAAAAAGGAAGAAAGAATAGGCTTTAACATCCAGTCGACGGCTTTTGTGGTACAGGAGAAGAGTACACAACATTTATGCACGGTTTATTTTTTAGGGTAGTCGATACCCGCTATTGACTTGTCCAGCATCTACATACGTTTTGTTCCCACAGATGAAATTCGATGCTCTTGTTTTTGTAAAAGTCAGAGGACAAAATGTACCCATATAGGAACGACGGAGAACACGTAAATCCTTCGCTGTTGCTACGATGATATCCTCAGTTGCTGTCTGACCATTGTACCAATACTGCGTTAACCCCTTCCGCACACATCATACACATAAATAGTAAAGATAAGTTTCACAAATAAAACAAACTTTGAAACTAACTGTAAAAGTTATTTACCGTCGATCCGCTTGGTGAGGTGTTTGGACAGATGAATCAGATTTGTTCTGCCGGTATTACAGAACTGTTTAAATATTGTCACACGACCACAGTATTTCAAATGGAACGACGAGATTTATGAACAGACGAATGTCCTGGCTACAGGGAGTCCCGTAAGTCCAGTGATGGCAAATTTCTCTACGGAAAAATTCGAAGGTCAGATATTAGGAACTGCCAACAAAAAACCGAATACACGGTTCCGTTTCGTAGATAGTACGCTTGTGTTGTGAAGACATGGCAGAGAGGAATTAGAACGTTTTTTATGAAATCTCAGATTAGTCCGACGATTCAGTTCACTATGGAGGAGGAGGTAGATGGCAGATTATATTGCCTTGATGTGCTAGTCTGATAGCTAGGTGTACACGATATACCGATAATCCACGCACGGGGATCTTTACCTGCATCATGATCACCAGCTATCTGCTGTATTAGCGGGTCCTTTCCATCTCCTGCGATCCATCACGTCCTTATTAATACCGCTGTATACCGCCGTCCATCACATCATCCAAGATCTGATATCTCTTCTTCCTTTGCCTCCTCTTGCCTTCCTCGTACCTCCCTAAGACTGTTTTTATAAGCCCTTTCTTCTTAATATATGTCTTCTTCTTAATATATGTCCAATCCACTTTCATTTTCTTCTTTTTTTTACACCAAATTTTTGTCTTTGCTCTCCCACTCTTCTCAGTACCTCTTCATTTTTCACTTTACCCATCCAACTCATTCTTTACATCCTCTGTCATGTCCACATCTCAAAAGCCCCCAGCCTCGCTCTGTCTTTGTTCCTCAGTGTCCACGTGTCGGAACTATACATTTAAAGCTTTGCATATGTTCTAATACTTCTTGCTTCAGCATTTTCTTTCTCATTTTATCTGCTCCTACTGCCATGACTTCTCTTTTCTTTGTATAGATTTTCAATCCATAAATCTATCCTTTAGCTTCAATAGCATCCACTACATCCTACAACTCCTTTTCATATGGTGCTAGAAGAAAACATCAAATATCATTCCTTCTACCTCCAAATTTTTACCCTCTTGTTAACTATGGGCCAATGGTCAATCATATTTTCCAAGCACAGACTGAAAAGGATAGGATACAGACAGCGTTCTTGTCCTGCTCGTTTCTCTAATTCTACCCACGTGGTCCTTCTTTATTTAAATGTAATTACTTTATGAGTTGTCTGGTTCTCCAGTCCATTCTCGTTTCCCTCATTATAGCTGCAAACATCCCAAGCCATTATTCAATGCCTTTTCAAGGTCTAAAAACACATATACAGGGTGGTCAGAAACAGTCTGAAAAACTTTTAAGAATGCTTCAGGATAGGTTGTGGTGAGAAATAAGTGTTATGAAAGAAATTCTATACGTTGCGCCGTTTCCGAGTTAATTAGCATTGAAGTTAGCCAGTCAGACCGTTGCGCACGCGAGTTCAAGCGGCCCACCAGACACGGCGTCGCCAGACTTGTTCTTGGCTTGATTTCCTAAAACCGAACAAGAGAGCGATAGTAGGGTCGAGTATTCTCCTGCGCTACCGTCTACACTATGAGAGCAACTGAATTGAAATTCATTGTACCTGGTTTGAATTTGCGCGCGCAACGGACTGATTGGCTAACTTCAATGCTAATTAACTCGGAAACGGCGCAACGTATCGAATTTCTTTCTTAACAGTTACTCCTCAGCACAACCTACCCTGAAACATCGTTGCAAGCTTTTCAGACTGTTTCTTTACCGCTCTGTATCGGTCTCTTCCGTGTTCAATAAAGCTCTCTCAAAATTCCCAAAAGCCAAATCACATATCTTGTGCCTGAATTCCGCCTAAAGCCAAACTGCTCTTCCGCTAAATTCTCTCCCGTTAGCTCTTCCAGTACGTGTGACATTAGGTTAGTTGTCGTGTGCTGACCGTAATTGTCGGTTTCTTGTTTCTTCAGTACTGAAATCATTACTGTTGTCATGAAGTCTCCTGGTTATTCATCATTGTCATGTATTTGGTTATATAACCTCAGTATTTCTCCTACTTCTTCTTGCTTAAGATATTGTAGTATTTCTATCTGCATCTGTACTGCTTTCCCATCTTTCATTGCAGCTGTTGCACTCTTTACGTCTTACTTTTGATTGTTGGTCCTTTCTCATCGTCATTCGTGCTGTTCAAGGGTTCAATTTCCAGAGTTCTTGGTTTCTGATTTGTGTCACGTAGCTCTTTTAAATAATCTTCTCCCATCTGTGGACGTCCTCGCGACCTTTGTGCACTATGTACATTTTTGTCTTTACTGAGAATTTCCATAGTAGCACTTCCTGGTCTGTTCTGACAGCATGTTGCACTCTTCATTTCTTTGTACAATAAATCATATCTTCCCTTTCTGTCCAGTTCTACAGTTGCGACGTACTTCTCTGTTAGCCCCTTTTTCCCCAGACTGCTCCGTTTCTCTTCGCAGTTCATTACTCAGCCTTCGGTACATCTTTATTGCATTTTCATTGTTCTTGTTTTTGAATTTTCTTCCCTCCTCCATCTTCAAAATAATTTCCTGTGTAACCCATGGCTTTTTGGCGTTTTCTCGTTTGCTTGCACTATACATTTCCATATTCCTTTTCTTCGATTTCTTCTTTCATCCTACACCGGATTCAATTTACCATTCACAACAGAAGCTGGGAGTCGTTAAAACGTTATCGGTTAGAGAGAGAGAGGAACGTGTACGAACCGGAGTGCTTGACGCGGAACTGACACAACTCACCAATACGTGGCCGAAGAACGGATATTCTTACGCTGAAATAAAAAGAGCGTTAAGGCATCCACGAAAAGATTGTAGCGATGTACAGGCGTCTGCGAAAGCGAAGGTTTTCCTGCAGTCATTAAATATGTTACTGACGGCATTGGAAAGATCTTGACGAAACGGAATACCACTGTCGCCAAAGGATACTCGCAAACCGCAGGAAAAGGCAGGCATGTACGGGATAACATGTAGTTGTGGAAACATGTAACGGACACAGATAAAAGACCGGTCGAAAAAGCTAGCAGAATGCAATGGCAACTATAGAACGGGAGAAAGAGGCAGATGAGCTGTTGCGAAGATACATTGCATCCAGGAGAAACGCCATAGATTTTACTAACACCCCAATAATGTTAATCGAAATGAAGACGGTGTGAAACTGAATGATACCTGAATTCCGGTGCTGAAGATGGAAGTTCCACCACGGGGTGACTGTAGTAGCGGATGACAGCAATCGACAACGGCCGGAATTTTAAAAACATGTTAACGTCACGCCTCTGCGCGGGAGCACACGGAAACGGAATGCTTTTTCAGTCGGTAACGGAGAAACAACGTTAGTAAAAGGAACGTGAGTCGGTAGTTAGAATACCGAACAATTTTTCAATCTCCAAATTGTAATGAATCTGTAATTTTCAAACCACAGTCGACGATATAACAAAATAAAATCAGACACAGACGGCGACCATAAAGGCATTTAATAGTTGCGTGGACAACCTCTACTCTGTTTTTCTTTTCTTTTTTTTTTTTTTAAGATAAATACTATATATTGTTAATGCGCCTCCAGAGCTTATACAAATTAGTGATCCTTATTAACGGTAGTAGATAAACAAGGTGACGCACGTCAGTGTTTAAATCTCTCTATAATATGCTGGTAACTCTGACAGTCTGAAACGTTTATTTTTATGTGTAAATACAGTCAAGCCCCAAAACTAAATTAGTCCAAACCTACGTCAGAAACGCTGTATTTCTGTATTAATCGCATGTAATGTCTTTAAATTCCCTTATAATGTAAAATTATAATTAATTCTTAAATGTGAGATAGCATACGTATGTTAAAATTAGCGAAAGAGAGCAACTGTATTTTTTAATTGGCATATAGTGCATCAGACGCAGCACAAATAACGTCAACAACAAAAATTTTATGTCGATATCACTCTGTTTCTCTCCTGTTACCTGCTCTCTGATGATGTCTCCGTTCTTGCCGATCGCTCTCTATTAATGGTCGCTCTCTCGAATGATTTTGTAACAGGCAGTTGTACTTGAAAGATATTTTCAAGATGTCTGAAGTATTTACCTATGTAAAAGTATCGTCAATATATGAATAATTGTTTGTTTACCAATGTTTCATGTCAACAACGTTAACCTTGCCTGCCAACTTGTCCATGTTTCAGTTAGGAGAACTGGAAGACCGCCGACATATCGTTTGCTGGCCGCTGCAACATCGTTGATGTTCGAATTGGTAGCATCCCTGAGATCTGTTAAGCCGGTCTGTTAACGCAGTTTCCGGGCAGCACTTCTGTGCCCCAATGCGTAATATTAATGATCGGCATACGGCCAACAAACGATATGCGCGGTCAGTCCACTCCACGGTATCAAAGCAGTCTAGACAAAATCTTGAATTATTAATTTTCTCTCTCTTAGTGGTAAATTTATCTGTGCCATGTGATAATTTAATATCATCATTTTTTTATTTGGCTGCTCCTTTTAATTAACGGTACTCCAGTTAATTTCCCCTTACCAAAAGTTATTTTTCAGTTACTACTAAAGAGCGACACACAAAATAGAGAAAACTTTACTTTTTTTTAATAATAATTCAAGTCGTGGCGTTTTTATAGGACGCATAGTGCCGGAAAAGTTGAGAAATACGTTGAAACTAACTATTAGTAAATGACGGCTGTTATTTATTTACAGACTTGCTTCGGATGAGTATTGATCAGAATGTTATTTTATTTCACAGTACTTTGTGTATAATATTGTAGATTGATCGGTTATATATTTCATTTTGGCGGTTTATGAGAAGACTTCGTTTCAATACAGTATAACTGCTGTTCCTCTTCTCACGTCTCTTTGGCGTTTCCGCTGGCGAAGCGCTAGTAAGGTTCATTTTAGTGTTGTGTGTCCACTACACTTCAATATTTAACTAACAATGGATTTCGGATAGATGCTTTCTGTAGTGTATGATTTCTCGTTACAGGTGGTTGTACCGGTAGCTGAGCAGTGAGCTCCTTAACAATCATTCTGTTTTACGCACGTACACAGTTCGGTACGTAGCACGCCTTGTCGAACAGCATATAACGTTAACATTTTGTGAATTTGTGTAATTGATTAAGCGAGTGTAATGTACAGAAAAATGCCGAAGATTAGATGGGTAGATCACGTAAGTAATGAGGAGGTACTGAAGAGAATTGGAGAGAAGAGGAATTTGTGGCACGATGTGGGTTGTAGGGCACGTTCTGAGGTATCAAGGAATCACCAAATTAGTATTGGAGGGAAGCCTGGAGGTTAAAGATCGTAGAGGGAGACTAGGATATGAATATACTAAGCAGATTCAGAAGGATGTAGATTGCAGTAGTTATTCGGAGATGAAGAGGCTTGCACAGGACAGAGTAGCATGGAGAGCTACATCAAACCAGCCTCTGGACTGAAAACCACAACAGCAACAACAACAACAATATTGAGTAGTAATGAAGATATGTATGATCTTTCTACACCAGAGAAAAACAAGATGCAAAGTGAGAAACCTCACCACAGGCTCGAACAATATCGCACTGCATGAGAGTGGAATCAAGAATTTCATTCATGGATAGCAAAGGATCCCAATAGTTCTTATAAGGTAAAAGTCAAATACTGTAATGATTCTATTGCAGTCTAAAGATACGACAACGCTCGACAAACTAACTGTGGAAGCCGAGCTGAGAACTGCCATATTCTTAGCAGCTCAAGAGATTCGTTTCAGTACAGCTGATTATAAAAAAACGGCTATTGTAGAGAATGCTATTGTACCTTCTGATAAAAATGATCTGGGAGCGCAGATTGAAAAATAAAAATGTGTGATATTTTTGGTGGTAGTATGACATTTTTGTAGTGGGTTGTATGATCCATTTGCAGTGACTTCATAACAACACTGGGTGGAACACCGCTTCTAGTGGGGGGCTCCACACGACTCTGGCGGCCAGTCGCAGTGTCCGGACAATCGGCACGCTGCACATAGTTATTTTGTAGTGCAGCCGTGTAGGTCACACCGAGTTGGAGATGGATGTGATTACAGAGGATCTGATCTCTGAGGTTGAAAAGTATCCATCAGTATGACACGTGGAGTGTGAAGGCTGTTCAAAAGTGCAGCAGAGAGAAAGCCAACTGGTGAGTATCATAGCAAAAAAATGATTAACGAATTAGATGTGTACCAGACTTTCAGTATTACTTAACGATTAAACATACAAAATATACTTCATATATGTGGCATTTTGAGCAAGGTGACCTCACATTTTTTAAAACTGCTATTGTAGTTGTCCCTCTGTTCATAAAGTAGTCTGCAGATTTGTTACGAACATTGTTTACATTTCTTCTCAATTATGTTGGGCCGTCTCTTGGCACAAGTGCTTATGAGATTTCAGCTGTCCTGAAACACACCTCCAAAATCTAACTAAAGGCATGTGAAAAAAAGAGGTTTCCAGAAACCTGAGCAATTTATTAGTCAATAATCCAAGCAATATAGACATTGTGAAAGAAGTGGAGACAGAAGAGATTATCCAGGCTCTGAAGCTAATGAAGAAAGAAAAGCATCCAGACCTGACGAGGTCCTACCAGAATTCTTAAAGGACCTGGGAACTCTAGGAAGAGGGTGGCTCGCCAAACTCTGCACGGAATGTATCAGTACAGGTGCTCTCCCCAAGATCTGGAAAGAAGCAAAGTCATTGCTGTGCTGAAACCTGGAAAGACTGGACATAACTCAAAGGACTCAAAGGACTACAGACCAATATCCCTGCTATGTACCTCCTATAAATTATTCGAGAGTATATTACTGACTAGATTAACTCCGTAGATTGACACCAACCTTCCAACATACCAAGCCGGTTTTCGAGCAAGCAAAAATTGTTGCGATCAAGTGCTGTCCCTTACAACCTACATAGAGAAAGGCTTCCAAAACAAGATGAAAACTGGATTTGTTTTTATAGGTCTTAATCAGCTTACGATACAGTGTGGATCGAAGGGCTGTTGTTCAAGCTAACTAGAGTCATAAAATGCTAACAGACCTACACACTACTCAAGAACATATTAATAGGCAGGAGAATGAAAGTCTCACTTCATGGCACGAACAGCAAGAGAGTGGTTCTGAATAATGATCTGCCACAGGGCTCGGCACTAACACCCGTTCTCTTCAACCTGTATATAGCCGATATGCTAGAAACCAAATCACGTCAATTTGCTTACGCTGACGACCTGGCCATAGCATATCAAAGTAAATACTCCAAGTGGCACCTACACACAGTTACAGATTTCTATGAATGGACAGCAGATCAGACGCGAGAATAAGCCTAAATACTTGGGTGTGAAACTAGATCGCATTGTAACATACAACGCACGCCTAGAAGACACAAAACAGAAACTAAAATCCCGCAATGCTATCCATTCGATACTGGCTGGAACGACATGGCCGGCATCTGTGGCCGAGCGGTTCTACGCGCTTCAGTCTGGAACCGCGCTGCTGCTACGGTCGCAGGTTCGAATCCTGCCTCGGCAAGGATGTGTGTGATGTCCTTAGGTTAATTAGGTTTAAGTAGTTTAAGTCTGGGGGACTGATGACCTCAGATGTTGTCCCATAGTACGTAGAGCCATTTGGACCGACATGGGGATGTGGCGCGAGCACTTTAAGTACATCAGCACTAGCTCATGTCTACAGCGTAGCTGAATACTGTTCACCAGTCTGTATGAGAAGTGCACACGTTGCTACAGTGGAAGTCCAGCTGAGGGAGACAATGCGAATAATCTCGGGAACACTCAGGGCCACCCTCTGTGCCTGTCTTAGCCAACATAGAACCCCCTGAAATCAGGCGATCACAGCTAGCCCTAAGAGCCCTAAGAACATACCAAAAAATCCTAGACAATCCGGACCTCCCTATCCACGAAGATCTAGCAACTACAAACAGCTTTAAATAAAGGACAGCTTTCTGGAAAATCGGCGAAGAGCTTCAAGTCTTCAACTCATAAACAACCTGGAAGGAACTATGGGCTGCAAGTGCACACAAGAACTGCAATGTAGTGGACGACCCCAACAAGAAGATTGAAGGACTCAACCTCCCAAGGAAACTGTGGACAACTTTGAACCGCCTAAGAACAAGTGTCGGCAGATGCAAGCAACTAATGAAGAAATTGGGCCTGTCAGACAGCTCTGAATGTGAAGTGGTGAAATCCAAACACTGGACCATTTACTAGTGTGTGAAGTGTACGGATATGATGGTGATTTGAAAGACATACACAGACTCAGTGACTCGTCCTTAAAGTGGCTCGGGACTATTTGTAATGGTGTGTAGTATTTTGTATAAGTATATTGTAATTAATGTAAGAATGGTTGCCTTGGTATAAGCCGAACGAGTACATAAAAAAATAACGTCAAGACTGGAGAATGTAGTAGCCTATAACTTGCTTGATATTTTTCTCCTTTTTGGCGCTCCAAGTATTTTTACATTCTGATAACGGACGAGAACTTTTTAATAAAATCTTAGAATGTATAACACAGCTGTCACCAGATATGAAAATGGTTAATGGCAAACCTAGACACAGCCAAAGTCAAGGAAGTGTAGAAATGGCTCTGAGCACTATGCGACTCAACTGCCGTGGTCATCAGTCGCCTAGAACTTAGAACTAATTAAACCTAACTAACCTAAGGACATCACACACATCCATGCCCGAGGCAGGATTCGAACCTGCGACCGTAGCGGTCGCTCGGTTCCAGACTGTAGCGCCTTTAACCGCACGGCCACTCCGGCCGGCAAGGAAGTGTAGAACGAGCGACCCAAGACATTGAAAACATGCTCGCTGTTTGGATGGCTGAAAACAAAACTAACAAGTGGAGTGAGAGCGTACAATATGTACATTTCATGAAGACTCGCGACCTTCTTTCTGCAATTAAAACAAGTCCTTTCAAAACACGTTCTGTTGTGGCCGCAAAAGTGGGATTTTCTTCTTTATTACACTACAAAGTGAATTACATTCGATAAATACTGAAGAAGACTTTGAAAAATTAGAAGATTCACAAGAGAGTCTCTTATTATGGGAGCACCGTCAAATCTTATGTGAGAGGACATTCTGTTAAGCCTGCTTCTACAAAATCATTCATAGAAATACAAGAATTAATCATCAGTAATTTTAAATTGCCTTCTACACCGATGACTAAACAGTTATGAAAAATATTCAGTAACCCTGCACCTCCAAGGAATCACTTTTGCATCTTGAAGGAGTCATCACTGAGTTACGACTTCAGCAGAATAGCAATCACAGTTTCGTACGGAGTCTGAAAAGCGTAATATGCATGACATGGTCTGTATTTTTCAGAATGAGATTTTCACTCTGCAGCGGAGTGTGCGCTGATATGAAACTTCTTGGCAGATTAAAACTGTGTGCCCGACCGAGACTCGAACTCGGGACCTTTGCCTTTCGCGGGCAAGTGCTCTACCATCTGAGCTACCGAAGCACGACTCACGTCCGGTACTCACAGCTTTACTTCTGCCAGTACCTCGTCTCCTACGTTCCAAACTTTACAGAAGCTCTCCTGTGAACCTTGCAGAACTAGCACTCCTGAAAGAAAGGATATTGCGGAGACATGGCTTAGCCACAGCCTGGGGGGATGTTTCCAGAATGAGATTTTCACTCTGCAGCGGAGTGTGCGCTGATATGAAACTTCCTGGCAGATTAAAACTGTGTGCCCGACCGAGATTCGAACTCGGGACCTTTGCCTTTCGCGGGCAAGTGCTCTACCATCTGAGCTACCGAAGCACGACTCACGCCCTGTCTCACAGCTTTACTTCTGCCAATATCTCGTCTCCTACCTTCCAAACTTTACAGAAGCTCTCCTGGTTCGCAGGAGAGCTTCTGTAAAGTTTGGAAGGTAGGAGACGAGATACTGGCAGAAGTAAAGCTGTGAGTACCGGGCGTGAGTTGTGCTTCGGTTGCTCAGATGGTAGAGCACTTGCCCGCGAAAGGCAAAGGTCCCGAGTTCGAGTCTCGGTCGGGCACACAGTTTTAATCTGCCAGGAAGTTTCATGGTCTGTATTGTTTGCTCAAAACCTGCGTTAGGTGCTTACAAGTGTTATTCGTGTGGTTTGTTTGTTCACGTAATTTGTGAAGAAATTGATCCTAAAGAGAAAGGGCGTGGTAAGAATGTATTGTGCAACACCTGTAAAAAGGATATGAATCGGAAAATACTTGGAAAAATTCCGTCTTCATGAAAACACGTGTACGAATAAAGAAAGTGTTCTGAAACTAAATTCTATCACTAACTGAAGTGTGGCCTCCCAATTGAATGAACAGTGAGATAGAGTGATATGAAGAAAGGCCGTTTAGCTCTTGAGACAATTTTTACTAATGTGCAGTGCCGACAAGAACTAGCAATTAGAGGGCACGAAGGTGTAAACTCAATTTTTTTTCAATTGTTAGAACTCTGAAAGAATGACATACCTGAGTTAAAAGATTGGTTAGGGCGTTCGGAGTATAAGTGGACGTCCCACGATATTCAAAACGAGGTCATTGATCTACTAGGAAAGTCTGTGTTGAGAAAGATATTGGCTTTAATTAAGAAGACAACATTTTTCTATTATGGTTGACGAAAAAAGTGATTCTTCGATTCACGAACAAGTGTCATTTTGTGTTTGTACTGTCGATGATTCCTTTATCACCAACGAAGACATTATTGGCTTATACAAGACCCCCCAACTCTGAATCACAAACTCTGTTTAGTATTTTAAAAGACGTTTTTGCTCGTCTTGATTTGTCAGTGGATAACTTAAGAGGACAGGACAGTGCTATGATGGTGCCTCGGTTATGAGAGGTAAGTTCTGAGGACTTGGCAGCTGTAGACAGTCTCCCCCATCTTACGCCTATGAGGGATATTTTGGCTTTAGCCAAGGACTTAATATTTTGGCTTTAGCCAAGGACTTAATAAACACCGTAAGGGAATCCAATAAAAGGATGGGATTTTTCTGAAGCATACGCTGTGAGAGTGCCAACGACCATGCTGGTCTATGACCCCTTTGCTCGACTCGGTGGACTATGCGAGCTTCTAGTATCTTGAGAATATTGAAAAACTTTGAAGAACTTCTAGAGTTTTCTGAAAAATTTTCTGCAGAAGACAAAACAGAGGCAGGGTACCTTGAGTCAATGTTACAATTCAAGACTCATTTCTTTTTACGTCTTTATTGCCATGCAATGAACCCAATAGAGGATGTTAACGAAAAAAATTCAGTAACCTCATCTAAGTGTTGTTGATCTGGAAAAATTTATGAGGGCTTGATTTGTACATTGAATAGAAGGCGTGATAGTGCTGAGCACTATTGGGAATTGTGTTTAAAAGAAAAACCTTCACAAGTTGATGATCCTTCGCTTCCTCGAAATCGAAATTTACCAAAGAAGTGTGAAAATAACGAAGCCAGCTCCCCACACACTTTCAAAACCCCAAAGGAATACTACAAAGCTATTTCAATTGAAGTTTGTGAAACGGTGCAATCTTGCATTACTGATAGGTTTGCTTCGACGAGACTCACACAGGTCATTGCAGTTGAACAAGAGTGGTTGCTTTTAGTAAAAGTGGCGAAACAAATATGGAAAAATCAACTGAGTTTTTCAAAAATGACCGAGTTTGAGAGACTGCGCTTACGCTTGAATATGTTAGCCGATATCGCTAATAAAAAACAACTGGTCTTTTAAAACATACGTAATGGAAGAAAGTACATTACACAAGAGCCTGCAGTTGGAGAAATATTATGTGAAGTAGTCAAATGCATTAAGCTTCTCCAAGTAGTTCCAATCACGACAGCAACAGCAGAACGGTCATGTAGCGCCCTTAGACGTCTGAAGTCATGAAGTCATACCTCTGATCAATAATGGGACAGAAGCGATTGAACAACTTGGCTGTTCTTCATGCCCATCGAGTTGATGAATGAATTGGATATCCGACCAGTCATCAACGACTTCATATTCAGTAATCCAGTCAGACGATCGACATTTGCACCGTTCTAAAGACACTCTAGCCCAAATAATCGCATTTAGGGCAAAAATTAAAATCTTTATAAAATAGAGAATTAAATGCATAAATAATGTTAAATTTTCAGTTTCGAAATATTAGTACTAGTGTAGTACTGTATTACTATATTACTATAGTGTTGTATTAGTTATTTTCAAATACTTAAATATTTTTAGGGTGTAAGACCCAACTAAAACACGCTATTTACATACTTTTTGACTGAAAGTATTAGGCATACTGTATTAATTTTATTAACTGTATTAAAGCATTACCTTTGAGATATTGTTTTTGTTTAATGAACCCTAAGCCTTTTTCAAAGTAATCTTAAATTAGCTATTTCACTTATTAATCAAAGCGATATTCCAGGTGCGACATCAATATTTTATGTTTTATTCTTTTATCGATCGTTTAGGATGACCATCGACCTTGCTGTTGGTGGGGAGGCTTGCGTGCCTCAGCGATACAGATAGCAGTACCATATGTGCAAACACAACGGAAGGGTATCTGTTGAGAGGCCAGACGAACGTGTGGTTCCTGAAGAGGGGCAGCGGCCTTTTCAGTAGTTGCAGGAATGAATGAATGACTGATCTGGCCTTGTAACGCTAATCAAAACGGCCTTGCTGTGCTGGTACTGCGAACGGCTGAAAGCAAGGGGGCACTACAGCCATAATTTTTCCCGAGGGAATGCAGCTTTACTGTATGGTTAAATGATCATGGCGGCCTCTTGGGTAAAATATTCCGGAGGTAAACTAGTCCCCCATTCGGATCTCCAGGCGGGGACTACTCAGGAGGACGTCGTTATCAGAAGAAAGAAAACTGGTGTTCTACGGATCGGAGCGTGGAATGTCAGATCCCTTAATCGGGCAGGTAGGTTAGAGAATTTAAAAAAGGAAATGGATAGATTAAAGTTAGATACAGTGGGAATTAGTGAAGTTGGGTGGCAGGAGGAACAAAACTTATGGTCATGTGTATACAGGGTTATAAATACAAAATCAAATAGGGGTAATGTAGGATTAGGTTTAGTAATGAACAAAAAAATTGGAGTGCGGGTAAGCTACTACAAACAGCATAGTGAACGCATTATTGTGGCCAAGATAGATACGAAGCCCACGCCTAACACAGTAGTACAAGTTTATATGCCAACTAGCACCGCAGATGGCGAAGAGATTGATGAAATGTGTGATGAGATAAAAGAAATTATTCAGATAGTGAAGGGAGACGAAAATTTAATAGTCATGGGTGACTGGAATTCGGTAGTAGGAAAAGGAAGAGAAGGAACGGGGGGGAAGAAATGAAAGAGTAAGCCGTCTGGTAGAATTTTCCACAGAGCACAACTCAATCATAGCTAACACTTGGTTCAAGAATCATGAAAGAAGGTTGTATACATGGAAGAAGCCTGGAGATACTGGAAGATTTCAGGTAGATTATATAATGGTAAGACAGAGATTTGGGAACTAGGTTTTAAATTGTAAGACATTTCCAGGGGCAAATGTGTTCTCTGACCACAATCTATTGGTTATGAACTGTAGACTAAAACTGAAGAAACTGCAGAAAGGTGGGAATTCAGGGAGATGGGACCTGGATAAACTGAGAGAACCAGAGGTTGTAGAGAGTTTCAGGGAGAGCATTAGGGAACGATTGACAAGAATGGGGGAAAGAAATACAGTAGAAGAAGAATGAGTAAATGAAATAGTTAAGGCAGCAAAGGATCAAGTAGGTAAAAACACGAGGGCTAGTAGAAATCCTTGGATAACAGAAGATATATTGAGTTTAATTGATGAAAGGAGAAAATATAAAAAAGCTGTAAATGAAGCAGGCAAAAATGAATACAAACGTCTCAAAAATGAGATCGGGAGGAAGTGCAAGATGGCTAAGCAGCCATGGCTAGAGGACAAATGTAAGGATGTAGTGGCATATATCACTAGGCGTAAGATGGATACTGCCTACAGGAAAATTAAAGAGACCTTTGGAGGAAAGAGAACCACTTGTATGAATATCAAGAGCTCAGATGGAAACCAGGTCTAAGCGGGAAAGGGAAAGCAGAAAGGTGGAAGGAGTGTACAGAGGGTCTATACAAGGGCGATGTACTTGAGGACAATACTATGGAAATGGAAGAGGATGTAGATGAAGATGAAATGGGAGATACGATACTGCGTGAAGAATTTGACAGAGCACTGAAAGACCTGAGTCGAAACAAGGCCCCGGGAGTAGACAACATTCCATTAGAACTACTGAGGCCTTGGGAGAGCCAGTCCTGACAAAACTCTATCATCTGGTGAGCAAGATGTACGAGACAGGAGAACTACCCTCAGACTTCAAGAAGAATATAATAATTCCAATCCCAAAGAAAGCAGGTGTTGACAGGTGTGAAAATTACCGGACTATCAGTTTAATATGTCACAGCTGCAAGGTCGACCCCGGGGAAGATCAGTTTGGATTCAGTAGAAAAGTTGGAACACGTGAGGCAATACGGACCCTAAGACGTATCTTAGAAGATAGATTAAGGAAAGGTAAACCTACGTTTCTAGAATCTGTAGACTTAGAGAAAGCTTTTGACAATGCTGACTGGAATAATCTCTTTCAAATTCTGAAGGTGGCAGGGTTAAAATACAACGAGCGAAAGGCTGTTTACAATTTGTACAGAAACCAGATGGCAGTTATAAGAGTCGAGGGGCATGAAAGGGAAGCAGTGGCTGGGAAGGGAGCGAGACAGAGTTGCAGACTATCCCCGATGTTATTGAATCTGTATATACTAACAAGCAGTAAAGGAAACAAAAGAAATATTCAGAGTAGGAATTAAAATCCATGGAGAAGAAATAAAAACTTTGAGGTTCACCAATGACATTGTAATTCTGTCAGAGACTGAGGTTCACCAATGACATTGTAATTCTGTCAGAGACAGCAAAGGACTTGGAAGAGCAGTTGAACAGAATCGACAGTTTCGCGAAAGGAGGATATAATAAGAACATCAACAAAAACAAACGAGGATAATGGAATGTAGTGGAATTAAATCAGGTGATGCTGTGGAAATCACATTGGGAAATACGACACTTAAAGTAGTAAATGGGTTTTGCTATTTAGGGAGCAAAATAACTTATGATGGTCGAAGTAGAGAGGATATAAAATGTAGACTGGCAATGGCAAGGAAAACGTTTTTGAAGAAAAGAAATTTGTTAACATCGAGTATAGATTTAAGTGTCAGGAAGTCTTTTCTGAAAGTATTTGTATGGAGTGCAGCCATGTATGAAAGTGAAACGTGGACCATAAATAGTTTGGACAAGAAGAGAATAGAAGCTTTCGAAGTGTTGTGCTACAGAAGAATACTGAAGATTAGATGGGTAGATCACATAACTAATGAGGAGGTACTGAACAGAATTGGGGACAAGAGAAATTTGTGGCACAACTTGACTAGAAGAAGGGATCGGTTGGTAGGACATGTTCTGAGGCATCAAGGGATCACCAGTTTAATATTGGGGGAGCAGCGTGGAGGGTAAAAATCGTAGAGAGAGATCAAGAGGTAAATACACTGAGCAGATTCAGAAGGACGTAGGTTGCAGTAGGTACTGGGAGATGAAGAAGCTTGCACAGGATAGAGTAGCATGGAGAGCTGCATCAAACCAGTCTCTGGACTGAAGACCACAACAACAACAACAACAGGATTTATTTAAATATAATTTCAGTCTTTTCAGAGCTACGTATACACTGCTTTGTAATAATCTATAAGCATGATTATTACTGTAAATTAAATAAGCTTTTTACGAAAATACTGTGTGTGTTTATGTTTTGTTTCTTTTTTCAAAGCAAAAAAATGTGTAGGCTTGTAGAGTTTCCTGGAGTGTCAAGTTATCGAGGGTCCAGTTTTCGGGGTTCTCATGTTGACCATATAACTCTAAAATGGTTAAAAATCTTTAAAACTCATTATCTTTCAACTAAAATTAAGAAAATTTCCCGGGGCAAGACCTCCTGTATGCCCCCCCCCCCCAAATATTTTTTATAAGTCGGCGCCCCTGGTACGAATTGGTTTTTGTCAAAGCCTCTCAGTATTTTGGACTAAGAGATCATTCTAAATCCAATCACAGCAGCTGGAGCCGAGGCAGAATGACATTATTCAGGGTGTATACGGCCCGGGACAACCGGGAGATCCGGGAAAAACCCGGGAATTTTTTCATCCGGGAGAAAACCGGGAAAAACCCGGGAATTTTTTTGAATTCCGGGAATTTTTCTTTGTTTTAGTTTTCAGTGAAATTTTTGTGATTTTGCTTGGTAAGAACCAATTCTCCAACAAATAATTTTACTGTACCCCGCTTCTGCAGAATAATGCTGCAGCAAGAAAACATGAACGAGAAAAAAAAATAACGAAAATAAAACTTAAGTAGCACAGTAAATGCGCCATATACAACAGCAAAACATAGTGCTCATACAAGCGTCTGCCAACAGCAAAGTGTGTCAAAGGCTTTAGGAAGACTATGCAATGCCTCATAACAACAAATTGCCTTCGATGAACGTGACGTGACAGCTGTGTACATTAGACTCGTTTGAGTAGTTGCGGGCGGGCTCTTGTGCATGCGCAATTGTAGTACGTTCCCCCGTTTCTGCCTACGGATGTGTGGCTGGGCGGCGCTATCTACGTACTATTGTCCCGGTTCGGAAATGTAGATACGGGGCTGATGCACAGAGATATCTGAGCTGTAGTGGGGAGGTGGGTAGTCTCCGTGTGTCCCGTGTTTACGTTTAGTGATTTTGCTGTTTCCTCTTCATTTATTGCCCTCACATTAAATGAAAACAAAACGGATTTCTGTGGTCGGGAGCTATCAAATGATTTAAAATACGTTCGCATAATTACGGAAGACTAAAATATGTTATTAGTTTCAGGTTTTATTTCCATCTTTCTGACAGTCAAGCATTAATCACCTTGCACAACAGTGAACTTATTTTTGTCGGTTTGCTTAAGAGATTTGGCTTTTATTAGTCTTTAGCGCTGAGGCAGTCAATTTATTTGAAACGAAGTGTTTCATTTCACACTGTTGGCTAGTTTAAACTATTCGCTGCATTTCAAGTGCACATTTTCCATCTTCTAGCTCGCACGGTATTATGCCATAATAAAGAATCAAACATGAGATAATACAGTACTGGTAATCAAGAAAATTTGCATCCGAATCTGGACATACGAATGTGTACATTCAGCCAAATTATGTATTTTAGTATGGCTCACGAAATTCCGATGCTCTTGAAGTATCCTCTGATGCCTTGTTTCTTTTGTAACACATTGCAGATCTTTTAATGTTTTACACGTACGAATGTAATAGCTTCCTGCGTCATCGTAGCTGCCCAAGAGCAGTGGCGCCTGTTATATGGCGCTCTCTGGCAACTGCTGAAACGAATCAGTTTCTAACAGGTCACGGGAAAATATGGTGGTTTGAAAAGCGTTACTTGCAAAGTAAATTTCCTTTAAATTATATTAAAAAACTAAAAACCCGCCTCGATTGCGTTGAAGGTTCTTGAATTTCCTTTTACATAAGATGAACTATGTGCGATAACGTACGATGAATTTCTTAAATCACAGAGCGTTTGACTCTCAATTAAAAGTCAACTCTTTGAGTAAGACTATCTAGAAGAATTTCGAGCTCAGATCAGACACTTACGTCGTTATTAAAAATTTTAGTAGTACACATTAGTGTGATATATCTCAAAGTGTAACACGCGCAAAAAGATCATCATTATATGTGGAAGCTTAGCTCCTCTTACAGCTTATTGATCTTAGAGACCACGATTATATGTGAAACCTTTGTTTTTCTTGTAGCAACACTATGTATATTAATTTAAACCATTAACTTCTCTTATTTGTGTGTTCGCGCTACTTAAGAGTGATGGCTGACTGCATCACGTGTCCTACGTTGTCATCAGCTGGCAAGCTCACGTGACATGAGCTATGACTGGCTTACAAAAGCACGTCGCAATCTCGATTTCAATTCTTTGGAAAGTAACATGCAGTGTTTGGCGGAATTCGAATTCATACCTTAGTAACACGAAAATATACAGCGTACATGTTGCTGCACATCAAAGATCTTTCCAAAACGTGTTCCTCCTCACCCCCCTCTCCCTCCCACGGGTTTCGTTTTCTAAAGTGCCGGGAATTTTTCGTCGGCGTGTAAAACCATAAACATTCAAATGACTGATAAATTTTACAGTGCCGAGGAAAAGTATACAGTAACTTTAACACGTGAATAGTTTATTTTCACCCGGGAGAAAGTGTATTTTTAACCGGGAAATCCGGGAAAAATCCGGGAATTTTTTTTCCTTGTCCATGTATACACCCTGTTATTAGTGTACGTGCAGTATGCATTGTGTTATACAGTGTGTTGATCACCTCAGCGAACTAAACAAACGGTGTTTCTATACCAGCGATCTGAAAAATTCATCGCACAAAATGAAGTTTAGTGATAAAAAATGTAATATACCCACATTTAAAGGTTTTGTTGAAAATTATGTTTTATAGCCTATTTGTGGATGAGAGCACCAACATTAGTGTTATGGAACAGTTGGGTGTTTGTGTTTTATCTTCTCAAAAAACGAAGGGCGTGTAGTTTCAACATTATTGAAACTGAGATGGACTCAGGTGAAGCAAAATAATTCTTGAAGATGTGAAAACCTGTATCAGCTGACTTTGAACTCATTTGCAGAAAACGCTTGGCATAGATATAGATAATGTATCTGTTATGGTTTGCAAAGACAACGGAGTTTAGTCTTTCCTTAAGCGAGAAATTGCGAACCTAATCCTCATGCCATGTTCTTGTCGCCCCATCCAGTTGTCCTTTCTCGTTCTTGTAAAGAAGATTTGCCAGCCCATTTGGAATTCATTTTTTTAGAAAGACACCGCCGCTTTCATACCACCTCGACAGGCCTACAATGATTTATGTAATAGACTTTATGATGAGGATCTCTACAAATCGCCAGAACACGATGGTTCTCGATTGAATACGTCTGTGAAGAACGATTACTTAATCGGTGGAACGCAGTACTTCTGGGATGTCACAGTGAATGAAAACTGCTATAATGGTCACTCCTATATAAAACTTATAAAGACAATTACAGTAAATTGTTTTTCATGTTTCTCCGACCAATTCTGCGAGAGTACGATGTATCGGTAGTTAAAAAGGCGCTCCCGTCTAGATCTACTGACCCCGCCAAGATGCTGCAAGATCTCATTATTTTAATCAGAACACTTGTACAAATGGTAATCGTAAAAGGGGTTCACGAGGGTTTGCTCTTTGTAAATGTTAAGAATTTTCTCCATCCCAAGCCACACTGAAAGCAAATACGGTGGGAATTTTGCGCGCCAAAGGTAAAATGACTGTGGATACCGAAATGGGAATTCGGAAAATTTGTATTAACTTTATTGCACGCCATGTCAGTGAGCTCCAATCCTGTTTCCCTAAGGATGTTGAAATTGTACGCAATCAATTATATATAGCACCAGAAAACTGTTTAAATCGAGTAAACGACAAGACACAGCATTAGCTTTGAAAAACGGTATCAGAATGGTATCCTGTCTGATGGAAGATTCAAGTAACAGAAAATCAAATTCATGAATTGGAGAATCTGGCAGACACGGCAGGATTTTGGTCTGAAGTGTCAAAATATGGCGATGGAAGTGGACAAAAGCCTTTTAGTGGCTGATACCTTTAGTGCTGCCTTTCTCAAATGCAGAAGTAGACATGTGCTTTAGTGATGAATTTCCGATAACTCGTATAGGAACAGGATGGAGAAAGCCATGCTCAATTCTATCCTGACGATCTGTGCTGGCCGGCCTTGGGTACCTCAGAAAGTGCTGTCACAACTTTCAATTTGAAGACGCAGCTATGAAAAAATGGTTGAATTCGAAATAATTGAATAATCACATAAATTCATAAATATTTCTGGTTTTCTACATTACCGCGCCTTACAAAATAAATATTGTTTGTTTCGTAAGTACCATTCAAGCCTACGACAAGAATAGTGGCATTAGCAGTGACAACACAGAACCCTCAATATTAACACAAGTCGTGGAAGAAGAAAGTACCTGTTTTTCATATGGAGTGTTCTGTAATCTGAAGAAAAAATGATTATGCAAATGAAAGAACAGTGCGCCTTTAATATAATGTGTTTAGCATCATATAACAAAAGCGCGTACCTCATACGAATATTTTTTTCTGGCCGATTTCTAGCAGATTTTGAAAGTTACTTGGCCGAATTTCGTGTGACAGAGTTGGCAACACTGATTGCGGGTGCGCGAATTCACGGAAGTTCAGAACTGATATCTCCGCGCTTGGATAATTTTCTTTGTTTCACCCGTTCTACCGCCACGTCGCTGTCGCGCTAGACGTGTACGGATCGTCGGTGTAAAGGGAATATAAAAAAACTGTTAATCGCGGCTCCTGCACAACACCGCTGGCCACGCAGCATCTCTGAAATGCCATTTTTCTTTCTGTTTAAATAAAACCAAATCTTGGATGGAGATCGTCTTGGACCGAAGGTTAACCTTATCAAACATAATTAGAAGAGATGTAGTAAAGTTTATAGCAAACACCGACTGACAAAATCAGTAGTTATTATGCAATTTTTTAGTCCAGAAGTGCTTTTGATTATTCAGTCATGGGCAGATTTAGAATATTTTTCTTGAGGGAGGGGCATAAGCTTTCACGCCAATAATTATCCATGTCACAGTATAGCACAGTGTACCTGTCTATGATAGGGTACGTATATGTTAATCGAGAAGCACTCTAGGAAATTCTGTCATGAAATGGATGTCATCGAAAATACATCAAAATACTTTGGCCTCTGCATGATAACATGAATGCCGCTGTCTTTGCCAGCAATGGACCCGGAGAAACGTTTAAGATTACCACAGCAAGCAGGGATGTGTCATTGCAGGTAGCCTATTCTCAATATTTGCGGTAACCATACTTCACCTTGTGGAAGAAAACGTACTGCAGGGTGTTGAAATAGCTTATAGGACTGATGAATTCAACCTCAGCAGACTCTGAGCTACAAGCAAAATAACCTCAACAGCTGTCATCGAACTTCAGTACGCCAATCATAACGTTTCTCGGCAAACACAGAGGAGGATCTACAAACAACCCTAAATGCATTCAGTCTGGCGTACAAATCCATTGGTCTAGAGATTAACACAGACAGAAAGAAAGTCCTCTATCAGCCAGCCACAAATTCCACTGCGGCAGCTCCAGTTATCACAGTTGATGGAACACCTCTAGAGATTGTAGAGTATTTTCCATACCTGGGAAGCCATCTTTCCGCAAATTCAAGCATGGATCATAAATTCAACACCCACTAAAGTGTGCGAGTACTGCATATGGTCATCTTTTGAATAGAGTGTTTGATAATCATGATTTGAGTGTTAAAACTAAGCTTACAGTCTGCAATACCATTATCATGCCTACACTTCTTTATGGACGTGAAACCTGGACCACCTACAGGCGTAACTTAAAGTTTTTACAAAAATATCACCAACACTGCCTAAGGAGAATATTCAAAGTAAAGTCGCAGGATCGGTGAACAAATAACAGCATTTTGGAAGAAACCAACTTCGCCAGCATTGAAGCAAAAATTGTCATACACCAACTTCGCTGGGATGGTCATATCATCCGCATGCCAAACTCCCGTCTCCCTAACCAAATCATGTTCTCCCATTTGAAGAATGGCCAACGCAATCAGGGAGGGCGCACAAAACGATATAAGGATGTCCTCAAGTCAAACTGACAAAATGTCAAGTAAATACAAATGATTGGGAAACTGCAGCCCTAGATAGATCCAAATGGCGACAGATTGTTCACCAATGAACACTTAATTTTGAAGAGCAGAGGCAATTGCAGGAGAATAGGAAGAGAGATCGCGGAAGAGAACAAGAGCTCTTGAGAGGAACAAACCAGTTATACCATTCAGTCAACACTAACTGGGTGTGCCATTACTCAACGAGTAAATGCCTATGATGATGATGACGTATATATTAAGGTCCAGCCTGTCTTCTCAGGGACTTTAAAACAAATTTAAATCAACTGAACTGTTCTACTCAAATATTGCTGATTTACTTACAACAAAGCAAGTTAAATAAACATTTTATGTAGATATAACGTGAGATACACTCTGAAAAACGTTGTACTCTCAGTTTTCTTCTCCTGTAAATTTTACGTTCCTGTTGGTGTTCTTTAAAGCTAAACCGTTCAGTCGGTTTTCTGCCGTAGTGCTACGAAGAGAGGTTTCTATGCGTCGCAGCGCAGAAAATGATGTTTCTACTGTGCTACTAGTGAAGGGCAAAATGGATAAGAGCTAAAGGAGGACTGTGATGTTTGCAACACAAGATGAGCTTTTATGAGGTCCTGCTGGAGAGGTTGGCTTGTGGTTTTGTTTTTTTCCACAACTCATTCCAGATCATCAGTTCCCCTTCCAATGCTGTGAAACACGCCAAATCATTTTTGTATATTTCAGCGCTCTTCAACGCTTCCCCCCAGTAGACCCACCAGATAAGTATTTTGGTATTAGCGTCTTTAAATAACCAACGTCTTCATGGTGCGCTTTGGGGGTACTGTAGACCAGTTCATTACACAGAAAATCTTGAAAAGGAATCCAGATGGCCACGCGAAGTATTTCTCATTTGACTCAGCTGGGGACCTCTGTGCCAAATTTCCCAGCAAGTCCTTCTGCTGTCTTAAAGATAGGATGGAAGTGTAAAATACTGTCCTGACAACGTTCTTTCAAGCTGGCGCACGCTGCTTCCACGAGTTGCATTCCTTGGAATAGATCGATTTCCTTGTCTTGCAGTTGTCGAGCAAGTTGCAATGTTATCCCAAGCTCTTTGCAAATAGACATAAACTTATAACAAATTTTGATGACTGTACAGCAAGAAATAAGGAAAATGTTTTCGTTGCAGTACTGCTTCCACTGCATATGTTACATAGTTTCTGCAGCGCATTAGTTAGGGTAGGAACGATGTCTCGAAAACGCAGAACGGCATCATGCCTCTGTACCCAACGAGTTTCACACAGTTTCTTTGTTGTGCAAATATTTCCTGCTGGAAGAGATGACTGTATTTCTTCTTCTAATTATGTGTCATCGTTGAGCAGATTCACTGATGAAGTTCGCTACTGAACCAATTATACCCATAGCATTTCGTACGCTGCTCAGAGTACAGGCTTAGCTAGTGCAAGATTGAGTGTGTGACTAGCACAGTGCCTGTAAATTGCTAATGGCCGTTCCTGTGATATAACTGCTCGAACTCCTTCAAATTTACCACTCATATTCGCTCCTTCGTCATAGGATTGCCCTCGACAATAAGCTACATCAATGTCAATTGTTTTAATCTGCTGCAGGATGGTGTTTGCTAAGTTTTCACCCGTCAGATCAGTAATAGCAAATAATGTTCGAAATTCTTCTCTTAAAACATTACTCTAAACATCAACGTATGCCTAGCGATAATTGTTCAAAGATGATTATGTCATTTGTCTCATCTGCTATTATGGTGAAAAATTTTGATTCCTTTATGAACTCAACCATTTTTCCAGTAATAACATAAGCACAGCAATCTATTAAATCATTTTGTGTTGTCTTACTGATGTAACTGACGTTTTTTGAGACCGACTGCATGTGTTGTATTAATATTTCATCGCCTGCTTCCATTCGAAATTTCAGTTACGCACGAAAGTTTCCCTCTGAGGTCAACTCCAATGATTATTCACTGTCAATTTCCTCAGTGCCTTCCATCATCTCTATGCCCCCGTGAAGACATATTCTGGGCTCCACATAACACTATTATCTTTATAATTGGGATTCTTCTGTTTTCGTCCAGTCTTCTCTTTCTAAACTCATCATTCCTATTAAAACATCCGGTGACTTCCGTTCGATTGCATGCAGAAACTTCTGCCAGGCAACCATATTTCTCTTATGATAGTCTTTCTTTCGTTGATTGTATAATTTCAGTTGCTTTCTTATACATTTTCATTGATTCATTCACTAGTCTTCCCAATTGTACATCATTGTTGCCTCATTCCGCGCTAACGAAGAAAACGCAAGCTTTACAAAATCCGCCACTTAATTCGTTGCTGTTGGTCATCCAAACATTTCTGCTAGCCATTTTCTGTGGAACGATCGCATTTTATTACCTTCTGAAACTTGTGGAAAGCAAAATTTGGTGCGGAGGTAACCATTCATATTCCACTGTTCAAGTCGCTTCTGCATTATCTTTCATTGATTTTATCAATACAAACGTTTGTATTGTGATATATAGTGAAATTTCGAACACTCGCTAGTGCAGCAACAAACTCGTACTGTTATCGTCAATTGTAGGCTTAAACTTATTTGTGTTCTTTTATAATTTTTGAGGAAATCCTCGTTCAAAACAGTCGTTCTCTATTTCATTGTACAATTACGTGAGATATACGTTATTTCCGAGAATTTTCGGCCGCTTACAAAACTATATTTTCTTAAGTACCCGGTACGAGAGTCCTGGACACGTAAAGTATTTCGTAGCAAATGGGCGTTTGTGGTTCATAGTTACTGGCTAAGAATAGATCACCCCAGAATTTCATCTTATATCATCGCAAATAAACGTGCTCTTTTGAGATTTCTCGGAAGTTACTATCGTCCTGTGCATAATTTAATTTGTAGTAAATCAGTGTTTGTGATCAGTTACTGTAGCAGATATTCTAACGAACATCTAGTTCCCTCTTAAAGGAGAGTAGCCCTGTATATTATCTGCATCTATCGTAAATGAATCCTGTTTATTAGTTGGCTAACAACTATAATTAACCTCAAAAAGTTTTAGGAAACTAGTAATTTTTACCATAGGTATTTCCTTGCTGTAATAAAAATCTCGTTTCATGATTTTTTTTCTTCAATTCATATTGGGAATTAGGAAGTATTTAGCTCAACAGATTAAAAGATAATTAGTGGCCTTACTTTAAAGTTATTTATCCACTGTCCAGTAATACATTAAAATGCAGCCTCACTGTAAATGCTGTTCTCGAACACGGAATGAGTTGAAACTTTCTGGCAGATTAAAACTGTGTGCCGGACCGAACTCGAACTCTGGACCTTTACTGGCGGAAGTAAAATTGTGAGGACGGATCGTGAGTCGTGCTTGGATAGCTCAGTTGGCCGAGCACTTGCCCGCGAAAGACAAAGGTCCCGAGTTCGAGTCTCCGTCCGGTAAACAGTTTTAATCTGTCAGGAGGTTTTAAATCAGCGCACACTCCGCTTGAAAATTTCATTCTCATTACTGAATGATTTGGTTAACATTCGTAAATAGCTGGAAATAGGCCTGACTAGTGTCAACTATTAATTGTCTGCTGTTCAAACGCATCCCTTAAGAAACGACAGCAAGGGACAAAAAGAGGACACCAGGTGCACTCAGTGTGTATGCCGTGGCTTCTCGACATGTTGAAGAGGCTCTCCGGCAGCCATTGAGGGAACAGGGTGCAACCAACTGCAGGCTGTGGCACACGTTGGAAAAAATGATGCTTGTTGTCCGTGTTCCGAAGTCATATTTGGGTCTTTCCAACGACTGGCAGCGAAGGTTGCGAAGACCAATCTTGCGCATTGAGCTACAGAGAAGCCCATAATTTGCAGCATTGTTTCCAGAACCGATCGTAACCCTTTGGTTTTGAGTCGAGTGGAAGGACTGAACCAGAGACTTCGAAGGTTCTGTGACAAGCTAGGCTGCGACTTTCTGCACTTGGGCCATAGGGTTGAGAACTTTAGGGTCCCGATGAATAGTCAGCTGTGCACTACACATCAGAGGCTGTTGCTGAATTAGCTGACTATGTGTGGGGTGCACGCAAGGGTTGTTTTAGATTAAGCGACTCTCCATCCAATCCAGATATCGATAGCTGTAAGAAACCCAGAAGTATCAGTGCAAGATCGATAAAAATACTTCCCACAGGTGAGGGTGTTAGCACCCTAGTGGTTAACTGCCGAAGCATTCGCAACAAAATGCCAGAGTTTGAAGTACTCGTGAAAAACAGTGACGCTCACATAATACTAAGTACAGAAAGCTGGTTGGAACCTGAAATTGATACTAGCGAGATTTCTGAGAAAAATTGAAGTGTATATGGAAAGGATCGGCAAGTGGGAAATGGAGGTGGTGTATTTGTCACAGTAGACAAGACACTCAAAGACACCGAGAAAGAAACTGAAGTTGCATGTTAGATTGTTTGGACATGTTTGGGCAAGACTTAGCGTCAGGGGTGGGCATAGAGCAATAACTGGATCCTTCTATCGCCGACCAGTTTACTTGTGTGTAAATTCCCCAATCATACTGAAATCATCGGTGGAGACTTAAACATTCAACAATCAATTGGGAAAATACAAAATGCAGCAAGTGAAGCAGGCAAAAAGGAATACAAACGTCTCAAAAATGAGATCGACAGGAAGTGCAAAATGGCTAAGTAGGGATGGGTAAAGGACAAATGTAAGGATGTAGAGGCTTCTCTCATGAGGGGTAAGATAGATACTGCCTACAGGAAAATTAAGAGACCTTTGGAGAAAAGAGAACCACTTGCATGAATATCAAGAGCTCAGATATAAACCCAGTTCTAAGCAAAGAAGGGAAAGCAGAAAGGTGGAAGGAGTATATAGAGGGTCTATACAGGGGCGATGTTCTTGAGGACAATAATATGGAAATGGAAGAGGAGGTAGATGAAGATGAAATGGTGAAATGGGAGATATGATACTGCTTGAAGAGTTTGTCAGAGCACTGAAAGACCTAAGTCGAAACAAGGCCCTGGGAGTAGACAACATTCCAGTAGAACTACTGACAGGCTTCGGAGAGCCAGTCCTGACAAAACTATACCATCTGGTGAGCAAGATGTATGAGACAGGCGAAATTCCCTCAGACTTCAAGAATAATATAATAATTCCAATCCCAAAGAAAGCAGGTGTTGATAGATGTGAAAAATCACCGAACTATCAGTTTAATAAGTCACAGCTGCAAAATACTAACGCGAATTCTTTAGAGACGAATGGAAAAACTGGTAGAAGGCGACGTCGGGGAAGATCAGTTTGGATTCCGTAGAAATGTTGGAACACGTGAGGCAATACCGACCCTACAACTTATCTTAGAAGAAGGTTTAAGGAAAGGCAAACCTACGTTTCTAGCATTTGTAGAGTTAGAGAAAGCTTTGAACAATGTTGACTGGAATACTCTCTTTCAAATTCTGAAGGTGGCAGGGGTAAAATACAGGGAGCGAAAGGCTATTTACAATTTGTACAGAAAGCAGATGGTAGTTATAAGAGTTGAGGGACATGAAAGGGAAGCAGTGGTTGGGAAGGGAGTGAGACAGGGTTGTAGCCTCTCCCCACTGCTATTCAGTCTGTATATTGAGCAAGCAGTAAAGGAAACGAAAGAAAAGTTCGGAGTAGGTATTAAAATCTATGGAGAAGAAATAAAACCTTTGAGGTTCGCCGATGACATTGTAATTCTGTCAGAGACAGCAAAGGACTTGGAAGAGCAGTTGAACGGAATGGACAGTGTCTTGAAAGGAGGGTATAAGATGAACATCAACAAAAGCAAAACGAGGATAATGGAATGTAGTCGAATTAAGTCGGGTGATGCTGCGGGAATTAGATTAGGAAATGAGACACTTAAAGTAGTAAAGGAGTTTTGCTATTTGGGGAGCAAAATAACTGATGATGGTCGAAGTAGAGAGGATATAAAATGTAGACTGGCAATGGCAAGGAAACGTTTCTGAAGAAGAGAAATTTGTTAACATCGAGTATAGATTTAAGTGTCAGGAAGTCGTTTCAGAAAGTATTTGTATGGAGTGTAGCCATGTATGGAAGTGAAACATGGACGATAAATAGTTTAGGCAAGAAGAGAATAGAAGCTTTCGAAATGTGGTGCTACAGAAGAATGCTGAAAATTAGATGGGTAGATCACATAACTAATGAGGAGGTATTGAATAGAATTGGGGAGAAGAGGAGTTTGTGGCACAACTTGACAAGAAGAAGGGATCGGTTGGTAGGACATGTTCTGAGGCATCAAGGGATCACCAATTTAGTACTGGAGGGCAGCGTGGAGGGTAAAAATCGTAGAGGGAGACCAAGAGATAAATACACTAAGCAGATTCAGAAGAATGAAGGCTGCAGTAGGTACTGGGAGATGAAGAGGCTTGCTACAGGATAGATTAGCATGGAGAGCTGCATCAAACCAGTCTCAGGACTGAAGACCACAACAACAACAGTTTTTTTAGTGGTGGTCTTGATAAGCAATCCTGTGAAACATTGCTAAATGCCTTCTCTGAAAACTACCTAGAACAGACAATTCGGAACGCTACTCATGACGGAAATGTATTGAATCTAATGGCAAAAAATATACCTGACTTGTTTAAGGATGTCTTCACGGAAACTGGCAATGGTTACCACGACGCGGTTGTGGTACAATGGTCTCCAAAGTACAGAGGGCAACAAAACCAAGCAGTAAGATATATATATGTTCAGTAAACTAGATAACAAATCAGTATATCACATCTCAATGAGGAACTTTCAGCACAGGTCAGGAGCATGTAGAGAAATTGTGGCCCAAGTTTAAAAGATTAGTTAACTATGCACAGCATAAATATGTACCCAGTAGAACAGTTCATATTGGGAGGGAACCTCCATGGTGTACAGTCATTGTAAAGAAACTTGTAAAGAAACAGAGGCTACTGCGTAATAGGTGTAAAACAAAGCATAGGACTACAGGTAGAGAGACACTGAATGAAATGCGTTTGGCTTTCAAAAGAGCAATGCATTAAGCCTTTAATGACTGCCCTAGCAGAATATTATCAAATGATCTTTCACAGAATGCAAAGAAATTTTGGTCGTATGTAGAGGCTGATAGCGGCGCCAAATTTAATGTCCAGTCCCTAGCGAATTAGACAGGAACTGAAATTAGGGGCAAAAGCTGAAAGCTTAACTCTGTTTTTAACTGTTCCTTTAAAAAGGATGACCCAGGAGAATTGCCCCAAATTAATCCTCGAACCACTGAAAAGATATGTGAAATAAGTATTAGTGTCAGTGGTGTTGAGAAACAACAGAAATCATTAAAACTGAACAAAGCTTCAGGGCATGATGGAATTCCTATAAGATTCTATACTGAATTTGGAGCTGACTTAGCCCCTCATCTAACTATAATCTATCGTAGATCCCTCGAACAAAAAAGCGTGTCCAGTTCTTGGAATAAAACACAGGTCACTCCCGTCTACGGGAAGGGTAGTAGACGTGATCCACAAAACTACTGTCCAATATCCTTGACACTAATTTGTTGTAGTAACTCAGAACATATTTCTGAGCTCAAACATAATGAGGTATCTAGAACAAAATGACCGCCTGCATGCGAACCAGCAATGGATTCCGAAAACATCGATCATGTGAAGCCCAACTCGCACTTTTCTCGCATGACATACCGATAGCCCTGGATCTAGACAGTCAGTTGGATGCTGTGTCTCTTGATTTCCGAAAAGCGTCTGATTCAGTATCACACCTACGCTTGTTGTCAAAAGCACGATCATGTGGGGTTTCGAGTGAAACTTGTGACTTGATTGTGGACTTTTTGGTAGGGAGGACGCAACAGATCATCGTGAATCTAGCCTCATAGTCAGATGTAGAAGTAACTTCCGGTGTGCCCCAGGGAAGTGTGTTGTCGGGACCCTTGTTGTTCATGCTGCATATTAATGACCTTGTAGACAATAGTAATCTCAGACTTTTCGCAAATAATGCGGTTATCTATAATGAAATAGTGTCTGAAAGAAGCTACATAAATATTGTCTGATCTTAATAACATTTCAAAGTGGTGCAAAGATTAGCAACTTGCTTGCAGTGTTCGGATTGTAAAATTGTGCACTTCACAAAACGAAAAAAACATAGTATCCTATGACCATAATATCAAAGAGTCATTGTTGGAATCATACAAATACCAGGATGGAACATTTTGTAGGGATATGAAATGGAATGATCACGTAGGTTCATTCGCTGGTAAAGCAGGCGGTAGACTTTGGTTTATTGATAGAACATGGGGGAAATGCAGTCGGTATATAAAGGAGATTGCTTACAAATGACTCGAGCGACCGGATCTAGAATATTGCTGAAGTGTGGGTCCCATACCAGATATGATTAACAGGGGATATTGGACATATACAGAGAAGGACAGTACGGATGGTTACATGTTTGTTTGATCTTGGGAGAGTGTCACAGAGATACTGAAGAAACTGAACTGACAGGCTCCTGAAGGTAGACGTCTCCTCGCAAAGGTTGAGGAACCGGATTTAAATGATGACGAATCGTGAGGATAAGATTGAAATAATTACAGCTTGCACAGAGGCGTTCAAACAATGATTCTTCCTGCGCTCCATATGTGAATGGAACGTGAAGAAACCATGTAGTTTGCAGAGTACAGATGTAGATATGCGCTTTAACCATTGAAATATTTCCTACTCCGTGATATTTCGACTTCTGTTCACCACGTAGTCATGTTCATTCACACTAGTCTCGTCATAACATAAACCACTCTCATTACTTACAGAGGAATTACTAGTAGAAGCTGAATATACAATCGCTGAAAGTGACGCCCCTTCTCCAACACTAATTTCACGTTTTACGTTTTGGCAAAGAACTAGTGAAGTGTCTTTTGTCATGTAGACGCACTGGGAAGCAAACACAATAATCTATGCTTACAAACAATTGCTGGAGCGATCACGTTCATTCCACAAATAACGGATTGTCAACCTTGCTTGTTTTAATTATAACGCATTGGAATACCAGTGCCTCTAATATAATCATCCATCGGATATAGTTCGAAGTGTGTACGTTCAAAATGCGTGGGTCATGAGTACAATGTTCTAACAAGCGACCACACCTGGGGTTAGCATAGTACGTGCCCCTGTGCCCCCCCCCCCCCCGCCCCCCCAATTATCGGCCACTGTTCACAGTGATAAAAGGCAATTGATTTTCGTGGTTTAAAGGATCGTAAACCTTCTGTGAATCAGTCGTTTAATCTTCAGTCATTATTGAATATTAAAAACAGCGATAAGCACCACTTGAATTACACGTGTACCTATTAACCCGCGGTCGCTCGCGTATATTGTTGTCACGCAACAACTCCCGTATTAGATTTTTTCTAACAACGAGGTGTTGCACCTTTCTTCTATCTTACGATACAATAAATCATTTCTTTATTATTACCAAAGCATTATAAATTAGTATAAACATGGTATGGAACATGTAATTTTCTAAACTTAAAAATATTTCAACATGCAAAGATTTCACAAACTTTTTTGATTACAGCACCTGTGTGAATAGCAATTCGTAATATTTATAGCAAGTGATAAACTAAAATTAACCACACTCCTTTTTACTCGTCAGATTCGGATATGGCTTCTTGTGACGTACAATCATGGCAAATAAGAACACTCGATGCTGTTTACAGATAGGGCTGGAACAACGATGGCAGCGATGCTGTGTGAATCTGTTTTTCTTTTTAGGGCATGACATCTTGTTTTTTTTTCTCTTGATTCATTTTCTTCTTTAGCTGTCGGTGGTTTGCAAATGTGTACAACACCTTTTATTTTCTCCTTCAAGCGAAGTGATATCCTTGAAATAGACCTACATTTGATCATGTGGGCTTTTGTAAGCATCATACTCAATTCTATGATGAATCTTCTCCTAGAATTAAGTCATTAGTGTTTAAAAAAAAAAACAGTGTAAGAGCCCAGCGGTTGCTTATTCTTGAAACAGAATATTCTGATTTCAAAGGGTCGACAACATCTACACCTCCTTTTCTGAGAATGTAAAATGTAACGACTTCAGGTTTATTCGCTTCGCCACTGTCAGCGTCTATAGCATAGCCATTGTGCATGGTGGATAACATTAGAACATTCTTTTTCTGTTTCTTTTTTGGGACGTATGAGCAAATTAAGCAGTTGTTGCTTGGTTTTTCTTCAAATGCGAATGTGCTGCTGTTTAGTTGCCTACACTTTATGTCGAGAAGTTCCGGTGGAATTTCTATTTCATTCTTCCGTAGAGTACCTACTACTGTGACACGATGATTGGCGAACATTTTGTTAGCCAATGGTATAGACGTAAAATAACTGTCCATCGTCACGTTTCTGCCTGTTTTGTCAGTCGGTCGAATCAATCGTAACAGCACATTCTCTGCATCATTGGGTACTTGATATGGCCCAGTAGGCTGTTTGTTGCATATAATTCCATATTTAGTGTATAAAACGTTCTGGCATCACAGAGCACATAAACCTTGATGCCATATTTTGCAGGCGTGTTTGCTATATACTGCCAAAATTAGCAACGTTAGTTCTAAGGTGTCGTCTACCGTTGTCAATGCACCGGCACTATAGCTCTTCTTGTAAACATTCACAAATTCGTCAGATATTTCTCTAATAGGTGCCAGATTATCTGTTTCCTTTCTCTGAGCACTCGTAGATTTGTCGTCAAAACGTATAGCTTGGAGAAGTGTGTGGGACCTTCGTTTGGTCATCGATGCAATAAAGAAATCCGGTGCAGTCCCATCAGTGGCACATAGCTCATCACTGTTGAGATGCTGTGCCTTTTTCACTCCTGCGATATATAATACACTAAATAAGCAGATAACTGTTCAAAATCTGTCCGTGGGTAGTCTCGAGCACTCCGTGAATAAGATGCTGCTATTCTGTCAAGTTCTTGGTTTGTGTATTCCACAATGCGACCAATTACACTATCTAGAAAAAATAATTTCCAGCATTCTAATATTGTTTTCGAATTTTTTGCAACACCCTTCACACATGGAAGCTGTGTTACAGTATTCTGACGGACAGTTTTTGTTGGAGGAGAGTGTTGCTTCAACCAATTTGTTATTCCATCCTTACCAAGAAAGGTTTCACGATCTGTATATTGAGAAACAGCTGTAGGAGAAGTACCAGATTCGCTGTCTTGACTGATCTCTTCATGTTCAGAAGGTGGTCAGTATCTGATGACAGACCCTCTATGTTAATATCCTCTGACATGACTTCTTCCCTGAAAAGTTTTATATATTTTCCTATGCGACAGAGAATGTCATGTACTCTGTATAAGCAATTGCTTCATTCAGTTCGTAAAACCCACTAAGAATACTTACTTTTCTTATAAAAGACTTAACATATGCTGAACACTTACAGGATAAAACAAACGAACACAGCCGCATGTTACAAGAAACAGGCTAAAAGTAAAGCTAGGCGGTATTCCACGAAAGGAGAAGTAATTGTTACGTAAAGACTCCCTTGTTAGAAAATATCAAACGCTGCGCACCACTTCAAATAATGGCACAACTAGCAAGCTATTGTTGAAATTTGATTCTCGAGTCACAGATTATTTGAAGCACGGGATATGAAAGAAAGCATTTCTATATCGTCAGTTCATTAGCTTTGAAATGCGCTGGAATAATTAACTAAAATCATAAATGCTAGATTTTTTTCTAACAACGCGAGTGATCGCGGGTTAATTCGAAAGTTCTTTTTTCCTTCTTACACTGTTTATACCTCTTCCGCGCATTAGTAGTACTTTGGATTCGTTTGTGTCGATTCCCCTCCGTTCCCCATCAATTCCTGGAATTTCACGAAGTATAGATGACAGAGATAAGGGATAAACTGGATTTGAAATTCTCCTATGCAAGTGATCTTGTACCAATTCTTTTGTGATGGCTCGAGAAAAATCTCCACGTCTCGTTGTATCGTTTCTGTTTCCGAAATAACCAAGTGTAACTTAACTATTTATTCCTCTGACTTTCATCGTTTTGTACTTCGGAAGACAAAAAGTTGCGACCATTGTGAATTTAAATGGTAATGGTAAATTACAGAAAAATTTAATTTAGTTTATAGTCGTAAATTTTACAGTTGGCCGCGCTCTCACATAAATGCAGTTCGGCTCTGACACCTGTATTAATGCACCGGTCACAATAGCAACAATACTGAGAAATTAAACAATGGAAAATCCAGGATGGAATGTAATAATATTATGAGAAGGAAAGTTGCTACTCACCATATAACGGAAATGCTGAGTCGCAGATAGGCACAACAAAAAGACTGTCATCAAATAAGCTTTCAGCCATTAAGGCCTTTGTCAACATTAGACACACATACGTACGCGCGCACACACATACACACTCACTATACACTACAACTGGTTTCAGTTGCCTGAGACTGCAGAAGCGTGTCTGAGTTGCGTTTACGTGAGTGTGTGTTGTGTGTGTATGTGTGTGTGTGTGTGTGTGTGTGTGTGTGTGTACGCGCAACTTTCCTTCTCATAATATTGTTACGATTCTGAGAAACGTATTTTCTCACTATGTTTACATTGGATTTCCGAAACAAGATTTCGTAAACCAACTTCCGATTACCGCGTCTGGTTCATTATATAAACACTCCAATATCGATTCTGGATATACGATTTTAGTTGCCCGGTTTCCTCTTCCACAATCTATTTTCGGTACCACGTAAACGCACAAATGATTTTTAAACGTGCTTGGATTGTTAGTTTACGTCTGGTTTTCAGAAAATTTCAGATAATGTGGCCGGAGTGACTTTTTGTGTAGTGAAGGAGAAGTAGAAATATTCTACTGATAATCGATTTTGACTTTTCATTGATAATCTTAAATACATATTATTCTTATTCGGTTTTTTTCGGATTGAGCTAAGAGCAATGCAATATCAGTATTGATAAATATTATTGTTATAATCCTTTACGCCATCATCATTTGGGAGGGAGGGGGGGAGGGGCACAGTGAGCAGTGGGGTACAGTGAGAAATTGATTATATATTAAGTGTATGACTGTCAGGACACCATCATAGTTTTGCACAGGTAACCTCCAGTCTCGGACCACGTAGGAGATTGTGAAAACCAGATGGCTGAATGATGCTGAAGTACTGAAATTGTGACTCTTGTGTTATTCTATCTTCCTCTGCAAATTTGGCCATGTCTATAGTAAGTGTTTCTACTTCATTTGGTAGAATCCAAACATCGAGAAGTAAGCAGTTATCATGGTATTGACTCATCATATCATTTGAAATACCGAGTTACAACGTCTGGTTGTGACTGAATAAATGTGTTTAATTATGTTGATGGTGTATGGGTCAGTGAGCAGTTGTTTCTGGGACACAGAGAGCGTGAATACAGGAAACAAAAATGGCTTCCTGCACAGAGAGAAAACGTGCTTTTTGTCTAACAGTTGTTGAAGAAATGAAGGAAGATGTGAATAGTGTAATTCAAGACGGCTTGAAAGTTAAGGCGGCAGTAAGTAAGACAACAGCCCAGCATATAAGAAAGAGGATTGACGAGAGTCCTTATTGATGCTCCAGAGAAGCAGGAGCTTTTAGAATGTGATAATAGGAAGAAAAAATTGGCCGAACTCTCAGAATCAAACAACCAATAAGCCTATTTCTAAAAATGTGAGAAGGCAGCTTCAGCCAGAATGGTGCTAATGAAGGCTCTCACACATAAAAAAAACACACCAAAACACAAAAAAATTATCACACCCTAACACACACAAAAAACATTTTATCACACCGAAACACGCACACACACACATTATATATATATATATATATATATATATATATATATATATATGCACGCACACATACACAGAAGCACACACATGCATACACGAACAGATCACAGATACTTCAATAATTACACTCGAGAGTTTGGCAATAACATTCGATCTCTGGCAAAAACATTTGACAGTCGGCAACAGAAACCAAAACATTACATTGAAACAAGCATTCAGTTCATAGTGCTGTGGAATATGGGAAAAAAAACCGCAAATTGGCATTCATAGAAGAAGAACAACACCAAAAATGCAACAGGAGCGTAATATATAAGAAATTGTCCGCGCAACCTGTAAGTACAGTTCAAAACATTACTACCGCCCGCATCTCGTGGTCGTGCGGTAGCGTTCTCGCTTCCCACGCCCGGGTTCCCGGGTTCGATTCCCGGCGGGGTCAGGGATTTTCTCTGCCTCGTGATGGCTGGGTGTTGTGTGCTGTCCTTAGGTTAGTTAGGTTTAAGTAGTTCTAAGTTCTAGGGGACTGATGACCATAGCTGTTAAGTCCCATAGTGCTCAGAGCCAACCAACATTACTACTTAATAGGAAATACCAATCACCAGAATTGTTATAACCTATAGGTACAGTGACAAAAATGTAAATTAAATAGCAAACATATGTACATATTCGAGGCCACTGATGATGCCTTGCAGGAAATAAAGGCGAAACGCGTATGGCGCTGTCAGGCGGCCCATAAGTAAAAATTATCAATATACCATAATATTACACGCAACTGAGGAAGACAGGACTACAAAAGTTGAAGATGTTAACGTTTTATATTTTCACCAATCTACTGTTCCCGACTCGTAGCATGGTGAGTCGTAGTTTTGTTTCGAAAGGACTTGAGACCTCCGACATACGGTACTTTTATTGTTGCATTCATCATAATATGTGCAACAATTGCGAATATTGGAAACGCTACTTTAGCTCGCTGTTAGGAAATGACAGTTGATAAAGTCATTAGGCAATACCTGAGTCACAAGTACGGCAAATACTGAAATGTATGTGCTTTGAATTATGCAATCATTACGGATATTGTTGATAGCAATTTGGGATTAAATATTTTCATACATTTCTGTTGATGTCTCCGTGGATACTTGGTGACACATGATTATGCAACAGGAAAAGAAACAAAAGCGATTTTTTGCCGCTCGTTTCACTAGTTACGTATTTTTACGATCAAGATTTAAGGACATTAGGCAATAACTAGAAACCTTGAGTGCAAAAATAATTAGATTGTGAAACAGCAAAAATAGTGTACTTTCTGTGTTTTTTCTTAGTTTCGTCCAGTTAATTTGATCGATTCACACATACTGTCTCTAGACGCAGTAATGAATAATGAATAATGAACGAATAATTCCAACAATCGATGCAAAACTGAACGTTTGGCGAAACACAAGAATGATTATTGTAATTTATTCGATTCTTTTCAGATGTTTCTGTTCAACCATTTTAATTCCTTCTGACATTCATCATATTATTAAATACACCATTCGTTTCCGTATTTTAAACATTTTTGTCTCTGCATTTTCCAACCGTATTCATTCAGTTTTATTTCATTCTTCACCGTGTTGTATGTTAGGTTTAGCCGTTTTGTTCAGAATATGCTTTTTATGTCGGCTTGTTTCATAGCAGCATGAATTCCCTACAATGTCCCTTTCACTGCGAAACATGAAAATAAAAGTATTAAATTAGACCATATGTTTAGATTGACCACGTAGTAGCATATTAATTAAAGATGGACCAGATCATCATTCGAAGGGCGCCGGAACGTCACGCAGACCGATAGTAAAGGCAGAGCAATTAAATGGCGGAACATTTGTTAATGAATCTGGAACTAGAATCTGCAGCATTTATGAAAGGATGCAAGCGAGGATTACTGAACTGCTTATGCGGCAACAGTTACAATAAAAATTATACTTCCGAAACGAATAGGGCCGGCACAGCGAGGTCGACGCCTAACTCATATCATGGAGCGTATTGCTGTATGTCAGGATGGCCGAGCGGTCTAAGGCGCTGCGTTCAGGTCGCAGTCCACTTCTGTGGGCGTGGGTTCGAATCCCACTTCTGACAATATATTTTTTAAAATATATAACGAAGGTTCTTACTCAAACCCCTTTGAATAGTTGATAAATATACGCAGTATTGCAACGTGCCGTCTATATTACTCATTGTGGAAATAGTCGTATTTATTCGTCATTTCTAAACGAATAACCATTAAGTGCCGATGCGACAACCATTCATACTACGAGTGTCGTCCAGAAAGTAGAAAACGATTGCACACCACGCCTGGAGCCAATCCCCGACCACCACGATCCTCCCCCCATCTCAGCATAAGCCGATGTTTGTTGACCAGCGATCACACCTCTTTGTTCTGCAACCATTCGAAATGGCGACACCCATCGAAAATCCCACCAAATGCGAAGTGCGTAGTCTGATTCGCTTTTGAATGCACAATGTGTTCGAGATGTCAGAATACATGCAAATAATGTTTACGGTGAGAGTGCAATAAAAGGTCTTCAGCGAAGAAACGGCGCGTTATCGTTAAATCGTTAACCAAAGAGAACTCGTGCGGACGACGAAGATCGGAGTAGAAGACTATCAGTCATTACTGTCATTACGGCATCAGTACGAACAGAGCAAGAACTTCGTCGTGTATTTCACCAAGCGATTTTCACTTATTCTCGAAACTAACGGAACTTTTAGATGGAAAACAGTTTGCAAACAATGAAGACGTTAAACAAGCACTGACATAGTGGCTAAAATCTTTTTCGGCATAGAAGCACAACATGTGAATTGAAAAATCGATCCCACGCTACAATAAGTGCCTAGAGAGCATTGAAAAATAGAGGAAGATACTGTAACTTTGTAAATAAAGCTTTATATTGATATCTTCTGTTGTTATTTAGGTATGCAAAAACGTTCTTTACTTTCTCGATGCCCCTCGTATTAGAACTGTCTTCATTCTCAGCTATTTGCATCTCATGCAGGCTCGCGGAAACCAGCAAAAAATTTCCTTGGTTTACATGCCATACATTCGACGTCCCGTCCACCTCATTTCACTTTCACAGTCATAACAGAGCGTTCCACCCGATGTTGTTAGAATACTTGGTGTTTTCGTAGGTTTTCTTGTCTGTCCTAGTAATTATCAACATCCATCTCTGCATTGCTCGCAGACCAATCCACCCTGTAAGTTTCTGAATGTTTTTTATATTATAAGACAGTATCTTAAGCAGCCCTTAGACAGTCAATAATATTGCCCAGTATTTCCTGAAGCGCAATAATATTGAACGTGTAGGTGTTAGATTTAAGAGATTGCGCAATAATATTGAGAACATCAAAAACTTTTGAAATATTATGCGCTGTCCAGATATATATGCCATTTGTGGGTATTGCGATTAGCCGAGCGGTCTGCCGGCGCGGTAGCGCAGCGTGTTCGGTGAGAGGGCTAGCTGCCCTCTGGAATAAAAAAAATGAGTTAATGGATCAACAACGAACTGAAACGGGTGTCTTTCGCCGTCCGCCCAGAGCAGATAAAAAGCGGTCTAAGGCGCTGCAGTCATGGACTGTGCGGCTGGTCCCGGCGGAGGTTCGAGTCCTCGCTCGGGCATGGGTGTGTGTGTTTGTCCTTAGGATAATATAGGTTAAGAAGTGTGTAAGCTTAGGGACTGATGACCTTAGCAGTTAAGTCCCATAAGATTTCACACACATTTGAACACTTTTTTTGCAGTATTGCGCAACATCCTCGACAGTATCTCACGTGCTATACTCTTCGGGAATGTTTTTATTCTCAGTTTAATGTTCTTGTCAGCTACGCTGAGCGTGGAAATTTGAAATGAGTTCGAAGCAAGAAGTGCGAGTATTTTCATTAGAATGCGCAGAGTTGTATAAAGCGAACCAGGATGTAGAAGCAGGGTGTTATAAGAACAGCAATACAAAGAATGAATGTTACCAGACGTTAACGATATACAAGAACACTATCCCACGGCAACAAAGGGAGACGTAAAAAAAATTAATTACTTAAGAACCAATATTCGGAAAGAAGTGAAAAGAACCAAGGATTTGAGGAAAAGCGGTGCTGGTTCAGATGAAGTATTAGAATCCACTTTGTGATGCTTCGATGAAATGACGTTTCTACTTGATCGTTCAGTCAGCACTATGTACTGTGTAAGATGAGCAGGAAGAATCTGTTAGCTGCATAACTATTTTTTTCAGTTGATTTATTACATTCATGTGCAAGGTACATCAATTAATGATAATACCTTTGTCAGCTTACCAAAAGTCATACAAACAAGGTTTATGTTACCAACAAAGGGTACCCGTGTTAGTAAGGTAACATATAAGAGGCTATGTTGTTTAGGGATTCAGTTTAGCACCATAAAATTCCGATAAACTTTGTCGTAGACCAGTGAAACAGAGATTGCGGCTTCTGCATTGCCTAGAGTGAAAAGGAAGACAAGCAAGACGCGTTCTTACCTTAGCGTGTCAGAGGCTGCTGACAACAGAAAGCAATTCAGTGAAGTTTGCCAAAGCTTGGGCTGTGGAACTTGCAATGAAATTGGTCTGTTTACGTCATGTTCTATGTACCAAGTGTAATTACCGATACAAGATGTTACATAACGCATTTTTCGATACCCTTTTTAACTGTCATGAATTTTGTAAATATTTCTTGTAAAAAAATTGACTTGATTATTTTGATGAAGGTAAATGTCAGAGAGGTTTCTAAGCATGGAGATATTTAACAATTTTTAACCACTGTATAATTATCTTTGTATTTAACAATCTGTGGACTAGTAGTGGGTAAGGTAAGCTGTAGCCTGTGTCACATAGGACGGGTCTTCCGCGCATAGATGCGGAGCGGAAAGGAAGTGGTGTGTGTGTGGGGGGTGGGGGGGTTTAGAACTGAGTATATTTAACAACTGAGAGCGGGCAAAGTCCAAGTTGCCGAACTGCGTTGCTGCAGGCAACAGTCCGGCTCATTTGCCTACGGTACATAGTGTTACACATTCAAACCTATGAGGGGAATAGTAAATATTAAAACCAATTTCGATCAGTCGTCATGAGAGAAATATTAATTCACGTCTTGACGACGTTAGGTCCACTGCTCCACAGATTTACTCTGCATGATGTCGAGAGGCGAGAACAGCTGACACAGCTTTGTGAAGTCATGAAGTACAATTTTTCTCAAACTGACAATTGTCTAACGACATGATGATTCAACATCTTGCAAAAATTATCATTTATTGCAATTTGAAGTGTATTATAAGTAAAAATTTAATACACAACAAAATTAACTTCAAGCGCAAAATGAAATCATTATATTTGCTTGACAACTGCTTCTACTCAATAGAAATTTTAAAAATGTGTAAGGTGTGTGTGTGTGGATGTGTTTGACCATAGTGAAAGGTGTAATCATTGCGCATAAAAAAAGAATTAGTGGTAGAAAAGACTAATGTAAAAGACCATTAAAATGGTCAGTAATTTGTCATATTTTTCGCTGCTACTGGGTATTATGAGTGGAAACTAACTCGTTTGCCATTACAATGAGAGACCGCATTTAAATCCATTGAAGAAGCAGACAATTAACCACCGTCTGCGAATGACTCAAGGGAATGCTGACCGATAACATCAGAAACCACCGATATCTCGAGAAGTAACTGTTACTGTCATTCTAGGGCCTTATTCATGTCACGAAAATGACAGGGGTTTACGTGTGGAAATATCGCACTTCTGACGAATTTATCCAGCTGTATTCTCGCGTGTTATTAGAGCATACGACATGGTGGGAGAAGCTTAACTTCTCCTTGGGCAATATGTTGAACATTATAGTCTGCGTAATTCAAGGGATACAAAGTCCTAATCAAAAAGGCTAGGAAGTTCTCATTATTATGTATGTAACTGATTTGTTGACAAACACATTTTTTAAACCACGAGTCTTTAAAACTAAGAAATATTATTACTTTGTTCCAAAGTCTACATCGTAATACCATCGTCACATCTATTTGAATCTTTTTCTCAACAATCTGATTGTAAATTTACGAAGATAGATTCAAGGCTTACATCCATCATCACTTCCCTGTCAAATTCTTCTTTCTGAACCTTTTTAGCATGCCGCGCAGACTGTGCCCACGCTACAGGTAGGATGTTGTCTGTTGGCTCATACCCAAGCATTAAGTGTATGTTATTATGTTTTGCTCCAACATAGCCTTAACCATTTGCCCAAATTAATTCCATGGGGCTACAATGACAGTGACTTGCGAGTAAACGCAAAACTTTGTGACCCCATTCACATGCAAGGAAGTCAAGTTTGTACGTCCTATCATGTGACTTGTGTAAATTAACGAGGTGCATGAGATCGGCACGATCTGGTTTATACTGACCTTAATATTTTTATTTTTAAGCCAGGCAAAATATCAGCTTTTCTGTTGTTTGTATTTGGTGTTTCCTCTGTAACAGTTGAATTATAACTGGCAGTGACCGACTTCGAAGCACGATATAACAAGAATTGTGAATCACGCCATGAAACTGATAGCGTTAATTCCGAATGGTGGTTACTGCTATTTTTCTTACACGTTAATACAAGTTTATTCCCAGAAACAAAACCAGAAGAAGAGTCACATGCACAATAATTATCCAAGAACCTATTCCTATGAGAACTTCAAATCTGTAAGTACCAACACTCATTTTCCAGCAAATCTTCCTGGAATGTTCTAAATGACCTACGCTTCATCAAGGTAATACACTGTTGAACTACCTCTTTCTTTTACATCGTGAATCTTTATATGGGATGTAGTTGGTGCCTATTTCACTTCCTTGAACTAAAAACTCTCTTCTTAACATATCTGGAACCAACGTCTTTTCAAATTCTGTACATTGGTGAAGCGCTTACCATTGAATCCAATTTTCTCCTGCATAACTGTAACACGTTTTTGTAATGTCAGGCATTGATTATTCACATGGAACATTTTAAAACGTCGTTGTTAAAACTATCCATTAGTGGTACAGGTTCCTTGCATTTTCGATGCTTTCCAGGCGACATGAAACCAACTTTTCCTACAGCTGCTACAGCTCTGACACATTCGTATACAATTCTCTTTACTTTTCTCTTGCCGACAGCATATGATTCTGGAGTCTGTTCTTGTGTATTCAAATGTCAACCGTAGGAATTCACGTCCGAAAAAGTTATTAACGCTGTAAATAATACTATTCGCCTGCTTATGAAGGATTTCATATTTATTGCCGTCATCTCACTTTTTTAATCACACTCAAACATTTACAGACACACATAGTACTGCAAGGAAAAAAAAATTGACAATTGAATGAATAATTCGGTTGTCGCGAAGTACGGCAACATTGCAGCATGTAAGAGCGAGATTCTTCCTCCCTAGCTGTAACTCACTGCGACTGCTTGGAAAGACAATGAATATTATTGGCTGCTAGTGGTTAGCGTGCAGAATGGCTGAAAATGATGCGAACAATAGTTACTGGGGAGCAGTTTGCTGAGAGAGGTTGTGTAAGACCGCATGTGGCAAAAGTTAGGCGAGTGCTGCCCATTTTGTCTATATAACAATGCTAAGAAGTATCTTTTAAAATGGTGTACCACAAAGAAAAAGTGTTAGTTAAAATTTGTGAATTGATTTCAAGGATGTATCATCAAGTGAAAACCGAAATATGTTCATTTTACTGATTAGAAGTGATACAACAAGACAAGCCAGTTAACTCCTGCAAATCCAAATATTTTGTCAATATTCAACAGCAAAACGAGAAAGAAAACCCCTGGATGTAAACCACGAGAAACAACGAAGAAGAATTTCACCAGCTAAGTACCAATTATTTGATCAGTCAACATTTCTGAACTTTCCACCCTGATTGATCAGTGTGCTGTTACGAAGGACGAAGTATATGTCCTAAAATCAGCAGAGACAGAGTTTAAATAATTAATTTGAATCAGTAATTATAGGCTGAGGTATCGGAGGCTGGAGAAAATGACACCTGAACAGCAAATACTTGCAATGAAAGCTCTCAGTGATATACTGCATGAAAGTCATTTTGGCAGTTTGTATAGGTACTGTGTGGTTACACACCCACCTCTCACAGCCACAGTTTTGATACCTTCAGGTCTTTCAGCGCCTACTGCAGCAGCATCACGTCCACAGGAGACAGCAGTAGACGCAGAGCAGTATTTCTCCCAGTTCAAGTAGTTCATCGCGCTATTTTCGTCAAATACCATAAAGTAAATGTGTGACTAGGGCCCCCTGTCGGGAGACCGTTCGGCGGGTGCAGGTCTTACGATTTGACGCCACTTTGGCGACCTGCGCGTCGATGGGGATGAAATGATGATGAGTAGGACAACACAACACCCAGTCCCGGAGCGGACAAAATCTCCGACCACGTCGGGAATCGAGCCCGGGCCCTTAGGATTGACATTCTGTCGCGTTTTCCAATAAGCTACCGGGGGCGGACATACCATAAAGGGATTTCTAATACTGCATCGGAACGAGAACAAGTTTTTTCTAGAAAGTTTTATTTTTTTCAGTTACTATATTTCTGAAAATTTGGCCGTGATGAATTTTCTACAACACCTTCCTTTGAGGCTGTGTGATATCGTTCTCTGTATTTCTTTAGTGAAATATCATAGCACTCATTCGTTATGTTTCTGTTTTTGTAACAATGTGGAGTTTGTGCAGCCTTTTGTGCAAATTCTTGTAAAAACTGCAAATAATTAATAAAAGGGTGTATATATACGAGGGTCATCCACAAAGTAAGATCCGTTTGGTTATATGAGACAAGCGTCTACAGATACAGAAAAAATATTTATTGTACAAAAATCTACAACTGTTAAACTACTTTTCGACATAGCTTCCGAAATTTTGCAGGCACTTGTCATAGCGTGGCACAAGTTTTTGTATGCCTTCTTCATAGAAGGTTGCCGCCTGTGTATTCAACCATGTAGTAGCATGTTCTTTCAGCTCGCCATCGTAGAAGTGTTGACCACCAAGGACAGATTTTAGGTGTAAGAAGAGATGAAAGTCGCTAGGAGCGAGGTCCGGGCAGTACGGAGGATGATCAAACGCGTCCCAGTGAAATTCCCGCAAGAGTTGTTTGGCCACATTCGCCGTGTGACGTCGAGCATTATCGTCCTTCATTGAACAGTCGACTCATCTTCTAACTATTGAGTCACTCATAGCATTTTGTCCGTAAACCTCGCAGATTTGCCGATGAATTTCCTTTGGTTTAACTTTCTTTGCATATAGAAAACGAATCACGGATCTGATTTCACACGTGGCGACATTTTCAATTGCGGCTGTCATTATAAAGAAGCACTACAAAGCACGCGTCGGCAGCAGCGATCTGAAAATGGCGTACATGTCTTCTCCTAGGGTCAGAGTAACTGCCGCGCATTCTCGGAACTGCGATCGTAGCACTGCCGCAGGTATAAATAGAAACGGAACTTAATTTGTGGACGACCCTCGTATACAGGGTGTTACAAAAAGGTACGGCCAAACTTTCACGAAACATTCCTCACACACAAATAAAGAAAAGATGTTATGTGGACATGTGTTCGGAAACGCTTAATTTCCATGTTAGAGCTCATTTTAGTTTCGTCAGTATGTACTGTACTAACTCGATTCACCGCCATGTTTTCATACCGGATACTCTACCTGCGCTGCTAGAACATGTGCCTTTACAAGTACAACACAACATGTGGTTCATGCACGATGGAGCTCCTGCATATTTCAGTCGAAGTGTTCGTACGCTTCTCAACAACAGATTCGGTGACCGATGGATTGGTAGAGGCGGACCAATTCCATGGCCTCCACGCTCTCCTGACCTCAACCCTCTTGACTTTCATTTATCGGGGCATTTGAAAGCTCTTGTCTACGCAACCCCGGTACCAAATGTAGAGACTTTTCGTGCTCGTATTGTGGACAGCTGTATACAATACGCCATTCTCCAGGGTTGCATCAGCGCATCAGGGATTCCATGCGACGGAGGGTGGATGCATGTATCCTCGCTAACGGAGGACATTTTGAACATTTCCTGTATCAAAGTGTTTGAAGTCACGCTGGTACGTTCTGCTGCTGTGTGTTTCCATTCCATGATTAATGTGATTTGAAGAGAAGTAATAAAATGAGCTCTAACATGGAAAGTAAGCGTTTCCGGACACATGTCCACATAACATATTTTCTTTCTTTGTGTGTGAGGAATGTTTCCTGAAAGTTTGGCCGTACCTTTTTGTAACACCCTGTATACAATGTACTTGTATACATTACTTACACGAATATAACCCTTTAACAAACGTATTATTCCAAGACTCGTTTCCATAATTATTTATGCAACATTGTGTTGTTATTGTGAAGTATGTACGAAGTTTGCAATTAGTAGGAAACAGGGTGAGAGAACCTAGAAAGCGTTGTTGTGCATTGAAGGTGAAGACAGAACACAACAAGAACAGTTACGTAATTTTTTCGGTTGATTTATTATAGTCATATGGAACACACATGGAAAAGATACATATTAAGGTGCACGTGATAACTGCATTTTAAATATCGGGCTATCATAATGCTTTCCAATACAACTAACAAACTTTACGTTGCCGAGTTACTTTACCATCGTTATTGAAGTACTGCGTATGTAAGTTGTAGACAAACCGCTTCTTTCTCCCATGAGCCTGGTATCGTATATCCTTCCCCATTTGCACCGTCTGGCAGTACAATACAGATTTTCTCCTCAAGTAATAATGTAAATAGCAACACGCCAGGACTATTACTGTCGCTTTCTCTGGAGATAGAGCAATAGCTCTTTGAAACACACCAAGCTTCGAATTAAAAATTCCATGAGCATTTACAACAGTCCTGAGTGCACGACTGAGACGGTAGTTCAAATTTCTTTGTTCTCTAGTCAGTCTTGTTTAGCTGTAGGGTTTCAACAAATTATGTGTCGTAGGAAATGCCTCATCCCCGACAAATACAAATCGAGTAGAGATGTCACTGTTTGGCAGGTTGTTCGATTGAAACAAGTCCCCAAATTTCGAATAATAAAGGCCACCCCCATTTGATACAAGATCATTCACACCGACATCCACAATTAAGAACTCCTAATTGGCATTGATAAATCCCAGCATTACTATAATGAAAAAGTGTTTACAGTTGTAGAAAAGTGATGCAGAGCCAGGTGTTTTGTTGATGGCGACATGTTTGTCGTCCAAAGCGCCGAGACAATGCGGAAAATTCAGTCGTAGATCAAATTCAGTGCAGTTTCTTTCCATTCTTCTGGTGCACCAGGCAACTGTAACATGTAAGACAGGGTTGCCCAGCGCGTTACGCAGTTGAAGCGCGGGAGGTATTGGACCGTGATTACAGTGGTCGGTGGTTCGGCTCGATGGCCCTATTAAGGGTATACGGAACGCCCTATGCTTACAATGTTAAATTGAGCTGAAAGTTAGGAACATTTTCTCATTTGTTATTTGGACGATACTCTTGATTTTTTCACCAGTTCCGTTTCAGCCGCGCTCGCGAGTGGCCGCTGTTAACTGTTGCGCTGCACTTCAGTGTTTACATCGCTGTACTTGTGCTTCGCCGAGAGCCGTCCGTCCGTTAATCTCCGTGTTCGTTCCTGTTCCTTGTGATCTGATCGCTCATTCTGGTCTTGCTGCTGCTACTTGGAATTTCGGTGGTTGAACCGAAATTGCTTCGCTGGATTCACAAAACATAATGCCAAAAAACCGATTTGGTATAAATAAGGACATGGGATGTTTTCGAAATCACTGTTTCGTTTATGACTATAGACGTCTGTTATGCTTCCTGCGACTTAAAAGAAAAGCAAATATTATGTTCGGGAAATTAGAGATGTCGGATTGGGATTCAGTTGAAGAGCTTCGAGAAAATTCCGGTACGAATCTTTCTCGAGCCGATAGGGTTGGATAGTCGGAGAGGTTATCGATCGGAATTTCAGTCTCGAAAACAATTTTACCTGTTTTCAATTCGGGGTGAGAGATCGTCATAGCTGAGACACTCACGTGCCAGATCGCTATTTCCGGAAGATATTCAAACCTCGTGTAGGCTGGAATGCTTTATCGGCAGCCTTAGAGGATTGAGGAGATTTTCCCTAAATCAAAGCGTAATGCGACACTCGGAAAAACCAGCAATGCTCAGTGTATACTTGGTCGGAATTTCAGGGCCACGGAATCTTTACCCGACCAGTATAAACATTTCCCATGACGCCTCAGAAACGTAGCTCGTCATTAGCTGTAAAAATTTGGTGAGGAATTTCTGGTAGAAGGCTGTATCAGACAGAGAGTCGTTCTTTGCTGTCGGATGGAATAGACCAATGAGAATGCCTTGGGATGAGATTCTGCAGAATCAGTGCTGATTGACCAAACGACTACAAGTGTTCCACAGATTCTGAGCGTTGATCAGAATATGAGTGCGTCATGGGCATATTTTCAGATCTTTCCAAAGCTTCTATTACTATTGACCATAATATTCTACTAAATATCCAAGAAGCATTAGGAATAAGGGCTGATTCCGATCATACCTAGCAGATAGGTTACCAAGAGTAATGATAACTCATACCTCGAATATGTATAAACTTTTATTAAAACACTCATTAGAGCCAAAATACATTAATATAGGAGTACCCCACGACAGCATGTTAGGGCCAATACCGTTCCTCATATATAAAATGACTTTTCCATAGCTAATGAAAGAAAAGTCTTTTTGTTGACGACAGCATTTTACAGTCGTAGAGGTAAAACAGGGGAATTGCTCGGAGAGAAAGGAACTGAAACACCCAAGGACGTTGATAATTGGTCAGTATTCAAAAAAGTAACGTTGAACGTAAGGAAAACAAGTGCCTTTAATTTCAGCTTGAGAAAGGAAAATGATACTGTTAAATTAAATGTAAGTGGGACCTGTGTAGAATGCGTAGCAATCACAAAATTAAGAACGAATATTGACTCTCAGTTCAATGGGTGTGAACACACAAAGTTACTTCGGACAGAATGGCGTCAGTATGTTATGCCCTTAGAATCCATTCAGCAGTGTGTAACGGCCAGTGTGTTTTATTTACATATTGTCCATACGTACTTTCAGTTCTTAGCTACTGAATTCTTTTCTGGGGAACAAATGCACAAATTATTAACGCAGTTTTCAAAATACAGAGGAGGGCTATAAGAATAATAATTAAATGTAGTAGTCGCGGTCATTGTAAAGATTTGTTCAAAACACTGGCAATTTTAAGTTCACTGTGTGAGTACAACGGGCGTTCAAAAGGAAACGAGCCAGAGGCATAATTACAGAAACCAGTATCTGTATGTTACAAGTATTGATCCTAGTTGTTGAGACACTTGTCTGTGACGCAAGGCGGTGAATGGCTGTCTCATAAAATTCCTGGGGCTGCGATGTGAACCAGTTCCGCACTTACACCTGGGCGTCGTCGTCCGAGGTGAATCGTTTGCTCCTCAGAGCCTTTTTAAGGGGACCAAAAATGCCGTAATCACAGGGAGAGAGGTCCGGACTGTATGGAGGGTGGCCGAGAAGCTTCCATTTGAATTTCTGCAGGAGTGCCGCGACTGTGTTGGCCGAATGAGGCTTTGCATTGTTGTGGAGCAGAATGACCCCACGTGTGAGATTGCCTGGTCGTTTTGATTTGATCGCTTGCGAATAACGAGGGGCATTCACTGTTGCCCCATGTTGCAGGAAATCAATCAGAAGGAGGCCATCTTGGTCAAAGAAGAACGTCAGCATAACCTTTCCTGCACTCGTGTGGAGTTCGACGTCCAGCTGTACGTGCGGAACTGGTTCACATCACTGCCCTGGGAATTTTATGAGACAGCCATTCACTGCCTTGTGTCACAGTGGGACAAGTGTTTCAACAGCCAGGGTCAATACTTCTAACATACAGGTACTGGTTTCTGTAATTATACCTCCGGCTCGTTTCTTTTTGAACGCCCCAAAGACATTTACCAGGCAATTAAAAGTATCAAAAACCACATTGATAGTTATCACATAAACAACTTTGTCCATAACCATGGAAGAAGAACTAGGGGGAACTTACATTTACCAAGAAAGAATAAATGAAAAACTCGGAACAGCATTTTCTACCAAGGAATAAAACTGTGCCATAAATTGCCCAAGGGGATTAAAAAGATTGCTTAAACAGACGTATTTTAAAAGACATTTAAGGAGTTCCTGTTAAGCAGTACATTCTATACATTGAAGATTATTTAGATAACAGAGACTAGATGTTCGATAAAAAATATAACACATATAAATAATAATATCAATAATAAAACATATTTCACATTCCACTTTTACACTAGTTTTTCCTTTTTTCTTTTCTGAAATATTAACTCGCAAAGCTATGCAATGTAAAAATAAACACCATATCCTCTTCCCGAACTCAGCTTCTCACTCCTTATAGAGGGATTCTGACTCGGTTCTTTCAGGATAGGAAATGGGGAGTTGCGGTACACAAAACGGAAACAAACATCTTCGCTATGCGTTCGTCATCGGCTTATAGTGTGTGTAGTGTTATATTATGAAATGATGTGTATACAATGTGTACAGTGACTGCGAGTAAGAAATCTAGTAATAGTGTGGCACTAACCTTTTATACCATTAAGTAATTTCTTTGTAATACAGTATTGTAGAGTAGGGATAAACCTGCTTGCGGGAGAAGGAATGCCCAGAGCCACTGTATGGCTGTCTCAGGAGCTATTGTGAAGAAAGGAAGGTCTGGTTATCGGCCCCTAGCGGCAAAGTCAGCAAGAAAATTACCAAGGAATGTCCTCAGGGATCCGTCCTGGGGCCACTCTTTTGGGACATAAATATGGAGCCACTCTTAGAAGAACTAAAGAGCAGTGAAGATGTGCTAGAGGTCATAGCCTACGCAGACGACCTCCTCCTGCTGATCGGTGGCCGTAGCCGCGAAGAGTTAGAACCAAAAGTAGAGAGAGCAGTAGCAATATTGACCACATGTGACATGGTGTCACAAAACAAAAGTGACCATCGCACCTAACAAGTCCACCTACCTATTACTCAAAGGCCAACTACTAAGAAATCCCACATTTAGAATAAACGGCTTGCCGGTTCTCAGGCGCCGAGAAGCCCGGTACCTTGGTGTAATCGTCGACGAGAGGTGGAACTCAATGGTTCAAATGGCTCTGAGCACTATGGGACTTAACATCTGAGGTCATCAGTCCCCTAGAACTTAGAACTACTTAAACCTAACTAACCTAAGGACATCACACACATTCATGCCCGAGGCAGGATTCGAACCTGCGACTGTAGCAGGCGCGGGGTTCCGGACTGAAGCGCCTAGAACCGCACTGCCACCGCGGCCGGCAGGTGGAACTACGCATAACATATTGTCACGGTAACACAACAGCATTCTCACATCCATAGTAGGCTACGTGTCAGCGGTCTGGGCACACAGGCTCACGAGGGTCATGCCTGCCATGGCCGTAAGAAAAGTGCAGCGAAATATGCTCCTACGTTCAGTAGGCGCATATAGCACAACTCCGGGAGGGGCACTTTTAGTACTGATAGGGTTATGTCCAGTAGACATAAAAATAAGGGAACAGGCCACTTGGTATTGGATAAAGAAGAATAGAAGAGAAAAAATTGAAGGAATCATGGGGGTATATGTAGGAGATAAACAAAGTATTAAAAGAAAGGGAATTGAATTATGGCAGGATCTTTGGAATGATGACGAGACAGGGCGAAGAACACATGAGCTACTTCCAAACATACAGGAACGCTTAAAACTTACATACATCAAACCTACTAGAGGCTTGCTGCACTTTCTTACTGGGCGTGGACCCTACCCGACATATTTGTGTCGGTTCGGGAAAATGGCAACACCAGCGTGTGACTGTGGAGCAGTGCAGGGCACTCCAAACCATGTGGTGTACGAGTGTCCCCTCTTCGACGACGTTGCACAACAATTTAGGGAACAACTGCCGAATAACAATACGCACCACTTTTAACGTCCTGAATAACCTAGCAGCCGGCCGTAGCGGCCGTGCGGCTCTAGGCGCTACAGTCTGGAACCGTGTGACCGCTACGATCGCAGGTTCGAATCCTGTCTCGGGCATGGCTGTGTGTGATGTCCTTAGGTTAGTTAGGTTTAAGTACTTCTAAGTTCTAGGGGACTGATGACCATAGCAGTTAAGTCCCATAGTGCTCAGAGCCATTTGAACCATTTTTAACCTAGCAGATGCAATCTCAGACAAAGTCCTCAAAGAGTACCTGAGAAACAATCAATGACAAAACACCAGACTTGACCACGTACACCCTCCCTGTTCCGCCGAGACATGAACTTGGCCAGCCGCCTCACGGCTGGAACCCGCCAGGTTTTCGGATTAGGTTGGAGGGGGGAGAGTTGGTAGTACATCACCACCGGATTCGACAACGCACCGATTATGACAGTAGATATAGATTAGTTATAGGTTTAGATTAGGATAATAACATTAGTATAGAACTGCAGCGACAAAGTCATCGGCCAGCCCAGTGCCAGTGGCACTCCCACTGGGATTAGCTCAGTGGGAAAGGCCACCAATTATAAGTTTGTATCTTCTGGCACACCTGTGACGCTGCAGGTAGAGTAGTCATAGTAACTCGTTATAAGTAGTATCCAAATCTAACAGTAGCTGAAAATTACAAACCAAACACCAAAACAATAGCGTAGTAAATAATAGTAGAATAATCCCCATAGTGGTGAAGTATCAAAGTATTAACCTGTAGTGTTAGAAAATAATAGCTGCAGATTGTAAATTGTAAATTGTAATAGTTAAAAATAGGACCTACTAATGTATTTAGGTAGTAGGTTAATTTGTATCATAATAATGATTGAATAAAGAATTTAAAAAAAAGCCGAATGAGACAGCGCTGTTTTAAACAGGCTGGCCTTGTATTCGGGAGGCTGGAGGTTTCACTCTTCATCTTTCCATCCTCATTAGATTTGGCGAGGTTTCGCTAAAATTCGTTCCTGCTATAAGGCCACGAATATGCTGTTCCGTCCTCATCAAACTAGATCTTTAAGTGTTTAATTGTCTGTGTGTTGCTTTTGCTGTTCATAAACTGTAATATCAAGACAAGTCGAATTTTCTCGTAAAAGTGATCAGCAGATGTATACTACTGCTACTATCACTACTACTAATACTGTTATTAATACTTTCATGTTGACTGTACAGATCAATTACGATCCTTGTAGAGTGTCTGTGAATTAGTGTGATGCGTGTTGTCATGCCTACTTGGTAGAGACTGCAAACGCCGTGTTGTGCGGCAGAATTATTTGATTGCGGATGTTTAAATAAATAAAAAAAAAACAACAAAAAAAAGGTTCTACAAGGCGAGCTCAGAACATAGGAGGTTAGTGTGCCATCTGGAATGTCATCAAGTGCTGCCGCCAGTGTGACGGACGTCAGGGCGTGAGGTGGGATTGCCACATGACGTCAGAGTGAGACAGACAGAAACTCAAACACTGCTGTGGTACATAACAAGGCTCTGTGAGGTAACACTACGTAATTTCGCCGCCCGAGCACCATTGCGAAGTCAAACACAGGCAGAAAGATCCAGTACAATTATCACCAGCAGTTTCCAACCGCGCTGTGGAGGAATGGAACGCCCCACCGCACGAACTTCTTGCCAACCTTGTGGCCAGCTGGGGGCACGTTGCGAAGCATCCGGCGCCACCACGACATAGGCGCGGGCCCGGCATTTAAATAGTGAGCTTTCCGGAGCTCAACAACACATTCTGTCGTGCTGCCTTTCTGTCCGTGTTGCTAGAACCAGAGAGACTGGCAGTCTATTGAGTTTCAGTGAAACCACGACAAGCTGGTCGGTGATGGCCAGCCTGCTACCTGCTTGCTGCCTTCAAAATAGAGATGCAGCCGGCCTGGTGCACACCACAGCTGTGGTCTCGCGTTGCTGCCTACTGGGTCGTGAGACTGGTGTGTACCCAGCCCTGTTACACTACAGGTCATCACAGATGATCTGAACGCTGCCACCTCCAACCCTACACGTCGTGGCGCGTCTGCGCAGCCTCGGGTCTGACTCGTGAGCGTCTGCTGCGGCCTCGGTCAGTCCGGGCCCTGCTCTTCACGACAAGCGGTATCCTGGACCACAGTCAGCAGTCTCAACCTGAGCGTGCGACAGGCTGTCACTGAGAGCGGTGGGGTGAGAGCCGCACTGCCTTGCCCTGCTCGCCCCTCCGCTGCTGCCAGCAGAGCACGCGGCCATGGCACTGACCTGCGGGAGCGACGTCATGACCTGCTGACGAGGCGTCTGCACTCCCTCACAGCACGTCCGTTTACACTCGGCCACCGACCGCAGCTCTGACGACACTTGTAAATCTAATTGCAGATACCACTCTATCTCTGACAGTATGAACTGGACTACTCACTCACACCCCGCACTCGACTTTGTTAGCAACGCAACCCCAGCTCCCCCGGGTCCCAACTGTTAGAACAGTACTGTAGAACTGATTGCACTATCGTTTTGTATATGCGATTTACATCAAAGCTGCACTGTACTTTTCAGAACCCTTCCAACAAATCTATAAAGACTGGCTTACCGACTAGCTCATACTCAATAGCATTAAACGTTAGAAACTAATTTCTTAAGGCAGTACAGCACTCGAAAAAAATAGATCGAGATTGAAGGTTCTCGAACTCTTTCAAGTACAAAAATTTTTTTTGTCTGTTGTTGTAAAAGAGTGACCTCTAGTTGTTGCGAACCATACTAGTCTTGTAATCGAGAGATTGCTTGTTGGTTTCTCACCAAATGCAACTTTTTTTAAAATTCTGTTTCCAATCTACTCTAAAGCGCCAAAGAAACTGATATAGGCACGCGTATTCATATACAGAGATGCGTAAATAGGCAGAATACGGCGCTGCGGTCGCCTGTATAAGACAAAAAGTGTTTGGCGCACTTGTTACATCGGTTAGTGGTGCTGCAGTGGCAGGTTATCAAGATTTTAGTGCGTTTGGACGTGGTGTTATAGTCGGTGCAGGAGCGATAGGACACAGCATCTCCGAGGTAGAGATGAGGTAGGGATTTTCCCGTACAACCATTTCACGAGTGTACCTTGAATGTCAGGAATCGGGTAAAACATCAAACCTCTAACATCGCTGCGGCCGGGAAAAGATCCTGCAAGGACGGGACCAACGACAATTGAAGAGAATCGTTCAACGTGACAGAAGTCCAACCTTCCGCAAATTGCTGCAGATTTGAATGCTGTGCCATTAATAACTGTCAGCGTACCAACCATTTTAACGAAACATCATTGATATGGGCTTTCGGAGCGTAAGGCCCACTCGTTTACCCTCGATGACTGCACGACACAAACCTTTACGCCTCGCGCGCATCCGTCAACATCAACATTGAACTGTTGATGACTAGAAACATGTTGCCTGGTCGGACGAGCCTCGTTTCAAATTGTTTCGAGTGTATGGACGTGTACTAGTATGGAGACAACGTCATGAACCCATGGACCCTGCATGTCAGCAGGGGACTGTTCAAGTTCGTGGAGGCTCTGTAAGGGGCATGTGCAGTTGGAGTGATATCGGACCCCTAATACGTCTAGATACGACTCTGACAAGTGACATGTACGTAAGCACCGTGTCGGATCACCTGCATCTATTCATGTCCATTCTGCATTCCGAAGGACAGACAATTTGAGCTGGACAATGCGACACACCCCCAGAATTGCTACAGATTGGTTCCAGGAACACTATTCTGAGTTTAAACACTTCCGCTGCCCACTAAACTCCGCAGACATGAACATTATTGAGCATATCTGGGATGCCTTGCAATGTGCTGTTCAGAAGAAACCTCCAATCCCTCGTACTCTTATGGATTTATGGACAGCCCTGCAAGATTCATGGTGTCAATTCACTCCAGCACTACTTTAAACATTAATAGAGTACATGCCATGCCGTGTTGCCGCACTTGTGCGTGCTCGCAGCCGGCAGCAGTGAACGAGCGTTTCTAGGCGCTGCAGTCCGGCACTGCGCGACTGCTACGGTCGCAGGTTGGAATCCTGTCTCGGGCATGGATGTGTGTGATGTCCTGAGGTTAGTTAGGTTTAAGTAGTTCTAAGTTCTAGGGGACTGATGATCTCAGATGTCAAGTCCCATAGTGCTCAGAGCCATTTGAACCATTTTTTTGCATGCTCGTGGGGGCCCTACACGATATTAGGTAGGTGTGCAAGTTTCTTCAGCTCTTCAATGTATATTTATTCTCAATTTAAAATGTTCACCAGCAAGTATTCATGTGAAAGTTCGTGATAAAAATAACATATTTTATATTTAACAATGGAAAATCCTAGGCAATATTAGGAAAAGGCTAGATTAGTACTGACCATATAGCGGAGGCGCTGGGTCAGAGAAAGTCACAACAAAAAGTCTAGTAAACTTTTGGCCGAAAAGGCCTTCATCGGAATTAGACAAAATACACACACACACACACACACACACACACACACACACACACACACACACACACACGCAGAATGCAAATGTAGTTCACACACACATGAGCACACTCTCTGAATGGCAGCCAGAAAGCTTACTTGTTTGACAGTCTTGATGTTGTGCCTCTCTGCGACACAGCGTCTCCGCCATATGGTGAGTAGCAATATATCCTTTTCATAATATTTTATATTTAATTACTAATCACCTAAAAATGCAAGGATTCATAATAGTGTACAATTTATTGTACAAATACGAAATGACGTATGTAAAATTAAAAAATTGTGTATCAGTAATACTGAGGTACAAAGACTGAATGCAGTTTGTGTGGTCAACCTCATAAGTAACTGCATCAGTAACACTGTTTTTAATATGATGTTGGTGTTTATTCATAATCTGAAGAAATAAAAAAGTATTTTGTTTTCTATTTGATGTTTCGCATTTATGTACCAAATTTTAATTTACTATTGACATTTTCCCACAATTAGTAATGAAAAATGTTGTTGTATTAAAAATTATGATTTAATATTTATTGATCAGCATTCAAGTTTGATAGTCAATATACATTGGTCTGCAAAGCGTAAGGACCAAAGTAGCTTTCGCGTGTCTCCGTGGCAAGTAAGAAAGCTCGAGGAAAATTGCACCATATATAGAAAGAACTGCTACAGTACAATACAAAAGATAACTGAAAGAAATACGCAGTGAGACGAACAGCAATGACACTTTTATCCAAAGGCAGTAATTAGAGTGAAGTCTCCGCAATTTGTGATGTTTACCTGGACATTACAAAAAGGGAAACATGTTTCCTAATAGGGTGTGTCATCACCGTGGACGACAGTGGAGGCTCTGCAACCTGCTGCCATCCTGACAACGTGGTGGGTAAGGAGTTCCCGTGGTACGGCTGGCAACTGCTAGATGATCCTTCGTGCATGTGGCCATGCTGCAATGCGTCTGCCTAACGCATCCAACACGGGCTCGAGGTGACTGAAGTCGGAGCTGTGGGCAGGCGAGTCGATTATTTGCCGAATGGCCTATCGTTCCGGGAGCTTCACCCCATGCTCTATTCGTTACGGTCGCGCATTGTCATCCATGGAAATGAGGTATGGGCGAATGCTCCCCTGGAAGATGCATGCAGGGAAAGTGAATAGTGTCACAATAACGTTCACCGATGAGTGTACATATGTTTAAAGAGACGAAGGGCAGTACGCCGATGCAACATTGGCCCCCCCATCCCAAAAAACTGGACAACCTCTCTCTATATCAGGGCCCCTTCCGTGCCTCTCGACTCTTGTAAATGCCATCTGGTTTCTGCACAAACTTTGAATAGCCTTTCGCGCCCTGAATTTGATCCCTCCCACCTTCAGAATTTGAAAGACAGTATTCCAGTCAACATTGTCTAAAGCTTTCTCTAAGCCTACAAATGCTAGAAACGTAGGTTTGCCTTTCCTTAACCCATCTTCTATAAGAAGTCGGACGGCCAGTATTATCTCGCATGTTCCTACATTTCTCTGGAATTCAATTTATCCCAATAACATAAATTTTATTGCAATGAACAAGCATGAATTTCATTGAGCGCAAGGTAACGTCTGTTTTCCCTAAGCAACTTTACTTTTATATTGTGTCGTTATGTTGCCATTATGAGTTTGATAAATTGGCTGAAGAGAGACAGGTGGAACTATAAGCAGAAAGCAATACATTGAGAACTTAAAACAGCGCACGTATTACTGAAAATCTGTGTTCAGTGCGTGTGATTAACTATGGTGAAAGTGATGAAACTTGTGAAACTTAAAATTTTCCTAATTGTTGGAACGAAGAACAGTACAAATATTTCACTTCTGAATATTTACGGCTGGAAGTGAAAGAAAGATTTCCAGGACGTCGTGTCTGCCGTGAAATCAGCGGACTTGGTATGGGAACACAAACGGGCGCAGAATTAAATTTTCGAACGGGTTTGTGGAACAAATTGAAAGAACAATCTACAGGGTTATTACAAATGATTGAAGCGATTTCACAGCTCTACAATAACTTTATTATTTGAGATATTTTCACAATGCTTTGCACACACATACAAAAACTCAAAAAGTTTTTTTAGGCACTCATAAATGTTCGATATGTGCCCCTTTAGTGATTCGGCAGACATCAAGCCGATAATCAAGTTCCTCCCACACTCGGCGCAGCATGTCCCCATCAATGAGTTCGAAAGCATCGTTCATGCGAGCTCGCAGTTCTGGCACGTTTCTTGGTAGAGGAGGTTTAAACACTGAATTTTTCACATAACCCCACAGAAAGAAATTGCATGGGGTTAAGTCGAGAGAGCATGGAGGCCATGACATGAATTGCTGATCATGATCTCCACCACGACTGATCCATCGGTTTGCCCATCTCCTGTTTTAGAAATGCCGAACATCATGATGGAAGTGCGGTGGAGCACCATCCTGTTGAAAGATGAAGTCGGCGCTGTTGGTCTCCAGTTGTGGCATGAGCCAATTTTCCAGCATGTCCAGATACACGTGTCCTGTAACGTTTTTTTCGCAGAAGAAAAAGGGGCCGTAAACTTTAAACCGTGAGATTGCACAAAACACGTTAACTTTTGGTGAATTGCGAATTTGCTGCACGAATGCGTGAGGATTCTCTACCGCCCAGATTCGCACATTGTGTCTGTTCACTTCACCATTAAGAAAAAATGTTGCTTCATCACTGAAAACAAGTTTCGCACTGAACGCCTCCTCTTCCATGAGCTGTTGCAACCGTGCCGAAAACTCAAAGCGTTTGACTTTGTCATCAGGTGTCAGGGCTTGTAGCAATTGTAAACGGTAAGGCTTCTGCTTTAGCCTTTTCCGTAAGATTTTCCAAACCGTCGGCTGTGGTACGTTTAGCTCCCTGCTTGCTTTATTCGTGGACTTCCGCGGGCTACGCGTGAAACTTGCCCGCACGCGTTCAACCGTTTCTTCGCTCACTGCAGGCCGACCCGTTGATTTCCCCTTACGGAGGCATCCAGAAGCTTTAAACTGCGCATACCATCGCCGAATGGAGTTAGCAGTTGGTGGATCTTTGTTGAACTTCGTCCTGAAGTGTCGTTGCACTGTTATGACTGACTGATGTGAGTGCATTTCAAGCACGACATACGCTTTCTCGGCTCCTGTCGCCATTTTGTCTCACTGCGCTCTCGAGCGCTCTGGCGGCAGAAACCTGAAGTGCGGCTTCAGCCGAACGAAACTTTATGAGTTTTTCTACGTGTCTGTAGTGTGTCGTGACCATATGTCAATGAATAGAGCTACAGTGAATTTATGAAATCGCTTCAATCATTTGTAATAGCCCTGTATTTTGAGGAAAAAATTTCATGCATACGTAGACCTCCGTTTCCCCTAGAGCTTCTGCGTCAATAAAAACCGAAGGCAACAAAAAATATTTTGAAAACACTGTTGACAACATGAATACTAAACATATAGAAACTTCGGTTAGAATAAATCCATAAATATTATAAAAAGGTATGTATGTATGCGTGTATGTTCCACATCTCCTCCTAAACCACCGAAGCGATTTCAACCAAATTTGGTACACATTTTCTTTACTGTCAGGCGACAGTCGCTGTGGGCTTAACAACCACCTAACTTGACATAATTCGGAAGATATGACGTCATAAACAACGAGATGCGTGAAAAACTGTCGCATCATGCATGACGTTTAAATTATTACTTTCGTGTCACTAACCCTACACGTAACAAGTTTCTCAGGTAGAGTACACATATGCAACGAAACGCAGCTACAAAATTATATCGTGGTACCACACATAGCTCAGGAGATACGACGTCATGAACAATGAGATGCGTGAAAACCTGTCGCATTGTACATGACGTTTAAGTCTATACTCTACACATTTTGCAGACGGTAACCGCATAAGCCACTGAATGTACCTACAAAATTATATCACTTTATGACAGATCAAGAGATAAGGCGTCATAAACACTGAGACGCGTGAAAAACTGCGGCATCATGCTTGACGTTTAAATTTATTACACCTTTGATACTAATTCTGTTCACTACAAATTTCGCAGACAGTATCCACATATGCCGCTGAATGTACCTGTACAAATACATCATTGTACGACTCATAGTTCAAGAGATCTGACGTCATAAACATTGAGATGCGTGAAAAATTGTCGCTTCATCCATGAAGTTTTAATGCATGTATTTTTTACTACTAAGACATTGTAGCCGAGTGAAATGAAGGAAATCACTGAGAAGTGGCAGCGCTTTTGACGGCTTTCAACCGCGAAGCTCAAATGGCTGCAGGCTAAAACAGTACCCGTCAATAGAACTACGGAGATGCGTTGCCATAGAGACGTTTAACAAAACCGCGGTGTAGACGCGCGAACCAGTTGCGCCCAACGTGCGGCAACTGTTTGGGATCATATTTCTTAATTTGGATGCTGTACGTATACGTTTGTACATTTTCAATGGTTTCTTCGTATGACTGTTTCATAATTTCGAGGTGTTTTCACGAATACATGGAAATGAATTTTTTTCGATGCTTCTCTACAAACACAGTTCATTTCTTTTCCGTTTCTAACAGATAATTGGGAGTATGAAACCCAGGTAATGCCGGTTTGTCAGCTAGTATAAAAGGAACCACGGAGGCTGGCTGTTTGAAATTCCATCACTCTCTGTTCAACAGGAGCTCTTCGGAGGCTTCGTCTGAAATGGTGCGAGAGATTGGCCTCTGTGGAAAGCAATCCGTGACCAGCACTAGAAGCTAACGGTATGCAGCAGTTCATGATTCATCGCACGCAGCGGTACCGCGCTGGAAATGTACAGTGGACGCGCATGCTCCAACTATGATGGAACAGTGCTACACAAAATACCTTAAACGGGGAGATTCCTGGTTCCTGAAAAAGCCTGCCGCAGCAAGCTGTGATATAGTCAGGTCCATTGGTTTTGAACTGCCTCTGGAGTAATCGTTTAGATTTCACAATATAGGGTGATTCAAAAAGAAAGATCAGATTTCAGTTGTTTATTACAGACAAACTATAAATAATAGAAACGAATTGCTCATGTCACTCGACAGAGGAAGGTTCAAAGTTTGAACACAATTGCACTGTTGTTTGTTCTGTAGCAACAAGGCGCTACACCACAATGCCTTGGCATTTACGTGAAGACAGTCCATTGTTCAAGTGCAACCTGCGTTCCGCCGTCGATTGAGCAAGAAGCCGCCTCTGCACATGCACATTTATCACTAGCATACAAAATTCTCTGGAGTTTGTTGCGTATGCAAAGGGAAGAGCACTGGTTGGCCACGCACGCCTGATGAAAATGTCGAACGAGTACGAGATGCGTTCACATGTAGACCTCGGAAGTCCACGAGACGGGACAGGTGAAACAACGGTACGGCGTGTCCTGAACGACGCGTCTATATGAGGTCTTACAAATTGCTGTTAATGCACCAATTGCGTCCCGGCGACCACAACAGATGGTAGGAATTTTGTATTTCAGCTCTCCAGAATATGGCAGAGGATACATTTTCCGAACGACTCATCTTTTCGGCCGATTCAAGTTTTCATCTATCGGGTAAAGTAAACCGCCATAATGAAAGAATTTCGTAGTCAAAAAGTTCTGGCGTCGTCGTTGAACTGAATCATGTGTTTTGTTACGTTTGTATTTACAAAGTTTATGGACCTTTCCTTTTTGCGGAGGAAACTGCGACAAACGCGTCAAACGCTTTTTCTAAATCAACAAATGCTTTAAATGTGCGTTCGCCTTTTTCCAGTCTATCTTCTAAAATAAGTCTTAAGGACAGTACTTCCTCGCGTGTTCCTGTATTTCTTCGGAAACCAAATCGATTCCCCCTGACACCCAAACTTCCAGGTGTCAGACACTGAGATCGATACCAAACGTTGTATTCGCCAGAGTATGAACCAAAACACCGATTTAGTTCGTACTATGTGCTGTCGTCTAGTAGAACAGGCGTAAACGTTAATTAAAAGTAACACCTGAACTACGGAGTACATCAAAAACATAACTGTAACTAACATATGTTACATGCGTGGGAAAGTTGGAAGAGCGTTAGATCCTCATAGCAAGCGTTCCTCTTTCAAACTCAAATGACGACTTTTTTTTTTTTTACTGTATTATACGTGAAAGTGTTACATGGGACAAAACTCAAATGACGACTTTTTTTTTTTTTTTTTTACTGTATTATACGTGAAAGTGTTACATGGGACAAGTGTTCATGACACGTAAAATGGCTGTTTGGAGTTTACAGCAATGTTGTCTCGGCAGCCTGCTTTCGCTCCATTTCTTTAAAATTAGTAAAACTATAGAGTGCATTTGTAGTTTCACAGAATATACAATCAGAATAGAAAAATAAACTATTGCATCACACGTGCGGAAGTAATGGTAATAATAATAATAATAATAATAATAATTAATAATAAACAAAATAATAAAGATGAGTAGTAGGTACATAACGTTCAACTAACGAAGCGAAAGTGCACAGCCAAAAGAAAATTGCTACGAACTCCGAAAAGTCCTTTTGCGTGTCAGGGAAATGTTTTCGCGTATAACACTTTCACGCGTAAACAATTTAAAAAAATGTCAGCAGTGGGATTTGAATGCTCTACAATTTCACCCATGCGAGATCTACTATACGATCACTCACAGATAGGCTTTTCCTAGTCGTTGGTTCGCCCCAGGATATTTTTAGGGACAGTCAAACGCAAACGAGACAGATGGGAAAAAGGAATTAAACTGTTTACTATCTCAATAACTGCCAAGATTGCTAATATGTTTATCCCACTGTGAGACAAGATGGTCAATGCTTTCACGGCAAAAAGCAGATCGATGGCCACGAATGTTTTTGTTCAGCGCTCCAAAACTATGGAAATCGCATGGGGAGAGATCGGGACTGTATGGAGGACATGAAACTTCTGCAGCGTTGTCGGAACAGCCTTGGCAGCATGATGGCCCGTCTATATATTGCACCAATTCAGGAAAAAGTGTGAGGTAAAAAGCTGTGGTTCGTACGTAAAATTGTTCCCATAAGATCCATTAAAACATGGTAAGCTTTACATGGGCTCACAACTCTTATTCCTTGAGCTACAATATTCAGAAAATGACATCTTTTTCAAGATTTCCCCTTGTGTAGACGAACCAGAGGGCTTGCTGCTTCAAACTAGTGGCTTAACTGCTTAGACAAATACCTGAATTTGAAGCACTTTTAACGAATCGTATTTGATTTCAAAACTGAAGGTAATTTGTGATTGACATTAACTAAAATCTTGATGAAAATCTGAGTACAGAGTGAAAACTGATCAGTACATTCATCGGAGTAGGCAAGAAACTTGAGACTCCAAGGAACGTTCCTACATACAAAATCGGTTGACAGCTAGCAGCAAGAGAGTCAGCACAACACATTTATTTTTTGCCATATCTACTCCATACTACTTCCTCGTTACTGAACGGTTTGATTCGTACTGGACTTTACCGACGCCAGTCTGTGTGTACTTGCTTATGTATGATATATCATAGTATTTCCTTCACAGGTTTTGAAGTCGTTCATGATGAAACATCATGTTTTCTCGAACACCATGTGTTGATAATAAAATCCATCACGTTCGTCACGGCAAGACAGCGAATGTTACGCAGATAGAGTTGTCGACATTTCATTTACTCAGCCAGAGCTATTTTATTTCTTTATGTTGTATGTAGCACACCATACAGTCGTCCTTGTTACACAAAACATTATTTAACAAAATAAATATACAGTATATCATACAGTGGAACGTACGTAGACTATTCACACACTTTGAAATATCTCAAAACACTCGTCGTGGTTCGTTCACTTTGCCATAACTTTGTTTACGTTTGTACCAAATCGAGTGGGATATTCGAATACAAAAGCTGCTACACGCTAAGATGATTCGCTATGATAAATGTGTCTTGCATATGTATCTGTAGATTCTAAATAGTAAGCTGAATGTACAACAGGAAAAGTGGGCTCCTGATACCTTCGGTTTACGGGTCGATTCTTTGCTGCGAACACACGACAAATGTATGGTTTTCTTCTACAGTAGACATGCAAACGAAACTGCTCAGAAACAGATTCTGAACGGATCTACGTCAACATCCATACTCTGCAAACCACTGTGAAGTGGCAGAGGGTACTTCCCACAGTACTACGAGCTGGCAAGCTGCCGTGATTGAACTTAATCCTCATTAGTCTACTGACAAGATGCTTGCTAATTTTGTGGTAAGTGAACCAAGATTTTACAGGAATTTCAAATACAGTAGTGGCATTCCACTTGTCTCTGATAGAACCCTAGAATGATTTTAAGTCGAAGATTTCGTAAAGTTGAAGATTCTTCTGCCAAGTGATTCACCTGTTCATTAGAGCTAATTCTGTATGTTTTTGGTTTATAACATCCAAAGAGACATGACTAATGTGTATCCTTCTGTCAACTTTAAAAGTAATGTGACAGCAGATGTCTTGGACAAGTCAGAGTAGCTGTGTGGTATCCTTGTGCGAAGATGTAGTACACATATTGAATTTTTTCCTCTGAGTAAGGTGGATCAGCGGTTAAGACTATGGACTCGAAATCCGGAAGATCGAGGCTGAAGTCATCGTTCGGTAATACGTATTTAGTGTTTTCCGTTCGCCCAAATCACTTAACGGAGAATGCCGTGGATGCTTTTTGAAAAGGATACACTCAGTTTCCTTCCCTGAGACTAAACGGGTGTCAGATCTGATTTCCAGACATTCGGTGTTGAATCCTCGATGGGCCCTGGAATTTTAGAGTTTCGTACCTCAGTCGATAAAAACGGAGCCCTTATAAGATAAGTTTGTTGTCCGTCTGCCTGTCTTTCTGTGCGACTGCAAAAAACCCATTTCTCAGGGTATCAAGTTGAAATGTATATCACATACTGAGGCCTATAGCCTCTCGGCGTTGTAACAAATGTAAGCTACGAAGTCAAAGCAGTCAAAAGATACGGCCATTTATGTCACATGTTTTCATACTCGAGAACTCACTCATCGTTGTGTAGGGCACTTCGCGTTGACCAAGAATCATCAAATTTGGCAAACGCGAGGTTTCACGGTATAAGTAGAGGGGAAAAAATCTGAAAAGTATTATAACACGAAAAAATATTCCTTGCTATTTGTTTTACGACTGTCTGTCTGTGCGCCTGTTAAACCCCTGTTTTCTCAGTAACGGCTAGACGTGTGAAGTTGAAATTATGTATATACTGGGATTTATGGTTCTTTGGCGATGTAATAAAAGTAAGCTTCCAAGTCAGTACAACCAAAAGATACTGCCATTTGTATCACACATTTTGATTCTCAGAACTCACTCATCAAGACGTGTAGGAACTTACGTTGGTCTAGAATCATGACACTAGGCAAGAAGAAACGCTTCAACCCTACTGAAAACTAATCCGGGTACAAATCGCTTTGTTTTGCTCTCGTGCGCCCTGGTTTGATGTAGGTGGTCTCTCGTGCTGACGGATACAGCGCGTGAGGCGTCGCGCGCTCCCGTTTCTGTCAGTGGTGGTCGCGCATTCACGCCGGTGCCAAGTGCTAGTCGGCGCACCCATTGTTCTGTAGCAGCTGCGGAAGCTGATCTTCTGTCTGGTGCACTCACGTTGCAGGAAAGCAGCCTGCAGCATTGTTCTGGCAGCCGAAGAGCGAGACATGAGAGGAACAGTTAGGAGAGAAGATGTGGCCGCGTTCTCACGAAGGTGGTCTACGATCACAAGTGACACCGAATTGCGAATTTACCCATTGTAAATACCGTCACTAGTTATTATCCGAAATATTGAATAAGTAGTAAGTAGAGTTCAACTAACCTAACGACATCACACACATCCATGCCCGAGGCAGGATTCGAACCTGCGACTGTAGCGGTCACGCGGTTCCAGATGAAGCGCCTAGAACCGCTCGGCCACCCCGGCCGGCTGTATATGCATACTTACTCAGTTGGCATACCTTGAGATAAGCAGTACTGGCTCGTGGAAAAACTAATGTAGAAGGACATTTCTTTTTTTGAGAACGTTGAGACAGTGTGGAAGGAGACAGAGGTATTAGAAGAATGTCTGTAGCCTAGAATTATTGGAACCGGAAAAATAGAAGAAGATGTTGATCGAAACATTGTCATCCCACGCTGACCTGGTATAACGGTTTCTTCGGATTTTTCGCATTTTTCAGAGCAATGTCGTTTTTTTCGCTCTTTTGTGGTTTATCTACATTTTCGCTTATTGCTAACAAGACAACAATAACAACTTACTCAACGTTAGCTATTTTTATAGTGATCTCATATTTCAGCACAGACAGATGCAATAAATTTCCAAAGTATTTACTTATCCTACTTAACTGTTTACCTACTTAACGTATGACTCCTAACATGCCCAGTTTAAATACCAAGTTGCACGAAGAGATCAACTTGTGGCATGTTTTTCAACTCATCGATGAGTCTCATTCCTATTACGAGTAAGAAGAAAGGATGAAGGATATGAGACATGATGACCCGTTATCTCCGATTCTGTTAGTAACCTTGTAGCTGTCCAACTGAGAAACATAGTCGTAACATACAAGATTTCTTGCGTTCTCGACGAAAGCTGGCAAAGGAACCTCATTGTATGATGTGCTGTGCAGTCTTGTTAGTATTTTCGTATGTGCTTTTATTGCATGCTAGTTAATGCTTTATTTTCTCCGAAATAGTAATTACCATTTCAAGTTACTCACCGAGAAACAGGATTCTTTTACTTGACTGGAACGCTACTTCCATGTGCGGGAATATCATCTTTCTCCAAATCCCCTCGGTTGCAGACCTATGAATGCTGCCGCTACTCTACGAATATGTGTAAGAGATTAGAATCCTGCGGAAGACCAAATTTCATATGAAGGGTGACCCCTGACAAGCTACCCCGTCTCTTATGGCGAAGATGGCAATAGAATACGAACATGCCTGTAGCATCTCGTTTGATTAGAGTGGCCGAAGTCCGTATGTTCATTTTTCACTATTATCTGGAGGAGGATGAACTTTATACAGTCTTGTCGTTAGCATCTTTATCTCTTTCTTTCAAGCAGTCGAATAATTTAATGGGCAGTATTGTTATCCAGATCTGGTTAGGGAGCTTCTGCATCATGAAACGTTCTTCCTTTCAGCCATTACGAGTTGCATTAGAGGGAAAATTGCGGCAGTTTTTATAAAAGGTGAGTACGGATTGACTGATTATTTATCTAGCAAAATTAAATACTGTAGTTCCCCATGATTTACCTCCTTGTGGAAGTGTGACAACTTTTGTTAGTAGCTATTATTAGACCACTTCCGTTGCCCAATGGTTTAAAAATAAAATTAAAAGATAGCGTCGCTGCTTTCGGTGCGGAAGGAAGCGGTTTCGATTCCCAGTACCTCCTCAAGATTTTTTTTCTGAGGTAGTGAGGTCTGGAACGAGGCCCACAATGTCTCTTGAGGCCTGCTTGAACAAAGAAGCAGCGGTACCATCAGGATACATTTACCGGCAATAACGGCTGCGGGGATTGACTTTATTGCTGGTCATACGCCCCAGAACCACAGATGGCTTCTCGTACTGCCTTGTAGGCAGCTGTCGGCCGCGTGGAACAGACCTAGAGACTAATCCGAGAGTGGTATTTACGTTTGGCTACATTCGTGGGAAAAAGTATTCATACACCTTTGTTCGTATAGAATAGCTATATTTATTAGAACTAAAGCTCACGACTAGAAATGTTATGAGGTTTCCTTCCTAATCTGCACATATAAAGGGATTAACTGAACTAGCCATCTGCAAAAATTCTGTATGTAGCTCGAGCGGGATACGATGGCCGATGTGTAGTGACCAATTTTCGTCCAAAGCGCTGGACGAGTTCATTCGTTTGTTCGGAAGGGGTGGTCGATACGTGGTTTCCACCTTTCGGCTGGTCAGCGATGACTGAATTGCGGCTCACACCCTGCAATCTTCCTCAAACTATTTTACAGAAACTAGTCGGTAAAAAATTTCGTTTCTGCTGTACTTATGGTTTTATATGTTAGGTTCATTATCATGTGCCCATCATTTATTAATGGTCATAGTTATTGTGATATTTACGTGAAAGTAAAACACTGTGTGAAATTCTGAAAACTGTGCAATCAAAAGTAGAGGTCGCCACCATTTTGCGCTTGATACATATTACATTATATGTTGTATGAAATTCAGTATACATATTGAATTTTTCTTTAGACTTGAGTGGAGGTCTGTATCTGTCACCAATCTCGAGAAAATTCATCTGATGTAGCACACTCCTTTGCGATCGCGCCGCGCCAGTCATAAAAGCCGATGGAAATATCCACAACATTCCTCATAAGTCATAAACGGTTTCAGGTATCGGAATGAGATTTTGGCAAATGAGTAGAGTGTTTTACCATATTATTATTACGTAGAACTTCTTTACCTACCGTGTTATTCCACTAACTACAGACTTTTTCTGTGAAAGAATTTAATTTTTAGGGGCCATCGATAGCTGGTGAAACGAGAAATGCTACGGGTTTTGGAACACAATTGCAAAGACATTACACGTTTTTTTGTACCAAGGATGGACTTTTTCATTACTTACTGACTTTACTTTTCCTCAGTTCCTCACTTAATAAATCATTGTTGGAGAATACTCTCGCAATTGTGTCTGCGGAACATGCTACTGAGGTGAGAAGGTGTAAACTCCGCTTTGTTTTGGCAAAAGAAGCAAATTTTGACATGGCAACCAGAGAAATGTGTAGGTTTTACTCAAAGTTCTCCACTCACGGCGCTTCTATGTAAGTTACAAATGGTTAACAAGCCAGGCGGAAATAAATCACTGCATTTTCGCGGAATTCATTTTAGATACTAACGAAAGCAGAGACGACAATAAACCTTTTTGAATGGCCACCATGGAAGTGTGGACATAAGGGGCCCGTTTCACATTTACACAAAATGTGAGCGTAGGCCTCAGTTGTTTAGAATGGTACTTCCCCTCCAGCACTCAGCACTTCTCCTACAGCGCTCTGAGCGACTCGCCACCACAGCCTCAATCCTCACGCTTTCGCAGTCGACTGAACATCTAGCGACCAAGGCATTTTGCGCGCACCCTATCAGCTGGCTTCACACTGTCGGGAAAAAACCTATTCATACACTACTAGAAATTAAAAAAAAAACCTAACAAACCGCTTGCAGGAAGGAATGAGTTCAGTGGCAAGCTGCACCTCTTGCATGTTAGTTCTGATACGCAGCTAATGTTGTGCAACAGCACAATGAACTTACACATACAGCAAAAATGGTTCGTGTGTGGTTGTGGTACCATAATCCACATGTTGTCAAGTTTTCCAGCACAGAATGCAGATCTCAATCCATTTGAATTTCTTCGGAGTACGCTCGAAAGAATGGTCAAGAAACATGAAATACGAGGTAAGACTGCTGTGAAACAATGTTTGCAACAAGAATGGCAAAATATATCTCAGAGACTATCAAAAAACTGGTTCATTCTGTGCCAAAGAGGTTAACAAAAATGATAGATAGAAGGGGAATGAATGCCTACAAAGCATTGACATTGATATTATATTTACGTAAATTGTAATTTTCTTTCTATATGTAAATACTTCTTCCCCACTGTGTAAAGCCTGCTGGTACAGAATTTTTATTTATTTTTTGCAGTAGCTACTCGTTTTGTATGTAAATGTCAGGGAGGCAGCATCATACTGTTAGTTTACCAAATAGCATCTCTGGTTGTGATCATTTACTGTTCGTGAACAACGGTGTATGAAAACTTTTTCCCGCGAGTCTACAGAATGTAGAACGAAGAGAAAACGCAGTGTACAGCGCACCAACTGTTATCGACTCTTACAAAGCGCTGCACTCGGCCCACATGACGATCCTGAATAACGGAGATACTCCTCAGGTTGTCAAGAGTTTGAACTATATTTTATCTTGTCCGGAACCTTGACGACAGTTGGAATCTCAGCTTTCGTGAAGGACGGGCATGCGCTAGATAGTTAGACGTCCATTCAGAAGCCAACAGTTTGCCTTGAGAAAATAATCCCAGCCACTTGTTTTCACCTCGACCACTTCTGATATTTTCGTGAGTTCATTAACTCTGTGCAATACTGTGTGCCTAGATAAAAACTTCTATCCGTCAGAATAAGCGAAGAAGTTTTGACATCATGGTTATGCTGGATTACTATCGGCGTAAAGACATGGTCATAAAAATACTATTTGATTAAATATAACGCTGAGATAGTTGCTGTGTTTTACATGAGCGACAGTTTAGTCATAATTTTCTATTCGTGGTGGGCGCGTGTCACATGCCAATACATACGTCAGCTGCCAACCACTGCGAGAGTGGGTCACTGACGTTAACGATAGACTGATTGTGCAGAACGTTGAATTCTAAAATCCTGAGAATGGTGCAGAGGTGCAGACTGCGTGCGCTTAAACTGTGGACTTTGTCGTCGTCTGCTAACATCGGCAAGTTATAAACAATTCTCGCCAGCCTCATTCACGCTATAGCAAAGCACTTTGTGCATTTCTATATTTTTAATTTTTATTTTGTTGTTAGTTTTCTATTTACGAGACACTGAGAAGGTAGCACAAGGACTTTGGTTTTTCTATGAGTGTTCCCGCACAAGAGAGACCAAATACCCGGAAGCGAATTGTTATTTAGGTTTTATAATACCAGAACAAAGAAAAACCTTACATTGTGCATAAATACGAGGTGGGTGAGAAAAGTAGACTGACAACAGAGCGAGAGATATGGCAACGATGTGTTGGTAGCTTCGTGTAACCTTCCAGATACTCAGTCCTAGTTTGAACTATGTACAGCCATCACGTGATTTTGACAGAGCCATCAGTGAAGTTGTGTTTTTTTTGTGTGTCACGAACATGTAACAGCGAAATTGAGAGCAACGTTATACCATCAAGTTTTACGTTAATCTTGGTGAATCTGCGAGTGTGACTTTTGAGACGCTGAAACAGGCCTATGGGGAACATTCCTTATCAAGTTGTTGTTGTTGTGGTCTTCAGTCCTGAGACTGGTTTGATGCAGCTCTCCACACTACTCTATCCTGTGCAAGCTTCTTCATCTCCCAGTACCTACTGCAACCTACATCCTTCTGAATCTGCTTAGTGTATTCATCTCTTGGTCTCCCTCTACGATTTTTACCCTCCACGTTGCCCTCCAATACTAAATTTGTGATCCCTTGATGCCTCAGAACATGTCCTACCAACCGGTCCCTTCTTCTTGTCAAGTTGTGCCACAAACTCCTCTTCTCCCCAATCCTATTCAGTACCTCCTCATTCGTTATGTGATCTACCCATCTAATCTTCAGCATTCTTCTGTAGCGCCACATTTCGAAAGCTTCTATTCTCTTCTTGTCCAAACTATTTATCGTCCATGTTTCACTTCCATACATGGCTACACTCCATACATATACTTTCAGAAACGACATACTGACACTTAAATCTATACCCGATGTTAACAAATTTCTCTTCTTCAGAAACGCTTTCTTTGCCATTGCTAGTCTACATTTTATATCCTCTCTACATCGACCATCATCAGTTATTTTGCTCCCCAAATAGCAAAACTCCTTTACTACTTTAAGTATCTCATTTCCTAATCTAATTCCCTCAGCAACACCCGACTTAATTCGACTACATACCATTACTCTCGTTTTGCTTTTGTTGATGTTCATCTTATATCCTCCTTTCAAGACAATGTCCATTCCGTTCAACTGCTCTTCCAAGTCCTTTTCTGTCTCTGACAGAATTACAATGTCATCGGCGAACCTCAAAGTTTTTATTTCTTCTCCATGGATTTTAATACCTACTCCGAATTTTTCTTTTGTTTCCTTTACTGCTTGCTCAATATACAGATTGAAAAACATCGGGGAGAGGCTACAACCCTGTCTCACTCCCTTCCCAACCACTGCTTCCCTTTCGTGTCCCTCGACTCTTATAACTGCCATCTGGTTTCTGTACAAATTGTAAATAGCCTTTCGCTCCCTGTATTTTATTAATGCCACCTTCAGAATTTGAAAGAGAGTGTTCCAGTCAACATTGTCAAAAGCTTTCTCTAAGTCTACAAATGCTAGAAACGTAGGTTTGCTTTTTCTTAATCTAGCTTCTAAAATAAGTCGTAGGGTCAGTATTGCCTCACGTGTCCCCATATTTCTACGGAATCCAAACTGATCTTCCCCAAGATCGGCTTCTACCAATTTTTCCACTCGTGTGTAAAGAATTCGCGTTAGTATTTTGCAGCAGTGACTTATTAAACTGATAGTTCGGTAATTTTCACATCTGTCAAGGCCTGCTTTCTTTGGGATTGGAATTATTATATTCTTCTTGAAGTCTGAGGGTATTTCGCCTGTCTCATACATTCTGCTCACCAGATGGTAGAGTTTTGTCAGGACTGGCTCTCCCAAGGCTGTCAGTAGTTCTAATGGAATGTTGTCTACTCCCGGGGCCTTGTTTCGACTCAGGTCTTTCAGTGCTCTGTCAAACTCTTCACGCAGTATCATATCTCCCATTTCATCTTCATCTACATCCTCTTCCATTTCCATAATATTGTCCTCAAGTACATCGCCCTTGTATAGAGCCTCTATATACTCTTTCCACCTTTCTGCTTTCCCTTCTTTGCTTAGAACTGGGTTTCCATCTGAGCTCTTGATATTCATACAAGTGGTTCTCTTTTCTCCAAAGGTCTCTATAATTTTCCTGTGGGCAGTATCTATCTTTCCTCAAGTGAGATAAGCCTGTACATCCTTACATTTGAGCCATGCCTGCTTAGCCATTTTGCACTTCCTGTCGATCTCATTTTTGAGACGTTTGTATTCGTTTTTGCCTGCTTCATTTACTGCATTTCTATATTTTCTTCTTTCGTCAATTAAATTCAATGTTTCTTCTGTCACCCAAGGATTTCTATTAGCCCTCGTCTTTTTACCTACTTGATCCTCTGCTGCCTTCACTACTTCATCCCTCAAAGCTACCCATTCTTCTTCTGTATTTCTTTCCCCCATTCTTGTCAATTGTTCCCTTATGTTATCCCTGAAACTCTGTACAACCTCTGGTTTTTTCAGTTTATCCAGGTCCCATCTCCTTAAATTCACCCCTTTTTGCAGTTTCTTCAGTTTTAATCTACAGTTCATAACCAATAGATCGTGGTCAGAGTCCACATCTGCCCCTGGAAATGTCTTACAATTTAAAACCTGGTTCCTAAATCTCTGTCTTACCATTATATAATCTATCTGATACCTTTTAGTATCTCCAGGGTTCTTCCATGTATACAACCTTCTTTTATGATGCTTGAACCAAGTGTTAGCTATGATTAAGTTATGCTCTGCGCAAAATTCTACCAGGCGGCTTCCTGTTAAATTTCTTACCCCCAATCCATATTCACCTACTACGTTTCCTTCTCTCCCTTTTCCTACTACCGAATGCCAGTCACCCATGACTATTAAATTTTCGTCTCCCTTCACTATCTGAATAATTTCTTTTATTTCATCATACATTTCTTCAATTTCTTCGTCATCTGCAGAGCTAGTTGGCATATAGACTTGTACTACTGCCGTAGGCGTGGGCTTCGTGTCTATCTTGGCCACAACAATGCGTTCGCTGTGCTGTTTGAAGTAGCTTACCCGCATTCCTATCGTTTTGTTCATTATTAAACCTACTCCTGCAGTACCCCTATTTGATTTTGTACTTATAACCCTGTATTTACCTGACCAAAAGTCTTGTTCCTCCTGCCACCGAACTTCACTAATTCCCACTATATCCAACTTTAACCTGTCCATTTCCCTTTTCAAATTTTCTAACCTACCTGCCCGATTAAGGGCTCTGACATTCCACGCTCCGATCCGTAGAACGCCAGTTTTCTTTCTCCTGATAACGACGTCCTTCTGAGTAGTCCCCGCCCGGAGATCCGAATGGGGGACTATTTTACCTCCGGAATATTTTACCCAAGAGGACGACGTCGCCGGCCGAAGTGGCCGTGCGGTTAAAGGCGCTGCAGTCTGGAACCGCAAGACCGCTACGGTCGCAGGTTCGAATCCTGCCTCGGGCATGGATGTTTGTGATGTCCTTAGGTTAGTTAGGTTTAACTGGTTCTAAGTTCTAGGGGAGTAATGACCTCAGCAGTTGAGTCCCATAGTGCTCAGAGCCATTTGAACCATTTTTGAGGACGACGTCATCATTTATTCATACAGTAAAGCTGCTTGCCCTCGGGAAAAATTACGGCCGTAGTTTCCCCTTGCTTTCAGCCGTTCGCAGTACCAGCACAGCACGACCGTTTTGGTTAATGTTACAAGGCCAGATCAGTCAATCATCCAGACTGTTGCCCCTGCAACTACTGAAAAGGCTGCTGCCCCTCTTCAGGAACCACACGTTTGTCTGGCCTCTCAACAGATACCCCTCCGGTGTTGTTGCACCTACGGTACGGCTATCTGTATCGCTGAGGCACGCAAGCCTCCCCACCAACGGCAAGGTCTATGGTTCATAGGGGGGGGGGTTCCTTATCAAGAGCAGCAGTGTTTGGCTGGCAGAAATTAATTTTTTTTTTTTGGAGGGCCGAAAACACGCTCAAGATGAACTTTGCTCAGGGAGCTCTTCAATGTCAAAAACCGATAAACACGTCGAACGTGTTCGTACTCTTGTGAGATCAGACCAACGTTTAACAATAAGGATAAACTGCCAAACAAGAGTTTTACAAAAATGTCCGCAAGAAGCTCAGGAAAAGGATGAATAGAGTGAGACTGGGCACTGCAGACAAGTGGATGCTGCATCAAAATGTCTTAACAGGACAGCCTTTCTGTGCTGCTACCAAGACTGGGTAGAATGACTTCGCCAGAATATAGCTGTCAAAGGGAACTGCTTTGAAGGGGACAGTACTGTTGTTTGAAAATAAAAATTCTTTGGTAGATAAAAAGCAGTCTCGTTACTTTTCTCACACACCTTACAAGATAGTAAATAGATGAAAAACGTCTTTAACGAATATTGTTTAACAAGGAAGAGGACAACTAGTTTTAGATGTTACTTGGCACTGAGAAAGAAAACAAGGTAGAAAAGATAAAATACAAAGGGGCCATATAGTACTTCCTAAATATTGTGTGACGTGTTTGTTTCTGTATATATATTTTCGAGGAAATATGCCTATTCTTTCAGTTCTCAGCAAAGTGGAATGTTTACCCAATTATCTATGTCGAGAACTTTCACTATGGATTTTGCTTTGGTCTTTAATAAACTCCAGTATCATCACTTAGCACCTTACTGCTGTTAATATATTCGAATGTTTCATTGCCCAGGCGCCAGACAGTACTCTGGACATGTGCGTTTAAACAAAAACGACGACTCGTGACAGGCGAGTTTTTGTATGGGAATAAGTTAGGTATGCTGCAGCAGATCCACTTACCACAAATAGTTGACTTAGACAAGAAAGTCACTTTTGTAAAATTGGCTTTATACCTGCAGAACAATGCCACCCATAAACGATGATAAGAATGACACCTTGGTTGCTTTTTATTCCGCATTAATGAAACAAAACTGAAATTGACTGGTTGACAGATATCTTCACGATTTTTTGATTCGTTGGCATCACTGCTTTATCTGACTTGTTGGTGGTGAACAATACATAAGATTAGGGAGGAATTAGTGTTAATGCATGTTTATCTGTCATAGCTGAAATAACAAATATGGCCATTGTCAACCAGCAGACTTTCATTCCTGCTGGCGCTAATTCCCCCCCCCCCTTCCCCCCCCCCCCCCCCACCTGCCACCTTCTCTTTATTCATATACCCAAGTAAAGGATTCGCGACTAAATTCGAAATGTTTGAGTCAATGTATGATACCTATCTTTTCTGATTTGGATCACTTGTTCAACAATGCACGACATTCACCATCCATTTGGAAAAGAACTTCAGTATATGTTTTGAAACAATATTCAGATTTAAAATTTACAATAGCAAGAAAATTTTCTTAGCTTTTCTGTTAACAATTTACAGCTACAGTGCACAACATACAGTACTGCACCATTTTTAGTGAAATGGAGGTCTTTACAAAGAGGCATAAAGATGTTGTCTCTCGTAAGAGTCGTCAGGCGCTTTTTCATTGGTGTTTCGCCGGATATTTGCGAATTCATTGTTATATTGTATAGCTGAAGTCAGCCCAAATGATTAGAGTCCACGCAGAATACCATGGCCCGTAGCTACGCAGGCAGCAGGGCAGGCGTTGGGAGACCGGCAGTGGTGGGGACTGTGGACAGGCGCTGTAGGGAAAATGCTGAGCGCTGGAGGGGAAGTGCCGTTCTAAACTGAAACCACCATCACATTTTTTGTAAACAGTAAGCAGGGCCGCTTGGCGCCCACGCTTGCATGGAAACCATTCAAAATGATCTACTGTCATCTCTGCTTTGGTTAGTATCTAAAACGAATCCCTCCGAAAATGCAGCTATTTATTTTCGCCTGCCTTGTTAAGCATCTGTGGCTTTCAGAGAAGTGTCATGAGTGACGAATTCTGAGTGAAACCTACACATTTCTCTTGTTGCCATGTGTTGGTAATGCTGGAGAGTGGCGTAGGCTATTTTCAACTAGAAAGATTCCCAACAATTAGTAATAAAATATTGTCCAGTGCAACTAGACGTTTGAAATTATTACAAGTCGTCTAAAAGTCCTGTCACTGTGCCTCTTAGTGATGCCTATGTAGAGCCCATAGGTGGCCTACGATGCCTACACAGCCTGAGTCTCAGAGACGACGGACGAACACTGCAGCTCGTAGAGTCGGCGGTAGCTGGAGACTACACTACTTGGTGCACTGAAGAGAACTGTCCACCGTAGCTCAGTGCTCCGGTGTTTAACGAGGCATCGACAATCACTGTCTGCGCACGTGATGCCCATGGGTTGGCAGCTGCGGCCCCTGGTGGACCTCGGTGTAGTTCGTACTGCCAACAGGTACAGCTGCTGTGCCACGAGTGTTTCGTGTGTGGCTCATCAATTTTGGTGCGGTAATCTCTGGGGTTGTGAACACCATTACCATACAATGTTTTACTTCTTTTACAAAACACAGCGCAGTTTACACAGTGTCATCTCAGTAACATGTTGTGCACACACAATTGTGAGAGAATTATGAAATAGTAGTTTATTAAGTGAGGAACTGAGGAAAAGTAAGGTCAATATCTTATAAAAAGAACATATTTGGTACAAAATAAACGTGATGTCTTCACTTTTGTTGTTCCAAAACACATAGCATTTCTTGTTTCACTAGCTATCGATGTCCGTTAAAAGTGGTGGGGACTGTGGACAGGCGCTGTAGGGAAAATGTCTACTGTATTATTCCACTAACTACAGACTATTTCGATGAAAGAATGTAACTTTTAACGGACATCGATAGCTAGTGAAACAAGAAATGGTATGGGTTTTGGAACAACAAAAGTGAAGACATAATAACCATACGGATTCGTGTGCTATCATTTGCCAAAATCTCATCTCAGTATCTGAAGGCGTTTATGAAATATGAGAAATGTTGTGGATATTTCATTCTGGCTTTAATGCTGGCGCGGGGCGATCACAAATGAGAGCGCTACGTCAGATCAATTTTCTCGAGATTGGTGACAGATAGAGACCTGCATCCAAGTATGAAGAAAAATTCAATATGTTACCTAAATTTAATACGCAGCACAATACGCAAAGTCAAAGCGACCTCTATTTTTCATTGCAAACTTTTTGGAATTTCGCGCAGTGTCTTACTTCCACGTAAACATCAAAATAAATATCACCATTAACGAAATGACGGGCACATCGTAATGAACCTGACGTACAGAGCTACAAGTAAATCAAAAATGATTTTTCTTTTACCAAGTAGTTTCTGTAAAATCGTTTAAGAAAGATTCAGGACGTGCGCTGCGATTCTGTCATCGCCGACTGTCCGAAAAGTGGCGGACAGTGTTGGAGTTCCCTTTCGAACAAACGAATGAACTCGCCCAGTGCTTTGGACGAAAACTGGTTACTGCACATCGATGCCCAGCCTCAACAGAAAGCGCCGGTTTGTTTCCCATTACAAATAATATAATTTTTAAACCTGAATTTTGCGTACCGATTCGATAGCGCGCTGCCAAATTAGTCTCGTTCGATATCGTTTTATCGATATGTGTTAACAGAGACACTAAAACGTGAAGAATACAGAGCAATACAGCGGCGACTCCGTGGCGCTACGTACTTGGCGACAGCATTCGGCGCGATCCTTGACGGTGTTGTTGGCTGCTGCTGGGGTATTGGTTCCTCGTCACGTCGGTCTGACGACGGGAGACGAGGCCGCTGACGCTGCTGCCGAGACTGCAGCCCTTGTACCTCGGCCCGCTAGCTCTTCCGTTCCTCCTGATGGTCTCTGTATTGCCGTCTGTCAGCAGCTGGTGTCCTTCGTGGAAACAAGCTCCGGGGAATTAAGTCTCTCTCAGTGGCTTGGACAACCTTCTTTCGGCCCTCTCGCCGTGAGGTTGCATATTAGGCACCGTCTTTTTTGTCATCGCCTTTTGTTAAGTGGTGATCCCCCATCACTTTATGCTCATTCCCCCAACTATTTCCTGGCGGAATATCCTTTTTTAACTACTTACGTTCTCATTTATGTTTGCCGTTTGAGTTATCGGCCGTTTTAGGGAACGACGCGCGGGCTGACGACCGTGTTTTACTTTTTATCCGTCGTAGTAATATGACGAAAGACATTTAGTCTTCAGTTCAGGACCCGCGTTTCTCTATGACGTATTTTACGGACCCTTCTCCAAGGCCCTGTTTTTAGCTGTCTTTCCTCCCGTCGATTGGGCTTAACGTGTAGTCTTTTTTAAATGCTTTTTATTGTCTTCTTGTTCTACAGTTCTGACATGGGCACGTATGACCCTGGTTGTTTTGGGCCCTAAAACAAAACAAAACAAACAAAACTGGTTGTTCTTATTGTGCTATCCCTGTTAATAGATATGGATAAAACAAATATCACACTTCACTAATCAGGGACCGCTCTATTGAACGGGCACGCAAAATCCCACTTTAAAAATCATTATGCTTGTAACGGGATACAAACCGACGCTTTCTGTCGACAATGGCTGCCACATGAAAGACTTTATGAGCACTTTCCCTTTAGGAGCACTTTCCCTTTAGGAGCACTTTCCCTTTAGGTTGCCGGCCGCAGTGGACGAGAGGTTCTAGGCGCTTCGGTTTGGAACCGCGCGACCGCTACGGTCGCAGGTTCGAATCCTGCCTCGGGCATGGATGTGTATGATGTCCATAGGTTAGTTAGGCTTAAGTAGTTCTAAGTTCTAGGGGACTGGTGACCTCAGATGTTAAGTCCCATAGTGCTCAGAGCCATTTGAACCATTTTTTTCTTTAGGTTGGTTCCAGCTACCCAACGCAGAAACGAAATTGCAAAAATCTCCTAAAACACCAGAGAAAATACGCCAGACGATTCTTAGAAGAGAGACACTGTATAAAAGGAGGACTGACTGACTGGCATAACAAAGTGCAACTTCAGCCACTAATTCTAGGAGCATGAAGTCCTATGGAGTTTTCATTTTGCGAAGTACCGCCTGCTAAAACGGTATTTTTCAGAATTCAATCCTTAAGGGGGTAAAAGGTGGGTTCAAACTTTCTCTCTCAGTCGATACCCAGAGTAAAACCATTGTCTCTAGCAACCTGAAATGTAGTGAGAATAATTATTATTAATCATAAATGCCTCCTGAGAAAGGATTTTGCGAGATTCATCACTTACGGGGTCCGCCCCCGGTAGCTGAGTGGTATGCGCAACAAACTGTCATTCCTAAGGGCCCGTGTTCAATTCCCGGCTGGGTTGGAGATTTTCTCCACACAGGGCTGGGTGCTGTGTTGTCCTAATCATCATCATTTCATCCCCATGGACGCGCAAGTCGCCAAAATGGTGTCAAATCGAAAGACTTGCACACGGCGAACGGTCTACCCGACTGGAGGCCCTAGTCACACGACATCACTTAAGGGGCTAAAACTGGTAGTAGTATTGTATCAGGGGATGCAAAGTGGTACAATTTAAGATTCAGCGCCCACTTCAGACTGTTCGTCCTAGGGACATGGAAGGAATAGTTTTTGTGTGACATGTTCCTAACAAGGTGAAATAGACTTTCAGTTTTTGTGCAGTGTGGTCCAAGAAACATGAAATTTACGGGGAACATTAGTTACATAATTAAGGCACCCAGTGGGAAAGTATTTTGCAATATTAAAGCCCTCGGGTGGTAATGTTTCAAATTTGTATTAAGAATTAATTACCTATATAGACAGTTAATCCACTCTGGGAATCGAGGATATGGATGACTTTTAGCTCTTATCGACACATACTGCCAGGATCCCAGGGATTCCAAGACTTTCGACAATGCTTTAATTTCAAGTTTGAAAGTGTATAACGAATGACAAAAGAAGTATTTTCCTACAGTAGAGCCGCGGAGAAATTAGTCCATTCACAGAGCATAAGAAAGGGAAATAATTCATGTTGTCGCAAGTATTTGTACAGTGGTAGCAGGGAGTGTCATTAACAACATACTAAAAATCCTGACCGATGGGCTGCGCGGGATTAGCCAAGTGGTCCAAGGCGCTGCAGTCACGGACTGTGCGGGTGGTCCCGGCGGAGGTTCGAGTCCTCCCTCGGGCATGGGTGTTTGTGTTTGTCCTTAGGATAATTTAGGTTAAATAGTGTGTAAGCTTAGGGACTGACGATCTTACCAGTTAAGTCCCATAAGATTTCAAACACATTTGAACATTTTTCCTGACCGATGGGCCTTTGAAGGTGATTGTTTTTACATTTTTTTAGGGATCCATTCCTCAGTGGTTAATAACGGAACGCTTATAGGATCACTTGGTTGTCCATATATCTATCTCTCCGTCCGTCTGTTCAGAAAACGTTTTTCTCAAGAACGGAGACACGTACCAAGTTGAAATTTGTGTCACATATTACGGTCTACATTCTTTTAGCGACTGAGAAATGCGAATCTTGTAAGTCAGTGCAATCAGAAGATACGGCCATTTATATCACATATTTTTAAAATCTCAAACACGTACTTCCATTGGCCTAGAATCATGAGATTTGCTGAGAAACAAGGTTTCACATTGCAACCAAAGGGAAAATCTGAAAATGGTTCATTTGCAATAGTACGATAGGAAAATTTTTTTTGTCGTTTCTTATCAGACTGGCTGTCAGTCCGTCCGTCACTGAAACTGCTTTTTGTCAGGAATGGGTAGACATATGAAGTTGAAATGTATGTCACATACTGAGATCTATAGTCCTTTGATGATGCAGAAATTTTAAATTTCTAAGTAAATGTAATCAAAAGATTTTGATACATATTTTGATACTCGCAAACTCGCTCATCAAAACCTATGGGATACTTCCCCTTGACGTAGAATCTTGAAATTTAGCTAAAAGAATGGAGTCACAGTACAGGTAAAGTGAAAAATCAGCAAACCGTTAATTTGTAATTATATCACACTAGGAGAATACTTCTTTCGTCATTTGTTATCCACTTTTAAACTTGAAATTAAAGCACTGTCGAAAGTCTTTGAATCCCTGGGATCCTGGCAGTATGTGTTGACAAGAGCTAAAAACCATCCATATCCTCGATTCCCAGAGTGGATTAACTGTCTATACAGGTAATTAAGTTTGTACGGAACCCTCAGTACAAGAGTCCTGCTCGCACCTGGCCAACTTTCCGTCGATAACATGACAACATGCCCCAGTACAAACTTAAACTATAGGACTAATAGTTAATGCAATGCAGGGGAGTGGAAAATCGCAGATAACTGTTGTTACTGGTACATGACTCAGTATCTTCTTTTAATGTCATCAAAATGTCATATAATTCTATAGGATCTATGAATTCTGATTCCAGAACTTTACTACATTTGTGAAATAGATGTAATAAATGCTGTACAAAATAAAGTGCCTCCCATTGTGACTCAGAAGTTTGATATTTGGCTCAAAGGTGCCCACAACTTTCCTCTGTGATGGTGCAAAAGTGTGAGTCCTATTCAGACGCGTCAACACTCAGAATCAACACAAAAAGCCACAGTGGGTGATAAATGGCATCAATGAAACCACTCCTCCCATTAGGGCGTTGATACCCACACATTTTGCAATCGAAAACAACAGCTTGCAGTCCAGTGAACAACAGGATGACATTCTTGGCAACCTCTGACACTGCTGACACCCCTGGACAATTCAGCCCTTCTCTCAGGACATCGTCGGCCTGCAACAATGCCAATGAACTTGACCACACTCCTTCAGAGTGTAGTATAACCACAAATTTTGCTGCGGTGTACAGGGCGGAGGTACTACGGGCTGTTCGAAACCATTCAACAAAATTTGAACGTGATCGAAAGATAGGTGGTTTATCTTTTTTCAGCCCTCCTGTTTTGCCCCTTTTTGTGGGGTGATTACGGGATGTGGTAATGGTGGGAGAGAAGGGGGGGAGGGAGTGCTGTGACTGACATGCATATGAATAAAATGGCAAAGGGCCCCACTAAGAGCACCCAGTTCAACAACAAACTCAGTGCAACTTGGACATCTTTATTGAACACTTTAAAAATATATCTGTATGGAGATTTATGATATATGTTCATATTTTTATATAAAATGTCTTTCACTGTGTAACAGTACTAACCTGTGAACATTGGATTGTGCTTGGCGCTGTCAACGGAAGCTCATTGAATTGCTCCAACTGGTTTTATGACAAATTCTCAAATAATTTTCTCAGCATAGTGCTTAAATACTTCGATAGCTGCACACATATATTAACATTTGTAGCAACATGATTACCTGTCCTGGTTCTCACATAGGATAGTATGCTTCATGTACGTGTTATCTTTTGATTAATAAAAGATTTCAATGTTACCTAACATAATCTGTAAAATAATTATTATTTCAGGGGTTTAAAGTATCAGTTTACTTGTGTAACACCTGTTATCAACTACCCTGCATTAAACTGGTAATATAAAACTTTTTTCTCTCTGTGAGCTTATCTTTTTTTATTTGCAGTGGAATTTGAAAGAAATGTGTCACGAGTAACTGGGAATATTTCATCCCTTGTTTCATTTCAAGAGACTTATGTGGCACCAGTGAACAGTCTTCTTGAATCCTATCTGGAGACTGAAAGAGTGTCAAAAAACAACGAAAAATTGGAGCTGCAGGTACAGCTGGAATGGAGTGATTGGGGTCCATGCTACAACTGTCACAACTCATCAGGAGAGAGAAACAAAACTGCCAGTTGTCGAGTAAGACTAATAGTGAGAAATGACCGCACACTGTTCTTACACACAAAGGTAATTTTTAAATTGGCAAGTATTTATTATGACATGCATCAAATGCGTTAACATATTCATTAAACAATTCCCTTTAGACTGTGAATTCTAATTTTCCTGCTAAATGTGTTTTGTTATTCTTTTCTAACTATTGGTTATAAATTTTCTCATCATCGTTTGGTTTCAAAATATTGATCGAAATATTATTTCACATCCTTGTCGTCTTATTTTAGTTGAAAAAATGACATCTTGTAGTTTTTGACAAAGTGCAGTACAAGCGATATTGGTGCAAAAATATAAATATAATCTGTAGCCTGTGTGAGAGACAAACTGTCAAAATTTTGTTTAGACAGTGGCATACCTTCTGTTTAGATGTTTGTCGAGGATTTTTGTTGTTTACTGTTCTCTTCACTTTGTATCCAAACAGTAAGAATGTTGTACCAAGTAGATAACTGCCGAAATCTCTTTAAAGACTTTGTAATTCTTACACTTACTTTCCAATACCAGTGTATCTACCCTTTAATTTTCCATTTTTAATTTTTTTTCTGACAGCAAAAGTTAACTTAAGCTGAACTGCAATTTCCATAATCACACTAGAAGGCACACAAATGACTTTCATGTACATTTTGTCTCCTTAAAGGAGTAGGATTGGAGTTATTCAACAAACTGCCTTTTAATATAAAGCAATAAATTGGGATTCCCTACAAAAAGCAGTCCATTAGCAACTCCTAAAAATTATTTGGTGATCTAAATTCATGGAGTGAAAGTTCTTGTTGGCTACACGGCAAGTGGAAGTACACCAACAAATGGTAAAAGCTTACTGTTGGTTGTTATTGCATGGTTCTGAAACTTGGATGACAAAGTCTACCTTGATTAAATGACTCAATCTGTCAAGCTGTTATTACATTGAAGAATGTTTTAAGTATTGTGAACTAAACACGTAAAGAGCACTGGAATCCTCTGGAGGGTGATGGAGAACCACCATTTGTTGGTGTACTTTAATACTCAAGTTGTCATTATATAGGAGAGTTCTCACTCTGTTCATTTTCACCCTTGTTGCTTCATTTCAGTAATGGTATTCTACAACCTACATTCTGAGGACATAACTGGATATGTGAAAAAGAGATAATGATGATAAAGATCCAAAGATACTTTTCTTTCAAAATGATTCCTTATTTAGATTTATTCAATCAGGAGACCAATGTAATCCACAAAAATTCAACAATAATGGATGTATTAATTACAGTTAGTTTGTAGTCATATCCCAGATTACTAGTTTCAGTGTATACAACAGAGAGTTGGGAACATTATTTAATAATGAAGAACTCTCATAGTTTAATGAATTACACTCTAAAATCATATGCCCAGGGTCTGTGATAATACGACCTCTTTGCATTTTCTTGAATTTGACATCTTTTTTATTGTGGGGAGGGTCAGACTCAGGTTTTTCAGATTGGCTGTGTGAGTAACACAAAGAATTCAGTTGACTGACAGGTGGCAGAAATATCCTTAAGGTCCTGATGCCAGCTGAGAGAGAGAGAGAGAGAGAGAGAGAGAGAGAGAGAGAGAGAGAGAGAGAGAGAGAGAGAGATTGAGTGAGTGACAGTGTATGAGTGAGTGAGTGAGTGCATGAGTGAGAGAGCGAGTGTGTGTGTGTGTGGTGTGTGTGTGTGTGTGTGTGTGTGTGTGTGTGTGTGTGTGGTGTGGACACTAACATGATACAAATGAATGCTCTAAAAGATAATACTATTGCCTGCATGATAAGTTAATTATTGAAAAAAATTGTATCCCTTTTTTCAATTAAGAAGACATGTCTTATATAATTTTGTAACTGTTCTATGGATAAACAAATGACTACAAGCATCTAACTAACAACCATCTTTGGTCATCTGGAAGGAATACATGGTGACACCACCAATACAGTTCACCACAATAAGTGAACAAAACCATCACAGACTACAAAAAGCATCTTTGCCCCTGCTGCAGTCACCACAGGATGCCTACTGCAGTGGCAACTCCGTACACAGACCAATGATGTGGGTTGCCAAATCCGCTGCAAGAGGGTTTACAAGCAAGTACCACAGTTGACAACAAACACGTAAGAACAGCCAGTGTCCATCAGAGGGTATCAACCAGCAGCAGAGGAAGGGGGCGTGACAACCAGCGAACTATTTCTTGGTCATAACGTGTGCACAAATAGTCCTGGAAATACCCCTCCGCCTGGGGCTAGATAAGCCGGGAGCCGGCCATTCAGCAGGCAGTTCTTGACTTTCTGAGAGCAGAGAAGATCGGCTTGTCCAGTGGTGTGCCACCTCGACCATCCTCTCTTCTGCAGCGGTGGTGAGACATCGCTTCCGTCGTGTTAGGCTATCTACCAGCTGCTAACAGCTGACTTCGATGTGGGACAGTTGTACATGTATAGAGTCAAAGGGAACGCTGACTATAGGAATTAGTTGTTATTTGCTTGCTCCACAGAAGGGATCTGTATTGCTTTTTGGTTTTGAAGAGTGTGTTACTGTTGGTGGTTTATTGTAGTTCCTCAATAAAAAAGTCGGAAAAACAAGTTGGTTCTTGCTCCGTAGATTTAGCAGCCACAGTCTGCATAATGACTATTATTATTTACAGTTGTTTTTCTGCAGTCAGTTATTTTATACTGTCTGAGCATAATAAAGTTATTAGTGAATAACTGAGCAATAGAAGTATTTATTATGGACAAGAGGTAAACCTTGAGTTCCCATAATGGTATCCACCAAAAGGAAAAGGAAAGCAAAGCACAATAGTGGAATATATCATTGGAAATAATGGATTCATTGACACAAGCACCGGAAACTGGAATCAAAATGGGACAAGGTTTACAACTAGACCCAAGAGCACCATCCATGACTTTTAATTTGCTGCAGAAGGGCATGAAAGTATACAAGATGGGAGTACATGCACAAAATATGGAAATGTTAAGCTCTCTGTGCTCTGGCCAATGCAGCCTCAGCTTTGGTTCATGCACACCGAATGCAGATTTCAACAGTGTACGATAACATTGGTAGACTTATTGCGCTTTCACATCTGGTTGGTTAGTTGGTTGGTGGTATAAAGGGACCAAACTACAGGGCTATCAGTCCCTTTTTCCTCATGCAAACAAATCTCAAGATAAAACATTTCCCAAAAGGAGTTGGGGGTAGTAAAAGGTGGTAAAACTAATGGGGAACCACAGTAAAAGAGAAAATGAAAGAAGCGAACCAAAAGGAAAAAACGTACACTAAAAGAAAAAGTACAAGAAAGTATTAAAGTCATACAGCAGATGGCCTGGGCTGGCTGATCACAAGAATAAAAAAGGATGAGTTAGCCACTCTGCAACACACTAAAATCTCCAGCCTAAAAGACAAGGCAAGGTGAACACACATAGGGAAAATGCAAACAACAAGGCAAACGAAATGCAAAGAAAGAGTGATGAAGAGGTAAAATGGAGGGAGGATGAAGGTCTGGGAGAGGAGGCCAGACACAAACCCTTAGAGTTTATGATAAAAACCCACCTCATGAATAAAACATAAAACTAAATCAGCCGATGAGGCATTGTTACCCAACACCGTTGGCAGAGTGCTGGGTAGGATAAAAGTCCACTGCAGAGCAGCTAATATTGAGTGGTCCAACAAGATGTGGACGAAAGTCATATGGGAGTCACATTGACGCCGAGGTGGGTCCTCACAACAGAGGAGGTGACCATATGTTGGCCAAGTATGGCCAATGTGGAGCCGGCAAAGGACAACAGAGTCCCTGTGAGTGGCTTGCATGGATGACTGCCACACATTTGTTGTCTCCTTGATAACACATAGTTTACTTGGTGTACTGGGGGTGTGCCATTCAGTATCCCAGATCGTGGCAGGCCAATCTCCAGAGTTGGTTTACCAGTAGCCTGTTTGGCCAGGGTGTCAGTAAGTTTTTTGCCCAGTATTCTGCCATGTCCTCAAGTCCAAATGAAGATCACTGAATGTTCAGTGTTGCCAAGGATATAAACAGACTCCTGGTTAGTCATTACCAAAGCATGTCAAGGGAAGCACCAGTCGAGAGCTTGTAGGCTGCTTAAGGAGTCACTGCAGGTGATGGAGGGGAATGCTCAAGAGCATGGTAGGTGACTACCAACTCTGCCATGAAAACACTGCAGCCATCCAGCAAGGAGCACTGTTCAGTATGTCCAACATGAGTGTAAGCGAAGCCAACAAGAAGGAAGCTCTCATACGGTGCTACACATTGTAACTAAAATGGCAACTACAAAAAATTTTTGCCGAGGAAAACGTGGGCAAAAAAATTCCATCACAAGTGCTCAAAGCTCTACGTATTGCAGCCCCAGAACTTCTACTTGAACAGTCCTTATGGGTCATTCCACACCAAGTGGTCTAAAACTGAAAAAAGTTCCCACCATCATGGTCTCCAATTTTCGTCAAATTTTAACTGTAGCTTTAGTCAAGTGTTGAAGTAAGTTTCCCAAGATTTCAGGCCTCTAGCTGCAATAGCTGCTGATCTAGACCCCCTTGTCTGAAGTGTACTTAGTCCGTGTGCATGCAACATAAAAAAAATGTCATATTTGGAGTCTAATAAAATCGAAACTAATTCATAAGAATGGTTAGTAAGATGCGACCCTGTACAGTTTTTTTTGCTGATTCCAACGAAATTATGTATAACATTACTCATGCAAACCCCGGTCAAATAACTCGACTCAAAGTATACTTCAAAATTTGTCGTGACACAACGCGACAAATTTTGACCAATATTAAGACTGCAATGATTTCCTTGCAGTTGAAGATATGGACTTGAACTTTTGGCCAAGCTTCATGCTTGTGCTAGACATAATGCAGCCGGATTTGCAATGATCCAGGCCATATGGTCGCCCTGCAGTATCTCTTCAAATTAGGCAGTGTCAGCACAAACGGTAAAATTTACCAAAGTTTCAAGCCAATTACTAAAAAATAGTTGGCCTGAATCTGCTTGTGAATAGTATCACCTAAAAGAGAAACTCTTGCTCTACAAGACTGACATTTGTTTTTTTTGCAACGCGACCATTAAGTACTCATTAACTCACATCAAAGTTGTTATATTTTGTATGCGCGATGCACTAATTTTTCTTCATTTCTAGGAATTTGAATCTTAATAGTCGCTTAGAATTACTGATATAATTGGATATTTCATTCGTGTTTTATTCAGTGATTGGCCAGTGAGAGATGTCAGAAGTTAATGAAGAAGAAGAATCGTTGGCCCCCTGTTCAATTGGAAAAGATGCTGCTGCATCGAAGTGCCATGTTATCTTCTATGCTAAGAAGACTGGATTCAAAGCGTTTAGTGATTTCACAGAATGTGACCAGAAATTGCTTGTTTCGCGTTCAGAAGCCAAACTTGACGAAAATTCCATCATTTGCTTCCACCATGAAGCCCTCTTCCTACATGAATATCAAGCGATGCAAAAGAAATGTTGCAATCCATTCAAGAAGAGGAATCACAATGTAAAAGCTGGACTTAGACTGCTTGATAATGAAACAGCTGCCAAACTTTGCCTGTTAAAGAAAAAAGAAGTGATTGATATAAAACCTGGTCAGAAGCTTTGCCCTCGCTGCATGTCGGCACTGAACCAAAAGCTAGAAGATTCATCATCACTATCAACCCAATCTGAACAAGATTTCACAACGGATGAAACTGAACCAGCCATCAACAAAAGTTTATCATTTATTGGTGCTTCACCATTGAAAAGAAGACAACTAAGTAAAAGAGATAAGCAAAGCTATGCAAAAAGAAAGATCTTGGATGCACAAAGTTTAATTGGGAATCAAATTGCTGCTGCTGTAGGAATCAATTACGATGAACAGCCAAGTTCAAGTAAAAGTCGCCCATGCAATAATTGTGCAGATCTTGATAATCTTATAGAAGAGTTGAAAGAAAAATGTAAAGTGTCAAATCGTAGGACAAAAGTTCAAATATTGACCTTGGTTCCAAGAAGCTGGACAATTAAAGATACGACAACAGCATTTAATGTATCAGAAAGAATGGTAAAGCAAGCGAGAAAACTGAAGAATGAGCAAGGTGTTCTAGCTTTTCCAGCAAATCGGCAAGGAAGGAAGCTTTCAGATGAAGTTGTTCAGAAAGTACATGACTTTTTTCAAGATGACGAATTCAGCAGACTTTGTCCAGGGAAGAAAGACTGTGTGCCTGTGAGAATTTCAGGAACAAAGGTGTACAAGCAAAAGCGGTTGTTGCTTTGCAATTTGAAGGAAATGTACGTGTCTTATCAGAAGCAAAATGGACCAGAAATTGGCTTCTCAAAGTTTTGCGAGCTTAGACCAAAATGGTGTGTTACAGTTGGCTCTGCTGGAATGCACTCAGTTTGTGTCTGTACAATACACCAAAATGTCAAGCTTATGCTCACTGGTGCATCAATCAATGAAGACTACAAGGAAATTCTTAGCAAAGCTGTTTGCAGCTTGGAAAACAAGGATTGTATGCTTCATCGTTGTGAAAACTGCCCTGGTCCAGAAGGTGTAGAAGCAGTTATTGCAACATATTTTGAAGATAATGACCCTGAAGAACTGATTGAGTACAAACAATGGATTCATACCGACAGGGATACTTTAGAAACAAAGCAGCTTTCAACAGAAGAGTATGTTGAAGATATTGCAGCAAAAATTTGGAACCTGTCTTGTCATCACTACATTGCCAAGCATCAAAGCCAGCACCTGAAAGCTCTCAAAACTGATTTGAAAGAAGGCGAATTCATAATACTAATGGATTTTGCTGAAAACTATTCATTTATTGTTCAAGATGCAGTGCAAGGCTTTCACTGGGAAAACAGTCAAGCAACAGTTCATCCATTTGTAGTCTACTACTGTGAAAACGAAGAGGTGCAATGTGTGAATCTTTGTGTTATTAGTGACTGCCTTCGACACGATACGATTACTGTCCATGTTTACATTGGAAAAGTAATCAATTACCTGAAGATGCAATTTTCCAAAATAAGCCACATCCACTACTTCAGTGATGGTTCAGCTGCACAATATAAGAATTTCAAGAATTTTCTCAACTTATGCTATCACAAAGAAGATTTTGAAATAACAGCAGAATGGAATTTCTTTGGAACAAGCCATGGAAAGTCGCCTTGTGATGGCATTGGAGGCACAACAAAACGGTTGGCAGCAAGAGCAAGTTTGCAACGTCCATATGAAAACCAGATTCTAACACCCAAAGATCTTTTCAACTTCTGCAATGATAATATCAATGGAATCAAATTCTTTTTCATCAGCAAAGAGGAAGTTGAAGAAGAAAAAGCTTCTCAAGAAGAAAGATTCCTGCAAGGGCACACTCTAGCTGGCACAAGAGAAAACCACCATTTTTTGCCCATTGATATGACGACAATTAAGGTCAGTAGAGTTTCTAATGATGCGACATCTTTTTTGGCCAAAATTAGTGCTGCTGAAGTAGTAGTTCAAGTCATGGATCTTCAGCCTGGGCAGTATGTTGCTTGCATTTATGAAAAGAAATGGTGGATTGGAAACATCGTTGAAATCTCAGTCGAACAGAAAGATGCTTTCATAAGCTTTATGCATCCTCATGGTCCTGCAAGTTCATTTTATTGGCCCTTAAGACGTGATACTTGCTGGATTCCAGAACAACTTATCATTGGTGTTATTCCAGCTCCATCAGTGACATCATCTGGTCGGCAATACAGTTTTCCTGAAAGCATTCTCTTGCAAATCAACGATGCTTCCAGAATGATGAAGTAACTGAGGAAGACAGGCTTGGGAACCTGCATAAAGAAACCCACAATCAGGCTTGGGATCCTGTGGTAAAGACACCCTGTAATCAGGCTTGGGAACCTGCAGTAAAGATACCCACCCGTGGCTGTTACTGCATGGCTATCGGGCGTGGCCCCTATGGCGATGGGGATGCTGGTTTTATTGTGATAACCAGTAATGGCTCAGCCATCATGGACCAACGCAGGGCACTGCGCACACAAAATATAAGATACTTTGACCTGAGTAAATAAGCACTTAATGGAAGCGTTGCAAAAGAAAAATATATCCATCTCGTAGAGCAAGAGTTTCTCTTTCAGATGATACTATTCACAATTAAATCCAGGCTGACTATTTTGTAGTAATGGGCTTTGAACTTTGGTAAATAAAGCCATTTGCGCTGACACTGCCAAATTTGAAGAGATTTTGCAAGGCGACTATAAAGCCTGGGTAGTTGGAAATCCAGCTGTATTATGTCCAGCACAAAGATAAGACTTGGTAAAAAGTTCAAGTCCATATCTTTATCTGCAAGGAAATTATTGCAGTCTGAATATTGGTCAAAATTTGTCGCATTAAGTCACGACAGAATTAGGGGTACACTTTGAGTCGACTTGTTTGACCGGATTTTGCATCAGTAATCTTATAATTAATTTCGTTTGAATCAGCACAAAAAACTGTACAGGGTCTCATCTTACTAACCATTCTTATGAATTGGTTTCAATTTTATGAGACCCCAAAAATGGCATTTTGTCTGATGTCGCGCGCATGCGAACTTACTACCCTTCAGACAAGGGGGTGTAGATCAGCAAGTATTGCAGCTAGAGGCTTGAAATCTTGAGAAACTTAATTTAGCACTTGACTAGTGCTACAGATAAAATTTGAAGAAAATTGGAGACATGATGGTGGGAAGGTTTAGACCACTTGGCATGGAATGACCCTTATGTGTATTACGGCTTCAAAAACTTTCAGCACCATCCACAATGTTGTGGCACAAACAGACATGCCACTACAAGAATTTGAAAAGAAGGCAGACACATTGCAAACAACTTAAGTGAGGTCTGTGAGGTCAAAAAACAGTAACAGTCAGAACAAGGATGCACAAACAGCCAATGAAGTAGAAGATCATGTCACTGGTCCTATAACTTGCACAAATACTTCTCATCAACAGCATGCATCGGATGAATGCATCATGAAGCAGCTAGCACACCTACAGGCAGCCACAAACCTGCAGCAGGTCTGAAGTCACGATTGGGAAAAGTGGAAAAGTGCCAGCCAACAAGACTTGCTGGAATGATGGTGCTGGTACCATAGGTGTTTCGGCAACTTAGTCAGTCAATGCATTCAACCCTGCAATTACTTAAATTTCAGAGACATTCGTTGAGGGGTGCTAACATTTGTCAGCAACAGCACAAGTGCCTTGGCCAGGGTATGGTAAGAAGATATGCAAACACCACACTGACAGCAGTCAATCAATCACACTGATTTGATTCTTCATACAGGACCAGTCACCAGATGAAGAATTTCTTACTGATACAGGTTCAGAAATTGGTGTCTGTCCAAGTGGTACTAATGAAACACTGATGCCAAAATTGTGACATGTTCTTATTGTGGACAACGACTCCAGAATAATTATCTACAGTGAAAACCACTTAGTATTACACCTAGATTCAAACTTTCACTCGACATGGATTTTCGTGATTGCAGAGTGGATTTATTACATCATTACTGACTTATACCCAAACTGGTCAAATGCTGATTAGTACCAGAACCTGCAGAAAGGATATTGCCTGCCACATCTTCTGCATCAGGTCAAATGCAGTGCAATGTGTCTGTGCCTTTCCGTATGGAGACTTCCGGCATCTCTACCGCATTATCTGTGCCAGAGTATATTAATTCATTTGCATACCCAGAACATGAAGCACACACAGGTGCATCAGGCAAGAAGAACATTGAGAGTCATAAAGATTTGTGTGCTGTTGGCACTATCATAGTGTTACCTGAGGAGCCACTTCCTCATAATCTACTGCTAGACTTTCCTGCTCTCTCCTTCAGTGCCAACAGGCAATGCTCACGCTAGACTCAGCATCACATCCATGACATGGGGTCAACCTGTTGCATTCCCCCTGAGAAACTACTTGAGAACAAGCAGAGTTTGACCAGCTGCTGAAAGCAGGTATCGTGACTAGATTTGTTAATCAGTGATTCTTCTCAGTCCACATGGTTCATAAAAAGGATTTTTCCTGGAGGATATGTAGAGATTATAGGGTGCTTAACTGATGCACAATTCCAGACCTCTACACTGCACTTAATGTAATGGATTTTAACAGCACCACTAGCAGTACCAAAATATTCAATGTGATACATTCTGCTAATGCATATTTGCACATCAACTAACATAAAAAGAAACAGCAGTTACCACAACATTCAGCTTGTACGAGTAACATTTTATGCCATTTGGCCTCAGGAATACTGTTGGCTCATGCATGGAGTGCTTAGAAAGAAAATTACCATTGGTTTTTTGCTACATGGATGACAGTCTCATGTTTTATGCTTCAGTAGAAGAGCATGCCATATGCCTGCGGGACCTTTTCAGCTGCGTACGAGAATAAGCATAATTATTAACATATCAAAAATATGCATTGGGAAAACCTGAGGTTAAATTCTTGGAATACTTGGTCTCACCAGCAGGCCTGTCTCCGTTGCCCAAGTTTGTTGAAGCAGTATGACAGATGCTTATTCCCAAACTTACAAGGCCTTTGGAGATTCTTAGATATGCTGAATTATTATCAACCCCCTGCCTCACCTAGCTGGCACCCAAGGGCCGCTCACAGCATTACTCATCAGTGAGAATACTGCAGAGAATCATAAGATAGCGTGGACTCTGGATACCGAAGCAGCTGCCCCCAGCTCGTGGCTAGTGTTGCTGCCTCTGAATCGCGGGATCCCGTGTTCGATTCCTGGCCAGGTCGAGGATTTTCTCCACTCAGGGACTGGGTGTTCTGGTTGTCTGTATCATTTCATCATTATTCACTAAAGTGGCCATATGGGCCTGTGTAAAGATTGGGAATTTCTACAGGCGCTGATAACCGCACAGTTGAGTGCCCCACAGACCAAATATCATCATATTACACCGAAGCAGCTTTCCAAGCTTTCCAGGACATAAAGAAACATCTGTCATAGCCAATGTTGCTGGGACACCCAAGATTGTGTTCCCCATGGTGCTTATGGTAGATGCAAGCCAAACAGCTGTGGGAGCAGCTCTGCAACAGAAAGTCGAGGACAACTGGCAGCCGCTTGCCTTTTTCTCTAAGAATCTGACTCGACAACAGCAAAAGTAGAGTGTAAAGGATCAGGAGTTGCTTTTATTTTATTTTGCAATTAAAAATTTCTACCTGTTGGTTGAAGGGAGACATTTTGCAGTTCTTACTGACCACAAACCACTAGATATTTGGTAAAATAAAAATGTAAATGTTGTGTGACTTGCCGGGTGCAAGTCTTTCAATTTGGTGCCACTTAGGCGACTTAGGCGCCGATGGTGATGAAATGATGATGATGAGGACAACACAATGCCCAGCCCCTGAGTGGAGAAAATCTCTGACCTAGCTGGGAATCGAACCCGGGCCCTTAGGATTGACATTCTGTTGTGCTGACTGCTCAGCTACCAGGGGTGGACAATTTTTGATGTGATGTAGCAAGAGAGGAACCAGGAACCCTACATACCAGAGCAATACCATCATGAAGTTTTTGTCACTCTGTGTAATTTAGCCCCACACCCAGGAGCCTTAAGTGACAGCCAAGTTAGTCTCTGCCAAAATCTTGTGGTCAGGAGTGCAGAAAGATTGTCAACATGGGTGCATAGATGCTTGACATGCCAGTGTAATAAAATCTGCAGGCATATCTTCGTGTCTGTTGCTCACTTCCCAGTGACGTTGGCTAGATTTATGCATATACATTTGGACATTCTGGGGCCACTACCATATTCTGTGGGACAATGTTATTTGCTAACAATCATCAAGTATTTTACCGGGTGGCCAGAGGTCATCGTGATACAAGATACATCTGCCAAAACAGTTGTGAGGGCGTTGCTGCAGACTTGGTTCTCCAGGTTTGGCATTCTGTGACACATAATCCCAGATCATAGGAAACAATTTGAAAGCGAACTTTTCAATGAACTTCTCCTACTGGCAGCTGCAATCACATCTGCACTATAAGCTACCAAGCAGCCAACAATTTAATGGTAGAGTTATTTCACAATATGGTACCAGCCCTAATGTGCAGTTCATCATCATGGTCAGAAGCATTAGCACTGTTTCTGTGTGGGTTGAGAATGATAGCGAAGGAGAACATTTGATACTCACTAGCACAATTGACTTATGGTGAGCAGCTGAGGGTGTCATGAGAACTGATCTTGCCAGCATCCACACAACTGGTCGTTCAGGGCCTATGCAGCCAGTATGCACAGCAACTTGGTCTCAGCAGGACCATTCAGGCTACCAGTCCTGTCAGACGTGGAGAATGGTGGGTGTTTGTTCATAGAATCCTAACATGTCCCATGTGTGGCTCAGGAGTGATACTATGCATCCTCCCTTCATTTCAATGTACTCAGGACCATACAGAGTAATCTCAAGGGGGAGGCACACTCTGAAGATTGAAAAGGACGGTAAACAGGAGACAGTCTCAATAGAGTGACTCAGGCCTGCATACACTGATGAAGGTATGCTCCCTTCTCCATTCTCAACATTGTACTCCAGGGATCAGGCCAATCCGTTGGCACCAGTAGAAGATTTCAGAACAGGGAATATTCTTTCCTGCACCAGACATTTTGTTGAAGACCAGCAGGCAGATCAAGTGCACGTTCCCTCACATTCCAGGTGGACCCGGTTTCAAAAAAGGGTGGGGCTGATGTAGCAAAAGCACCAATACACTTTGCTGCAATAAGTGAGTGAAACCACCATAGACTATAAAAAGTATTTTTGCTGCAGTTGGCACAATGACTGTTGTTTATCCAAGGTTATTTGTTTTATCTGTGCAAGAATAATACAGTCATAAGTGAATAATTGATCAATTTTATTGTGGATGAGAGGTAAAGCTCAAGTTTCCCTAAATGTATGAAGTAGGAGCATGACATTGCTTTGTCATTAACTCAGTTTTGTGCTCATTCTATAATAGATCGCTTATTGATGATGAATGATCTGAAGATGGTCACATAGATAAATTAGTCATCTTGTCAATAATATATGCAGCTGTGCCTGCACGTAGGCTTTAATAAGCTTCATTCATTATAAAATGGCTTGTGAAATGTTCAGAACAGGTTTAAGCATAACATAAAGATTACACAGCTCCTGTGATGTGATTGCAGACTGACACTAACACCCGCAATCATTGCACAAAACATTCTAAAAGCATGCGTTTCAAATGACAAAGCTCTTTATGGCTACATGGCTGCTAGTTATTTTGGTAATGCTGAATTAGCAACAGGTTGCTGGAATACTGTGTGACCAAGAATGGCCAGTCATTTCAAGGGTAAAATTTATCAGTGATTGATTGTTCAGTATTTTTTCCACCCTCAGCAACTATAGTCATATATAGTGAAATAATAAGCATCCAGCTGCATAAAAAAAATGAATTTCTTTATCAGTTTCGGGCACTTAGTGCCATTTTTCAGAAGGTTATATCTATTGCATTATTTGCAACAGTCAACAATAAGATGCATACAGCAATATACCATGGTCATGTTGTTCATAGTTTCTGTATAAAATTCAGGCAGTGTGAACCACATGACCCTGGCATTTTGCTGTATGCATCTTGTTGTTGACACTCAAGAATAATGTGATGGATATAGCCTTCTGAAGAAGGGCAGCAAGTGCCGGAGCAAAGAAATTAAATTTCTTTTATGCAGTTGGTTGCTTGTTATGTTGTTATATTTATTGACTGTTTGAGCAATGCTTCCCTCCCAGAAAACAACACGAAAAATTCTTTTGCTTGTAGTGACTGGAAACCTGTATTGGTTTGGGGTTTACAGAGTATGACCTTTTCAGATGCAATCATATCAGAAAGTAGGAGGCAGCTGCACCAACTACTGTTGATATGTGGAATAATAAGTAATGTGGTACAACCATGTTTTGAGAGCAGAGGGCAATCAGTGGGAAACACAACCCACTAAAAACAAATCAAGAGAAGTTGGAGTTATGTAGATACGAATAAATGGTGACCTGACAAAGTTTACCCTATCATGAAGGTTGTAAATGCCCACTGCTTTAATGTCTTTGTTTGACAAGAGGTCAATAAGTGAATCCTGTACTTCAGAGTGGCCAACTGTTGGTAACAAGAAGTAGAGAGACGAAAAATGTGAAAGTGATAGTTCTTATATTTTTACTGTTGTCTATTGTCACACTTGTCTTCATAATGGTTACTGGATTCATTCAAATTTCAAATTTTTCAGGTACTGGTGTGTTAAAACAAATAAATTACATGCTAAGTTTGATCTGAAACAATCACACACGATAAATATAAAAGTGAACGTGATACCAGTTGTAGCTGCAGAGCAAGCCATCAGTTCTATGTGTTGTGTGCAGTTTCTGTAAGTCACTAACATACATGCATTACAAAGTCAAGTATTATAAAGGAGTGTGCAAGAATGTTATGAGGTGCTGTCTTCTCTATGTGTACATAAAGCTAATAAAGACACTGTTGAAACTGTGCTGGCTACTCCTTCACCAGCACACCAGAAAGCACTAGGAAACATTGTATAGCAGGCTCTGAATTAAATGCACATATGACAAAAGAAGACCAAGATACGCCCCCAGGCTTGCGCTGATAATGCCCCCTGGGCAGCATACATATAAGCCACTGCCGCTGACCAAGGTGGCTCAGTCTCTCATCCCAGTACCTCAGTATGTCGCATCGGGACTCAGTTCGCATTGCACCTCAATATGTCACACTGTGCTCCAGTCTTCTACAATGATAGTCATCACATCGCACCTTAGCTAGCTGCGAGGGAATGTCAGTCAATTGTATACAGTTGTGATATGGTCACGGACAAGATTCAAGAATTAGTACATGTTACTTGATCACTGTTAACCACACTTCAGATTGGACATCACTGAAGTTAAGTACTCAATTGGTTTCTGTAATAAAGTGTATTTTAATCACGTGCGCATTTTGTGTTGTAGTGAGAGGAAACCAGCTACTCTTTCCTCATCCAGTCAGGAACCACAAAACATTACAAGAGGGTACAGCCACGATAGAACCAAAACAGTTACAAAAATAAAATAAAATTATGGTTAGTGTATAAAACTAAAACTAGAATGGAAACAAATCTTGCAGTTCTCATCTCAAACACACATCTTCCATGTTGGATATTAGTGTGCTCCTTTTGTGAGTTTTGAGTTTAATATAAAAACAATTACTGTTATCAGTCACAGTTTTTAAAGCTCAATGTGTTTCAGAAAATTATCTTAATTTTCATGTGTTCTTTTACATAATAATATTTACATGTGAGTTGCTGTATTTGCAGTTCCAAGAACTGTGTTTACAGTTCCTTGTGTTTTGAACAGTTTAAATGTTATTCAGTCAAATTATAACAGAAATAAATGACACGTACCAAGTGGCAACAGGAAAATTTTCATCTTGTCTTCACCTTCGTCATATGCTACACCACATGAACTCCTGTTCTTAATGCTTAAATATGTGTAATATTTTTGGTCACCAGTATATCTCTTTTGCAGGTCCATGAATTGCAGCAATTACATTTTCTGGCATTCAGTTGTACCATTTTTTTCTGTTACTGTTTCACAATAGTTTCTAAGAAAGATTTCTTCTGTGTAGGTGTTTTAAAGTTAATTGGTGACAAATATCCCTATTTTTTATATTTTGGAGCAACACTTGAAGGCAGCAATTAACATTCTGGATTCTGTTTTGCCATTGTCTCTTATACTCCATTTATTGTCAACAAGTGTCTGGACTCTAATTTTTTTGCCACCTACATTTTTAGTGTGTGGTTAGAGCTTCTTAGAGTATGTGAAAAGTCCAGCAGTGGGATGTTATGGTAGCTATCAAAGGCTTCAAGTATTGTGGTTCAGACATACATGTAGTTTTTATTTTTTATTAATGTTTGCTCTCTTAGTTTGTAGTTTGTGCTTACGATAGAGAATCACTGTTTCTTAAGAAACTTCTTGATATTATAAGAGAAGTTGCTATCTTTAATTGCTCTATTAGGTGGCTACATACATTTCCATAATTATGTAATTAAAAAGCAGCTTACTTTTTAAAACAATAGCATTTCCACATAATTCAAGCTAATTAGTGTTTAGTGTAGTATTTGAAAGCTGCTTCCAGTTCAAGCTAATTAGTGTTTAGTGTAGCATTTGAAAGCTGCTTTCCTCTGTCCTCAAATTATTAGACTCATTTTACATCTGCAAAGATTTACCTTTGTGGTGGAACCATGGAGCATGACAAGAGTGGTAACTGAATGAGTAGAAATAGTCAACCCGCCATAAAATTGATTCTGGATGGGACCAACATATTTAAACATCTTTCTGCATTTTCTCTTTGTAGTGGGTATATATTCGTATGCTAAATTCTTCATAGTTATTTTGTTGCCTCCCTTTAAAATAATTTTGCTTTGTTTTTAATTCTGTCATAAAAAATAGACTAGCTACTCCCTTTATAGAGTTTAACAGATGTTAGTCTTTTCTATCATTCTTTTGTATCCAATTTGAAACCCTCTTTCATTCAAACACTTTGTGATGTTGCGTAGTATTCAACAACAGAGGTAAATTAACACAATTCTTCAAACATCTTTTTGCTAAGCTATTTTGGTGAAGTTAGTGGGGGAAACTGCTATGTGCCATACAGTTTTATTCTGTTGTGTAATCAGGTTTAAGGTGTGATGCTGTGCTACATTCCAGTTTAGAAATAAGAATTTATCACCTTTGAACATTTTACATGTTGTTGGTGAAAATATTTACATATGAAGCTAAGAGACATGAGGTACATAAAACTTTCATTATATTTTCGTCAGTGACACATTGTTACATATAATGTGAAAATTATATACGGAGTAACCTTTTAACCAGTGATTTATTAGAAGTTAGTATGACAGTAGTCAAAACATTATGACACTTAAATCTGATTCCTCACACTCTTTTACTGTATAATATACTTTCTTCATAACCACTCTGCTAGAACAATCCTAAATGTACTACAGGGGACAGAATGGGCAGCTTTTGGGAGTCTGTTGAGGAATCTGTAGGCTAGATATTTGTGGCTGTTTTGAACCCTAGCTACCTACTGTAGCCTATCAATTGATTGTCCATTTCTTGTGTTGTAGTCATGTATGGACATCCTAAGGTTAAAATTATTTAAATTCTCTTTAACCCTGAGAAGGCAACTGTACATGTAGAGGGTAGGGACTGCCATAATATTGAGCTCTTTGAAGCAATCTTTACAAAAGTCTCTTGGGGTAAGTGCTGCTATATGTCTGATAGTCTTTTTTTGCCACTTGAATACAGTTCATGATTATAATTTACAGGAAGCACCTACTGGTAACACAAATGAAACAGTGATTTGGAAATTGCTGTACAAGGTACGGGAGATCTCCTGCCGATCTGTGATGTTGATGTCATACCTCCCATTCATAGCTAATGCAACTAGCATTATACCAGAGTTTGTGAATGTGGAAATATGCCTGGAGTTATGTATCAAAGGCAAGTCAAACAATGAAGAGACATTTTAATGAATCAAAATACAAAAACAATGCTGTCCGTACACAGTGCAAAATTAATACCTCGTCTCCTTTCTTTCAGGAGTGCTAGTTCTGCAAGGTTTGCAGGAGAGCTTCTGTAAAGTTTGGAAGGTAGGAGACGAGGTACTGGCAGAAGTAAAGCTGTGAGAGTGGGGCGCGAGTCGTGCTTGGGTAGCTCAGTTGGTAGAGCACTTGCCTGCGAAAGGCAAAGGTCCCAAGTTCAAGTCTCAGTCCGGCACACAGTTTTAATCTGCCAGGAAGTTTCATATCAGCGCACACTCCGCTGCAGAGTGAAAATCTCATTCCAGTGCAAAATTAATTTTTTTTTGTTTTTGTCTTCAGTTAACTGCTGGCATACTCAGAGAATGACACAAAATTGTCTACCTACAAATAGAAATAAGAGTATTTACCACTACTTGCTGACTCCATAAAATACTTGAATCACACAGAGTAGGCTAATGTCTTAGGAAAATGCAGTGACGACCACTTCATCATTTTATTTTCAATTGTGTATTTCAGTCCCAAGTGTGTGAAAAGGTATTATTAGCGGTTTTTACTTATTACTAAGTCATCATCAGATGATCTGTTTAAAAGAAAAGAGAAAGGGGTGCAGCAAAATTATAGGAAACCAATTTACAAGTGAAGTTAACGTCAATACACAATTACACATACATGAATACATAACACAGCAACTTATCAGTTGAACAGGCCTGGAGAGGCGCTGACAGTGTACACACATTTGTGTGCTGATTGTTGGAACTGAAGGCTACAGTTGACTATGTGTCAGTATAAACATGTTAACTCTCAAGCTGCAGATATAAGATTGGGAATATTCACAATGAAAAACTGATTGTGATAAAAAGCCTTCTCAAAGTGAAAACTAGTAAAAAATTAGTTCTTCACATGTGTCCATATGTCATCCTTTAGGAACATAAATGCAGATACCAAGATTTTGGCCTATGTGTCCAATCTTCAATTTTTTAAAAATAAGAACCAAAAGCTGTTTTATTATTACCTATGTTATAATGTTCTCTAAAACAGACATCAAAAGATCTGATCATTTGGCCTATGTAAAATTTTCCACAAGTTCCACATTTTATCTTATACACACCTCACGGTATTTATTATGAATTATTCTTTACTTTATATCAATGTTGATTGTCAGTATGGAAGAGTAATTTTATTTTATTCTTAGGGAAAGTACAAGCATGATTTGTACAGGCAACTTACTTGCCTGTGTAATGTAAGTCAATACAATACCACCAATTCCCCCCCCCCCCCCCCCCCCCTGCCCCGCACCCCAACTGCCTCACAGATATTCTAGAATATCTTTGGCTTCCCTCTGACAACCATGCCTCCATCCTTGCTACCCTCCCTATTTTCCTTTCCCTGTTGCTTCATAAGCTGGGTTGTGAGTAACTGAATCTCCTTTCCCTTCTTCTCTTTCTTTCCCCTCTCTCCTCCCCGATGAAGGAACATTTGTTCCGAAAGCTAGGAACGTAAATTTTCGGTTCTGTTTTATGTGTTTTATGTGTATCTATCGGCTGTACTGAGCTGAGGTAAGTACTGGCCAGCCCCTCTATCTCTTTGTTAGTATTTGTTTCAAATGTATTTATGGACACATCTAAGAGAGGTGGAGATCAACATCTAGGAAAGTGGCTTGTTGAGTTAAGAAGGACCAGATTTGGGAATAGGCTTTGAGCTATGGAGGAAAGAGTAAAGGTTGTCCCTGCTGTGAGTGCAGATCACAAAAATGTCATCAATGAATCTGAACCAGACAAGGGGTTTTAGTTGTTTACTAAATAGGAAGCGTTCCTCCAGATGGCCCAAAAATAAGGTAGCTTATGACGGTGCCACGCAAGTACCCATGGTAGTACCAAGGATTTGCATGTATATCTGGCTTTCAAAAGTGAAATAATTGTGGGTCAGGATGTGGTTTGCTAGGAGGATTAGGAAAGAGGCTGTGGGTTTGATATCACGAGGATGCTGGGAAAGGAAATATTCCATGAACACAGGATCATGGACATGGGGGATGTTGATGTACAAGGACATCACATCGACCGTGACCTACAAGGAGTCTGGTGATAGCAAGGCAGGAACTGTGAAAAGGGCAGTGAAGGAACTGAGTGGTATCTTGAATGTAGGATGGGAGTTTATGGACAATAGTTTGGAGGTGTTAGTTAGCAAAGGCAGTGGTTCATTCTGTGAGGGCATTGTAACCAGCCATAACAGAATGACTAGTAGGAAGACCTGTGGGTCTTGGGTTTGTGGAGTTTTGGGAGTAGGTAAGAGATAGGAGTGTGGGGAGGAGCAGCTGATGTGAAGAGGGAGATGGATTCAGGTCTCAGGTTCTGCAATGGGCCTATGGCCTTGAGGAAGTGTTGGGGGTCACATTGGACTACTGAGATGGGATCATGGCTGTAAAGTTTGTATGCAGAGATGTTGGAAAGTTGGCAGGGATCCTCAGCCACAAAGTCACTATGATTCAAGACCACCATGGTGGAGCCTTTGTCTATGGGAGGAATGATAACATTTGAAATGGTTTCTGGATATTGGTTAGCAGTGTGTTCCGTAGAAGTGATGTTGGGCTTACTAGGGAGTGAATTAGGAGAAGAAGGTGAGGCCAGGTTAGAAATGAGGGATTCTTGGAAGATTATCGGGGAATGACTAGTCAAAAGAGGAGGAGGATCATGGTTGCAGAGAGGTTGGACTGTTTTAAGCAAGGTCGTGTGTAGGATATTGATTGGCTGTTGTCAGTGAGGTGCATGGTGAAGAAATGTTTCCGTTGCAGAGAATGAGCAAAGGAAAAAATGTCCTGTACAATCCTAGCATGGTTGAACTTAGTTTTGTACAAAAGGTGGGGCCTTTAGAAAGCACGAAGTCTTCTGTAGGAGTCAGACTTCTCTGTTAAAGGATGGGTGTTCCGGTGCCATGTGTTTTATGGAGGGTGGAAGAAGTTCTTGGGGATGTGGAAGGCAGAGTAAGTCAGAAAGGTGTGGTTGATAAGTTAGGAAGGGTTGATTGGGGGGAGGGGTCGTTGGATCATAGTGATAGGCTGTTTATTGCCTAGAGTCAATTGAATGCTGGAATAAGACAGAAGTAACTGGGACAGCTACCTCAGATGACGCTGGAAATGCTGTTCCAGCTGTTTAAATGCAAGTGCAAGTGTTTCTGTTGCAGTGATACTACTCAAGAAGTTGTAATCAGAGTAAAAGAATTTTGCAAAAGGAGCAGAGGCTGTTAAGCATGGTTTGAGCTTTCACTGTTTGATTACAAAGGACCAGACCGGTGAGGATGACAGATGGAAGGAATTTGAAAAAATAAAGGTGTAGTAGGGTGAGTGACAGCCCCGGATGCCTATTTTAATGGTAAATGCATTAGATGGAATGTCATGTGCTAGGCAAGATTTCAGAAAGAAGATGTGCATTGAGTTTTGATAGGGCAAAAGAGAGTTTTCATAACTGGCGGAGGTAGACTAAGCAGGGATTCATGGTTGGATAGCCTGGAAATAAATGGAGTGACTGAAAAAATAGTTTAAAAAGGTTAAAAATAAAATGATGAGAACTTATAGCTGAAGTGATATAATGGAAGTAAATGGTATATTATATACAGTGAGCTATATAGGAATAATAACAATATTATGGAAAGGATAGTTGCTGCTCACCATATAGTGGAGATGCTGAATAGCAGATAGCCACAACAAAAAGACTGTCAAAGAAAGCTGGGCCTTCATCAGAATTAGACAACACACACACACACACACACACACACACACACACACACACACACACACACACACACACACACAAATGCATCTCACACGTACATGATCACAGACTCTGGCTGCCTAGGCCAGATTGAGTGTGTGGTAATGTGTGTGTTAGTTGTGTTTGCATGTGTGTGTGTGTGTATGTGTGTGTGTGTGTGTGTGTGTGTGTGTGTGTATGTTGTGTAATTCTGATGAAGACCTGTTTTGCTGAAAGCTTTGTTTGACATCTTTTTCTTGTGCCTATCTGCGACTCAGCAGACTGTATGGTGAGTAGAAACTATCCTTTTCATAATACTGTCATTATTCCATTCTGGGTTTTCCATTTGTTTGAGATATGCAGAAGTCAGAAGAAAGATCATAAAATGTTTTTATAGAAGAAAGAAGTAGCAAGCACTCTTGTAAATAAATATGCTCAATGCAAGTAAAAATGTGTGATCATCCATTGTGATCATAGATAAACATGTGTGACGGGTTTACAGTTAAGTCAGGCAGCACTTCTCCCTCCCTCCCTCTCTCTCTCTTTCTCTCTCTCTCTCTCTCTCTCTCTCTCTCTCACACACACTCTCTCTCTCTCTCTCTCCCCCTCTCCCTTCTCTCTCTCTGTCCCCCTCCTTTCTCTTTCTCCTGCTCCCCTTCTCTCTTTCTATTTCTCTCCCCTTCTCTCTCCCATCCGTGCCTCCCCCCCTCCCCCGCCCCCCCACACTCTCTCTCTCTCCATTTCCCTCTCTTTTCACCCCTCCTTTCCTCCTTTCCCTCACTCTATATTTCTTATATGCTCTACTGCCTCAGGACGTCTTTCACCTTGTGCCGCCCAATACAGAGCCATCTGTCTTTCCTGCTCCTGTCTTGCACTACCCTGCTACCAACTTGCCTCATGCATCTATGCATCTTTCCCTATCCCCTTTCCACACCCATCAGCCCAGGCAACTGAAAAGGGCCAGAGCTTGAAAGCTAGTGAACACTGTTGTCTATTATATGTAACAGTTCACAATATTTTAAGCCTTAATCTCTCAAAGACCATTTGGCACCAGAAGCTAGCATTAATAGTCATATACTGAATGAAGAACAGAGTGCAAAATTTCTTTGGGCCCAGCTAGATAAAGTAACAGTGGAGTCAACATGCAAAGAATATAATCAAGAAGCTCAGTTCAGCATGGTGTGCCCTTAGCTCTTAGAAGTATCTCTCACCTATGCCCTTAGAAGCCTCACCCATTGTGTTGACATAAAGTTGGTGTACCCTATGCTCTTAGAAGCATCTCTCACCTATGCCCTTAGAAGCCTCACCCATTGTGTTGACATAAAGTTCAGACTGTTGGCTTTTATTTATTTATTTATTTATTTTTTAATAAGCCATACCAGCACACTGTTTTAATCTGCCAAGAAATATCAACTCAGTGCGCACTGCATTGCAGAGTGAAAATTCATTCCAGAAACAATCCTTGAGGCTGTGGCTAAGCCATGTTTCTGTGATATCCTTCCCTCTAGGAGTCCTAGGCCCACTGGGTATGCACAGAAGAACTTCTGCGAAGTTGGAAAGGGAGGTGAAGTACTGGTGGAAGTAAATTTGTGAGGGTGGGCCATGATTCGTGCTTGGATGACTCAGTCAGTAGAACACCTGCCTGTGAGAGGCAAAGGTACCAGACTCGAGTCCCAGTCCAACATACAGTTTCAATCTGCCAGCAAGTTTCAGATAAGCGCACATTCTGCTTATTGAATACTGACATCATTACGAAGGTGACTTTAATGAATGACATTCATTTACACAGTACTGCCAGGAACACAGATTACTGAACATGTTTATTTTATTATATATTCGCAAAACATAACAAAGATGAAAAAACAACAGAATACTATACAAGGCACCAGCAAGAGAAAAAATGTAATTGTTCCAAACATCCCTACAGGTTCTCAAGATGTTAGTTTGTAAATTCTGAAACTCCCATGGCTTGGCAACACCACAGCTGCCTAACCTTTGGCAGTGGCTTTATCAAATACTAGCTTTTAACTTGTCGGTACTGACCAACTTGATGTTAAACTTTCCCGCAATAATTAACTCATGAATATAGTGATGGCTTATGTTGAGGTGCTTTTTTTAGCACGATGCAAACCATTGTGACTCAGTGCAATGACACCTCCATTAACACAGGACACACTCACCAGTTTTTCACTGTTGGTTCAGCCAATGAGTACCGAAACGGTTCGAATAAGTAAAAAAAGTAGCATAGTCACAAATTTTTGCACACTGGTAGGGGGAACTGCCATGAACAAAATATTGAAAATCCTGACCAGTGGGATGCGAGTGAGGGGGTGTTATAATGTTTAAAGGTCACTTTTTTAGGTTTTTCTTGAATAACTCGAAAACTGTAGCTTATAGCGAAAATGTTTCCATGTACAAAACAAACCTACATTAAAGGAGCATCAGCTCCATCGATTGTTAATTTATCTGGTATAAATCTCTCAACTGCTGCCAATACTATTTCTTTGAATTAAAGCCACATCTGGTCTACACTTATATTGTTAATTTGGAAGCAGTGGAGATTGTCTCTCAGGAAGGCAAGTGATTTATTATCTGCTTTTTTGTACATGTATATTTTTTGTTTATTTTTGGAGGATTTGGGGGTTACGATATTCAGTCTCGCTATGACAACCCTGTGTTCACTAATCCTTGTATCCATTTTGATGCTCGTTATTATCTCTGGATTCTTTGTTGCTAAGAAGTCAAGTGTGTTTTCACAACGGTTTACTATTCGCTTGGGCTCATGAACTAACTGCTCAAAATAATATCCAGAGAATGTGTTTAGCACAATTTCAGATGATGTTTTATGCATATCTCCAGAATTAAACATCTATTTTCAGCAACATATATTTAAAGTCACCACCAACTGTAATCGTATGAGTCGGGTATGTGTTTGAAATCAAAGTCAAGTTTTCTTTGAACCTTTCAGAAATTGTGTCATCTGAATAGGGAGATCGGTAAAAGGATCCAATTATTATTTTATTCTGGTTGCCAGCAATGACCTCTGCCCATACTAACTCACAGGAACTATCTACTTCAATTTTGCGACAAGATAAACTACTTCTAACAGCAACAAACGCACCACCACCAACCATGTTTAGTCTATCCTTTCGGAACACAGTTAGGTTCTTCACTATAATTTTGACTGAGCTTACCTCTGGTTTTAGACAGCTTTCAGTGCCTGTAACAATTTGAGCACCAGTGCTTTCTATTAGCACTTGGAGCTCTGGTACTTTCCCAACACAGCTATGACAATTTACAACTGTTATACTGATGGTTCTTGTATCGATGTTCATCCTGTGTTCGGCCTGCACCCTTTGTGACTGAAGCCCTTTTTGTGTTTTCCTGAGACCCTCTAATCCAAAAAGCCACCCAGTCCATACCACGCAGCCCCAGCTACCCATGTAGCCACCTCCTGCATATTGTGGACTCCTGACCTATTCAGTGGAACCCGAAACCCAACCACCCTTTAGTGCAAGTTTAGGAATCTGGAGCCTACATGGTCACAGAACTGTCTGAGCCTCTGATTCGGACCCTCCTCTTGGCTCTGTACCAGAGGTCTGCAATTGGTACTGTCTACTATGCTGCAAATGGTCAGCTCTGTTTTTATCTCCCAAGCAAGACTAGCAGCCTTTACCACTTCTGTTAGCCACTCGAAACCAATCTCTTCTGATCCAAAGTGACACACATCATTAGTACTGACGTGAGCCACCACCTGCAGTTGGCTGCGCCCTGTGCTCCTCATGGCATCTGGGAGGACCCATTCGTCATCTGAAATGACTCCACCCGGTATGCACATGGAGTGCTCATTGGCTTCCTTCCCCTTCTTGGCAGCCATTTCCCTAAGGGGCCCCATAATGTGTCTAACATTAGAGCTCCCAACTATCAATAATCCCACCCTCTGTGATTGTCCGGATCTTGCAGGCTGAGAGGTTTCCTCTGAAACAGGACAGGTGATGGCATCTGTCTCAGTGACAGTGTCAGCCACAGACAGCACCTGGAACCTGTTTGTCTGACTAACCGGGGAGGCCTTACATGCGGCCCCCTGGGAAGTCTTTCGCTGCCTGCTATGCCCCGGGGCGACCTCCTCCCACTCGATCACAGTTGAGGGGTCAACCTCAGTGTGAACAGTAACTGGGCTGGCCACCAGTATGGACCAATTGGAGGACTTGGACTTGCTGGACGTCTGTTGGATCCCCACAGCCAGCCCACAACAGTGGTGTCCATCCACTGCAGCCTCAAGCTGTGTAACCGAAGCCACCACAGCCTGGAGCTGAGAGCAAAGTGACACCAACTCAGCTCGGATCTGCACAGAACAGTCACAGTCCCTATCCATACTAAAGACTGTGGAAAACTAAACTACCCAGATAAACAGACTATTGGCACATGCTGCGGAACTCTACTGTAGACACTGACAAAAATGCGGGAACTGTGTCTGATAAATTAGACACAATTTGTAGATCTACAAAGGGAAGGAAGTGCATGATCACAATCTGGCAACTTCTTACCCCCATGCTTGTACACCTACCCCTCCCCACCCACCCCCCCATCCCACCCTTTTCACCCAGTTACATTCCCAGAATACAGTATATACCTTAATGGAGCTCTACTACAATTATATATGGCATAAAAAATTTAATATTTAATATTTATTCTTAACCCACTTCTTTTAACAATAAACATTAGTTTCATACCATTAAAACACTATTTTTAAAAATCTGCAACTTTTCTATCTGTTGTAACATAGAAATTGTTAGTGCTAGAGAAAAAAAAGAATAGGACCATTTTTGTAGGAAATGTAATGTCATTTAATTATGTGCTAGGAAGCATTTCTGCTAGAAGCCAAAGTTTAGTGTTATTCTAGAAAGACATGGAAAAGTAACCTTTAAACACACCCTCACTGCCACACTCACACCCCACTGGTCAGGATTTCTAGTATGTTTTTCATGGCACTCCCTTCTACCACTGTACAAAAATTTGCAGTTATACAAATTTTTCCCCTAAGTCTCCTTCATTGACTGGACTCTGTGCTTAACACACAATTCATGGAGCAATTCTCAATAGTACATTGGTTCTTGCTGTTGATAGGGTCATGTATTTGCAGTTGACAGAGCAACTGTTTGTTGCCATTTCGAATTCAATGAATTAACTTGAAAATATAGTTGGTTGTTGAGAGCTGTTGACTGAAATCTTATCACACACCATCACAGAAGCCTTTAGTTTCAGTTTTCCACTTCTTTTGAAAGCTAGTCCTACATTGACTGTGCCTTTAATGTATCTCATAATTCATTTGACTGCTTCCCAGTAGAATTTCTGATATAACTGGAGTTGAATCTTCTTATGACTTCCATAGCACATGGAATGTTTGGTCGTGAGCCTCCAATGTGTTGTAATGACTTAAAGTGTGAGTGTGGATGTGGGTTATATCGGCTTATTCCCCCAAACCATCTTCCACTTCTTTATTCTCTAATCACTACAAGCCTTGTTTGAGCCAAATATATGAGTGACCCAACAGCTTGCTGATGAGGAATGCAATGTAATACAAGCTCTTCCTCATCTGCCAAGTTTTCTTCACATTTTTGCCACTTCAAATCAGGCTCAAGTTGATGTGCAACAAACTTCCACATTGATTCTCTTGAGTATGTTTACTGCATATTTATTTTTATCAATGCTAATTGTCCTTAGTTTTATGTGTTTTTTATTCTCATGCCAAGATGCCAACTTGAGTTTGTGAAGATCTCTCATCTTAAATTGATTTATTAACTTTTCCAATTATTTCAGTTTGACAAGATGATCAAGTCATCTACATAAACAACTAGAATGATTATATTTTGATTCTCAATTCTGTACTAAATTCTGCCTTCTATAGGTTCATTTTATGTATTACATATAACTTCTCATACCAGATGTGTAAAGGTGACAGGCAACAATATGAAGAATGAGGAGCAACAGGAGAGAATGTTTCATCAAAGTCCACTACTGGTATCTGGGAATACCTTTTACTACAGAATGAGCCTTTTAATGTTCAGTTTCACCATTTGACATTTCTTTGATGTTGACTACTCACTTCAAATTGATAGTCTTTCTGCCTGATGGTAAATCAGATGGAGCCTAAGTTTCATCTTCACATATAACTTATGTTCATCATTTAAGGCTTTCTTCCACTTTTTGCAATCGTCACCACTCTTTGATTCTCTATATGGAAGTCGTTCAGGAATACTACCAAAATAAGCAAATATACTTTAAAATATTTGGGATTTGGTATTCTTCCATGTGACAATTTTCTAATTTTTGACTGCCATTTCGGACTGCACAGATTCTCTATGAGATTGATTAGTCAGTGTTCATATCTACATTGCCAGTCACTGTCTGCTCAGTGTTCCAATTCCAGATTCACTGCATTTTCTGCACTAACATCAGCAAGTTGTGTTCGTTGCATCAGCTTTTCAGTGATGTCATGTGCTGCTGCCAGGTGAGCGCTGCATGAAATTCATGTATACCATATTGCCAGGAAGACAGATTACTTAACACTATTTATTAGGCGATATGTTTACAGAACAGATCAGAGATGAAAAAACAGCAAGTTCTATTAAAAAAAAAAAAAAAAAAAAAAAAAAAAAAAAAAAAAAAAAAAAACACACGTAGTTGCACCTAACAGTGCTGCAGAGTGAAACTTCAGTCTGAAAACTTTTATGTTATTACCCATTCGCTCATCATGTTCTGTAGATCCCACCAAAGATAACTGTCACGGATATGGAACAAGTCAAGATATACATTAATATAAGACAGAGACATTACAGAAACTTAATCTACACTGCCAGGAAAAAAAAATTAGTACACCCGGAAAGATGACGTCGATTTTGATCTGATGACAGCATATCCTCTGGGATAATAGATGTACTGGTAATGGTTTCAACACCGTCCACCACCAGATAGCATAATGGCATAGCTACCAGAATGACATCTGTATCTATCCTTTAATAGGGAATGCTCACGGCCAGAAGGCTCAGTGTGCTGAAAACTTGTGAAGCAAGCAGGCAATCATGTCACAGGGATGCACTCGTGCTTCCGACAGCCAACTGAGCGAGTGTGAAATGAGTCAAATTGTGGCCTTCCTAGTGGCAGGGTGGTCCTTTTGGAGAAGTGCCACACAAGTTGGACATGATGGCCACCCGTTAGACAAAGTTATGGATGTCCAAGCATCACAGACACCCACCAGGACTGTTGAACTGTAAGGGCAGCAGTAGCAGATTGTACAGCAACCACAACACAGGTAAGAAGGCTTGTGACCCAAGATGTGTCAACACGAACTGTCGCAAACCAGTTATACATCTCTAGCCCATCTTCCACTATGCTACAGCATGAAGGTAAATGGCTCGAACTGGTGCCATCAGAGGATCACTTGGAATGGTGTGCTGTGGTCTTCAGTGATGAAAGCAGATTCTACCTGCTTGCAAGTGATAGTCATGTGCACGTATGATGTAGACTTGGTGAGCATTGTCTCGTAGAACCTTCTGGTCTGGGGTGCGATTAGCTACAACTCTCATTCACCTTTGGTGTTTCTGGAGCAGATGCTAACCAGCACTTGGTACATGCAGAATGTTGTTAGACCTGTTCTTTTACTGTTCTTGCAACAGGAAGGTGTTGTTTCAACGGGATAATATTCACCCACACACTGCCTGTGAAACTCAATGCGCTCTGCAAGATGTGCAGCATGGCCAGATGGCCAGCATGATCTTTGGACTTGCCTCCAATCAAGCATGTGTGGGATGTGATGGGACAAGGAGTGACTTGTGAGACTTATCAGCCAATGACTCTTACAGAACTGCATGAACAAGTTAAGTAGGCATTGCATAACATATCCCATGACAGTATTCACCATGTGTACAATCAATTGGTTACCACAGTCAGCACCTGCATTGCCGCCCATGGAGGCTACACTAGTACTAATACAGGTGTTTCGGAATGGATCGATCCCTGATGCCTCAGATTGTTATTGATCTGTAAATGTAATCATTTCATGTACTCCATAAGCACTGTTGCAACAATAAATCTTGAGTGCATTGGAAACCTCTAAAAGGATGTAGAAATTTTTTTCACCCATGTATATACAGTATCAACAACAAACTGTCACTTTACTGTGTAGTGCTTTTCATGCTTGTTGTTGTTGTTGTGGTCTTCAGTCCTGAGACTGGTTTGATGCAGCTCTCCATGCTACTCTATCCTGTGCAAGCTTTTTCACCTCCCAGTACCTACTGCAACCTACATCCTTCTGAATCTGCTTAGTGTATTCATCTCTTGGTCTCCCTCTACGATTTTTACCCTCCACGCTGCCCTCGAATACTAAATTGGTGATCCCTTGATGCCTCAGAACATGTCCTACCAACCGATCCCTTCTTCTGGTCAAGTTGTGCCACAAACTTCTCTTCTCCCCAATCCTATTCAATACTTCCTCATTAGTTATGTGATCTACCCATCTAATCTTCAGCATTCTTCTGTAGCACCACATTTCGAAAGCTTCTATTCTCTTCTTGTCCAAACTATTTATCGTCCATGTTTCACTTCCATACATGGCTACACTCCATACGAATACTTTCAGAAATGACTTCCTGACACTTAAATCAATACTGGATGTTAACAAATTTCTCTTCTTCAGAAACGCTTTCCTTGCCATTGCCAGCCAACATTTTATATCCTCTCTACTTCGACCATCATCAGTTATTTTGCTCCTCAAATAGCAAAACTCCTTTACTACTTTAAGTGCCTCATTTCCTAATCTAATTCCCTCAGCATCACCCGACTTAATTAGACTACATTCCATTATACTTGTTTTGCTTTTGTTGATGTTCATCTTATATCCTCCTTTCAAGACACTGTCCATTCCATTCAACTGCTCTTCCAAGTCCTTTGCTGTCTCTGACAGAATTATAATGTCATCGGCGAACCTCAAAGTTTTTATTTCTTCTCCATGAATTTTAATACCTACTCCGAATTTTTCTTTTGTTTCCTTTACTGCTTGCTCAATATACAGATGGAACAACATCGGGGAGAGGCTACAACCCTGTCTTACTCCCTTCCCAACCACTGCTTCCCTTTCATGCCCCTTCACTATTATAACTGCCATCTGGTTTCTGTACAAATTGTAAATAGCCTTTCGCTCCCTGTATTTTACCCCTGCCACCTTTAGAATTTGAAAGAGAGTATTCCAGTCAACATTGTCAAAAGCTTTCTCTAAGTCTACAAATGCTAGAAACGTCGGTTTGCCTTTCCTTAATCTTTCTTCTAAGATATTTTCATGCTTGTGCCATCTAAATTTAATCGGCTGAATTAGTAGGGAGGCTTCTAATTTGGAAAAAAGTTGCTGTCTCCTCAGTGTTACTATATAGCTGCTGTTTATCTGCCATTAGTAGCTTAATAGCTCAATTACTGTGAGTCAATAGAGGCAGATAGTACTAACAGTAGTCTCCATAGAGAAAGACTTTGTATATAGTGTCAGAGACTTCAGTTAATGTTTCATTGGCAGTTTATCTGCACTTAAAGATAGGAAGATCAATTTTTTTGTGCAAATATGCAGCGTAAGTGTATTTCCATTTAGCATTTCTATGTTAACTGATTTCAGTCATTTTATATTGGTATGTATAATGTTGTAGTCCATCCTTGGGTGAATTCCCCATAAAAATTCCATGAACCACCACTCATATATAAATGAAAACATTGATTTATGAAGTGTTATCAAAAATACATCTGCCCAGTTCATATTATTTTTGCATGAACACTTCTAACTTATTGTAATGTTTTATACTAAATTTAATGCAGTAGTTACTTATACAAGTATTTGCATCTGTCTTGGCTGTAGAGGATACCGGTGAAGAAATAGAACATTCTACTGCACGAAATCGGAGGAAAAGGCGGGTTGTCTTGAAAGAGGGTTCATACATTTCTCTTTCTTGCCCAGGGTAAGTCTTTCATTGATATCCAGAGCAAGTGTATTCACTATATATTTTTAATGTATTGAAAAGAGTATAAAGAAACAATTTTATTGAACAGCAGCAAATCCTCTTGCACAAGCAGTTTAGACTCCCCCCCCCCTTCCCCATACTCCGTCCCCCAGCCCCTATATGTACACATGACTGCATAGTTATACAGGCCAGTGTTTTGCCAACTATTGAAAATGGACTTCAGTAGGCTACACGTATGGTCTTAGATTTCAGAGGAGCAGAGAATGAAAGAATGAGCCTTTTGACACTAAAGAATTGTCTATACTGTGAAATGAAAACTAAGTGATAAACAAAATAAAGGTAGTCTGTTTGGAAGTGTAGATCTGTGAAATCAAAATCTACTGCTGGCTAACATTAAATATTATGTTGCTCTATGCCATGCATTGTAACATGCATAGATTTTCCTTGGCATCACTGCTTGATCCTATTCTTCTTGATCCTATTCTGCTTGAACCTATCCTGTTGGCCCTCCTTAGATCATTCACTGTGCTAGGAGGGTTCGTGCAGTTACGCACTACAAATTTCATCTGGTAACAAGCATGCTTGATTGGTTTGGGTTAGCAGATAAAACAACATTCTGTTTCATTGACTCCTGCCATTTGGAATGAGGTATTCATGAGGTGAGTTGTGTTGTGCTTGTGCGTTATTGTCTTGAAAGATGAACCATACTGAATTTTTCAGTGTAAGGCTGGACAGTAGGTTAGAGGATGATGTCCCAGTACTCCACAGACTTTAAATTACTCTTAGTGGTGATGAAATGTGTGTTGACATCCATATATGATACCAGCCCAAAATATGACTGACCCACTTCCCAGCCAAACCTGTGGGACTGCATGCCTGAGAGATACATTGGTCCCAGCCACATCCATTCTCTTCTATGATGACACCAAGTGTCAGACAAATTCTGCACTCACTGGAGACAAGAACCTAATGCCATTGATCCAGGTCTCATTCCAGGTGTCCCCCAAGCCACCATTGTCATGGGGGCTTGTACTACTCTTTGTAATGGATGCCTAGAAGCTGAACTGATCATGTGGAGATGGTTGCATACTATCTGAGTTGACACAGCTGTGCAAGTTTGCCTCCCAGAAGACAGGTTGTAGTTCTGTTAAATTTAGCTTTGAGTGCCTATGAGTCAATATTTGTAGGAATCGGTCATCAGCTTGTGATCTTGACTGTGGAAAAATATTTTGAGACAGTTTTTTAATGTTTTCCTTTCTTATTCCAGTTTAATACATAGCTGGTTCAAGTACTTGTTGCTATGATTTTTATATGCTGTTCTGTAATATTTCCTGCACTTCATATTCATGAATTCAGTCTAAAAAGAAAATAATTAACATTAAGGTAATTTTGCTATTTGGTATGGAACAACTAATTAATATCATTAGAGAAGCAAAATTTGAGTTAGATAAATATATTGTAATACGTGTCATGAAGTTATTCCATCACCTCCAGTTCAAAATTTTCAATGCTTGTGTGAATATCTAAATTGTATACACAATAATGTTATTAATCTCTTATTTTATTGAAGTAAATTAGTAATAGATCTGTATGGGTAAAAATAACCCTTCTTAGTGTTTGTTTGATACAGTTGATATATATAAAGATGTCAATTGGAATTCTGAACTCTGTTCATCAAACGAAAAAGCCAAGTGTGATGGAAAAGACATTAACCACTGAATGATCATTTGTGATAAGGAAGTAAACAGTCACTTTCATGATGCCTTCTGGAGCAATCAGTGGTTCTAGGAAGAACCATCTAAATATTTCATAGACAACAGTGTCACCATTGACTTGTGAATATCTGACACTTCATGTGTTGAGCAAGCATTCTCCTAGAGTAGGGCTTCCCAACCTTTTCAGCTGGCAGACCCTTTCTTCAGTCGAAAATCCATGGCGGCCCCTAGTCAGTCAAGAGCACAGTAATTTTAAATTTCAGAGCGAAACCTATGGGAACTGAAAGCTTCTTAATGCAAGTGCCATGTTCCCAATGACACCCCCCCCCCCCAAATTATCAATAGTCTTTAGTTTAGAGATGAATGAAAACAACTTGAAATTAACGATCCAATTTGAATTTCCACTGTATCCAGACACTTACTAGTGGATTTACTCCCTTTGTTCAACACACTATAGCCTGATCAAAATTACTTGGTAATTGACATTCCACACATTGGAGCTGCCTTCTTCTAAGAGCAATCAACGTTATGTCCAAACTGTTCGCTGTTGACAAGCTGCCGCTTGTGGTCTGTTCACTTCCACTGTTTGGCTACTGTTGTGTAAGGAGCATGCACATTTCGTAACAGTCGTGTGTGTGTGTGTGTGTGTGTGTGTGTGTGTGAGTGTGTGTGTGTGTGTGAGTGTGTGTGTGGTTTTTTGTGAAATCCAAAGAAAAATGTTCAAATGTATGTAATGTCTATGGGACTTAACAGCTGAGGTCATCAGTCCCTAGTCTTACATACTATTAACCTAAGTTTAACTTCCACTAAGGACAAAACACACACACATACACACACACACACACACACACACACACACACACACACACACACACACGCCCGAGGGAGGACTCGAACCTCCGGCGGGAGCGGCCGCACAATCCACGACGACATGGCGCCTTAGACTGCGCGGCCATTCCGCGGCTGTGAAGAAAAGAGGCAGACCCATGATTCGGGATACAAACACATCACAAAAGCAAAGAGGCCAAGGAATTGCCTTTAAATGACTATTGTGACATCTGTTCTGCAATGTGTGGGAATACATACTCCCAGTTTACATGCATTTCCAAAACCAGATTTCGTAAGCCGATGTCCCAATTCCGCTTTTGGTTGATCAGGTAAACACTTCAAAATCTATTCTGAAAATTTGCTTTTATAAAACCATTTTCCAGTTCCACAATCGATTTTTGTGCCCATGTAAACAGCTCGTAAAGTCCAGTTATTTTTACGTCTTTGCATATCTACTGAATGGCAGCTAGCAGGCGGCGTTGCAACAGTGTACTGTCAGTTGGTAGCTGGCAACTGGCAGGCGGCGTGGAAACAGTTTAGCCACAACTGACAACTTCAACTACTACTTGGACACTATATCGTGGTAGTCAACCTTGACTGTAAACAAATTAGGAAAACAAACAAACAAACTCTCTTATTTCTATATAAGAAGACAAAGCATTTCACAGAATGTAAGACTTTTTTCCTCAAAGGAAACAATTCTGGCAGAGGAGGTTTACCTTTTACAAGGTGGCACATGAATAGTCCTCATTTGTTCATGCTCACAGCCAATTGCCACAATATAGTGTCAGAGTAATAGCAAGTAACTGTAATTGAAGTAAAGGGCAGGCCATATTTTTAATATATATATATTTAATATATATATATTATAAAGAAGAGAAATTAGCTGTAGAGATCATTTTAATTTTCATAACAAAAACGTCAATGCCAACAGAATTCAATTAATACTTATTTTGTAAATCATAGAAGACAGAAACAAAATTCCTACAGAGTTATAGTTCAGATATGCCCACTGAGCATCTACGGAGAAAAATGCTTTCTTCTTTACTATAGATGAGTTTGTAGGAATAATAATGGAATCCTGATGTAATGGTTGTGGATGCTTCTGCTGATACAATTTTGAAAAGTTGGGTTCAGTTCTTGACAACTGGACGCGGATGTCTGGTTCCACAACTAGACAGCTTCAGTACTTAGTTTTGTGGGCAGCATAGATCGAGAATCCAGATTCACACATGTATGTTGTGTCAAATGGAAGAAGTACGTGTTTTGCCTTTTCAACAAGGGGGTAGTATTTCTTGTTATCCAAATGCGTCCAAAAGTGTGAGTAACTGTCAATGTCAAAACTTGATTTCAAGGTAGGGTCTGTGGCAATTTCTATCAACAACTCATAGTCATTTGATGATAGAATGTTCGGATTTTTGGATACAGTGAATGGGTTGACCACCCATTCGTATTTCTGCAGCTTCTCATCTTTAGCTGTTGGGAAATAATGCTCCAACAATGACATCAAACAAATTCTTTCCAAGCGCCAATGTTTTGTTTTTCAAAAATTCCTTGAGAAGAGGAAAACAGTCGACCTCCCCCTCCTCAACTCTCTCTGCCCAAAAATTGATTTTCCTCTTGAATGCTTGAACTTTGTTGATAGCAGTGACCTTTGTTTCACTTTGCCCTTGGAGTGAAATTTTCATTTCATTCATTTTGTAGAAAATATCTGACAAATAGGCACGTATACACTGCCAATTTTCATCATTAATAAGGTCTGCTAATTTGGTGTTATGCTCCAAAAGGAAAACTAAGACTTCCAATCTTAATTCGTACAACCGAGAGAGTGCATTCCCACGTGAGAGCCACCTCACTTCTGCGTAGAGAAGCAGGACATGATGAAGGCTTCCCTTATCTTCACACAGTATTGTGAAAAATCTTGACTTCTACGGCCTTGATTTTATGTAGTTAATGATTTGAATGGATTCGTCTAAAACTTTCTTGAACGAAACTGGCATTTGTTTCATAGCTAAAGCGTATCTGTGGAGTGCACAATGACTACTGCTGCAATTCTTGGTGTTTTCTTTTATTTTCATTATTGCTCCGACCGTAGGACCCGTCATAGCTTTTGCACCATCTGTGCACACATCTATGCAATTAGACCATGAAACTTCGTTAGTCCTTAAAAAATCATCCAATAGATGGAATATTTCAGCACCTGTTGTGTTGGCAGGTAGTGGTCTGCACAATAATAGGTCCTCCTCAAAACATCCAGAATATTCTTAATGGACAAAAGCCAATAAAATTGCTAATCCTGCAACATCAGTGGATTCATCTATCTGCAGAGAAAATGAATTGTGTTGGATGTGAGAAACAAGAGTGTCCTTCACATCATTTGACATGTCAACAACGCGTCTCTTGACAGTTTTGTTTGATAATGGCACTGAAGATACAAGCTTTACTGCCTTTTCGTCTAACATGCAAGAAACAATATCATTAACACACGGCTTTATGAGATTTTCTGCAACGGTATGAGGTTTGCCTGTTTTTGCCACTCGATAACTAACCAAGAAAGAAGCTTTTAATGAATTTTCATTAATTGTTTTGAGTTTTCATGCAATGATGAGAAGCAGCTAGTTCAGCACTCTTCCTTTTGAAAAAATCAATGTCTTTAGCCTGGAAATCTGGGTGAGCATTTTCAAAATGATGACAAAATTTAACTGGAACCATTGAACTGTTCAGAAGGAATCGCACACAAATTACACACTGAGCTTTACCCTCCCTTGTCTCTATAAATCCCATTTATAAATAGCTTTCGTTTTACTTACGCTTCTTCGCTACTCCACTTCCACAGGATATTGCAACCAATGGAATACTTGCAGCATTTTCACATAATAAATCCGGCTGTGGAGTTTCTTGTGATTGTTCTTTCTTTGGTCGTCCTCCCTCCTCATTAATTTCGACTGGAAACTTCCCTTGTTGTGAAGGCGATGGAGAAAACGTACCCTTCTTCAATGATCCTGACTTCAGCAACCAATCCATGTTAGAGGTAATAAACTGGTCAAAATTCGACTTATGAAATAGGTAGGGCACTGACAAAGCAAGTTTAACATTTAATGATGCCTGGGGTCGCATACATACCAGCGAGCGGTGTAATTGGTCGACAAAGCTTGCTCCGCGCATGTGTAAAAGGTTTCAGCGCATCTAGTGCCGTGAGCCAGCACACAAACGACCCTCGCATTGTTGCGAAACAGTTGATCAGAGAAGCCACATTCTCCGGCACTAAACTGTGTATGCATTCTCACTTGGGAACCGCAAAGGCTGCTTGGGAATGTGACCTGAAGTAAAAGTACACGTTTTTCACATGAAAAAAAATAGTGATGAATTTGATTTTCACATTTTTATTCAATAATTTTACTCATTATTTTACATGATTTGGTGAAAGGTGGCCACGGACCCCCTAGAAACGTTGGGAAGCCCTGTCCTGGAGAGTAGTTAGAGGGAATGTGGTTCATCTGATAAGGAAATTATTTCAGTGGTCAGGCGTGTGTTTTTCATCCATTGGTATCATAATGGATTATGTTGTCGATTCAAAAATGCACCAATGTAACACGTCTGTTCCAGAATCATTGAACAGCGTACTGTGTGTAGCATTGTTTTTCATTGCCCGTTACACCAAGAATTGCTGCTTATCTTATTTTATAAAGCAGGAAAACTACCAATGTTCACATTTTTGGATGAGGTATGACAATCCAGTACAGTGTCATCAACTAGCATATTCATTATCATTCATGCACTTTGAATACATACTGTTGACGAAAGCAAGTGAACATGTGAAGGGCGTTGTCATTTTTTGATACTCATAGTGATCAAGATCATTTCCCCTAAGCAGTTTTCCTGCACATCCTGCAGGTGCTATTGTACTGTATAATATGGTCACCACATGTCTGAGACATACTTATTCCTGAGCTATGGACATAGACACACTGTTGTCATTTAAAAGTTTTTTTTTCTTAACTCAGCCTTCATGAATCGTAGGAATACAGATAAATAAGAAATAGTCAATTTTCATGTTTTGTTCACAAACAGAATTACTGGTTTCTATTATGTTGTGTCATAAGAATGCAAAAGTACTAGAAAAGATCTCTGAAACATTCATATTTTTTGCCATAAGTGTGTTCTGAGGAATTACTATGATGATGTAAAACCAGGATACTGAATTGGTTGTAGGGTGAATGCCAGCACTGCTGTTATGTGGAAAAAGGATAATAAAGAGATTGCTCAAGAGATAAATGAAGAAACAGACCTTGAAAATGAAAATCCTCATATTGCAATTGATTCATATGGAACACTGTATATATCAGAAGCAGCTGAGAATGACAGTGGTCGTTACACATGTTTTGCTGATAAAAATAAAGTACAAGAAATAACAGTAAATGTTATTACAGATACAAAGGAGATGATTCAATGTGAGTAACATTATTTTTTTCATTGAGCTCTATATTCAGAGAGAAAATAGACAAATTGCAAGTAGTGCTGAAGGTTGTTGTTATGAATTATTAAAATCTTGTGTTAATTGTTGACAAGCACCCAAACAATTAACTGCAGAAACAGTAGTCTGTGATCATACTGATCAACATTTTTTTCTTTCTCATGCCTGCTTTTTATCTCAACAAAAAATCATCAGTATTTTACTCAGTCTTCATGTAATATTATAATTCTTGGCCTTGTCTGATATTTTCATGATAATTTGAGCTTATCTTGGTCGTTTGAAGATTCTTACAAACAAATTCTCTCTTCACACAGCACCTGTTTTGCCTTCTCAGCTTTTCTATGTAACAGTTCATAATTTAATTTTATATGTTCATCTCATTATCAACATTTTTTGTAGCAACACACTGCATATACTCGTAGGCTGCTCTTTTGCATTTTTCTGTAAGATACTGTATTTCTAGATTTCGCCCAGAACTCTGGCATTATTCTCAAATCTCAATAATGGCATCATCTTTAGTTTCAGTTTTTGCTGTTGTTGCCTCACTGCTTCATCATTGTACATGAAGAAAAGACAGTAAACATCATCCATGCAAATATGTTTATTATTCTGGATTTCTCATTTTATAATAGCTATTTATTATTTTTAAATGTCATAAATTGCTTGCCTCACTTTTTACTTCAGTCATACTTTCCTTGCCATCCATGACCCTTTCCCCATGTACATGTTATTATAATTTTTATGTTCCCCTCCATGAACCATGAACCTTTCCATTGGGGGGAGACTTGCATGCCTCAGCGATGCAGACAGCTGTACCATAGGTGCGCCGGCCGAAGTGGCCGTGTGGTTAAAGGCGCTGCAGTCTGGAACCGCAAGACCGCTACGGTCGCAGGTTCGAATCCTGCCTCGGGCATGGATGTTTGTGATGTCCTTAGGTTAGTTAGGTTTAACTAGTTCTAAGTTCTAGGGGACTAATGACCTCAGCAGTTGAGTCCCATAGTGCTCAGAGCCATAGGTGCTACCACAATGGAGGGGTAGCTGTTGCAGAGGCTAGACAAACGTGTGGTTCCTGAAGAGGGGCAGCAGTCTTTTCAGTAGTTGCAGGGGCAACAGTCTGGATGATTGACTGCACTGGTCTTGTAACATCAGTCAAAACAACATTGTTGTGCTGGTCTGTAAATGGCTGAAAGCAAGGGGAAACTACAGTCATAATTTTTCCTGAGGATATGCAGCTTTACTGTATGGTTAAATGATGATGGCATCCTCTCGGGTAAAATATTCCGGAGGTATAAGAATGCCCCATTCAGATCTCTGGGCGGAGATTACTCAGGAGGACGACATTATCATGAGAAACAAAACTGGTGTTATAGGGATCAGAGAGTGGAATGTGAGATCCCTTAATTGTGCAGGTAGGTTAGAAAACTTAAAAAGGGAAATGGATAGGTTAAAGTTAGATATAATGGGAATTAGTGAAGTTTGGTGGAACAAGAAACAGGACTTCTGGTCTGGTGAATATAGGGTTATAAATACAAAATCAAATAAGGATACTGCAGGAGTAGGTTTAATGATGAATAAAAAATAGGAACATGTATAAGCTACTACAAACAGCATAGTGAATGCATTACTGTAGCCAAGATAGACATGAAGCCCTCCCCTACCACAGTAATACAAGTTTATTTACAAACTTGCTCTGCAGATGATGAAGAGACTGAAGAAATGTATGATGAGATAAAAGAAATTATTCAGATAGTTAAAGGAGCTGAAAAATTAATAGTCACGGGGGGCTTGAATTTGATAGTGAGAAAAGGGACAGAAGCAAAAGTAGTAGGTGATTATGGACTGGGGGTAAGGAATGAAAGAGGAAGTGCCTGGTAGAATTTTGCACAGAGCATATTTTAATCATAGCTAACACTTGGTTTAAGAATCATGAAAGAAGGCTGTAGACATGGAAGAGACCTGGAGACACTGGAAGGTTTCAGATTGATTATGTAATAGTAAGACAGAGATTTAGGAATTAGGTTTTAAATTGTAAGACATTTCCAGGGGCAGTTGTGGACTCTGACCATAATTTATTGGTTGTGAACTGAGATTAAAATGGAAGAAACTAAAAAAGGTAGGAATTAAAGGAGATGGAACCTGGATAAACTGAAAGAACCAGAGGTTGTAGAGAGTTTCACAGCGAGTATTAGGGAATGATTGACAAGAACAGGGGAAAGAAATACAGTAGAAGAAGAATGGCTAGCTCTGAGAGATGCAATAGTGAAGGCAGCAGAGGATCAAGTAGGTAAAAAGACGAGGGCTTCTAGAAATCCTTGGATAACACAAGAGATATTGAATTTAATTGATGAAAGGAGAAAATATAAAAAATTCTGTAAATGAAGGAGGCAATAAGGAATACAAACGCCTCAAAAATGAGATTGACAGGAAGTGCAAATGGCAAAGAAGGAATGGCTAGAGGACAAATGTAAGGTTGCAGAGGCATATATCACTAGGGATAAGATAGAAGCTGCTTATAGGAAATTTAAAGAGACCTTTGGAGAAAAGAGAACCACCTGTATGAGTATCAAGAGCTCAGAGGGAAAAGCAGTCATACGCGAAGAAGGGAAAGCAGAGAGGTGCAAGGAGTATATAGTGTGTCTATGCAAGGATGAAGTACTTGAGGGCAATGTTATGGAAATGGAAGAGGATGTAGATGAAGATGAGAAGGGAGATATGATACTGCATGAAGAATTTGACAGATCACTGAAAGATCTAAGTCGAAACAAGGCCCTAACATTCCATTAGAACTACTGATAACCTTGTGAGAGTCATGACAAAGCTCTTCCATCTGGTGAGCAAGATGCATGAGACAGGTGAAATACCCTCAGACTTCAAGGAGAATATAATAATTCAAATTCCAAAGAGAGCAGGTGCTGACAGGTGTGAGAATTACTGAACTATCAGTTTCATAAGTCACAGTTGCAAAATACTAGTATGACTTCTCTACAGACGAATGGGAAGACTGGTAGAAGCCGACCTCCAGGAAGATCAGTTTGGATTCTGTAGAAATGAAGGAGCACAAGAAGCAATTCAGGCCCTACGACTTGTCTTAGAAGAAAGATTAAGGAAAGACAAACTTACATTTATAGCATTTGTAGACTTAGAGAAAGCATTTCACAATGTTGACTAGAATACTCTCTTTCAAATTCTGAAGGTGGCAGGGTTAAAATACAGGGAGCGAAGGCTATTTATCATTTGTACAGAAACCTGATAGCAGTTACAAGAGTCAAAGAGCATGAAAGGGAAGCAGTGATTGGGAAGGGAGTGAGACGGGGTTGTAGCCTATCCCCGATCAATCTGTGTATTGAGCAAGAAGGAAAGGAAACAAAAGAAAAATTTGGAGTAGGTATTAAAATCCATGGAGAAGAAATAAAAACTTTGAGATTCACCGATGACATTGTAATTCTGTCAGAGACAGCAAAGAACTTGGAAGAGCAGTTGAATGGAATGAACAGTGTCATGAAAGGAGGGTATAAGATGAACATCAGCAAAGCAAAAAAAGGATAATGGAATGAAGTTGAATTAAATTAGGTTATGCCAAGGTAATTAGATTATAGTAGATGAGTTTTGCTATTTGGGCAGCATAATAACTGATGATGGTTGAAGTAGAAAGGATATAAGATTTAGACCGGCAATAGCAAGGAAAGCATTTCTGAAGAAGAGAAATTTGTTAACATCGAGAATAGATTTGAGTGTAAGGAAGTCCTTTCCGAATGTATTTGTATGGAATGTAGCATGTATGGAAGTGAAACATGGATGATAAACATTTTAGACAAGAAGAGAATAGAAGCTTTTGAAATATGGTGATACAGATGAATGCTGAAGATTAGATGGGTTGATCACATAACTAATGAGGAAGTACTGAATAGAATTGGGGAGAAGAGGAATTTGTGTCACAGCTTGACTAGAAGAAGGGATTAGTTTTTACGATCCATTCTCAGGCATCAAGGGATGACCAATTTAGTATCGGTGGGAAGCATGGAGGGTAAAAATCATAGAGAAAGGGGGGTGGGGGGGGTGGGGGTGGGGGGCAAGAGATGAATACACTAAGTAGATTGAAAATGGTGTAGGTTGCAGTAATTAATTGGAGATGAAGAGACTTGCAGGATAGAGTAGTGTTGGGAGCTGCATCAGACTAGTCTTTGGCCTGAAGACCACCACAACATGTTTACTTCCCTGATACTATTTTTCATCCCATTGTATGCTTTTTTGCTTTAGTAGATAATTGCATCTGGTTTTGGAAATATCAGCTCATAATACGTTCTCACAATCTTGCTGCATCAACTAATTGAACTGAATTAGTTTTCTTCAAAGCACTCCACTATTATTGTAAAGTCAGTCAGTGTTGCTTTTTGCCATTCAATGTTTGTTTATGAATACTAGAAATGAAGACACCGACAGTTACTTCATCCACCCCTAAATGTCAAAACATTGAGGGAGGGCTGTTTCTACCATTAGGCTAGACTAGGTGGCCACCTAGGGCAGAATAATTTTAGGAGCAGTAAAGGGCGGAAAAGTAAATTTCAAATGAAACAGAGAAAATTAAGCAAATGAGGAGTAAAAATGAAAAAGAGGAAAAATTTAAACACTGCATTGTTTTCAAAATCATTTGGAACAGTTACTTAATAAGTCTTTACTTACTTTGATGAAAGTAAACACATTGCCTCTGCCTACCTCAAAACTAGAGCAGCCACTAGTGAGTACAAAACGGAAACCAACATTTAAAAAAAAATTTGGATTTAATGAACATTGTGAGTAACTCAATGAGCTATAAGCAGTCACCTGTCCTTAATTTAGGGTCATTGACTTCAGGGAAGGGAAAGTACTCTTAGACAAATACAACATTCTGGGATTTAACCTGGACCCATATGAGATGAACAATAAGAAACCAATCGCTTAGACCACTGCACCATCGAGGTGGCTAATAATGGTTATAGAACTCTTAAGAGAAAATGCAAATAAGTCATCAATTATTTAATTAATCACTGTTTCAATTATTTTGGGAGAATTCAAAAACTAAGGACAAAAAATATTAAATTTAGGACATTGTTGCCCTCAATCAGTTTTTAAAGAATTGAAGCCAAAGCATGTGAAAATTGAGGACTGTCCTCAGAAAATGAGGACATCTGGCCATTTTAGTTTAATGATTAAAAGTATAATAGGAAAGTTGCATTGTTGTAAGGTTGAATGGTGTCAGTTGGTGTTGGCAGTGGTAGTGGTGGACTAGGGAATATATTGGGAAGAGTGATGGTAGTGAAAGAGAAAATGCATATTTTTCATTTCTCACTCAAGGTGGCAAAACACCTTGCAACAGCCTTGCATTGAGGTTCTATCCCTATCATACAGTGAAAGTAACATTTCTTGAACATGTGAGCTACAAGCCCACTTCTATCCTGATGGATTTGTCTGAGGTGCTGATTAATATTCATTTGCTAAGGCCTCTAACACAAAATATTTAAACTTACAAAGAAATATTGTGTCCATTCTTTCATCGTTATATTTGTTCTGTTTGTTATTTTCCATAGTCATCTTATTGTTGTTGTAGTCTTCAGTTCAAACACTAGTTTTTTGCAGCTCCCGATGCTGGTGCTCTGTGCAGATCTTCATTTCTGTGTAACTGCTGCAATCTGTACCCATTCGGGTTAGGATACTGTACTCAAACTTTAGTCTCCTTATGCAGTCCCCAACCCAACACACACACACACACACACACACACACACACATATTCCATTATTAAATTAACTATTCCTTGAAGTCTCACGATGTGTTCTCTCAACATTTCCATCATACAGAGGAATGGCAATATTCATTCATTCACTCTTTGTGTTATGTAAATCTCATCATAATGGAGAATTATCAGGCATGTGGAATGGGTCAGATTACATATTAATAAACTGAAGCAGTCACTGCGGTAAAGTACACCAGCAACACACTATGACTTGCTAATCTATTCTAAGAAAAGCCTACTTTATCCATTTGTATGTGTATTGGTAGAAAAACAGGTACTTTGAAGAAAAAATTCCTCCTATTCTACTATTCAGCAGCTGTTTTTTTCTAATACTTCAAACAAACATTTGTGTATCTTCAGAAAGACTATTATCAGCTCTCTGTATACCAGCAAATACAAGAGCAAGAGTTGTTTAATATAAATATTAGTGTTATGTGGCATTTACATTCCTGAGTCCAAGTATTCTAATAAATTGTAGAAGTGGCCAATGAAGAATTCTTTTACTTTGTTTTTCAATACTTGGGCGTTATCAGTTTCCTACCTGACATCTGCTGGTAAACCTTTCTATACAGGCCAAGGGTGTCCATACCACGGGACAAAGGGGGCCTCGCTCCTCACACTGTTACCCCCTACCCACGAGTGGACTTCTACTACTCGTATGTCACAGCTGTGTGTGTAACCAAATCAGGATGGTCACCAAGAAGAACTGAAACATGACCTGCTGTCAAATACAGTAGCTGGTCATTGGCTTCATTCCAGATAATCTTGCACGACACATTAACACTGCACCTCTCACAAAGTCAGTAAGCTGCAGCAGCATTTAAACACACACAAACTAGCTAGTCAACATTTGATAAGCTGAGCAGTTATGTGGTGGCCAGTCAGTATCAACTGGTGTCGCTGCCATCATCATGGCCACTGGGCTATGATTGATAGACCTTGGCCTGCTTGCCAAGCCTGAGCCGCCAACACTGCACCTGCTGCCCTCCCCTGCTCTTCAGCGAGGCTTCAGGCTTTGACTCCGGGCAACATCATCGCTGTGCAGACGGGTCACCACAAACTTTTGCAGCAGCAGTCAACATTGCCAGCTGTTCCATGCTGCAGAAAGCCATGAGTGGTGCTTGACTCAACACCAGCATACTGTAAGCTCCAGCTCACCACCACCTCCCAAGCAGTACACACCCACTGTATGCTTCACTATCTTTCCTGCCGCTACCCTGCCAGAATATTACGTCAAGACAGAAAGGCCCTAAAATAACTGTATGAGTTGGCCGGATTATTTAAGACTTCTTGTATTTATGCTCATGTCTGCCCACCAAAAAAAAATAATTAGTAAAGAAGTAATAAAGAAGTTTAAGTTCCACAGCACCACTTTCCGAAGGGGGAAGGCAAGAGTGTGGTTGGAAGACAGAGTGCTGATGATTCAATAGGGACTGCAAGATATGCAAGTAGCAACTTGAACGTGTACTTTCACTTGTGGAATACCCTGCATCCCTTGGTATTTTTTTTTGTATTTTCCCATAATGCCAGATACTGTTGTAGTTTTCAGTAAGGGAGTGAAGGCCGAGCTATTAACTCAAGTAATATACATCCAGTGCAGTTTGCCTGGGAACTCCGCCCCATGCACTGGATCATACCCCAGTATGTTGGGTTTGTCACAAAAAGGAGCATTACGTCAGCCAATGTAGCGAGTATGCCTGGCTCAGATGTGGAAAACTTTGCGTACCCCTAAAATTCGGTATTTTATCTGGATAAGCATAGTCACAAGATTCTTGCTGTAAATGAGGAATTTTACAGAGTAGGGGAAGGTGGTGTACCTCAGGCCAAATTTTTATTTTTACTGTCTATATAAGTTCAATGATTGGACTTGCTCAATATTGGAGATTAATGTTTGCTTCTTTCTGAATAAGATAATGTTCTGAAAACAGATTTATTATAAGTTTGTAAGTTAATAAAACACTCCCAGAAGAAGGCTGCAAAGTGGCCCTAGGTAAAACTGTGGGTTGTACCTTGGGCAACTAAATTATGTTTTGAAATAAAACACGCATATACAGTTTACTGATAAATCAACACCACATATTTTATTAGTATGTAGTAGAATACATAATACCACTCTTTCTGCATTACTTTACATCATACATTGTGGTGAAATCAACAGGAGAAATACAACAGTGAACATTGTGGGATGTTCCAACAGAGGAAGCTTTAGAAAGCTTCAGTACATCATCTTCCATAGGTAGACTCTAGGTTTCCAGTCCTGGGTTAGAGAATTTTTTGGTTTTCCCAATTCTGTTTAGGTACTGAACTTAATAGTCACCATTTGCTTTTAAGACTTTCGAGACATAGTATGAAATGTTCCTTTTTCGAGCAAGACAGGTCACAGCATAATCTCCATCTTTCAGCTCTGTTCCATTTTTAAAATCACCATAATCAATTTCTTTCTTGAGGGACTGTGCTCTTAATGTTTCCAGATCATCATCACTTGTATCATTCAAATTTATTTCACAATTTTCTTCTTCTGAGGATAGATCTAGAAATTCCAGACGGCATCTGACTGAGGCTTCATCCTTCTTGTGTTTTTTCTTGTTTTCAATTTCATTTCTCTCTGGCGTATCCCTTAGAATTCTAGTGTTTCCAGTTCTTCATCCACGAGTTTTCTTCCATGGTTCTGCTTTGGTATATGAATGCAACATTTCTGGATATGTATGATTATCTTCTGTCATCTGTGTTCTCTTGTGAGAGACACCAGCATGGACAATTTCTTCATTTTTCTTTGGTTCATCAGAATCATAAGGTCTGTTGGCAATGCTTTCAAGCAGGAATTCAAAGTCACCAAAAATATTCTCATCTACTGGATAAATTCTAATAACCTTAAAGCCGATTCCTATATTTTCTGTGGTGAATGCTTTCTTAAGTGCCTTTCCTACAGCGCCTGAGTCCACATTCACATCAAAGGCACACACGACTAAACTGCTTGCTTGATTGATATTGACTGAACAGCTGAAGCCAACTAAAACTCGGGTGCCAGCGTACTTGTATGCATGAATACTGGTTGCATTGACTATGGTCAGCTATGGCTGTGCTTCATTCAGTTTGATGATCTAAGACGAATATTTATCGCAGAGTACTCGGGAAATACTGGGTACTCAGTAGACAGTTCATTGTAAGTACCAACACATCTGTCTCTATTAAATAGCTACTTTTTTTAATACTGTAATGCATTGGTACTGCTTGCTCCAACCGTATGCCCTTTAGTACATCACCACGGTCCCCTTGGAAGGCGTGCCCCACAGTCTGAAAACCAGTGTCTTAGACGGCCTCGACTATAGGGCCACTCTCATGAGACTGGCACAAAATTTGAATAGTGTCATCTTTCAGATGTAGAAATGCACCTACCAACTCTTGTTTGCTTTGTACAACTCCTTCTTCATGCTGCTATTTCTTTCCGACAATGTAATTATACTACTGGAACCAAAAACAAGCTTTTCAAAGTCATTAATGCAAGAGTTAGATACTTGGGCACAAATGTTTTCAACATTTTTCCAAAGGATATTAAATGTCATAAGGGTAGTATAGTGGCGTTTAAGATCGAATTAAAGAACTTATTGTTAGGATGTTGTTCTACTACAGTTAAGTGTATCTTCACAGAAATTATTGAAAATCATCGAAAGTAAAATTTATGGGAGCAATATTAAATAAAAACTGAATGAACATAAGATTTCACTTACAAGCATGGGAAGAGGAGACGAAGATAATAGAATAAACAGTCTGGCATTTGCAGATGGTTTTTGTTGGGGTTGGCCATGAACGAAAGCATGGCGGGACCAAATGGGAGCAGCCCGCGAACAAACAAAATGGACGAACGGGAACGAACGGACATGAACAATGACTGACAACTGAACAAGACTCTAAGAACAACAACATGCAAGAGAACAATGTCCACTCGTACATGGAAATAAGCAAAGTAACATGCTGTCTGTAGGCGAGATATCAGAGACTCATGCGAATATCAGACTGCCTCACTGAGTGAGAGGCAGGCACTTAAATACATGATAGGGTATACTGCTACTGCCCTCTGGGACCATGTGCTGCACTGTGGCGCCCTCACATTATACGCGGGCCAGGAGTGCGTGCTGCCACGGCTTATGGCGCGACGGCTGCAGGGACTTCTAGTGGTAATCAAGGTCCATGCCGTCTGGCACGGATTCGAAACCCGCGGTGCTCGGGACCAGAGTTTTACTACACTTTCTGAAATTATGGCATCTGCTGTAGTACAAATTAATATTTTGGAAGAAATAGCCAGTATGACTGACTTAAATATTCGACTAAAAAAAATTAACAAACATTAAAAAATGCACTGAAATTTCCGAAAACAGATTTGGGCAAGATAGAGAAAGATAAAAAACTTAAATACTTTCAGGAGATAAATCAAGAAAATGGTTTGGAAAAAAGATGCTTTACAGAAAAAGAGACATAAAATGGGAAGGTTATATGGTATAGCTACAGACTTTCAGTATAAAAAATACCTGTCAAAAATGCAAAAAATAGGCATTACAATACAGTAGACTAGTGAAGCCTGAATGTGTATATGCAAATGAATTTCTAACATTAAACTATAAATGAAATCAATTAGAAATACTAGAAAAGTGAATAGTTAGTAAATATTAGGCCCACGAAAAACTATGGAAGATTGGAAATTACGAAGTAATGATGAAAGTTATCGAAAGTTAGATAACTCACAGAAGTAATGAAAGAAAAGACGGGTTTTGGACATTTATATTGAATGAAAGAATCAAAAAAAGACAATAGATTAATGAAAAAGATACTGAAATATCTGTGGGATAGAAAGTCAACAGCAAGTTGCATCCATAAAGTGAAAACGGATTTTAAAAAAGTATGTAAAAGATGAAGAGACAACTGACAGAGAAGCGCTTGTGAAAAAGGTATTAAATATGGAAGGTTTCCATAGTAGGAGAGTGAAAAAAATGCTCTGTAGAGGCCAGAGGACAGGAAAATACACAGTTAGCAGATGAACGCTGGAACCGAAGAAATGTTCTGTGGCGCCGATGAAATCGACACCAACATCAGTATGCATCCATCTTTGAACTAAGCTAAACATTATCTTTGGCTTCTTCTGCCGCGTCCAGTTCTTTGTGAGCCTTGCATGTGTTTAGGTGAATAAATGAACTACTGCTAAATGGGTGTTGTTTGGTGTAACCACCCCGAACTCCTCTCCCCTCTCTGGTGACCCCGAGTTGTAACGTCTTCTGTTTTCGCTATTTTACTGTGTCTGTGACCTCCGCGTCGGTTATTTTCACGTGTATTACATCGACACAGCATTCGAACAATGACTTCGGCCCAGCGCCTAACGCCGGATTTTGTGATCGACATGCATTGTGTTGCGGGCGATGTACACCTGCCAGGACTGCAACACGATGCCTCTCACTCGACGATTATGCCGGACGTTTTCGAGCCTGCAGCAATAAGTGAGGTTAGTAGTGTACATGACTCCGGCTATCAAACGCCTTTGTTCCCACCACATGTGCCCTCCCTCATCAACTGTGCAGTTACCTCTTACGGATCTCCGTGCAGTGCGGGACCAATGCTGATTTCTGCAAATGCTTCGTTGGACAATCTACCACTGCCAGGACAACGATTTGCCAAGCCGCAGTCTATGCAGTACCATGCGGATACCTGCCACGTGGCCAGAACTGCTTCGTTCACAGGTCAACCTCCTCAGCATCTGACCACGCCCGCACCTGCCTCGGTTCAGCATCAGGACATGCCTTCCTACTTCGATACCTCGGCCTGCAACAGGAACAATAACTTGTTATCTGTGCCTGACCTCCACCTCCATCCCACTGCTATGCCTCAGTGTTTTGTACCACGACATTCACCTACCCACACACCGTTTTGAGTGGAGTGGCTATGAACAGTGAACATTCACACATTCCGTCCCACGTTCGACATCATTTCCCACACTGTGCTTCTGGACAGCGCGCACCTCCACAGCCTCCCTGCAACACAGGTGGCCCCGGCTCTGATCATACGTCGAGCTTTCCGCAGACTAACATGCATTCTCAAACTTTGAACTTTTTCCCACCTGTCGCCCCCTGTGCCGGCTCCAGTCGAGCTTCCACTATCGTTCTTGGCACATCTCGGTGCCTCATCCGCTTTGGTCTTCCGCTCCGTGTCAATCCGAACACACCTGCAATGTGCTGAGCCTCCGCAATCACAATTGACACATTACGGTGTCTCACCCGCGTTGGCCTTTCCCGTCTTGACGGATCACACTCAACCACAACGTCTCACCTTCATGCTGCCACCCGAACAGCTGTTGTAGCCACATTCCCCGGAGGCACACTCTCCTGGAATACTACAGCAACAACAGCTCGATTCAGGCAGTGCCCCAACGAACTCAACTCAACCTGTTCTTCTGAACATTCTACAACGCTTACCGACGCTGCCGCCGTTTAATCCCGACAGAGCCACAACCTGGTTCAAAATTGTGGATGAAGTGTTTGACCATTACAAACTCGATGAGTCAACCAGGTTTCTGTGCCTCATCACCCACCTGCACGACCAAGAGGACTTGATTGCTGACCTGGCCGACGCCCCGGACTCATCTACCCAGTACACTCTAGCCAAAATGACAGTTCTGCATCGGTTTGCACGCTCAACTGAGGCAGCAATATGGCAAGTGCTCCACGTCGAGCAACTAGGCAATGACAAACCTTCCCAGCTCTGGAGATTATGTGCCCTGGTCAGTGCCGATCTACTCTCTGACACAGCTCTCCTCACCATCTGGTCAGATAAACTATCTCCTCACATCCGCTTTGCTCTGGCTCAGAAGTCTCTTGAACCTGTCGAGCAAAGAATGACAATTGCTGACAAGCTACATGATGCATCACTGGTTTATTTCGCCAGCCACTGCCTACCTGACAAGTCTCAGGCAGCTGGGGATGCACTGTGCCGACCGTTCCGCTCGCTCCGGGAAGCAGTAAACAAGCAAATGGGACGTCACCAGCTCCGCCCATGGTCACGCCCCCTCCTGCAACTGAGCCTGCTGCGGCCACCGAACTTTGGCCACTGCCACTGGCAGCGAACGTTCCACAGGAATTGCAACCACACTACCCGTACTGTTACTTCCACACATGGTTTGGTGAGGCAGCACAGCAGTGCAGACCACCCTGCTACTTCCCAAACGCCAATCACAGGTAGGTCCGGGTGCCGCCTCCTGTGCACAACATGGCAGGCACCCCCCCCCCCCCACCCCCACCCCTCAGTGCTCCATTCTGTCTGGGAATGACCGGATAATTGCGGACGGCTTTACATTAAAGACATTTCGTCGGGATACCTTTCCCTAGTGAACACAGGCGCCGATGTTTCGCTTCTGCCTACATCCTTAGCATCATCGAACATCCACCCTCATCATACATCACTGCAAGCCGTAAATTCAACTAAACTACAATGCTCGAGTTCAACTTCCCATGTCGTCTCACTCTCCACAAACTGCAAACTCCAGTGGACTGTTTTAGTGAGCGAAATTGACGAACCTATACTAGGCATTGTCTTCTTGTGACACCACAAACTTTCACCAGACCTAGTGCAAAACACCGAGTTTCATCATCCGTCCAAGACTCACTTCCCCTGTTCTCCATCGAGCAAACCCTCCGGTGACACATCGGTTTGGGCTCATCTCATCTGTACTTGCTCGTCTCTGTCGACGACATTACAAGAAACAACGCACAAGTGCCTTGTCAAGCTTGAACATGTCACTCGCCTATGCAAGGAAAACTTCGAGCTCTCCCTCCGGCTCCACGAAACTCAGCTCCAGCTCTCTGATGCAGCAAAGGAATTACAGCCACTACAGCAAGGACAAAACAAGGTCAGTAAGTGCGCCGAATCTGCTTTGCAGTCCCAGCAATCGAGCCTCCGTGTGTTTACCTCCCGCTACCCCTCACAACTGTGCTATCAAGACTGCCGTAATGTGTACTGACAGTTCCGCAGGGCCACATACTCCTAACACGGCAGCGGTTGACACTCGGCCGGACACAAGTGCACATGCGTGATGAGCGTCACGTGTTCCCGAACTGACGGCTCCTACCCCGCCCCTCGCAGACAGCACCTCAAACTATGCAACTTCGGCTGTTGCGTGGCGCCGTGCGACTGCCACTGACAACACAAACAGTGCACTCACGCCAAGCATTTCACCTGCGACTGTGCTGCCACAGGCCGCGCCCTCGGACAATGGACTCACTAACGGCTCACGAGCTCTAGTGAGCTCACCCGACCACGGTGCCACTGCTTCGGGCCGACGGCCATCTTGTTGCATTGACTCCTGGGACACTTTGCCGCTTCAGCTTCCATCAGATCTGCCGAGTGGCTCCAAACACCACGACCACACCTCGCCTGCCCCACCTGCCACACATTGTAAACAAATCGCCTCCCGTGCCGTTGGCAACATTTCCGTTGTCACCAACAGCACAGTTCACGCCTCACGCCAGGTCCCCCAATCTCCAGTAAACCACGTCGACTTTGTCCCGAGGGCCTCTCTGACCTTAAAAATCAGATTTCTGAACTACTAAGCTCTGGCGTCATTGAACCCTCTGCCAGTAGCTGGTCTACACCCATACATATGACACCCAAGAAAGACGGGTCTTGGCGCATGTGCGGAGACTACCGTCGACTAAACGCACAAACAATTATGGACACCTACCCCATACCCAACATTGCCGACTTTACCAGTTCCCTCGCAGGTGCGACCATGATCTCTGTCATTGATTGCAAACGGGCCTACCACCAGATCCGCATGGCACCTGAAGACATTGAGACGACAGCAATCACCACCCTAATCGGGTTATTTCAGTTTCGATTCATGCCTTTCGGTCTGAAAAACGCAACCCAGACCTGGCAATGCTTCATCAATGAAGTGCTATTCGACCTAAAATTCTGCTTTGCGTATCTGGATGACATTCTTGCGTTCAGCTCCTCCGTCGAGGACAACATTCGACATGTGCAAACTGTTATGAACACTCTCGTGGCAGCAGGCATCGAGACCAACCAGGACAAATTGCAGCTACATCAACCCGCTGTCACTTTTCTTGGTTTTCGGGTCTCTGCCGACGGCATTTCACCACCCCCTGAGAAAGTACAAACAATACTAAACCTACCCAGACCTTCATCATTCAAAGAGCTCCGGCGCTTTCTGGGGACGGTTAATTATTATCACCGACATCTACCTCGGGATGCGGAGATTCAGGCTCCACTAACTGACACCTTGGCAGGCACCAACACTTCTGGATCTCGGCCCATTCCATGGACCCCTTCTATGACTGACTCTTTCACTGCCCTCAAAAATCTTCTTGCCGAGGCCTGCACCATCACGCATCCTCATCCCAATGCGCAGCTTTTCATCACCATAGATGCGAGCGATACTGCCATCAGCGCTGTACTTAGCCAGACAATCGATGGCCAAACTTCGCCTCTGCAGTTCTTCTCACGCAAGCTCACCAATGCACAACGGAAATATTCCACTTTTGACAGGGAGTTGCTCACGGTCTACGAAGCGATCAAGCATTTTAAGACTGACGTTGAGCGACGCCCTTTCTATGTTTTAACGGAGCACAAACTCCTGGCTGCGCTATGTGGCGCCGATGAAATCGACACCAACATTGATATGCATCCATCTTTGAACTAAGCTATGCATTATCTTTGGCTTCTTCCACCATGTCCAGTTCTTTGTGAGCCTTGCATGTGTTTAGGTTAATAAATGAACTACTGCTAAATGGGTGTTGTTTGGTGTAACCAACCTGAACTCTCCCCTCAGTTCTATAATAATTATGCTATGGCGCTGCACTGCTTAATAGATGGATACAAAACAAATTTCGGTTTCAGTTAATTATTAAGACAACATAAGAGTACTCTTGTAATCTACTGACCTTAGTGTCATGAATGTTATGTGAAGATATAACAGATAAATAGTTATAAAATATTTCCATTCGGTTTGAAGGAGCAATTATTTACATATTAATTTTCAGAAATTTGTCTCATTTGTTTCAATAAATGTTTTTTTCATGTGTCTGGTAATCTATTCGAGTAGACATTTTGTTGGAAACATAGTTTATTTTACTAACAGAAGATACTTTGGTACATGTTGTACTATATCTGTTTATTTAAGATGAAAATTTTACACATTTTTTTCCCCCTTTGCAGATATGTTGCAGCATATGACGTACCTTCTGTTTATATTCCTTCTTTGCTCTATATTTTACTGCGCTGGGATATTTATTGCCTGCAGTAACCGACACCAGTTTGTGAAGTACACACCACTGGAAACAGAATTAGAAAACTGAACAGGGTGCGACATACTGAACTACCTGATGTAGGAAATAAATAAAAACTAAAGCAAATAATATACTACAAAAAAATTGGAATTCAAGTGATGTACACATAACACAGTTAAAAGAATAGTTACTTGTGTAATTTTCATTAATACAGTGAAACATTTTGTTCAGTACGGCAATAATTACCTTTGCTCATTGCCTCATCGAGATCTTCCAGATTTTTATATTGATGCCGAAATCCGTTTCAATTAATGTAGCCCCAGACGGAGAAATCATGGACTGTGCAAGCCATGGAGGGCACCGCATATTACCATGTGACAACACATGTGTGGGTAACAATTCTTAGAGGATTCAAATGGAACCATGAGGCATGTGCGTGGTTCCTTCAGCTTCATCTTCAGCAACTTGTTGCTTGAAATTGTTGTATACATTTGAGTGGGAATAATACTGAAACACTGTGCTGTTTCCAGGGTAGTGTTTGGTTTGTTGATTGCACATGGGCAATGAAAATGAATGACATCTAAGAAAAGGAATGTATTTTTTGGATAAATGTTCCGAAGAATGTCTCGATCTTGCACAACTTTGAGGACTGCTCAGTACTTGTGTGATTGCAATTTCATAGGGATGTACTTTCTGTTCTCGGTGAAGAATTATCTTGAACACTTCAGTCCGATAACTACATGACTACCGCGTGTTTTTGTATCGAGACCCGTGGGGATGCTCAGTTCAAGCTCTCACGGCAGCCATAGATCCCTGTTCTGTGTTGGTGGCAGGTCGGCAAGCCAGCTGTCCTTTCAGTGCGTCAACTGTTTTATGTGAAGTTCAAGTCTAAACTGTTTTCTTATCTCAAAAGCACATCCCGGCGACCAAACTCAAAGTGGTCATAAAAAGCACCCGGTATTGCTTTCAGGTACCAGCCATTGTTAATATCTCATAAGCAATGAAAGCATGATGCCTGCTGTGCAATGTCATGACTGACATACTGCCCCCACAAACTAGGTCCACACTCGGCGCAGTGGCTGATGGGAGTGACTGTAAAGGCATTTCCCATATATGGTCATTCCCATCAGCCCCTGTTCTATGAAGAGCTTGTATTTATGATGTATCTAACAGTACAAATTGTGTACTTGACACATCTAGTTATAACATATTGTACAGAAGTGCAGTTAGGTGTTATACCAAGCTTACATCATATTGTTTATGCAATTGTTTGTATTTGAAGCACATAAAATAAAAATAGTGTTTGTCAAGAGTGTTACCCTTTACTTCACTTCATATCAAACCAGAATAAATCAATCAGAAATGAGGCCAAGATATTTTTTTGTTACGCTTTAAAGTAGCTTCGATGGTGGGGCACAGCGAACTATTTAGATTTACACTGTTTTAGAAAATTCACAAGCAACGTTAGAAAATGATAGAATTTACTTATTGTTCATGATAAAGGATAGTGGGAAGAATACACAGTCAAATTATTTGTGATTTGCAAAATTTAGTTCAAGGGGCTACCACTTGGCAGCACCAATGGCTGTAAACTGAGTGGCATCGAGTCGAACTGAGCTTGAATGACAGATACTGCTATGTGTTCTTCCTGACCATAGTGTTTCCAACCTTGTTGTAGGTGTAGCAGGTACCGTGACATTTCTGGCCAACTGGTTTTGGACTGTGGTATTTCCAACCTGAGTCTCCCCCACAGCTGATTTATGCCAATCATTTGGCAGCAGCTGTGTTGCCACTGTATCTTGGGGTACGATAGCAGACAGCCTTCATTTCCATGCAGATTCATACACTAATTGAGTTCTACAATGCTGGTAATAGAAATAAATACAAGAACAAAAGAAAAGCCATGTCTTCTTTCTGATGGTCATCACTACCGGGTGCACAGAAAATGTGATGAGTATAAGGGTGATTCAAAAGTAACTGTACACACCTCATGTCATGTATGCATCAAAATAACAGTAAAATGTTAAATAAAGTTTTGTCTGAAATTGCTTTATTTCTGAAATAATGGAGCAGCAGAGTGGGGATCACAAGTGCATCACAAACAACACAAAATAATTTTTTTCAAAAAACTCATAACACTCAACTGCATTAATTGGATTTTATTAGTACTACCGGTTTTGGACATAAGTGATCATCCTTGTAGAATGACCCTTACGAACACTAGCAAATTGATAGCAGTGTGATACTTGAATTTGTGGTAAGATTTTTATACTTTCAATTTTTTTGGGTTTTCTCCCACCTTACGTTTGTGTAATGTATCATATTACATGTATAATAGGATTTCGTTCCTGCGTTCTGTTTTAATACCATACCACTGGTCAGATAATCTAATTTACACATTTTTATTCTTACAGTGCATTGAAATAGTCCACCTGTATTTATATCCAAAGTATGCACAAAATTGGATTAACATTGGTAAAGTTATGCTTTTTACATGGGGGAGGGGGGGGGGGTCTGTTGTCATTTTTTAATGTAGGTAAACTTTTAGTCCTCAAATTTCTGTATTCGTGTGCAGATTGTTTTATAATAACTTATTGATGTGACTCAAATGGTTCGTTATCAAGATAGATGTTTACTATGTCAACACATTTTGAAGATAATTCATGTGGCAGATTTTGGTTATTACAGTGAGTTGTAATAGTCCACCCACATTAAATTTCAGAATATGAATAAAATTGGTTTGACATATGGTAAATTATGCTCTTTATATGAATGTATCTGCTGTCACTTTATATTGGTAGAGTTTTATTCTTGGAGTTTCTGTATTTGAGTGCAGATTGTTTTGATGAATAACCTATTGATGTGACCCAAATGGTTAGTCATCAAGATACATTTTTGTTATTTCAACATACTTTGGAGATAAGTATGATTTATTGATCTTTTCATCATGGGTCCAGCTATTCCAGTAGATGGTTTTCCCCACATTAGGGGAACATGGTTAGCTGCTTGGACAGAACATGGATGAAGCAGCTGGCTCTAAAGATGGCAGAGGTCACAATGCGGCAGAATGGCGCTACTTAAAATTAAAAAATTAAACACTAATTCATAACTTCAATGTACAGCAAAACCAATCACATTAAAGTAACCATGACAATGAGGTGTATGTTTTGAGACTCTGACATCATGTAAATCACAAATACTACAGGAGTTATCTTGTAACACCAAATCAAAATAAAAAATTGCACTTACTGCGTAATGATCCTAGCTTCTATCATAGTCCCTGTCTATCTGTCTATCAACTGTGTAGTAGCCAATGTTTCTGGAGCAAGCAGGGAAATTTTCAACTGTGATCCTTGTAAGCTCATTTGTCACAGGCTGTTTGATATCTGCAATAACTTGAAGAAGCTTTCCTTTCAGTTGCCTTTTCACTCACAGAAACAAGAAAATATCCCAAGGCAAGGGGTTGGGCAAATATGGCGGATGTGGGATGACAATAGCGGTATGTCTGACCAGATACTCAGAATGAGATAAAGCAGAATGGGGCTTTGTATTGTCATGCAGTAAGAACCAGTCCTGAGAATGCCACAAATCCAGGCAGTGACATTGAATTGCTAGTTGCCAACATTTCAAGGCTTTGATGTAAAAAGTTTGGTTCACTGTTTGACCTGGAGGAACATACTCATGGTAAACTAATGCTTTATTATCAAGGAATGCTATCAATATTGTCTTTGTTATTGAAGGTTGTCATTTTACCTTTTTCGAAACTGGCAATCCAGGACTCCACCATTCAGCACTTTGAGACTTTGTGTGATGGTCATACTGGTAGTACCAACTGTCATCCACGGCAATGTGGGATCACTTCTGGCTCTACCCAGTAGTTCAGCACACATTCTTTGTTTTTCCTCTTTCTGTTCAATTGTTAGCATGTGAAGGACAAGTTTCCATTTCCCTAAATCTTCACATAAAATCTTATGACACACATCATGATTCAAATTAAGTTATGCACAGTTACATGATGGTCTTCTTGCAAAAACTGTTTAACATGCTCCACATTTTCATCGGTATGTGCTGTAGACAAGTGACCATCTCTGGGATCATCTTGCAGTGAATCTCTGCCTTCATAAAACCTTTTGTGCCACTCGAAAACGTTACTTCATGAAAGTTCCTCGCCTGCATATGCTTACTTAACATTGTCCATGTATCACAAAAGGTTTTCCCAAGCTTAATGCAGAACTTATTGTCCATTCTTTGCTCACAATCAGCATCCATTGTGTCACCATAACTAATGAATCAAGAACCCAAACAGTGTGTGACTAAGGATTGTCTTGCCACCTAGTGAGTTTGTGCAGAAACATGGTGAAGGTCATTTCCAGGACGCACACATAGCAGGTAACATAAAAACAACATTTCCCCTTTTTAGCATTGCACACTCAGAAATAAAGAAACCTGTCCTGGGGCTTTTTTGATAAAGTGAGGACTTAAAAGGTCGTGTTCTCTCCATCAAAAGATATAGCCCACTACTCAGTTTTCCAGATATTATACACATGGAAAAAAATATAGGCCCTCCAGCAACATATTTGGTGATAAACATGTAATGGAATACTGGGCTGCGCACACCATTACAATTTATTGTATTCTGGTGTGTAATTTGTCAGGCTCATCCTTACACAGTCTGAGATCAGGACCAGTCAGTCTACTTCTACAGTTAGATTTCGCTGTGTTTATCATTGAAGACATTGCCTCACATAGGTAACTTCATCCAGAATCCTATAAAACATATGATACCACTTTTACTTTTTTACACTCACTGATTTCAAAGTAATCTTCATTGTAGTCTGACTTCAAGGAAATGTCGTTTTCAAACTGAAGTATTTCTCTTCAGGTAAAGTCTCACTCACTTTCTGGTAATGTTGAATTGCAAATGTTAGAACAGGTTTCACTGCCTTGAAACCTGGAAATTCGTTTTCAAACTCTGTCTTCAGAGCTGTCACGTTGTCCGTTTACTTCTTTGCAGTTTCTTGGTCCAATGACATTTGCTGAACTGACAGTTCTTACTATATTTGAGGGATGAGTGCTACCCAAAGATCAAGTTTCTGGTTGAAACACTTTATAGAAGACATAACAATTATGACAGTCTGATTTTTCCTTGAAGTTCTTTGATTAACTCATTTAGTTTAACTGTCACATTGTCCGCCCCCCGATAGCGCAACAGAATGTCAATCCTAAGGGCCCGAGTTCGATTCCCGGCTGGTTCGGAGATCTTCTCCACTCAGGGACTGGGTGTTGTGTTGTCCTAATCATCATCATTGCATCCCCAGCAATGTGCAAGTTGCCGAAGTGGTGTCAAATCAAAATACTTGCACCCGGCGAACAGTCTACCTGACGGGAGGCCCTAGCCACGCGTCGACTGTCACATTAGTTACAAATGCAAAACCCCACAACCAGCTCAAACTGTACAGTCTTGAGTAATTTTTCTCTCTTTCAGACACAAAAGATTTTATTGGTGGCAGAAGTTCCCTGAATCTGTTTAGAACCATACATTTATTCAGCCGTTGAACATCAGTATGCATAAGCAGGTCTCCATAGTGGCTATCCAGTTCTTTTAATAACACTCTGAATTTTCTTCTCTGTAGTGATTGTTAGCTAACTAAATTCACAATTTTTGTGACAATTCTCTTTAGTATGTGGCATTTTCAAAGTATGTTCATAAATCACATGCTGATGGGCTATAGAATGACACTTAAGGGGAGTTGGATGGTCGTTTGGTTCAAAATTTTTGATTTTTATTTTTTGCACTTTTTTTGTTACGCATATATTTGGGTTTAAATTGAGACTAAATTTATTAATTTATGTTGAGTGGTTCTGTTTTACAAGCGTTATGTTGAGTGGTTCTGTTTTACAAGCATTTTATTAAAACCCTGCAACACACACTTCTTTTTACTCGCTAATGACTACTTGTTATTATACAGTTGTTTGAAAGCTTAGTTGGTAACACTGATGAAATACTGTTGGCAACAATGATGAAAACAGCTGCCAGTTAATTTGTTGTTTTCGGTTCTTTGTTTGTGGTGATTAAAAGTGAAGTTTGTTTATGATATTTGTATTTCAGTGTTTAGATCTCAGCAAATAAGTTTATATTGTGTAAAAATGCCATGAATATAAAACAAGAAAAGAAAATGTGAGTTCAGGGGGGGGGGGAAGGAGATGTAACCAAAAACAGTTTTTGCATCTTATTGAATCTGAAGTGGAAGTTCATTGTGAAGGTGAGCCTAGTCGTATTATGACTAGGCTCAGTACTAGTATTATCTGCTTGTGGTTCTAAAACAAGGTCTTCTTCTAAGAAGCTTACCTGTAACTTGGCTAAATATGATATATATGGAAAAGAAGAAGGTTGCTATGATATTGTTAATATCAACAGTTTAGGTAGCGTAGTTAGCGGTGTGCGTAAAATTTAAAAGATCGCTTACCGTCTCCACTGGAACCAGGCTAGGCTTACAAGTACCGATAGTAATATAGTGCAGTGACTGTTCTTTTGAAGTGCCCACTACTAATTCTCCATGCTTACCAGACTCTAAACAATCAGAAGTGAATGTTCGATTAGCCGACGCATTCTGATGTATTGGGAAAGGTGAACAAGTGGCGAAAACTTTCTGCGGTGTAATGAACTTGCAGACTCCGCCAGCTTTCAAATATTACACTAAGATACTTCGAGATGCTGCAGAAGAGGTCTATGAAGAGAATATGAAGGCTGTTGCACACTTCACTCAATGGAATTGTAACTGCAATAGCAGAAAAAACAGGCAGGGTAATTGATGTTAAAATTTTATCCAAGTATTGCAGATGCAAAAATAGAATGACCAACAATCATGATGCTCTGATTGCCTAGCTAACTACTCTGGAGTAAGTGGAGGAATGGAGGTAAAAGGAGTTGTGGAAATGTTCCAAGAATTGCTGCTGAAATACGGAGTGCGGTACAAGTATTATTTAGGAGATGGGGACAGTGCTTCTTACCCTAAGGTTTGTGAGGCCAAACCATACAGTCCCAACTTCTCAATTGAGAAATTGGAATGTTGCAGTCACGTCCAGAAGCGGATGGGCCTCAGGAAATTGAAACAGAAACTTGTGTAAACCAAACTTCCCAACGGCAAAACCATCAGGGGTCATGGCCGCCTTACTGGTGAGGCTATAAATCAAATACAACTATATTATGGCCTAGCTTTAAGAAGGAATGCTACAAAAACTCTAAAGGACATGAAGGCAGCGGTCTAGGCAGAATTTTTTCATTTGACGGCTACCAACAAAGACACATCTGGATACAGACTATGCCCCAAAGGTGAAACAAGGTGGTGCAATTTCTGAAAAGACCAAGAGAAAAATGAGCCTTATGACCGCAATCACCTTCCTTTCACTGCCATGGAACAAATAAAACCCATATTTAGAGGATTGGCCCTTCCTGACCTCTTGCATGAGTGCCTACATGGTGGAATGCAAAATCCGTCATAGTCGTTCAACAATGTTGTATGGTCGCGCCTACCAAAAGCATCTTTTATTTTGATGACTACATTTCAGTTGGGAGTGTACGAAGCTATTACAAGTTTCAATGAAGAAAATTTAGCAAAGTGTAAAATTTTGAGTCATTAGGCATATCTCCAGCCAAGAACTGTGTCAAGTTTTTGAAAAAGGACAACGAACTTCGGATTAAAAAAAGTGGGCAAAGCTGTCACAGAGATTGAGAAAAAGTGTCACCTGGCCACACAGCAAGCAAGAAGAAAGATTGAGGACTAGTTTGAAGAACTAGAAGATCCAGATAGACCTTCATATGAAGCTGGAATGTACTAAAGTAAGAATAAAATCATTGTTTAATAGTCTTATCTTTATTTGCGTTTCCCCGACAGTGTGTTTCTCAATGGTTAGGAACATATTTCTTGGCTACTATTAATGTTATCAACATGATTTAAAAAAAAATTGTTCCTTATTTGTTAGCTGTTGATTTAAGCTGAGGAAATATGAATATCTTTTAAAGAACTATGGTATAAATTTAAGTAAAGTAAAAAAAGTGCAGTTTTTATGGCTACTTTAAAAAAATATTTTTTTAAATTTAAGTTTTTATTATTTTTAAGACTTATAAGTTTAAAATGAAGATAAAGGTATAAGGAACACAACCAAAAAAAAATCATGATAATATGTCAATTGGTTAGGGAGAAAAATGTTCCTAAAGTCATATAATTTAACATGGTCGAGATAGAACCACCCGACTCCCCTTAAAAAAAGGCGGAAAAAATTCATCATTCACATAGAAGGTAGCAAATCCTTTGTTTTTTCCTACGATGCAAGGCACCCCATCAGTAGTTATGGGCACAAGTTTCTAAACTGGCGAATCATATTTGGAACTCAAGGATTTGAGTGCACTGTAAAAATATTCTCAATGTCAAAATTGTAAGTAAGTCTTCTTTTACACTGGAATCAGAAAATTTCAGTCTTACAAAAATCATAACTTGTGATGAATTGACTACATGTACTGCTTCGTTTAACTACAATGAGAATCACAAGCAGGATTGCAAATATATTCTCAGTTGACCTTTTATATTTTCTGCCATGAATTGCACTTTTCTTGTTATAGTAGGTCTTGACAGAGGCATGGCTTTGATAGCCAATAAAATGTGACTTGTTTTTAAATATGGACAAGAACTCACTATGTGGTGGAAAGTACTCCTTAACTACTGTGCCATCATCAAATGGTTTTGTATGGTTCATCAGTACTTCGGATACATGGAATAATGCCTAAGTTTGATGAAAGATTTTTTGCACACAAGTTACAAAAATTGACTGCTGTTACTATAAATTGATAAAGGTATGGCTAAAGTAGCATTACGTATCAATCATATACACCTGTCTTTAGGCATTGTAACAAAATGTCATTCTTCCTACTCACCATTGAAGTGGTATGTTTTCCTGTGTTTAGCTATACTCATTTTTCACAAAGCGAAAATGTAACTTGGTGGATTGACTCTATACACTGCGTTCATTATAAGAGTATAGAGTATGAGAACTGTTAGAAAAGCATCAGGTTTTTTTTTTTTTTTTGCCACCACCTCTTGGATTTGAATGTACTGCATTTGCATGATCGATCTTGAACCTTTGTGCTTGTGCGTGGCTTTTTTCCACATGTTGATAACGTCACTTGCTGGCAAACAGGAGCTGAGTGCGGTAGTGTGTACTGCCCACTTCAGTTTTTCATTGTAAGGGAAATGATAGAATGACTGGAGCAGTCTTACTGCATTAAATTTTGCCAGCAACTAAGTGACAGTCAGATGGAAACCATTTGGAAGATTCAGATGGCTTTCGGTGATGATGATATGCGTGTCACACAGATTAAGGAGTGGTACAACCAGCTTGAAGATGGCTGTACATTGTAGGAGAACGAGCCACACTTCGGTCAGCCATTACATACCGAAATGACCAGATAATTGCCAAAGTGGATGCTGTGGTGATGCGGGACCATTGTGCGACTATTAGAGAAAATCCAGAAGAGGTGGACATCAGCACTTTTTCAACACATTCTATTGTGACCAAAGATTTGGCCATGGAGAGAGTTTTTGCGAAATTCGTGCCAAAGCTGCTGACAGCAGAGCAAGAGTAACTTATTGTTGAAGTCTCACAGGACATGCTGGGCTCCACAAACAGTGACCCCCACTTCATGAACATGGTAATCACTGATGACAAGTTGTGGGTGTACGGTACGTCCCGCAAACCAAATCCCAGTTGTCACAATGGAAGCATTCCTCATCACCAAGACCAAAGAAGGCCCACCAAGTGCGCAGCAACGTCAAAGTGATGCTGACTGCTTTGTCTGTCTCCCACAGTGTGGTACATCATGAGTACACACCACAGAGTCAAACTATCACCAAAGATTACTACAGCGATGTGTTTCGCCATCTACATGATGCTGTACAGTGCAAAATATCGGATTTGCTGCCAACAGGAAATTGCCACCTCCATCATGACAATGCTTCAGCACATTCCTCACACTTGATTCAGACTCTTTTGGCAAGAAACCAGATTCCTGTGCTTCACCAGGCTCCTTACTCTCCTTATAAGCCCCCCCTCCCCCCTGCGACTTCTGGCTGTTCCCCATACACAAGAGGCCATTGAAAGGAATGCGCTCTCAGACACGAGAGGACATTATGGCAGCATCGACAGCCGAGCTAAACTTCACTCCGAAAGAGGCTTTTTCGGTATGCTGCCAACAATGGCGGCACCGCTAGGAGAATAGTGTGGAGGCCCAAGGGAACTACTTTGAGGGTTGTTAGGTGTCAAACGTTCCAGGTAAGCCACTTCTTTTTTCCCGGCCGAAGGTCGGATTCTTTTCTAGCAGACATTGCGCACGTGATGTAAACATTACACCACGTATTCCCCCTCATTTGCTAGAAACTCATTGGGTTTCGTTTCACGTGGAGCAGAAGTGAAGCTGTTTCCATTACAGTCACGGTACGACAAGAAGGGTACGTTTTGTGCTGTACGTTATGCGCGTATCAACTCGGCGACAACACGGGGCACCAGCTTCACCTGCGCACTTAACGTGGACAACACTGGCCAGCCAGCTGGTCCAACTAGCATGCGGTGTTGTCATGAGATGCGGTTAAAACCTAAAGAGACGATTAATATATGGCAAAACTCCAGCAATATGCTTGTTAGGAAACCTGACGGAAATCATAACATGCTCTCGTTCTTAGCTAACACAGGAATTGTCATCAATCTTGTTTTTAATTGCGATACTAACTTCAACACAAGGCAATTTTTCCGCGTGACCTATGTGTGATGTAAAGCCACACGTTACGGATTTCTCCATGTAGTCCGATAATGAAGCCACTCAAGATATTACTTACAAAGATTCGTCTGACAATTTCTCAGCTCCTTCCATTTCCAAATACGAGGAATACATTTCATTATTGGGACTGTCGTCTGCTACATTGACAGCACCGGATCTACGACATTTCCAAACCGGTGCACAAACTTGATAGTGGCGCCCCCCCCCCCTTCCTCGACAGGACGTAAAAAATGTAAAAAATGATTTTTCAAAAACATGGTTAATTTGTATCGCATATCTTTCTGAATAGTTTGATATATAAAACATATATCTTCAAGGAAATGTAAGACATGTTATTCGGCCCTACGCGTGTCAAAGTGCAGTGCCACGCCTCTTCACACAGCATTCTTTTATCGCACGTCACTTTATTTCACTCTGTGGAATTCAAACGCGTATATTTTGTAATGGAAGCCGTCGACCCTATATTCAGAACAGTGGAAATTAAAATGCCCTGTGGTGCCTCTCCTGCTCCCAGTCGGCTGGTTTGACATCCTATCCCCCTTAAAAAGTACTCACAATTAATACTGGTTGGAATTATTTGTGGCTGGAAGAATCAGAACGAAAATTTGCACTATTGCCTACTAGCTAATACCTCTGTTTAGTGTGACATAAAATTAAATATAGGAAGCGTAAAGCCAGTGAAGACAAGAGAAATGCAAGACGGTAAATATTTCTTCCACCCTGAGGTCTCAGGATTTTTTCTCTCTAATCTTGCTACAGCTTTACCACACCGTGCTTCACTTTCTGGGAAAGAATCTTTTACCTTATAGAGTTCGTAAATGTTTTGCTACATGAGAAATCAAAATGTCGTTGCCTAATACTGGAAAAACTGTTAATACGAAGAGACTGGTGTGGTTTCTCGATTTGATTACGTCTGTTTTGTCACTGTCTGGTAGATACGTAAAACGAAATAGGCGCTTCTAATATTGGAGCAATTGTAACACATGCCAACAGCTAAGACTGTTTTGGCACAAGTGGTCATTTTTATATACTTCATTTACATAAATAACACGACAGAACATAATTCACAAAGTACCATTAGCAAATGCCTGTTAGGCCTTCTACAAGCAAAAAAGTTTTATGCTACGAAAAAGTTTCACATTTCATTCATACGTTGCAGTTTCTCAAGCATGGGATCGAAAAGTAGTAGTACGAAATTTTTATATAAATTTGGTATCGTCATACTCTTCCATATAGCTTCTGTGACGTCCCCGTTTTTTCTCCTTCCTCGTTCTAACAAACAATCTTGTCATCACTAATTCTGTAACTATTCCAGCCATGTTATTCTCCGGTGAACTTCACTGCGCTGCCAGAATCACAGGTTCAGTTATCCCGCGTTTATTCTCCGGTTACGTGTTCGTAAAACGCGTTTCCCGAACTATACCGAGAATAGAACTTAACAGCGGCCGCTAACTGGGTGGGGAGTGTACAACTGGTAATACAGTGACCTGGAAAAAAAATTCTGTCAACATTGGATACACAGGGAAGATAATATGTAATCTTTCTTACCTGTTATTCATTTATTTCCACTCTGGTAGTCTGAATCTGTGGATTTCTCTAATAATTGTAACAACGCTGATCATCCGCACATCCAATCAGTGACATAAACAGCGATTGGCATTCACCCGTTCGGGTTTATTCGGCTCAGCACGTATAGCCCCATCCATCCCCTGTAGTCTTTTTTATTTCTAGATGCGACAGGGATACGCCTGGCAGAGACATAACGTGCACTACGCACACATTTAAAAATCAACTTATAATTCGTTCAGAAATCAACTTAGAATGAGTTTAAAAATGTACAAAAACCAACTGGGATACGTTTCAAAATCACGTACGCTGGATGCTAGGTGCCTTGTGAAACAAGTTTTTTTTCTTCAAGAACATGAATTTGGCTCTCACTGAAATTGCCACCCTGGGCAGATGATACCCCCCCCCCCCTGCCCGAGGCAGGATTCGAACCTGCGACCGTAGCGGTCGCTCGGCTCCAGACTGTAGCGCCCAGAACCGCACGGCCACTCCGGCCGGCTAGTTCCAGTTCACCTGGCACCTTAAATGTCTTGTTATTTCTCGCGATAAATCTCTTAACGTGGCTCCAGATCAGCTCACTTGGGTTCAGATTGCAGCGGTTGTTGTTGTTGTTGTTGTTGTTGTTGTTGTGGTCTTCAGTCCTGAGACTGGTTTGATGCAGCTCTCCATGCTACTCTATCCTGTGCAAGCTTCTTCATCTCCCAGTACCTACTGCAACCTACATCCTTCTGAATCTGTTTAGTGTATTCATCTCTTGGTCTCCCTCTACGATTTTTACCCTCCACGCTGCCCTCCAATGCTAAATTTGTGATCCCTTGATGCCTCAAAACATGTCCTACCAACCGATCCCTTCTTCTAGTCAAGTTGTGGCACAAACTTCTCTTCTCCCCAATCCTATTCAATACCTCCTCATTAGTTATGTGATCTACCCACCTTATCTTCAGCATTCTTCTGTAGCACCACATTTCGAAAGCTTCTATTCTCTTCTTGTCCATACTAGTTATCGTCCATGTTTCACTTCCATACATGGCTACACTCCATACAAATACTTTCAGAAACGACTTCCTGACACTTAAATCTATACTCGATGTTAACAAATTTCTCTTCTTCAGAAACGATTTCCTTGCCATTGCCAGTCTACATTTTATATCCTCTCTACTTCGACCATCATCAGTTATTTTACTCCCTAAATAGCAAAACTCCTTTACTACTTTAAGTGTCTCACTTCCTAATATAATTCTCTCAGCATCACCCGATTTAATTTGACTACATTCCATTATCCTCGTTTTGCTTTTGTTGATATTCATCTTATATCCTCCTTTCAAGACACTGTCCATTCCGTTCAACTGCTCTTCCAAGTCCTTTGCTGTGTCTGACAGAATTACAATGTCATCGGCGAACCTCAAAGTTTTTACTTCTTCTCCATCAATTTTAATACCTACTCCGAATTTTTCTTTTGTTTCCTTTACTGCTTGCTCAATATACAGATTGAATAACATCGGGGAGAGGCTACAACCCTGTCTCACTCCTTTCCCAACCACTGCTTCCCTTTCATGCCCCTCGACTCTTATAACTGCCATCTGGTTTCTGTACAAATTGTAAATAGCTTTCGCTCCCTGTATTTTACCCCTGCCACCTTTAGAATGTGAAAGAGAGTATTCCAGTCAACATTGTCAAAAGCTTTCTCTAAGTCTACAAATGCTAGAAACGTAGGTTTGCCTTTTCTTTATCTTTCTTCTAAGATAAGTCGTAAGGTTAGTATTGCCTCACGTGTTCCAACATTTCTACGGAATCCAAACTGATCTTCCCCGAGGTCCGCTTCTACCAGTTTTTCCATTCGTCTGCAAAGAATTCGCGTTAGTATTTTGCAGCTGTGACTTATTAAACTGATAGTTCGGTAATTTTCACATCTGTCAACACCTGCTTTCTTTGGGATTGGAATTATTATATTCTTCTTGAAGTCTGAGGGTATTTCACCTGTCTCATACATCTTGCTCTCCACATGGTAGAGTTTTGTCAGGACTGGCTCTCCCAAGGCCGTCAGTAGTTCTAATGAAATGTTGTCTACTCCCGGGGCCTTGTTTCGACTCAGGTCTTTCAGTGCTCTGTCAAACTCTTCACGCTGTATCGTATCTCCCATTTCATCTTCATCTACATCCTCTTCCATTTCCATAAATTGTCCTCAAGTACATCGCCCTTGTATAAACCCTCTATATACTCTATATATTGCAGCGGTACGGTGGGTAAAAAAGCAGCGTTTGTTAAGTGTACTCTGTGTGAAAATTTTTGTCCATGTGTCTACGAGGCATCTCGTTTCCTATTCGCCTTAACTGTAGTAAACAGTACATCGGAAATCTTCAAAGTCAGTTTCCCCTATAATCATGTGGAAAACATTGCGAACAACGTTTCTCGCCACTTTTTAACGAAGTTTCAAGCGATTGTTCCACTACGGAGCAGGTCAGGAAGCAGTCATTTTCACGGTACGTATTAACAACGCAACAATCAATGCACAACTGCCGTTTACAGACTGCGACTTTACTCGATTTTTGAAATAGAAACTATTCCTGAAGTATTAGTAAGAAAAACATTGATGGCTGTTAATTCATTAGAATACCTTAAAAGTTTCATATACACTAACATTGTCATAAGATATATAATACATAAGTAGAAGCTACTTCCAATAGTGTAACAACACCTACCACTTTACGTTTGCTACGGCTGCTAACCAACTGTCGCTTTTTTCTTTGTTTACATCAGGTTTAATCTTATGACGAACGAAGTATAGTTCTGATCGCTAGCACTCGCCAGCGGTCGGGAGATTTCGCACCGTAGTGGTTTGCAGATGTTCGTTGCTATCTGTACGGCTCACAATTCGCCGGTGTTGACTGCATTGTCGCTGTGCTGTTGCCGTGGTGTGTATTGTTTCACAATGTTGACCCCGATTGTTTCGAAAATGAGCGACGAGGCGAGGCGAGGCGGTTATATGACATTTCAATTCTAATAGCAATATCAGTTTCGACAGCACGAAGTATTTAACTGATCACTACCCTACATCAGTCGGGCACATTGTTGTTTCGTGGAAGCTCGAAGCACTTGTTTGTGTTGCCTATTGGAGGCAGAGTTTGCTTTGCCCCCCCCCAATCCTAAACGTAAATATGGATAGCTGACACATGCAATATTATCGGTAGTATTTTTTTAATTATTCCCAGTTATGGGATAATGTTTTGGATAATAAGTGATGGTAACATACAATCTATTTTCAAGATAAAGAAAGAGCTGTACGAATAGTAATAAATACACTACTGGCCATTAAAATTGCTACACCAAGAAGAATTGCAGATGATAAACGGGTATTCATTGGACATATATATTATACTAGAACTGACATGTGATTACATTTTCACGCAATTTGGGTGCATAGATCCTGAGAAATCAGTACCCAGAACAACCACCTCTGGCCGTAATAACGGCCTTGGTACGCCAGGGCATTGAGTCAAACAGAGCTTGGACGGCGTGTACAGCTACAGCAGCCCATGCAGCTTCAACACGATACCACAGTTCATCAAGAGTAGTGACTGGCGTATTGTGACGAGTCAGTTGCTCGCCCACCATTGACCAGAAGTTTTCAATTGGTGAGAGATCTAGAGAATGTGCCGGCCAGGGCAGCAGTTGAACATTTTCTGAATCCAGAAAGGGCTGTACAGGACCTGCAACATGCGGTCGTGCATTATCCTGCTGAAATGTAGGGTTTCGCAGGGATCGAATGAAGGGTAGAGCGACGGGTCGTAACACATCTGAAATGTAACGTCCACTGTCCAAAGCCCCGTCCCATGCGAACAAGAGGTGACCGAGACGTGTAACCAATGGCACCCCATGCCGTCACGCCGGGTGATACGCCAGTATGGCAATGACGAATACACGCTTCCAATGTGCGCTCACCGCGATGTCTCCAAACACGTATGCGACCATCATGGTGCTGTAAAGAGAACCCGGATTCATCCGAAAAAATGACGTTTTGCCATTCGTGCACCCAAGTTCGTCGTTGAGTACACCATCGCAGGCGCTCCTGTCTGTGATGCAGCGTCAAGGGTAACCGCAGCCATGGTCTCCGAGCTGATAGTCCATGCTGCTGCAAACGTCGTCGAACTGTTCTTGCAGATGGTTGTTGTCTTGCAAACGTCCGTATCTGCTGAATCAGGGATCGAGACGTGGCTGCACCATCCGTTACAGCAATGCGGATACGATGCCTGTCACCTCGACTGCTAATGATACGAGGCCGTTGGGATCCAGCACGGCGTTCCGTATTACCCCCCTGAACCCACCGATTCCATATTCTGCTAACAGTCATTGAATTTCGACCAATGCGAGCATCAATGTCGCGATACGATAAACCGCAGTTGCGATATGCTACAATCCGACCTTTACCAAAGTCGGGAACGTGATGGTTCGCATTTCTCCTCCTTACACGAGGCATCACAACAACGTTTCACCAGGCAACGCCGGTCAACTGCAGTTTGTGTATGAGAAATCGGTTGGAAACGTTCCTCCTGTCAGCACGTTGTAGGTCCCGTACCGGCGCCAACCTTGTGTGAATGCTCTGAAAAGCTAATCATTTGCATATTACAGCATCTTCTTCCTGTCGGTTAAATTTCGCGTATGTAGCACGTCATCTTCGTGGTGTAGCAATTTTAATGGCCACTAGTGTAGTTGTAAAAGGGCACACTGTAAAGAATTATTAACAAAGCTAGAAATTCTGACAATTCTATATGAACACATCTGTCACAACCTAGTGTATAAAGGAAAACATCTTAATCTGTACACCATAAACAGCACAATACACGGCCATGAAACCAAATCCTGATAGTGTTTGCAACAGAAGAAAGTCAAAAACTCAAAATGGTGTATTACACTATGGAATAAAATTGTACAATAGACTGTCACAAGAAATAAAAGATGCAAATGATCCTGACACCTTTAGTCAAAGCCTAAAAAATATTTACTAAATAATAGCTACTACACTGTAAACTGAAAATAATTATGGATTTTAACTCAATGTTCATTAACAGTGTATTATGTAACAGTATTGTGATATGATGAGAAACATAGAACTAAGTGTAGTGGTAGTAGTGGTCTTCAGTGAACAGTCTGGTTTGATGCAGCTCTCCATGCTACTCTATCCTGTGCAAGCTTCTTCATCTCCCAGTACCCACTGCAACCTACATCCTCCTGAGTCTACTTAGTGTATTCATCTCTTGGTCTCGCCCTACGAATTTTACCCTCCACACTGCCCTCCAATACTAAACTGGTGATCCCTTGATGCCTCAGAACATGTCCTACCAACCGATCCCTTCTTCTAGTCAAGTTGTGCCCCTAATTCTTCTATTCAGTACCTCTCATTAGTTACATGATCCACCCATCTAATCTTCAGCATTCTTCTGTACCAACATATTTCGATAGCTTCTATCCTCTTCTTGACCAAACTATTCATCGCCCACGTTTCACTTCCATACATGGCTACACTCCATACAAATACTTCCAGAAAAGACTTCATGACACTTAAATCTATACTCGATATTAACAAATTTCTCTTCTTCGGAAACGCTTTCCTTCCAATTGCCAGCGTACATCGCTTTTAAATCTTCTCCATGGATTTTAATTCCTACTTCAAATTTTTCTTTTGTTTCCTTTACTGCTTGCTCAGTATACAGCTTGAATAACATTGGGGATAGGCTAAACCCTATCTCACTCCCTTCCCAACCACTGCTTCCCTTTCATGCCCCTCGACTCTTAAAACTGCTATCTCGATTCTGCACAAATTGTAAATAGCCTTTCGCTCCCTGTATTTGACGCGTGCCACCTTCAACTTTCTCTAAGTTTACGAATGCTAGAAACGTAGGTTTGCCTTTCCTCGATTTATCTTGTAAGATAAGTTGTAGGGTCAGTATTGCCTCACGTGTTCCAACATTTCTATGGAATCCACACTGATCTTCCCCTAGGTCGGCTTCTACCAGTTCTTCCATTCGTCTGTAAAGAATTCGTGTTAGTATTTTGCAGCCGTAACTTGTTAAACTGATAGTTCAGTAATTTACACACCTGCCAACACCTGCTTTCTTTGGGATTGGAATTATTATATTCTTCTTGACGTCTGAGGGTAGGTCGCCTGTTTCATACATCTTGCTCACCAGATGGTAGAGTTTTGTCAGGGCTGGCTCTCCCAGTATCAGTAGTTCTAATGGAATGTTGTCTACTCCCGGGGCCTTGTTTCGGCTTAGGACCTTAGGTATTTCAGTGTTCTGTCGGATTTTTCACGCAGTATCATTTCTCACATTTCATCTTCATCTAAGTCCTCTTCCATTTCCGTAATATTGCCCTCAAGTACATCGCCCTTGTATAGACCCTCTATATACTCCTTCCACCTTTCCGCTTTCTCTTGTTTGCTTAGAACTGGTTTTCCATCTGAGCTCTTGATATTCATGCAAGTGGTTCTCTTTTCTCCAAAGGTCTCTTTAATTTTCCTGTAGGCGGTATCTATCTTACCCTTGGTGATATATGCCTCTATATCCTTACATTTGTCCTCTAGCCATCCCTGCTTAGCCATTTTGCACTTCCTGTCGATCTCATTTTTGAGACGTTTTTATTCCTTATTGCCTGCTTCATTTATTGGTTTTTTATATTTTCTCCTTTCATCAATTAAATTCAATATTTCTTCTGTTACCCAAGGATTTCTACTAGCCCTCGACTTTTTACCTATGTGACCCTCACTGCCTTCCTTATTTCATCTCTCAAAGCTAACCAATCTGCTTCTACTGTATTTCCCCCATTCTTGTCAATCGTTGCCCAATGCTCACTCTGAAGCTCTCTACAACCTCTGGTTCTTTTAGTTTATCCAGGTCTCATCTCCTTAAATTCCCACCTTTTTGCAGATTCTTGAGTTTTAATCTGGCTGCCACCGTATCTGAGTGGATAGCGCCGGCTTGACATACTGGGAGGCCCGGGTTCGATCCCCGGCTGGGTTGGAGATTTTCTCCGGACAGGGACTGGGTGTTTGTGTCGTCATCATCATCTTACTTCATCCTCATCGACGCGCAAATCGCCGAAGTGGTGCCACCTGAAAAGACTTGTACCAGTTGATCGGGTCTACTCACTGGGGGACTCTCGCCAAACGACATTTTATTTCAGTTTTAATCTACAGTTCATAACCAATAGATTGTGGTCAGAGTCCACATGTGCCTGTGGAAATGTCTTACAATTTAAAACCTGGTTTCTAAATCTCTGTCTTACCATTATATAATCTATCTAAAACCTTCCAGTGTCTCCAGGCCTCTTCCACGTATACAATCTCTTTCATGATTCTTGAACCAAGTGTTAGCTGTGATTAAGTTATGCTCTGTACAAAATTCTACCAGGCTGCTTCCTCTTTCATTCCTCTCCCCGATTCCATATTCACCTACTACTTTTCCTTCTTTTCCTACTATCGATTTCCAGTCCGCCATGACTATTAAATTTTCGTCTCCCTTAGCTATGTGGCTATTTCTTTTATCTCATCATACATTTCTAAGTGTAGAAGCTATAAATACTGCAAGAGGAATGCTTATTTTAATAAGAAAGATTGTACAAACATTTGACGACATGCAGAAGGTGTGTAGTATTCTACGGATGACTAAATAAATAAAGTAACTCGTTTGTTCTGTGCAGGTATTTCAACTGAAAAATAACTTTCTATGAATTAATTGTTAAAAATACAACATTACAAGATACGCAAATTTTGCAAATACGCTTCTCGGATTTGTCGCCGGATCGTATTGTGTAAATCGCACAATATTTCTTCGATGCAACTGCTCATCATCAGGTGGTGTTAGCTGCTCCTGACACTGCTGCAAGGTGCGACTGTGGTAATCGCGCGGCGGCGTCGGAATTTATCATGACGGGAGCAGGAAAAACGCGTGCGCGGGAAGACGCTCGTAATTGGAGGAAAGCGCCGCTCCCGGTGCCCCCTGCTGGGAGCTGCAGAAAGGCCATCCGCGCGTGCGCTATGGGCAATGACTGTGCTGCCGGACGCTCCTGCGGTTAAAGTCTGAACTAAATCTCAACTACGCGTTGCGTCACTTGAGGAAAGGGAAGTTCTTGTTTTTCCTGTTTTTGATTTAATGGCAGCCAGTGCTGGATTCCAGGCGGCGCTCAGTTGAAAACCTGCATACCTGTTGATAAGATTGTCCGCCGTGCGGGTATGTATGGTCTCCTTAATAACACAGTCCCAAAAAGATGACGCTGGGGATAAAATTTCCGCCTCTTCGTAAAGCATACGATATCCCGTCTCCAGGCAATGCTCCGCTACCGCTGATTTATCAGGTTGCCCCAGGCGTGTATGGCTATGATGTTCGACGCAACGTTCTTGCACAGTTCGGCATGTCTGTCCAATATAAGATTTTCCACATTGGCATGGGATTTTATACACGTACGTTTCCTGAGGCCAAGGTCGTCTTTGACCGAGCATAATATATTCCTCAGTTTTGCTGGTGGCCGGAAAACACACCTGACGTCGTGCTTTTTGAGGATTCTTTCTATTCTCGAAGACATGCCGCCAAAATAGGGCAAGAATGCTATTGCTGTGGGTGCCTCCGTATCTTCATTTACATCCCTGATTTGAGTTTGCTTGGAACGGAATGTATGGCGTATCTGCCTATCGGAATAGCCATTCTGTTGGAATACCGTTCTCACGTGTTGTAGCTCACCAGGTAGACTGTCGGCGTCTGAGACTACATGTGCTCTGTGCACCAAAGAGCATAGGGCACTACCGCGCTGCGCAGGATGATGGCAACTTGTGGCCTGCAAATATAGCTCTGTATGAGTTGATTTGCGATAGACGCATTGTCCAGTGTACCATCAACTCTTCTTCTCACTAAGACGTCCAGGAATGGTAAGATCCCATCCTTTTTCACTTCCATAGTGAACTGTATATTGGGATGAAGCGAATTCAGATGTCGGAGAAACACAGGTAATATCTACTCCGTGGGGCCACACCACAAGAGTATTGTCTACGTACCGCCAAAAATAAGAAGGCTTGAGACTTGCCGACTGCAGTGCTTTTTCCGCAAAGTCTTCCATAAAATAGTTAGCCACCATGGGAGACAGAGGACTTCCCATAACGACGCCGTCCAATTGTTCAAAATACTGGTCATTAAATACCAAATAAGTTGAGTTAAGCACATGTTTAAATAATGCCACAATATCTCTCTCAAACTGGCTGCTGATAAGTTCTAACGAGTCTTGCAGAGGTACTTTCGTAAACAAAGATTTAACGACAAAACTAACTAAAATATCCGACGCTTGTAACTTAAGTGTCTTCAGGCGTCCTAGGAAGTCCTCTGAATTCCGGATTGGTGGTCACACGTGCCTGTGAGAGGTCCCAACAGTGTAGTAAGATATTTGGCCAGAAAATAAGTAGGAGCTCCAATGTTGCTCACTATTGGGCGAAGAGGTGTCCCATCCTTGTGAATCTTGGGTAGGCCGTACAGTCTTGGGGGGAACTCCAGCCTGTTGGCGTAGGCTTTTGGTCACTTTAGCAGGAATAGAACTCTTCTTGAGAAGATGTAATGTTTTTCTCCGTATTTTGCCAGTCGGATCCTGTCTTAGCTTGCTGCCTTGCAGCAGTGACAGCAGCAGCTACCACCACCTGATGATGTCGAGCAGGTGCATCGAAGAAATATTGTGTGATTTACACAATACGATCCGGCGGCAAACCCGAGAAGCGTATTTGCAACAGATCCGTCGGGAAAGCATGAAAAGTCAAATATGCAAATTTTGTTTTATAAAAAGTAAAGTATTTAAATTAATCTGCTTTACTCTGTTGCGTTTTTCGTTAATTATTTCTCCTGCCTTGGAGAAAACCCTCTCTGCGGGATCTAGATTCTCCCGACAGCACAAATATTTATATGAATATATGAAGATGGTACCTGTTCTTTCCGACATGTCCGAAAGAACGGATACCATTGATGATTTTGCAGCTCTCGAAGAATGAAATTACGATGAAATCCAAACCTTTACCTGCTTACAGTTATAAGTTTGCCTTGAAAAACTGAACACAGATCACCCGAGAAAACGGGAAGAAGTTGTGTGGAACTATGAAAAAAATAAGCAAAATATACAAACTGAGTAGTCCATGCGCAAGATAGGCAACATCAAGGATTACCTGAGCTCAGGAGCGTCGTGGTCTCGTGGTTAGCGTGAGCAGCTGCAGAGTGAGAGGTCCTTGGTTCAAGTCTTCCCTCAAGTGAAAAGTTTAATTTTTTATTTTCAGATAATTATCAAAGTTCAGCCACTCATATATAATCAACTTCCCTCTCCAAAAGTCCGGGACATGTTCAGATGTGCTTGGACATATGCAGGATTTGACGGTCTACACACGGAAAAATTGGAAAACTTTAAAAACATATGTTTTGACAGAGCACAGGGAAAACTGTGCGACTGTGAAACTGTTGCATTCATTTGTTGCGGTTTATGTGACAAGCACTTACGTTTTCATCACTTTTTTGGGAGTGATTATCGCCTCCACAAGAAAACCTAAATCGGGCAAGGTAGAAGAATCTTTTTACCCATTCGGCAAGTGAACAAGTTAGGTGGGTCGACAACATATTCCTGTCATGTGACGCACATGGCGTCACCATTGTCGTATAGAATATATCAGACGTGTTTTCCTGTGGAGGAATCGGTTGAACTATGACCTTGCGATCAAATGTTTTCGGCTCCCATTGGAGAGGCACGTCCTTTCGTCTACTAATCGCACGGTTTTGCGGTGCGGTCGCAAAACACAGACACAAAACTTATTACAGTGAACAGAGACATCAGTGAACGAACGTACAGATCATAACTTTGCGAAAATAAAGTAAGTAAACTTTTCACTCGAAGGAAGACTTGAACCAAGGACCTCTCGTTCCGCAGATGCCCACACTAGCCACGGGACCACGACGCTCCTGAGCTCACGCTATCCTTGATGTTGCCTATCTTACGCATGGACTTCTCAGTTTGTCTATTTTGCATATTTTTTTCGTAGTTCCACACAACTTCTTCCTGTTTTCTCGATTGATCTGTGTTCAGTTTCTCAAGGCCTGTCCACTGTGCCAACTTAAAACTTAATTTAATTTGAGGGGGGTGCGATGGGGAGGTTCCCTTGTAAGAGAAGACCACGTTCACACACCGCACAGCACTGTAACTGTCGCCTGTCCTTTGGCGCAGGAAGAGGTTGCGCCAGCAATTTCAGAGCTCAGACAAAAAAAAAAAAAAAAAGCCTGGACCAGATGGTATCCACTCGGAAATAACGGAAAAAACTAGCGCCACAGATCATGACAACGTTACTGAACGGTGCCTTATGCATGAGCCACCAGTTCGGCTTCAGAACCGGCAAATCCATAGATGATGCAATCAATCACGCCCTGCACATAGTTAACGCTGCAGCACAGAAATACGCCATGGCAATAATGATTGACATTGTCGGGGCATTCGATAACCTCCGGTGGCCCTGAGTGTTTCTCAGGTAAGGACAGCTGGAAGTAGTGCAGTCACTGTACAACAGTTTTCTAGTCCAGTTCGAATAGTCGAATGACAGGTGGACAGGCAGAAAGTAATTAAAAGAATTTCCAAAGGTTGCCCTCAAGGATCGGCCTTCAGCCCCATCTTCTGGGACGTAACAATCAAACACCTCCTACAACTTCTAGATGGGGATGACAACTAAGGTGGATTTGTCGCCTATGCAGATGACCTATTATTTGTAGTCACAGCAAACAACAGAGCCCAGCTAGAAGATAAAGCCAGTGGAATACTGCAATTACACAGAATGGTGTCACAGCAACAAACTCAGGATAGCCGAAAACAAAACAACATACACATTACTGAAAGGATCACTCCAAAGGTATACTTCAGTTAAAATAGGGGACACAAACATCAAACGAGCACCTGTTACACGCCGTCTTGGAGTAAACATAGATGATAAATTGAATTTCCATGAGTGCGTACATCTACATCTACGTGATTACTCTGCTATTCACAATAAAGTGCCTGGCAGAGGGTTCAATGAACCATCTTCAAGCTGTCTGTCTACCGTTCCACTCTCGAACGGCGCAAGGGAAAAACGAGCACTTAAATTTTTCTGTGCGAGCCCTGATTTATCTTATTTTATAGTGGTGATCATTTCTCCCTATGTAGGTGGGTGCCAACAGAATTTTTCGCAATCGGAGGAGAAAACTGGTGATTAAAATTTCATGAGGAGATACCGTCGCAATGAAAAACGCCTTTATTTTAATGATTGCCATTCCAGTTCACGTATCATGTCTGTGGTACTGTCTCCCCTGTTTCGCGATAGTACAAAACGAGCCGACTTTCTTTGAACTTTTTCGATGTCATCCGTCAGTCCCAGCTAATGCGGATCCCACACCGCTCAGCAATACTCCAGAATAGGGCGGAAAAGCGTGGTGTAAAAAGTCTCTTTAGTACACCTGTTGCACCTTCTAAGTGTTCTGCCAGTGAATCGCAGTCTTTGGTTTGCTCTACCCACAATATTATCTATGTGATCGTTCCAATTTAGGTTATTTGTAATTGTAATCCCTAAGTATTTAGTTGAATTTACAGCCTTAAGATTTGTGTGACTTACCGCATAATCGAAACTTAGCGTATTTCTTTTAGTACTCATGTCAATAACTTCACAGTTTTCTTTATTTAGGGTCAATTGCCACTTTTCGCAGCATACAGATATCTTATCTAAATCATTTTGCAATTCGTTTTGGTCATCTGATGACTTTACAAGACAGTAAATGACACCATCATCTGCAAACAATCTAATAGGGCTACTGAGATTGTCTTCTATGTCGTTAATATAGATCAGGAACAACAGAGGGCCTATAACACTTCCTTGGGGAACGCCGGATATCACTTCTGTTTTAATCGACGACTTTCCGTCTATTACTACGATCTGTGACCTTTCTGACAGGAAATCAAGAATCCAGTCGCACAACTGAGGCGATATTTTATAGGCACCCAGTTTGGTTAGAAGACGCTTGTGAGCAACGGTGTCGAAAGCCTTCTGGAAATCTAAAAATATGGAATCAATTTCACTTCCCCTCTCGATAGCACTTATTACCTCATGAGTACAAAGAGCTAGTTGTGTTTCACAAGAACGTTTTCTGAATCCGTGCTGACTATATATCGATAAACCGTTTTCTTCGAGGTAATTCATAATATCCGAACACAGTACATGTTCCAAAACCCTACTACAGGTCGACGTTAGTGATATGGGCTTGTAATTAAGCGGATTACGCCTATTTCCCTTTTTGGGTATTTGTGTGAGATGAGCAATTTTCCAATCTTTAGGTACCGAACTTTCGGTGAGCGAGCTGTTGCATATAATGGCTAAATATGGAGCTATTGTATCAGCATACTCTGAAAGGAACATGACTGGTATAAATCTAGGCCGGAGGCCTTGCCTTTATTAAGTGATTTAAGCTGCTTTGCTACACCGACTATATCTACTTCTAGGTTTCTCATCTTCGCAGTTCTTGATTGGAATTCAGGAATATTTACTTCGTCTTCTTTGGTGAAGGAGTTTCGGAAAACTATGTTTAATAACTCTGCTTTAGTGGCACTGTTATCAGTGTCTTCACTGTTGTTATAGCGCAGCGAAGGCATTGATTGCGTCTTGCCACTGGTATACTTTACGTATCACCAGAATCTCTTTGTGTTTTCTGCCAGATTCCGAGACAGAGTTTCGTTGTGAAGATTATTAAAAGCATCTCGCATTGAAGTACGGGCTATATTTCCAACTTCTGCAAACCTTTGCCAGTCTTTGGGATTTAGCGTTCTTTTAAATTTGGCATGCTTTTTTCGTTGCTTCTGCAACAGCGATCTGGCCCGTTTTGTGTACCATGGGGGGTCAGCACCATCACTTATTAATCTCAATTGCCGTCGATACTATCTCTTTGAAATCATTCCACATCTTTTCTACGCTTGTGTGATCAGATCGGAAGGAGTGGAGACTGTCTCTTAAAAAGGCGTTAAGCGCATTTTTTATCAGCTTTTTTTAAAAATAGATGTACTTTGCGTTTCTTTTTGATGGTTGTATCTGTTACGGTATTCAGCCTAGCAGCAACTGCCTTGTGGTCGCTGATCCCTGTAACAGTCGTCATACTCCCCATCGGTCCAGGATTATTTGTTGCCAAGAAGTCAAGTATGCTTTCGCAACCATTTGCGCTTCGAGTGGGCTCATGAATTAATTGCTCGAAATAACTTTCTGAGAAAGAATTCAGTACAATTTCGGATGACGTTTTATGCCTGCCGCCGGCTTTAAACGCATAATTTTTCCAGCATATCGAGGGTAGATTGAAGTCACCACCGACCATAATTGTGTGAGTGGGGTACCTATTTGAAATGAGACTCAAGTTTTCTTTGAGCTGTTCAGCAACTATGTCTTCCGAGTCGGGGGGGTCGGTAAAACGATCCAATTAATAGTTTAGTCCGGTTCTCACGTATAACCTCTACCCATACTATTTAGCAGGAACTATCTACTTCAATTTCACTACAATGTAAACTACTTCTGACAGCAGTAAATACTCCACCATCAACTATATTTAATGTATCCTTTCTGAACACTGTTAGGTCGTTTGAAAAAATTTCGGCTGAACTTATTTACGGTTTTAGCCAGATTTCCCTACCTTTAACTATTTGAGATTCAGAGCTTTCTATTAGGGCTTGGAGCTCTGGTTCTTTTCCAACATAGCAACAATATCGATCATTTCTATAACTACCTTACTGTGTTTTACCTGCCCCTTTTTAGACGGACGCCCTTTCTGTGGTTTCCTGAGACCCTCTAATCTAAAAAACCGCCCAGTCCCTTCCGCACAACCGCCGCTACCCGTGTAGCCGCCTGCTGTGTGTAGTGGACTCCTGACGTATTAAGCGGAACCCGGAAACCCACCACCCGATGGCGCAAGTCAGGGAATTTGCAGCCTATACTGTCACAGAATCCTCCACTCGGCTCTGCACCAAAGGATCACAGTCGGTTCTATCGACGATGCTGCAGATGGTGAGCTGCCCCTTAATTTCGCAAGCAAAATTGGCAGTCTTTACCATTTCCACTAGCCGCCCGAAACCAGAGAGAATCTCCTCCGATCCAAAGCGACACACGTCATTGGTACCGACTTAGGCCACTAGCTGCAGCTGGCTGCAACCTCTACTCTTCATGGCATCCGGAAGCACCCTTTCCACATCTGGAATGACTCCCCGCGGTATGCACACAGAGTGCAGAATGCCTTCCTTCCCCTCCTTGGCAGCCATGTTGCTAAGGGGCCCCATTATGCGCCAAACGTTGGAGCTCCCAACAAAAGACACAGCAGAAAAAGATACTACAAAAATTGGCGAGGCTAAAGTCAAGACAGTACAGACTACCTCTACCAGTCATATGGGCATACTATTGTGTGCTCTTCGAATGAGTGCTCAGGTTCAAAGCTAGCATGTGGGCACACAAACTGAACCTGGCCACCAACAAAGCATGTCAGATGAGGCTGGAGAAGGGATCTCCTTAGGTTACCTGGAGCCTTCGGCACCACCTCAGTGGATATATTGTGCGTGGTGCTCGGAATATGCCCCGCAGATATCACGGTCAGATACAGAGCTGCAAGTTACTGATTTTGGGGACACTAGATAAGGTACCCACAATAACTGGTGTTGGCCCTACCGATACAGGCGGCACGCCACCTGAAACGTTGGCATTTGGATACATGTCAATGACGATTTGTATTCGTGTCTGAACTGGATGTCACATTATTAAGGTAAAAAAATATATTATTTGGTTTGCAACAAAATCTTTCCTTTTGCTAACCACATGCCTATTAGTAGTTAGTGGCTTTAGTAGTTAGAATCTTTTATTTAGCTGGCAGTATTGACACTCGCTGTATTGCAGTAGTTCGCGTGATGAAGATTTTTGCGAGGTAAGTGCTTAATGAAATGTATAGGTTATTGTTAGTATTTCTTCTTAGTCAGGGCTATTCTTTTGAATTAACTATTTGAAGTCAGGTTATCTTTTTTTGAGTAGTCAGATTGCGTTGCACTAAGATATAGTGGGTCTCAGTCATTCAGCAATTTAAGTACAGACACACTCATTTAAATAAAGAAGTTTCAAATCGTATTTTTGTTGCCCTGGAGGCTGTTAGATCGGCAACCTGCAACTGGGAGTCGATGACTGTGCAACGAGTTACTCGTCTATACTCCGTTCACCATAAGAATAAACCTCATGTAAACATTACCCTACGTATTCTTCGGTGTTTCCTAGAACCTCATTTGACTTAGTTTCACGTTGAGTGTCTCGAGTATAGTCAAGTACGATAATGAGGATACGTTTTATGCTGTGCGTTACGCGTACATCGACTCAGCGATAATACGGGACAACAGCTTTACCGGCGCATTTATCTTTGACAGCACTGGGCAGCCACCTGCAGTGATGTGAACAGTTGTAGTGAAGCCGTAAAATGCGACGAACAATATACCCTTGAATGTCATTTAATTTTTGAACAGAGGGAAATAAAGATAAAACTCAGGCGATACGCTTCTTAAATGACCTGTTGGAAAACGTAACGTGCTCTCGATCTTGGCTAGCATAGTACTGTAACTAAAAACGAGAGTGGTGAAAATTCCTGACTTTAATAAGGGTAGTTTTTCTGCATGAGCGACGTGCAGCGTAGAAGCGCATAACGAGGCAATCATCAACAGAATCCCAAGCTACCAAAAAGTCCACATTTCCTCCTCCTCGTTTATGACGTGCTGTTCTGCATTTCGTCAGCGTCACGCAGTGACGTATCACAAGGCTTCATGCATTAGTTCCAGTAAGTTTGGCAGCTGGAATGTCTTGTTATTTCTCGCGATAGATCCCTTAACTTCGCTCCATATCAATCTGTTGGGTTCAGATTGCAGTGTTAACGTGACAACTGTAAAAATGCATCATTTGTATAGTGTGCTCGACGCCGTGGAAATTATTGTTTTCCATATTTCTGCGACGCTTACCAATTTGGCTCGTGTGAGACCACATCTGTCCTATAAAACAATGGGCATATTCAAAACATAGAGTATTTGATTTTTCATTTTTCTCCAAAAAAATGTAATTGTATAATATTTTCTTAACTTGAAAATCTTCAACAGTCTTTCATAAAATATCGATACCGTAATTAAGAATATGTATTTGCAATAAAAATCAGAATTTTGCGTGTGATATGTAACTAGAAGCTAGTAGACGTGAATTTTTCTTGAAAGAATGATAGTAAAGTATGAGTTAATTACCATATATATTTGATAAATTTCATCTTTAAATGATTTAGGTGATTGGTGATCTAGGTCGCTACCGATTACACCACGAATATGATTAAGTATCTCGTCTTTATATCTTTTAGATATTGTTCTTCGAAAAAGTCAAAACTACAATGTTGAGAAGAACATTAGAAAAACTTGTTTCTAGCCATTAACGATGTTCCGTGCGCGTGTTTCACTACGAAGCACGAACCAGTGTCATCCATTTTCGCGGTACATAAGAACAGCGGGACAATCTGAGCACACGTAGCGCGTGCAGAGACGGTGACTGTACACGATTTTTTAAATAAGAACTACGTACCTAAAGTATGATTAAGGAAAACGTTGATGGCTGTTAATACGTCAGAATGTCTTAAAGTTTCATTTACAGCGACATAGTACTAAGATATCCAATACATAAGTAGGACCTACTTCCAAGAGCGGAATAACACCAGTGTACGAGAGCTACGGATGCTGACTAATCATTGCGTTTTTTTTCGTTTACATCAGGTTTATTCTTATGGTGAACAGAGTATGGTGATATACAGGGTGGTCCATTGATCGTGACCGGGCCAAATATCTCACGAAATAAGCGTCAAACGAAAAAACTACTTGCCTAGCTTGAAGGGGGAAACCAGATGGCGCTATGGTTGCCCCGCTAGATGGCGCTGCCATAGGCCAACCGGATATCAACTGCGTTTTTTTTTTTTTTTTTTAATAGGAACCCCGATTTTTATTACATATTCGTGTAGTACGTAAAGAAATATGAATGTTTTAGTTGGACCACTTTTTTCGCTTTGTGATAGATGGCACTGTAATAGTCACAAACGTATGGCTCACAATTTTAGACGAACAGTTGGTAACAGGTAGGTTTTTTAAATTAAAATACAGAACGTAGGTACGTTTGAACATTTTATTTCGGTTGTTCCAGCGTGATACACGTACCTTTGGGAACTTATCATTTCTGAGAACGCATGCTGTTACAACGTGATTACCTGTAAATACCACATTTATGCAATAAATGTTCAAAATGGTGTCCGTCAACCTCAATGCATTTGGCAATACGTGTAACGACATTCCTCTCAACAGCGAGTAGTTCGGCTTCCGTAATGTTCGCACATGCATTGACAATGCGCTGACGCATGTTGTCAGGTGTTGTCGGTGGATGACGATAGCAAATATCCTTCAACTTTCCCCACAGAAAGAAAGACGGGGACGTCAGATCCGGTGAACGTGCGGGCCATGGTATGGTGCTACGACGACCAATCCACCTGTCATGAAATATGCTATTCAATACCGCTTCAACCACACACGAGCTATGTGCCGGAAGTACATCGCCATTCTGTCATGCAGTGAAACATCTTGTAGTAACATCGGTGGAACATTACGTAGGAAATCAGCATACATTGCACCACTTAGATTGCCATCGATAAAATGGGGGCCAATTATCCTTCCTCCCATAATGCCACACCATACATTAACCCTCCAAGGTCGCTGATGTTCCACTTGTCACAGCCATCGTGGATTTTCCGTTGCCCAGTAGTGCATATTATGCCGGTTTACGTTACCGCTGTTGGCGAATGACGCTTCGTCACTAAAGAGAACGCGTGCAAAAAATCTGTCATTGTCCCGTGATTTCTGTTGTGGCCAGTGACAGAACTGTACACGACATTCAAAGTCGTCGCCATGCAATTCCTGGTGCATAGAAATATGGTACTGGTGCAATCGATGTTGATGTAGCATTCTCAACACTGACGTTTTTGAGATTCCCGATTCTCGCGCAGTTTGTCTGCTACTGATGTGCGGATGAGCTTCGACAGCAGCTAAAACAACTACTTGGGCATCATCATTTGTTGCAGGTCGTGGTTGACGTTTCACATGTGGCTGAACACTTCCTGTTTCCTTAAATAACATAACTATCGGGCGAACGGTCCGGACACTTGGATGATGTCCAGGATACCGAGCAGCACGCATAGCACAATCGCCATACATCAACACGATATCGACCTTTCGGCAATTGGTAAACGGTCCATTTTAACACGGGTAATTTATCACGAAGCAAATATCGTCCGCACTGGCGGAATGTTACGTAATACCACGTACTTATACGTTTGTGACTATTACAGCGCTATCTATCACACAGCGAATGAAGTGGTCCAACTAAAACATTCATATTTCTTTACGTACTACACGAATATGTAATAAAAAATGGGGGTTCCTATTTAAAAAAACGCAGTTGATATCCGTTTGACCTATGGCAGCGCCATCTAGCGGGCCAACCATAGCGCCATCTGGTTCCCCCCTTCAAGCTAGACGAGTTCCGTTATTTGTAGTTTTTTCGTTTGACGCTTATTTCGTGAGATATTTGGCGCGGTCACTATTAATGGACCCCCCTGTATAGTAGATACTGTGTGCCGATTGTTAGTGCCAAAAAGCAATAACGGAACGTTCGTCGGCTGTGCTCGTTATCTCGTGGCGCCTGCCGTTCCGTCCAGTGTAGACGCTTGTTCACAGATACGAATGCAAGCGGACGGTAGCGAGCACTGCCGTGCTGATAACAGGAGTCGGTCAGTGGCGGTGGTGGTGGGGATGCGAAGTCTGGGTCACTGGAATCCGGGTCCGCAGACAGGGGGCCGAGGCTGCAGCGGCGGCGCCGGCTCCTTTGTAACGGCCGCCCGTGGTCGGACGCCCCCACGCCCATCTGATTGCGCCTGCTGCATTGGACTCTGAGAGACGTCCAAAGGGGAATTTAATAGCGCCGCTGGTCACCGCCTCTTTCCCCATCGTATTCTACATCTACATCTACATTTATACTCAGCAAGCCACCCAACGGTGTGTGGCGGAGGGCACTTACGAGCCACTGTCATTACCTCCCTTTCTGTTCCAGTCGCGTATGCTTCGCGGGAAGAACGACTGCCGGAGAGCCTCCGTGCGCGCTCGAATCTCTCTAATTTTACATTCGTGATCTCCTCGGGAGTTATAAGTAGGGGGAAGCAATATATTCGATACCTCATCCAGAAACGCACCCTCTCGAAACCTGGACAGCAAGCTACACCGCGATGCAGAGCGCCTGTCTTGCAGAGTCTGCCACTTGAGTTTGCTAAACATCTCCGTAACGCTATCACGCTTACCAAATAACCCTGTGACGAAACGCTCCGCTCTTCTTTCGATCTTCTCTATCTCCTCCGTCAACCCGATCTGGTACGGATCCCACACTGATGAGCAATACTCAAGCATAGGTCGAACGAGTGTTTTGTAAGCCACCTCCTTTGTTGATGGACTACATTTTCTAAGGACTCTCCCAATGAATCTCAACCTGGTACCCGCCTTACCAACAATTAATTTTATATGATCATTCAATTTCAAATCGTTCCGCACGCATACTACCAGATATTTTACAGAAGTAACTGCTACCAGTGTTTGTTCCACTATCATATAACCATACAATAAATGATCCTTCTTTCCATGTATTCGCAATACATTACATTTGTCTATGTTAAGGGTCAGTTGCCACTCCCTGCACAAAGTGCCTATCCGCTGCAGATCTTCCTGCATTTCGCTACAATTTTCTAATGCTGCAACCTCTCTGTATACTACAGCATCATCCACGAAAAGCCGCATACAACTTCCGACACTATCTACTAGGTCATTTATATATATTGTGAAAAGCAATGGTTCCATAACACTCCCCTGTGGCACGCCAGAGGTTATTTTAACGCCTGTAGACGTCTCTCCATCGAGAACAACATGCTGTGTTCTGTTTGCTAAAAACTCTTCAATCCAGCCACACAGCTGGTCTGATATTCCGTAGGCTCTTACTTTGTTTATCAGGCGACAGTGCGGAACTGTATCGAACGCCTTCCGGAAGTCGAGGAAAATGGCATCTACCTGGGAGCCTGTATCTAATATTTTCTGGGTCTCATGAACTAATAAACCGAGTTGGGTCTGACACGATCGCTGTTTCCGGAATCCATGATGATTCCTACAGAGTAGATTCTGGGTTTCCAGAAACGACATGATACGCGAGCTAAAAACATGTTCTAAAATTCTACAACAGATCGATGTCACAGATATAGGTCTATAGTTTTGCGCATCTGCTCGACGACACTTCTTAAAGACTGGGACTACCTGTGCTCTTCTACAATCATTTGGAATCTTCCGTTCCTCTAGAGACTTGGCCGGCCGGAGTGGCCGAGCGGTTCTAGGCGCTACAGTCCGGAGCCGCGCGACCATTACGGTCGCAGGTTCGAATCCTGCCTCGGGCATGGATGTGTGTGATGTCCTTAGGTTAGTTAGGTTAAGGTAGTTCTAAGTTCTAGGGGATTGATGACCTCAGATGTTAAGTCCCATAGTGCTCAGACCAATTTGAACCATTTTTCTCTACCCTACTGGCATAAAACGACAGTAAACAGTAATAATAGTTTGTAGACAACTATTGATAGCCTACAACAAAAGCATCCAGTGCGGTAGCTGTGAGCATATGAGATACGCAACCCTCTTCACTTGAACAAATTAATTTTTGAGGTTACAATCTATGGCGAAAATTTCCAATAAAGATTTTGCCTATTTGAGGTTTCGAATAAATCTGCGATTTCAGTCAATAGATCCCAAACTATATCCCGATTATCATATTTTCGTCCTCAGGGTGCCACAAACTCACTCTTTCTTGGACTAAACTTATTAGTTTCTCCAGCTCCATATTTCGTGTGCGAGAACGACGGCCGATTTGACCGAAGAATTTCACCCATTATCGTCCGAAGTCTGTACGTTCGGGAGACAGGATCGGCTATACTGTGACAGCGCACGTAGTGGATGACTGGTTTGAAAAGAGGTCGGTCGTCCGCGGAATACACCTATATCTGAGCCACTGTGACGGCAGCCTAACATCGGTTTTTCTACAGAATTGTTGAAAGTATTCTGAGTTCGAATGTAATAAATTTGATGGAGAGTGTAAAGCTTATGTCCACGAATCAGCACGGTTTTAGAAGGCATCGCTCTTGCAAAGCTCAACCTAACACTTTTTCATATGACATACTGCGAATTATGGATGAGGTGCAACAGGTGGATTCCATACTTCTTCATTTCTGGAAAGCGTTTGACACCGTGCCCCACTGCAGATTGTTAACGAAGATATGAGCGTACAGAATAGTTTCCGAGATAAGTGAGTGGCTCGAAAACTTCTTAAGTAATAGAACCCAGTACAGTGTCCTCGTCGGCGAATGATCATCAGAGATAAGCGCATCGTCAGGAGTGCCTCACGGAACTGTGATATGGCCTATGATTTCATATATACATAAATCATCTCGCAGACAGGGTGGCCGGCAATCTGCGGCTGTTTGCTGATGATGCTGTACCGTACCGGCAGATGTTGTCATTGAGTAACTATAATACGGTACAAGATGACGACTTAGATAAAATTACTAGTTGGTGTAACGAAAGGCAGATAGCTCTAATGTTGAAAAATTTAAGTTAATGCTGATGATGCTGGATAAGCAGCAGCCAGCAACAAGTCGTATACTCTTAGCTCACTTATTTGTTACATAGTTTAATTCTTAATTTCTTTGCGTGTTTTTGGGTACTTGCATTGTTTAATTCATAAATTTCGGGCGTGTTATAGTATTTGAGAGTTGTAGCATTGCGTTTTAGTAGCTGAATAGTGTAAAATCGCGTAGTCTTCCGCCGCCGAGCAGTGTGACAGCAGTGCGCAAGTAGCAGCATTACTGCATTTACTAGTCAATCTTGTATTTTAATAACCGTTTAAATTTTGTGTCGAATTGTTTGTGCTCTCTGTAGATTAGTTCAGACGTTCTTTGCACAACAGTTTTTAGCATGGATAGGGACTGCAATTGCTGTGTTCCGATGCGGGCTGAGTTGGCATCCCTTCGCTCCCAGCTTCAGGCAGTGTTGGCTTCGGCCACACAGCTTGAGGCTGTTGCCAATGGGCATCACTGTGGGGGTCCGGATGGGGGTTTGTCGGGGACGGCCAGCTCGTCCCATGCATCCCCCGATCAGACTACAGCTGTGGCTGCCCGGGATACTGCCCACATTGAGGCTGACCGCTCACTCGTGGTAGTGTGGGAGGTCGTCTCGAGGTGTGGCAGGGGGCGAAAGCCATTCTGGAGGGCTGAACGGAAGGCCTCTCCAGTTTGTCTGACGAACCTGATTCAGGCTCTGACTCAGGCTGATACTGATCTTCGGCTGAACATGGCTGCTTGTCCTGTTCCAGAGGTTGCCCCTCAATCTGCAATATCCGGGCAGTTGCAGAGGGTGGGCTTACTGGTAGTTGGGAGCTCCAACGTCAGGCGCGTAATGGGGCCCCTTAGGGATATGGCAGCAAGAGAGGGGAAGAAAACCAATGTGCTCTCCGTGTGCATACCGGGGGGAGCCATTCCAGATGTGGAAAGGGTCCTTCCGGATGCCATGAAGGGTACTGGGTGCACCCATCTGCAGGTGGTCACACATGTCGGCACCAATGATGTGTGTCGCTATGGATCGGAGGAAATCCTGTCTGGCTTCCGGCGGCTATCTGATTTGGTGAAGACTGCCAGTCTCGCTAGCGGGATGGAAGCAGAGCTCACCATCTGCAGCATCGTCGACAGGACTGACTGCGGACCTTTGGTACAGAGCCGAGTGGAGGGTCTGAATCAGAGGCTGAGACGGTTCTGTGACCGTGTGGGCTGCCGATTCCTCGACTTGCGCACTTAGGGTGGTGGGGTTTTGGGCTCCGCTGGATAGGTCAGGAGTCCACTACACGCAACAAGCGGCTACACGGGTAGCAGGGGTTGTGTGGCGTGGGCTGGGCGGTTTTATAGGTTAGATGGCCTCGGGCAAGTACAGAAAGGGCAACAGCCTCAACGGGTGCGGGGCAAAGTCACGACATGCGGGGACCAAGCAGCAATCGGTATTGTAATTGTAAACTGTCGAAGCTGCATTGGTAAAGTACCGGAACTTCAAGAGCTGATAGAAAGCACCGAAGCTGAAATCGTTGTAGGTACGGAAAGCTGGCTGAAGCCAGAGATAAATTCTGCCGAAATTTTTAGAAAGGTACAGACGGTGTTTAGAAAGGATAGATTGCATGCAACCGATGGTGGCGTGTTTGTCGCTGTTAGTAGTAGTTTATCCTGTAGTAAAGTAGAAGTGGATGGTTCCTGTGAATTATTACGGGTGGAGGTTACACTCAACAACCGAGCTAGGTTAGTAATTGGCTCCTTTTACCGACCTCCCGACTCAGCAGCATTAGTGGCAGAAAAACTGAGAGAAAATCTGGAATACATTTTACATAAATTCTTCAGCATGTTATAGTCTTAGGTGGAGATTTTAATTTACCAGATATAGACTGGGACACTCAGATGTTTAGGACAGGTGGTAGGGACAGAGCATCGAGTGACATTATACTGAGTGCACTATCCGAAAATTACCTCGAGCAATTAAACAGAGAACCGACTCGTGGAGATAACATCTTGGACCTACTGATAACAAACAGACCCGACTTCTCGACTCTGTAAGCGCAGAACAGGGAATCAGTGATCATAAAGCCGTTGCAACATCACTGAATATGGAAGTAAATAGGAATATAAAAAAAGGGAGGAAGGTTTATCTGTTTAGCAAGAGTAATAGAAGGCAGATTTCAGACTGCCTAACAGATCAAAACGAAAATTTCTGTTCCGACACTGACAATGTTGATTGTTTATGGAAAAAGTTCAAGGCAATCGTAAAAAGCGTTTTAGACAGGTACGTGCCGAGTAAAACCGTGAGGGACGGGAAAAACCCACCGTGGTTCAACAACAAAGTAAGGAAACTACTGCGAAAGCAAAGAGAGCTTCACTGCAAGTGTAAACGCAACCAAAACCTCTCAGACAAACAGAAGCTAAACGATGTCAAAGTTAGCGTAAGGAGGGCTATGCGTGAAGCGCTCAGTGAATTCGAAAGTAAAATTCTATGTACCGACTTGACAGAAAATCCTAGGAAGTTCCGGTCTTACGTTAAATCAGTAAGTGGCTCGAAACAGCATATTCAGACACTCCGGGATGATGATGGCATTGAAACAGAGGGTGACACACGTAAACATGAAATACTAAACACCTTTTTCCAAAGCTGTTTCACAGAGGAAGACCGCACTGCAGTTCCTTCTCTAAACCCTCGCACAAACGAAAAAATGGCTGACATCGAAATAAGTGTCCAAGGAATAGAAAAGCAACTGGAATCACTCAACAGAGGAAAATCCGCTGGACCTGACGGGATACCAATTCGATTCTATACGGAGTACGCGAAAGAACTTACCCCCCTTCTAACAGCCGTGTACCGCAAGTCTCTAGAGGAACGGAAGGTTCCAAATGATTAGAAAAGAGCACAGGTAGTCCCAGTCTTCAAGAAGGGTCGTCGAGCAGATGCGCAAAACTATAGACCTATATCTGTGACATCGATCTGTTGGAGAATTTTAGAACATGTTTTTTGCTCGCGTATCATGTCGATTCTGGAAATCCAGAATCTACTCTGTAGGAATCAAAATGAATTCCGGAAACGGCGATCGTGTGAGACCCAACTCGCTTTATTTGTTCATGAGACCCAGAAAATATTAGATACAGACTCCCAGGTAGATGCTATTTTCCTTGACTTCCGGAAGGCGTTCGATACAGTTCCGCACTGTCGCCTGATAAACAAAGTAAGAGCCTACGGAATATCAGACCAGCTGTGTGGCTGGATTGAAGAGTTTTTAGCAAACAGAACACAGCATGTTGTTCTCGATGGAGAGACGTCTACAGGCGTTAAAATAACCTCTGGCGTGCCACAGGGGAGTGTTATGGAACCATTGCTTTTCACAATATATATAAATGACCTAGTAGATAGTGTCGGAAGTTGTATGCGGCTTTTCGCGGATGATGCTGTAGTATACAGAGAGGTTGCAGCATTAGAAAATTGTAGCGAAATGCAGGAAGATCTGCAGCGGATAGGCACTTTGTGCAGGGAGTGGCAACTGACCCTTAACATAGACAAATGTAATGTATTGCGAATACATGGAAAGAAGGATCCTTTATTGTATGGTTATATGATAGCGGAACAAACACTGGTAGCAGTTACTTTTGTAAAATATCTGGTAGTATGCGTGCGGAACGATTTGAAATTGAATGATCATATAAAATTAATTGTTGGTAAGGCGGGTACCAGGTTGGGATTCATTGGGAGAGTCGTTAGAAAATGTAGTCCATCAACAAAGGAGGTGGCTTACAAAACACTCGTTCGACCTATGCTTGAGTATTGCTCATCAGTGTGGGATCCGTACCAGATCGGGTTGACGGAGGAGATAGAGAAGATCGAAAGAAGAGCGGAGCGTTTCGTCACAGGGTTATTTGGTAAGCGTGATAGCGTTACGGAGATGTTTAGCAAACTCAAGTGGCAGACTCTGCAAGACAGGCGCTCTGCATCGCGGTGTAGCTTGCTGTCCAGGTTTCGAGAGGGTGCGTTTCTGGATGAGGTATCGAATATATTGCTTCCCCCTACTTATAACTCCCGAGGAGATCACGAATGTAAAATTAGAGAGATTCGAGCGCGCACGGAGGCTCTCCGGCAGTCGTTCTTCCCGCGAACCATACGCGACTGGAACAGAAAAGGGAGGTAATGACAGTGGCACGTAAAGTGCCCTCCGCCACACACCGTAGATTTAGAATAGGAGTCGGCCGGTGTGGCCGAGCGGTTCTAGGCGCTACAGTCTGGAACCGAGTGACCGCTGCGATCTCAGGTTTGAATTCTGCCTCGGGCATAGATGTGTGTGGTGTCCTTAGGTTAGTCAGGTTTAAGTAGTTCTAAGTTCTAGGGGACTGATGACCTCAGATGTTAAATCCCATAGTGCTCAGAGGCATTTTTGATGAGTAGGAAAACAAACCCGTACTGTTCAAAAACAGCATTAGTAGTGTCCTGCTTGACACAGTCACCTCGTTTAAATATCTGGGCGTAACGTTGGAAAGCGATATGATATGGAACGAGCACTTGAGAAGTGTGGTACCGTGAATATCAGGAATCCGGTAAAACATCGAATCTCCGACATCGCTGCAGAAGCAAAAAGACCCTGCAAGAACAGGACCAACGACGGCTGAAGAGCGTCGTTCAACGTGACAGAAACGCAACCCTTCCGCAAACTGCTGCAGATTTCAGTGCTGGGCAATCAACAAGTGTCAGCGGGCGAACCATTCAACGAAACATCATCATCGATATGGGCTTTCGGAGCCGAAGCCCCACTCGTGTACCCTTGCTGACCGCATGACACAAAGCTTTTTGCCTCGCCTGGGCCGGTCAACATCCAACATTGGACTGTTGACCACTGGAAACATGTTGCCTGGATGGATGAGTCTGGTTTTGAATTCTATCATGCGGATGGACGTGTACGGGTATGGAGACAACCTCATCAATCTATGGACCCTGCATGTCAGCAGCGGACTATCAAGCTGGTTGAGGCTCTGTAATGGTGTTGAGTGTGTGCAGTTGGAGTGATGTGGGACCTCTGATACGTCTAGATACCACTCTGACAGGTGACACGTACGTAAGTATCCTGTCTGATCACCAGCTTCTGTTCATATCCATTGTACACACCGATGGACTTGGACAATTCCAGTAGGACAATGCTACACCCCACACGTACAGACTTGGTACAGAGTGGCTCCAGGAACACTCTTCTGCGTTTAAACGCTTCCGCTGGCCACTAAACTCCCCAGACATGAACATTATTGAGCATATCTGGGATGCCTTGCAACGTGCTGTTCAGAAGAAATCTCCACCCCCTCGTACTCTCCACCCCCTCGTACTCTTACGTATTTATGGACACCGCTGCAGCATTCATGGCGTCACTTCCCTGCAGCACTACTTCAGACATTAGTCGAGTCCAAGCAACGACGTACTGCAGCACTTCTGCGTGCTCGCGGGATCCCTGCACGATATTAGGCAGGTTTACCTGTTTCTTTGGCTTTGGCTCTTCAGCGTAGAAGCAATTCGGAGACGCACTGGCAGATTTGTTACCACTAGGTTCGAAGAAGACACAAGTATTACAGAGATGCTTCCGGAAGTCAAATGGAAATTCCTGGAGGGAAGGCGACGTTTTTTTCGGGGAACGCTACTGAGAAAATTTAGAGAACCGGCATTTGAAGCTGATTGCAGATCGATTCTACTACCGCCAAAATAGATTTCGCCTAAGGACTACGAAGATAAGACACGAGAAATGACAGTGGTTTTCCCCTCGCTCTATTTGTGAGTGGAACAGGAATGGAAATGATTAGCAGTGGTGCAGGGTACCCTCCTCCATGCGGCGAACGGTGACTCGCAGAATATGTACGTAGATGTAGAGTGCGGTTCGTGACCAAACTTGTCAGCCAGAAACAAGCTGACTTTCACATTGTGGTATACGAAAATTACGGAAGACTAAGTCACCGTCGCCTCTACGCCGAAATGTGAAGCCAGGGTTAAGTACGGATCTGGCTCCTCGATGAAACATTTCATTTCCGTGCATTGTAAGACTTGCGTAACGCATGTGATCGTTGTTTTCGACTACATCTTGAATACCAGTTCACAAAGATCCTCGGCTGATGCTCTGTACATTGAAACTATCAATGCTGATATCTAAAGCGATGATTACAGCACCGGTTTTTGAATACGGGTTTTTCAGCTTTGGCAGGGAAGCCTTTTATTGCACCTCGATTTTCGGATATTTGCAGACTCGTTTCGTATTTAAAGTTAAGTGAGTATTTATTAGGGTTCCATGCATCAGTCTGTAAAAACGGAACTGTTACAGGAACGCTTTGTTGTCCGTTTCTCTGTTTGTGCGACTGTTAAAAAGCGTTATTCTGAGGAACGGCTTGACGTACCAAGTTGAAATTTATATCACCTACGGAAATCCACAGTCCCTTGCCGGTGTAAAAAACTTGAAGCTTTAAATCAAGGCAATCAAAAGGTACATCCATTTGCACTTTGTGATCAAAAGTATCCGGACACCTGGCTGAAAATGACTTACAAGTTCGTGGCGCCCTCCATCGGTAATGCTGGAATTCAATATGATATTGGCCCACCCTTAGACTTGATGACAGCTTCAGCTCTCGCAGGCATACGTTCAATCAGGTGCTGGAACGTTTCTTGGGGAATGGCAGCCCATTCTTCACGGAGTGCTGCATTGAGGAGAGGTATCGATGTCGGTCGGTGAGGCCTGGCATGAAGTCGGCATTCCAAAACATTCCAAAGGTGTTCTATAGGATTCAGGTCAGGACTCTGTGCAGGCCAGTCCATTACAGGGATGTTATTGTCGTGTAACCACTCCACCACAGGCCATGCATTGTGAACAGGGGGTCGATCGTGTTGAAAGACGCTCCTTACACCAAGAAAGGCGTCATTTCGCATTTACCGGCGCTGATCATGTATTAATGTGCTACAGCACACTGTAAATATCGTTCTAATATTACCTCATTTCTGTTCAACTACATACCAGTATACAAAAAACCGAACGAAAATGTACTTAACAGCGCTCTCTCCGCGATTGCTAGAAACCAGCTGAAATGATGGCCAGCCACACTACGATCAACTCAGAGAAGGGACGCAGCTGTCTCTTTCCGACTGTGCATGCTCTGATGCGACGTCATCCCTGCCTGCGCTAAGGGTGCTACATTTTCCACAACATTAGGTCAGAATTTTTCTTTGAAAGTATGTGCAAAGTATTGTGCAAGCAATATGGCGAGTTCTGTAGGAGATCTGCTAAAGAGGCCCTATTATAGTAGATCTTTCGAGGAGCAAGTGACAGCTAAAGAGTTAGGTAGAACTAATGCAAATTTAAAACTAGCAAGTGGAGGTCGTTGGATGGTGCTCGCTGACTTGGCAAAGACTATGCGAGTATGAGCAGGTAGACGACGCTTTCAAGTTCCCAGAATATATCGCTCGAGTGGGCCACAGGCAAAGGTAAAACACTGCTAAAGATGCTCCTAGGAAGATCTACTTTAATAGGACCTCTTTAGCAGAACTCGCCATCTTGTTTGGACAATACTTTATACACACTTTCAAAGAAAAATACTGACCTGGTGCTGTGAGTAACGCAGCACCCTTAGTGCAGGCAGGGATGACGTCACATCAGAGCATGCACAGTCGGAAACAGACAGCTGCGTCCCTTCTCTGAGTTGATCGTAGTGTGGCTGGCCATCATTTCAGCTGGTTTCTAGCAATCGCGGAGAGAGCGCTGTTAAATATATTTTCTTTCGGTTTTTTGTATGCTGGTATGTAGTTGAACAGGAATGAAGCAATATTAGAACGATATTTACAGTGTGCTGTAGCACATTAGCACATGATCAGCGGCCGCCGCTGCCTCAGACCACTTACCTTGTGACATGGACAGTTAACCTCCTGGACCGGCCGTCTCTACCAAGGAAGACATCGAGTGTGAACCGATGCAGGTGGTCTGCAATAACTTTCACACAGACCGCAGCTGTCATGGCGCCTTCAGTTACTAACACAGCTCCCATGTAAACTCAGGTGAAGATACTCCTCAGCACCGACCTGGCTGCATGTTTTGAGCAGTCATTCGCCTGGATGCCCTGTGGGAACAACAAACAAGATTCATTCCACAATGCTACACATTTCCATAGACCCACGGTCCAATCTCGATGATGCCATTCTCACGTATACTGCATTACAGTGAGGGAAAACGTCCAGGCTCCACAGTCTGCAATGACGGCTGGACGTCAAACCCCTTGTCACGTACTCGTGGTTTCGACGTCCCTCAACCGCTTTTCGTAGATGGTCGTGACAGTGGCAAGCGGACAGCCAACCATCTTACCTGTTTCCGTGATTTTCGAGACCAGGGTCGAGCAATATAAATCTGTACCTTTTCAAAGTTACTTATGTCAGCGGATTTCGTCATTTGCGATCCATGTCGTTGCTAGAATGATTCCCAATTCATCTCTGCTCTGCTTATATACACTACTGGCCATTAAAAGTGCTACACCAAGAAGAAATGAAGATGATAAATGGGTATTCGTTGGACAAACATATTATACTAGAACTGACATGCGATTACATTTTCACGCAATATGGGTGCATAGATCATGAGAAATCAGAACCCAGAACAACCACTTAAAAGTGGAAACACATACTGTACGCCACATTTGCAAACCACGTCATATAAACAGAATCAGTACGCTACTGGCACAAAACGCCAATAAACAGTAATAATAATTTGTAGACAACTAATAACCACATACAACAAAAACTATCTAGTACGGTAGCTGTAAGCATATAAGATACGCCACCCTCTTCACTGGAACAAATTAATTTTTGATGTTATAATCTATGACGGCATGTACAGGTACAGCTGCCCATACAGCTTCAACACGATACCACAGTACATCAAGAGTAGTGACTGGCGTATTGTGACGAGCCAGTTGCTCGGCCACCATTGACCAAACGCTTTCAATTGGTGAGAGATCTGGAGAATGTGCTGACCAGGGCAGCAGTCGAACATTTTCTGTATGCAGAAAGGCCCGTACGGGACGTGCAACATGTGACCGTGCATTATCCTGCTGAAATGTGGGGTTTCGCAGGGATCGAATGAAGGGTAGAGCCAAGGGTCGTAACACATCTGAAATGTAACGTCCACTGTTCAAAGTGCCGTCAATGCGAACAAGAGGTGACCGAGACGTGTAACCATACCATCACGCCGGGTGATACGCCAGTATGGCGATGACGAATACGCGCCTCCAATGTGCGTTCACCGCGATGTCGCCAAACACGGATGCGACCATCATGATGCTGTAAACAGAACCTGGATTCATCCGAAAAAATGACGTTTTGCCGTTCGTGCACCCAGGTTCGTCGTTGAGTAGACCATCGCAGGCGCTCCTGTCTGTGATGCAGCGTCAAGGTTAACCGCAGCCATGGTCTCCTAATAGTCCATGCTGCTGCAAACGTTGTCGAACTGTTCGTGCGGATGGTTGTTGTCTTGCAAACATCCCCATCTGTTGACTCAGGGATCGAGACGTGGCTGCACGATCCGTTACAGCCATGCGGATAAGATGCCTGTCCTCTCGACTACTAGCGATACGAGGCCGTTAGAATCCAGCACGGCGTTCCGTATTACCCTCCTGAATCCACTGATTCCATATTATGCTAACAGTCATTGGATCTAGACCAACGCGAGCAGCAATGTCCCGATACGATAAACCGCAATCGCGATAGGCTACAATCCGACCTTTATCAAAGTCGGAAACGTGATGGTACGCATTTCTCCTGCTTACACGAGGCATCACAACAACGTTTCACCAGGCAACGCCGGTCAACTGCTGTTTGTGTATGAGAAATCGGTTGGAAACTTTCCTCATGTCAGCATGCTGTAGGTGTCGCCACCGGCGCCAACCTTATGTGAATGCTCTGAAAAGCTAATCATTTGCGTATCACAGCATCTTCATCCTCCTCCTCCTCCTCCTCCTCCTCCTCCTCCTCCTCCTCCTCCTCATCATCATTTAAGACTGATTATGCCTTTCAGCGTTCAGTCTGGAGCATAGCCCCCTTATAAAATTCCTCCATGATCCCCTATTCAGTGCTAACATTGGTGCCTCTTCTGATGTTAAGCCTATTACTTCAAAATCATTCTTTACCGAATCCAGGTACCTTTTCCTTGGTCTGCCCCGACTCCTCCTACCCTCTACTGCTGAACCCATGAGTCTCTTGGGTTACCTTGCTTCTCCCATGCGTGTAACATGACCCCACCATCTAAGCTTGTTCGCCCTGACTGCTACATCTATAGAGTTCATTCCCAGTTTTTCTTTGATTTCCTCATTGTGGACACCCTCCTGCCATTGTTCCCATCTACTAGTACCTGCAATCATCCTAGCTACTTTCATATCCGTAACCTCAACCTTGTTGATAAGGTAACCTGAATCCACCCAGCTTTCGCTCCTATACAACAAAGTTGGTCGAAAGATTGAACGGTGCACAAATAACTTAGTCTTGGTACTGACTTCTTTCTTGCAGAAGAGAGTAGATCGTAGCTAAACGCTCACTGCATTAGCTTTGCTACACCTCGCTTCCAGTTCTTTCACTATGTTGCCATCCTGTGAGAATATGCATCCCAAGTACTTGGAACCGTCCACCTGTTCTAACTTTGTTCCTCCTATTTGGCACTCAATCCGTTTATATCTCTTCCCCACTGACATTACTTTTGTTTTGGAGATGCTAATCTTCATACCATAGTCCTTACATTTCTGATCTAGCTCTGAAATATTACTTTGCAAACTTTCAATCGAATCTGCCATCACAACTAAGTCATCCGCATATGCAAGACTGCTTATTTTGTGTTCACATATCTTAATCTCTCCCAGCCAGTCTATTGTTTTCAACATATGATCCATAAATAATATGAACAACAGTGGAGACAGGTTGCAGCCTTGTCTTACCCCTGAAACTACTCTGAACCATGAACTCAATTTACCGTCAACTCTAACTGCTGCCTGACTATCGATGTAAAGACCTTTAATTGCTTGCAATAGTTTGCCTCCTATTCCATAATCTCGTAGAACAGACAATAACTTCCTCCTAGGAACCCGTTCATATGCCTTTTCTAGATCTATAAAGCATAGATACCATTCCCTGTTCCACTCATAACACTTCTCCATTATTTGCCGTAAGCTAAAGATCTGGTCTTGACAACCTCTAAGAGGCCTAAACCCACACTGATTTTCATCCAATTGGTCCTCAACTAATACTAGCACTTTCCTTTCAACAATACCTGAGAAGATTTTACCCACAACGCTGATTAAAGAGATACCTCTGTAGTTGTTACAATCTTTTCTGTTTCCATGTTTAAAGATTGGTGTGATTACTGCTTTTGTTCAGTCTGATGGAACCTGTCCCGACTCCCAGGCCCTTTCAATTATCCAGTGTAGCCATTTAAGACCTGACATTCCACTGTATTTGATGAGTTCCGACTTAATTTCATCAACCCCAGCTGCTTTATTGCACTGCAATCTATTGGCCATTTTCTCCACTTCCTCAAATGTGATCCTATTTGCATCATCATTCCTATCCCATTGTACCTCGAAATCTGAAACATTACTGATAGTATTTTCACCTACATTGAGCAACTCTTCAAAATATTCCCTCCATGTGCCAAAGGAATCCACAGGATTCACCAGCAGTTTTCCTGACCTGTCCAAAATACTTGTCATTTCCTTCTTACCTCCCTTTCGAAGACTGCTAATTACACTCCAGAATGGTTTTCCAGCAGCTTGACCCAAAGTCTCCAACCTGTTTCCAAAGTCTTCCCAAGATTTCTTCTTTGATGCTGCAATTATCTGTTTGGCTTTGTTTCTTTCTTCAACATAACTTTCTCTGTCTACCTGAGTTCTAGTATGTAGCCATTTTTGATACGCCTTCTTCCTGTCGGTTAAATTTCGCGTCTGTAGCACGTCATCTTCATGGTGTAGCAATTTTAATGGCCAGTAGTGTACAGTCTACGACAGTGGTTCCCAACCTGCAGATAATTACCCTCTGAGGGGTAAAGTGAAATTTTGTAAGGGGTAAAAACTGTACGATTCGACTCAAAAATGGTTCAAATGGCTCTGAGCACTATGGGACTTAACATCTATACTCATCAGTCCTCTAGAACTTAGAACTACTTAAACCTAACTAACCTAAGGACAGCACACAACACCCAGCCATCACGAGGCAGAGAAAATCCCTGACCCCGCCGGGAATCGAACCCGGGAACCCAGGCGTGGGAAGCGAGAACGCTACCGCACGACCACGAGCTGCGGGCTACGAGTTGATTCTGTTTCAGTCACGAAACTAAATTATTTCCAAAAGATCATTACTATTATCACGATTTTGTAAGACTACTATTGATTACATAATTTATCAATAATTACTTTTCCTCATTTAGTAGCGTTAGTGTGGTAGAGGCTACAGGTTACAGGTTCCTCATATAGTCCACCCACTACACACATTCGTTGTGCTTTGTCCTATACATAGCTTTTGATAAAAGTGAGACATGTACCCAACAGATGCCAAATATCTCACGCAAATGTCTTCTGCAAGTTGTAGACGTGGTTAGACACAAAGCATTAACAGCCTGAAGTCGTCTAATTATGCCAGTTAAGAAGTAAGGAGTGCAGGAATAAAGTGGTTTACGAACTGTAATTACAGTCTGTACATCTGAACTTGTTGTATTTCAAATGTGGTTGCTGTGTGCAGCTCAAGCAAGTGCCTCAATGGAGGGAGCAACGCAGGGAAGCATGTTTTGTAACAAGTGTGTAAGTGTGTACCCTAACTGTGAATAGTTAGCATTCCTTTCTGAGAAGGAGTTGTGGTTAGCACTTGCGATGCACCACGAATTCCTCCGTCATTCATTCTAAGACACACACACACACACACAAACTAAATCTCATTCATCTTTCATGATTTTGAAAATGTAAGTGTTCCAAGAAAAGTCTTTCATTCTACAATTTAGTTAGGTGCTTAAGTGGGTGATAATGTGGTTGGGGACGGGGGTGGCAACAGATTGCGGAAGAGGGGGGTACTACCTAATGTCTGGTTGCACTCAGGGGTAATGGTGTAAGAAAGGTCGAGATCCACTGCTCTAACATAAAAAGAAAGACGCACCACGAAGGAATTATGCGAATGGAACGGAAATCGGTGTATGTGATGTACATGTACATTTATTTATTTATTTCATTAACAGTGCAGAGTAACCCACCGCCTTGAAATGTAAGGTGGGTCGTATGCTTCTGAATCTAATAGGAAAGACTTCTCATTGTTACAGTCTTATTGGTATACAGTTGTTAATGCTTTTTTAAAAATAATATAAAGAACATAATATATAAAGATTTCTCTGAGGTTACAGCGAATTGATTGCTTAACAATTGTTAAAATGGTTCCATATAATTTGTTACTACATAGTTGATGAAAATATAATTTATACAATGCAAATGTCAAAGAAAAAGAAAAAAAAAGAAAATGTAACACAATGAGCGTGGTTGAGAGTAATTTGTAATATATAGAGGGGAGTGATATGTTGTATTTGGATGAGTAATACAGTCTATGTAGCATGTTGGTTAGTAATGGCCTGTTTCTACCTATTTCAGATGAGAAGGTCTCGGTACAACCTCGAGCTATTCTCATCTGAAATGGTTTGTGCTAATGTATATTTACACAGATTATACAGACTAAATGCCGGCTGAGCACTTCGTACACGGAATACATGAATTTTAGCTTCACATGAGAAATACACTTATGTTTGTAACTTGTTGGTTGAAAAAGAATATAGTTCATTGCTACTTGAATGCATTATTCCTTAAATAACTTAATACATTTCTGATACATGAAATTCATTGATTATAGTTTTGAACAGAGAAGAGAATACACCTCTGTCTGCACACAATAAGACGAGCAATACATCACTGCTTGTGTGCAGTATACTTTACACACTATGCAGGCATTGGGGAGGAGGAGCCTCGGAATAAAAGTTATTCAAGTCTTCTCCTCCAGAGCGAGGAGTCTTAGTACGTGGTGCCGGCGTTTATTTGTACATGTACAGACAAACAAATGATTACAATTTCAGAAAAACTGGATAACTCATTTAAGAGAAAAAGCTTCACAAACTGAGCAAGTCAGTAACGTGCTGGTCCACCTCTGGTCATCAGGCAAGCAGTTATTTGGCTTGGGATTGACTGAAAGAGGTGTTCGATGTCCCCCTGAGGTACGACCCAAAAGTAACCGGAATCGTAATGCTGCACATCGTGTACTTGTAGTAGCGGGTTGGGCCGCCAGAGGGTTGTAGCAGGAGCTCTACTGAGTCATTCTGCCACACGGCGTCACCCACCAGTGAGAAGTGTGGTTTCTTTGGCAGTTCTTTGAGTGTGCGTACAGTGCAGACGTGACTCGAGGAAATGGCTAGTTCTTATGAACAAGGCGTGGCAGTGAAGTTTCATTTCTTGCGCGGCAAGAACGCAGCAGAAACTGATGCAATGATTCAGACAGCCTACAAAGACCATGCTGTTAGTAAAACGCAAGTGTACGAATGGTTTTCTCGGATTAAAAAGGGAGAAATGGTGGTTGAAGATCAGTCCTGTTCCGGTCGACCTTCTACTGCTCGAAGCGAAGACAACCGACAAAATCCGTGATCTCATCAGTGAAGATCGATGCAGGACAATCGACCAACTCGAGAACTTGTCCGGGTTGCCCTGGAGCTCAATTCAGCGCATCTTGACCATCTATTTGGGGATGTGAAGAGTGGCAGCAAAATTCGTGCCAAAGCTTCGTACTGGGAATCAAAGGGATTGTCGCATTCAAGCCTGTCTCGAAATGAAGGACGCATTCAAAGATGATCCACACTTTTTCAACAAAATCATTACAGGTGATGAGTCATGATGCTATGGGTACGATCCAGAAAGCAAACAACACTCATCAGAATGGAAGTCACCTGGCTCACCTCGACCAAAAAAAGCTCGACAAGTGAAATCGAATGTGAAAACGATGTTGATCTGTTATCAAAGGGATCGTACACTCTGAATTTGTCCCTGAAAACCAGACAGTAATCCAACAATTCTGTTTGGACGTTATGAAACGGCTTTGCAGAAATTTGTCGCGAAAAGTCCGGCTTTGTGGGATTCTGGCGTGTGGTTCCTGCATCACAACAACGCTCCCGCGCACACAGCTCTCAGTGTTCGCCAGTTTTTGGCCTCAACAAAGACGACTACCTTGACCCACGCGCCCTGTTCACCGGATTTAGCACCCTCGGACTTCTTCATATTCCCGAGGATGAAAAGAGACTTGAGAGGGAAACGTTTTGCGGATGTGGAAGACGTAAAACGCAATGTCATGAAAGTGCTAGCATGTTTCAAAGAGGACGAATTTAAAAGGTGCTTCGAACACTGGAATGAACGTTTGGACAAGTGTATTGATGCTAATGGAGAGTTCTTCGAAGGAGATTCAGGTTGCATTTGAAAACAATGAAGTATATGCTTTCTAGAACGAAATTCCGGTTATTTTTGGGTGCCCTTCGTATATCATGCCAAGTTCTGTCCAACTTGCGTCTCATCAAAATGCCGAGCTGATTGGAGGGCCCTACCTATAATGCTCCGAAGGTTCCCAGTTGGGGAGAGATACGGCGACATTTCTGGCCAGGGTAGGGTCTGGCAAGCACGAAGGCAAGCAGTAGAAACTATGGTCATGTGCAGGCGGGCTGAAATGCAAGGCCCAGGATGGCTTCCCATGAAGGGCAACAAAAGGGGGCGTAGAATATCGTCTATATACCGCTGTGCTTTAAGGGTGACGCAGATGACAGTCGAACTGGTCCCACTATGAAAAGCAATGTCACCCCAGACCATCAACGGCGCGCGAGACTCAGGTTGGTCTCCCACCGCTGTCCAGTCTCTCTCCAGACACGTCTTCGCTGGTCATCGGGGCACACTTCGAAGCGGTAGTCACACGGAATACGATTCTACTCCAGTGAATGAGATTGAAGGCTGGAGACGTGTCAGGGGACTCCCCGACAGCGGTGCGGTACCAAGTCGCCGGTCATACGGCCCAACAGCCAGGGGTGGCTGCTGGGCTTCCATTAAGAGAGATAATGTTCGCCCGCATACGGCGAGAGTTTTCACTGCTTGTCTTCCTGCCTGCCTAACCCTTCCTTGGCTAGCAAGGATGCCGGATCTCTCCCCAATGGAGAAAGTTCGAAGCATTGTGGGCAGAGCCCGGCAACGAGCTGCTGGTTTTGATGATTTAACGCGTCAGTCGGACAAAATTTGGCACGATATCCCGGCCAACAAGTCACTGACTTGCTCAATTTGTCGAGCTCTTTCTCCTCAATAGATTATCCATTTTCTCTGAAATTGCAATCATTTGTTTGTGCATACATGTACTTCTAATCTTTCGATTTCCGTCACATTTGGATAATTCCTTCGTGGCGCGTGTTTTCTTTTTTTTTTTTTTAAGATTGTACATTCCTTGGCACATCATATGTCCATAACGCCAAAGTGCGGCATTCAGTCTTGCGGTGCGCAGTGGTCATTCTGTTTTGGCTGACTGGTACATTTGCTATGTCAATCGGAACACACGACAGGTTCCTGCTTGTGCTCGATATAAAACCATCCAACCACATCTTTTAACGTAAAGTGACGGTGTGTAAGGTGCGGTAAGAAGAGTGGGAAGAAAGGCAAGTGCACGTAGGCCGCCAGTGCTATATTCTGCAAACTACTGCTTCCCAACACCTCCCCGCCCCCCTTCAACAAGTGATGGAGATTTGTGGACTGGATGTGCGGTGGATTTAGCCAATGTCCGTGATAAGGATTCGCTTCAGCCGCGGATACTTCCCTAATTACCTTCTTAGGATAGTCGTTAGGTACTCTCCAGCTTGTTACTGCTGCTCTAAATCACAAGGAAATTTAAAGCACATAATAACATCGTGTAAACTACGTTGCGACCAGCAATTTCCTTCGTACAAAAGACTATTCAAATTAAACACTAATTTCTCGCCAGTTGGCGTAGTACAATGCAGGAAGAAAAGAAGATAGAAGTCTCAGTAAATGTTGCTTTGGCTAGATAAATGAGAGAGAAGAAAGTCGCCGGCCGAAGTGGCCGCGCGGTTCTGGCGCTGCAGTCTGGAACCGCGAGACCGCTACGGTCGCAGGTTCGAATCCTGCCTCGGGCATGGATGTGTGTGATGTCCTTAGGTTAGTTATGTTTAACTAGTTCTAAGTTCTAGGGGACTAATGACCTCAGCAGTTGAGTCCCATAGTGCTCAGAGCCATTTTTTGAAGAAAGTCACCTGCAAGGGTGTACAACCAACTGCGTATCTCATGGGAATACCTGTAAAAATGAGAACTCACTGTGCGAAAGTAGTTGGACTATATAACGGTTAGATACAGGTGCAGGTGCTAGAATCAAACTGTTAAACAAAGTTAAGAACAGTTAAGTAGCCACATTGCAGTTCAATAAACACAGTGTTCGAGATGAAATTAAAAAAAATAGACAGTGAAAGTTATTTAGAGAATTCTATATTGCACGAATTCGAAATCTCAAATCGAAGCGCACTCAAGAGTGTTAAGAGGGGTCTACTAGATGAGTATCGGATCGTACTAACAAAGGGAATTAGTAAGAGCCAGAGTAGGAACTAAAGTTACTGAAATTCAACGCTGCTATAACCACTGATAAGAAAGATAACAACGTATCGACGAAGAAAGAAAATACGAAAGTTCTGAAGATACAAACCAGTCTGCTGTAATTGAAAGTAAATGTGTGACCAACCTGAAGGTCTCTTTGAAAACAATAATGCTTTCCTATCCATTGTTCTATTAGAGGTACTACGAGCTTTCATTCTTCTGACACATGAACTGACTAAGCTAGTCAGTTGCAGGGTAGGGGAGACCCCACAGTTCAGCCAGGGAGCAACTGGGCATTTTTACCAAAAAACTCAGCATTAATAGGGGCGCACACACTCTTGAGAGGCTGAAGAGAGTCCTGTGTGCTCCTTGAAAACAGTTTGAACTCGCAAAATAGGAATGGCTCTGGGCGTGAGAGATAAAATTGAGGTAGAAATTGTAGACACAATGAAACGCTAAGCTGGGTTAACAGAATTTCAGCGAAACGAATGGAAAGGGGTGTTCAGATTGATAAGTACGGCACATGAAAACCCGTGGTTGAGTCAGAGGAAAAGATGACGAATTGGAAGAACGCTTGGGATGTTATTGCCGTGCAGAAGAGTTATCAATCAGTATGAATCTATTTTGCTTTGGTAAAAATTGGCGATCCGGTGTTCCGTGTCAAAATTTTATGCAATACCCGAACAATTTGTCCAGAAAAAAATTAACGTCACGGCCACTCTGACAACTCTCGCCAATGATTAAAATACCGTAGAGAAAAATGAGAGTAACATTGAGTTTGTAATGGACGATGATAACATTCTTTTCAGAAGTGCTGCCGAGTAGCAGCTCTGAGGTTACGTTTAGTAAACGAAAGGAGATTTAAGACGATCGACGAGACCTTCAAGGCATTTGTGGAGCTGTACAGGGTGTTTTTTAAAAATAAGTACAGACCCAAACACAGACCAAAATACAGTGACCACTGCCCACTGCAAGACTGAAAGCTGCCCGGTGCGATTGCGGGCAGCAGGCAGCTGCTCACTGAGGTACAGTGTGGGCTGTAATTTTCGTATTGCAGCGAAACTTGACAAAGACGTGGCACTGATTTATGTTGGAAATAAAGTAGTTCCATTTTCGGCCAGCAGGTGCAAATCTGGCGCTCTACACTGTTAGTACAACGGCATGGCACACACGCTGCCATTTGACAAGCCATAACGTGAGTGAATTGTATGGCTATCGTGACGGGAGACCTTGCGCTGTCAGCGATACTGTTTCATGTGAAAGGGCGCAAATACATTGCTGCATTGAGATACTGTCGCCAACTGAAAGGTCTGAGGAGAGGTCCGACATCCTTAAATGGTTTAACCAACATGATAATGAATTTCGAGGACACGGATGAGCTTGGTGTGGTACCTGGAAGAGGAAAGCGCCCTATCCCGGTGAAAGTCACTGACGAGGCTGCTCTTGCTGTAACTGACGATACAGCATGTGCTCCAGGTATTCCTAATACTCGTGCACTGTCATGAGAATTGTCTACCCCGTGGTCAACAGTAGTGAATTTTTGCGATCTTGTTTACACTAGCACCCGTGCAAGATCCAGATGGTGCACCAACTTTTTTTTTTTTTTTTTAAAGAGCACTATGGGACTTAACTGCTGTGGTCATCAGTCCCCTAGAACTTAGAACTACTTAAACCTAACTAACCTAAGGACATCACACACATCCATGCCCGAGGCAGGATTCGAACCTGCGACCGTAGCGGTCACGCGGTTCCAGACTGAAGCGCCTTAAACCGCACGGCCACACCGGCCGGCTGTGCAGCAACTCAAACCTCATCATTCGCAGCAACGTCCTCAATTTGGTCTTCGGCTTCTGAACAGACTAAAGTTGATTACATGTGGCCGGGTAACATTCTGTGGAATGACGATGTACACTTTGCACTATAGTGTGCAGCGAATACACAGAACTGCCGAATTTGGGGTACTGTTAAGCTGCGTGTTGCGCAACATAGCCAGTTCACTCGCCGTATGTGACTGTGTGGTATTGATTCACAAGCAGCTTTCTTCTCGGTCCATCGTTCTTTAAAGAGAGTGCACCGAGCAGGCCTATCAGATGCTCCGTGACGTCTCTGCGTTATTGAGGCCTTCTTGTACAGCATGTGATTCCTGCTTTGGAAGACCGCAACTGTGTGGGAACCGGTGTTTTCATGGAAGACAGGCAAAACCTCATGTCGTTCGCCGAGTGAAAGATCTCCTGAATACAACTTTCCGGCCGGCCGCTGTGGACGAGCGGTTCTAGGCGCTTCAGTCTGGAAGCGCGTGACCGCTACGGTCGCAGGTTCGAATCTTGCTTCGGGCATGGATGTGTGTGATGGCCTTAGGTTAGTCAGGTTTAAGTAGTTCTAAGTTCTAGGGGACTGATGACCTCAGATGTTAAGTCCCATAGTGCTCAGAGCCACAACTTTCCACGAACATGTTATCTCTAGACGTTTTCCAGATGCGTGGCGTGGAATCTCACCCGATCTGACTATTGGCTCTGGGGATGTCTAAAACAACGCCTTTTACTAGGAATACCTGATCGGAAGGCCAGTATACACAATGCTCAGATTTCTTCAGTGCTCCTACTGAAAAAACTGTGTAAGTGGCAGTTAATAATAAAATCTACATTATGGCTTTCTCGCTTTTTTGACCCTTTCTCCCCATGTCCGGTTCCTAATCCTTTTCACATGGAAATAGTTTTATACATCTTTCTTGCGTTTACAGTGCCGGATTTGCACCTGGTGGCCAAAATTGGAACTAACTTTTTTCCTAGCATAAATCGATTCCGCATTAACACATTACCATATCTACCAAGTTTCGCCGCCATACAATAGTTATAGCCCACACAGGACCTCTGTGAGTGGCCGCACTTTAATTATAACCAACCGGTATATAAGTGGAGCAGAGATGAATGGGGAATCATTCTAAAGACGATACAGGCCACAATTGAGGTAATTCGTTTACATAAGAGAACTTGACAAAGGAGAGTCCTTATGGTCGAGCACATGGGTACGAGCGTCTGAGACACGGCCAAGATGGTCGGCTCTTGGAGAGTTACCGTCGTGATCATCTGTGAGACGTGGCTGAAGGACAGTGGAACCACAAGTAGGCGACGAGGTGGGGGACGACCACGTCTCATCATAGAATGTGGAGATGGGAGGCTTGCCCGCTGTATGAGGCAGGATACGTGGCGATCTGTGGTACGTCTACTCGCAGAGGATCGGTGGTCGTGCAGGTGCAAGTGTTTCGGAGCACACCATTCAGGCACACTGTTCAACATAGGGCTCCGGAGCAGAGGACCCCTATTGGTCCCCATATTGACTCAACAGTTACCACTGAAGTGGGCACGGCATCATCGAGATTGGGTCATGGATCAAGTCGACGGTCGAATCCAGATTCGCTGTCATGCAGGGAAAAATGTCTGCTCGAAACGTGTACTACACCACAAACGCCGGCTGGTGGGTGCAGTATAATGCTTCGCATTCAAGATACTTGTGGTAGTAATGGAAGGCAGAGTGACAGTTATGGACTACGTAAACATCATTGTTGACCTCCTGTACCCCTTCATGCTTGATGTGCTAAACGATGGCGGTGGCATCTTCCAGTAGGAGAATTGTCCGCATCACAAGGGCGGAATCGCGCTACAGTGATTTGAGGAGCATGATAGCGAACTCACGCTGATGTCTTGGCCATAGAAATCGGCCCATCTGAACCCAATGGAGCACGTGAGCGACCCTATCGGGCACCAACTCTAGGCCCGGTAATTTACGGGAATTGCGTGACCTCTGCGTAGACATTGCCGCCAGTTACCTCTGGAAACCCACCGAGGACTTGTCGTATCCATAAGAATCTCTGTTGTATGGCGTTCCAAAGGTGCACCGACGCGGAATTTCGCTTTCGTGTAAAGAACAGCACCGTATGGAAAGAGTCTTAAAAAGCTAACTCCTCCCCCTTGCCTTCTTTCCTGGGTCTGCTAACCTGCGACTGACGGTTGCAGAAGAGCTCTCTCTAGTGTCTGGTAAATTAAGAGAGGTGAACTTGGCAGAACTGAAGCTATGACGCAAGATCATGAGTCGTGCCCGAGCACGCGAATGTCTTTGTGTTAGCACTACGGATGAGTGGTCTAACGAGGAGCCTACTACAATGCTTTCTTTTTTTCTAGAAAACATTACATTAAAGCTGCCCAGTGGATAATACTGAAATCTTATCCCCTTTCTCAGTTGAATATCTCACTCGTTGTGGAGGAATGTGACTCGAGTTTCCCGAGCGAATGAGAAGCTGGTGTTCAAATGTGTGTGAATTCCTAAGGGACCAAACTGCGGAGGTAATCGGTCCCTAGACTTACTCACTATTTAACTAACTCACGCTAAGAACAACACGCGCACACATGCCCGAGGGAGGACTCGAACCGGGAGGGGCTGCGCAATCCGAGACATGGCGCCTCAAACCGCGCGGCCACTCGGCGCGGCGAATGAGAGGTTGAGGTACGCAAAATGGAAACCAAACACCATCACATTTGCTATAATATTCCTGGGTGTTATGAAGTGGTCTAATGAATTTCGTTGAGAAAAACGACGTTTCGCCCCATCTGCGGAAGACATCTTCAAGGAGGGTTGTAGCTTATACGATAGTAAGATTCGCACCTTGGCTCGCAGCCGATTGCACTGAAATTTCGTTTCCACACGCTTCCGCGCAGAAGCGTGACGTCACGTGCTTTCAGAAACACGAGCGCAATTGGCTGCTGTCGTTCAGCCACTGCCGTCGTCCAGTGGTGGACGAATGGTGCACCATCTTCTTCAGCACCGCAGTCCAGATAGCATTCAGCTTTACACATTTCTCCTTCCAATTAAAATTAGTCTCGTGTTTAATGACCTCCATCGCCTCCTTCTACAGCCTATCGCAGTATCTGTTCGTAGCAACCAGGAGCTGAGCCTTATCAAATCGAACTTAACAGCCTCCTAGCTCGAAACCGTGTTCTGCAACAGACGATTATCTGTCTCTACCCTTCTAAAGCTGCCCTGATGTCCACGTAACCTTTTTCTTCGATTCTTTTGTAGTACCCGTGTACTGAGAGATTGCACAAACCTATGGGAAGGCTGCGAGAATGGCCTGTTTGAACATGAATGCGGATGCCAGGCAAGCGGGCAGGCGGCGCTGTTGTATCTGACCACGAACAGCACCCGTGGAGTGTCCTCAGTACGCTGCAAGTTTATTCGCGGTCAGAACAGTGTTGTGCGTAGTTGAGGGTGCATCAAGTCGGGACTAAGTGAATTAGAACGTGGCGAAGTGTTTGTGCTCTTGTGGTGGGTGTTTCGGCAACCGAGGTAGCCAAGTGTGTGGTGCTTGAAGAGGCACCGCATCGAAATTTCTATATTGCGTTCAGGGAGATCGGAGAAAAACATCATCCGACAAGCCAGAACACAGACCAAAGTGTGTGTTGAGTGATCGCGGCGGACAATCGCTGGAGAGGATTTAGGCGAAAACTAGGGCGCGTTTCGCACTGGGACACTGGTGACAGAGATACATTCGTTTGAACTGGAGCATTCATTCACACCGGGACACCACACCGCCTCACCGAGCCACTGTGTCCCAGCAGTGACTCACGCTCGCCACGCGTCACGGACACGTTTACTGCGCACACAGCAGTCGCCGCCGGACATGCATTCGTTTGAATTGCAGTGTTCACATGGAACACTGATCACAGACACAGCGCCGCAGATTTGCCAACAGACAGGCAGTCATTTCTGAGACAGCGACGCGAAATATTCATTGTACATTACACTGTACACACTGTAGCCATGAGTTTAGATATGATTAACACGGAAGATTTGGTAAGTGAAGTACTAAGCCGTCCAGCTATTTGGGATGTGAAAAGCGATGACAATTGCAACAAAGTGATGAAAACGAATGCGTGGCAAGAAATTATAACGAAGTTTGTGGCTGATTTCAATGAGAAGAGCATGGATAAGAAAAACAAAATTGGTAAGTTGTATGTTACACTAATGGCCATTAAAATTGCTACACCACGAAGATGACGTGCTACAGACGCGAAATTTAACCGACAGGAAGAAGATGCTGTGATATGAAAATGATTAGCTTATCAGAGCATTCACACAAGGTTGGCGCCGGTGGCGACACCTACAACGTGCTAACATGAGGAAAGTTTCCAACCGATTTCTCATACACAAACAGCAGTTGATCGGCGTTGCCTGGTGAAACGTTGTTGTGATGCCTCGTGTAAGGAGGAGAAATTCGTACCATCACGTTTCGGACTTTGATAAAGGTGGGATTGTAGCCTATCGCGATTGCGGTTTATCGTGTCGCGACATTGCTGCTCGCGTTGGTCGAAATTCAATGACTGTTAGCAGAATATGGAATCGGTGGGTTCAGGAGGGTAGTACGGAGCGCCGTGCTGGATCCCAACGGCCTCGTATCACTAGCAGTCGAGATGACAGGCATCTTATCCGCTTGGCTGTAACGGATCGTGCAGCCACGTCTCGATCCCTGAGTCAACAGATGGGGACGTTTGAAAGGCAACAACCATCTGGACGAACAGTTCGACGACGTTTGCAGCAGCATGGACTGTCAGCTCGGAGACAGTGGCTGCGGTTACCGTTGACGCTGCATCACAGACAGGAGCGCCTGCGATGGTGTACTCAACGACGAACCTGGGTGCACGAATGGCAAAACGTCATTTTTTCGGATGAATCCAGGTTCTGTTTACAGCATCATGATGGTCGCATCCGTGTTTGGCAACATCGCGGTGAACGCACATTGGAAGCGTGTATTCGTCATCGCCATACTGGCGTATCACCCAGCGTGATGGTATGGGATGCCATTGGTTACACGTCTCGGTCACCTCTTGTTGGCATTGACGGCACCTTGAACAGTGGACGTTGCATTTCAGATGTGTTACGACCCGTGGCTATACCCTTCTTTCGATCCCTGTGACACCCTACATTTCAGCAGGATAATGCACGACCGCCTGTTGCAGGTCCTGTACGGGCCTTTCTGGATACAGAAAATGTTCGACTGCTGTCCTGGCGAGCACATTCTCCAGATCTGTCACCAACTGGTCAATGGTGGCCGAGCAACTGGCTTGTCACAATACGCCAGTCACTACTCTTGATGAACTGTGGTATCGTGTTGAAGTTGCATGAACAGCTGTACCTGTACACGCCATCCCGGCTCTGTCTGACTCAATGCCCAGGCGTGTCAAGGCCGTTATTACGGCCAGAGGTGGTTCTGGGTACTGCTTTCTCACTATCTATGCAACCAAATTGCGTGCAAATTTAATCACATGTCAATTATAGTATAATATATTTATCCAATGAATACCCGTTTATATCTGCATTTCTTCTTGGTGTACCAATTTTAATGGCCAGTAGTGTATTTTTTTCAAATTTAATACCTTATTTTTCGGACCATAGAAGGCTAGCGAAATTTAGTGTCTACCCCTGTACAAGTCCACTTCAGTAACTAATCAGTTGGCAATACCTGCGGTGTCGGACACCTGTGACCGTCACTGGCGACCTTCACCAGTGTCCCTGCGTGAAACGGGCCTAAGACGACAACAGCTGCTAAAGTCACTGCAGGAATGAATGTCGCTCCCGCGATCTCTCTCGGCGGAAAAACAACTCTAATGGAGTTCCATAAGCAGGGTATTTAAGGGCGAGGCGAAATTTCAAAACCAGTTGTCAGCGGTGCAACGCCCCTAACAGGAAAACTTTGCGCCGATGCCGTAAAACCTCGAGCACGGAGGAATCGAAGAAAGTCATTCGGTCGAAGACGCGTCTTGTTTCAAACTGTTTCCAACTTCTGGCTGATTTTACGTCCCTAGAGTGAAGCGTCTTGGGGGTTCGGTGACGATTTGGAGGGCCATATCGTGGTATTCCGTGGGCTCCATGGTTACTCTGCAAGGCCGCATTACTGCCAAGGATTATGCGGCCGTTTTGGCTGATAAGATCCAACCAATGATACAATGTTTGTTCTCCAATAGTGATGCTGTGTTCGAAGATGACAGCGCCACTGTTCACACAGCTCGCATCGTCCACGACTGGCTTCATGAGAACGAGAATGAATTGTCCCATGGCCACCCACAGTTAACAGATCTCAATATTACGGAGCCTTTGTGGTGTACTTTGGGAAGAAGGACGCGTGATCACTATCCACCTCCATCATCGTTACCTGAACACGTCGCTAATTCGTAGGAAGAATGGTACAAGAGTCCCTTGAAACAATTCAGCACGTGGATTTATCTACTGCGAGACGACTGGAAGCTGTTTTGAATGCCAACGGTTTTCCTACGCCTTATTAGGCACATAATGTATTGTGTTTTTGGTTCTTCCGCACCTACACAGTGTCCTGTAAACCGCTGATTTTTCCCAGCGGTTTGCGAGCACCGTAGGCCAAGCTAAGGTTTTCTTAGATCTTTCGTGTGGGGCAGTAGACTACGGCGATATTCCGCTTCTTCAGTATCTTCACTATGCGTTCAGTGGCAAGGGCAAACTGGGCACTGTACCACGGACCCTGAGGTTGAAGGTTGAGAGCTGGTATACGAAAGAGAGAAAAGGATAAACTAGTAAAATCTATCGGTCAAGTGAAATCTTCGTTCTCATACGTGAAATCTCCCTCTACATTAAATAATCAAAGTTGGTTTTGGAAATCATTCTGACGTAACGAAGTCTGACTCGTACAGTAAACATCAGCCAGCAGATGAGACTCTCTTCAGTGCGTCCATGTACACGAAAGCACAGGTGACACGCAGCGTTAAAGATCACGGAAATGTTATATGTACACTACCGGCCTTTAAAATTGCTGCACAAAGAAGAAATACAGATGATAAACGGGTATTCATTGGACAAATATATTATACTAGAACTGACATGTGATTACATTTTCACGCAGTTTGGGTGCATAGATCCTGAGAAATCAGTACCCAGAACAACCCCCTTGATACGACTGGGCATTGAGTCAGACAGAGCTGGGATGGCGTGTACAGGTACAGCTGCCCATTCAACTTCAACACGATACCACAGTTCATCAAGAGTAGTGACTGGCGTATTGTGACAAGCCAGTTGCTCGGCCACCATTGACCAGTTGGTGAGAGATCTGGAGAATGTGCTCGCCAGGACAGCAGTCGAACATTTTCTGTATCCAGAAAGGCCCATACAGGACCTGCAACAGGCGGTCGTGCATTATCCTGCTGAAATGTAGGGTTTCGCAGGAATCGAATGAAGGGTAGAGCCACGGGTCGTAACACATCTGAAATGTAACGTCCACTGTTCAAAGTGCCGTCATTGCGAACAACAGGTGATGGAGACGTGTAAACAATGCCACCCCATACCATTACGCCGGGTGATACGGCAGTATGGCGTTGACGAATACACGGTTCCAATGTGCGTCCACCGCAATGTCGCCAAACACGGATGCGACCATCATGATGCTGTAAACAGAACCTGGATTCATCCGAAAAAAATGACGTTTTGTCATTCGTGCTTCCAGGTTCGTCGTTGAGTACACCATCGCAGGCATTCCTGTCTGTGATGCAGCGTCAAGGGTAACCGCAGTCATGGTCTCCGAGCTGATAGTCCATGCTGCTGCAAACGTCGTCGAACTGTTGGTGTAGATGGTTGTTGTCTTGCAAACGTCCCCATCTGTTGACTCAGGGATCGAGACGTGGCTGCACGATCCGTTACAGCCAAGCGGATAAGATGCCTGTCATCTCTACTGCTAGTGATACGAGACCGTTGGGATCCAGCACCGCGTTCCGTGTTACCGTCCTGACCCCACCGATTCCATATTCTGCTAACAGTAATTGGATCTCGACCAACCCGAGCAGCAATGTCGCGACACGATAAACCGCAATCACGATAGGCTACAATCCGACCTTTATCAAAGCCGGAAACGTGATGGTACGCATTTCTCCTCCTTACACGAGGCATCACAACAACGTTTCAACAGGCAACGCCGGTCAACTGCTGTTTGTGTATGAGAAATCGGTTGGAAACTTTCCTCATGTCAGCACGTTGTAGGTGTCGCCATCGGCGCCAACCTTGTGTGAATGCTCTGAAAAGCTAATCATTTGCTTATCACAGAGTCTTCTTCCTGTCGGTTGAATTTCCGTCTGTAGCACGTCATCTTCGTGGTGTAGCAATTTTAATGGCCAGTAGTGTAGTAAACTTCAGCTAGTAGACGAGACTCTCTTCAGTGCGTCCATGTAATCGTTCACGAAAGCACAGGTGACACGCAGCATTAAAGATCACGGAAATGTTATATGCAAATAAATTCGACAGCGTTTGAATTTACTGATATGTTCAATGAAGATACTCTTTGCGCTCAGTATTGAAAGCTAAGATCAGCAGCGACCGAAAACAATAGAACGTTAGTCCGAACTGATTCACAGACCTTAGACTCGTACAGAAACAGCTAATGCCGTCAGCGTCTCAGAGTGAACGGTTAATACTGTCGTGTGGGACCAGAGGTTACATAATGGCACAAGAGGTCATGTACAATAATATATACACGCTATCCTAAGGTCGGACGGCCCTAATTCTAGCTGCTCCCGACAAACATATTGCACACACTAGCATTTGATTGCCAAAGTTGGCAGCAGTTCGAATTCCAGTGACCTCTACCGATTCAATACTAGGGAGACGAAAGGCCGAAAAAAAAAAAAAAATGTGGGCCCACTGTACTGGGATTAAGGATACGAACTGCACTGGCACAAACGCAAAAGCTGACTCGGCGTGTTTAATTATACGTGAGCAGCAACAAAAATTTCAAATTACATTTCATTCTGTTCATAAGACACCTGTGATATAAAAGGCAAATTAGTTTTCGTACAAAGTTACACCTAATTGTTTGAAATTTGTCTACAATCGTTAGAAACTCTTATAAAAATGTATTTTTTTATGTGAGACTTGCGTGGAAACCGTGTTTTTCAAGTCACAACAGGGACACACTCGACTTGTCGAACAATGTATATAAGTGCGAATGCAGAGGTCACAAGTGACACGGACACTTCTTTGGAGAACATACTATTTGCAGTTTTCCGATTTTCCTGTAATTACAATATTTATAAGCCACACGGAGTGACCGTGCGGTCTGAGGCGTCATGTCACGGAATGCGAGGTTTGTGTGTTGTTCTTAGCGTAAGTTAGTTTAAGTGTTGTGTAAGTCTAGGGACCGATGGCCTCGGGTCTAGTGAAGCAGGGGATACAACCCGTCGGCTTTGACCAATGACGTCAGAATTGGCCAGAGAGCATTTACTACACAAATGAAAGAGCTGACAAGACTGTTCCGAAACAAAGGAATACGACAGACGAAAAATATAGTTGACATACATCAAGTAGCATTTTCACGTTAAGGATATCGCATGTTTGTATCGTATTATTTCTGTGGAAAATGAAGGGGAAAAATGGATGGATATATTGGTCACATATAATACGTACCTCACATCACTTGTATCTCGAACCTCATTCGAATTGTATTGGTTAACTGCAGTACGGGATACAGGTTTAGCGTACGTCGATTTCTTCGTTTTCGTTAGCATTAATTCTGTTGTTCAGTTGAACTCTATAGGTCAGCTGAAGCACGGGATACAAATTTTACATATGTTGTTTCTTTCGCCTCTGCTACCACTAGTAGTCTGTTCTTACGTAGATAGTAGTATTGCCGATGGCAGAAGGAGCTACGTACATAATATTTGTATCCCTTACTTCCGTTGACCTATATATATGTACACTGCTAACGAAAACGTGGAAATTGACGTACGTTACATTTCCAACCAGTACCTCAGTTGAAGTACACGAAGAGGCAATAAGACGACACATACAAAATTTGTATCCCGTACTTCAGTATGGGGTACAGTTTTTTTTCCGCCTTTGATGCTAATAGTACCGACTGAAAGTTATAGTTTTGATCACAGCAGTGACAATAGTATCCCATTCTTTAGTTGAGCTGTATAGCTATACACAACATTTGTATCCTGCTCTTCCAGTTGACATATGTAAGTAAACCTCATCACTGTTACAAAAAAAATGGTTCAAATGGCTCTGAGCACTATGGGACTTGACATCTATGGTCATCAGTCCCCTAGGACTTAGAACTACTTAAACCTAACTAACCTAAGGACATCACACAACACCCAGTCATTACGAGGCAGAGAAAATCCCTGACCCCGCCGGGAATCGAACCCGGGAACATCACTGTTACATATGTCGTTCTTTTCGAATAGGTAGTGTCAGTCTAAAGGTTAACTGAAGAACGGGATATAAATTTTAGTTGCGTCGGGCGTTTCGCCTGTAATATTGCTGGTACAGATCCGAAAAAATCGTACTGGTACTATTGCTGGGAAACGAAAGAAGAACGACAGCTGTGAAATTTCTGTTACGTACTGGAGTACTCGAAAACATACATAATGGCGTAATACAAAAATGAAATACGTCAAAATAGTCAAATGCAGTAAAAGAGAAAATGGAAAACTGAACTTACCACACGGGAACTTCTTAAAAGAACCGAAGCTCGGCTCGCCTAGAAAGATGTTAACAAAAATCACATACCTACATACACAACAAGCAAAACATTACGAAAACACTCACTCTCACTCACACACACACACACACACACACACACACACACACACACACACACACACACATTCACCCCACCCTCCCATCCTAATGTGAAATTAGCTAACACATTTCGGACGGTACATTTGCCCATCGCCCGCATCTCGTGGTCGTGCGGTAGCGTTCTCGCTTCCCACGCCCGGGTTCCCGGGTTCGATTCCCGGCGGGGCCAGGGATTTTCTCTGCCTCGTGATGGCTGGGTGTTGTGTGATGTCCTTAGGTTAGTTAGGTTTAAGTAGTTCTAAGTTCTAGGGGACTGATGAGTATAGATGTTAAGTCCCATAGTGCTCAGAGCCATTTGAACCATTTGAACATTTGCCCATCACGTTTAACAGAACATTTAAACGGGCAGTATGTTTGGCGAATACTACACCTCCATGAATATTCGTCTAAGTGACTTCGAAGTGTGGAAATGAGGCGTTTCCCTTCCCTACAAGAGATTTCACAGCTGACCAATAACACTCTATGCTATTTGTGCAAGCCCCTGTGGATAATGATCTGAATTCAATATTGTGATTAACTACGAGATGCTGATAACCCCTTTCCCCGAAATCCCTATATGAAGAAAAACCATCTGAAATTACAGTGGAACCCTTTGCAACGTGATCTTAAATTAAGCTGACCAAAACTTCCTTCCTTCGATTGGGCACTACTTTAAACACTACATCGTTACATTCTTGACCTGAAACTACAGCCCCCCACACCCATAATGCCACCAGAGGTTCCCCCCTGTTGTACTTCCTTTTGCCAAATTGCGGCTCGTCATTTTCGACCATAACACCCTGCCCCCCCCCCCCCCCCCCAACGGCCCCCTATATCTCGCGTATTCCCTGCAAACAAAAAGAGTACTAATCCACAACTGTACGCTTACTCACACAACATTCACGGACACATAGCCACACAGGATATCTCACACACCATCAGTACGTGATTTTCATAATGTCTCTCAAGACGAGCTTAGATTTTTCTAACCACGTCCCTCGTCTAATGGACCACCACAACCGATCTTTCCTGTAGCGCCATACGAATAAGTCGTGTGTACGGCGACGAGATACACTTGTGAGGCGCATATATTTGCCGCACTCACATCGAACATACTCGGCAACGAGACCACACATTTGTAAAAAACAAATCGTGGCCAATATGATTACGCCCATAGCCCCTCTCAAATCATCTATGTTCATCGGAACAGATAAATCAATACCTACAAACGAAAGAGATACTAAAAATTGTCCTCAAATAAGAAACTAATATTCCAAATTACCTCAATATCACTAAGAATGAAATTAAGTTCGGAACGAATTGCAAACAACCAATTATTTAAATAAATGCACACGAAGAATATTTTGAGCAATATGTAGCGATCTCTTTTAAAATCACATTCAATTATTTTAATGTACAATGATAGCGCTTATCCGGGACACAGAACGGTTTTATTATCTATGAGTAATGTATAACGTCAATGGTCAAAGCCGACGGATTGTATCCCCTGCTTCACTAGGCCCATGGCCTTAGTAGTTTGGTCCGTTAAGAATTCACACCATATTAATAAAATTCGTGCTTCTCCAACACAAACTGCCTCAGACAAACTCTGGTAAGCAGTGTGCATGACTGCAACTACACATGCCTGTTACGCCTCCCGTATAGGTGCGATCTATTTGACGCATTTGTTTCGTATGTGACAGATTGGCTGATCTCAGATGTTTGCTGATGACTTACCGTCTGACTGCTGCGGTTCTTCCGATCCCCTCTTGCTGCATTTTACGGTCTCCGTCAGGTTTTGCTGAATGACGACGGAACCGCCATGTTGTTAGCCAGTCACGTCGCCTCAAACTGATGCCTAGCAACGCCACCGTCCGCTACACGAACCGCTGTATTGTTGGAAACTGCGTCACATCGCGGAATGTTTTAGTATAAGGCGACAAGCCTAGAATAATCAGAACACGTTTTAGGAAACTATCCAAGGATAATACTAGAGGAGTAAATAGGCTGGAAGACCGGGGCAATGCCGTCAAGGAAAAGGCGTGTCTGGAAAGAAAAAAAATAGGAGGAAAATAAAGAAAAAATTAAAGTTGTAATGAAAATTGGAAAAAAATTAGTAAAATTCAGTCAAGAGAAGTCTTCCGTTCCCATAAAATAACCCAAGATTATTTCGGTGATTTATAAGCCGCGCGGAGTGCCAGAGGGCGCCATGTCACGGAATGCGCGAACATTCACCTTCTTTATTCAGGTCAAAGATCAACCTGCCTGAGACTCCAACACCGCTTTATTTAAATGAGTAACCCGGCTCATGGTGCATTGTCCCAGTTGCAGGTTGCCTATCTAACTGCTTCCAGGGGCAAAAATAGTCGACTTTCAATATTCATATAATTAGAATTAAACCAAGGGAGGTGGCGCAGGGGTGAGCAAACTGGACTCGCATCCGGGAGGAAGACGGTTCAAAACTGCGTCCGGCCATCCTGATTTAGGTTTCCGTGATTTCCCTAAATAGTTTCAGGCAAACGCCAGGATGGCTTCTCTGAAAGGGCACGGCAGATTTTCTTCCTCATCCTTCCCTAATCCGACGTCACCGATGACCTCACTGTTTGGTCCCATCCCCCGAATCAACCGACCAACCAACCGAATTTAAAAATATGAAATGCTGCCATAATCTAGTCATTGTGATTTATTATGTTTAAGATTTAACGCAGGAAGACAAGTACTACAGATAGAAACGAGTATTTGAAAACGAGAGCTCTTAGCCACTTTCAACAAACTTTACAGATACTTTCAAACCTTTTATAAACTTTTTCTCGCTTATATGCTTAACGTCAAATATTTAACACATTAATTCAAGTTTAAAGTAATTGTATGTGTGAACCTTTTTTATACATGGTAGTTTGATTCCTTACAGAATGTAGCGTGGGGGGTAGAGGTTTTTAGTTGTGACTAGGGCCTCCCGTCGGATAGACCGTTCGCCGGGCGCAAGTCTTTCGATTTGACGCTACTTCGGAGACTTGCACGTCGATGGGGATGAAATGATGATGAGTAGGACAACACAACACCCAGTCTCTGAGCAGAGAAAATCTCCGACCCAGTCGGGAATCGAACCCGGGCTCTTAGGATTGACATTCTGTCGCACTGACCACTCGGCTACCGGGAGCGGACAGGTTTGTAGTTGAATCTATAGAGTGAGGAGAAAGTGGGGATTAGTGTTTAACGTCCCATCGACAACAAGGCGGAGCACAGGTTCGGATTAGGGAAGGATGGAGAAGGCATGCGCTGGTGGCCTTTCAAAGGAACCATACCAGCATCTACCTAGAGCCATTTGGAAGGAAATCACGCAAATCCTCAGTCTGGATGGGCTGGCGAGGATATGAATGAGTCCACTGTCTATTTTTTAATATGATTCTACAACAAAAAAAACTTTATAGGTGGCAAAAAGTGGTCACTAGATGTTAATCGAACTCCTTTATTTTCATAACGCGTCTCCCTGGTAGTCCATCATCAGATGACTTTCTAAATTAATAACACATTTTTACATTATAATTGTGAATGTATATAGAAACGTATTAATACAGGTACAAAGGTTTGAAAATCAATATTCATATTTCTTTTACAGAAATATGTACGGCAATACAATATAATTACACTGTTGTTCAAAGAAATCTTTCGTCTTTTAAGACCATGAAGTTACTATATTCATATGAAAAAAGAAATACTGATACTGGCATTCGGACGGCTAGCAGACGAAAAAATACTGCGTCATTCTAAATGATGGACCCATTTTCAAAAATTGGTATGTATTCAAGTACAAATCCAAAATGAACAAGCTTTGCCTCGCGGGGTAGCCGCGCGGTTTAAGGCGCGTTGTCACGCTTAGCACGGCTCGCCCCGTCGGAGGTTCGGGTCCTCCCTCGGGCGTGGGTGTGTGTGTGTCAGTTTAAGTTAGATTAAGTAGTGTGTGAGCCTAGGGACCGATGACCTCAGCAGTTTGGTCCCATAGGAACTTACCACAAACTTCCAAATTTTCCAACAAGCTGTAAACCAATGAAAAGAGGAAGTTTCAAAGTTGTTGGCGGCGGTGATGGTTTCAAGATGCGGCCGTTAGAGTTCGCGCGGCACTAGGCTCGTCGTTCCCTTTCACTGTCAGTTGTGAGTGAGATGGAGACTGTGGAGCACAGGGTTTTCTGCATTCTGAAACGTCCCCTTTGGAAAATTATAAATTACTGTTTTGAAAAACTTGTACGTTATTTGATTTTCAAACAGCTGAGCAAAACTGAATGTACTCAGATATTTCTCACTTTACTGACACACAATGTTTTTAGCGCAACGCAATCTGACTTTCAATAATCCATACAAAAGAATGGCCCTGACTAACAATAACCTATACCTTTCATGAATCACTTCCCTCACAGAAATCTTCGTTAGTCGAACTACTGCAGTCCGGCCCCAGTAGCTGAGTGGTGCCGGCACGGTAGCTCAGCGTATTCGGTCAGAGGGTTTACTGCCCTCTGTAATAAAAAAAAAAAAAAACTGAGTTAATGGATCAAGGACCAACTGAAACGGTTGTCTTGCGACGTCCGCCTGAGCAGTTACAACGAACGAAAACGAACAAAATGAGATTTAAAAAAAAGTGGTCAGCGTGACGGAATGACAATCCTAAGGTACCGGGTTCGATTCCCGGCTGGGGCGGAGATTTTCTCCGCTCAGGGACTGGGTGTTGTGTTCTCCTAATCATCATCATTTCATCCCCATCGACGCGCAGGTCGCCGAAGTGGCGTCAACTCGAAAGACCTGCACCAGGCCAACGGTCTACCCGGCGGGAGGCCTTAGCCAAAAGACATTTCATTTCATTTTAGTACAGCGAGCGCCAATACCGCCAGCTAAATAAGATATTCTAACTACTGAGGGCACTAACTACTGATAGGCATAGCTAGCAAATGAAAGATTTTGATGGACAACAAACAATGTATTTCGCATCCAACTGCACAACACTACAATAGTGAATATTCCAACAATGCCAACCAGCCACAGACTGCACACAGCACAGCCAGTGGTATTCATACAGAGCGCTACGTGGCGTTACCGACATAAAAACCTAAACAGCCTACTTACAATTCTTGAGTTCGCGGAAAGTGAGTCGCAAATTGCAGTGCAGCGGGCATTTTGTACCAAATTCGGTATTCAACCACCAACTCGCAAAAGCATTAGCCGTCGGTTTAAGCAATTTGGTTAGACTGGCAATATGCGCAAAGCAGAAAGCACAGGCTGACCGCGTGTGTCAGAGGATGATGTCCGACGGATTCAAGAAAGTTTCGTGCGCGCTCCCAGTTAAGTCCACCAACAGAGCCAGTTGAAATGAAATGAAATGTCGTGTGGCTAGGGCCTCCCGGCGGGTAGACCGTTCACCTGGTGCAAGTCTTTCGAGTTGACGCCACTTCGGCCACCTGCGCGTCGATGGGGATGAAATGATGATGATTAGGACAACACAATACCCAGTCCCTGAGCGGAGAAAATCTCCGACACAGCCGGGAATCGAACCCGGGACCTTAGAAATGACATTCTGTCACGCTGACCACTCAGCTACCGGGGCCGGACAACAGAGCCAGTTGAGAACTTGGAAAAGTCAACAGACACAATGTTCGCATATAGGGTTTGGAAAATCCACACTCACCATTGCAACACGAAAGAGACTCACCGAAGATCAACGTGTTCTGTGCTGTATCCCGTAAAAGAGTTTACGGACCATTTTTCTTTGCAGAAAGAACTGTAATGGGAATCACATACCCAGATATGTTGGAACAATCACTGTTCTCTCAAGTTATGGAAGATTCGCAGGACTTCATTTTCCAACAGGATGGAGCTCCACCCCAGTTGCACCGTGATGTACAAGACTCTTTGAATGACTTCCGCAGCGCTGGATCGGACGCAGGGAACTTGAGAACCTGGCTCTGCACTTCTGTCCACACAGATCTCCTGATCTCATAACCGCCGACTATTTCTTATGGGATTATGTGACGGAAGCTGTTTACGTCCCGCCTCTATCAACCACTCTGAACGATGTGCGGAACCGTATCACTGTTGCCACGCACTCAGTAACAGCAGACACGCTTGCGCGTGTGTGCGACGAGTTTGGCTACCGCGTCGATGTTTGCTGTGCAGCCAACGTTGGCCACATTGAACATTTATAACATTTATCACATTTCTCATTATTAACAAATTATTAAATTTATATCAAATATTATGGAAAAAGCTTTGAAACCTCCTCTTTTCATTCTTGGATTTGTTCTTGAATAAATGCGAAGTTTTGAACATGGGTCCATCGTTTAGAATAACCCTGCATACAGTGGCGCATCGGTCACCTCGCTTTATGCTAGACGGCGTGTATGTGGCGCCGCTGCAGTCCGCCAACACACGTTAGTGAACCGTTATTTTTTAACAAGAACTGTTTAACAGTAAGAACAGAAACTTACAAAAATTTAAAATGCTCTATATTTTATACCAACATATAGGCAAAATAAAACGTATTTAAGACAAGTGATAAAAGATAAAGACGTAAAATAGAAGGATTAAACCTAAGCATAAAATCGTAGCTACAAAATAACTCATTCCACTTGATTCTACGTGTATGTCACAAAACTGAAAATAATATGACTCGTCTGATACGTCGTATCAGTATATCTTTATTCTTGTGAATATAATAAATTTATGGCCCTAAAAGTCGAAAGACTTCTTTGTCACAGTATTGTATAGTGGTACGTATTTCTGCAAAACAAATTACGATTATTTTTTCAAACCTTTGTGCCTGTAAGCATCCACACTTGTAATATAAAAATGTGTTATTAATTTAGCAGATCATTTGATGGTGAGCTACGCACGAAACGCGTTAAGAAAATAAAGGAGTTTGATTAACGTCTAGTGACTAATTTTTGCAATCTTCAGTAGTACTTATAATATCCAGTGTCAGGGTTCATAACTGGACTTAAAGAGACACTTTCTTTATCTAATAGTTGCCAACATTTATTAACAACTAAAGACACGGTTTTAATTACTGAAGTATGTTACAAACACACATGTAGGAATACGTTTTTTCATATCTAAGCCTGTGACGACGTTCTTAGAAAAATAGGCACTTAATATTTACCGCGACATTTGTCTATTGATTCCAGCACGGCCAATGCTGATAAGAACTACATTTAAAGCTGATGGTCCTTTTTCTGTAGAACGTTCTTTTTCTCTACGAACAGCCTATATTACGTTCTGCAATGAGTCAGGTATGGTTATTGGGTTTGGAAATTCTATCATTAATGGTCACAGGCTTTCTGGCTCGTGAGAGAGGGTAACAGAAATGCTAAAAATGCTTAATAGGTAGAACTGAAGCAGTACGACGTACATCTCTCAAGAATGTGCTTGGAAAACTCCAAGACCTATCTTTCGTCCTGGAAACCACCAACGTTCTTCAACCCTTCTAAGTGTCTATCCTATAGACGTTGGTGCAGATGAAATTATGGAAATAACAACTCGCACAGAGGAGCGGACTCATTCGTTCTCCTCCCACTCCATCCACGAATGTAAGAGGAACAGACTTTAAGGTGTGGCTCAGTGGAACGTACCCTCTGCCGACTCTGTTTACAGTGATTCGCAGAGTATAGATGAAGATGTAGACATCTCCCCGATGCAGAAAATGAAAGAGAACAAAATATTGATTATTCTAAAAATTAATGACCATTTTGCATGTGCAAGAACGACGAAAAAAATCATTTACGTAAGACGACAAAAACCACAAAAATTTCATTATCAGTTTACATTCTTTACATGTATAGCTGATTTATGTATTTCTTTGGTTCTGGTTTTGTCTTGGAGTACACTATGAGATAGCATATTATTAACGACATTCAGTCATCATTAAGTCCCCATCCGAGGAGTTAAGTTGCTCTGTTCAAAACGAGAAGTGTGTCCTACACCCTGCAAATGGCATCTGAATGAAGAAACAAACAATTTTTGTAATCTACAGGATATTGCACACAGAGTAATAGTAACTTTTTTTTGCAATTTGACAAAATAAAATTGCGGACGTTTGAAACAAAGATTTCATGTGTTTTTCGTCACGTTTTTTACAATAACTAATAAATAAATTATAATGAATAAAATTAGCCTATTACTCCTTACTGACATACCCTTGGAGCAATTCAGCCAAATTTCAGAAAGATATCTTTATTAGCGTGCCTGCTATCCAATCCTTCAGCTTGAGATACAGTGTATTTCAAGCTTACGGTATAGATTGCGGGCAGTTTGGCTGAATTACTCCTCGGGCATGTCAGCAAGGAATAATAGGCTAATTTTATTTATTTTAATTTATTAATAAGTTGTTGCAAAAATCGTGACCATAAAACACAGAACAAAACTCCATCTTTGCTACAAACGTCCGCTATTTTACTACTTTGTCAAATTTGGAAGAAACTGTGCTAACTCCTCGGATTGGGGGGGGGGGGGGTGGAAGGGAGGGGGGCTCAATGGTGACTGAATTTCTTTAAAAAGTCAGAAAATGTGGGCGAAGAATCAATAAATAATGTGCAAAAAGATTTACGTTGACTGCTTCATTAGTTTTTCCAAACACAACCGTAAAAATCCCTTATTTTATAGGCTGCCTGAGGAGACTGACCGCTTAATTAATTTTTATATTTTTATTCTGAAGATTGTTTTACTACTTAAGCAAATGTTCTCATAAGAAACAGTTTTGTCTCGTATTCAGTTAAAATGTACCTTGGGTATTGTGCAATATTTGTTATGTGCAGTGATACAGGGACGAATAGCTTTTTCATGTACGGAAAACTAGGGAAATGTGTTAGTATTACATTTCGCATCACCAGAAGCTTTAAAACACACTGTCTGACAAAGAAAGTGAAACAGCCAGAAGACGTGGTCAGATGTCAATGAATGTAACTTACGACACATACACACAATTAGAGGGTGTTCAACTGCTTAGAGTAGGAGTTCTCTGTGACAAGTGGGATGGACAACAGACTGCATTAGTCATGGTCGAGTTTAGTGCTGTTGGCAGGCCTGGTAGAGTATATAAGGGGTGCGAGCAGCGTCATATGTTTAGGGATCACGTGAAGGGTACGGAGATGACACATACTCGTGTGAGACGACATTATCAGCACGTGGTAGACTTTGAAAGAGGCCTCACTGTACGTCTCCTTTCGGCTAGGTGGACGAATCGTGCAGTACCCAGATTTGTGGTCCCTCGGGAGTGAGTGCGGCCCAATGTCAGACTGCATCGTAATGTTAGGACAGACGTGCCTGTCGCCAATCTTTTGGTCGACCAAATCTGACCACGACGAGAAAGGATTGGGGTACTGCGCTCTGAGCACATCGCAACCCCTTCCCGCCTGCACCTGCCATTCGGCAACAAGGAATGGACTCCCTGCGATATTCTGTGTCATCTCGCACCATTGGTCAGAGACTGGCAGCAGCCCAGTTAGGGAACTACCATCTCACGCCTAGGCTGCTCTAAAAACCACGACACAAAATGCAGCGTTTGCAACAGTGCAGTGACTAGGGAGAAAGGACTGTTCGTGAATGGTGTAGCATTGTCTTCGTCGATGAATCGCGTTCTACTCTTACCCGGATGACCATTGTTGGCGATTTGGGGAGAGATCCTTTCTTGTAATCTTTTGCAGGGGCACAACAGTGTCACTCTGGACGTCAGAGTCTGTGGCTGAAGCGCACTGTCCACTTTTAGTCCAAATCGCTGAGCGAATTCATTAGTTTACTCAGAAGGGGAGGCCGGCAAGCGTTTGCCAGCTTTCGGCCGGTCGGCGATGACAGAATCGACGCGCACAGCCTGCAATATTTCTCAAACGATTTCACAGAAACAATACGGTAAAAAAAATTCATTTTTTCTTCACTTGTAGCGTTATACAGTCACTTCCATAAGAAAATGTACGCTGTTAATGTATGAAATAAAAGACACTATTATAAAAATATGTTTACATGAAAAAGCATGTTATTACTAATCACACAATTACCTAATAGTTAATCCAATGGCCACCATGATCGGTTATAGCCTGGCATCTTTTTGGCGTGCTTTTCAAGAGATTTTCTGCATATTCTCTCGATAATGATCTCCAGATCGTCCCGATTTTATATGTTAGCTGCTTCAAAGTATATCTTGACTTTCCTTTCAACTTCATTTTTACACACGCCCAATCATTTTTGATTAGATTTGAATCCAAAGACATTGCAGGCCAATCCATTGTGGTCACCCAATTGTCTTACTTGCACGCTGTACAGAGACGGCTGTGATGTTTCAGATCATTATCCTCTTGAAGGACCCAGTTAGCCTCTTTCGAAGCAAATAGCTTCTTGGCGGACTTCAGAAGGCATTTTTGATAAATACTGTACATCTTTTCAGCGTTTAAATTGGCTGTAAACAAGTGCAAATGTCCAAAATTATAATGGACAAAACAAAACATTCAACTCTCACACTGTTTGTCTATACACAGTGCAAAAACGCATTGTACACAGGTTCGAGACAGCTACCAGAGATGTCGCTGTGGAGGTTACATTCAACATTTTGGTGTACATCCTCTTGCGGTTCATTACCATGTGCCCATCATTTCATTAATGGTCGTAATTATTGTGATATTTACGTGGAAGTAATACTCTGCACAAAATTCGAAAAAGTTTGCAATGAAAAATAGGGGTCACTATGATTTACCTTTGGTGCATATTAAATGATATGTTGCTGCGAATGAAATTTAACTAGCATATTGAATTTTGCTTCAGACTTCGGTGGAGGTCTCTATCTGTCACCAATCTCGAGAAAATTGATCTGACATTCGCACTCATTTGCGATCGTACCGCGCCAGTGATAAAGCCCGAGTGAAATATCCACAACGTTTCTCATATTTCATAAACGGTTTAAGATATCGAAATGAGATTTTGGCAAATGATAGCACACAAAAAGGAGAGTACTTTGCCGTACGGTTATTATGCTAACGTCATTATCTACCCTGTAATTCCACTAACTACAGACTTTTGTGACGAAAGAATGTAAGTTTTAAGTGCCATCGACAGCTGGTGAAACGAGAAGTGCTGTGGGTTTCGGAGTAACACTAGCGAAGTCACTACACCTTTATTTTGTACCGAGGATGCGCTTTTTCATCAGTTGGTGACCTTACTTTTCCTCAGTTCATTACTTAATAAAGTTAATAAATCGCTTTTTCAGAATTCTCTGGCAATTGCGTCTGCACAACATGCTAGTGAGGTGAAACTGTGTAAACTCAACTGTGTTTTGGCAAAAGAGGCAAATTCTGACATGGCAACAAGAGAATTCCCCTCTTGTGACACTTTTCTGAAAGTTAAAAATGGTTAACAAACCAGACGAAAATAAATCGCTGATTTTCGGCGGAATTCTTTTCAGATAATAACAAAAGAAGAGGTGACAGATCTTTTTGAATGGTCGCCATGCAAATGTGGGCTCGAAGGGGCTGTGCTCAGTATTTACCAAAAACCGTGAGCCTAGGCTTCAGTTTAGAGTGACACTTCCCCTCCGGCGCTCAGCATTTCCCCTATGGCGCCTGCTCGCAGCCCCCACCGCTACGGCTCTCCCCACACGTGCCCTGCCATCTCACATCTACTGGCGACAGTATGCTGCGTGCACTGTATGACTTCAGATCACAATTGGTAGTGACTGAGGGGTCTCTGATTGCACAACGGTACGTGATCGAGGGTTGCCTGTCGTGCGACATTATCGTGATTCCATTTTTGAACAGGTCCTTGTCCTTTGAACAGGTCCTTCTCCACATAAGACACGTTTCTTCCTGAACTGTATGCATGACGTTGAGGTACTCCTGTGGAGAAACAGCATCCCCAGATCTGTCTCCGACAGAACACGTGTGGGGCCAGGTCGGACGTCAACTCCATGCCAGTACAAGTATGCTGGATACCGAGGACCAGGTACAGCAGTTGTGGGCCAGCCAGCGTCAGGAGGGGACGCACTGGCTTTACGACACTCTCTCCACTGAATCAGTGCATGCATCGATGCCAGAGGGGATGTAACGTCGTATTGACAAGTGGGCTCACACTTGCAACTTCTTTTTAAATTTGACTGGATTCTGTAATTACTGAAATAACATCACACAGCATCTCGACCTGTGAAGTTCATTTCGTTCCCTCCTCCACCTCCGGATACTTAACTTTTTTGTCAGGCAGTGTAAAGTAGATAGCTTTTTAAGTTTCTCTTGCTCGTTGCAGTTTGTGACTCAAGTGGGAGGAGGTTGGCCAGGGAATGGTGTAATTTAATATATGTGTGTGTGTTTGTGAGGAGAACGGAGGGGATGTTGGCTGTGAGAGACCATGTGTGGGCAGCGTTCTGTTGAGTTGGGAATGTGATGGGGTGGTGGTAGTCGAACAGGAAGGGGAGGGAGCAAGGGCACCCGTACCCACTGGCCCGTCGCCGGCCCCCCTGTCAATCACAGGAAAAAACATACTGGATTCAGGTGTTTTTCTTAAAAAAATGTAAAAGTTGCCACTCTGCAGGTTTTTTATAGTGTCGGAAATGGAACTTTTTTATGCCTACTTAAAAGTTGCCATTCATCTTCCAAAACATTAAAAATAGCCCTTGCCCCCAGGTATACTTATTTCAAATGTTCAGAAATTTAGAACTGTAAACTTCACGAAACAAAAGTCGTATGTCGCAAACATCAGTGACAAATTTTGCGCAAATATCCAAACCATGCAGTACTAGTTGGAGGCGACTTTAACCTACCGAGTATCGACTGCGATGCCTATGGATTCAGTGTGTGTGGGGGGGGGGGGGGGCTGCCGACACACAGTCATGCAAAGCAATGAGGTGGGGAGGGGGTGCCGACACAGGGTCATGCAAAATACTTTAGAACACGTTTTCTGAAAACTATCTTGAGCAGCTAGCTCGGCAGCCCACACGTTAGACCTTGTAACCACAAATAGGTCAAGCCCGAACTTATAGACAGTGTCTGAATAGAAACGGGGATTAGCGATCATGATATTATTATACCAACTATGGCTACGAAGGCTAATAAAACAGTCAAGAAGGCTAGGAGAGTGTTTCTGCTACATAGAACAGATAAACAGTTGTTAACTTCTCACTTAGACAGTGAACTGACAATCATTTAGTTTTAGTAAGATGGATGTAGAGGAATTATGGGCAAAGTTGAAGCAGATTGTAAATCGTTATCTGGAGAGTTATGTGCCTAGTAAGTGGATAAAGGATGGAAAAGTTCAACCATGGTTTAATAACGAAATTCGGAAGACGGCAAGGAAGCAGAGGCTGTTTCACTCTTGATTCAAAAGAGAACGCACGAATGACGACAAGTGTAGTTTAGTAGCGATTCGTGCATCTGTGAAAAGATATAAGCGAAAATCATGCAACAACTGCCACCGTCACACATCAAAAGATGCGGCAGAGAACCCGAGAAAATTATGGCCCCATGTAAAGTCGCTAAGCGGGTCTAGGCCCTTGTGGACCAGTATGGTGTGGCAGTTGAAGAAAGCAAAACGAAAGCCGAAGTTTTTAATTTCACGTTCAAGAAATCATTCATACAAGAGGATCGTGCAAACATACCGCCATTTGACCATCAGACAGACTCCCGTATGGACATAGTAATAAGCATCCCTGGCATATAGAGAAACAACTGGAAGATTCGAAAGCGAATAAATGATCAGGTCCGGATTGAATTCCAATTCGGTTTTACAAAGAATAGTTTCCAGCGTTGGCCCCTAGCCTAACTTTTATTTATCGTGAATCTCTTGCCCAGCACAAAGTCCCAAGCAACTGGAAAAAAGTGTAGGTGACTCTAGTATATAAGAAGTGTAAAATAACGGATCCGCAAAATTACAGACCAATATTCCGGAATTTAGGTTTCCTGCAGAATCCTTGAACATATTCTCAGTTTGAATATAATACACTTTCTTGAGACTGAGAAGCTTATATCCACGAATCAGCATGGTTTTAGAAAGCATCGCTCGTACGAAACTCAGCTTGCCCTTTTCTCACATGATATACTGACCCCTATGGATGAAGGGCAACAGGCAGAGTGTGTATTTCTAGATTTCCGGAAAGCATTTGACACTGCAGGCTCTTAACGAAGGTACGAGCATATGGAATAAGTTCACAGATGTGTGAGTGTCTCGAAGACTTCTTAAATAATAGAACCCAGTTGTTGTCCTCGACGACGAGTGTTCATCAGAGACAAGGGTACCGTCATAAGTTCCGCAGGAAATTGTGATAGGGACGCTGTTGTACTCTATACGCATAAATGATTTCGCTGACTGGATGGGCAGCAATCTCCGGTTGTTTGCCGATGATGCCCTGGTGTACAGTAAGGCATCGAATTTGCGTGATTGTAGAAAAATACAAGACGACTTGGACGAAATTTCCAGTAGATGTGATGATGAATGGCAGCTAGCTCTGAACGTGGAGAAATGTGAGTTAATACGGATGTTCGGATACAGTATTACCAGTGTTCTGCTTGACACAGCCAACTCGCTTAAGTATCTGGTCGTAACGTTGCGAGGCGATACGAGGTGGAACGAGCGTGTGAGAAGTATGGTAGGGAAGGAGAATGGTCGGCTTCGTTTTATTGGGAGAATTTTAGAAAGGGTGGTTCACCTGTAAAGGAAACCCCATATTGGCCGCTGGCGCGACCTATTCTTGAGTACTGCTCGAGTGTTTGGGATCGGTACCAGGTCGGATTGAAGGGAGACACTGAAGCAATTGAGAGGCGGGCTGCTGGACTTGTTACTGGTAGGTTCGGACAACACGTAATATTACTGAGCTGCTTCGGGGACTCAAATGGGAATCCCTGGAGAGAAGGCGAAGTTCTTTTCGAGAAACATCATTGAGAAAATTTAGAGAACCGGCATTTGAAGCTCACTGCCAAACGGCTAACGATTCTACTGCCGCCCAACACACATTGCGCGCGAGGACTACGAAGATAAGGTACGAGAAATTAGGGCTCATAAGAGGGCATACAGACAGCCGTTTACCTCTCGTTCTGTTTGCGAGTGGAACAGGAAAGTAAATGACTAGTAGTGGTACACGGTACTCTCTGCCATGTACGGTACGGTGGCTTGCGTAGTACCTATGTAGAGGTAGATGTAGATGAGTCACAACTGGAATCAACCAACTCCTACAAGCATCAGTCTTCAAATTTGTGGATTTATGAAATGAAATCATCACATAGGCTCAATGGTCGTTGGAGCAGGTGGTAGACTGCGATTCATTGGCGGGAGACTGGGAAAAATGTCGTCAGGATATTGTAAAACACTCGTGCGACCTGTTCTAGAACGTTGTTTAGGTGCGTCGTATTGGGCACATAGGATCTGTTGTTGTTGTTGTTGTTTTTTGGGGAAGACCAGACAGCGAGACCATCGGTCTCATCGGATTATGGAAGGACGGGGAAGGAAGTCGGCCGTGCCCTTTCAAAGGGACCATCCCGGCATGTGCCTGGAGCGACTTAGGGAAATCACGGAAAACCTAAATCAGGATGGCCGGACGCGGGATTGATCTACTGGACGCATAGAAGGAATGGGAATACATTTGGTCAGAGATTTGTACTCACTGGAGAGTCTCACGAAGAAGCTGAAAGACCTAAATTAGCGCACAGTAAGATCGACGTCAACTGTACATCAAAGATCAAGCACTGTAAAGAGTCAGAAAGAGGGGAATGTACCAGCTGATGAGAAACAGTGTGAATCTTAGCTAAAGGATTTCAAAAAGCACTTAAGGAGATTGAATATATCAAGACATTTGGAACTGTGGAATTGCCAGCAGAAATGGTGAACAGTTTGGCAGGAAGATGGAGGCGAGAGATATTCCGCCTTTTAAAGTGGTATACTAAACAGGAAAATGGCCAGATGACTTTATCACAACAGTAATGAATTCAGCCGAGGAAAAGAATAATGCCAAAAATGTGAAGAGCGTAAGATAGTCAGTTTAATTTTTTCATGCAACTAAAATATTACTGAGATTGCTGAACACACGGTGAAATGGACAGCTAAGTAGGTACGTTGCAGTGGAACAGTTTGGGTTCAGATAGGGCAAAGGAACAAGACACGCGACTAAGAAGTATGTGAGAGACATATATTGAGAGATGTCAAAAAAATTATACTGTTTTTGTTGACTTAGAAGAGGATCTCGACAGACTGCAATGGGGCACGTTGATGAGTATTTGGAAGAAGAAAGAAGTTGACTGGACGAGTACAAAGATACGAAATTTACATTTGCAACAGTGGATTAGAGTAAGCATTGGAAATGAAATGCCTGAGGAAAGTATGATCGCAGTGGAAGTGAGGTAAGTAGGCGTGTTTCTCTATTGCTCCGCAAGACGTATGTTGGGGAAATTGTCGAGAAATACTCACTTGGACGAATGAGAATAGCACGTGTAAAGAGGAAGGAAGATAAGGGTTTAACGTCCCGTCGACATCGAGGTTATTAGAGACGGAGCAAAAGCTCGAACTGTTTCAGGTTTGCGGAGGGAAATTGGCAGTACCCTTTGAAAGGAACCATTCCGGCAATGGCCTGGAACGATTTAGGGAAATCACGGAAAAACTTGTCTGCAGCTGGTGGCCTAGTGGCTAGCCTTGCTGCCTCTGGATAACGGGGTCTCGGGTTCGATTCCCGGCGGGTTGGGGATTTTCCCTGCACAGGGACTGGGTGTTTGTGTTGTCCTCATCATTTCATCATCATCATCATCGTCGTTTGTGACAGTGGCTAGATTGGGCTGTGTAAACATTGGAGTTTGTACAGATTGCGACTTTGTACGGGCGCTGATGACAGCACAGTTGAGCGCCCCACAAACCAAACATCATCATGACCAAACGGAAAAACTTAGTCTGGATGGCCCCGTAGCAAATTTGAACCGTCGTCCTTCCGAAGGCGAATACAGTGTGCCAACCATCACGCCATCTTGCTCGGGAATAGCGTGTATACGATTTGCGGATGATATAGTGTTATAGGAGCCATACCAAGGTGACCCTTCGTCACGAGTTAACACTGCCAAAGCTCTCCACCATCGTCCGTTTTCCCGCCGTCTACATTTCTGTAATTTTCTACACAGATTTAACGAATTTTACAATATTCTAAGCAGGTTCACTAAAAATAAAGTATTGCCGAATAACATATCTTAAATAAACTGTATTGATGAGAAGTATTTCACACAACAAATTAAATTTATCATTGTAGTAAAAAAAATTACAAGTATATAAAAAATTGAAAGTAAAACAAAATCTTTGTCTTATTGCTCATGGTACCTACACCCCCCCCCTCCACCCCCATCCTACTGTATGATTAAATGATGATGGAATCATCTTGGGTGAAGCATTTCAGGGGTAGAATAGTCCCCCTTTCGAATCTCTGGGCGTAGACTACTCAGGAGTATGTTATCATCAGGAGGGGGAAAAAAACTGGCGTTTTACAGAGCAGAGCTTGGATGTTAGATACCTTAATCTCGCTGATAGGTTAGGAAATTTAAGAAGAGAAATGAACAGGTTAAAGTGAGATATAGCAGGAATTAATGAAATACGGTGGCAGGAGGAACAGGACTTCTGGTCAGTTGAATACAGGGTTATAAACACAAAATCTAATAGAGGTAATGCAGGAGTAGGTTTAATAATGAATAAGAAAATAGGAGTGCGGGTAAGCTACTATGAACAGCATAGTGAACTCATTATTGTAACCGAGATAGACGCGAAGTTCACACCCACCACAGCCCTAGGTCTTTCAAATTTGTATGCCGCAGATGACGAACAAATTGAACAAATGTATGATGAGATAAAAGGAATTATTCAGGTGATTAAGCGAGAGGAAAAGTAATAGTGATGGCGGACTGCAATCCGGTAGCAGGAAAAGGAGAGAAGGAAAAATAGTAGACGAATATGGAGTGGGGGAAAGGAACGAAGGAGGAAGCTGCCTCGTAGAATTTTGCACAGATCATCGCTAATATTTGGATTAAGAATCATGAAAGAAGACTGTACACATGGAAGAGACGTGGAGACACCGGAAGGTTTCAGATTGATTATATAATGTTAAGACAGAGATTTCGGAACCAGATTTTAAATTGTAAGACACCTCCAGGGGCAGATGTAAACTCGGACCACAATTTATTGGTTAGGAACTGGAAATAAAACTGAGGAAATTGCAAAAAGATAGGAAATTAAGGAAATGGAACCCGAACAAGTTGAAAGAACCATAGGTTGCAGCGAGTTTCAGACGGAGCATCAGGCAACGATTGACTAGAACAGCGGAAATGAATACAGCAGAAGACGAAGGGGTAGCTTTGAGAGATGACATAGTGAAGGCAGCAGAGGATCAAATAGGCAAAAAGGCAACGCCTAATAGAAATCCCTGGATAACACAGGAGATATTTAATTCAAATGATGAAATGAGTAAATATAAAAATGCACCAAATGAAGCAGGTGAAAGGGAATACAAACGTCTAAATAATGAGACTTACAGGAAGTGAAGATGGCCAAAGGAATGGCTAGAGAACAAATGCAAGGATTTAGAAGCAGATATCACTAGTGGAAAGACGGACGTCGCCTACAGGAAAATTAACGAGGCCTTTGGAGAGAAGAGGAGCAGCTGTATGAATATCAAGAACTCAGATGGACAATCAGTACTGAGCAAATAAGGGAAAGCTGATGGTGGTGGTGGTGTTTAGTGTTTAACGTCCCGTCGACAACGAGGTCATTAGAGACGGAGCGCAAGCTCGGGTTAGGGAAGGATTGGGAAGGAAATCGACCGTGCCCTTTCAAAGAAACCATCCCAGCATTTGCCTGAAACGATTTAGGGAAATCACGGAAAACCTAAATCAGGATGGCCGGAGACGGGATTGAACCGTCGTCCTCCCGAATGCGAGTCCAGTGTGCTAACCACTGCGCCACCTCGCTCGGTTGGGAAAGCTGAAAAGTGGAAGAAGTATGTATGTAGAGTGTCTATTCAAGGGAAGTGTACTTGAGGGCAATACTATAGAAATGGTAGAGGAAGTAGATGATGATGTGAGAAGAATTTGACAGAGCACTGAAAAGAAACAGGGCCCCGGGGGTAGGCCACATTCCGTCAGAACTACTGATAGCCGTTGGAGAACCAGCCATTGCAAAACTCTTCTATGTGGTGTGCAAGATGCAAGAGACAGTCGAAATACACTCAGAATTCAAGAAGAATGTAATAATTCCAATTTCAAGGAAAGCCGGTGCTGACAGGTGTGAATATTACCGAACTACCAGTATAATAAGTCAAGTCACCGTTGCAAAATACTACACGAATTTCTTACAGAGGAATGAAAAAACTGGTAGAAGCCGACTTTGGGGAAGATCAGTTTGGATTCCAGAGAAATGTAGCAACTTGCGAGGCAATACTGACCCTACGACTTATCTTAGAAGACAGGATAAGGAAGGCCAAATCTACGTATGTAGGATTTGTACACTTACAAAAAGCTTTTGGTAATTTTGACTGTAGTACTCTCTTCGAAATTCTGAAGGTAGCAGGGGTAAAATACAGGGAGCGAAAGGCTGTTTATAACTTATACAGAAACCGGACGGCTGTCATAAGAGTCGAAGGGCATGAATGGGAAGTAGTGGTTGAGGCGGGAGTGAGGCGGTTGCAGCCTATCCCCGATGTTATTCAATTTGCACATTGAGCAAGCAATAAAGAAAATCAAAATTGGAGTATAAATTAAGGCCCAGGGAGAAGAAATCAGAATTTTGAGGTTTTCTGATGACACTGTAATTCAGTCAGAGACATCAAAGGACTTGGAAGAGCAGCTGAACGGAATAGACACGGTCTTGAAAGGAGGATATAAGATAAACAGAAACAAAAGCATAACAAGGGTAATGGAATGCAGTCGAATCAAATCAGGAGATGCTGAGGGAATTAGATTAGGAAACGAGACACTTGAAGTAGCAGATGAGTTTTGCTATTTGGGCAGTAAAATAACTTATGATGGCCGAAGCAGAGGGGATATAAAATGTAGACTAGCAATGTCAAGAAAATCGTTCTGGAAGTATTTATATGGAATGTAGCCATGTATGGAAGTGAAACGTGGACGATAAACAATTTATACGAGAAGGCAATAAAAGCTTTTGGAATGTGGTGCTATAGAAGAATGCTGAAGATTAGATGGGTGGATCACGTAACCTGATTAAAAAAAGGGGATCGGTTAATAGGGCACATTCTGAGGCATCAAGAAATCACCAGTTTAGTGCTGGAGAGACGTGTGGGGAATACGAGTCGTAGAGGGAGACCAAGAGATGAATACAGTAAGCAGATTCAGAAGGATGTCGCTTGCAGATGTTATTTGGAGATGAAGAGGCTTGCACGGGATAGTGCAGCATGGTGAGCTGCCTCAAACCAATCTCCGGATTGAAGATCACAACAACAACATGGTGCACACTGTATACTGGCTATAGTATGATGTATATCAAAGAAAAAATTATTTACTCCTTATAAATTATTAATAGTTCATAAATTATTAAGTAGAATAAAAGGAATGGGAATATAATTAAGAGTTAAGTAAATATTCTCTTCCAGGAACTGTATTTTAATATAATTTTACTTTTGTGTTTCCTTGCTAAAATTTATCTTTTGTATGTCCATCCTTTTAGCAGGACGTCACTGGGACGACGGCCGTTTACTATCGTGACAAAAAATAAAAACACCTACAACCGTCCTCATGATTTTATTTTATTTTGTCGCTACCAGTTTCGACGCTTCATTGCACCATCTTCAAGCTGTTTTGATGCGATACAGGTTGATACGATCCCCATGCATAACCCATCAGTTGCCAGCATTACTGGATTCGCAGTTAATGTGTCAGCAGTCTAACCATCAACTATCAACTGTCATCCTGTACCGCATCAAAACAGCCTGAAGATGACGCAATGAAGCATCGAAACTGGTAGCGACAAAATAAAATAAAATCATAAGGACGGCTGTAGGTGTTTTTATTTTTTGTCACTGCAAAAAATTATGGCTTAGGACTGTGTATTTCTGCACTTCTTATTCACGTAATTGTTTTATTATTTTTCGCCAAACTAGCCAACAAGTTCGATGCTACATCAAAATACCTAACATAGAAGTAAAGCATACTTCCAGCATAGATATTTGAGCAATGCAGCTGATGGCCAATGGCAGAGCATTTGTTTGTTTATGCGAGGTGTAACTTTGGATGAACAGAGTATAACTGTCTATAGGCACGGCTAACCACATCAATTAATACACATCCCCATGATCTTTTTCACTTTCATTTTTCGAAGTCACGTCCCGCTGTAGTCCTCAGCCGGCAAAAATCGGCAAAAACCAGAAACCTTCGGTGTACTAGCATAGTTTCTTCAGCATCCGCTCACCATCCTCTGAGATGCTGCAACACCATAAGGAAGTATCAGCAAGAATTCAGTTGTTGTAAACGAGCAAGCTATTTGTACGGCAGCTGCGCGAACCAAGAGCTGTCACATAAACCATATGAACGACAGGCGTCTGTTTGATAGGACCTATAGCTGAAGTCGCGAACGACGGCGGTCGAGTTTAGAGCCGTTCTGCTCACCTATGCTTTGGCCACAACAACTTGACTATTTCGCTAGTGCTGCCAGAATCGGAGAAAACTGGCACTACTTGGAACATATTCATTTCCCCCGAGCGGTGCCAACTTCAAGCTGCCCGTAGATGCGAAGTATTACGAAACGATTGTGTCCACTAGCAAAAGACTTTCGTAAACACTCGCTGAGTTGTTTACATTAGGACAAAAACTTACGTTTGTCACTGGAGCAGGTTTACCTCAGAAACTTGCAGCAAGTACTTGTTACAGAAAGGCAGTTACTCTTAAAAACCACAGCAGTCACCACTGTTGTTGCATTATTATTAATTAAAAGTCGTGACGAAACACAAAAATAAAAAATTAGAGGAGCACATACTGATGTTAGCAAGAAGCACTGTTCAGTTAACTGAAATCAGAGGACTTTACGTAGATTAAAAGCTTTGAGAATGTCTTATGCAAATTTCGAACATCTCTTGTTTTGTACTCGATAACAGGAAGGAAAACTGTGGCGCGGTATCTCAGGCTGACTTTTAATTACTCTTCGATTTTTGCAGGCAGTATTTACTACTTCTATCAGAAATGTATACATTTTTTTTACGGCAAGGTAAAAAATTAGTTCAAATTTAAAGACGTCTGTACTGGCGTTCTACTATGCCTTCTGGTTAAACAAATCGACTGATGGTGCTAATTATGTCTGGTGAGGGATTCCAACGGTACATTGTTTCGGCCCATCTGTCTTTGTGCCACTCTCCTTTCCGACAACGATACTTTCGCACTTGTACCGAGCACACACAACTTCTGTACCTTTGAGAAGAACTTCCACGAAAAGAGAAATTCGGCAAGTACTTGCAGCAAGATGCAAGAAGGCAGAACAAATTTTCTCCCTGCAGCGGACTGTATGCTGATTTTGAACTTACTTACAACTTAAAACTGTGTGCCGGGCTGAGACTCGAAGCTGGGAACCCGATCAAGAATAGGGTTTTAATTCATGAGGAAGCTTAATGCAAGAAACTGTTCCTACTAAACTGAGGAAACGAGCGGACGTAGATGGGTGGGAGGGGGGAGGGGGCGGGGTTGCAGATATGGTTGTTCGTAATATTACACTCACTTCTGTGGTTGTACAGTTAATGCGCCATGCCACAGCAGGAAGTTCGACAGAATGCGTAATAAATACGATTTCAGGATTACGACGCTAGAATGGTTTCAAGGTAGGAAAAGAAACTGCAACGATTCAATCAGTGAAGCTGAACTGTTGTCTACAGTAAATGAGAACAGACCAGCCGTGAAAGTGTACGGTGTGGATAAAATCGGCGAGAGCCACAAAGTAGTGCGTTTACCGCCCTACAACTCAGATCTAAATCCGGTAGAATTGGCATAAGTCAAAGTAAAATACAATTTCAGGGAGAACAATGTCAGTGGTGACACATCGAAGGAAAGATTGCAGAATCTTGTTAATTGTTGCTTCCGTTTCAATTACTCCGGAGGGCTGGCAAAGTTACTACAGGAATGTGCAGCGGCTGGAGCAAGAGTACTGGACACGAGATGGAATAACGAAAATGGCCGTCGATGAAGTTATCATTAACAGCACGCCCTCAAGCGATGATGATGATGATGAGGAATGTAATGTACAGATTCCAAAAATCAGTTTTTTACCTTACGTCCATAGTGTCGAAAGCCGTACATTCATCTAGATTCATTTTTCATTCTTTTCGATACATAAATAATACGTGGTACAGGTAAAACTCTCGAGCTTGAATCATCAGCAAGTTAGGTGATTTCCGATCCGACGGATGTGTCACAAATGTATTGTAGGTGGTCTTGGGCGGGCAATATTGCCGCGATTGCCACCTGCGATTTCGTGTTGAGCACAAAACACGGGTAGTGGTGGCAGCACTGGTGCAGGCAAAACGACGATGGCTTCCCGTCACCCCTCGACAGTCAGCCGTTCCCGAAAGCCACCGTGCCAATCGTCAACTTACGGTGGGCAAACACGTCTCGAACTCTCCGACAGCCAATGAGCGTTCAGTAGTGTCCAAAGCGCCCTGCTGTGAACGTCGCAGCCAGTGTGAGCACTTAAATTGATCGTAGTGAGTTATTTAGTAAATTTTTGTTCCATTTGTTGAGAGTTCGTTTCGCTGATGGTGACAGTAAGCGTCACTTCTACATAAACAAGGGAGAAACATAATTTGTGGTATACACGCTTTCTTCAAGTGCAAAGCACGTTGAACCTGCGTACCGCAACTGTCGCTTGAAACCGGTAACAATCCTGTGTCTTGACCATCATGAATCGCCACCGGTCGTGAAACGGACGATAGCACAACAATAGCTGTTTCTATATGATTCTACTTGGACGAAATCACACTGTGATAACAGCGTGCATTTACATTTGCATGGCCGAGGAAAGGTCTGCCTCTTGCAAGCAGAAGTCAGGAAGTGAGGGGTACCGGTAGGAGAACTCGCGTATCCTCTCACTTTTAAATCGTAAACCGTCTTTCTTTCTCTGTTTTTGGTCAGCTTTTGCACTCCCTCTGGTGGAGGCTTGCCTCGCCACACCCTTGGTACAGCCGTGAGTATTACCTGCAGGAAGTGAATGAAAGTAACGCAAACACAATTATAAATGAACACAATGAGACCTGTGAAGAATATGGAGATCAATAAGAGATAACCAAGGTACATGGTGATTGGAAAATAAGGTGAAATAGCTAATATTAAGATAGGTAGCTAAGGAAGCTTTCAACAGAAAGAGAAACTTATTACATGGAAAGCCAGATAAAGAACACAGGAAAAGTGTTTTATCTGGAGTGTGGCACTCTACGGAGCTGAAACATGGACACTGAGACGAGAGGCGGCACGAGGTTGGAAGTATTTCAGTGTGGGTGTTGGACTGTGGAAAGGATTAACTGGATGCAGAGAGCGACTAATGAAGAGATGCAGGAAACATTAGGGGAGAGAAGAAGACTATCTAAAGCTGTAAGGTTCAAATGGTACAAATGGCTCTGAGCACTATGGGACTTAACATCCCTGGTCATCAGTCCCCTAGAACTTAGAACTACTTAAACCTAAATAACCTAAGGACATCACACACATCCAGGATTCGAACCTGCGACCGACTGAAGCGCCTAGAACCGCCTGGCCACCAGCGGCCGGCGAGCTATAAGGAAAAGAATGATGAACTGGCTTGGTCATATGTAGCGGCGAGACTGTTTCATGACGAATGCATTGTAACAACTAGGGTGTGGGGGAAGAATTACAGGAAGGAGAAGATACACGATGGTCGAGTGCTAATAGGAAGTGGAACTCATGTGGAGATGAAGAGAACAGCAGAAGACAGTAGGACATGGGGATCAACCTCGTGAAGACCTGACGTCGAGCAGAACACATAATAATAATAATAATAATAATAAGTATTATTATTATTTTATTAATGCCTGTAATTTTCAGCATCTGTGATATATATGTTTCAGAATAAAATTTGGTCCTCTGTTGCAAACATATTTTTAATATGCTTTATGGGATTCAACAATTAACTTGTATCTTCAGAAGCTTAGTTCTGGTTTAGAAGATGTCAATATCTTCTTCATACAAACATAATGATATGATATGTCAGAAACGTACAAATTGCATTCGATTACTGTAAATGCAGATTGACAATTGAAGATGACAAATTAATTTGTCGAAATTAATAAAGTATATATATATATATATATATATATATATATATATATATATGCAATTGACGACTTAATTTTATTCTGAAATAATAAAAATAATATCTCATGAAAACTTACATACAAAGTTTCGAGAAACGGATCAATGTAGTAATATAATACAGTCCCAGAAGTGCTGGTATCTTTCACGTATTGACAGCGAACACGGTTTAAACCATTTACAGCCGTCACACAAGCAATTAGTTATTTCTTCTGCGCTCCAAGCTCAAATGGAACAGGAAGAAATTCTAATACGTGTCAAAATGGAGAATACTGTCATGCACTTCACAGTGATTTTCAAATTTCGGATAGATTTAGAACGCAGGACGCCATAAAACGCTCTGGCATGCTCTTCCCAACCAAGGCCAGAGTAGAATCATTAAGTCAGATGTTTGACGAGTAGTTTGTCTGCTGTTCCTCAAATATTTTCTTTCAAGCTGAAAACATCTTCACCGAGGAGACTGCTGACGAGGAGACAAGAAGAGTCTTCACAAGCATTGGTACCTCGCCTTTCCGATTTATTACTGAGTGAAAGACATCCATCCTCTAATAATGAGTACTTTCGTATGTAGCTTAGCGCGGCACTTTTTGGAAACAAACGCGGGTAACCACTTCAATACTTGCAATAAAAATGGTTCAAATGGCTCTGAGCACTATGGGACTTAACATCTATGGTCATCAGTCACCTAGAACTTAGAACTACTTAAACCTAACCAACCTAAGGACATCACACAACACCCAGTCATCACGAGGCAGAGGAAATCCCTGACCTCGCCGGGAATCGAACCCGGGAACCCGGGCGTGGGAAGCGAGAACGCTACCACACGACCACGAGCTGCGAACTAACAATCTCGAGCAGCGTTGCCAACAACACAGTTTTGACCATACGTTTATAGTTTTGTGTCACCTCTGTGCGGCGTAAGGTCACCGTTGTCAGATAAAATTGACGAAAATACCGAAGACTGCCCGGCGGAAGGATTGGTGTGCACAATAAAACACTTAGCTAACATTAAACATTATATTTATTACTGTTAGTTACAGCTTTCAACAAATTTGTGTTACCTTTATTTTTTTGGTAAAAGTGGCTGCATATTGCAAAACTTAAAATTACAACGAATGTATAATTTTGGTTTTACCAAATCGGCATTTAATTTGTTTCTAGCGTCAGCCATAAATGACGCATGTGACCGAAGGCTTTTTCCACAAAGGCATTGCTACGTGGAACCCCCATTATTCTTCTGATATTTTTTTTGTTGGGTTTTTCTTCTCCGTTTACAAGTGTTTTCGACGAAAATGAGTTTTCGGACGTAAAAGCTTGACTTCGTAATCGTTACAAAGTTTTATTTTGCATTACGTATCTCTCCTAAAAACTATCTGAATTAGTGATATGAATGGAATTCTAAAATTGTCGAACCGCGCGTGCTACGGTACCGAATACCGATCTCGGCTGAAATACCGAACAGCTCGGTAAAAAACCGAACACTTGGCAACCCAGTGTGAAGTCCAAAGCTAGAAGCGTACGGGCTAAAACGGTCGTGGATATCTTTAAAGGAACATACTGCAAATGAAAGATATTTTGTGTTAATAGTAAAATGTTCTTTTTCCCTTCACTACACTTATTTTTTGACGTAAATCACATTACGTGACGAGATTATAGCAGTATAACATGGCTCAGCCCATTGGCTTGAGGTCGATAACAAAGGCGTATTTCGAGCACGACAACGTCCCATATAGCACGCAAATCTGGAAGTACCCGCGATGACCGTACTTTCACGTTCTAATGTAACATTTTCGTATGTTTCTATTACGTAACGATGTAGTTCGGCCAGGGTCAGTTCAAGAACATTTTTCTACACAGGCGGCATATCATTTTGTTCCCCACGCCTCAGACATCAATTACCTTTCCCTCGACTCTTGGCGAGACCTTTAAAATCTAAATCCAGGTCTAGTGATCCTGGAAAAATGGTTATTTCTCCTGTTAAAATATGTACGAGGAGCATCCCACATTGATTAACACTTCATTTTTTCCCATCATTCATGGTGCGCAATTTCACACATCATTACAGATGCAAGTATGTAGTATCTTGGTCTCCCCGTAAGTGGTAGAACAATCTTTAGAAAGATAATCCTCGAACAGAACAGCCCAGTTTTCCGTCTGCTGTCATTTTGTGAGCGGACAATATAGGGTATGACGGCCAAGGACGCTGCTGGACGAAGCAGGTTCTGTGGAAGGAGGGTGTAATCTCTGTGATTATTCACATGTGTCTGGTGTCAGTGTGTGGAGAGTGTGCGCCGTCACGAAAAGTGGTCTTCCAACATGACAATGCTCGTCTCCATACAAGTTGGTAAACCACGGGCCAGGTGCTGCTATACCCACCGTGTATTCTCACGACTTGTGCCCCTCTGATTACCACGTCTTTGAGACATGAGAAAACTTAGGTGCGGACATCATTTCGCAGACTTCCAGGGACTGTGAACAGCTGTCCTTCGGTGGATGGAGAATGTTCCACACGGTCGCCTGGGTTACCCTGTACTGGTGGGCCAACTGCCTGGTAGTGAGACGGTGGTCACATTCCTCATTGTCAATCACATTTTCCTCCAAGTCTGGTGTCCGAGCATTTCGAGTACGTCCTTCATGATTTCCTACTTCCTGAAACGACCGTGACGCAGACAAACGCCGAAACACTTCTGCAAACATCGAATGCTGTGGTTGTTGCGGAGCGGATAGGTGTCCTGATACAATCTGGCCCGCGTTGCCATTTGCCTCTCCGTAAGTAAACAACATATCGGCAAGCTCTCGATTCGAATATGGAACCATTGTGTACAACGCTGTATCACGTCCACTATAAAGTGAGTCAGCAAGAGGAGTGAACCGGACACAACATCACCAATTACTATGGCAGGAGAGGGTGCTAGGGCATGACGTATGAGCAACAATACGACCCTCTAGAAGGAAACCATGCATACTATAACTGTGGCTGCTTGGTCTAGAGCAGGGGCTCCCAACAAAATTTTCTCGAGGATCCCCTCATCGAGCATGATTGGTACCTTGTCATATCACAGTATCAAGTACCTAAAAAGCCAAATTAAGAGTCTTTTTATACGTTTTCTATTTTTGGTACTTAGAAAAAACATTAATATATTCATTATTGAAAAAATATTGAACTTAAAAGTTTTTCAATTTAGCCATCATTGTTATTGTAAAAATTTTTGATTATTGCTCAAAATCTTTATCTTAAAATCTGAGTGTTTAGTATAACAAACTCCTTGAAAAAAAAATAAAAATTGAGTATGAACTGAAAATGACAGGAAAAAATTAAAACTGAGTGTATTGGTCTTTCAAGTGTACTACACTTGAGATTGCATTGAGCAGACATGTGTGAAAAATAAGAAAACACTAATTTCATACAAGGTATTATTTATTTGAAAAAATAGTTACAGCAGAGTACTCCATCTGTATACAGTTAGTTTTAATTTTCAGTTGTTAATGAGATAAGTTCAATCTGACCTTTGAGTCCATTATTTCTGAAATACTAGGTTCCAACCTTGAAACTTCCACTCTGAAATCCGACCGCATGTCGAGCCTATTCCTATATTTGTTTTTCATGGAACACATGGAAGAAAATACTTGCTCACACTGATATGTGGTTGCAAATGGAAGGATCTTTTTCATTGCCTTATCTCCAAGTTTCTTGTAGTCCTTGCGTGCTGATGCCCAGAATTCTGTAATTTTGCAACCGATGAAAATGTTTATCATCGTGCCATAGCTGGACAGATCCACAAGTTGATGTTGCTCTTCTTCAGTGAGGCCTTGGATTTTGTCTATTTCTTCACAGCTGAAGGGATTTAGAATCCATCTATCATCAGGTTGAGGGAAATACTCTCTAAAAGTGGTGGCTAGACTGCGTAGATGCTCGGGTACATTGATCTTGATCTGGTCAGGCAAACTCTCCTCTGATGACTCCAAGAATTGTTTTAAAGTAGAAAAGTTAGTTAGTGACTCGTTTTCTACCCTTGACGCCCAGATCTGACAGTTTTTGACCATAGCACTAATCTTATCCTCAACTTTGAACATGTCTACATTTTTTTCCTTGTAAACTCAAGTTTAACGCATTCAAGTGTTCAAACACATCAGCTAAGTACGGAACTGTGCAAAGCCAAGAGAAGTTAGTGAGAAAATATGGGTACTTTGTGTCAAGAAGAAAGGCACGAACCTCGTCTCTAAGTTCAAAAAATCTTGACAAGATCCTACCTCGAGAAAGCCATCTTACTTCCGTATGAATAAGAAGTTGCTCATGCTCACTGCCGATCTCTTTACACTCTAGGAAGACGCTAGACGCAGAAGTTAGCGTTCGATAAAGCTCTGCTCCTGCAGAAGCGGCCAAAACAAAAAAAACTGTTACCATACGAAATATATTTAATATATTTTTTATTCTAATAGCATCTTGCGGATCCCTCTGGCATAGCTCGCGGTGGGAACCACTGGTACAGAGCCGGTGGGAACCACTCGTACAGAACATATGAGACCGCAGTCTCTGTAACAATGTACGAGGATTGAGTGAAAAGTAAGGCCTCCACCTTCGTAACTCTCCACCAGTTGGCAGCCTTGGCATGCAGCAGGTACTGGCTTGTTCCGTAGCCTCTTCTCTACAGCTCCTGTTGGCGGGAAGCCTTAGCACTGAACGGTTGTGTTTTTACAGTGTTAAGTATGGAACCCTGCGCAGGCGGTCGGTTAAACGCTGCGTCAATCAAACGCTGCCTGCAACACTGAGGAACACACTGCTCATGGTCAGAGGAACTTTCATTCGTCAGCGCCATTTGGCGTGGCAGCGATACCCGGACAGATGTCCGTAAGATCCCTTTTCCTCCATCTCTAGTCAGGAGTCCGTCCCTGCAATTTGTCGGTTTTATTAATTTTCACCTAGTTTTTCTTGCTTATAGATTAAATACTAATTTATGGAGGCAGCCCGAAAGTAAATAATGCACATGAAAATAAATTGTGTGCTCAGGGTAAATGAAAAGCGTGAGCATTCTTGAGGTCCTCTTTCACAAATCGGATCCCCCTTTCGCAAAATCCTTGTTCCAGGGCCAACAAAAATGTTATATTTAATTTATACATATGATGAAAATGGATGTGTGTGTGTGTGCTTTACATTTAAATGTATTGCTTATGTACTACTTACTGTATTTGGAATAAATTTCACAGTAAGTATCCACATGTTTCGCTAAATCCACCTGCAAAAGTATATCAAATGGTTCAAATGGCTCTGAGCACTATGGGACTTAACATCTGAGGTCATCAGTCTCCTAGAACTTAGAACTACTTAAACCTAACTAACCTAAGGACATCACTCACATCCATGCCCGAGGCAGGATTCGAACCTGCGACCGTAGCAGTCATCCGGTTCCGGACTGCAGCGCCTAGAACCGCTCGGCCACCGCGGCCGGCTAAAAGTATATCATGGTAGCACATGTTGCTCAGGAGCTATGACGTCATGAACAGAGATGTATGAAAAAGAGCTGCATTGCGCATGACGTTTAAATTTATTTCTTCTTTTCTACTAGCTCTGTTCGCATCACATTTTGCAGACAGTATCAACATATGCCCCTGAATGTGCCTACAAGGTTATATCATTGTACGACACGTAGTTCGGGAGACATGACTTTAAAAACACTGAGATGCGTGAAAAACTGCTGCATCATGCATGTCGTTTTAATCTATTACTTCTTCGCTACTAATCCTATTCGCAACACTTTTCGTTAACAGTATCCACGTACGTAACTACACAAATGCATAGTTCAAGAGATATGACGTCAGAAGAGGATGAGATAAGTGAAAAAATGCCTCAACATGCATGAAGTTTTAATACGTTAATTCATTCTCATTAAAGCACTCCTGCAGTTGAATAACGTTAACGAAATCCCTGACACTTAGCAGCGCTTTTGACAGCTGTCAACTTCGAAGAGCGAACAGCTGTAGGCGAAAGCGGTAACCATCTATACAGCTACCACGACGCGCTGCCGTAAAGCGTGTACGCGAAGCAGCTCCGCCCAGAGTTCAGAACTGTTCAAATGGCTCTGAGTACTATGGGACTTAACATCTGAGGTCATCAGTCCCCTAGAACTACTCACTAACTAACCTAAGGACATCGCACACAGCCATGTCCGAGGCAGGATTCGAACATGCGAGCGTAGCGGTCGCACGGTTCCAGACTGAAGCGCCTAGAACCTCTCGGTTACATCGGCCGGCACAGAAACTGTCCAGGATCACGTTTCTTAATTTAGATTCTGTACTTATACATTGGTACATTATGCTTATTTCTTTGTACGACTGTGTCATAATTTCAAAGGTGTTTTCACGAATACGAGAAAATAAAAATTTGTCATACTTCAGTACAATCACAGTTCATTTTTTTTTGTTCCCGTTTCTAACACAAAACTGGTGCAATGAATACACGGATAATGTCAGCTAGTATTTAACATAATAACTGCGAAGCCGAAACGGGCAACAATGTCTAATCCATGAAGTGCCGAAGAAGAACATTTTCATATAACTATTGGCCGAATCTAGAAATTTGAAATCAATTCATTAAGAACTAAATCATATGTTACAGGTTTAACACAGTTAAGACAAGCACTTATAGTTAGAAACTATTCATATGTCGTGAGACAGCGTTTAACCCACAGCGCGAAAATTCCCAAGAGTATACTCAGTATTTGATAATGACAGCATTTAGTGACTCCCAACAAAATTTACAAATAATTTCAAACATTTCCGAAAAATTTTTCCTTGTGGACACCCACCATACAATGATGAAAGGAAAATAGTTTATGGCTTTCTAGATTTTCGCTGTTCAGGTAATAGAACTTCATCTGCGGGCACGTCGTTTTACTCTGTTACTTTTTTACTGCTAACTCTATTCGCAACAGATTTTGCAAACAGTATCCATATATACGACTGAATACACCTGTAAAATTATATCTTTATGGAACACATACTTCGATTGATATGATGTCATGAGCATTGAAACGCGTGAAAAACTAGCTTTTCTTGAAACAGACGGTAAGTCTTACCCATACTACACTCATCCAGTGTTTGATAATTGGAGTACTTGACGACCTCCAACAAAACTTAAATATAATATAAAACCTTCTTTGCACTCACCTGTGAAGTAATCAGACATTGAAGCTGTTTCACACACGAGGGTTCGATTCTTTGATAAATTGGGATAAGGATTGATTCCGTCTATGTCCTTCCAACGGGGAAAGAACGATGTGTAAAGTCTGTAACATTTATTTCAGAATTATCAGTATGAAATGATCGTTTGGCATTTATTGGCCGGGATATCACCTTCGGGGTTCGGCTGCCGTATTGCAAGTCTTTTTAGTTGACGCCACTTCGGCGACTTGCGTGTCAATGATTCGGACACACAACACCCAGTCCCATGCCGGGAATCGAACCCGGGCCCCTTGCGTGGTAGGCCGTAACACTGCCTCTGCGCTACGGAGGCGGACAGTTACCAATATAAAAGAGATCGACAAAAGTGAAGCATATCAAATAAATGGAAGGCTTTTCAGCTGCCAGGCAAGAAATTCAAGATTCTTTTCCTCTAATGTAATACCGTTCGAAATTCAAAACACAGAGCAGAAACAATAGTACCCGTCACTGACAGACATTAATCTTTTTTATTGTTGCGCTTGAGGACACACGTGTCGTTCGTTTTCGAGTGAATATCAGGTTTTGTTTTACATGTTCCTCTCATAGCCATTCTACTATGTAATGATCGGTACTTTCACTTAACTCTTCCGTAGGCACATTTCAGCGAAGTTAATTCCATGGTGTCGTATTACACGGGAGTGTTACAGACTGTCTTTAATATTCGATAATTTTAGTTTTGTGATTTAAGACCAAAAACTATCGTGATAAGTATCCTTCCCATTGCCATTTCGTGAGCTATTATGAGCTGTCACTACACAAGCTTCGAGATTGCCTTGATGACACCGAACTTCTGTAGAAGCAGTCTCAATATGTGCCGGATTTGAATATCAGCAGCAAGCCACAATAGTACTCTATAATACAAGTGGTCGTCTAGATGGTCCGTAAAGCCCACTTATGGACGTTCCAGGTTTCATGGTGGGCAGAAGGAATTTGGGGGTTAAACAAATTTTAATTAGATTTTCACAAAATTTTGACGTTAGGTATTTGGTAAGTAATGCTTTAACTTGGCTGCAGTTCTGCTTTATAAATTTTGCAACATAAAGTAACTTTCTTACTTTATAAGCGGCCATTACTGTAGAACTGGCGGGCAGTTAGAAAATTTTACTGCCAACAGAGATACAAAAGTGAGAGGTAGGCAAAAAAGGTTGACTGCCACTGATACGTATTGCATAAAAGAAGCAATGTGGGCCCACTTCACAAGCGACAACAATATTACCTCACAACTAGCAGGACTGATTATTGTAGCAGTATTTGTTCACCTGGTACTACCACATGATGTCAGGCACATCAGCAGATGGTAAGACATTAATTTTGTTGTGAGTATAATTCCCATATCTCTTTAAAAAATACGTTGGTGGTAAGCAAACTTCCCACTGGCGTTAAAAATAACGTTATTTGGTGGGACGTATCCTTCCTAAGGCCCCTAAAAAGCAAACTAGACGTTAGCGACAATCAAAAGCTATATTTCACAACAAACACAAACGGCTGCTGGTACGATAAGACGAATTCCTATCATCGCAGTAAAGAAATACAGTTGGTGGTAAGTATACTTACCGTTCCTTGCGAAACGTTTAACCCATAACTTCCGAGGTGTGGTGTCTCAGACGACGAGTAGAATTTTCGAAATCGAACCTCAACGGCCAATTCTGTGTGAATGCTTCTATACCCCTCCTTAAACCGCCAACCCTCCTATCTTTTACTGTCAGTTGTATTATCACGGTCTTCGTTTGTTGTTCACTCGTGCTGTTGACACGCGTTGGAGTTTTCTAAACCGCGTCTCGTGAATTATGCACCTGTTTTCCTCAGTATAGTACAAAATGTGTTCGCAGGGATCCGTCAATTTTAGCGATACTAAGTTTGATGTAATGGTTAGTCGGTGAATGGAGGTAGACGTCAACGATAAAGATCAAGAAGCAGACGAAAACGACGATCATTCAGAGGAAGAACTTAAGGACCGTGGCGTTGGGCACCATCCCGTATCTCCAAAGAAATACTTACAAGTGTTAGTTCAAATTAAATGTGTCCTAAGTCGTAGTAAAGCGAAACGTAAATTCTAGAACAGAATGTCAGTTTTTCAGAATGTCTTTTTGTATCTGTTGAGTTCAGTTTCATGTGCAAGTTTGAAACCTAGAATTTAAATTGTCTGATAATTTACTTGCTACTGAGATACTGTAATTTTTCAGAATGTAAAATCAGTTCTCTTAACAGTTCGTTTATGTGTACTCTTTAAATATCTGATGTGAATTTGCCTGATAAAAATTCAAATACTGCTGTCTTTATTCAGTCCATTAAAATCAACGAGGTGTGATTAAACAACACTTAATTAATTGTAAAAATAAATGTTAAATAACTTAAGTTAAAATTTTCAAATGATTTGTGCTTTAAATCTCAGTTGAAACTTAGGGGTTCCAGAGACTGCACCTCGTAATATGCACTGCAGAAAACTGACCTCATGAGTTCAGGGTTAAAATTAACTTTGAACGACTTTGTGTTGGCGAAATCTGTTTTCTAACTTCCACGAAGTGGCAACACTAAATGAAACATTCTTAACCCGAGCTATGGAATCGGATTCGCAATCGGAGGGATGGTGGTTCAGATCCCTGTTCGGCCAACCGGATTCTGTGATTTCCCTGGTGCTTACGGCAAATGCCCGTGTGGTTCCTTTGAAAATGACACGGGCAATTTCCTTCCCCAACCCGAATTTGGCCTCCATCTGTAGGTCTATACCGACTCCGTCAACGCCACGTTAGACGCTAACTTTCGCTCATTTAAATCTTCTGGAAAGCACAAAGCCGTGCGACTTGCGATGCGCTGCCCTCTTTCGCCGTAGTCGGCGCTGGCTGCTGGCTAGCGACTTAGTCACTGGCCTTCGAGAAGGACAAGTTGCGAGGGATAACGGGACCCGGTGAGTGGGGGTGGGGAGGAGAAATCATTCGGCGAGCACGCCTCTTCCGCAGGTATGCAGTGTCGGAAAGTGGGTGACTGCAGCTGCTGCTACGTTAGCCGCCTGCGTTATATGTCATAGTTCCCATTATGAAAATCTACTACCGGGTAGGGGCAACGGAGTGTATTCTTGTATTTATCGGCCTCCTCTTATTATCCGATTCCTGCGAAGGTAAGGCCAAAAGCACGATACCATGTGTTACTTATATTCTACCTGGACCGTACCTTTGCAATAGGAGGACGAATGAAGACGACAAATATGGGAAAGGAATAAGATTTTCTACGCGGATGGAACACTCATGCTGCACACTGTTCACAGACAGTTAGGAAGTAAAGTGACACCAGAGGGTGACGTGAATTATTTGCCTGTGGTCTTAAATAAAAAGCGAGAGTAAACTCCCTGAGAGTAGTGGTGATGTGGGACACATATCCCGTAACTCATTTAAAGCGCTCGACAATCGAGCACGTTGTGATTGAAGATCATCTCACAACTTTTATTTATTTATTAATTTTTTTGTTCCGCGTGGAAACTCTTTTCTGCTGCTGGTATCAAAAATCAGATCTGTAATAAAACGATTCAACCCCCAACTAAAAATAGGCATAAGATCAAAGATGAGAACGAGTAGTCTGGAAAATACCTCAGTTATTCGTATTTGCGCTAATGACATTAAGATTTCAAAAGCTCCATCTAACAGATATTTTTTGAGAAGCAGTTTTTTTTATTTATTTGGTCCTGTTGATTACATATTATACAGCCAGTATACAAGTAATATAGGCCAAGTCAATACATCTCCAGAAAGTAAAATGAAGAAGAAATATCCGTGGAAATTACACAATTTTTTGACGTAACAATTGTTACTGAACAATTAACTTCAATTTACATCTGCTGTGATTACAGTTGTAACATATAGTAACTATTTGGGGTTTCTGCTTGTTACATTCTGCATATAACTAATGAATTAAGTATACCAGCAAGTAAATTTTAAACAAAATTTTCTGAGTTTGTTTTGTTTTGGATTGAGTGCTATACTGGTAAATCCGATTTCAATCACAAATTTTTGGCATCAAAATTTAATCTATTTGCGTATGAGACAGAAAATAAATGGCAGCTATTGTAACTGTTGTTTAAGCAGTATCTAATTCTAGTTCTTCATCTCAATTAATTAATTTGAAGCTACAGTTCTCAAAATGCCGAACGTAATTTTAAGAACTACTGGCTCATACATTTTACGTGATACAAGTGTGGTATATGGTAGATGGGCACATCACATTGTCATAGGAAACTGACATTACATAGTGGAAGCAGCTTTCTTTGCTCTAGAGAACAAGCAATGGAATTGGGACTTTTGAGTTTATACTTCCTATTGTAGTGTGAAAGTCGTATGTTTGTCACTGATCTTAATTAAATGCATACCAATGTAGTCACCAGTCGACATTGACTATACATGGAAATAATTTTGCAAATATGACTTTTATTCTCAGAATGAAAGAAGAAACTGTTTTAAGGAAGGAGAATGTATTGAGCAGTCGGTGATAAAACTGTAGGATTTTGCACTAACATAAAATTATTTCAATTGCTATATCAGTTTTGTATTTGTGAAAGTTCATTTTTTTCATTACAGATATTACCATTCATCAGTCTTCATTCATTTGTTGCCCTTACAGTATTCAGCATTCTTTACGGGTAATATTTTCTGTTTCCGTGATTGTGTGCTCTCTGTTATTAATATAACCCCTCTTTACATTTTGTTATATATTTGCATTGCTTTTTAGTTGTGTTGTTGTTCTGGTCTTCATTTTGAAGGCTGGTGTAATGCAACAGTCCATGTTGTTCCATCCTGTACAAGCATCTTAATCTCAGCATAACTGTTGTGACCCACCACTTGGATTCTGGTTATTGTAGTCAAATCTTGGACCCCTCTCCCAATTTTTTTCTCCCAGTACTTCCCTCCATTATCAAGTTTTTTATTTGTGAATTCTGGATGACGTATCCTGTCCACCAATCAGTATTTTTAGTCAAAAATTTCATTTCTTCCCAATTTCATTCATCCTTCCTTATTAATTAGCCAAGCTACTTATCTTATCCTTAGCATTCTTCTGTAGCATCACATTTCTAAAGATTCTGTTCTCCAATGAAAAATCCATGATGAAGTGTAACAGTATTATGAAAAGGATAGTTGCTACTCACCATATAGTGGAGATGCTGAGTCACAGACAGGCACAACAAAAAGACTGTCAGAAAGTGAACTCTCAAACAACTGGAATAGTTAGAAGTAGACAATATACACACATATACTCATGCAAACACAACTCACCTTTTGACCATGGTGTTTACTGTTCACATTTCACTTCCATATCTTCCAGTTTTCAGAAAGGCTTTCTAACATTTCAATTTATATTAAATTTTAACATAATACTCTGTTTCAGAAATGCTTTTCATGCTAATGCTAGTTCACATTTTTATTCTCCTTGTTGTAGTCACCATAAGTTATAACAAAACTCACCGACTAATTTCATAATCCCATTTCCTAATCAAATTTCCTCAGAATCCATTTATTTGATTTGATTACATCACATTACCCTAGTTTTATTTTTGTTGGCAGTCACCTTATACCCTCTTTTCAAAAAACTATCCTTTCTGAATTACGATGTCATTGGCAAATCTCAAAGTTTTTGTTTCACCTCTCTGAACTTTTAAATCCTTTTCAGAATTTCTTCTTGGTTCCCTTCACAGCTTGCTCATTATACCAGTTGAGAAATATTGGAAATAGGCTGCAATCCTGTCTCACTGGATTAAAGTGCCGTTGACTCTTGTATATAAGGAGGCCAAAGAACAGAGCTGCAATATTATGGACCAGTATCATTAACATTGGTGTGCTGCAGTATTCTTGGGCATATTTGAAGTTCAAGTACAAAAAATTTCCTTTAGACAGAAAAGCTTTTGTCCATAAATCAGGATGTATTTAAAAAGCATCAGTTGTACGAACTCTGCTTGCCCTTCTCGCACACCACAGGCGAAGGGCAACAGGCTGATTCCATATTTCTAGATTACCAGAAAGCATTTGACACAGTGCCTCATTGCAGACTTTTAACAAAAGTGCTAGTATATGGAACAAATTCCCAGCTGTGTGAGTGGCCCAAACACTTCTGAAATAATAGAGCCCAGTATGTTATTCTGGATGGTGTGTGTTCATCAGAGACAAGCATCAGAAGTGCCCCAGGGATGTGTGGCAGCACAACTCTTGTTTATAGACGTAAATGATCTGAGGGATAGCATCAGCAGCAATCTGTGACTTGTGCTGATGACTCTGTAGTGTAAGCCAAAGTGTCAACATTGGGTGACTTAGACAGAATTTCTATTTGATGTGACAAATAGAAAATTGGTCGAAATGTAGAAAAATATAAGTTAATGCAAATGAGTAGGAGAGACGTTCCTGCAATGTTTGGAAACAGTATTAGTGGTTGCTATTTGACAGTCATGTTGATTAAATACCTAGACATAACATAGCGAAGTGATAAGAAATGGAACAAGAACATAAGGTCAGTAATAGGGAAGATGAAGAGACAACTTTGGTGTATTGGGAGAATTTTACGAAACTGTAGCTGATCTATGAAGGAGACTGCATAAAGAATGCTAGTACAACCCATTCTTTAGTACTACATGAATGTTTACAATCCCCACCAGGTCAGATGAAAGGAAAACATCATAGCTATTCAGAGGCATGGTGCTTTATTTGTTATCACCTGCAAGTGTTACAGAGATGCTTTATGAACTCAGTTGGGAATCCCTAGAGAGAAGACAATATTCTTTTTGGAAAAGACTATTGTAAAAATTTAGAGCACCTACATTTGGAACTGACTCTAGAACAATTCTTCTGCTGTCAACATACATTTTGCATAAGGTCTGCAAAGACAAGCTAAGAGAAATGGGGGCTCATATGGAGGCATATAGGCAGGTGTTTTCCTGTCACTACATTTGCAGGTGGAACAGGGGTGGGAATGATTGGCAGTGGTACAAGTTACCCTCCAACATGCACCATATAGTGGTTTGCAGACTATGACTGTAGGTATAGATATGTTCCATATCATTTTCATCAACTTACTCTGCAGTTTTTCATTATATTGTCTTCAAATGTCGGGAAATATTGTACAGTTTAAAATTTGATTTTGAAATCTCTGTCTCACCATTATATAATCAATCTAAAACATTTCAGAATCTCCAGCTCTCTTTCATGGTGTTTCTTAAATCAAGTACAGGGCATTTATAAATGAATGGTGTGGTTTTAAAAATTAATACTGAATCAGTTTATTACTTTTTACCGGCAAACCTAACAGCATAAGCAGCAGCAAATGTCTGAGTTTTTGATGCATTAATCACAATCCTTCATTATGTGTAGCCTTGGTCGCACAACAAACATCTACACAGTAATCAAATTCTTCCCACACTCGATGTAGCATGTCCTTTGTGACAGTCTGTAGTCAAGCTTTATCTGATCGCACACTTCCTCGAGGGAAACAGGTATTGCAACACACAAAACCAGTATTTCACAAATCCCCGCAGAAAGAAATCGCAGGGTATTAAATCTGGTGAATGAGGTGACCCGGGGAAAAGGCTGATGTCTGTTTTTGCAGCACATCTATTCAGCTTTGGTGAAGAATACAATTAAGAAACTCTTGTACTTCCCAGAAAATGGGATGGAGAACTGTCCAGTGTCAAAATGTAATCGCCATAACTGGAGTTTGGATGGGGTAACAACCAGGTTTCTAACATCTCTAGAAATGAATTACCCGCACACTTTCTTGTGTGACACCACACAGAACATATTTACTTTCGGACAGTCAGATTGACGCTTTATCAGTGTATAAGGTTTCTCGCATCCCCAGATACGGACATTGTGTGTGTTCACCTTGCCACTTACATGGAAAGTGCCTTCACTGCAAGGGATGAGTCTTTTTACTAAATCACTGTCCTCCATTTTTAACTGCAGCTCTTCACAGAAGTCATGCCTGTTAGTGTAAGGGCCTGTAATAATCTCTCTTTGTACCGTTTAAAACATAGCCACTCACGCAACACCTTCCACACCATAATCTTTGGCATAACCAATTCCCTCCTTGCTTAACTAAGTGACTTGTGAGGACTTCGGTGAAACACCATGAGCTGTCTTTCAGTGTTTGCATCAGACACAAGGATTCAGCCAGGACTGTTCCCCATACAAAGACATCTGGTTTCCACCAACTGTTGGAACCACCTATCTATGTTATCCTTGTGTGGTGGGTCTTTCATAAACTGTGCACAAAACTCATGCTGCACCGTAACCATAGATCTGGACACCTCAAAGCAGAGCTCACAGAAAGCCTTTTCCTGTTGCGGTGCCTTCTTGGAAACGGATGCTACACCTGTGCAATAAGAATGGCAAGCGAACAGTGGGCAGCAAAACAAAATTTGGACAGTTGCTTATGCTGTAGGTTTTGCCCATATGAAGTGATAAATTGATTTATTATTAATTTTTAAAACTGCAACATTCGTTTATAGACATCATGTATTAGCAGTGATTAAATTGTTTGATCTATGGAGCTAGTAGGCATGAAACTTGTGCTACTGTTGTAGGTGTTGGTTTTGTGTCTTGATGGCTATAATGCATTCACTGTGCTCATCATAGTGACTTGCTTGTACTGCTATTTTCTTATTCATTATTAGACCTGGGTCTACTCTTGCATTACCCTTATTTGATTTTATCTTGATAATCCTGTGCTCTCCTGACCTGAAACCCTATTCTTCCTACCATCACACTTCACTAATTACCACTGTATCTATCTTTACTGTATCCTTTTCTCTTTTTAAATTCTATAATATGATAAAGATATCTGACAGCCACACTCTGGCCCATAGAACACCTGATTTGATTTTCCTGATGACAAGTCTTGTGTAGATCTTGCCAGAAGATCCAAATGGGGGACTATTTTATGCAAGGGGATGACAACATAATTAAACGATACAGTAGAACTGCATTTCATTAGGAAATGTGACTGTAGTTCTTTTAGTAAGTTGGTTAATGTTACAAGCCCAGATCAATCATTTAGATTGTGCTGCTTGCAAGTACTAAAGAGGCTGCTGCCCCTGTTCAGGAACCATAGGTTGAGATGTGACCTCACTACAACCTTCTGATGTGGTAGCAGGTATGGCGGCATTGTCTGCATTGTTGAGCCACACGAGCCACCTCACTGTGGCAGATCCATGGCTCTTGGTCAACGTGAGGGAGCTCCTGCAGAGTCAAATTATACAGTAAAATCCTAAAGTCATCAGTGCATGCTCCTGCTGCAAAGTGTACTAACAACATGTTGTGATTACTGCTGATCTACTCTCTCAGATAATAATGTAAAATGTGATTACTATATACACAGAAGTGCCAAAGAAACTGGTATATGCATGCATATTCAAATACAGAGATATGTAAACAGACAGAATAAGGCGCTGTGGTCAGCAGCAACTATATAAGACAACTAGTGTCTGGTACAGTTGTTAAATCCGTTACTGGTGCTAAAAAGGCAGGTTATCAAGATTTAAGTGAGTTTGAACAAGATGTTATAGTTGGCACACAAGCGGTGGGACATAGCATCTCCAAGGTAGTGATGAAGTGGAGGTTTTCCTGTATGACCTTTTTCATGAGTGTACCAGAAATATCAGGAATCCGGTAAAACATCAAATCTCCGACATTGCTGCAACCAGAGCAAGAGCCTGCAAGAATGGGACCAACGACGGCTGAAGAGGATCGTTCAGTGTGACAGAAATGCAACTCTTTTGCAGACTGCTGCAGATTTCAATGCTGGGCCATCAACAAGTGTCAGTGTGCAAACCATCCAATGAAACATCATCAGTGTAGGTTTTCAGAGCAGAAGGCCCACTCATGCACTCTTGATGACTGTATGACACAAAGCTTTACATCTCACCTCGGCCCATCAACACTGACAATGGACTTTTGATGACTGGAAACATGTTGCCTGATCGGATGAGTCTCATTTCAAATTGTATGAAGCAGAAGAACATGTACGGGTATGGAGAAAACCTCATGAATCCATGGATCCTGCATGTCAGCAGGGGACTGTTCAAGCTGGTGGAGGCTCTGTAATGGTGTGGGGCATGTGCAGCTGAAGGGATATGGGATGCCTGATATGTCTAGATATAACTCTGGCAGGTGACACATACGTAAGCATCGTGTCTAATTACTTGCATCCATTCATGTCCATTGTGCCTTCTGACAGACTTGGGCAATTCCAGCAGGACAATGTGACACCCCACACATCCAGAATTGCTACAAAGCAGCTCCAGGAACACTTTTCTGAGTTTAAACACCTTCGCTGGCCACCAAGTTCCCCAGACATGAACATTATTGAGCATATCTGGGATGCCTTGCGATGTGTTGTTCACAAGAGATCTCCACCCTCTCACACTCTTATGGATTTATGGACAGCCCTGCAGGACTCATGGTGTCAATTCCCTCCAGCACTACTTCAGACATTAATCAAGTACATGCCACGTCGTGTTGCAGCACTTCTGTGTGCTCGCGGGGGCCCCACACGATATTAGGCAGGTGCACCAGTTTCTTTGGCTCTTCATTGTATGTGTATATGTGTTAGCAGAAAAGGCTATTTAAAAATTTAACAGCTCCATCTATTATACTAGTCAGGTGCTGTTCTTACCTGATACATAAAACAAAGCATTTACATTACGATGGATACTGTCAGCTATCTATACAGACGTACTGACAGTGTGTGATAGAAACATTAGACTTACACAGACTGTATGGTACATCCCCAGGTCCAAATACTGTGATAAATTGTAGAAGGAGTGGGTGTTGAGCTTGCTTTCACTCATTTTTGGATATCTGGAAATTTTCAATATACTGCTGGGTGTCTACTGTAATTTATTGCAGCCTTTTGCACCAAGACATAAAAATCCATCCAGAACCCTTGATTTGAACACAGTCATGGGCACTGCACAATTTATCCTAAATTCACTCTTGTTATTAGCCTCAATTACCATTATGGAATATATGTATTGACACCTATGTGCAAGGACCCCTAGGTCCTAAGGAGTTTTCTCTAAGATATCTAGTTATCAGCTTTCACAAAATATTCTAACTGCATGCTTCTTTAGAATAAATACAGTTTTGACCTTAGCTGCATTGCCCCAGAAGATTATGCCAAATGACGGTGTTGAGTAGAAGTATGCTAATACTCCTCTCTGCAGGTCAGCACATCGAGAGATACTTCTAGTACAATACCTTTAATAACAATATGAATTAAGACAGAGTGCTACTCACAACATAGAGAAGGCAGACAGGCACAATGAAAAGACTGCTGAACATTTAAGCTTTCATAACAAAAAGTCTTTGCTCAGAAATAGAAAACAAACACACATTCACAGAAGCACAACTCTCATACACACATGGCCACTGTCTTGGCCATTGTGGCCTTACTGCTGTGAGCTGTGCTTGTGAGAATGTGTGTTTGTTTTCTATTTCTGAGCAAAGACTTTTTGGTCTGAAAGCTTAAAGGTTCAGCAGTCTTTTCAGTGTGCTTGTCTGTGACTCACTAACTGACTCCTCTTTGTGGTGAGTAGCAATCTATCCTTTTCATTTTATTGTTTTTATTCTATCCTGGACATTTCCTAACAACTGTATGAGGCATCTGGTATCAAAATGGAACAAGTCACTGAAGGCAGGCATATTTTTCAGTATGAATGAAAAACCTCTAGCGACAAAACAATAATGGTCACAAATGTTTTTTTTCCGTAGTTACATCATTAATGGATTTTGTTAAATCTGATTCATAATGGTCCCCCCCCCCCCCCCAGCTCCAACCTGACCCTCCTTTCTCTCTCTCTCTCTCTCTCTCTTTTTTTTTTTTTTTTTTTTTTTTTTTTGATTAGTGGTCTGTGTTGCAATTTTATATAATTTTACGCTTTTTAAAATAAAAATGTATCCTTTTTAAATTCCAAAATCTTGTGAAAAAGCACATAAATTAAAATAAAGTGACATTGTAATTACTTTTATTTATAATAATTTAAAAAAAGCATCTCTATGTAAATTGAATAATAACATGTCAAGGTGAACATTAGAAAACTGAGGAGAATACAAAATAAGATTTCTCTCACTAAAAGTTTGTAGTTCACATAGATTTTGAACACAATAAAAAAATGGAGTGCAAATTATGCTAAAAGAATCACTATTATGATAGACACTGATTACATAAACTGAGAAATATTGTTATTTTACGTCTTCAATCTGCCCTCATTTAGATTACAATGTACAAATGAAATATTAAGACTTCAAACAATATACAGTATAAGGTATTATTTTGCTTCCTGATATGGTCACATTGTTGTGTAATATAACAACACAAGATTCCAAATAAAAATGCTGCGACATGAATATTGTTGCCCATTCCTTGATGCAGCCACCTGTGAATTCACTGCCTGCAAGACTTGGCCCATTCTCTTACAAGATCAGTAGTTCAATGGTCTGTAACATAAAGACATGATGGAGTTTAAATCATGTTCTTGTTACACCTAGTAGTGATATACTTTTACTTTAAATAGGTAACTTTGACTCATTTTTGTAAATTTTGCCACTTGTCCAATTTAAATACTAAACACATCATAAATAAAGTAAGCTAGAAGTAATTATCATAATTATCAGTCAGTAGATTAATGGTAGTCCTAATTTGTAGTTGATATATTTTACAGAAGTAGCCAGCAGTGGTAGCTTCTGCCTGTTAATGGATTACTTGACTTGTTCTACATCTTGGAAGGCTTCTGTTTTATGATGTGATTGACAGAACATAATGTGTGAATGAATGAATGAACAAATTGGCTGCATACAATGATATTTCCTTTCTATCTGAATTCTTTACATTATTTGCACAAAATCACATCATACAGCTGCAATGTGCACACTTTTGATGTCCCACAACAGGACTTGGACACTTGTCAGTGATGTAATGTGAGTTGTACCAAGAAGCTGGCAATGGGGCACAAATGGCAGTCATTGTGTGTGGTGCCCTTCTTATGATGTCAACAAAATGTCAGTAGGGGGTGTGATGCCCTCATACTGCAGTACAGGGCACACAAGAACTCACCGTACCATGTATCAGGCCTCGTATCGGGACTAGTGCCTTCTGCAAGTCGGCAGTGGCCTATGGCACCAGTGTTAGAGCTGCAGTCCTTTGGTGTAAAGGATCCTATACATAGCCAGGAAATAAGCTGGGCTACACTAAACATGTGATGCCATATGCTGGAGGTGCTTTTCATCCTAGACTTATCGTCTGATAGATGGAACTCATGATGTTGCTGTGGTTTCCACTCCAAAGACTTGTTTTGATGCAGCTCTCCATACTACTCTATACTTTGCAAGCTCCTTCTCAGCATAATTACTGCAACCTACATCCTCTTGAACATGCTTATTATTGTAAAGCCAGGAGGTCTCTCTACAGTTTCTACCCCTCTCCACCCCTTCCACACTTACCTGCATTACTAACATAACTATTTCTTGATGTCTCAGGCTGCGCTCCATCTTCAGTCTTCTTTCAGTCAAATGGTGTCACGAAGCTCTTCCCATTTTGGTGTGGTACCCCTTCATCCTCTTCATTAGTTTGTGTATCTACCCAAGGAATTTCAGGATTCTTCTGTGACATTGTATTTCAGAAGTTTATGTTCTGTTCTTGTGTGTACTGTGTATCACCGACATTTCGCTTTCATGCACTTTGTGGAAACTCATTCTAGCACTTTAATTTATACTTTGTGTTAACAAATTTCTCTGTTTCAAAAACACTTTTTGTGCTGTCGCCAGTGTGAATTTTATATTATCTTTATTTTGGCAATTTTGCTCCTCAAATAGCAAAACCCATCTGTTACTTTTCATTAATTGCTAGTGAAATTGATTAATTTGACTACATCCCATTGCCCTAGTTTTATGTTAGTTGATAAGTATGTTATAATCTCTTTTCAAGACACTGCCCTTTACATTCAATTGATCTCCCAAGTCCTTTTCAATACACTGTCCTTTCCATTCAACAGATCTCCCAAGTCCTTTACTGTGTCTGATAGAATGCCATCAACAAACCTCAAAGCAACATTGTCAAAAGCTCCCTCTAAATTACAAATGTTGTAAAGATGGGTATATGCCTTTTTTCAACCTATCTTCTAATATAAATAATAGTATCATACTGCTTTGCATACTCCTGATTTTCTCTAAACCCTGAACTGTTTTTCCCCAAGACAGCTTCTGGCAGTATTCATCTGCCTGTAGATATTTTTTGTTAGTATTTTTCAACTGTTATTCAGAAACTGATGGTTCCCTAAGCCTCAGTTGCTCACACTTGTCGGTGTCCACCTTCCTTGGTATTGGGAGTAAGTCCAGGGGTATTTCACCTTTCCTATATGTTGTACATACTGGGTGGAACAGTTTTTTTCCTCGTAAGTTCTTCCAGGGTTCATAGTAATTCTGAGGCAATGTCATGTAATTCACATTTGTCATTTTGACTTATGTCTTTCAGTGCTCTGTCAAATTATTCTTGCTTTATCGTGTTCCCCATCACACTTTCATCCCCTTCTTCTTCCCTTTCCTTAATATTGTCTTCAGGTTTGTAGCCTTTCTATATATTCTTTCAACCTTTCATTCTTTGCTTATAACTGGCCTATCAATGAGCAACTGATGATATTTATAGAGATGCTTCTCATTTCTCCAAAAAAATTCTTTAATATTGCATGTGCAACCAGTATCTTTACAATATGCAGCATGTGTCTTTCCTATATTCATGCATACTTTTACCACCTTTCATTTCTCTTCTAGCCCTCCCTAATTTGCCATTTTGCACTTTGTCACTTCCATTTAGTTAGTTAAACATTCCACATGGGAAAAATATATCTAAAAACAAAGATGCTGTAACTTACCAAACGAAAGCGTTGGTATGTTGATAGAGACAATAAACACCCAAACACACACACAAATTTCAAGCTTTCACAACCCAAGGTTGCTTCATCAGGAAAGAGGGAAGAAGAGGGAAAGATGAAGGGATGTGGGTTTTAAGGGAGAGGGTAAGAAGTCATTCCAATCCCGGTAGCGGAAAGACTTACCTTAGGGGGAGAAAAGGACAGGTATACACTCGCACACACACACATATCCATTCCCTATAAGGTAAGTCTTTCCGCTCCTGGGATTGGAATGACTCCTTACCCTCTCCTTTAAAACGCACATCCTTTCGTCTTTCCCTCTCCTTCCCTCTTTCCTGATGAAGCAACCGTTGGTTGCGAAAGCTTGAATTTTGTGTGTGTGTTTGTGTTTGTTTGTGTGTCTATCAACATGCCAACGCTTTTGTTTGGTAAGTTACATCATCTTTGTTTTTAGATAGATTTTCTATTTAGATATATTTTGTAAAAACAAAGATGATGTAACTTACCAAACGAAATATATAAGAGAGGGAAACATTCCACGTGGGAAAAATATATCTAAAAACAAAGATGATGTAACTTACCAAACGAAAACATTGGTATGTTGATAGAGACACTAACAAACACAAACACACAGACAAAATTCAAGCTTTCACAACCCATAGTTGCTTCATCAGGAAAGAGGGAAGGAGAGGGAAAGACGAAAGGCTGTGTGTTTTAAGGGAGAGGGTAAGGAGTCATTCCAATCCCGGGAGCAGAAAGACTTACCTTAGGGGGAAAAAGGGACAGTATATATATCCAGAGACAGTATTAATTATGTGGGGGTTGTTCAGAGTAAATATCATTTAAAAACACATGTGAAACGTAGTTCAAAGATCCTCTAAAAATTTTTGTGCTAAAATCTTCTATAAAATTGTAGAGTCCACTTGTAGCTGCTAAACGTCATTTATTGAGAGTTCAAGTTACAACTGCTTGTGCAATAATGATTTGCATTTTCAGGTTAATGTACAACAACATACGTACAGATTAGAGGCCATTAAGTGAAAACACTAATATCGCTTGCTATAGAAGAGATAAGAAAGTACTCACTTGGCTGGATTACATGAAGCCATTAAACAAATATGTACATGAGTAACATTTGTGGCTCTACACATAGTTAAAATACAGAAATGTAATATTCTTTTGTTGTGTAACATACTCTGTTTGTGTAGTGTAGGTCACTTTTGTGTTGTATACTTGCTCTTGATCATAACAGGTAATTTTCCAAGATGAACATTTATCTAGATAGATCACATATCCTTTTTGGCTAATCTTTAACAGTGATGCAATTATTTTTCAATAAACAGGTTTTCTTTTATGAAACAAATAGTTTGAATGTGTACATACAACATGGAATATGGTTTAAATGTGCGTAACTATATACAAGGGCAAATGAAAAAGTCTTTGCCCCTATTTTTTATTAGCTAAAGTAAGGTACAACAGGTAATTACAAATACAGGGTGTTTCAAAAATGACCGGTATATTTGAAACGGCAATAAAAACTAAACGAGCAGCGATAGAAATACACCGTTTGTTGCAATATGCTTGGGACAACAGTACATTTTCAGGCAGACAAACTTTCGAAATTACAGTAGTTACAATTTTCAACAACAGATGGCGCTGCAAGTGATGTGAAAGATATAGAAGACAACGCAGTCTGTGGGTGCGCCATTCTGTACGTCATCTTTCTGCTGTAAGCGTGTGCTGTTCACAACGTGCAAGTGCGCTGTAGACAACATGGTTTATTCCTTAGAACAGAGGATTTTTCTGGTGTTGGAATTCCACCGCCTAGAACACAGTGTTGTTGCAACAAGATGAAGTTTTCAACGGAGGTTTAATGTAACCAAAGGACCGAAAAGCGATACAATAAAGGATCTCTTTGAAAAATGTCAACGGACTGGGAACGTGATGGATGAACGTGCTGGAAAGGTAGGGCGACCGCGTACGGCAACCACAGAGGGCAACACGCAGCTAGTGCAGCAGGTGATCCAACAGCGGCCTCGGGTTTCCGTTCGCCGTGTTGCAGCTGCGGTCCAAATGACGCCAACGTCTACGTATCGTCTCATGCGCCAGAGTTTACACCTCTATCCATACAAAATTCAAATGCGGCAACCCCTCAGCGCCGCTACCATTGCTGCACGAGAGACATTCGCTAACGATATAGTGCACAGGATTGATGACGGCGATATGCATGTGGGCAGCATTTGGTTTACTGACGAAGCTTATTTTTACCTGGACGGCTTCGTCAATAAACAGAACTGGCGCATATGGGGAACCGAAAAGCCCCATGTTGCAGTCCCATCGTCCCTGCATCCTCAAAACGTACTGGTCTGGGCCGCCATTTCTTCCAAAGGAATCATTGGCCCATTTTTCAGATCCGAAACGATTACTGCATCACGCTATCTGGACATTCTTCGTGAATTTGTGGCGGTACAATCTGCCTTAGACGACACTGCGAACACCTCGTGGTTTATGCAAGATGGTGCCCGGCCACATCGCACGGCCGACGTCTTTAATTTCCTGAATGAATATTTCGATGATCGTGTGATTGCTTTGGGCTATCCGAAACATACAGGAGGCGGTGTGGATTGGCCTCCCTATTCGCCAGACATGAACCCCTGTGACTTCTTTCTGTGGGAACACTTGAAAGACCAGGTGTACCGCCAGAATCCAGAAACAATTGAACAGCTGAAGCAGTACATCTCATCTGCATGTGAAGCCATTCCGCCAGACACGTTGTCAAAGGTTTCGGGTAATTTCATTCAGAGACTACGCCATATTATTGCTACACATGGTGGATATGTGGAAAATATCGTACTATAGAGTTTCCCAGACTGCAGCGCCATCTGTTGTTGAAAATTGTAACTACTGTAATTTCGAAAGTTTGTCTGCCTGAAAATGTACTGTTGTCCCAAGCATATTGCAACAAACGGTGTATTTCTATCGCTGCTCATTTAGTTTTTATTGCCGTTTCAAATATACCGGTCATTTTTGAAACATCCTGTATCATTTAGCTTATCGTTTAGCTACAAAATAGCAGGTCAGCAACTGGAAGCAGTTAATTCCATAAATGATTTAAAATGGAATGATCATATAAAGTTGATCGTCGGTAAGGCGAATGCCAGACTGAGATTCATTGGAAGAATCCTAAGGAAATGCAATCTGAAAACAAAGGGAGCAGGTTACAGTACGCTTGTTCGCCCACTGCTTGAATACTGCTCAGCAGTGTGGGATCCGTACCAGTTAGGGTTGATAGAAGAGATAGAGAAGATCCAGCGCGCTTCATTACAGGATCATTTAGTAATCGCGAAAGCATTAGGGAGATGATAGATAAACTCCAGTGGAAGACTCTGCAGGAGAGGCGCTCAGTAGCTTGGTACGGGCTTTTGTTACAGTTTCCAGAACATACCTCCACCGAAGAGTCAAGCAGTATATTGCTCCCTCCTACGTATATCTCGCGAAGAGACCATGAGGATAAAATAAGAGAGATTAGAGCCCACACAGAAGCATACCGACAATCCTTCTTTCCACAAACAATACGAGACTGGAATAGAAGGGAGAACCGATAGAGGTACTCAGGGTACCCTCCGCCACACACCGTCAGGTGGCTTGCGGAGTATGGATATAGATGTAGATGTATGTGAGGGCTATCCAGAAAATAATGGACGTTTTGAAATAAAAAAATAACAAAACAATGAAATCAATTTTTGTTATATATATTTTAAAGATACACTTTTAAGCTATTTTTCTTCATAACTGCCATTCAAATTGAGGCCCTTCTCTTACTGTGGCACAAACTTTCCAATACCATCTCTCTAGAAATCTACTTTCTGCGATTGGATTTTGGAAACCCACCTAGCACAAAATTTGCCATAAGCAAGCTTCTCCACCACAATTTAATGCACCAAACTCTGTGGAGAAAATGTTGCAAAAGTTCTGTCATCGTGAAATGACAGTTTCCACTAATTTTGTCATTGATTTTCATCACTAGTTTGTCACTCACAAGGCTAGGCCTACCACTGCTGTACTCATCATGAACATTGGTCTAGCCATTTTTAAAATCAATGCACCATTGCCTCACCTGACTTTCACTCATTATTCCTTTTCCATACATATCACAAAGGTTGTGATAAGTTTCAATTAGTTTGCAGCTTTTTTCCAACAAAAACCTTATCACAGAACACACCTCATGAATGTCAGGAGTGGTGGCATCTTCTACTGCAGCGCCCATTTTAATGCGGCACAGGAAGCAAAGTAGCAGAGATACAGACCAAATGCTACCACCGCTGGATGTAGGAATGTTATGGCACTAAGATGGTGGCTGTAGCCCGCCCACCGCCGCGACAGACCAAAATGTCTGTTAATTTCTGGGTAGCCCTCATATGTACTGTTCTATGTATCTTACACTACTTTTCCATATAGTCCCCAAACCATTTCAGACATTTGGCTCAATGCAGCACTAAATTTGTGATGCTTGTGCGGTAGAATTCATCTGGCTTACTGTGGAACCACCACTGGACTGCTGTCTTGACTTCATTGTTTGAACTGATGACATGTCAGAAATGTCTTCAGTGGAATGAAAATGTGGAAATCACTAGGTCGCTAGGGGCAAGGTCAAGACTGTATGATAGATGGACCAGACTCTCCCAGTCAAATGACCAGACCTTGTCGGCAGTTCTGACCGCCACCTGTGGCCTCACACTGTCATTGAGGACAAATGTGTCGCCCATATCAAGAATCCCTCGGTGCTTCTTCCTGATGGCAATTCACAGCTGTGGCTGTGAGCAACAATAACTATTGGCATTGGCGGTTGTACTTAATGGCATACAATCCAGCAGGAGCAGTCCATGGTGATCCCACAATACTCTTTAACATCACTTTCCCAGCAGATGACAGTGAACAGGCTTTTCTTTTTTGTCACAGATGATTCCACACCATGCTCTGCTTTGAATCTGGCGTGAAATGCTATATCTACATTTCATCACCAGTAACAGTGCAGTTAAGGAAACTGGCACCCTCCTTGGCATACCACTACAGAAGATTCAATGAAGCAATCATTTGCTTGCTTTTCATCGTGTCATCCAACTGATTAGGCACCCACCAACATGAAATCTTCTGGTGCCCTAAAGCTGAGAAACAATGTTGTAAATGCTCCCAAATGAAATGCCAACCTTCTAGGAAATGATCTTCAGGTACACATGCCGATCTGCTTTCACTGTTGCATTCGTATGGGAAATGTTGTCATCAGTCAGTGACACACGAATGCTCATTGTCATGTTAGTCTTCGTGGCCTTTTGTGAACTCACGACACTACCACCTCACACTTCCCAAAGTCAGACACTTTTCCCCATATATGGGCTGGATTTCCCTGTGAATTTCGAAGGGTGTTTGTCCCTTGTTCCATAGAAAATGAATCACACCTTGCTGCGAGTGTACTGTAGGTTTGTGAAGCACAACCAACATCTTCAACAACTGGCAGCAACATCATTCTGTGGAGCTACCAGCAGATAGGGCGGCTCCAGTCCAAGAAAGATCAACCTCTGGGAATGGATATGCTAACTGCAGGTTTACAGCTGTAATTTGGCTAAAAGAGGACAAGACTTTCTGATTTGTCCTCCTACATACAGTATTACTTGAGTAATGTTAAATATTTGCAGAGTTTATATAACTATTATTTTATACTATTTTTTGTAACAGTTAATTTGATAACATGAAACTATAAGGATTCTTAAAGTTTTATTAAACAAGGCAATGCACGGAGCCTTCTACTACTTTTTTATGATTTGTAAAGAGAGCTCTTTTTTTTTGCTGGAAGATTCACTAATACTCTGCCCATTCCTCCCCACAAGGTTATGCCATAACTAATTATTGAATGGACATATGCAAAATGTGTTGCACTTGCTCATGAACTGCTAGTTGCTGAAATTATGATTCAGAATACATAGCATGCTGTTGTGGTTTGCTTTCCCATTATTGTAATATGCTCAGTACACTTTAGCTGTTAGCCACAAGCAGTCCTAGAAATTTTGTGTTTGATATGCATTCTACATCCTCATCATTCACTCTTACATTTACACTATTGGGAATTGTTTGTAGAGAAACTAATACTTTTTTAGTTAGCTTAGTTTTTGTGTCCACCTACGCACATTCCTTAGAATTTCTTCAATCTTTTCCATTAGCATGCCTGGTGACTTGTTGCTGGTCAGAATATTTCTTTCATCACCAAATAGTATTATTTTTCTGTGCTTTAAACTTTGAGGAAAATAGTTTGTATATATTAGAAACAGTATGGGATCCAGAACAGTTCCTTGTGGTACTACTCTGTTGGTGTGTTGTGGATCGGAGAGATGTTTTCTATTCATCACAAAATGCTCATACCATCACAGGCTCTCACATGTATAGATTGTCATCATCGTAGCACTTCTACAAATAAAGTAGCGCGATACATACTGCTAACATAAAGCTGATTTAGATGACAACACTACTGTTGCCATATTGTCCGTGTTCCACAGTACTGACAGGGTCATAATGTGTGACTGGGGTGTGCGACATAGTCAGGCTCAGTTTCTGGGCAAAACTGCATTTCATCCATGAACAGAACTCTACCCAACCATTCCTGTATCCACTCATGATGAGCAGGACACCACCCTGTGTTATCTTAGCATCTCATGAAGAGCCAACCATAAATAACGAACTATACAAGCCAATGATATGAATCTGGCTGCAAATATATGACCAAATTTTCATATTCTGCCATGTTCTGGTCATGGAAACAACCCCCTGTTCTCTTTGCACTAGCCTCTGGCGTTAATTAATATTTATGTTTAACTAACTTCTATCCAAAGACACCACACTGATGTATATCTGTTACTTCCAATCAGGATGTTCAATTGTGACCTGTGTCTTACCAACACCATCTACTGACTGTTTCTTAGGAATTGTCAAACCATATACACTCAGGCTCATAAATTAAGGATAATTGCAGAATGTGGCGCCGCACAATGTGGCACTACACAAAACTGGCACTAACAGCATAGGCACATAGGGAACACACACGGCACAGATCTGTAAGTCCACAGTATTGGTGATAAGTTGAGAAAACCGTCCCAAAACACATGTGCTAATACTTGTTTAGGTAGCTTATTTTTTTCCTGCACATGTACCCTGACATCAATACAGGATATAATCACCATGCAATACCTACACAGGCTGCACAACGGTTTGGCATACTCTGGATCAGGTGGTCAAGCAGCTGCTGGGGTATAGCCTCCCAGTCTTGCACCAGTGCCTGTCGGAGCTCCTGAAGTGTCATAGGGGTTTGAAGTCGTGCAGCGATATGTCGACCGAAAGCATCCCATATGTGCTCGATGGGGTTTATGTCTGGAGAACAAGCAGGCACTCCATTCGCCTGATATCTTCTGTTTCAAGGTACTCCTCCACGATAGCAGCTCAGTGGGGCCACATGTTATCATCTGTCAGGAGGAAGGTGGGACCCACTGCACCCCTGAAAAGGCGGACATAATGGTGCAAAATGACGTCCCGATACACCTGACCTGTTACAGTTCCTCTCTCAAAGACATGCAGGTGTGTATGTGCACCAATCATAATCCCACCCCACCCTATCAAACCCTGACCTCCATAAAGGTCCCTTTCAAGGACATTAAGTGGTTGGTATCTGGTTCCTGGTTCACGCCAGATGAAAATTCGGTGAGAATCACTGTTCAGACTATACCTGGACTTGTCCGTGAACATAACCTGGGACCACTGCTCCAATTACCATGTACTGTGTTCTTGACACCAGGCTTTACGAGCTCTCCTGTGACCATTGGTCAGTGGAATGCACCTTGAAGGTCTCTGGGTGAATAAACCATGTCTGTTCAGTTGACTGTAGACTGTGAGTCTGGAGACAACTGTTCCAGTGTCTGCAGTAAGGTCTCGAGCAAGACTACCTGCAGATCTCCATGGCCATCTGCAGGCACTGATGGTGAGATATGGGTCTTCTTGTGGTGTTGTACACTGTGGATGTCCCATACTGTCTGCTGGAATCGTTGCCATAATCTTGAGATCACACTTTGTGGCACACGGAGGGCCTGTGCTATGACCTGCTGTGTTTGACCAGCCTCCAGTCGCCCTAGTATTCTACCCCTCATAATGTCATCAATATGTTTTCTTTGAGCAATTTTCAACACATAGTTACCATTAGCACGTCTGCACACATACTCTCTACACCAAACTCTGACATGCGCCAACACACCTCTGCATATGTGGACTGCTGCCAGCGCCACTGTGCGATGACCACAGGTCAAATGCACCGCATGGTCACACCCCGAGGTGATTTAAACCCGCAAACTGCTCACCAGAGCATTGTTTCACCGTGTATCAGCATTATCCTTAATTTATGAGCATGAGTGTAGTTTGTGTAGTCCGAAATTTTAATTTCCCATTTTTTCCCAGAAGTCATATGCAATATATACTGCCTGCCAAATAAAAAGAAAGTATCTGGAAGACATGGTCAGATGTCAGTGTAGCTTCATACGATACACACCAGGAGCATGTATGTGAATAACTAGAGTTACAATTCTCTGTGACAAGTAGAATTGCCATCAGAGTGCTGTAGTATTGTTCATGTTTAGTGTTGCTACCAGGCCTGGTAGACTTCATATGGGGTGTGAACAGTCTGATGTTGTGTGATCACTATGAAGGACACAGAGATGTCATGTACTCATCTGAGACAACATTATCAGCACATAACAGAGTTTGAAAGGGGTGTCAGTGTGGTTTTCCATTTGGGTGACTGGTTGAATTGTGCATAACCAGATATGACAGTGGCCGGCTGTTGCATGGAAATAGGCAGGTGGGCATATTTTTGACAATGTTTGACCACCACAAAGAGCTTCAGAGACTACCATAGCTGAATATTGTCAAATGATATTTCACAAAACCAAAAGAAATTCTGGTCATATGTGAAGGCTGTTAGTGGCACCAAAGTTAGTGTCCCATCCCTAGCAAGGGAGAAAATGTTTGACTCCATTTTCAAATGCTCCATTATAAAGGAAAACTCAGGAGAAATGCCCCAATGTAATCTTTGTACCACTGAAAAGATGAATGATGTTGAGAAACAGCTAAAATCGTTAAAACTGAACAAATCTCCAGGGCCTGATGGAATCCTTGTCAGATTCTATACTGAATATGAGGCTGAGTTTGCCCCTCTTCTAACTATAACCTATCATAGATCCCTTGAACAAAGCACAGCTCCACCCATTAACAAGAAGGGTAGTAGAAATATCCACAAAACTAGCATCCAGTTTCTTTGATACCAATTTGTTGTAAAATCTTAGAACATATTCTGAGCTGAAACATAATGTCGTATCCTGAACAGAATGACTTCCTCAATGCCAATCAGCATGATTCCGAAAACATTGATCATGTGAAACCCAATTTGCAGTTTTCTCACATGATACGCTGAAAGCTATGGATCAAGGCAGTCAGGTAGATGCAGTATTTCTTTATGTTCAAAAAGACTCAGTGCCACACCTATACATATTATTAAAAGTACACTATATGGGATATGAAGTTAAATTTGTGACTGGATTGAGGACTTTTTCATGGGGACGACTCAACATGCTGTCCTGGATGGAGTGTCATTGTCAGATGTAGAAGTGTGCTGGGACTCTTGCTGTTCATGTTGTATATTAATGACCTTGCAGACAATATTAATAGACTTTTTGCAGATAATGCATTTATTTATGATGAAGTAACATCTGAAAGAAGCTACATAAATATTAGTCAGTTCTTGATGAGATTTCACGTGGTGCAAAGATTGCCAACTGGCTTTAAATTTTCAGAAATGTAAAATTGTGCTCTTCACAAAATGAAAAAATGTACTATTGTATGAATATAATATCAGTGAGTCACTGTTGGAATCGACCAACTTATACAAATACCTGGGTGTAACATTTTACAGTTGTGTAAAATGAAATGATCACATGGGCTTAGTTGTGGGTAAAGGAGGCAGTAGACTTTGGTTTATTAGTAGAATAGTGGGGAAGTGCAATCAGTCTATGAAGGAGGTTGTTTACAAATCACCTGTGCAACCATTTTTAGAATATTGCTCAAGTGTGCCGGACACTTACCAAATAGGACTAAGAGGGGATATTGAATATATAAAGAGAAGGGCAGCACAAATGATCACAGAATTGTTTGATCCATGGGTGAGTGTCACAGAGATACTGAAGGAACTGAACTGGAAGACTCTGGAAGACAGACATAAACTATCCTTAGAAAGTCTATTAACAAAGTTTCAGGAAACAGCTTTCAGTGATGACTCTTTGAATATACAAAATCCTGTATGTATCACTCACATAGGGATAATTAAGATAAGATCATAATAATTACTTCATGCACAAAGCCATTCAATCAATCATTCTTCTCGTGCTCCATAAGTGAATCGAATAGGAAGACCCCCTAATAACTGGTACAATGGGATGTACCCTCTGCCATGCAACTCATTGTGGTTTGCAGAGTATAGATGTAGATGTAGATGTTGGAGGACTGCCGTATTGTGTAGTCCGTTCACATCTGGGCCCACCCTCCAAGACAAGTAGTGGACTCCCTGCAAAATTCTGTCAGTCCCAACACCATCGGTAGGCAACTAGCCACAGCAGGCTAGGAAATTACTGTCCCATGCTTGGGCCTCCATTAACACCACAGCACAATTGGCTGCATTTGGAGTGGTGCCACGCTCATGAAACATGTACAGCTAATGAATGGCATTTCATTGTTTCAGTGATGACTGCAGTTCTGCCCTACCGAGATGATCTCATTGTCGAGACTGATAGTGACTTTTGAATCACAGTGTGGAGAGCCACTTGGGTGGTAGTAATTAAGTGAACTTTGATGGTACAACGGTATGTCACAGATATTCAGCATGGACAGTCTGTGTGATGTTGAGGTACCCCTGCAACCAGTGACATCCCAACATCTGTCTCTGATAGGACATGTGTGGCATCAGCTCAGATGTCAATTCTGCCCCAGCGACAGTACCCAGGATAATGAGGCTCAATTACAACAGCTGTGGGCCAGATTGCCTCAGGAGAGGATGCAATGGCTTTATGACACCATTCCCACCCGAGTCAGTGAATGCACCCAGGTAAGGGGGTGGGGGTGCAGCGTCATATTAAGTGGGCTAAAACTGCAACGTTCTTTATAAATTTGACTCGATATTGTTATCACTGACATAACATCAAATTCTCTTTGAAACCGTGAAGTTTCATTTTACTTCCTTTCCCTTCTGGGTGCTTCACCTTTCTTGTCAGACTGTGTACATTCTTTCTTGCTATATCTGAATTTCTGATGGGGTTGTAATTTTTTTCTCTGGTAGTGTTTTTTTATCATGTTATAGCAGCAAATATATCTGAAGAATGTGTGAAAGCAATTACAAAAAAACAGCTGCTCTCCTTCATTTATTTAGCGGTGATTTGCAGAGTGAAACTGTGAAGTTATAGTGATTATACCTGAAGCAAACCTAGCGACAGCGCTGAAAACACTGGTGATCAACACAGTGTAACTCTTTAGGAAGTGTGCTAAAAGAATGTGGCGATATAATGTTAACCGATAAATTTTAAATTTGTAGCTCTTGTGTATGTGAGCAAAATTAACTTCTGCTGAAGGAGTCAAGTTACATCATTTTCTTTGTGAACCATTTTTAATATCTGGTCTACAGGTCTTCTCAGAAGATGCTTCGCGTGTCGTTCGAGAGGTGAACTGGGCTCTTGTAAGGATCCATTCAAGTTTAATGCCACACAGGTGGAAAATGAACGTGGTGTAGAAGCGGTACCATGTGCATCTGGTTGGTGTGGGAAGTTCCTGGAAGGAGGAAATGGATACAAAGATGATGGTAAGTACTGTTGGTAATCAAATAATGTTTTAATTTTAGGATTCACTTTGCATGATGTCTTTATATAACATATAAAACATGAACATATACCCTGAGATAATAAAAGTCATGAGGCATTGATACGCACACATGCAGATGGTGGTAGTATCACATACAGAAGGTATGAAAGGGCATTGTACTGGAAGAGCTGTCATTTGTACTCATGCAGTTCTTGTGAAAGGGTTTCGGATGTGATTATGGTCACATGACAGGAATTAACAGACTTCAAATGCGGAATGGTTGTTGGAGCTAGACACATGGGACATCATTTTGGAAATCATAAGGGAATTCAATATTCTACAATCCACAGTGTCAACAGTGTGCTGAGAGTAAGAAGTTTCAGGCATTACCTCTCACCATGCAGTTGGCGACAGCCTTCACTTAACGACTGAGAGCAGTGATGTTTGCATAGAGTTGTCAGTGCTAGTAGACAGGCAGTCCTGCATGAAATAACCACAGAAATCAATGTAGGATGTACAATGAATGTATCCATTAGGACAGTGTGAGGAAGTTGGGTGTCAGTGGACTATGGCAGCAGACAACTGATGCAAGTGCCTTTGCTAACAGCACGACGTCACCTTCAGTGCCTCCTGGGCTCGTGACCATATCAGCTGGTCCCTAGATGTCTGTAAAATTATGGTCTGGTCAGATGAGTCCCAATTTCAATTGATAAGAGCTGGTGATAATATTCGAATGTGGTGCAGGTCCCATGAAGCCCTGGACCCAAGTTATCAACAACACATTGTGCAGGCTGATGGTGGCTCCATAATGGTGTGGGTTGTGTTTACAGGTAATGGACTGGATCCTCTGGTCCAACTGAACAGTTCATTGACAGGAAATGGTTAAGTTCAGTGACTTCAAGACTATTTGCAGCCATACATGGACTTCATGTTCCCAAACAATGATGCAATTTTTGTGGATGACAATGTGCCATGTCGCCAGGCCACAATTGTCCGTGATTCATTTTATGAACATTCTGGATAGTTCGGTCAAATGATTTGGCCAGCCATTGAAAATTTATGGGACATAATTCAGAGGAAATCCTATACCGGCAACACTTTCACAATTATAGATGACTATAGAGGCAGCATGGCTCAGTATTTCTGCAGGGGACTTCCAGCAACTTGTTGTGTCCTTACCACATCGATGTGCTGCACTACACTTGGGAAAAGGATGCCGGACACAATGTTAGGAGGTATCCCATGACTTTTGTCACTCCAGTGTACAGCACTCTTAGTTGGTAGGGGTAAATGCAGGCTATAAATGATTTTAGCCAATTGTTGCATTAGTTCTGCAACAAAATTTTGCTTTTCTTGATGCTAACCTGAGCACAGAAGTAGCTGCTTTATCAGTTAACATTATTTGCAAAATATTGAAAGCTTAATGTGAACTTCTGTTTGGAGACATGCATCTATAGCATCATAGCTCTTACTAACAACTATCAGCCTCACAATTGTGACAAAGCTACTTATCAAAGAAGGATTAAACTTTTCCAGTTCATTTATGCAAAACTTTTAAATTCTCTTTTACTTATTTATGGAATACAAACATAATTTAGGTAATTCATTTAAATGATTCACACATCTAAAAGATAGTTTATTCATTATTGTGTAGTTGCTAATCATATCATACAGTTCATTGCCTCTTTTGACAGTCTCAATTTAGCATTTGCTCTGCTGCTTTGGAATGATACCGATATTATTTTCTATTTTATTTGAGAACTGATCTCTATTTTCTAGATGTTTGATACTGAGTTGTAGAGTTTCCACTTCAAGGTGCAACCAATATATCATATCATATGATTTGCATCTCATTTTACTAATGAAATTCTCTGTTTGCCTATTAGTAACAAATTTTTTTGTGATGAAAATCATAGGTATGATCATCACTTTAGAACTAATTCTTTTGTTTTGAAAGTGGCAGATGTTTTTGGATAAATGCTGTCAATATTTTTTACTTGACATTTGGTGGTATGTTTATGAGCCACATTTCATCTCTATTAACTACCCCCAAAGACAATGGACTCTGGTGTGGTGGGATGGCTTCCATATCTCTGTGATGCAGATTCCCATACTGCAGGTGCAACCATACCAGAGGATTATCTGTTGGTTGGTTGGTTGATTGATTTGAGAGGGGGGACCAAACAGCAAGGTCATCAGTCCCATCAGATTAGGGAAGAATGGGAAAGGAGGTCGGCTATGCCCTTTCGAAGTAACCATCCTGACATTTGCCTGAAGCAATTTAGTGAAATCACGGAAAACCTATGTCAGTATGGCTGGATGCGGGTTTGAACCATCATCCTCCCGAATGCGAGTCCAGTGTGCTAACCACTGCACCACCTTGCTTGGTGGGAATGTCTCTGGAGAGGCCAGACAAATCTATGCTTCCTGAAAAGAGGCAGCAGGGTCAACAGTCTGGATGACTGACTGATCTGACCTTGCAACATTACCAAAATGGTTTTGCAATGTTGGTACTGCAAATGGATGAAAACGAAGGGAAACTACAGCTGTTAAATAATTACCATGGACATGCAGCTCTTCTACATGGTTTAATGATGATGGCATCCTCTTGAGTCAATATTCTGTATGAAAATTGTTCCCCATTCAGGTCTCTGGATGAACACGACTGAGGAGGATATCACCAGGAGAAACAAAATTGGCACCTACACATCATAGCATATAAAGTCAGGTCAGATCTGTTACCAAGTAGATTAAGAGTATTTACAAAGAGAGATGGGTAGGTTGAAGTTTGGTATAGTGGAAATTAGGTAGAATTGGTGAAAGGAGGAACCACACTTGTGGTCAGGTCAATACAGGGTTATCGACACAAAATGAAATGGGCGTGATAAGGAATAGGGCTAATAGTGGATAAGAAAATTGGAATGCAGGTAGGTTGCTGTGAACAGCTTAGTACATGCATTATTGTAGTCAAGATACATGCAAAGCCAACCAGCTTTGCAGATGATGGACAGATTGAAAGAATGTATGATGAGATAAAAAAAATTATTCAGATAATTAAGGGAATGAGGATTTAATTGTGACGCGGGTCCAGAATTCAGTAGTAGGAAAATGATGGGAAGGAAAAACAGAAGGAGAACATGTACTGTCAACAAGGGTAATTCTTTTCTGCTGGGGGTAACATTGACCCCCAGTCAGTTTCACCCTTTTCTTCCCATTTCTGGATAAACTTCTTCTTGATAACAATAATTAGTAAATAACACAATGGGAGTTGTTGATTTGAATTTACACAATTTAAAATAAAATTAAAAAAAAATCTATAGTTAAAAAGGTTGTCCAATCCCTACATACCTGCTTAAAAATTAAATTAGGAAAAATTTTCTTGGTCCAGAAGAAATGGTTAATCCTACCATCATTAGGTTCTTATATGTTCAAATTCACATATTTTAATGAAGCTGTCTGATCTTTTAACAGTACTAACAATTTTAACAACAAGAAATACACCTTTCTTTAAAAGAGGTTAAAATTGGTGCCCTGACTTTTTTTCATCGAGGTAAGTATTCTGACTGTGTTCTCAACCATATTAAATCATTCACAACTATTATAATGTGTGGGTGTGCTTCTGATGTTTTGTTGCTCGTTTATATTGTTCATAAAAGTGAAAACTTATATGATATTTGGACTCAGGGAGGGAGGACCAAAGGGTGCGCCCTGTTGCAGTGAATGGTGCTGAAGAGTCAGAACACTCTACAACAGAACTCAGCATGGTTGGTTTGGCAGTGTAGTATTTACAGACTGGTTTAAAAAAGTGCTGCTGCTTCCTCATGCTACAAACCTGTCTGGAACAAAGACAATGGTAGGAGAAAACCTAAGTTCACATGTCACAAGTGAGGTTATTCAGTTATGTGAAGAAAATTACAAAGTTTCTGAGTGTTTCAGCCATGTGAAGAAAATTACAAAGTTTCTGAGTGTTTCAGCCATGTGAAGAAAATTACAAAGTTTCTGAGTGTTTCAGCCTACACAACTCACTTAACGTGACCTATGGATGTGGATTTTTTCATCCCTTGAAAACTCGTGGGAGGAACATACTAACAGATTTCAAAATGAGCGATCAACAGTTCTCAACTGTATCAAAGGCAATGTTTCCAACCCTTCTTAATGAGCTCACAAATAGTGTACGGCAGGAGTCATCAAGTAATTTTAGATGAGATGCGGATACTTTTGAAAATTTCTATCGAGTCCCAGAAGAAAAACCTCATAGATGACACTAATTTTTTATTTTAATTTTCGCTCACAAAATAGTAAGAATCACAATAGACAGGCATTTTTGTATTTAAAATCCAGAAATAAAATCTGACATTTCTTACTAATTTTTATTTTAATTTTTACTCTAAACTAATATGAAACTCAATAGATAGGCACTTTTGTACTAAAAATCCAGAAAAAAACTTACATTGTTCCCTATTTTTTTGTTTAAATTTTCACTCACAAAATTGGAAATATGATAGGTAGGAATATTTGTATTAAAAATCAATGGGAGAAATTACATTTGCAGTCTTGAGCCAGTTTCTTAAAGTTAGGTTCATGTGATGAGCAGCTTATGAAAATAGTGTCTTCAAGTTGGATGACCATTAATATTGAGCGATATTTGTTTGGCAAAAAATTCATTTTTGAAAATGAAATTTCACAAATATATGTGAAGCCAAACAAAGTAGCCAGTAATATGATTATTTTTTTAAATTTTCATATTTTTATGGCACACGTTTACTCAAAAATTCTTCAGTGGATCCAATTTTATACACTGGTAAGGAAATGTCTTCCTGCAAGTCTGTTATCTCCATCTGGAGTAAAGAAGTAAAGACTTTGAAAGGCAGAACAACTGAGCAGCTGCATCTGTTCATTCTGCTGCTGGAGAAACTTCAAAAGGTGATTTTAAGAAACGTGATAGTGTGTCTGTCTCTGAAAAATCATTGGAATATTGATGCAAATTCGTCTAACATGAAGTTTGAGAATACTGGAATGTCTATTTCAGAACTATTTTTACATTCAAAAATTTTTGGAAAGTGAAAAAATTCTTGGCTTGCAATGTATTTTTCAAAGATATCCAGCTTGCAACGAAAAGAAGACACACTTTGTATTAGATCACATATTAACTTCCCATTTCCTTGTAGCTTGGTATTGAGTGCATTTTAATGTTTCAGAATGTCTTTTAAAAAAGCCAAAGCTAGCTTACTGCATTCATTTGCTAGGAACTCCAAAAGGTTTCTTGTGTCTTGTGAATCCAAGTTTTCTAAAACATATGTTACTTCTTCTTTTATTTACCAAAAATTTTCAGTCGCCTTACCTTTACATAGCCAATGAACATTGTTGTGCTGTGGTAAATCAGAATACATTGAATAACACTCTGAAAGAAACTCTTTGAACAGCCTATGCTGAAGAGTAGAACGGGACATTATAAAATTAATTAACTTGAACAACTTGTCCATTAGTTCTTTCAGAATCATGCTAAGTTTTCCACAAAGGGCTGCCTGTTGGATTATGCACTGATAAGATATTAGCCCAGCATTCATACCTTTGATTATCTTTACTAGTTCCTTTTCCTTGCTGATCACCACTGTGTGACGATGCAAGCTGTGATCTCTTTACTTCCTCTCTTGTTTTCCCTCTGCCTCCTTAAATTCATTTTATTTACATTTTTGCCTGCTTACCATTAACATGCATGAGTATAATTTGCATTTCCATAAAAGAGAAAGATTGGCCCTCAGTCTTAAAGAATATAATACCAGATCTAACTTTGTGTTTAGTTTTGTGTATGTACTTAAATTTCCTAATTTATTCGGACTATTCCTAGCTAATATCTTTTGTTATAGGGTGAAATCAATAATTGTTTCATGACTTAAATTCTATTGTTGACTTATAAACAAATATAAATTGTGTATTAATTATAAACATGCGTAAGAAGAACTACTAGGATCCTCAAAGTATTTATTTGACTCCATTCGAAAATATATTAGCAAAGCCAGCCTTTAACCCTTAACCCTGTGAGTGCTGCACCGGTGCATGTGGCTGGCCGTATCAAGCCTGCCCTTGGGGCCACCTAATCCATGTACCTGCACTGGCAGCCACTTCCGCACACTATTTTGTGTGCCTGAGCTCTCCGCTCGGCCGTCCTCGCCCTGGCCTGAGTATTTCTGGAACCACGGCAATTGTGACAGTCTTGCAGTTAGTGTGATTGCCGATCTTAAAAATAAATGTAGGATATCTGGATACTTATTCCATAACTTTGAATCTGGAGATGAATTGCTCTATAGATCTACTGTACACTGAAACTGCTTATGCTGCTAACATTTAACTCCTCATCAAAGGCTTTCTTTCATTTGCAATTAGTTCTTGAGAATTGTCATAAGATCTCAGTATGCATCTGTGTTTTATTTGTCATACTGATACTTAATTATCAGATTTTTGTACGCAACTTATGATGTAAATGCTGTAGAATCCGTAACGACCAAACATTGACGTTCTTCTGTACTAGCGCAATAATTTGCCTGCAAACAACTGTCTGGACACTGAGACACACTTTTGAAGCTAATCGCTATATTTTGAGAGCATTAGCCCAATAAATTATCCTTAAGGAAACTTCAAAATCAAAAATTCAACATTTCTGAATTCTTTTTATATGGGACGCAGTTGTTATTGTACAATAGAAATAAACAATGATTTGTAACTTTTGTTTAAGAATTAGATAAGGAAATACTCAAGTTTCTAAACTACCTTACTAAATGTCACCTTTAATTCCTAATGACCTTTTGTGCTTCAGAAACGGGAGAGTGTGTGCAACTGACCAACATGTGCCGAGACACCCTTTCCAAGTGTAGGCCTAGAATTTTTTCACAAATCCAGTATCCTGGAACAGATAGGACAACAACCTGTTATTGAATATTAGTAGAAAATTGTAGTGTGGTTTGGGGTAAAAGATATTTATTTAAGCGGCGACTAGTTTCGGGCAAAGCCCATTTTCAAACAACCATGTCAAAAAGGAATGTGACAAACACATTATAGCTGTTAATAAAATCATAGAATATCGATAGCGATCCATCTGGTATGGTTTTATTAACAGCTATAATGTGGTTGTCACAGTCTTTGTTTTACATGATGGTTTGAAAATTGGCTTCACCCAAAACTAGTCGCTGCTTAAATAAATATCTTTTACCGCAACCCAGGCTACAATTTTGTAGTAATAATAATGCTAGACATTTTTGTTTAATTAATGATATTTGCACTAAGTTTAAGGTTTATCTTCTACCAAGAAGTTATGGAAGAATATATAAATTTGTACTAAGTTTTTATTTTTGCACCTTATGTATGAACATTTGAAGCATCCAGTCTGTGTTTGTCAGCACAGACTAGATATTTCACATTTTTGTACATAATCTATTTCTCAGCAAAGTAATTCATATGGAGAGGCTCTTCAAGCTCAGATAATTCAGTGATTTATTTATTTTTTCTTTTTTTCCTTTTTGCACAGTTATGTTTCCCATCCTTTCTCATCCAGGCTTTGGACCGGCAATGGTGAAGTTAAAAATATATATATATTTTAATTTTTGTAACTATTTTATTTTTTTTTAATTTTTAAGTAATTTTTTCAGAAGTAACGGCTTCATTTCATCTTCCAGCTGTAGCAACTTGGCTAAAAGTTCTTCCTTGTGTGGTATGTTTCAAAACATGGTTCAATGCACAAAGGTACATTGCATGTTTTGCATTCATATTCCGTTTCTCGATGCACTTTCTGTTTCGAGCAGACTGCACATCTACGCCATAGTCTGCGTTTCTTGGACTGGTCACTTGGAATGACACGTGGAAAGTGCCTCCCAGTAAAGCGAAGAGGATTCTCGTCATCAGAGTGTCATCCTTTCCTATCTCTTCTCCGTTCTGTAGCAAATTTAGCCACAAGTTCTTGTACCAGACATAAATGAAAATCTGCTAATGATATTTTGCGCCCAGTCACCGATCTGTGAAGAGTGTGAGCATTCAAAACACAAAGGCCCACAACATGAAAAAAAAAGAAAAAAAACTTTTTGTACCATTTAACAGATTTACGCACAGATGCAACAGAGCTTAACAGCATGTTGGAGTGGTCTACTGCTCCCATATTTGCGTTGTAATCAACAACACATTGCGACTTCATTACTTTTTCGCCAGTCATCCTGTTTGTCTTTCCCATGTCACGCATTTATATAGTGTTGCAGGTAGTCAGCATGAACACTTCTCTCTTGTCGCACCACTTGATGGCAAGCATTGCGTCAGTTGACATAAACTCAACTTCTCCTTGTTTCAGTTACTTTTGTAGCTTTGGAAAGTTGCACCTGTTCCTATGTACAGTACCGCATGCTGCTGTTGTCTGGTTGTGAAGCTAGAGGATCAAGGTTGGACTTGTATACCAATTGTTGACATACTGGGTTTGTCCATGTTCAAGGTATGGCTTCATTAGTGTTGCCACAATATCACCATATTTCCCCAAATTATGGACTTCAAATTCTGCTGTTCTGCCTGCGTATACAATGAAATCTAATACGTATCCAGTTTTACAGTCGCACAACAAGAATGCCTTGATTCCAAATCTACTTCATTTCGAAGGAATGTATTGTTTAAAAGATAAGTGACCTTTAAACAATAATAGGCTTTCATCGAGACAGAGTCTTCTGTATGGATTAAATGCACTGTGGAATGGCACACAAATTGTATCAATTATTTTCCTAATTTTAAACAAACTGTCATCTCCACGATTGGCTAAAATGCAACATTCTCAAAAGTGACATAAAATGGTCCCGAGACACAACTTCGCCAAAAATTGGAGTACTTCGAAGTACATCTCAGGACCAATATTCTTTTGTTTTCAACTTTTTAACACGAGCTATGAGAAGTGAAATACCAATGAAGCTATACATTTCCTCCAAACCTTTCCAGGTGGATAGTCGAGAATGAACTGATTCCAATGTATTTTCCATGGCGAAAGTTAAAAATTGGTTCATTTCAAGTGCTATAAATTTCAACAGATCTTCTGATAGAAATAACATGAAAAAGGATAGAATGCTTGAATCAGGCACTAGCTGGCAATTATGTTCTGAAGATGAGTCATCAAATGCATGAAGTGCTGGACTGAAATCACGTTTTTGCCAATCAAATTTCTCATTCTCACTATGACATGGCCTTTTACGGATTGATTCGTCTTCACTTTCAGAATCTGAAGAACAACTGTTCTGGCAAGCTCTACTAGGTGAAGTACGTGGAGGTGTATTACTACAACATTCTTCTGATGAACTTTCATCATCACTACATTCATTGAAGATGCCACACTCACTGTCACTGTCACTCCTTGTCAATATCCCCAGTATGTCTTCGTCAGTGTAACGACTCCATTGTGCCATTTGTCTGTGGAACTCAAAAATGACAGAACTCTAAAAATCCTGATGAAACAGCACTTGGCTAAAAGACACCACAAAAGCAGAATGCAGAAGATCACATGAACCAGCTAGCATGAATGTCGAACAGGAGCTGCAAAATCCATTGCAGAGTGTTTCCCAGATAGCAGGGACAGCGGCACAGAACAGTACATAGGGTACATCCATCCCAGGGACTGCACGGCACAAAAGAACTTGCGACAGGCCGGCATGCAGCCCTGAGTGGCTACTGACATCCGCAGGCCCACAGGCAGTGGAACCGGCTGCGGTATAAGCCGTCATTAGGACTCAGGTACTGGCTAGGCCGTGCAGTGAATGCCATCTGCAGGGCCCAAGGGGAAAGCCCACGTCAGCGGCAAACAGCGTCCACAGGCCCCGCGGCCAGGTGGAGTGCCGCGGCATATCACATCTGCAGTACTCAAAGGGTTAATTAGTTCCAAAGTAATTACTACATTTGTCAAAATCATGGTTTGTGTAACTATATCTGTTAATTTCATTATTTAAACAAATAATTCGGCCTAACCTTTGTGGTAGAAGAAACTGTTAAAAAGATGGAATTTTTTGAGGGATTCAGTTAATTGAATGAATTATTTTGTAATTGTAATTTCTGTAAATTAAACACTGAACATTGTATTTCAGTGCCTATTATCGCCATTTTTGGTCCCGAGACAGCCAATCCATGGCCGATTTTCAGAGAGAAATTATGTACTGTTACAAGTAACAACAATGCATCAACTTAACAGTAGAATTAGTGTAACGCAAATGGGCTGTGGGTTAAAACAATGACAGTGTGTGTTAAATTTATTTGAGAAATAGTGTCACACATATCTTATTATTCTGCAAGAACTGTGAACTGTGTCATTAGGTTTTCACTGCTCATAGATGTTCAACAGAAAACTATTGTAGCAGTATGCTGATGTTTGCCTGCAACCTATTAATGAGACTTAACATTTACCAATAGTGAACTGTGTAATGATGGAGGGTTGGGAACAGTGAAAGTAAAGAACTGAAACACAACTGTGCAACTGTCGGCTACATCATTTACAGCAGTCAGTGTTGTACTTCCATCCCTCATTTTTCAGCCAGTATAACAATGCAGCACCTCAACACTGAGGACTATCAATGAAGAAATAAAGCAGGCAAACGTCACCACTGGGGCCCTGTCAGGTGAAAGCAACATCATTTTATCATAACTAATATTTGATTTCGTCATTAAGTCTTCAAAAGTCTTGAAGATATCTTCTCTGCAAGTTTTGCCTTTCAGTGGCAATATTTTTAGCAATTCTTCCCGAAATTCTTTTCTTTCAAACATCCAAAAATCACATGAAAATAGATGTTTGTTCTTCATCAACAATGTTGCATGTTCACCTAGTGCTATGATGTAGCAAGGTCCCTTCTGCAGAAATTCAAGCAAACTACTTTTATCGTCAGCAGCAAAAATTTCGGTTCTTCTTGTATTAATTCTTGCTGACAATGGAATACCCTGAATTCTGGCAACAGTATCATGTTTCTCCTCAAAAAGCGTCACGTCCACTTCCAACATACCTTTTTTTAAAAAAAAAAAAAAAACTGTCTCAGGGTTTGAAAATGGCTTGTGGTGTTTACTAAGTCTCCAACACACATGCATCGCTGCTTCTATAGATTTTTGTTGCTAGCTCATAGAGAGAACTAGAAAGGATGTGCTTTTTTTGTAGGAAGCTAGATATGCCTGGAGTTTTTCTTACAACCTTTACTACTCAGAGGAAAATTTTTATGGAACTGCTGGTGAGTTGTTTCACAGTATCACTTTAAATTTGGCACTTTAACGAGAGTGACAGTTCTGTTGCATACAAGGCAAATTGAAACAGCCCCAGGCCTATAAGGCAGTGTAAAACAATATTGTTCAGTCCACTCAGTCAAAAAGTTGCTATTTTCACTACCAGCTTTATGCTTTTTAGGATCCATATTGATGCAAAAGAAATGTTAATAAGCCTCAATAATAATGAAACACTCTGTGTGAGATTGCAACAACTACTGACAAAGTGGCAATAAAATATGTGTACTTTGTTTAGATTTGTTCCTTATAAAAATACCAGTGTCCAGCACACAGCACGTGCTGATGCACTGCAAAGGAGCTACTTCCATGTCAAAGTGTATGCTGCCACACATCCAAGAAGCTGCACTGCAAAGGAGCTGCACTGCAAAGGAGTTGCTTCGTTGTCAGAGATCGCTGCCACCTATAGTGCAGTTTCATAAAGTAGCTTTAAGCTATAGTTCAAGTTACAAGCACAAAAAATTTGTTTAAATGAATATGCCTTCCCCAATTTATTAGAGGTTTCAGAGGTTGTTAGAGTCTGAAATCAATTTATAAAATTTCCTTGTTCATTAAATAAAATTCTTGTGCTGCAATTTGTGTGTACAGAGCTTTTACATGGGTTGACATAACATGCTGTGCCAGTTGGCCAGCTTGCTTCCATCCACTACCATTGTTCAGTGCACTCACCTGCATCGCACTGCATATCAACTTTGTATTTAATCTACCTATAAATAACCATTAAGAATTTTAATTCTTCAGCAGTTAATTGTAAAACTACCACAAAAAATTATAAAGGTGGTGCTCCAACGAATTGTGATCTACAGAAAAATACATTATAAAGGTGGCACTCAAACAAATTGTGAACTACAGAAAAATATCTTTTTTAAAATAATTTGAGTACATAATTTATACTTTCAAAATATTTTGGCAGGCTAGTTTTTGACCTTCCATGGTCCAGACTTGATCCATGGTCCGCCAGTTACCAACTACTGTTCTTGGGGATAGGATGAAGACAAATCTCCAAAACGCATTCAAGGCTTGTGGGATATTCCCACTCAAAAGAGAAGCTGTCTTCTCTAAACTTTAAGGTGAACATGTCTTCTCTAAACTTTAAGGTGAACATGTCTTCTCTAAACTTTAAGGTGAACAGGACATGGAAGAGAAAAAGGAAGCTGTAGCTGAATCTTATTTAAAGTCTCTATGCAAAAAGAAAAACCGATAGCCCATTCAAATATGAAAAGAACAAAAATTGCTGTAAGCCCTGATAAAGTTGTTTTAGGTATTCATGCATTGAACATTGTTCCAAAATCATTCAAAAGGCCACCAAATGAAAATATATGTGCACTACATAAAAAGTTCAGATTGCCTGCAGGTATAAATATACAAACGATCCTCAACCTAGTTTTCCAAATCATCCACAGCTAATGAAGACCTCTCAAAGGTCAAGAGAAATCTCTTTCAAAAGTGTGGTAATTCTTCATCAGAAGGTGAGCCAGGTGTAATGAAATTGTCAGAGCAATGGAAACTGATGGAAATGATTTTGATCCTTCAACTGATCCTGTTGTTGAAGATTTGCTGCTTGCTAAGTGTGAGTGTCAGGACCTTTTTCAAAATGGCTTTATTATGGTGAAAGTAGTTGGAGGTAAAAGGGGGAGCCAAATTTGTTGCCATGTTTAAATTATTCAAAAAGTTGCACCAGAGGAATGGATATCTGAAGTAAGGGTGATTCGCTCCAGTTACTCTAAAAGTACCTTTGTTCCAAAAGAACATGATATATTCATTGCCTCATTCTGTTACATGATTGGCAAGCTGCCTTCACCAGAGCTTCAAGCTGACTGGTGTAGAATTACGTGTAAATTTCCAAGGAGGATTTAAGTAAAAGAAGTTTAATATTTTTTGTAATTAGAAGTTTTTTCTAGTGTGTTAAAATGATTGATAATTACATTCATAGAAATGAATATTTCAGCGATACCTAGATTATCAACATTTTACAAAACATCCAGTTTTCAGTGAGGATCATCAAGATCCCTTTATGGAGTCATATTCATACTGCACTACAGTAACATTTATCCAAGGACTATTCTGCATGTGCTTGTAATAAAATAAATTTGAGGGGTCAGTGGAACCCCACATCACGGGTTAACATTGACCCCTTTCAATTTTTTTTTCTACTAACCTTTGAAAGATATAAATATTACCCCAGATGATGGTCCTGGAGGACAAGAACAAAAGGGAAACCCATCTGGCAGAATTTTGCATGGAGTATAATTTAATCATTGCTAATGCTTGAGTTAAGAATCATGAAAGAAGGTTGTTTATGAGGAAGAGTTCTGGAGATATTAGAAGATTTCTGTAGATTACTTAATGGTTAAACAGGGATTTCAAAAGCAGATTTTAAACTGCAAACATTTTTGTGGGTGGACATGGGGTGCTGCCAAAGCAGAGGTACCAAACACAGCTTTCTGAAATCCCTTCGCAAAAGAAGATGAAGTAAATATTCCAAAATCTGATTCGAGAGCAGCTGCCAACATGAGTAACGCAGAAGTAAATATCCTTGGTGATGTAGAAGTAAACATTCTCAAAGTAGTGAAGCAACTTAAATCACTTAATAAAAGCAAGTCTTCTGGTTCAGACTGTATACCAATTAGATTCCTTTCAGAGTATGCTGATACAAGAGCTCCATACTTAACAATCATACACAACCGTTCGCTTGCCAAAAGATCCATACCCAAAGACTTGAAAGTTGCACAGGTAACACCAGTATTCGAGAAAAGTAGTAGGAGTAATCCACTAAATTACAGGTCCATATCATTAACGTCAATATGCAGCAGGATTTTGGAACATATATTGTGTTGGAACTTTATGAATTACCTCGAAGAAAATGATCTACTGGCACACAGTCAACATGGATTTAGTAAACATCATTCTTGTGAAACACAACTAGCTCTTTACTTGCATGAAGTGTTGAGTGCTATAGACAAGGGATTTCAGATTGATTCCTTATTTCTGGAATTGGAAGGCTTTTGACACTGTACCACACAAGAGGCATGAGGTGAAATTGCCTGCTTATGCAATATCTTCTTAGTTATGTGACTGGATTCGTGATTTCCTGTCAGAGAGGTCACAGTTCGTAGTAACTGATGGAAAGTCATTGAGTGAAACAGCAGTGATTTCTGGCATTCTCCAAGGTAGTGTTATAGGTCCTTTGCTGTTCCTTATCTGTCTAAACAATTTGGGAGGACAATCTGAGCAGCCGTCTTAGGTTGTTTGCAGATGATGCTGTCGTTTATTGACTAATAAAGTCATCAGAAGATCAAAACAAATTGCAAAATGATTTAGAAAGATGTCTGTATGGTGCGAAAATTGGCAAATGACCCTAAACAACGAAAAATGTGAGACCATCCTCATGAGTGTTAAAAGGAATCTGTTAACTTTGGTTACACGATAAATCAGTCGAATCTGAAATGATTTGCCCATATGCAGCCCGTATCTTCATTAGGGTGATCCCCAGATTGTGTCTGCTCTGCTTACATACTTTTGTAACTGCGCCCATAATGCCACCAGATGGCATCCAACATTGCAGTGGGCAGTGATCATAATGGTTGGTTGGTTGTTTCGGGGAAGGAGACCAGACAGCGAGGTCATCGGTCTCATCGGATTAGGGAAGGATGGGGAAGGAAATCGGCCGTGCCCTTTGAAAGGAACCATCCCGGCATTTGCGTGGAGCGATTTAGGGAAATCACGGAAAACCTAAATCAGGATGGCCGGACGCGGGATTGAACCGTCGTCCTCCCGAATGCGAGTCCAGTGTCTAACCACTGCGCCACCTCGCTCGGTGGTCATAATGTTTTGGCTTATCAGTGTATCTACCATATGCACAATACAGTACAGTAAATACATACTGTACAGTATTGCTCTTTTTGTGTTTGCAATTATAACAGCTTTTGTGTGGTTTATTGCAATGTTTTTACTGTACACACATGTAGAGTCATCATTTTTGAGTTAAGATATTGTTTATTTTAATGTAAATCTGTACTTTCTGATAATCTGGCCTTTTTTGTGTTCCAACCCACACCCTGGTCCCAAAGGTGATGAATAATAGGGGCTGTACTGTATATGAAACAGTTGAAGTACTCTTGGCTTCAAGAAGAACTTAGCAATTCCTATACCAAAGAAGGTACGTGCTGACAGGTGTAAATGTCACCACGCTATCAGTTTAATAAATCATGGTTGCAAAACTCTGACTCTAATTAGTTACAGAAGAATGGAAAAACTTGTAAAATCTGACCTCAGAGAATATCAGTTTGGGTTCCAATGAGATGTATGAACACCACAGTAATGAAAAAGTAAATAAAGGAAAACTACATTCATAGTGTTTTTAGATTTAGAGAAAGATGTGACAGTGTTGACTGAAATATACACTGTGAAATTTGGAAGGTAGCAGGGAGCTATCTACAATTTGCACAGAAACCAGACAGCAGTTATAAGAGCTGATGGACATGAAAGGGAAGCAGTATTTGAGAAAGTAATAAGACTGGGTTGTAGCCCGGCATTATTTAATCTGTACTTTGAGCAAAAATTAGAGGAAACTAATGAGATATTTGGTAAGGCAGTTCAAGTTCAAGAGAAGATATAATATCTCTCACGTTTGCCGATGACATTGTAATTCTGTCAGAGATGGCAAATGGGTGGGAAGTTCAGACTTGATATGAAATTATAAGATGAACACTAACAAATGTAAAACAAGCTTAACAGAATGTAATCAAATTAAGCCATGTGATGCAGATAGAGTTACAATAGAAAATGAGACACTAAAGGCAACTTATGACTTTTGTTATTTGGGCAGCAAAATAACTGATGGTGGCTGAAGTAGAGATGCTATATAATCAAGACTGGCAATAGTAAGAAAACAGTTTCTGAAAAAGAAAGATTTGTTAACATCGAATATAAATGTATGTTAGGAATTCTTTTCCAAAGACACTTTACACTTTTACTAAAGTGAAAAATGAATGATAAACAGTTGTGACAGGAAGGGAATAGAAGCTTTAGAAACCTAGTGCTACAGAAGAATCCTTAAGATTACGTGGGTGGATCAAATAACAGTAACCTTAAACAAAGTGTGATCAATATGTCCACCTATTGTAAAAAGCAGATCTCGTGCAATTTGTTTCCCAATGTGTATTTCTTACTGTTCAGTCTAACTGCGACCAAAACTTGGGAGCAACAAAGTAGTTCTGGAAGTGCAAATAAATTACATGTCCCCTTCACTGTTTTCCTAGATTCCTCCGCTGTCTACATCTACATCTATACTCTGCAAAGCACCATGCATTGCATGACAGAGAGTATGTCCCCATTGTACCAGTTATTGCAGTTTCTTCTCATTCCATTCACATATGGAGCATGGGAATGCTCCATAGTTTACATCTATCTTCAAAGTTCTGCCAGTCCACTTCCTTCAGTATCTCTGTGACACTCTCCCATGGATTAAAGAAATCTGTGTTATGTTGCCCTTCTCTGTATATGTTCAATACCGCCTCTTAGTCCTATTTGGTACGGGTCCCAGATACTTGAGCATGAGTAATTTGTAAGTAATTTCCTTTGTAGATTGATAGCACTTCCCAAGTATTCTACCAATAAAATGAAGTCTACCACTTGATGTACCGTCTACTGAGCCTATGTGATCATTCCATTTCATATCCCTACAAAGTGTTACACCCAGGTAATTGTATGAGTTGGTCGATTACAACAGTGACTCATTATATCATAGAGTACTACGTTTCTTCATTTTGTGAAGTGCACAGTTTTATATTTCTGAACATTTAAAGCTAGTTGCCAATTTTTGCACTACTCTGAAATCTTATTACGGTCTGGCTAAATAATTTATGCAACTTCTTTCAGACAGTACTTCAGTATGGACAACTGCATCATCTGCAGAAAGGCTGAAGTTATTCTTAATAGTGTCTCCAAGGTCATTAATGTAGAAGATGAACAGCAAGGGTCCCAACACCCTTCCCTGGGGCACATCTTAAGTTACTTCTACATCTCACGATGCCTCTCCATCTAAGATAACTTGCTGTGTCCTCCCTACCAAAAAGTTCTCAATCCAGTCACAAATTTCGCTAGATACCCTATATGATCATACTTTAGATAATAAATGTAGGTGTGGTACTAAGTCAAATTCTTTTGTAAATCAAGGAATACTTTATCTTCCTGATTGCCTTTGTCCGAAGGTTCCAGTATATCATGTGAGAAAAGTGTGAGTTGGGTACCACGTGATTGATATTTTCAGAATCTGTGCTGATTGGCATTGAGGAGATCATTCTGTTCAAGGTACCTCATTATGTTTGAGCTCAGAATATGTTCTAATGTTCTACAACAAATCAATGTCAGGGATACTCGATGGTAGTTTTGTGGATCACTTCTACTACCCTTCTTGTAGATGGGTGTGACCTGTGCTTTTTTCCAAGAACTGGGCATGGTTTTTTCATTGAGGGATCTATGATAGATTATAGTTAGAAGAGGGGCTAACTCAACCGCAAATTCAGTAAGATATGTATTCCATTGAGCCCTAGAGTGTTGTTAAGTTTTAATGATTTCAGCTGTTTCTCAACACCGCCGATACTAATATTGATTTCATTCATTTGTTCAGTGGTATGAGGATTAAAATGTGGGAATTCTCCTGGGTTTTCTCATTTGCTAGAGGCTGGACACTAACTGTGATGCTGCTAACAGCCTCTAAATATGACCAGAATTTCTTTGGGTTTTGTGAAAAACGATTTGACAATATTCTGCTATGGTAGTCATTGAAAGCAACACATATTGCTCTCTTGACAGCCAAAAGTGTTTCATTCAGCATCTCTCTACCTATAACCCTATATTTTGTTTTATACCTACTGTGCAGTAATCTCTGTTTCTTTAGAAGTTTCTTTACAGTGACTGTATACCATTGAAGTCCCATCTCATTAAGAACTGTTCTAGTGGGGTACACATCTAGTCAGTGCATTCTTTTTAACTTGAGCCATACTTCCTCTATAGGCTCCTGCCCTGTGCTCAAAGTTTCAAGTTCCTCATTAAGATATGACTCTATTGAGTTTTTTGAGTGTAGTTTCAGCTCTCTTAGATTGCAGATGTTTGTGCAAGTTGTGCTTGTGTGTGTGTGTGTGTGTGTGTGTGTGTGTGTGTGTGTCTACTGCTGACAAAGGCCTTAATGGCCGAAAGCTATGATTGTGTGAATCTTTTTATTGTGCCTATCGCGGCTCAGTATCTCCGCTATATGGTGAGTAGCAACTTTCCTTCCCTCGTATTGTTACATTCCATCCTGGATTTTCCATTGTTTGATTTTTACTGAACATAAATATCTTTCCGCTTGTTTTAGTTGTCCTTTGTACTTTGATAATCATTCTTGCCAGAACTGTCTCATGGCCACTGATTCCAGTTTCAATGTGGACATCTGCAAAGTGGTCTATTTTGATTGTTCCCATTAGATCCAATATATTGTCATCATGAGTGGGGTTCCTAACGATCTGTTCCAGGTAGTTTTCAGAGAAGAGTTTCGCGTGGTGTCTTATCTTGGCCACCACTAACAAACTGTAATTTTTCCTTTTGATTGTTGGATGATTAAAGTCTCCCCTGGTCATTACAGTATGGTTGGGAAACTTAACATACAAGTGAACTTTGGTTTACAGTATGGTTGGGGAACTTAACATACAAGTGAACTTAGGTTTCCTCTTAAGTTTTTGGTTACATCAGGAGAAGAGTCTAGTGGGTGATAGAAGGACCTAAACAATCTCAGATGCAGCTTCAATTTCTGTCTCGGTGGATTTGAGTTTCTAGTCTACTGTGACAAATATGCCATTCCCAATACCTCTTTTGTCTATCCTTTCAATAGACACTCAAATTTTCCCCAAATATCTCACTGTTATCACTTTCATATTTCAACCACACTTTGCATCTCATAAAAAATCAGCAAGAATCACAAGTCTTGAGACAGATAGCATTGTGTACTTCACCACAAGCTTGCTGCCATTTGAGATACCATAGTGAAGTAGCAGCAAAAACTCCAGTGTTAAATGTGAGCAAATTGTATGGGTGGCAGGTGTGAATGAAATGTACTGTTACTGCATAAAATTTATTAGTGATAATGTTCGTTCAGTAGCAGTCATTTCTCTATTATGCTACTTGGGTGAAAGGCTGCAGTAGAACTGGCATTTACACTAATGGGCCTATGGAAGGCTGCTTCTCACAGGCAGAAGATAGGAACTCAAGTAGTGGGAGAAGTCAGCTCTCACACATTTCTTTCTTAGTTTTTTTTCTCTGTTCAGCTTTGCAACCCTTCTATGCCTGTGTCGTTGGCTTAGCACCAACAATCATTTAATGGAAACAATTCAGATTTTTATTGGGAGACCTCCATGAGCTTTGCTGCAGACTTGTAATAAATGACATGTCATGCAGAAATTATCAGTAGGTTTCAAATATTTGAGCCTTTTATGCTATTTTTACCTGTCTGGATAGCTGTGCGTGTTAAAGCACCCACTTCCAGGACAGGGAGGTGCGCCAGGGCTGGTATGAATCCACCTGGTGGATTGACAGTGGTGGTCGGTGTGCCGGCCAGCCAGGATGTGATTTTTATGCAGTTTCCCAAATCCCACTATGTGAATACCAGGCTGGTACCCATGTAATGCCTCAGATACACACTATGCAAAATTTAAAGACATTTTTCGTGCTTACATGTCGAATTTACTGTGGATGCAGACAGATGGGGTACACTGATTCTGTCCTGGGGGGTGAAAAGGGGCTGATGACCTTAGATGTTTGGTTTCCTTAAACCCATAATCAGCAGCTCAGCTGTATTCTGTTTGTTTGGCTTATTTGCGTTGATTCCACCTTTTCTTTCTAGCAGGCTAAAGGTGTCTGATACCTGATGACAGAGTTTGACTGCATCCCATCTCACTGAGGTATAAATTTTCATGTCTTCTCATTTACATTCCTATAACAGTCTCATCCATTATGGGTTTCATTGTGAGAGGTGCAACTATTGATTGAGATGACAAAAAAACATAATCCTGCAACAGTCACAAAGATTTAACTTCACATATTTTGATGATTAAAACACCATCATTCGGTGGAAGGCATGTTTGCTGCATATTATATTCAACATTTCTGGAACACCCCCCCCCCCCCCCCCCCCCAGAAATGTTGCAATATACCTTGGGGGGGGGGGGGGTGTCGTAAGGAACAAATCAAGGACATGATCCTGTATCTGGAAACATCATCCAGTGATGTTACAGAGCTCTGTTGCTTAAGTGGGTGATGGTTTCAGACACAGATTTTCATCTGCTGTTTATTTTTCTCCCGGAACTCTCTAAAATCTCCCATGTTTTTTTAGTGTACAGAAGAAAAATAAACTGCAGATGGAAACACGTATCTCAAGCAGTCATCCACAAAGACAACAGTATTGCATTGGTAGGAGACAAGGCCCGTCTATACAGCAGCTAGATGCATGTTCTCCTCTAGCATTTGTGGCAATCAGTCATGATCACTGAATAACAAACAACATTGTGAGACATTCTGCCTATGGGGCTTCAACGTACAAAATCACATTTGCTGCTGAAGGGATGACCTAGTGGCAGGTGCCGATATCTATAGCTTCTATGTTTTGTAACATCATTGGAAGACATTTCCGGACACAGATTCCTATCCTAGACTTGTTCCTCCTGAAACCCTCTACAATCCCTTCAAGTTTTTTAATGAAATCATTCCACTTTAGGCTGTTAAAATGTTATTTATTGTGATTACAGTTTTGACTCATGATCATTTTCAAGCATTGTCGGATGCTGTAACCTCCTCAGTAGGACACCCTATATATGGGTGTTCCTTGTATGGGTCATCGGGCATATTTTCTCTGATGTTTCAGCTAATATTTGCAATTTTCATTTTGCAACATGTAGCGGAATAAGTCCAAACAAATCCTGCTGATCACACCTTTTATACGACATCCAGTGTCGATGGAAAGTGTTGATTTGTCTCCCAGTGATTTACAAATCAGAATTATATTTGTCCATTTGACAGAGCAGTCCTATATTAGTCTAATGTATTATTCATTTTATCAATACATATTAACAGGAACAGTAAAACACAAAGAATGTTCTCTGACAGCAACTTAGCAACACTTCTTTATGGCAGTAGCAGTCAACACAGGCCAGGGCAGCTCTGTCACACTGGTTCTTCTTTTTGTTTTATACATATCAATAAAGCATATATATCAATAAAGCAATATACATATCAATAAAGCAAATATTGCATTAGACTAATTTGGCACCACGCTGTCAAATGGGCACATAATATTCCACTTTAAAAATCATTATGTTTGCAACAGGAAATAAACCAATACTTTCCACCGATTCTGGCCGTTTCATGATAGATATGATGAGGAGTGTTGGTTTTGGCTGGCTCCAGCTACAGGATGCAAAAATGAAATTGCAAGTATCAGCTGAAACAACAGAGAAAATGTATATGATGATTCTCAGGAGAGAGAGGTGTGTGTGAAATCAGAACAGGACTTGCATGGTGCCATGGTACACAATACACTATCAAAAGAAACGTCATTTAAGCTCATCTTTTTCATCATTGAACTCTGAAGTGATCACTTGTACACAGTACATGTAGATACTGCCAACACTCACTCTGTTTGGGCTTAAACTTAGATAGCTATTATTCCCGACAACTTGAACTTTGAAGAACTCCAGAGATGACAGTATCATTATAGCATCATTTGTGAAACAAGAGGAGCTATACAGAACAATAGATATCAACAATAAGGAAGTGGAATGTCCAACATCATATCCTTCTGCAGTAAAACAAAATACATACATTTAAAATATGTATTGTGAAATACTTAGCTGATTTTGTCATAAAACTCAGTCTATTTTTATGATCCTCAGTAGTTGAAATTAAATATCATCACATATTCTGAAGTAGATACTGACTGTCCTGAGCTGTACAAGAGTGTATCACATACATATTGTAACATTGAAACTGTAGTCCATCATTTGGTCAGTGATGCATTATTATTATCTTTGTCAATGAAAATAATTTCATACACTGTACTCCTGTTTTAATTTATTATTTTCCACTGAATATGTAGTGTTTAATATCTGAATTGTTTTTTTTGATGAATATATCTACAAGGGAGGGGTACCTCACACATATGTACAATCTTATGGGCTTGGAATACAATGTAAAAAAACAAAATATTTAGCTGTCTTGGTGGAGCTTAACTATAAAGGCATACTTTTTAAACAAATGATAATGTTAAACCAAATGTGTTTTCCAGACAGAATCTATATAAAATAGGACTAACACTAATGATTTGTAATAATTTACTACATTTCAGACTATGGGATAGCAACTCAGAGAATGTGTCTGCAAAGAGGACCATCCGATTCTGAAGAACGCTGTGCCTACACAGTGTGGAACTACAGGAAAGTTTTCATGTGCTTTTGTCAAGGTGACCTGTGCAACTCATCAACAAATCTACATCAGTCTTTTATTTTTGTATTATTTGTCAGTTTTATTGGGCACTGGCTTGTGAACTGATCAGTCATCTCCTTTTGAGTCCTAATTATTTGCTGCTGGTGCTGCTGAAGATGAATACTCAAGTTCCTTCATCGCTCTAAACTCAAGAAATGTTATTACATCACTAAATGTTTTATTGGATTTTTGAAACCAAGTGGCTCATATATATCTCTCTCTCTCTCTTTAAAATTTTCTTAATTATGATCAACAGTTTACTTATAGATTAGAGTAGACCTATGTTGTTACCATGATTTGGGCTTGTTCCTACACTTTGTGCAGCTTGATTTTGATATTTTTCTAGTAATATCTTAGATCATCTACTTCCAAGCCGTGCAGTCTTAATCAGTTCTCTTGGTTCTGTTGACATGTACTGAAGTTTTTGTTAAGATGTTTTCTATTAAAAATGGTTAATTGTGACATGTAAAGAGACTGTTACTTCAATTACTATTAACAAATTCTAATTGTGACTTAATTAACATTAATCAGTTTTCTACTGCACATTCTTCTTTCATTCATTATATTAGAGAAATATCAAATGTAAAATATTATTTTGCAATGGATGAGCAAATGTATAACTCTCAGTTGACTTAGGAATTATCAAGAGATGCACAAAGATCTGCGTTATACTTGAACAAATCAACATGATTTCTCATTTTGTAATAAACAGATGTCTTAACCAGTCACTCAATAATGAAAAATTCTGATGTTCGCTGGTAAAAGTTACTGTATGCTTTTTCTTTTCTTGTGAAGTCGTGATGTCTCTTTTTGATTTACCATATAATACCATTCTCTGTGGTTTTTACACATTACTTCTTAATGCTTTTGAAGAATACAGTAAACCAAGATGAGATTTTAACCAGAAGTAAGCCTAGTCATCGAAGAAACAAAGAATGCAAACCTAAAAGAAAATCAGAAGTATTGTACAGTAAAGGTAGTTTACCTGTCTCACACTATTGCCCATGACATTCCCCCACATTCCATTATTATTAGTTCTTTGTGTAACAAGGCTGAGTAAGTGTTGTGAATAAATTCTTGATATTTATTTGAGTGAGCCCACCAAGTGTTGAAATAATGTCATGTATATTTTGAATATCAAAATGAATGTATAATTTTGTACGTTTGATAAAATGTGATATGTATTCATTAAAGGAACATAAATGCAAATTAACCTTGGTGTCTTTTGAAATCTGATGTCTTAAGAAGAAAGATTATGAATTATTATATACTGAAGAATATCTTCAAACAGTGTGATCAATGTTTTGTAACAGGTGAAACTATAGTGCCCCCTCGATATGCTAGTTTAAGTCTTGTTTTTTTATTTGTAATGATGCAGGCAAAGTTACTGTACACAGACCATTATAGTTCTATAACATGATTGACCCTCATAGAATACTTGGGTGTCAGTTTGGGTCAAGTCACCTGGGACCACATGAAGATGGCAATGAGCCTGTCTGCCAAAATATCGTGGATGAATTACGTGTGACCCGGCGAACACCCTAGAGTGCTACAAGCTGCAAATACACTGGGAGAACATCTGATTGACACTTACTCTTTGAATAAGTCTCAGCCATAAAATGTCTACGAACACAAACTTGGAGTGCTTTGTGGCGAAATAACAAAACAAAATAAGTTGTAGCAAAAGGTATGTGGGTCAGAGGTTTGTTAGAAGGATCCTATGGAAATATATCTCACCCAGCAAGGAGGTAGCATATAAAATCCTTGCTTGACTGATTCTTGCTATTGTTGATCAGTCTGGGATCCTGACCAGGTTGGATTAATTGAGGAGATACAGAAGATCCAAAAAGCTACTCGTGTAACTTAATACTTAGCTCTCAGGGTTTGAAATCCTATCTGGTACAGTCCCCAACAATCAGTCTTTCCTTCTCATCCCATCTGGTAAGTCTCCTCTGACCCAGGGTTTTGGATGACTTTTCCAAATTCTCTCCATCTCTTAAATCTGGACAGTCCTTTTCCTTCATCCTTCTTCCTTCCACTTCATTCCATTTCACCCCTTCTGCCAGAAGACGGCGCCACTTGTTCTGAAAGCTTGTACATTTCTTTAACGTTCATATAGAATTTCTTCTGCAGCTGCTTGGTGAGAAGACTTGTTTATCTATCCAATTACACTGTATTTTCAAAAATTAATTTTCATTGATATTTACTACTTAGTGCGTTAGCTTATGGGACATTGAGGTGAGCCATGTCTGATGGAATCCACAGGCCAGAGTAACGACCATAGGCCTCTATGCTAGTGAGCTCAGATCCACTTTATAGTCAAAGTGCCACGCTCATTTTCACAAATCCTGAGTTGATCCCCAATCTATCTCAAATATCTACACACAAACTGTAAAAACGACAACACAGAACAACGATTACATGATATAGGTACATTGTACTCAGAACATTTTCCCTTAGGTTGACTGTTAATTATGATTGGCCATCAAGTTAAAATAAATAATTGTCAACTTATGAAATGAAATGTGAACCCTGTCATCATAGGCAGGACTGGTTTAAGGCCCAAGCGTTAGAAGCTGACGCTTGAGGTGGCAAGCTGCGAGGCACCCCAGTGTTAAATCTTCATACAGTATTATGAAAAGGATAATTGCTACTCACATATAGAGGAGATGCTGAGTTTCAGATAGCCACAACAAAAAGACTGTCACAAAATAAGCTTTCGGCCAACAAGACCTTTGTTGAAAATAGACAGACAGACAGACAGACAGACACACACACACACACACACACACACACACACACACACACACACACACATCCATCCACTCATATACAGACACAAGCAGACATTTGTAAAGGCAAAGAGTTTGGGCAGAGATGTTTCTTCAACAACATCTATGCCTCTGTACTACCGCCTCGACTGACATCTCTGCCCAAACTCTTTGCCTTTACAAATGTCTGCTTGTGTCTGTATATGTGTGGGTGTATATGTGTGTGTGTGTGTGTGTGTGTGTGTGTGTGTGTGTGTGTGTGTGCGCGCGAGTGTATACCTGTCCTTTTTCCCCCTAAGGTAAGTCTTTCCGCTCCCGGGATTGGTATGACTCCTTACCCTCTCCCTCAAAACCCACATCCTTTCGTCTTTCCCTCTCCTTCCCTCTTTCCTGATGAAGCAACCGTTGGTTGCAAAAGCTTGAATTTTGTGTGTGTGTTTGTGTTTGTTTGTGTGCCTATCAACATGCCAACGCCTTCATTTGGTAAGTTACATAATCTTTGTTTATATATATAGAAACAAAGATTCTGTAACTTACCAAATGAAAGCGTTGGTACGTTAATAGTTGATAGAAACAATAACAAACACAAACACACACACAAATTTCAAGCTTTCGCAACCCACAGTTTCTTCATCAGGAAAGAGGGAAGGAGAGGGAAAGACGAAAGGATGTGGGTTTTAAGGGAGAGGGTAAGGGTCATTCCAATCCCAGGAGCAGAAAGACTTACCTTAGGGGGAAAAAACGACAGGTATGCACTCGTACACACACACACATCCATCCGCACATATACAGACACAAGCAGACATTTGTAAAGGCAAAGAGTTTGGGCAGAGATGTCAGTCGAGGTGGTAGTACAGAGGCAAAGATGTTGTTGAGGAAACATCTCTGCCCAAACTCTTTGCCTTTACAAATGTCTGCTTGTGTCTGTATATGTGCGGATGGATATGTGTGTGTGTGTGCGTGAGTGTATACCTGTCCTTTTTTCCCCCTAAGGTAAGTCTTTCCACTCCCGGGATTGGAATGACTCCTTACCCTCTCCCTTAAAACCCACATCCTTTCGTCTTTCCCTCTCCTTCCTTCTTTTCTGATGTAGCAACCGTTGGTTGTGAAAGTTTGAATTTTGTGTGTGTGTTTGTGTTTGCTTGTGTGCCTATCAACCTGCCAATGCTTTTGTTTGGTAAGTTACATCATCTTTGTTTTTAGATATATTTTTCCCACGTGGAATGTTTCCCTCTATGCTGTGACTTACCAAATGGGACAGCGCTGGTAGATAGAAAGAATAAAAAACACACAACACACACACAAATTTCAAGCTTTCGCAACCCAAGGTTGCTTCATCAGGAAAGAGGGAAGGAGAGAGAAAGACGAAAGGATGTGGATTTTGAGGGATAGGGTAAGGAGTCATTCCAATCCCAGGAGTGGAAAGACTTAGCTTGGGGGGAAAAAGGGACAGGTATACATTCACGCACGCGCGCACACACACGCGCACACACACACACACACACACACACACACACACACACACACACACACACATATCCATCTGCACATAACAGACTCAAGCATCATATGTAAAGGCAAAGAGTTTGGGTAGAGATGTCAGTCAAGGCAGAAGTACAGAGGCAAAGATGATATTGAATGACAGGTGAGGTATGAGCAGTGGCAACTTGAAATTAGCAGAGGTTGAGTCCTGGTGGGTATCGGGAAGAGAGAATATATTGAAGGGCAAGTTCCCATCTCTGGAGTTCTGGTAGGTTGGTGTCAGTGGGAAGTATCAAGATAACTCGGACGTTGTAACACTGTGCCAAGATGTGCTGGCCGTGCATCAAGGCATGCTTAGCCACAGGGTGATTCTCATTACCAACAAACACTGTCTGCCTGTGTCCGTTCATGCGAATGCATACTTTGTTGCTGCTCATTCCCACATAGAAAGCTTCACAGTGTAGGCAGGTCAGTCGGTAAATCACGTGGGTTCTGTCACACGTGGCTCTGCCTTTGACTGTGTACACCTTCCGGGTTACAGGACTGGAATAGGTGGTGGTGGGAGGGTGCATGGGACTGATTTTACACCAGGGGCGGTTACAAGGGTAGGAGCCAGAAGGTAGGGAAGGTGGTTTGGGGATGTCATAGGGATGAACCAAGAGGTTACGAAGGTTAGGTGGACGGCGGAAAGACACTCTTGGTGGAGTGGGGAGGACTTAGTGGAGGATGGATCTCATTTCAGGGCAGGATTTGAGGAAGTCGTATCCCTGCTGGAGAGCCACATTCAGAGTCTGATCCAGTCCCGGAAAGTATCCTGTCACATGTGGGGCCTTTGGGATTCTTCTGTGGGAGGTTCTGGGTTTGGGGGGATGAGAAAGTGGCTGTGGTTATTTGCTTCTGTACCAGGTCGGGAGGGTAGTTGCAGGATGCGAAAGCTGTTTTCAGATTGCTGGTGTAATGGGTCAGGGATTCGGGATTGGAGCAGATTCATTTGCCATGAAGACCTAGGCTGTAGAAAAGGCACCGCTTGATATGGAATGGGTGGCAGCTGTCATAATGGAGGTACTGTTGCTTATTGGTGGGTTTGATGTGGACGGATGTGTGAAGCTGGCCATTGGACAGATGGAGGACAACGTCGAGGAAAGTGGCATGGGATCTGGAGTAGGACCAGGTGAATCTGATGGAACCAAAGGAGTAGAGGTTGGAGAGGAAATTCTGGAGTTCTTCCTCACTGTGAGTACAGATCATGAAGATGTCATCAATAAATCTGTACCAAACTTTGGGTTGGCAGGCCTGGGTAACCAAGAAGGCTTCTTCTAAGCGACCCATAAATAGGTTTGCATACAAGGTGGCCATCCTGGTACCCATGGCTGTTCCCTTTAATTGTTGGTATGTCTGGCCTTCGAAAGTGAAGAAGTAGTGAGTTAGGATGAAGCTGGCTAAGGTAATGAGGAAAGAGGTTTTAGGTAGGGTGGCAGGTGATCGGCGTGAAAGGAAGTGCTCCATCGCAGTGAGGCCCTGGACGTGCAGGATATTTGTGTATAAGGAAGTGGCATCAGTGGTTACAAGGATGGTTTCCAGGGTTAACAGATTGGGTAAGGATTCCAGGCGTTCGAGAATGTTGTGGATTGGCAAGAGAGCGAACCCACTATGAGAGGAAGCCGAAAGGCACGCGTTTTAGCTCTCGCAGGCTGGCGTGAGGTCTGGAACAGGTCAAGGAAATTATACTAGCAAAAAATGTACGTAGCTGCTGGAATACTTAACTTTAATCCATAATTGGTGAACATCGCTCTTGACGGTACCTGTTTTACAGCATCAATAGTAACTGGTAATGGCGACTTGCTAGGTCGTAGCAAATGACGTAGCTGAAGGCTATGCTAACTATCGTCTCGGCAAATGAGAGCGTAATTTGTCAGTGAACCATCGCTAGCAAAGTCGGCTGTACAACTGGGGCGAGTGCTAGGAAGTCTCTCTAGACCTGCCGTGTGGCGGCGCTCGGTCTGCAATCACTGATAGTGGTGACACGCGGGTCTGACGTATAGTAACGGACCACAGCCGATTTAAAGGCAAATGTGGTGTCTGGCAGTGACACCACATTCCTCCCCCGCAAATCGGCGAATGGTTGTGGCATAAGGCTTCCGTCCGCTGGGGGAAGGACCCCATGTTGACGTATGCGACGAGGTGGGGAGCCTAATAACAGGCGAGGCTGTGCCACCCGCACCCTGCCATTCGGACCAAGGGGAGCTAGGAAACGCCTGAAAACCTGCTACAGGGTGCACGTCAACATGAGGTGTATGCACCCGTAGAGAGACAGGAGGGGCCGAAGGGTCGACCTCCATCGGGCCGGGGCACCCGACGGGCGAAGACGACATATGGTCCGGAGCGGGCAAGAGTTCCATGGCGGAGGACAACTGGTCATGGGAAGCGATCGGCAGCGTGTGACCCAGGGAGGCGCCCGGCGGTTGCAGCGGGACGTTCACTGCGGGCGTCGCCAGCAGGAGAACAGGCAGCGGCGGCGGCGCGTCGCTATGGGGCAAAATGGAAGGCAGCGTCGGTAACACCTGGGCCTGAGGCGAGCCAGTAGATGGTCCCCAGGGTGCTGACCGGACGGCACCGTCGCTGAAAGTAGACGGGGAGTGGCAGATCCTGTGCGACGACAGAGGCGCAGCTGATTGAGATGCCGACACACCTCACCAGAGGCCCCCAAAACCAGATACATAGCGCAGCCGAGACAGTGAAGAATGCGCCCTTCGAGCCAACGCCATGATAGTTGTGGTAGTAGACAACGTCGCCTAGAGCAAAAGCAGGAGTCTGCCGCTGCACAGGAACCTGATGCGGCGGATGTAGCAAAGACATCAAGGTGCGATGAGGGAGACCGTGAAGCAACTCAGCCGGCGAGCGACCATCTCGAGGCTGAGAGCGATACGAGGACAAAAAGAGCAATAACGCATCCTCCCAAGAATGCGACTCTTTCAACTTCAACATCTGTGAGTTGAAAGTCCTGACCAAACGTTCAGCGGCACTGTTTGACAGTGGCGAAAATGGCGCGGACGTCAGATGTTGAATACCATAGGCCTTGCAGAATGCCTGAAATTCTGCGGACATGAATTGTGGGCCATTGTCGGAAACAATAGTCTGTGGAAGACCTTCAATGCAAAAGATAGTGGATAACGCTTGGATGGTGGCAGATGACATCGTGGAAGACATCTGGACAACAAAAGGAAAATTACTGAATGAATCTACCACAACCAACCATTGAGCCTTCCAGAATGGACCAGCAAAATTGATGTGTAAGCGTTGCCAAGGGGAGGTGGCTTTTGGCCATGCAAAGAATTTCCGCAGTGATAGTGATTGTTGTTTGGCACACACCATGCAAGAAGAGCACATATTCGTAATCGCGGCATGATTCCGAACCAAGTACAGTGCTGACGAGCAAGTTGCTTCATTCTCACTATACCCCAATGTCCTTGGTGGAGAAGCCGTAAGACAGAGGACTGTAATGAACGTGGGACCACGACCCTGGACTGATCATTATCAGAATGCAACAGCAAAACACCACGTCGTACAAAAAGTCTCTCCTTGTGAGCAAAAAATCGGCGAACCAACGGATCCCCGATCTGTGACTTTGACAAGGGCCATTGAGTAGTAACAAAACGCAGAACGGTAGCCAGGACAGGGTCAGCGGCTGTGGCTGTAGCTACACAACGAAAATCAATCGGAAACGAGTCGACCACGTCATTGGTTTCCGAATCAATGAACATGCAAGCAAGTTTGGAGGAATCGAATGCTCTATCCTCAGCAACAGGCAAATGGGACAACGCATCGGCGTTTCCGTGCTTAGCAGTGGACCGATACAAGATATCATAGCGGTACTGCGAGAGGAAAACAGACCAGCGAATGAATTTCTGCACTGTACGTGGAGGTACAGGCTTGGTCGGATGAAAAAGCAATGTCAAAGGTTTGTGGGCTGTGATGATGGTAAAGTGACGACCATACAAGAAATCATGAAACTTTGTAACACCAAATACGAGAGCCAAGGCTTCTTTCTCTATCTGTGAATAATTTCTTTGCGCAGACGAGAGCAATTTGGACGCAAAGGCAATAGGACGATCGTGCGAACCATCTTTGTGCGCAAGCACAGTACCGATCCCAAAATCCGATGCATTCACCATCAACAAAAGGGGCTTCCGGGGATCGAATGGCGTAAGGGAAGTATTGGAAAGCAACGCCGATTTCAACTGGCGAAAGGCGCATTCGCATTCCGTCGTCCAGACGAATGGAACACCTTTATGGTGTAAGCGATGAAGCGGAGCTGAAATGGAAGAGGCATGGGGAACATATTTGTTATAGCAATTTATTTTTCCCAGCACACACTGTAGCTGCTTCAAATTTTGCGGCGAAGGCAGGTCCTGTATGGCACGGAGGTGTTCTGGACTGGGATGTATGCCTTGGGCATTGAGTACATGTCTCAGATAGGGTAAGTCGCGAGCAAAAAACACACATTTGTCCTTCCGCAAGCGAAGACCATTTTGTCGCAAGACCTGAAATAATGTTCTGAGATTGGCTAAATGTTCTTCTTCCGTCTTTCCGGAGATCACAATATCGTCCAGATAGTTTTCTGCAGTAGGGACCGATGCACAAACAGTTTGTAGATATTGCTAAAACAATGCAGGGGCGGATGTACACCCGAATGGCAGTTGTTTGAAGCGATACAAACCAAGATGCGTGTTAACCACCAAAATGCGCTGGGATTCTTCATCCACCGGTATTTGCAAGTACGCATCTGCTAGGTCCAACTTCGAAAAATATTTACCAGTGCACAGTTTGTCAAAAAGATCTTCCAGGCGGGATAAAGGAAAAGTTGCAATCACTAGTTGTGGATTCACTGTTGCCTTGAAGTCTACACAAAGTCTCAATTTTCCGGAAGGTTTTTGCAAAATTACTAAGGGTGATGCCCAGAGAGAAGCCTGCACACGTTCAATTACCTTGTGATTCCAAATCGTGTAATGTTTTTGCGGCCTCATCACGCAATGCGTGGGGAACATTGCACGCTCTGAAAAATTTTGGTTGCGTGTTTACTTTCAGTTCCAAATGTGCTTTATAGTTCTTAGTGCAACCGAGGCCCGGTGCAAAAATGTCTGCAAACTCTTCACATAGACGAGAAACACTGTCTGAAGGCACAGTCTGGTTCACTGATAGGACCTGATTGACTATAGACAAGTTAAACAACTGAAACAAAACGAAACCAAACAAGCTCACTGCAGAAGAAGAACGAAGGACGTGCAATGACACAAGTTTTGTTTGTCCCTTGTATGTTGCAAGAAGGCTGCACTGTCCTAACACAGGGAGCCCGTGACCTGAATATGTAGTTAGCTTAACATTTGTGGCACGCAACGGAGGTGTGCCCAGCTGTTTGTACGTGTCTTGATTGATCAGTGAAACTGCAGCTCCAGTATTGAGCTGGAATGGGATCACTTTGCCGTCAATGTCCAAGTCTACAAAAAGTTTATTGTCCTGTTGACGACAAGAGCGACTGTCTCGTGCAACGTGAACTGACACTGGTACAAAATCACTTGTGACATGACGGGATTTCTGTTGATGTTGACGCACACTGTTTGTGGGACGAACACAGTCACTGTTAGAGAGAGTAGCACTGGGCGGAGTGGAATGAACTACATGAATTTCCATGGGCGAAGTTTCACAAGCCAGCGTATCCTTTGTTCGATTCTGATTCCGGTGCGAAGCACAGGGCCTGGAATGGTTGTGAGTGTCCGATCTGAGCTTTTTCTGACACTCTGAACATGTCCTTTTTTATTACAGAAAAAGCAAATAGCTTGGCGTGACGGGCAATTCTCACGTGAATGTCTAGTAGCACACCGCGGGCATGATTTTAGCACTGCATTTACTTGCCTGCGCGGCACACGTGTCTGAGAGCCAGGCGGCCGTGCGCGAGGGCTGTTTACCGCTCCGTGCAGCTCGCCCGGCGGGCCGGTTAACGTGACACACGGCTGGTGAAGTTTCAAATGATTCCTGAGCAAAGTCAAGTGTGTCCTGCCGATCCAATATGTCCATCACTTGTTGAAGGGAGGGATTGACTAGTTTCAAAATCTGTTCCCTTATACGAACATCAGAAACGTTCTGTGCAACTGCATCACATACCATAGTATCTGAATAAGGGAGTCCACATTGACACTCAAAAGCACAATCCCTAGTAAGGCCTTGCAAAGTTGCAACCCACTCCCTATTAGTCTGACCTGCCATACGTTTTGTACAAAAGAAGGTATACCTTTTTGCAACTACATTGACTGATTTTTTTGAAATATGCATCTAATGCAGACAAAATTTCGTCGTAGGACAGAGTTGCTACGTCGCATTGGGGAAATAATTTGACTATCACATGGTACGTGTGCACCCCTACGGAGGAAAGGAGAAAAGGCTGCTGCTCATTACCTTGAATTCTGTAGGCGGCGAGATGGAATCCAAATTGGCGTGACCACTTCGTCCAGCTTTCCAGTGCAGCATCAAAAGGTCGAAAAGTTGGTGCAACAGTGTGTTGTGGCTGCATGAGCGGTGGAGCGGCGGCTGCCGCATCGCTATGCATTGCATGTTGACCCTGGACGAGCTGTCCAAGGGCATCCAGTAAGGCCTGCGTCTGCTGGTTCTGTAAAAGATAAAATTCGGACAGTACATCTGGAGATTGTGGCGAAGCCATTACACTAGTAAATCAGGGCAGTATAGTTACGAACACGAATTGGCCTCGTCGCCAAATGTTGTGGATTGGCAAGAGAGCCAACCCACTATGAGAGGAAGCCAAAAGGCACGCGTTTTAGCTCACGCAGGCTGACGTGAGGTCTGGAACAGGTCGAGGAAATTATACTAGCAAAAAACGTACGTAGCTGCTGGAATACTTAACTTTAATCCATAATTGGTGAACATCGCTCTTGACAGTACATGTTTTACAGCATCAATAGTAACTGGTAATGGCGCCTTGCTAGGTCGTAGCAAATGACGTAGCTGAAGACTATGCTAACTATCGTCTCGGCAAATGAGAGCGTAATTTGTCAGTGAACCATCGCTAGCAAAGTCGGCTGTACAACTGGAGCGAGTGCTAGGAAGTCTCTCTAGACCTGCCGTGTGGCGGCGCTCGGTCTGCAATCACTGATAGTGGTGACACGCGGGTCCGACGTATACTAACGGACCGTGGCTGATTTAAAGGCTACCACCTAGCAAGTGTGATGTCTGACGGTGACACCACAGAGAAAGTGGTTGGTGTCTTTGATGAAGGATGGGAGACTGGGAGACTGCATGTAATGGGTTGAAGTTGTTGACCTACGTAGGCAGAGATACGTTCTGATAACCAAAAAATTTTTTTTCCGCTTTCAACACTAACGCTGCTATAAAATCCACTGTTTACAGTTCACAAACAGTTCCTTTCACCTATTAAATAACCATTTCGGCTAGTTCTAACAACTTTCGCTATATTTCCATTTCCGTTTTTCCCACGTCACCGATCATTTTTAGCCGCTTACCACAGGTTTTAACGTCATTATTTTTTTGTCAAACAATTGTTAACCTCATTTTCATAACCTGCCACAACAAAACCACTCCTTTTAATACATTTACACGCGGTTTTTCGAAATTTTCCCGAATTTTTCCACCCTTAACGTGTTTTGGAGGCAACACAACCACCTAACCTTTGTGCACATCGTTGTTTACCAACCTAAGTTCACCACAGGATCAACATAGCTCAGCTTTAACCAACACTTTTTCGACTGTTTTCACACCAGATCTCCAGTTGCTTTCTAGTTCACCTTTATCTCTCCCCATATATTTTTATTTTTATTTTCATTTGAGCTTCATGTTACAATTTCTGTTGTGACTTGGCAAGACAGCCAAGCTACTATAAGGTAGCCGAAAGGCACGCGCTTAAGTTCTCGCAGGCTGGCGTGAGGTCTGGAACAGTTAAAGGAGTTGAGTCTATTAAAAAAAGTATGTAGCTTCTGGAATACTTAACTTTAATCCATAATTGGTGAACATCGGTCTGACGGTACATGCATCACAAGATAAATAGCAATTGATAATGGCGCCTTGCTAGGTCGTAGCAAATGACGTAGCTGAAGGCAATGCTAACTATCGTCTCGGCAATTGAGAGCGTAATTTGTCAGTGAACCATCGCTAGCAAAGTCGGCTATACAACTGGGGCGAGTGCTAGGAAGTCTCTCTAGACCTGCCGTGTGGCGGCGCTCGGTCTGCAATCACTGACAGTGGCGACACGCGGGTCCGACGTATACTAACGGACCGCGGCCGATTTAAATGCTACCACCTGGCAAGTGTGGTGTCTGGCGGTGACACCACACTTTCCACATTCTAATACCATGTCATCCTCACAACATCCCCACAACGACCCCATTAAGTTTTATTTACATTCCCTCTGCAAACATGCCTTTGCCCTAGCCAGATTACGCTCCCTTATTTTGTTTACTCAGGCTTGTCTGACATTTGGCATTACCCCAAAGGCCTCACACTTAAAGTTCTTATCTTTGCTTGTAACCCGTCTTTCCATCAGTCCCTATACCAGTTCCAAACTGAACAATCCATAGCCCTCACCCGCCTAATCCTTTGCCTACGCATCCACTCAGCCAATGAACACACCCATCAACTCCTGTCCTTAATAAAAGTCCTCAATCTTTCCTCTCCCACATCCACACCGGCTGGTCAGAGCATCCTGCTACAGGCCAACCGCAAATTAGAACAGCATGCCACCCTCCACCTCAAAAAACTACCCATTCTCCTGGTCTCCCACCTCCGGAAAGGCAACTCACTCACCCTCCACAACCTTTCCAGCAAACCTCAACCTCCTCTCATTGCTCACAACTCCAGTCTATCCCATCTACTTAATCTCCCACTCCCAGCTCCACTCCCCCCAAAACCTCAAAATTCTAATCAACACAATCTGCAACCACAACACCCCAATTCAGTGGTTAACCTTTCCTCCAAACCTCTCTCCCAATCCGAAACCTCTGTCCTATCCAAAGGCCTCACCTTCTGCCCTACTCCCACATTCAACCAAACAGCCCTCTTCAAAGATTTACTCTCCTACACTCGTACTCTCTGCTGGAAATATCACTTTGCCACGAAGAAAAATAACCCTGATCCTACTCCTAATGATCCAACTCCCCAAGACACTATCCAAATTGAACCCTGCCTGGAACAGTTTGGTCTTCTGTCACAGCGGGACCCACCTCCTCTTCCTCAAAATCACCCCCTCCAAACGTTCCAGGAATTTCTCACTTCCAGCCTTGCCTCCCAATCCTTCTTGAAAAACCTTAATCCTATCCCAATATCACCACAGCTGAAGCCAGGCTATCCGTGATCTGAAGGCTGATCGATCCATTGTCATTCTTCCGGCGGACAAGGTTTCCATGACTGTGGTACTTGATCATCGGGAGTATGTGGCTGAGGGACTGCGTCAGCTTTCAGACAACACTACATACAAAGTTTGCCAAGGTAATCCCATTCCTGATGTCCAGGTGGAGCTTCAAGGAATCCTCAGAACCTTAGGCCTTCTACAAAACCTTTCACCTGACTCCATCAGCCTCCTGACCCCAATGACACCCTGCACGCCCACCTTCTACCTACTTCTTAAAATTCACAAAACCAATCATCCCACCCGCCCCATTGTAGCTGGTTACCAAGCCCCCACAGAACGTATCTCTGCCTACGTAGATCAACATCTTCAACCCATTACATGCAGTCTCCCATCCTTCATCAAAGACACCAACCACTTTCTCGAACGCCTGGAATCCTTACCGAATCTGTTAACCCTGGAAACCATCCTTGTAACCATTGATGCCACTCCCTTATACACAAATATCCCGCACGGCTAGGGCCTCGCTGCGATGGAGCACTTCCTTTCATGCTGATCACCTGCCACCCTACCTAAAACCTCTTTCCTCATTACCTCAGCCAGCTTCATCCTAACTCACAACTTTTTCACTTTTGAAGGCCAGACATACCAACAATTAAAGGGAACAGCCATGGGTACCAGGATGGCCACCTTGTACGCCAACCTATTTATGGGTCACTTAGAGGAAGCCTTCTTGGTTACCCAGGCCCGCCAACCCAAAGTTTGGTACAGATTTATTGATGACATCTTCATGATCTGTACTCACAGTGAGGAAGAACTCCAGAATTTCCTCTCCAACCTCTACTCCTTTGGTTCCATCAGATTCACCTGGTCCTACTCCAAATCCCATGCCACTTTCCTCGAAGTTGTCCTCCATCTGTCCAATGGCCAGCTTCACACATCCGTCCACGTCAAACCCACCAACAAGCAACAGTACCTCCATTATGACAGCTGCCACCCGTTCCATATCAAGCGGTGCCTTCCCTACAGCCTAGGTCTTCATGGCAAACGAATCTGCTCCAATCCCGAATGCCTATCCCCTTAACACCAACAACCTGAAAACAGCTTCGCATCCCGCAACTACCTTTCCGACCTGGTACAGAAGTAAATAACCAGAGCCACTTCCTCATGCCCCCAAACCCAGAACCTCCCACAGAAGAATCCCAAAAGTGCCCCACTTGTGACAGGATACATTCCGGGACTGGAAGACTCTGAATGTAGCTCTCCAGCAGGGATACGACTTCCTCAAATCCTGCCCTGAAATGAGATCCATCCTTCACAAAATCCTTCCCACTCCACTAAGAGTGTCTTTCCGCCGTTCACCTAACCTCCGTAACCTCTTGGTTCATCCCTAAGAAATCCCCAAACCACCTTCCCTACCCTCTGGCTTCTACCCTTGTAACTGCCCCCGGTGTAAAACCTGTCCCATGCACCCTCCCACCACCACCTACTCCAGTCCTCTAACCTGGGAGGTGTACACGATCAAAGGCAGAGCCACATGTGACAGCACCCACGTGGTTTACCAACTGACCTGCCTACACTGTGAAGCTTTCTGTGTGGGAATGACCAGCAACAAACTGTCCATTCGCATGAACGGACACAGGCAGACAGTGTTTGTTGGTAATGAGAATCACCCTGTGGCTAAGCATGCCTTGGTGCACGGCCAGCACATCTTGGCACAGTGTTACACCGTCCAGGTTATCTGGATACTTCCCACTGACACCAACCTATCAGATTTCCAGCGATGGGAACTTGCCCTTCACTATATCCTCTCTTCTTGTTATCCGCCAGGCCTCAACCTCCGCTAATTTCAAGTTGCCGCCGCTCATACCTCACCTGTCTTTCAACAACATCTTTGCCTCTGTATATCTGCCTCGACTGACATCTCTGCCCAAACTCTTTGCCTTTACAAATGTCTGCTTGTGTCTGTGTATGTGCGGATGGATATGTGTGTGTGTGCGAGTGTATATCTGTCCCTTTTTCTCCACAAGCTAAGTCTTTCCGCTCCCGGGATTGGAATGACTCCTTACCCTCTCCCTTAAAACCCACATCCTTTTGTCTTTCTCTCTCCTTCCCTATTTCCTGATGAAGCAACTGTGGGTTGTGAAAGCTTGAAATTTGTGTGTGTGTTTGTGTTTGTTATTGTTTCTATCAACGTACCAACGCTTTCGTTTGGTAAGTTACAGGATCTTTGTTTTTAGATATATTTTTCCCACGTGGAATGTTTCTCTCTATTATATATATACATATATGTGCCACTAGGGAGCCTGCTGGGACGATGTGGGGATAGGGTAGGGCAGCTAGGTGCAGTCGAGAGGTTAGATGAGAAGGGTGGGAGAGATTTGGAGGTCGGGGGGTAGCAGGAAGGAGAGAAGTAAAAAGAGTGGGTTTGTTGGTGGAATACAGGGCGGTGTGGTGCTGGAGTGAGAGCAGGGAAGGTGCTAGATGGGTAAGGACAATGACTAATGAAGGTTGAGATCAGGAGCATTACAGGAACTTATTGCAGGGAGAGTTCCCACGTGCGCGATACAGAAAAGCTGCTGTTGGTGGGAAGGATCAATATGGCACAGCCTGTGGAGCGGTCTTTGAAATGAAGAATGTCATGTTGGGTGGGTGCTCAGCAACAGGCCGGTCCACTTGTTTCTTGGTCACAGTCTGTTGGTGGCCATTCATGTGGACAGACAGTTTGTTGGTTGTCATACCCCCATATAATGTAGCACAGTGGTTGCAGCTTAGCTTGTAGATCACATTACTGCTTTCACAGGTAGCCCTGTCTTTGATGGGATAGGTGATGTCTGTGACAGGACTGGAGTAGATGGTAGTGGGAGGATGTACTGGACAGGTCTTGAATGTAGGACTATTACAGTGATATGAGTCATGAGGGAAGGGGTTGGGAGCAGGGTTGTGTAGGGGTGGACGAGTATATTGTGTAGGTTTGGTGGGCGGCAGAATACCACTGTGGGAGGGGTTGGAAGGATAGTGGGTGAGACATTTCTCATTTCAAGGCACGATGAGAAGTAGTCAGAACCCTGGCGGAGAATGTAATTCAGTTGCTCCAGTCCTGGGTGGTACTGAGTTATGATAGGAATGCTCCTCTGTGTCCAGATGGTGAAACTTTGGAAGGTGGTGCGTGACTGGAAAGATAAGGCACAGGAGATTTGTTTGTGTACAAGGTTGAGAGGATAATTTTGATCTGTAAAGGCCACAGTGAGACCCTTGGTACATTTGAGAGGGACTGATCATCACTGCTGATGCGATGCCCACGGGTGGCTAGGCTGTGTCGAAGGAATTTCTTGGTATGGAATGGGTTCCAGCTGTTAAAGTGGAGGTACTGCTGGTGATTAGTAGGTTTGATATGGACAGAGATGTGGACGTAGCCATCTCTTAAGTGGAGGTAGACATCTAGGAAGGTGTCTTGTTGGGTCGAGTAGGACCAGATGAAAAGAATCGAGAAGAAGCTGTTGAGGTTCTGGAGGAAGGTGGGTAGGGTGCCCTTAGCCTTGATCCAGATCGTAAAGATGTCATAAAAGTATTTTAACCAGGTGAGAGATTTAGGATTCTGGGTGTTTAGGGAGGATTCCTCTAGATGGCCCATGAATAGGTTGGCATAGGATGACACCATGCAGGTGCCCATAGCCTAGTCCAGATTTGTTTGTAGGTAATGCCTTCAAATGAGAAGTAATTGTGGGTGAGGATATAGTTGGTCATGGTGACTAGGAAGGAGTTGTTTGTCTGGAATCTGTTGGGCTTAGGAAAGGTAGTGTTCAGTAGCAGTAAGGCCATGGACATTAGGGATGTTAGTGCAAAGGGAGGTTGCATCAATAGTTACAAGCAGGGTAGAGTGGGGTAAAGGGACAGGAACTGTGGAGAGTCGGTGGAGGAAATGGTTGGTATCTTTTATATAACAGGGTATCTGGATAATCACTCAAGGTATTTAGTACAGTAGTGAAAGTGCTGAAGTAGAAAAGTGATGTGTTTGGAGTCGTTCGCAGAATTTAAAGAATGTGCAGGAGTGTGAGACAGGGAGGAAACTGCAAAGTTTCAATTGTACAGTGGGATGAGTACATCCTCAGCAAATTTGAAGGGTCATTCATAGAAGAGTGAATATTACACTGGAAAAGCACAGTTTACTCTCTGCCATCCAATGGAAAAGTCAAGCACCTGAATCAAACATTTACATTCATTGTGAGGTGTCTACTATTCCAAGGAGGTTTTGCTAACATCTTTTGGGGGCAGCTCTGATGTTGGCCTGCTACATCTGGAAAATTGTTCTGATACTAGTGCAATGCAATGATGCTGTCTGGGCAAATGACATAGCTGATACTAAATCTGTAAAAGGGTACACAGTTTTGTTAGCTGGAGCAGCAATCAGCTGTGAGAGTAATAAGTGATCCACTGTAGCAACCTCCGCAGTAGAAGCTGAATACATTGTCACGTTTGAGACATGTAAGGAGGTGGAATGATTTTAGATTTTCTAAATGAGATGAAGTGTTCTGAATTTTTTAGACTGCCCCTGCATGTCCATGCTGATAACACAGATGCCACTGAGATTACTAAGAAAAAGAGTGCATGAGAAAGGACCAAACATTTCAGGGTGATATAATAAAGTCAGGCAGGCTGTCTTGGATGGTTTTCTTACAATGCAATGGACATTTTAACTAAATGTCTCAGCAGTGTTAATTCTGAGAGGTTCAGAGACATTCCAGCATTAAAATAAGGATTATTTCCTATTAATTATCTGACAGTTAACCTTTGTCACATTTGTTCTTCTGTTCAGTACCGAAATTTAGCAGTGTGAGACTTAAGTTATTCTCTTATTATGTCCACTGAAGAGAAGTGTTACAATTCAGTTTAGTTAATGTGATGACCATCATTTGAATTCAACATTTATTTCTGAGCACTCAGAAACCAGGAGACTTTCAGGTTCACTTTCTCTTTTCTTTAAGTGCTCTATGGCATCAGCTGAGTAGGTTGTGTCAAAAAACATCTCTGTGTAACGACAATAATATGATGAATGTGTTTATCTGCAATACATATATTAACAGTGACAATGTGTGTGTTATAATTCATCCACCTATCCTCATCCATGTTTCAATACAGGTTGCAGACTTTAAAATTACAACAGCTTCCATAAACATTGAACACTGACAACCTATTTGACTAATGTATAAATGCGATGTAGAGATGCTTACTTCAGCAAGAACATGAAGTGAGCTTAACTGTTGATACAAGAGTGGATGAGCCAAGGCATTGTTAGGGAAATGTGTTACATACCTCAAGGACAATAAAATGAAGTTATTTGATTTGTACTGTTATCACATCAAAGTGACATTCCCTCATTTGTTTAAATTAAAAAAAAATTGCATGTGTTCATATTACTGACATGATCAGGTTTATTTAGTGATGACGTGTTGCCTTTGTGATACCCTAAATCTTGAATCCAATTGCTGCAAAATTAATAAGTAACAGAGTAGGAGGAGCTTTACAGCTGTCACCCTAATAATACACAAATGGCCTTGTCATCTGCATCCAGAAAAATTAAAAACCACAAAGTAAGAGTTCTCCTTCATGTTAGTAAAAGGGATCTATATCCCCTTCAGATACTTCCTGGGTCTCTCCATTCCATATTGTCCCTAAAAAGAGTATCAGGTGGCACCCTCATAGCAACGACTGTCTGCTTAGCACCATAATGATACCTGATCATTATCTCATGCCACATTTTGAAGACTTTGCTATGCACATTCATGGTAGGATTGTTTTCTCGATTACCTCATTCGTACTTTTTATCATACACCAACTGCAACAGAAGATATACTCTAAACAACTGTTTGCATTCTATTTAGACACTATGAATTTGTGTGAATGCCATTCAGACAGTGGAATCACACTCTGACTTTCCAGCACTTCATGAATGAAGTAACAAGAGACTTATCTGTTACATCTACTTGTAATGTTGTTCAGCAAGACACAGTAGCTATCACATGTACAGCAAATGTTCATTAGACTAGGAGAAAATGATTTAGTGATTAACCCACAAATATGTGTATTCAGAGCAATGGAGGTAAAATTCTTAATGTACCTCATAATGTACAAGGAAACCTGCCACCCAAAAACAGAGTGGAAACTACTTTTGTTTCCCCAGCCCACTAAAATACAAAGATTGCACAGTTTCATGTGCTTGACAAACTTTTATTGTGTGCAGAGCATTTTTGACAGCCCCTCTCAGTGAAATGCTTAAGGGTCACCTAAACCTGGAGACACACTATAGTGGACTGATGAAAAGAAGCCTTAGTCAAAAGTACTACTGCAGAGGCTGCACTATTAGTTCATACTCTTACTGATGCACCTCTCACAGTTATGGAGTATGTGTCATCAGCTGCCATTAGAGCTGTGTTACAACAAGGTACAACATGACTGATGACATCTAGCTTTCTTCAGCAAAAAATTATCGCCTTCACAAGCAAATTGGTCAGTGTACAACCACGAAATCTACAGTGGCCACTACGGTTGCAGGTTTGAAACCTGCCTTGGGCATGGATGTGTGTGATGTCCTTAGGTTAGTTAAGTTTAATTAGTTCTAAGTTCAAGGGGACTGATGACCTCAGAAGTTAAGTCCCATAGTGCTCAGAGCCATTTGAACCATTTGCATTTTGATGGGTGAGTACTGCCCTCGCACTATATTGCAAGGGGTTCTTAACGAAAACCAATGGGTTATTGGGATCAAAAGTTGCTGCACATGGTGCTGACCTTAGGCAGCCCATCAGTGTGGAGAAGGGTTGGTTGCACACTGAAGACCAGAGAAAGGAAGCACCCTTGCGGAGAAGGAGGTAGAGAGGGTGTGTGATGTTGTATGCTCCAGGAATGATTTGTTAGTAATGGGCAATTTTACCCAAGAAAGCCTGCAGTCTTGCAATGAGAAGTGATTTGGCAGGTCTGTAATGGCCCTGATGAGACTCGCTGGGGGTTGGATGTTATGATGTGGTATGGTGATACTCAAGAGATGGGTGAAAAAATTTAGACTTCTGCAAAGCAGACCCACAGCCCGGAGTTTCTGGAACAGGGACTGAATATTGTGCATGTGGTCTCTAGTAGTATGTCCAGTAACAACAATGTCATTTGGGTAGTTGAAACAGTGAGGAATAGTGACATGATCTGTTAAAGATAACACTGAGAAATTGTGGGGCACTTGCCAAACCAAACATTGACCACTGGTATTGATATAAGCTGAAAGGCGTATTAAGAACCATGATACATTTGGATTCTTCATTCGAGGGTAACTGGTAATATACTTCAGAAAGATCAAGTTTGGAAATGAATTGACCCCCTGCTAAGTGTGTGAACAGCTCATCTGGATTTTCCAACACACGTCAGATGTTTGAGGAGTGCTGTGTTGAGTGCCTCCAACATGTGGAAAAACCAAGGTGAAACCATGCCCAGACATTATGGGTTCAGGTGACCACCCCTCATTACAGATGTCGGACATCTTAGGCTGGGCAGACTGGTAAAACAGGACAGGTTGTGAACTGTGACAGAACTAACATGAGACTTGAATGCACGGTCGAGTACAAGTGTGTCTGAACACACAGTGCACTGAACACTCCTAATGATGGGCCTCTGCAACCAACAACCCATGCATTTCCAATGTTAACATCCCAACAAGGGCAACTACAGCTGAGAGGGCATGTGACCATTGGCACTGGATGTTGGTGCAGTGGCAGAACAACGTGATAACTGAAGAGGTATGTGATTAAGAAGTCACTACTCCAAGGTCAACAAAGCTGACAACTGGGAGATCGGTATGTTGACCTCATGATGTTGTGGTCTTCAGTCCTGAGACTGGTTTATGCAGCTCTCCATGCTACTCTATCCTGTGCAAGCTTCTTCATCTCCTAGTACCTACTGCAACCTACATCCTTCTGAATCTGCTTAGTGTATTCATCTCTTGGTCTCCCTCTACGATTTTTACCCTCCACGGTGCCCTCCAATACTAAATTGGTGATCCCTTGATGCCTCAGAATATGCTCTACCAACTGATCCCTTCTTCTAGTCAAGTTGTGCCACAAATTTCTCATCTCTCCAATTCTATTCAATACCTCCTCATTAGTTATGTGATCTACCCATCTAATCTTCAGCATTCTTCTGCAGCACCACATTTCGAAAGCTTCTATTCTCTTCTTGTCTAAATTATTTATCATCCATGTTTCACTTCCATACATGGCTACACTCCATACAAATACTTTCAGAAACAACTTCCTGACACTTAAATCTATACTCGATGTTAGCAAATTTCTCTTCTTCAGGAACGCTTTCCTTGCCATTGCCAGTCTACATTTTATATCCTCTCTACTTCAACCATCATCAGTTATTTTGCTCCCCAAATAGCAAAACTCATTTACTACTTTAAGCATCTCATTTCCTAATCTAATTCCCAATTTAATTCGACTACATCCCATTATCCTCATTTTGCTTTTGTTGATGTTCATCTTATACGCTCCTTTCAAGACACTGTCCATTCCGTTCAGCTGCTCTTCCAGGTCCTTTGCTGTCTCTGACAGAATTACAATGTCATCGGCAAACCTCAAAGTTTTTATTTCTTCTCCATGGATTTTAATTCCTACTCCGAATTTTTCGTTTGTTTCCTTTACTGCTTGCTCAATATACTGTATGAATAACATTGGGGATAGGCCACAACACTGTCTCATCCTTTCCCAACCACTGCTTCCCTTTCATGCTCCTCGACTCTTATAACTGCCATCTGGTTTCTGTACAAATTGTAAACAGCCTTTCGCTCCCTGTATTTTACCCCTGCCACCTTCAGCATTTGAAAGAGAGTATTCCAGTCAACATTGTCAAAAGCTTTCTTTAAGTCTACAAATGCTAGAAACATAGGTTTGCCTTTTCTTAATCTATTTTATAAGATAAGTCATAGAGTCAGTATTGCCTCACGTGTTCCAACATTTCTATGGAATCCAAACTGATCTTCCCCAAAGTCGGCTTCTACCAGTTTTTCCATTTGTCTGTAAAGAATTCATGTTAGTATTTTGCAGCTGTGGCTTATTAAACTGATAGTTCAGTAATTTTCACATCTGTCAACACCTGCTTTCTTTGGGATTGGAATTATTATATTCTTCTTGAAGTCTGAGGGTATTTCACCTGTCTCATACATCTTGCTCACTAGATGGTAGAGTTTTGTTAGGCCTGGCTCTCCCAAGGCTGTCAGTAGTTCCTAATGGTATGTTGTCTACTCCCGGGGCCTTATTTCTGCTTAGGTCTTTCAGTGCTCTGTCAATCTCTTCACACAGTATCATATCTCCTATTTCATCTTCATCTACATCCTCTTTCATTTCCATAATATTGTCCTCAAGTATGTTGCCCTTGTATAGACCATATATATACTCCTTCCACCTTTCTGCTTTCCCTTCTTTGCTTAGAACTGGATTTCCATCTGAGCTCTTGATATTCATGCAAGTGGTTCTCTATTCTCCAAAGGTCTCTTTAATTTTCCTGTAGGCAGTATCTATCTTACCCCTAGTGATATGTGCTTCTACATCCGTACATTTGTCCTCTAGCCATACCTGCTTAGCCATTTTGCACTTCCTGTCGATCTCATTTTTGAGACGTTTATATTCCTTTTTGCCTCCTTCATTGACTGCATTTTTATATTTTCTCCTTTCATCAATTAAATTCAATATCTCTTCTGTTACCCAAGGATTTCTATCAGCCCTTGTCATTTTATCTACTTGATCCTCTGCTACCTTCAGTATTTCATCTCTCAAAGCTACCCATTCTTCTTCTACTGTATTTCTTTCCCCACTCCTGTCAATTGTTCCCTAATGCTCTCCCTGAAGCTCTTTACAACCTCTAGTTCTTTCAGTTTATCCAGGTCCCATCTCCTCAAATTCCCACCTTTTTGCAGTTTCTTCAGTTTTATTCTACAGTTCATAACCAATAGATTGTGGTCAGAATCCACATCTGCCCCTGGAAATGTCCTACAATTTAAAACCTGGTATCTAAATCTCTGTCTTACCATTATATAATCTATCTGATACCTTTTAGTGTCTCCAGGATTCTTCCATGTATACAACCTTCTTTTATGATTCTTGAACCAAGTGTTAGCTATGATTAAGTTATACTCTGTGCAAAATTCTTTTCCAGTCACCCATGACTATTAAATTTTCATCTCCCTTCACTATCTGAATAATTTCTTTTATCTCATCATACATTTCATCAATCTCTTCGTCATTTGTGGAGCTAGTTGGCACGTAAACTTGTTCTACTGTGGTAGGCATGGGCTTAGTATCTATCTTGGCCACAATAATGTATTCACAATGCTGTTTGTAGTAGCTTACCTGCATTCCTATTTTCCTGCTCATTATTAAACCTACTCCTGCTTTACCCCTATTTGATTTTATATTTATAACCCTGTATTCACCTGACCAGAAGTCTTGTTCCTCCTGCCACTGAACTTCACTAATTCCCACTATATCCAACTTTAACCTATCCGTTTCCCTTTTTAAATTTTCTAACCTACCTGCCAGATTAAGGGATCTGACATTCCACACTCCAATCTGTAGAACACCTTTCTTTCTCCTGATAATGACGTCCTCCTGAGTAGTCCCCGCCCAGAGATCCGAATGGGGGACTATTTTACCTTCAGAATATTTTACCCAAGAGGATGCCATCATCATTTAACCATACAGTAAAGTTGCATGCCCTCAGGAAAAATTACGGCTGTAGTTTCCCCTTGCTTTCAGCTGTTTGCAGTACCAACACAGCAAGGCCGTTTTGGTTAGTGTTACAAGGCCAGATCAGTCAATCATCCAGTTTTGCATTTTCCTTTTCAGATATTCTAGCTTCCCTACCATGTTCAAGCCTGTGACATTCCATGCTCTGGTTTGTAGAAAGTTATCCCCTCATTGTTTATTCAATCTTTTTCTCATGGTCACCTCCCATTGACATTCCCCTCCCAGAGATACAAATGGGGCACTATTTTGGAATCTTCTGCCAATGGAGAGATCATTATGACACTTTTTCTAGCACAGGTCACATGCCCTATGGATACACATTGTGTGTCTTTAAGGCAGGGGATTCCATTGTCTTCTGCATCCTCATGCTGTTGATCACTGCTAATGCTTCTCCCTTTAGGAGCAGTTTCCCACCCCAAGAACAAGAGAGTGGCATGAAACTCTGTCCGCTCCTCTGCCCACTTTGATAAGGCCACTGGCAGAAGGAGAGTGACTTCTTATGCTGAAAGTCTTTGGCTGCTAGTTATGATTATTAATCAAAATTTAAGTGGTGGTGGGTTCCAAACCCAGAACTGAGGACGTTTTGTTCGCTATTCCTACACCGTGGGTGCAACTATATCAATGTCTTTTATACAGATCTTACTCTTCCCTTTGTGAATGTCTTTCAATGACACTAGCCATTGTTTATACTCATCTTGTCACGGCCACAGTTGGCTAAACACACTGCTTTGGCATTCAACCAATACATGCAGTCTTTTTTTGTCTTCTTTAACTGCAAAAAGTTAAACAGTTTTTAAGTTTGAATGTTGCAAAGACAAAAATAAGGACTTATGAGAATCATAATTTAAAAAAAGGGCAAAAGAAGCACTTATAACAACTTTTATGCACAATATAAAAATTAAGTACTTTTAAGCACTCCTAAGAAATGTATGAATTCTGAATGATAAAGACATTTAAAGAAACACATGAACTGGATTGCATCAGAGAGAGGGAGGTGCACTGTTCCCATGGCAGTTGATTAAGTTGCTGTAGCTATGGCTGACTGTGCAGCACATTCTTCAAATTCTGGAGCCACTGCTTGAGCTGTGTCACAGGAATTGTCTCGCCCCTAGTCAACAGTTTAGAAGATTTTGCAGTGTATTTCACAACCAAATCCCTACAAGATTGAGAATGTCCACCAAATGAAGCCCCAAGATAGCCTTCAACACCATGACTTTGCCTTCATTTTTTGCACTGCATGGAAATGGATGACATGTGGCTGGAGAATATCCTTTGGATGAACGAGGCACATTTTACTCTGCATGGTACTGTGAATGCACAGAACTGTTGCACACTGCCGCACATTGTGCTCAAACATCCACTGCACTCAGCTCATGTGACTGTGTGGTGAGGTTTCACAAGCTCCTTCACCATCAGTCCATCTTTCTTCGAGAAGATGACACCTCACAGTCCTGTTAGGTGTACAGTAACACCTGCACGCTATAAGGACCTCCTTCTGTGACATGCGATTCCAGCTTTACAAAAGTGCAATTGTGTCCAAACCACATCACACCTTTTCATGCAAGATGGGTGACGCCACATATTGTTTTCCACTTGAAATATTTGCTTCAAGGAACCTTTGGTAATGCCCACATCATCTCTAGATGATTTCAAGATCTGGAAATCCCCTGACCTAAATCCAAGTGACTCCAGGTTGTGGGGGTATCTGGAAGATCGTGTCTATTAGGGATGTATCTGGACTCTTTCTAATCTGAAGGGTGGTGTAAGACAACATATCGCTGTGACTACAATGGATATGCCACCAGCAAAACTGTTGACCATATCATAATATGAATGCATGAGTCGGGAGACTGTATTGAATATGTGCTGTAACTTATGGCCATATCCCAATAAACATGCCAGAACCACCATTATCATATGTTTGATCATTCCTCCCCATTTCCTGCACCCATAGCACATTCTGACTGCTTACAGCACCATGTTTTCACCTGGGGCAGAAAGAGGAACTACTAGTTTTTTCATAGCCCACGAGCACACTGATTAATATACACATCAATGAAGGTTCAGCATCCTGAGATGTATATAGCCTGCACTGCAGCGCTCTGAACACCGTCAGATTGATTGCAACCACCCAATGTGACATGGAAGTTCAGGAAACAGTGCATCTGGCTGCCTCCAATAAATAGTATTATATGGCAATTCTTTAGTGTTTTGGACAATTGCACAATGAGCAACACATCAAATAATTAGCCACCTAAGTTAATATTTTTGTTATAGGCGATGAGCGCTACAGCTGTGAGTGATAATGAAAAGGAAATAAAGTGGTACATTTGTTACAATAACCAGATCGATGCCAGCTCATGACAAGAAGTTATTTATCCAGGCACCAAATCATTGTGCATTGTGTATACCACAGTAAGCATACAGCATCATCAGTACTGCCTACAGATAAAGTAAGCAGCTTTATTGCTAACTGCAGAGGTAGCTTGCGTTTTGATAGCAAAAATTTGTGAAAGAGCCATGAACGTTGCATACAAAGTTGTAGTGGCTATTCTGCATACACAAAAAATGAGACATTGCAGCAACAATTTTCATACATGATTCAGAAGGGGCCCACATAATACAGACTTTTCTGGCGTAACCTGGTTGAAGAGTGTCACTGTGTACCATTGAATAAGTTGTCAGTAGACATGGTGAGCCAATATTTTGAGCCAAATAATTCCCCAATGACCATGTTCTAAGACAGGTTAAGATATGATGCTGCAGAGTAGGAGAGGTTACTACACAATGAGAGTCAAAACCGTAGAAAGAAAAACAGTTCCTTGAGTGGGGAAGAGTCAGTCAGTTATATATGGTAATGTAACATCTGAACAGGGGGTTTGTACAAGATGATGTTCATTCCAGCCAGTCCCCCTTTCTTATTCACATGCTATTTTGCACAGTATTGGATGTTTGGCAGCTTCAGAGTCAAGTAAGGCAAGTACAACCAGAAGTACAGGGAATGAGTCAATTATTAGAACATATTCACCAACTAACAGGAAACAGGTACTTCTTCCTGGCCAAAGGCATGGTCATGACACGCAGGGTGTCAAGAGTGAGAACTGGCACTGGCATAGTGAGCAGTGATGTGCAACATATTTGATACTGACAATTAAAATAGAGCAAAATGATGCAAGCATTAAGGTGTTTTGTCTAGAAGAGAACAGTCAGGGCCAAATAATGTTGCTGTATACAGATAGCCAAAAATAACTCTTTCCCAGTTACAGTATTTACTATCCATCAAACATTAATGGAACTTACATCATCAGAAGTTTGCATCTGGGAGAAATTAAACCAACACTTAAAGTTCTAGAAGTTCAGCAGGCCCCAGTCAGTGACAATAATGTGATCATGTTCAGAGTGCTCCATCCTGCATAGCCCACATCAACACACATATCCAGAGGAAATATTTCCAAGTCCTATCACCTGTAATGGAGCACCGCTGATGGAGCCAAAGTCCCACAGCATTGCAGCAGGGCTAGACTACATATCTGTCAGAGTCCATCGGAGTGATAGCGTACATAAGAGGTCAGCAGCTATGGCGATAACAAGACAGCAGCTTAGCACAGCTGGTGTTGATCTGCTTGCACAAACAGAACTTACATCCACCTCCTCTGTGGCCATATAGACTGTCATTTTCAGTTCCCCAAGCAGCTGACCTGTGTCGAAAGTGATAGTGTGGTGTAGTTACTGCCATGGGAGAAGCTACTGTTGCCTGAAGGTTACTCAGGAGTGGCACTATATTGACATGTCCATATCCAGCACATTTCTCAACTGCTGGGGATGTCTATTGAGTTTTGTGGATGTGTTGAGTTTTGTACATATATCGAGTTTTTCAGAAGAAAGATGGGTTTCACCTGAAGTTTCCTCGCACGAAGGGAAATTTTTTCCTGTAGTACAAGGGTTATTCAGAAATTAAGGTCTGATTTGTTATAAACATAAACCATTACAAATTTTTTCAAAAACTGTTTCCTTACATGTTTCTCCATTTTTCTACATATGTTCCATTTTTTTTAAAACATTTGTCATAACATTCTATAAGCTTTTGCATACATAAGTCAGACATCTGCCAACTGTGTGGATAAACAGTCTTTAAGTGCCTCTTTCACATGTCATCTGTCGTGAAGCACTTGCCGCCAAGAAACTCATTTAGGTACCAGAACAAGTGAAAATCACTCTGTGCCATGTCTGGACTGCACGGTGGGTGGCCAATTTGTTCCTATCCAAAAGATGTGGAGTTGGCACCCAACTTTTGAGAAATACACAATTTTTTAGAGTTCTTGATACATATCCTATAGTTCTGCAGTTCTCATAAGAAAACTTGAATAGTTCTGCAGAATTTCGTGGGGAAAAAAAGAGTAATACTTGAAAAAAATTTGATCCTGAAAGAAAGAAAGAAAGAAAGAAAGAAAAAAAAGGAGTAATTTGCAAAAAGGAGAGGTAATGATCACAATTATCAATAGCTGCCCAAAAGTTCTACAGAAAAATCAGGTGACATTTCTTTCTGCAGGAAACTGGTTATGAGAAAACTGCAATAATGAGAGACCCACTTTCACTATTTGTGAAGTTGGCACCTGACTTTTGAGAAATATAAATTTGTTCAGAGTTTTTGGTAGATATGTTATATTCCTACAGTTACCTGTCCAAAATTTGAATAGTTCTGTAGAATTTCACAAAAAAACCATTATGATCACAATTGTGAACAGTTGAGTAGATGTAAAGTTGGTACCCATGATTTTTTTTTCCCCTTCATAGTTTTGGCAGATGTGCTATAGTTCTAGAGTCCCCTGTACAAAATTTTAATAGGGCTGGAAAATTTTGTGAACAAAATTATGATCACAATTCTGAATTACTGTTATTAGAGATGGACAAATTCATTCATCTTAGGGAACTAGTTCACTGGTGATCGTTCCTTTTTGGGAACCATTCATTGTAACCCATTCGCCGATCCTTTTTTATCTAATTGTGTGCTGTATGGATTTTAGACAAATTTCCACAGAAAATATCAAGTACACACAAGTATTACTTCTGCACAATAATTCACTGATCACTTTATGTAGAAAGGCTATTTACTTCAGTATCCTTTGCTGAATGTGTTTTTGGAAAGTGTCACATTAGTTGGGTGATGTGACAGACCAGTGACTGCTAGCCATGCAGAGAGGGGCCATAATGTTCTGGCTGAGCAGTCTATGTGTTGATGTATTTCAAAGATAAATTTTATCCACAAATGTATCTGAAAATAAAAGAACAGAAAAATCCACTAGTAGTTAAGTGCTGATAATTTTTTTTCCCAGTTGTTTAACTTACTACAAAAAAAGATCAGGAAAAAGATGTCTATGAAACTCACACTGAATGGCTTTTCTATTCAATCATTAGTTTCTGTCACAAAATAAATAAAATATGACCACTTTTGGAGGTGTTTTGATGTAAAACATTTTGGAAAAACATCTCTTGTATTTACCATGCAGGCATAAAATATATGATACAAATATACTGAAAGTTTTTGAATTACTGTGAATTCTCTTTTCAAGAACCATCTCATAAAGTGTCTTTCCATGCTGTGAAGGGATCCATCAGAAAATGTGACTGGCAAAAAGCATTTATGTTTTGAAAAAGTATATGTTCCTTGATCAAGTTGTCCACAAGAACATACTGCAATTTGTTCTGTTCATATTTTCCTTAGCGCTATGCCCAAGCACTATCTTGTACCACTTCAGAGGCTAAAGCTCTATATTTGGATTTCAGAATTCTTTCAAAACTTTATATGTATACATTAGGTTGTCAATAGTGATATCCCGGTGTGTCTTTACAAAAACTGAAATATCATTTATGGATCCAGTCACCTGTTCTGTTGCCTGGAACTTCTGAATCAAAAATTAAAACAGTCATACACTGAATTGTGAAGTAGAACCAACAGATTAACATAAATGAGGATTCAATTAAGAATCGATCAAAATCTAAAAATTATTGCTAATGCCGTTGAACTGCTTGTGTCTAATAAAATATGAGTATATTTCAACAGTTTGATGTGAGTGACAAGTTCTTGATGACAGATGCTTCACAGCAGTCTGTAAATGAAGATGTCAGTTCTCCACACCTGGTTACTGAACTAAACATCATAAAATAATCTGACTGAGACAGGTTTTAAGCTCATGTAACACTGTAATAAATAATTTACACAAAAGAAAAGGAGGAACAGAAGCTATACACTACACTTCAGTTTCTGTCTTAAGTATCCCCATAAGGTTCCAGGGATAAAAAAAAGGTGTGTGTGTGTGTGTGTGTGTGTGTGTGTGTGTGTGTGTGTGTGTGTGTGTGTGTGAGAGAGAGAGAGAGAGAGAGAGACTATCGAAAAATAAGTGTGTTTAAAAGAAAACGTGATATTTTTTATCATCATATTTGGCTCACACGCTTACAAGGGAACCTCCCCATCGCACCCCCTCAGATTTAGTTATAAGTGGGCACAGTGGATAGATCTTGAAAAACTGAACACAGATCAATTGAGAAAACAGAAAGGAGTCGTGTGAAACTATGAAAAAAATAAGCAAAATATACAAACTGAGTAGTCCATGCGCATGATAGGCAACATCAAGGATAGTGTGAGCTCAGGAGCACCGTGCTTAGCGTGAGAAGCTGCAGAATGAGAGGTCCTTGGTTCAAGTCTTTCCTCGAGTAAAAAGTTTACTTTCTTTATTTTCGCAAAGTTATGATCCATCCGATCGTTCATTGACGTCTCTGTTCACTGTATTAAGTTTAGTGTCTGTGTTTTGCGACCACACCGCAAAACCGTGCGATTAGTAGACGAAAGGACGTGCCTCTCCAATGGGAACTGAAAACATTTGATCGCAAGGTCATAGGTCAACCGATTCCTCCACAGGAAAACACGTCTTATATATTTTATACAACACTGGTGATGACATGTGCATCACGTGACAGGAATATGTTGTCGACCCACCTAACTTGTATACTTGGCGAATGGGTAAAAAGATTCTTCTACCTTGCCCGATTTAGGTTCTCTTGTGGATGCGGTAATCACTCCCAAAAATGTGATCGCATCGGATGGACGGACGGATAGATAATAATTGTCTGAAAATAAAATATTATTTCACTCGAGGGAAGACTTGAACCAAGGACCTCTCATTCTGCAGCTGCTCACGCTAACCACGGGATCACAGCGCTCCTGAGCTCCCACCCTCCTTGAGGTTGCCTATCTTGCACATGGACTACTCAGTTTGTATATTTTGCTAATTTTTTTCATAGTTCCACACAACTTCTTCCTGTTTTCTCGATTGATCTGTGTTCAGTTTTTCAAGGCCTATCCACTGTACCAACTTATAACTAAATAACTAAATCATCGCATGAGGAGGTTCCCTTATTAGCAAAGGTTTATGTTTATAGGGGTATTATTAAAGTTAATGCAGCAGTATAGTATATAGTATTAATAATTACAGTATTAATCAGCCATGGATCTTCAATATTTCGAAACTACGGCAAAAAACTTTATAGTGGGACGCCCCCCCCCCCCCCTCCTCCCCCTCCAACCCCCTCTAGCACTTGAGGTAGAATATCAAACATTTAAGGAAATTGATTTTTCAAAACTACGTTAATTTTGTAGCATGCATCTTTTTGAGGAGTTTGATATACAAAACATATGTGTTCAAGGAACTGTAAGACATGTTATTTGGTTTTGCCAAAGTGCAGTGCCACACCTCTTCACACAGCATTCATCTATTGCACATCGCTATATTTTGCTCTAGGGAATTCAAATGTGTATATTTTTTAATGGAAGCCAACAAAGCTATATTCAAGACAGTGGAAATTAAAATGTCCTGTGGTATGTGTCCTGCTACCAGTTGGCTGATTTGGCATCATACCCCTCCTTTCTTTACCCCCCCCCCCCCCACCCCTTTTTTTTAACCCTCGCAATTAAGTTGGATGGGATTATTTGTAACCAGGAGAATAAGAACTCTTCAGAAAATTTCCCTCTTTATTGTCTATTAGCTAATAACTTTCTCTTTTGTGTGACATAAAATTAAATATATGACACATCAAATCAGTAAAGACAAGAGATAAGCAAGATATTACACATTTCTTCAATCCTTAGGCCCCATCATTGCTTTCTCTCTACTCTTGCTACAGCTCTAAACAACATGCTTTTCTTACTGCAAAAGATTCTATTACCTCATCAGACTTTTGCGACATGAACTCAAAACATTGTCGTTAATACAGAAAAAGCTGTTAATACTAATAGTACCCAAGACTGGTGTTGTTTCTCAATTTTGTTGCATCTATTTGGTCACTGTCTGCTAGGTAAAATGAAATATGGCTTTTTAATATTGCAGCAGTTGTAACACATGCCAAATAATATTTTGACACAAATAATCATTTTTATCTACCACATTTACATAAATAACACAACAGAATATAATTCATGAAGCACCAGTATCAAATGCCTATTAGGCCTACTACAAGCAAAAAGTTTTATGATAGGAAATAGTATCATATTTCATTCACATGCTCCAGTTTCTCAAGAATGAGATCGAAAAGTAGTAATACAAAATTTTTATATAAATTTGGAATCATATTCTTCCATATAATTAGTGCAATGTCCCCATTTCTTCTCCTTCCTCATTCTAACAAACAATGTTGTCATAATTAATTCTGTGACTGTTCCTTCCACCCGTCAAAACTTATTCTCCAGTTAACTTCACTAACTCTGCCAGAATCACCAGTTTAGTTATCCTGTGTTTATTTTCTAGTTAGTATTTATTACGTGCTTGTACAACACATTTTCTGCACAATTCCAAGAATAGAACTTAAGTGGCTTCTATACAGACTGTACAACTGGCCTTAGTAGTGTAGCGATCTGCCAAAAAGTTTGTAGTCAAAATTTAATTTTCTTGGATACACCGAGAAGATTTATATTTAATCTTCCTTACCTGTTAGTTGTTTATTTCCACTCTGGTAGTCTCAATCTATGGATTTTGCTAATAATTATAACAATGCTGATCATTTGCACACCTAATCAAAAACATGAACAAACAGTGATTGGTATTTGCCCATTCAGGTTTATTCAACTCAGCTCATATAGCCCTGTCCCCTTTTGTCTGCAGGAAAGTTTTTCACTTCTATATGTGATGGGGATTCCTCTGGCAGATACATCACATACACTATGTACACATTCAAACATCAACTTATGATTCATTCTGAAATCAACTTAGAATATGTTCAAAACCAACAGGGTTGCGTTTCAAAATCATATCAATAACTGATAGACCAACGTGTACTGGATGCTAGGTGCTTTGTGAAACAATATGTTTTTCTTCAAGAATATGAATTTGGTGCCCCCCTGAAATTGCCACCTGGGGAAGATACCCCGGTTTGTCCCTTCTAATTCCGGGCCTGGTATTAATAATTAAGATGAAAGTAATAACATTCTTGCTAAAAAGATGCTTCTTTATGAATAAGCTTTGACTAGATGTCAGCCACATCTTCATTTGTCCTTTTTGTAGAATACCATGATAGTCTTCTGTGCAATAAATAAAAAAATAAGTTGCTGCTGTCTCTAGTAAATAAATTAAAAAGATTACTGCGAAAAGCCACCCACTCTGCACTACATTAAAACTTCCACCCTAAAAGCACTATGGTGGAGGACACAGTGGGACAAAGGACATGCACTAAAACCTACATAGAAGTACAAAACCCACTCTCATGCATAAAGATGTAAAACTAAAGCTGCTGCTGAGGCATCACTACCCATCATCAAAGGTAGGGAGCTGGGAAAGTTAAAAGTCTGCCGCAGAGCAGCTAAAAGTGGGCAGCCCACCAAGAGGTGGACGACTGCCATTTGGGAGCCACAGCAACACAGAGGTGGGTCGTCGTGATGGAGTAGGTAACCATGCGGCAGAGGACAACTGATTCCCTGTGAGAGGACCACATGGAAGACTTCCACACATGTCTCCTTAATGACATGCAGCTTGTTGTGAGTACTGTTACGCCATTACATCTCCCAAAGCCTGAAAATCCTGCGGTGTAAGACAGAACACATGTCAGCTTAAGAGATGGTCATCTCCAGAAGCAGTTTCCGCATCGCCTGTTTGGCCAGCCTGTTGGCAAGTTCGTTGCCTGGGATTCTGACGTGTCCTGGGGTTCACACAAACACCACTGAACAACGGGTCCATTCCAGGGCATAGACGCTCTCCTGGATGGACGCTACCAGAGAATGGTGAGGGTAGCACTCGTCGATAGCTTGCAGGCTGCTCAATGAATCAGTACACAGGAGAAATGACGTGCCAGGGCATGAGCGGATATGCTCAAGAGCTCGAGATATGGCCGCCACGTCTGCAGTGAAAACAATGCAGCCATCTGGCAAGGAGTGCTGTTCAATATGTCCTCCATGAACATATGCAAAGCCTACATGACCATCAGCCATTGAGCTGTCGTTGCAAACCACGTCAGAGCCCCGGAACATGTCAAGAATCGAGAGGAAGTGACAGTGGAGAGCAGTGGGGTTAACGGAGTCCTTAGGGCCATGCAAAAGGTCCAGATGAAACTGTGGCCAAAGCGTACACCATGGAGGCGTATGTGAACGGACCACAAGTAGAGGTGGTAAAGGGGAGGACTCCAGTTCGGAAAGAAGAAACCACATGCAAACTGCAATCATTAGCCCCGACCTGGGCTGCTGATGTGGGAGAGGGACCACCGTTGGTGGGAAAAGGAGATGGTAATTCAGATGCTCAGGAGAACTATGAATGTGAGCAATGTAACTGGTGAGCAGTTGTGCATGTCTGATTTACAACGGGGGGACCCCAGCCTCCACCAGTACACTGGTCACTGGACTCATCCTAAAAGCTCCTGTCGCTAGTCGAACCCCTCAGTGGTGCACAGGGTCAAATAAATGCAATGCTGAGGGCGCTGCTGAACCATAAACAACACTCTCATAGTCAATTCAGGATTGGACAAGGGCTCTGTATAGCTGCAGCAGTGTAGAGCAATCTGCACCCCAATTGGTGGTGCTCAGGCAATGAAGGGCATTGAGGTGCTGCAAGCACTTCCGCTTAAGCTGACAAAGATGAGGAAGCCACATCAATTGAGCATTGAAAACCAGTCTTAAGAATTGATATGTCTTCACTACAGTGAGTGGATCGTCATGAAGGTAAAGTTCTGGGTCTGGATGAACAGTACGACGCTGACAGAATTGCATGACACACGACATTGTGGCTGAAAACTGGAAGCCATGGGCTAGAGCCAATGACTGCACCTTTTGGACGGTTCCCTGTAGGTGTTGCTCAGCAACACCAGTACTGGAGCAGCAGTACAAAATGCAGAAGTCGTTGCATACAGAGAAGGTGAGACGGAGGGCCCGACAGCTGCTGCTAGACTGTTAATGGCCACTAAAAATAGAGACACTCAATACAGAGACCTGTGGGACTCCATTCTCCTGGATATGAATGGAACTATGGGAGGCACCAATTTGGACATGGAAAGTGTGGAACAACAGGAAGTTTTGGATAAAAATTGGAAGCGGGCCCATGAGACCCCACTCATACAATATGACAAGGTGGCAAGGATATGATGTTGCCAGGTCGTGTCGTATGCTTTATGTAAGTCAAAAAAGACGGCAACCAGGTGCTGGCATCTGGAAAATGCTGCTCGGATGGCAGACTCGTTGGGCATAAGATTATCAGTGGCAGAGCAACCCTGGTGGAAGCTGCCCTGACGTGGAGCCAGTAGGCCAAGTGACTCCAGGACCCAACCGAACCACCAACACACTATATGTTCCAGCAGCTTACAAAGAACATTGGTGAGGCTGATGGGCTGATAGCTACCCACATCAAGTGGGTTTTTACTAGGTTTGAGCACCGGACTGGTGGTGCTCTCCCACCATTGCGATGGAAAGACGCCATTGCACCAGATTCGTTTCGAAATGACAAGGATATGGCGCTTGTTGTCAGATGAGAGATGTTTAATCACCTGGCTGTGGATCCGATCAGGCCCAGGAGTTGTGTTGGGGCAATGTGAAAGGGCACTGAGGAGCTCCTGCTCTGTAAATGGGGCGTTATAGGATTAACTGTGGCATGTAGTGAATGAGAGGACTTTCCCCTTCAGCTGCTGTTTGAGAGTGCGAAAGGCTTGGGGGTAATTCTCCGATGCAGAGGCTTGAGCAAAGTGCTCGGCAATCACGTTTGTGTTGGCAGATAACACGCTATTTATGTTAACACCGGGAACACCTGTTGGGGTACCTGAAAAGACATTTCATCTTTGCCCAGACTTAGAAATGTGACGTATGGCACCCAGTTGTCAATACATATCTCTTCCAACACTCCTGCTTCCATCATTTGGTAAGTTGGCGAATGCAGGCATGGAGCTGTTTGAAGGCTACGAGGTGCTCCAGGGAAAGGTGCCACTTATGCCATTGTAGAGCTCGCCAATGCTCCTTAATTGCTTCAGTGACTTCTGGTGATCACCAAGGCACTGCCTTACTCTGAGGGCACCCTAAAGAGTGAGGGATTGCATTTTCTTCCACAGAAGCAATTGTTGTAGTCACCTGCTCAATCATGACATCGATGTTACTGTGTGGGGGAGATTCAACAGTTACAGCATAGGTGACACTTTCCCAGTCCGCCTTGTTTAAAGCCCATCTGGGCAGGTGTCCTTGGGCTTGACACCAGGGCAGTGACAGGAAGATGGGGAAATCAACACTACCACACAGGTCATCATGTGCTCTCCAGTGGGTAGATGGGAGAAGTCCTGGGCTGCAAATTGATAAATCAATGGGCGAGTAACTACCATGAGCCACACTGAAATGTGTAGCAGCCTCCGTATTTAAGAAGCAGAGGTCGAACTGAGACAGTAAATTTTTGACATCTCTGCCTTGGCCAGTGAGCACTGTGCCACCCCACAAGGGGTTATGGGTGTTAAAATCTCCCAAAAGTAGGAAAGGTTTAGGGTGTTGATCAATCTGTGCAGCAAATGCATTGAGGGGTACTGCATCATCTGGATGATGATATACATTGCAGACAGTTATTTCCTGCGTCATGCTTATTCTGACAGTCACAGCTTCTAGAGGGATTTGAAGGGGCACAGTGTCACTACAGACTGAGTTTAGGACACAAACACAGACTCCACCTGACACTCCATTATAGTGGCTACAGTTCCTGTAATATCCCTTATAGCTGTGGAGGACAGGGGTCCACATTGCCAGGAACCAGGTTTCCTGGAGGGCAATGCAGATAGCAGGTATAAAGCTTAACAGTTGCTGTAGCTCAGCCAGGCGGTGGAAGAAACCGCCGCAATTCCAATGGAGGATGACGTCATCATGAGACTGGGAAGGCACAGAACATTTAATGAGGCAGTTTACGCCTCAGAGTCACCTGCTGCCACCAACTTTTTGCCTGAGCAGTCTATATCCATTGTATCTGAGGGTCTGGCGGGATCTAGGTCCTCAGTGGACACCAGAAACTCCACACCATCCTCAGACGCAGAGCATGTAGGTAGTGGTGGTGTGGGTGCCACCACTATTTCCTTGGTCTTATGTGCATCATTTTTGGATTTCTCTCCCTGCTCCTTGGGTTTCCCTGGCTGGGAGGACTTCACTGGCTCAGTCTCTGGGACTGACCCAAAGGACCCCTTCCTAGTGAGAGAAGCCAAAGAAGACTTATGCTTCTCTGATGGTTTGGGGGGGGGGGGGGGGGTTGTTTCCGAAGTAGGTGGTGTGGTAGCAACAAGGAGGGGAATGGCCCCATGGCCCCACCATCAAGGGGGTTGGTGTAGTCTTCTGACTCTGAGAGGTGACAGGTTGGCAGAATTGATGGTGCCAGAACTGTTGTAATGTCGGCGTAAGACAATATCATACTTACAGGATGCAGGCGCTCAAATTTTCTCTTAGCCTCAGTGTAGGTCAGTCGGTCCAGGCTGTTGTACTCCATGATTTTCCTTTTTTTATGGAGAATTCTTCAGTCTGGTGAGCAAGGCGAATGGTGCTCTCCACAGTTGACACAGATGGGAGGCGCGGTATATGGAGTATTGGGATGTGAAGGGCGTCCACAGTCTCGACATGTGACGCTGGAAGCACAGCATGAAGACACATGACCAAACTTCCAGCACTTAAAGCACTGCATGGGGGGAAGGATATTGGGCTTTACAACACAGCGGTAGACAATCACCTTGACCTTCTTGGACAATGTATCACCCTCGAAGGCCAAGATGAAGGCACTGGTGGCATCCTGGTTATCCCTCGAACCCCAGTGGATACGTCGGACAAAATGTACACCTCGCTGCTCTAAATTGGTGTGCAGCTCATTGTCAAGACTACAAAAGAAGGTCCCTGTGAAATATGATAGCCTGGACCATATTTAAGCTCTTATGGGGTGTTATGGTTACAGAAACATCCCCCACCTTGTTACAAGCGAGTAATGTCTGTGACTGGGCAGAGGATGCTGTTTTGATCAAGACTGCCCCAGATCTCATTTTGGACAATCCCTCCACCTCCCCAAACTTGTTCTCTAAATGCTCAACAAAAAACTGAGGCTTCAACATCATGAAAGACTCCCCATCAACTCTCAAACATACAAGGTACCGGGGCGAATAAGATCTGCTGCCATCCTTAGCCTGACATTCCTCCCATGGTGTGGCCAGGGAGGGAAACGATTTGGTGTCATACTTCTGTGCATTGAATTGAGCTCTTGATCGGTTAGAGACTGCTGTTGCTTCACCACCAGCAAGAGATGACGGACTACGCTTCATCGCATGTCATACGCCCTGATGCCACCCACTCCAACCAGGGGCCCTCCCCACGAGTGCCACCCAGCTGCAGCAAAGGCCACCTGGCAGGATGGCCAGTGCCGGGAGTCCCGATGTCCCAGGGGGATGGGCGTCTACCCCTTGGCATTCGTGGGGAGTTAATGGCACAGGCATCAACAGAGCAATCCCTATGTTGTCAGGGAGCTACAACCAGCAGGGTACATGGCAGCTGCACTACAATGCCGTGCTGGATATCAGGTGCAAAGTAGTCCATAGTCATCGTCGATGCAGAAAGCGACACTGCATAGTGCATGGTGGAAAATGCACCCAGGAAGGTGTCCTCGCCCAAGATATGGAGAATGAGCGGGACTGAAATGCGGCGATGAGAAAGTGGGCTAAAGATCTCACTGCACAATAGACGCGATGCACCATGTAAGGTGACCTTCCCCAATTGGCTTGCTCTTCAGGAAAATTTTGAAGAATGGAGGTCAAAACCTACAGGGGACCATCATATAAAGGCCGAAATGTGGAAACTCATTTTAGTCACCTCTTACGACAGGCAGGAATACCTCGGGCCTATTCTTACCCCCGGACCTGCTGGGGGAAATGTAAGATGTATTGCAGGGAAAGTACCCACCTGCGCATTTCAGAAATGCTGGTGGTGGTGAGAAGGATCCATATGGCACAGACTGTGAAGCAATCACTGAAATGAAAGATATCATGTCTGGCAGCATGTTCAGCAACATGGTGGTCCACAACAAAGGCAGGGCTATCTGTAAAACCACTCATGTGGTCTACAAGCTGAGCTGCAACCACTGCACTGCATTCTATGTAGGTATGACAACCAACAAGCAGTCTGTCTGCACGAATGGCCACCAACAAACTGTGGCCAAGAAACAAGTGGACCACCCCGTTACTGAACATGCTGCCAGACATGACATCCTTCATTTCAATGACTGATTCACAGCCTGTGACATATGGATCCTTCCCACCAACACCGGCTTATCTGAATTACACAATCTGCAGTACATCCTGTGTTCCCATAACCCTCATGATCTCAATCATCATTAGTCACTGTCCTCACCCATCCAGCCCCTTCCCTGTTTCAATTGCAGCACTACGCAGCCATCATTCCACCACCACACCCAGTCTTTTTATTACTCTTTTTTTCCACTACTCTCCCTCCCTGCCCTTAGTCTAACCTGCAGCACTTCACTGTCTGCCACCTCCATCATACTATCCCTCCCACCCCTCGCTCCAGCCTCCTCCTTACCCCCACCCAGACACCACTCCCATCATGCACTGGTGGTGCTGCTCGCAGTGTGGTTTCAGTTGCCCGAGACTCTGTGTGTGTGTGTGTGTGTGTGTGTGTGTGTGTGTGTGTGTGTGTGTGTGTGTGTGTGTGCGCGCGCGTGCACGCGCGCATGTGTAAAGGCCTTAATGTCTGAAAGCTATAATTGTGAGAATCTTTTTGTTGTGCCTATCTGCGACTCAGCATCTCCGTTATATGGTGAGTGGCAACTTTCCTTCTCATAATATTGTTACATTCCATCCTGGATTTTCCATTGTTTCTAATAAATTAGTCAAGAACTTTTCTAGAGTTTTACTAACAACATTTCCTCTTAATGTATTACAAACACATTATGTACCATATATATTAAAAAGAAAGTAGCCTATGTCAGAATGTATATTAGAGTATCTGTAAACATGTGAACTAAATTGATTAAGAACTTGTGTAGCCTATGTCTGTCTGAATTTTTATTAGAGTATAGTATAAGTAGAGTATAAGTTTGAAGTATATCTGTCAGGAACTTTCATATTGTTGGTAACAACCTTAACCAACTTGTCTTTATATAGGCTAGTAGCCTAGATTAGGAAGACAGCCTGCTACTTACCTTACACGTGACAGTGGAGGCAACATGCTGCTTCTGTAGTCATCTTCAAGGTAACATGCAGGCTGTCTTTTTATTCAATCAGATAAACTGTCTGTAATGTAACTCTTTCTTGTGTGGCCACGATGTCTACAACTTCTGTGTTTTGAAACTCCCAGTAATAATGCACAATAAAAGTTAACAGAGGATGCTAAACAAGGCTCCGACAAACAGTGAGGATATATGGCCATTTCTGTTGCTCAGATCATACTTAAAAATAATGGACATTCACAGTTCATACAGATATTTATGATGGGTATATAAAATGTCAATTTTGCTATTTATCACACAACAGAATTGACATAAGTAACTTATGTTTTTAAATGGAAAATATTGTCTGACTAGAATAACTGTCATACCCAGTTGCTCAATTAATGTTATTTCCATCAGGTTTTTCATTTAACTACTGAATATTCAAACTTTTTCTAATGAACTGCCTGAAGTTACAGGCGACTGTCTTATCACATGTCCTAGTACATTATATGTCTGTTGAAGCATACAACGAAGGAGTACATGTGTAACAAAGAAATGAATACAGTTCCCATACTTATTTATTTAAAGAATGCAACATTGTCGTTAATCAAGTTATAATGTACTCTAACAGCAATTGTAACAGAATCACATCAATGTCAGGTGAAATTTACACAATCACCATCAGCTAGAACCATCAGTTACAGCTTCATCTTTGTGGCTTTGGTGAGTAATTTCTAGTGAGGATCTCAGCGATTTAGGTCGCTTTTGTACACAATTTGTGATCTCACATTGTCTCACTTCTGATAAGAGTTAATACCTTATGCACACCTGACTCAGTTGCCGAACTGGAGGATTCTTACAAAGGAACGACAGAATTCTGCAACATCAAATTCATTCATTTTTATGGGGCATATATACAGTGTGTACATTAATGAAACCAACAAACTGCAGGGATGGATTGCTGACTGGAAAGAAGAGGGGAAAAAGGACCTATGAACATGTGTCCAGAAATGCATCGTTGCCATGGTAACAGCACTGATGAAGACAGTTTCTCTGACCATGTTTCATGTGTTCTCTATGTGTTGCAGGCTGTGTGATTAACTCAGCATACTATATGCAGCAGAATGGTTTGGTAGTCATATCAGAACAAGCCGAGAGGGTGTTTGTGTATGGCCAAACAGATGGAAATGGTCAAGAGGCAGCATCAGCTATACCAGAGTAAGTACCCTTGCAGATACCAACCACATCTCACAACATTTAAAGCCCTTTTTGGGCATATGTGTGATAATGGGTCCTTTCAGACAGCCAAATACGCAGGGAGGCACGGACTGTGTGTACATTAGGTTTGGAGGACTGGGTTCTACAAGCTGTCAAGTTGAACCTAGCACAGGCCCCAGGAAAGTGGACCGCCAACACGGTGTAAACCAGGGGTCTCCAAAACTATGGCCCGCGGGCCGAAACCGGCCTGCGAGGGCCGACAAACCGGCCCGCGTTAGCTGGCCGGACATCCCCGGTATCCAGCCTGCTAAATATTTGAGGTGGTACCTATACTGCCAACAATTGAGTTTTGAGGCCTATTGCAACCAATACATTGCGACATTGTCTATCTTTACAAAGCAGAAGGTCATGGTTAAACTTGTGACTATCCACAATAAACAGACAGACCATTCTCCATGTGATAGATAGATAGATAGATAGATAGATAGATAGATAGAGAAAGAACCGTTAACAGACTAGTTTGGCAAAAACATATTAAGTAAAAAAATCTTTGCATTTTATTCTACTCATGAGTCTGGTGCAAGTCTTCCAAATGGACACCACTTCAGTAACTAGCCTTAGTAATCAATCATTATGGAAGATGCTTCTTAAGCAAGGTTTCACTTTCTCTTGACTACGTTGTAAAATACACATAGCAAGTACATTGTTTAAAATATTTTTATTTAAAGGTAATTTAAAGACAATACAATACCTGGTGTACATAATGATATTGTATATTTTAGTTGTAACTGATGTATAAAAATAGCTGTAATTAATTTATATCTTGAAAACTCACAGTGTAAGAGTATTCACGTAAAGAAATTTAACATCTGAGTGATAATTAGTGACTTATGTAGCTGTAACTTTCCGTTCATAATTACCTCCAGTTGTGAATCAAGTTTACTGGTAGAGATAATCATCCGTGACTTCAAATGCTCATCACTTAATTTTGATCTGTAAATACTTTTTGCATGTTTCATTTTGGAGAAAATTTTTTCACACAAATAAGTAGTGCAAAAAGTGGAAAAAAAAAGCCACAGGCAAATTTATGTAAATTTGGAAACTGTGTGGATGGAAGACACTTATAAAATTCCACTAATGTTGACTTTGAATGTTTTTCTTTAAAAAAAGTCACTACATTGCAAATCAATAATTTCAAACTGAAGTTCTGCGGGTAACACTTCTATATCAACATCAAAGGGATTTTGAAATATCTTGATATTGTTTGAATTTGCATCGATATCTGAAAAACGTGATTCAAAATTAATTTTTAAAGTGCCCAATGCTTCAATTGCGAAAGTTACAGGAAACGGAATCCCAGTTTGCTGACTGAATGTTTGGCATGTATTAAAATGCGTGAAGCATACTTTGTTTAACTGAGATTGAAACAAAGCAATCTTTTGTCAAAAGGACTTAACGTGTGTATAAATCATGCAGAAGCTGGTTTTCACCTTGAAAGTTTAAATTAAGGTCATTCATATGTTTAGTTAAGTCTGTATAAAATGCTAGCTTCCATAACTACTCACTGTTCCATAACTCAGCCAGAGGGCAATTCCTTTCATTCAAAAAAATTTCAATTACTGTTCGGAGTAAAAAAAATGGGTCAGAACTTTACCGCAGCTAAGCCAGTGCACTGCAATATAATATGGCAAGTCCCTTTCCTCAATATCTTCAAGAAACTCGTGGAGCTGGTGATGACTGAGTGCATGGGATCTGCTATAATTAACAACTGAAATAACTGGCTTTAAAACTTCTGACATACGGTGTCTACATGTTTTCCACACAAAGACTGTTTGTGAATAATGCAATGCACTACTAATGATTTTGAGCCACCATCATTTTCTACGGCCTTAGAAAGGAGAGCAACAACACCTTTATTTTTCCCACACATGTTTTCGCCACCATCAGTTGTAATACACTCCTGGAAATTGAAATAAGAACACCGTGAATTCATTATCCCAGGAAGGGGAAACTTTATTGACACATTCCTGGGGTCAGATACATCACATGATCACACTGACAGAACCACAGGCACATAGACACAGGCAACAGAGCATGCACAATGTCGGCACTAGTAAAGTGTATATCCACCTTTCGCAGCAATGCAGGCTGCTATTCTCCCATGGAGACGATCGTAGAGATTCTGGATGTAGTCCTGTGGAACGGCTTGCCATGCCATTTCCACCTGGCGCCTCAGTTGGACCAGCGTTCGTGCTGGACGTGCAGACCGCATGAGACGACGCTTCATCCAGTCCCAAACATGCTCAATGGGAGACAGATCCGGAGATCTTGCTGGCCAGGGTAGTTGACTTACACCTTCTAGAGCACGTTGGGTGGCACGGGATACATGCGGACGTGCATTGTCCTGTTGGAACAGCAAGTTCCCTTGCCGGTCTAGGAATGGTAGAACGATGGGTTCGATGACGGTTTGGATGTACCGTGCACTATTCAGTGTCCCCTCGACGATCACCAGTGGTGTACGGCCAGTGTAGGAGATCGCTCCCCACACCATGATGCCGGGTGTTGGCCCTGTGTGCCTCGGTCGTATGCAGTCCTGATTGTGGCGCTCACCTGCACTGCGCCAAACATGCATACGACCATCATTGGCACCAAGGCAGAAGCGACTCTCATCGCTGAAGACGACACGTCTCCATTCGTCCCTCCATTCACGCCTGTCGCGACACCACTGGAGGCGGGCTGCACGATGTTGGGGCGTGAGCGGAAGATGGCCTAACGGTGTGCGGGACCGTAGGCCAGCTTCATGGAGACGGTTGCGAATGGTCCTCGCCGATACCCCAGGAGCAACAGTGTCCCTAATTTGCTGGGAAGTGGCGGTGCGGTCCCCTACGGCACTGCGTAGGATCCTACGGTCTTGGCGTGCATCCGTGCGTCGCTGCGGTCCGGTCCCAGGTCGACGGGCACGTGCACGTGCACCTTCTGCCGACCACTGGCGACAACATCGATGTACTGTGGAGACTTCACGCCCCACGTGTTGAGCAATTCGGCGGTACGTCCACCCGGCCTCCCGTATGCCCACTATACGCCCTCGCTCAAAGTCCGTCAACTGCACATACGGTTCACGTCCACGCTGTCACGGCATGCTACCAGTGTTAAAGACTGCGATGGAGCTCCGTATGCCACGGCAAACTGGCTGACACTGACGGCAGCGGTGCACAAATGCTGCGCAGCTAGCGCCATTCGACGGCCAACACCGCGGTTCCTGGTGTGTCCGCTGTGCCGTGCGTGTGATCATTGCTTGCACAGCCCTTTCGCAGTGTCCGGAGCAAGTATGGTGGGTCTGACACACCGGTGTCAATGTGATCTTTTTTCCATTTCCAGGAGTGTACATTTTAATTTCCTCCACTGAAGATTGTTTTTCTGAACAAAATGCAATGAGTTTATTTTTAAGGTACTTTAATTACTAAATTAAATACTCATAATTACACTGTAGTTCCACTAAAAATACAGTGAAAAAATACTCAAGTCATGCTATGCGTATTTCGATTTTCAGATTTTCCTTGTCTCTTTGAATTCAAACTGAATTGTCCCACACTTTGTCATCTCACCTACTAGTACAGTGCATAAAACACTAAAAAACTTGTGAGACACTTGCAACATAGACACAATCATGCAACAGAACTATCAGATATATGCTCTGGCTCTGCTACTCACTACAAGACTACATAACTAAACTTATTGTTGTGTCACTTGAAATAACAATACGTTGACATACTCTACCTCTGTTAAGTCTTGCAGCAATAGTGTTGCTAACAATAATTTTGAGATTTCATTAACTTGCAGGACGCTTTCGTGAAGAATGTGCAGTGATATACTTTTTTGTTAGTGAAATTCTCCAGAATTTCTGGTCAGGTACATCCACCAATCAAAATTATGTAATTAAATAAAAATTGTACTTTCTTTCAGTGCTAGCTATTCCCACAGCCTTAGATTTTTGCAATTTCATCTTTCCTTTAGCCTTACATTGTGGTGGTCATGGAATGCTAGGATGCTTTAATCCCACTAGGTATATCTTGGCCCTTATGACTTTGTGGAGGAGTCAATGTGGCCCATGAACTAAAAAGTTCGGAGACCCCTGGTGTAACCAAAGTACGATTATGTGCATCCAGCATGACAGCCACTACTATATATATCATCTACAATCCCATGGAGGCCACTCTGAACATCTGTCCCGATGTGGATGTGATGCAGCTCTGTGCTGTGTTCCAGGATGATTTGTTGTCATTGCATGCACGCTGTTCATTTCTGGACACATGTTCATAGGACCTCTTTTCCCCTCAACTTCCAGTCAGGAATCTGTCACTGCAGTTTGTCGACAGAATTCCTAATACACAATTATGTGTGTTATAGAGGGGACTCAACAAAGCAACGTCTGATAAAAAATTCATGTCTGTAAATGTGCTGTTTGGAAAATAAAAAACCCTGATAGAATGTCAACCAACTCGTTCTTGGGTTGACCACAACATAAGCTCAAATTGGTGACAAGTTTCTTTGCACAAAGTGTACCTTCGAACAATATTCATATACACCAAGTCCAAAAGCCCTGAATGACCTCCACTGCAGCCATTACATGGGGAGAGAGATCATCCTGTGACTCCACAGGACACTTGCAAACAATACTTTTCTTGCAGCCCACAGGAAAAAGTCCAGAGGTGTTAAATTGGTTGATCTTGGTGTCGAATGACTCTGCCCACTATGACCTAACTAACTGCCCCTGAATGTTTGGTGAATGTGCTAATAGATTCCGGGTGGAAAATGGGCTGGTGTGCAATCATACTGGAACCACCTCACCCAATGAACAGGCAATGGCATATCCTCCACATGCTGCACCAGTATGCCTTGCAGGAAGATCAAGAAGCTGTGACCCATTAAACAGGGCAGCAGAGTACATGGGCCAGTCAGACCACACATTGATATTGAAATGATGTCAAAATCCATGGTGATGTGTGGCATGAGGTTTTTACTCATCCCAAATGTGGCTGTTACAGCAGCTGAGCATACCTTCATCTGTGAAATGTGTTTCATCTGTAAAAAAGAATGAGCAACGTGTTGGTGTACACAGAAAACGTGTAATCAGCCACTATGTAATGCTCCATCTTTCTCGATAATTCAATGACAACTGATGTACATGCACTTCAATTCATCCGGTGTTCTCTGATGACACATGATGTGATGTCACACAATACATCACATGATAATGTCCCTTATCATCTTTGAAAAGGCGCGTTTCTGGTCAGGGGTTTATTACCATATATAGTACCCTCTTACACCACCTGCAACTGTTTAATAGAAGGTTGTCCATTAATTAAAGACAGGTTTTGTTTTAAAAATCAGGAAAATTTTATTCACACATGGATTTGTTCTTTGATGGCTACACTATTTTTCTGAATAATACTTGGAAAATCGACATACTTCTTGAGTTGGGGAATGAGGTTCCTGATCACTCTGTCAAAACATCTCCCGCTGTGGTCCTCAATCATCTTGATACCTCTTCCTGGACTTCCTCATTGGTTGAGAAGCTTTTTCTGGGCAAATGGTTCCCAGGAGTAAAGTGGTTACAACTGCTGTATGAGGTCAGATGTCATACAAGCAAGCAAACACCCCTGCTCAACACCGCACTTTGAAATTTTTTAATGTTTCACAGTAACACAATCAGCATTGATTGTGTTTCCCCTTGGCAAAATTTTGCTCCCAGAACATGCTGGTGGTGACTTTCTTCTCAGAGATTGCCAGACGAAATTTTGGGGTGGGTGGTGAGCTGGTGTAGCACCATTTCACTGACTGTCTTTCAGACTCACGCATATGATGCTAATCATATGCTTCATCACTTGTTATGACTGAGTTCAGAAACTTATGTCCTTCCCTTTCAAAATGGTCCAAAAAATTTCTGAGCACTCTACACATGATTCTCCTTGTGAACCTCTGTCAGTATCTTACACACCCAATGAGTGCACATCCGCATCCCAATTTTGGATTGGCTAGACAATTTGCTGATTTCTGGAATCAAAACTGCGAGGCCCTGGCCTGTCAGATGGTGGTCTTCACAAAGTTTAGCCTCAATTTACTCCAACTATGTGTCACCAAAGACTTACTTCCTTGTCATGCACACTGGTTCAGCTGCTCAAGAACTCAGCATATCACTTACTAACATTATGCTGGTTAATCACTTTGATGTAAATAGCCATCAGACAATGATGAAATTTCAATTGGGCGAACATTCTGCATATCAAAAAAGAGAGTAACTGTATGCACCTCACTTTTGGTGGGAGACAGCAACAGAGTGTCCATCTCTAACAGCAGCCACAGCCAGGCTGTATAAACTACCGAGCTGTACACAAACTCATTGGGGAGGGAGAAGCTCATACTGCAAGCTATTGTTGCCAATTAGCAAAAAATTTCATCTGTACCACTGCAAATGATGAAACATCTTTAACCCTCGGTTACTCGCACAGAGTTCAAATGTCCTCCATTGTCATTCTAAACGTTATTTTCTTATTGTTGGCAAGAATGGCAGGACTGAAATTCTCAGTCTGGTGTTCTTGTTCTAACCTGTACTTGCAGTAAGTGGCGTATGTCGTCCTGCACAGATCTTTTCATAGGAAAGTCTTGAGTGTTCCCTGTCATGTTTGGTGCACATGTGTACTTCACGCAAGTATCAAAGTACCAGCACATATTTTATGTGGTAAGTAAAAATTGAAATATGTTTGGATTGCTATTGTAATATTAATTTATCATTATTATTTAAGTATAATGGCAGATCACACTTCTGATGAAAGGATTTGGTTGCAATGGCTAGAGGAAGAACTGCAGACTGATGAGCCTTCTGATTGTGATTCTGATCTGTGCAATGGTTATACAAGTGAGGATGATGATCGACCAGACGAGCAAACTGGAAACAATGTTGTGGAAGAATCTGAAGAAGACAATGTGGTATCATGGAAGAGAGCTTCAACAAGGCAAGTGGAAAAAAAAAAAAAAAAAAAAAAAAACAGAAGAAGATAATGTCAATAAGGAAGAGAACTTCAACAAGGCAAGTGAAGAACCTGATTTTTATTTTGGAAAAGATAAAACAAAATGGAATAAATTACTGCCTCATCCTAATGTTAAAACAAAGTCCAGCAATATTGTTCTTCATGTTCCTGGTCCAAAAGGAGAGGGAAAAAATGCAAAATCTGAAATTGATTGCATTAACTTGATTATTGATGACAGACTAATTGAGTTGATCATGAAAAGTACTAATATTTATATAGAAACAATCAGGCACAAATTTTCTAGAGAATGGGATGCAAAATTTACAGATCAATGTGAAATGCTTGCCCTTCTTGGTATACTTTTTTTCACTGGTATGCTTAAGTCTGCCAAGTTGAGAACTTGCAAAATATGGGACAATGAGAAAAGCAGTGGCATTGAAAGAGTCTATGCGACTATATCGAGGAATAGATTTTATTTCTTGCTTTGTTGCCTCAGATTTGATCATGTATGCACCAGAAATGAGAGGAAAAAGCTCAACAAACTGGCACCAATACGAGAACTTATGGGTTTGGTGTTAGAAAACTTTCAGAAGTATTATACTCCTGGGGAGTACCTCACAATTGATGAGCAGCTGGTTGGCTTTCGTGGAAGATGTTCATTCAGACAGTTTATACCAAGTAAACCTGCTCATTGTGGCCTGAAGGTGTTTGCATTAGTGGATTGTAGAATAATGTATACTGTGAACATGGAAATTTATTGTGGAAAACAGCCGGTGGGGCCTTTTGATGTAAGCAATGCAGGAAAGGAGGTTGTCATGAGAATTACAAAACTAATTTTAGGCACAGGACATAACATCATGGGCGATAATTGGTTTACTAGCTATCCTCTGCTTCAAGAACTGCTTGAGAAGAAGACAACTTATTTGGAACAGTGAGACACAACAAAAAGAAATATCTCATGAATTTTTACCCAGCAAATCTTGAGAAATAAACACTTCGGTTTAAACTTTAGACATGATGCAACACTTTTACCCAACTGCAAAAGGAAAAAGAAAGCAGTAATTTTACTTTCAAGTATGCAGCGATTGACAAGTCCACCAGTTCAAAAAACAGACCAGAGCTTATTACATTCTACAGTCACACAAAAGTTGGAGTTTATGTATTCGATCAACTTTGTTCAAATTATGATACAGTAAGAACTGCTGAAAAATGGCCAACAGCAATTATTTACAATATTTTAAATGTAACCGCTATCAATGCTTTATGCATTTATTCAGCGAACAAAAACAATGTCAAAGTGAAACGAGCTGATTTCCTTGATGGGGAGAGGACTCACAAGAAAAAATGGAAACAGCTAAACTAAAAAAAGAGGGCAAAGGACATTGTAAAATATGTGGCAGATCACGAAATAAATCAACACAAAGAGTGTGTGGAAAATGTAATAAATTGCTGTGTGTTGAACATTTGACAACGAACGTTGTTTGTAAGAATTGTACGTGAGTTCTTATTATACGTATCTACTAGGATTATTTTTTTGTGTATTGTGAGCTTCTTCAATAAAGTTATTTAGAATAGTTTAATTACTTCTTGTGTAATGCAGCACGTTGTGAGTATTAAATGGGTGAAGTGACAAAAACTCATTTTGCATTTAAAAATTAAATGTTTATTTCCTCCCCTCATTTCAAAAGCATTAGTAAAGAATTTATTCATGCATCGTGAAGGACGTAAAAAACAAATAAAATAATTAAATAGAGAAAAAAGTATTTTTAACAAAAAAAGTGGTGGAGTACATTTGTACTTTGAGTGAGTATCTGTGACCTCAAAACTCGCACGAGTAGCAGAGGGGTAATTCTTGGACAATCCTCGTAGGAATTCTGAAACACTATGTATATGTACAATTACATACTACAACTATCACAGTTTAATATATTAAGTGAACTCTTTTAAGCTTACTCACTATAGACTTCAGATATAAATTCTACCATGGGCTCCAATCCAACATACTAGGTTACAGATTTCTCAGCCTCTGAGACAAGAACAGAAGTGGAAACATTTCTCCAACCACAATTGTACTTTACTTGGCTCAAATTGGAGGGAAATCTTACCTGGACTAGCTGATAGTGGATAAATTATGAGCCTGTGGCAACATGACAAAATTAGCAAGTATCCAGCAACCACTGAAATCACAATTTAATGCTGCTTGAGCTACTGTGGTGCAATGTGCCAGACAACCATAATACTGAAATCGCTTCCTGTTGCAACATAATTGGTTGTTCATCTGGAAATAAGTCAGAATATGTTTCATTGTTGTGCCTTCTGAAAATAAAGGTCATAAGTTTCTTGCCTGTGATACAGCACCAAATGTTAACAGACCAAGAACATTTTATTGCCATGGGGATGTGGGGGGGGGGGGGGGGGGGGGGGGGGGGGGGGGGGGAGGGGGCTGCGTGTTACGGACTGGCCATTTTAGCACTGGCAGATGTCAGCTTTAAAAATATTAACTTTTCACCTGGAACCTTTTTCATACAGTGCACATTTTTTGAGATATTTAGTAGTTCCAAATAAAAACAAATACCTTTTAGAAAAATTAAAAACACATTCTAGTTTATATGTATTTGAGGTTGTATCAGCAGCTGAGGGTAATCTGAATTGTTACATCATTCTAAAATATCAGGTATGCCAAGGTTGCTTGTAAATGTTTTTATTGATAACCAGTTATGACAATTGTGTTGTCATCATTGGATCATGTAACACATTTGCGGAAGTTGGAAGTTCATGATCTTTACAAACTTGCAAGTCACACAGTGATGTGGGGTCATTCCACAATAAAAGGTAGCAAGAACTCTCTCTCTCTCTCTCTCTCTCTCTCTCTCTCTCTCTCTCACACACACACACACACACACACACACACACACACACACACTACAGAAAGTGTAGAAGCAAGCGGGAACATACAAAAGGAAATACAAAATTTAGTGCTAAATGGATCATTCCTAACAGTCATAAAGTTGGCTCTAGATGTGTTTGTCAACAAGTTCTTCACCAAGTCACATGCACCTTTATAATCATTGTCACGGCATATACGGGATTAGGGGATAAAGAAACCATGTCTGATCAAAGCACACTGCAGAATCAGCTAATTTCACACAAAGTCAATAACGATGAGTAAACAGGTGCAAGCATCACATTGCTGAAACCTCTGTCAGTCATTTGCAGCAACTGGAGATAAGGGAGTTGTGTAATCAGGTTTCCAATCTCACGTACAACTGCAACAACAGTGAAACATTACAAGAAGTTCTTGGATGAGTAACTGTGCATAATTCATAACAAAGTTGCAAAAATTTACAGGCACCACCAAAAGGGGATATGATAACAAATGAGTGCTGTAGGGCAATAGGAGGTAGGACAATAGCTGACAATATTCCTTGAAACTCGAGCTGCCATTCATGGCACCAAGAAGATGAAAGCTGTGTATACATGTTGCAAATTTCAACCTCAATAACACTAAGGTTTAAGCATGACAAGTCATATTTGGATTTCTTACATAATCTTGGCACAAGCCAGAAATGTGAAACAGAGTTTTTGGTGGTTTTCCCTCAGCAGAGCTATCATCTACCACTATAATTGGAATAAAAGAGTCTTGACAGAATCTGGTGTGAATTTTCATGTTGTCCTACTGCCCAAAAATCCTTCACAACTGAACCTTATATCTCTTGTGGGTATTCCATTTCCAGGATTTGGCACTCTGGTGTCTGCGACAATTCCTGTCTTATTTTATGCTGCAAATAACCTTAAACATAAAAGGAAAGTATCAATTAATTAGGACCTTTAGAATCAAGGAGTTAATTATGCAACTTGTAGATGACAGATGCACAGTAAGTTTTCAAAGCATGAGTTCAAAAACTGAATACTCACTTGTTTTCATCCCCAATGACATTGCTAACAAGATGCAGTATCAAGGAAACACTAGTACACTTCTGTCTCTGTGAGGCTGGGCACTATCTCTTCTGGTGTTCATTAAGATGGTAACCTTTATCATATTTTCTTGCTTCAGTATCTCCGACCTAATACTGAAAACATAATAAAATTAACTTTTTATAAAAATGTCCTGTAACATATTTTGATGAAATGTGAATGTATTGCTTTAATTTACTCACCAGGTGATTTGTTACAGAAATCTCTTCTTTTTCCATTCTATTTGGGGACTTGTGCATAATCTATGGCTTACTCTCAATCAAAAAAAAAAAAAAAAAAATCTTAAAAAACTGATTTGAATGTTTCCTGTCAAAAGCTGGAAGAAGACAAACCATGTTACCTGGAAAGGAAAAAGGTTATTGATGAGCGGAAAAAACTTTTTCTTATGAGAGGTGGTACACAACTGGCGAAACACGTTTAGTAAAAAATATAAAATAAAGGCTGACAGGGCCACTTTGGAGACAAGAGCACTCCAATGTTTGACAATATGTGGAAATCAAAACAGTCTACTATCACAGATATTTATTTTATTTAATGACCAGTTTCGATCATTATGATAATCATCAGACTGATTTATTTCCTTGAAGTTAATAAAACAGGCAAATAAAATTTGTATTCACAGATGACATCATCACATAGCGAAAAACCATGATGAAACTGTAATGAACTTTCATGGCCCTGGACAATTTAATAACTTTTGTAGGCAACTTGCCTACAACAAATAATTGCATAGCTGTCTGGTATAATGTGTTAATGAAAAAATATTTATTCACAAAAACTTACAATGAGAAGAAACTAAGAAAACAACAGAGAAGTTACAAAAACTAGGAGACTCTATAGCCTCTCATGCACTTTTGATATCACTTCGCAACAGACATGAAAAATATCACTACCACACAGCCCCCCCCCCCACCCCCCTTAAAGTGTGGAGCCCCAGGGATATCTTGATACTTGAATTTTATTCAACGTCCAGCTCTGGTGTGCGTCGGGTGTCTCGGGGGCGGTGACGTTGTTGTTTATGGTGGTGATTCACCTGTCTCGGATGATGTACTGAGCAGTGTTTCGGTATGCCCTGTGTCCATCATGTGTTGATGCACAGGCTTGGTGTCAGAGGTCGGAGAGGGTAAAAGCCCAGGCTGGCTTGACACGTTCAATCGATACCTTTGTCGGAATACCATTGTACATTATGTCCACGGTATGCTTATTTCTACTCAGCACCTGAAATGGGCCCATATATGGTGGTTGTAAAGGCCATTTGACTGAATCTGTTTGCAACATTATGTGAGAGCAATCGTATAAGTCTTTGTGTACATACACCTTACAGTTGCCATGGCGAGAAGGTGGCGGGCAACGTATATTTGTGCAATGATGTTTTAGCTGCTGCATCCAGTGTGTGAGGCCCTCTGATCCAGGTTGTGAGGTTGGTACTAAATAATCTGCAGGAATCCGTAGCGGCTTGCCGTAAACCATCTCGGCAACTGATGCACCAATATCGGGTTTGTGAGCTGTCCGCAGGCCTAACAACACTAATGATAATGCTTCCGTCCATCTCTCTTGATGACACATCAATGCTGCTTTGAATGTTCTGTGCCATCGTTCAACCATACCATTACTGGCAGGGTGAGAGGTAGTTGTGTGGTGGCGTTGGAAACCACACATTTTGGATAGCTCGAGGAACAATGTAGATTCGAACTGACGTCCTTGGTCAGTTGTGACATGAAGGGGGCATCCAAAATGGGCAACCCAGGTGCACAGAAACGTCTTCGCAGTAGTTTCAGCTGCAATGTTGACTACTGGAGTTGCTTCTGCTCATCCTGTGCACCTATCTATGGCTGTAAACAAATATCTGTAACCCTCTGACTGTGGGAGAAGTCCAACGAGATCCACATGAACGTGTGCAAATCTAGCAGAGGTACCTTGAAAACCTCCAATATCAGCACACACGTGTTGTTGTACTTTACTTTGTTGACAAGGAATGCAGGAATGTACCCTCTTTTCACAGAGGGCCACAAATAGCAGTCAGTCAGCAGCTTGATTGTGGCATTGGCTCCTGGGTGCGATAGTGTGTGGACACTGTCAAATGCTGTCTTGTGCAATATTTCTGAAATGAATGGTCTTGGTCTGCCTTGAGAAAAGTTGCACCACAGCTTCAGCTTGGAGTTAGGCACCAGAATTTGCTCGAACTTCAGACCCGTAGACGGGTCATTTAACAGCTGTCATAGCTCTGCATCCTTGGTCTGTTCCACTGAAAGTTTATCATAGTCTATAATTTCTGAAATCTCGCAAATATGTGAAAAATAGTCAGCCACTAAATTTTCTGCACCTCTTAAATGGCGTATATCTGTCGTGAACTGACTTATGAACTCAATATAACAGAACTGTCTTGGTGAGCACTTATCTCTGGTGTTTTTAAAACTGATGTTATGGGTTTGTGGTCTGTAAACACAGTCACTGGTGTAGCCTCTATTTGTGGGTGGAAGTATCGAATTGCTTCGTAGGTCACAAACAATTCTCTGTCATACGTGCTCCACTTCTGTTGTGCAGTCTGTAACTTTTTAGAGAAAAACCGTAGTGGTTGCCAATGCCCTTCTACACACTGGTGCAGCGCCGCCCCTGTTACTGACTGGCTTGCGTCTACAACAATAGCTAGCTGTGTGTAGTGAACTGGGTGAGTGAGCAACACTGCTTTGCTGAGGCTTGCTTGAAGATCGTTAAATGCTTTGTCCATTTCTTGTGTCCACTTAATTATTCGTCAACCTTTGGCGTTGCGTCACTTGAGTGCATCAGTGAGTGGTGCTTGCACCGTAGCCGTTGCTGGCAGATGACATCTATAAAAATTTATTACTCCCGTGTATCATTGTAGCTCTTGGTAGTTTTTCAGTTTCAGAAGGGCCTGTATCGCTGCGATCTTCTCTGGCAGACGCAATACACCTTCTGATGACACAGTATGGCTGAGGAAAGTGACTTGGTTCTTGTGCATGATGCATTTATTTTCATTTAATATGATTCCATAGTCAGATAGACGCTTGTGAAGTTGACACAGATGCTGTTCATGTGTTTGACTATCCGGAGAGAAAACCAAGATGTCATCAAGATAAGCGAAGCAAAATGTTAAACCCTTTATCACTTTGTCGATAAAATGCTGCCAAGTCTGTGCTGTGTTCTTTAGGCCAAAAGGCACAAATAAAAACTCGAATAATCCAAATGGTGTAATCACTGCTGTCTTCTGAACATCTGTTGGAGCCACCGGTATCTGGTTGTATGCTTTCTTGCAATCGAGGACGTTAAAAATTTTTGCACCATCCAAAGCACATGAGAAGTCCTGTATATTAGGTACTGGGTATCTATCTGGAATGGTTCTTGAGTTTAATGCTTGGTAATTCCCACACGGTCTCCATGATCCATCTTTCTTATGGACTCTGACCGGCGAATTATTCCCGACTGTAACATTTCCTCGAATATCGCCTTTGTTTCTGTCAATCTCTCTGGTGCAATTATACATGCTCATCATGAAACTGGTTGTATTGGCATGGTACAAATATAGTGAACCCTACTATGTTTAACTTATTTTGTTTGTCTGTCAGAACATCTCCGATTCTTCTCTTCGTCATGTAGCTCTTCGGCTACAGAGTTGCCAATTGCCTGTAGCTTCTCACAAGTTGTATGCCCTTTAGTGCTTGATATTGCACTGTTGTCTGTCAGATTTAACAAACGTTTTCCTTGTAAGTCAACCGCCAACTCGAAATGTGCCAGAAAATCAGCGCCCAAAATAGGTTCTGATATACCAGCTATCACAAAAGACCAGGTAAACTGTTTGGAAAAACCCACATCAATCTTGCACACTTTACATCCATACATGTTAACCACCAAGTTATTCACTGCCTTCAAACATGGCTGTATGTCTTTTTCGTTGTGTGGCGCATGGCTGACAGGAAGCGAACTCATGTCTGACCCGGTATCCACCAGAAACATTGTACCCGTAAGTACGTCTGATACATACAATATTTTCGAAGCAGGAGGCATATGTATTGACGTTTTCTGTCACTGACATGAAAACAATGCACCAATTGTGGTTGTGCTGCAGTAGTCCCAGTTTACGATGATGTTGTCTTGCTGGTGTGTGCCATGGTTGTTGAACCAACGTCATTCCTTTGGTCCGGTATATGCTTGAAGTTCATATCTTTTGAAATATGCAACTGTAAAGTTTCTGTGTCATTCTGAAGCCTATGAATTTCTTCCGTTATCGAACCGTATTGTTTGCCATCGTCGTTCATTGCTTTTGCAGTTAATGTTCGATGTAGCTAATGGAAGGTTTAATGTTCCTTAATCGGAGGTCACCAATTATGTAAGCAACTTGTCTACAACAAATAATTGTGTAGCCGTTCGGTATAATGTGTTAACGAAAAAATATTTATTCGCAAAAACTCACAATGAGAAGAAACTAAAAAAACAACAGAGAAGTAACAAAAACTAAGAGACTCTATAGTCTTATGGCAAAGATAAAAAAACAACACAAGATCAGAAAAACCCTCTCGTGCACTTTTTATGTCACTTTGCACCAGACGTGAAAAATATCACTGCCTCACTTTTTTATATTATGTGATGATGGCAAATATGGCTATTAACTGTGCATCTTTTATTAACTTCGAGGATATACATAGTCTTGATATCTAGATAAAAATTGTAAAACATTTTTAGCTGCAGAATAATATAGTACACAAAACAACACAAGATCAGAAAAAACCTCTCGTGCACTTTTTATGTCACTTTGCACCAGACGTGAAAAATATCACTGCCTCACTTTTTTATATTATGTGATGATGGCAAATATGGCTATTAACTGTGCATCTTTTATTAACTTCGAGGATATACATAGTCTTGATATCTAGATAAAAATTGTAAAACATTTTTAGCTGCAGAATAATATAGTACAAGCTAACTTTACTCCCCACAATACGTAACAAAAGTCAAAATGCAATACCCCTAATTGTCACTGCAGTTAGGACCTTAAAGATAAACAAATTTTGAGATTACATTCTATTACTGGACATGGAACTGCATAAAGAAAGAGCAACTGTGTTATTTGGTAGTATTTTAAACTATCCTCTTTCCCTAAAAAGCTCCAAGCAAAATGTGTTAAGTTAGTTTGAAGTGAAGCCCACATCAATGTACATCTCCAGTTACTTTGTTTTTCCACATGCTTTTTCCAGATGCTAGCTGTTCTTTTTCAAGTGAACTGTACTGTCTGTCATCAACTGTGACAGAGGTTTGCAGAATGCAGTGTGCAATGAGCTCTTAAAAGTTTTGTAATTATTCAAAGACTGAGTGCACTATGATGTGACTGTCCCAAGTTAACGTTTACTACTTTCTTGCTAAGCTTTCAAGTCAATTAAGATGTCTGTAACTCAGATAAATGGTATCTTAGTTGATACATTTATGAGACCTAACAAAGCCAAGACACACACCTGACACTTATTTAATGCCACACTCATCCACCAAGTGAATATTAAAATGATTACTGATTTACATCCTGCCTCTCATACACAAAATTCAAGACCAAAGTTCCATTTCTAGGTAAGCACAGGTTTAGTGAATTGTGAAAATATGTAAGTAAATTTCTAAACTCAAGGAACTGTTTCAGAACTAATTAGAAAGAGACTGTTATCAAAGTTTTAGAAATGTTGTGCACACATTTATTGCTTTGTACTTACATTTTCATACAGTGAAGTATTGTTTCACAGTAGGCTGATGTAACACATCCTTCACAAGTGCAGCAGCTCAGTGGTTTTTGTTCTGTTTAGTTTTCTTGTTGTTACACTGATGTAGCAAAGCAAAGGATGCACATTAACATTCTTGCAGTAAATGTATTGAAGCAAATCAGGACAAGTATACGTCCTTACTTGGGGATAGGAAACACAAATCTTTCCTACACCACTCGTCAAAGACATCTCAATCTCATCCACTAAGTGACTAAGGTATGTCTCTAATTTCTGTTCCCATTCATGCTTTCATGTCTTTCGCCACTTTTAAATATTTGAATTAAAATTTGAGATTAATTTGGAATGAAATTATTATTTAAAAACTTCACTGGTTCAGTATTACCACTGTATGAGCATTCCACAGAAAAATATCTTATCCACTGTTTATTCACGGGTGCAAAAAAATTTAAATACACAGCCACCCTTATTTCTTGTTTAGATACATCTGTCACTTCTGACCATTCAAATAGAATGCTATGAGTGTCACTTTAAACATTCCTTGGGAGTTAATTACCCTTAAAATTACATTACAATAAGGATGATCTTCAAACCAGATTCTGTAAGATTAAAGGTATCTTCCTTCTCTCTATTGTTTTGAAGTGTATGGCACTGCAACAGATACACCAACTTCACGGTTTGCTGAAGGGTCTGTAATATTTGCACATACTTTGTCAGCAATCCAAAAAATTTCTTGTAATGCTTCACTGTTGGTGCAATTGTATGTGCACAACTCCCTTGCCTCAAGCTGCTGCAAGTGGCTGTTTGAGGTTTCAGGAATGTGATGTTTGACATCTATTTCCTCATCGCTACTGAATGCATATGAGCTTATCTGATCCTGCAGTGTACTTTGCTCACACAGTGCGGGTGTCAGTCACGACAACAACTGTTGCATATAAGCTTTCGGCCAAAGCCTTCTTCAAAAACAAGAAACACGAATGTTCACAGAAGCAAGCATACCTTACATGTACATGACTGCTATTTATGGATGTGGTGTCACCGCCAGACACCACACTTGCTAGGTGGTAGCTTTAAATCAGCCGCGGTCCATTAGTACATGTCGGACCCGCGTGTCGCCACTTTCAGTGATAGCAGACCGAGCGCCACCACACGGCAGGTCTAGAGAGACTGACAAGCACTCGCCCCAGTTGTACGGACGACGTAGCTAGCGATGCACACTGTCGAAGCCTCGCTCATTTGCAGAGCAGATAGTTAGAATACCCTTCAGCTAAGTCAATGGCTACGACCTAGCAAGGCGCCATTAGCCTTACATAGCTTGTATCTAAAGAGTCTCACTTGTATCATCAAGAACGATGTACCACAAGGATGGATTAAAGTTAAGTATTCCAGCAGCTACGTACTTTTCTTTATAGCATTCATTACGTATCCTGTTGCAGACCTATCTCTTGCCTGCGTGAGCTAAACGCGTGCCTTTCGGCTTCCTCGCATTGTGTCTAAGCTGTCTTGCCTAGACACAACATTTTTGGCGACGAGTCTCAAAAGGGGATTTAGCGTTCGTATTGCCCTAATTTACTTGTCATGGCTTCGCCACAATCTCCAGATGTACTGTCCGAATTTTATCGCTTGCAGAATCAGCAGTCGCAGGCGTTATTGGATGCCCTAGGACAGCTCGTCCAGGGTCAACGTGCACTGCAAAACGATGCGGCCGCCGCCGCTTCATTGCTACCGCAGCCACAACGTGCAGTTGCACCCCCATTCCATAATTTTCAAGCGGACGTGGAAACATGGACGGAGTGGTCACGCCAATTTGGATTTCATCTCGCCGCCTACAGAATTCAAGGTAACGAGCGGCAGCCTCATTTATTGGCGTGTGTAGGGGTGCAAACCTACCATGTGATAGTGAAATTGTTTCCCCGACGCGACGTAGCAACTCTGTCCTACGAAGAAATTTTGTCGGCGTTAGATGCCTATTTCAAAGAAACAGTAAATGTCGTTGCAAAAAGGTATACGTTCTTTCGTACAAAACGTACGGCCGGTCAGGCTAATAGGGAGTGGGTTGCAACATTGCAAGGCCTTACTAGGGATTGTGCTTTTGAGTGTGAATGTGGCCTCCCTTATTCGGATACAATGGTGCGTGATGCAATTGCACAGAACGTTTCTGATGTTCGTATATGGGAACAGATTTTGAAACTAGTTAATCCCTCCCTTTAACAAGTGATAGACATATTAGATAGGCAAGACACACTTGACTTTGCACAGCAATCATTTGAAACTTCGTCAGCCGTGTGTCACATTAACCGGCCCGTCGGGCGCGCTGCACGGAACGATAAATAGCCCTCGCACTCGTCCACGCAGCTGCCGCCTAGCTCTCCACGTGTGCCGCGTAAGCGAGCAAATGCAGTGAAATCATGCCCGCGGTGTGCGACTAGACATTCGCGTGAACATTGCCCGTCACGCCAAGCTATTTGCTTTTACTGTCATAAGAAAGGACATGTTCAAAGTGTTTGCCAGAAAAAGCTCAGATCAGACAATCACAACCATTCCAGGCCTTTTGCTTCGCGCCGGAATCGAACCAAGAATAATCAGGCTCGTGAACCTTCGCCATGGACATTCATGTAGTTAATTCCACTCCGCCCAGTGCCACTTTCTCTAACAGTGACTGTGTTCGTCCCACAAAACGTGTGCGTCGACGTCGCCGGAAATCTCATCCGGTCGCAAGTGCCTCTGTACCGGTATCAGTTCAAATTGCACGAGACAGTCGCTCTTGTCGTCAGCAGGACAATAAACTTTTTGTAGACTTGGACTTTGAAGGCAAAGTGATCCCATTCCAGCTCGATACCGGAGCTGCAGTTTCGTTGATCAATCACGACATGTACAAACAACTGGGCAAACCTCTGTTGCGTGCCGCAAATGTTCAGCTCACTAGTTATGCAGGACAGCATATCCCTGTGTTAGGACAGTGCACTCTTCTTGCAACATACAAGGGACAAACAAAACTTGTGTCATTTTACGTTCTTCGCTCTTCTACTGCAGTGAACTTGTTTGGTTTAGATTTATTTCAGTTGTTTAACTTGTCAATAGTCAATCAGGTACTATCAGTGAACCAGACTGTGCCTTCCGCCAGTGTTTCTCGTCTATGTGACGAATTTGCAGACATTTTTGCACCGGGCCTTGGTTGCGCTAAGAACTATGAAGCACATTTGGAACTGAAAGTAAATGCGCAACCGAAATTTTTCAGAGCGTGTAATGTTCCCCACGCATTGCGTGATGAGGTCGCAAGAACATTACACGATTTAGAATCACAAGGTGTAATTGGACGTGTGCAGGCTTCTCTCTGGGCCTCACCCTTAGTAATTTTGCCAAAACCTTCCGGAAAATTGAGACTTTGTGTGGACTTCAAGGCCACTGTGAACCCACAACTAGTGATTGCAACTTATTCTTTACCCCGCCCGGAAGATCTTTTTGACAAACTGTGCCCGGATAAATATTTTTCAAAGTTGGACCTCGCAGATGCGTACTTGCAAATACCAGTGGACGAAGAATCCCAGCGCGTCTTGGTGGTTAACACGCATCTTGGTTTATACCGATTCAAAAGACTGCCATTCGGGTGTGCCTCCGCCCCTGCATTGTTTCAGCAATATTTACAAACTGTTTGTGTATCGGTCCCTACTGCTGCGAACTATATGGACGATATTGTGATCTCCGGAAAGACAGCAGCAGAACATTTAGCAAATCTAAGAACATTATTTCAGGTATTGCGACAAAATGGTCTTCGCTTGCGGAAGGACAAATGTGTGTTTTTTGCTCGTGACTTACCATATCTGGGACATGTCATAAATGCACAAGGCATACGTCCCAGTCCAGAGCACCTCCGTGCCATACACGACTTGCCTTCGCCGCAGAATTTGAAGCAGCTACAGAGTGTGTTGGGTAAAATTAACTATTATCATAACTTTCTCCCGCATGCCTCTTCCATTTCAGCTCCGCTTCATCGCTTATGCCGTAAAGGTGTTCCGTTCGTCTGGACGACGGAATGCGAACGCGCCTTTCGCCAGTTGAAATCGGCGTTGCTTTCTAATACTTACCTTACGCCATTCGATCCCCAGAAACCCCTTTTGTTGATGGTAGATGCATCGGATTTCGGGATCGGTGCTGTGCTTGCGCACAAAGATGGATCGCATGATCGCCCTGTTGCCTTTGCGTCAAAATTGCTCTCGTCTGCGCAAAGAAATTATTCACAGATAGAGAAAGAAGCTTTGGCTCTCGTATTTGGTGTTACTAAGTTCCATGATTTCTTGTATGGTCGTCACTTTACCATCATCACGGACCACAAACCTTTGACATCGCTTTTTCATCCGAACAAGCCTGTACCTCCACGTACAGCGCAGAAATTCATTCGCTGGTCTATTTTCCTCTCGCAGTACCGCTACAATATCTTGTATCGGTCCACTGCTAAGCACGGCAACGCTGATGCGTTGTCCCGTTTGCCTGTTGCTGAGGATAGAGCATTCGATTCTTCCGAACTTGCTTGCATGTTCCTTGATGCGGAAACCGATGATGTGGTCGAATCGTTTCCGATTGATTTTCGTCGTGTAGCTGCAGCCAGGGCTGCTGACCCTGTCCTTGCTCCCGTTCTGCGTTTTGTTGCTCCGCAATGGCCCTTGTCAAAGTCACGGATCGAGGATCCGTTGGTTCGCAGATTTTTTGCTCACAAGGAGAGACTTTTTGTACGACGTGGTGTTTTGTTGTTGCGTTCTGATAATGATCAGTCCAGAGTCGTGGTCCCACATTCGTTACAGTCCTCTGTCTTACGGCTTCTCCATCACGGACATTGGGGTATAGTGCGAACGAAACAACTTGCTCGTCAGCACTGTACTTGGTTCGGCATCGATGCTGCGATTACGAATATGTGCTCTTCTTGCATGGCGTGTGCCGAACAACAATCCGCACCGCCGCGGAAATTCTTTGCATGGCCGAAAGCCACTTCCCCTTGGCAACACTTGCACATCGATTTTGCTGGCCCATTCTGGAATGCTCGATGGCTGGTTGTGGTCGATTCTTTCAGTAATTTTCCTTTTGTTGTCCGGGTGTCTTCCACGTCGTCTTCTGCCACCATCCAAGCGTTATCCGCTATCTTTTGCATTGAAGGTCTTCCACAGACTATTGTTTCCGACAATGGCCCACAATTCATGTCCGCAGAATTTCAGTCATTCTGCACGGCCAATGGTATTCAACATCTGACATCCGCGCCGTTTTCGCCTCAGTCAAATGGTGCCGCTGACAGATTGGTCCGGACTTTCAAGTCACAGATGTTGAAGTTGAAAGCGTCGCATTCTCGGGAGGACGCTTTGTCGCTCTTTTTGTCTTCGTATCGCTCTCAGCCCCGAGATGGTCGCTCGGCGGCTGAGTTGCTCCACGGTCGTCCTCATCGAACCTTGATGTCTTTGCTGCATCCGCTGCATCAGGTTCCTGTGCAGCGGCAGACTCCTGCTTTTGCTCCAGGCGCCATTGTCTATTATCGCAACTACCGAGGTTCACGGCGTTGGCTCGCAGGGCGCATTCTTCGCTGCCTCGGCCGCGCGATGTATTTGGTTTTGGGGGCCTCTGGTGAGGTGCGTTGGGATCTCCATCAGCTGCACCTCTGTCGTCGCACGGGTTCTGCTGCTCCCTGTATGCTTTCAGCGACGGTGCCGTCCAGTCAGCGCCCTGGGGACCCATCTACTGGCTCGCCTCATCCCCAGGTGTTACCGACGCTGCCTTCCATTTTGCCCCATGGCGACGCGCCGCCGCCGCCTGTTCTCCCGCCGGCGCCGCCTGCAGTGGACGCGTCGCTGCAACCGCCTGGCGCCTCCCTGGGTCACGCGCCGCCGATCGCTTCCTGTGACCAGATGTCCTCCGCCATGGAACTCTTGCCCGCTCCGGACCAGACGTCGTATTCGCCCGTCGGGTGCCCCGACGCAATGGAGGTCGACCCTTCGGCCCCTCCTATATCTCTAAGAGCGCATACACCGCATGTTGACGTGCACCCTGGACTAGGTTTTCAGGCGTTTCCTAGCTCCCCTCGGACCGAATGGACAGGTGCGGGTGGCACAGCCTCGCCTGTTGTTAGGCTCCCCACCTCATCGCATACGTCAACATGGGGTCCTCCCCACGGCGGGCGGAAGCCTTATAACACGACCACTCGCCGATTTGCGGGGGAGGAATGTGGTGTCACCGCCAGACACCACACTTGCTAGGTGGTAGCTTTAAATCGGCCGCGGTCCATTAGTACATGTCGAACCCGCGTGTCGCCACTTTCAGTGATAGCAGACCAAGCGCCACCACATGGCAGGTCTAGAGAGACTGACTAGCACTCGCCCCAGTTGTACGGACGACATAGCTAGCGATGCACACTGTCGAAGCCTCGCTCATTTGCAGAGCAGATAGTTAGAATACCCTTCAGCTAAGTCAATGGCTACGACCTAGCAAGGCGCCATTAGCCTTACATAGCTTGTATCTAAAGAGTCTCACTTGTATCATCAAGAATGATGTACCACAAGGATGGATTAAAGTTAAGTATTCCAGCAGCTACGTACTTTTCTTTATAGCGTTCATTACGTATCCTGTTACAGACCTAACTCTTGCCTGCGTGAGCTAAACGCATGCCTTTCGGCTTCCTCGCATTGTGTCTAGGCTGTCTTGCCTAGACGCAACAATGGATGCTCTGGCCAGAATGTAATCAAGGCTTGTTGAATGGGAACAACAATCTGGAATGGGGGAGGGGGGAGGGAAAGTGATAGCAGGGTAAGGGCGGAATAGAGTAATTGGCACTGCCTGGTGACTCTTGCAGTGACTAAATGTGGTACGACAGAGCTACTAGGTTCAGTGTTTGGTGGCTATGGGCAGGTGGTGGGGGGGGGGGGGGGGGGGACAACTTTGAGAGAACTGGAGAGAGGCAGAGAAGGGGAAAAGGCGTGCGGGTGTGCCGGCTGAGGGCAACACACAATGAGGATCAAGAGAAGCGAATTGTGAGGAAGTGATAGAACAGAGGAGGTGGAAACAGGTGGGTGGAGGTTACCATAGGATGAGGCTATAACACAACACAAGCCCTGTAGATCCTCACTACCACCACCAGCTTTTCTCAACTGCACAACATATTATCTGCTCCTGGAATCTTTCCAGCCTCAACCTACAATAATCTACTGTCCCCACCCCACTGTTTCTGCAACTCTGGCCTGCCACCTCCTCACAATTCGCCTCCCCTCACCCTCATAGTGCGGTGACCTCTGCCGGCACACCTGCCAGTCTTTTCCCCTTCCCTGCTCCTCTCATTTCTGCTCCCCATTCCCCTCCCCCACACTGCCTCCCAACACTGTGCCAAGTAGCCCTGTCCTGCCACCTCTAGCCCTGCACGATCTGCCAGGCAGTGCTGATTCCTCTTCCCCACCCCTACACAGCTATCCCTAGATTGTTGCTCCCATTCGAAGTGTTTTGGTTGCACTGTGGCCGGAGCAGACTCAAATTGCAGTCATGTATGTATGAGGTGCAATTGCTTGTGTGAATTATTGTTTTCTGAAGAAGACTTTGGCCAAAAGCTTATATGTAACTGTCTTTTCATCATGCTTGTATGCAACTCCATGTGTCATCTTCATGGTGAATAACAATCTACCATTTTCACAACACTGTTAAAATATATGTTGATTAGTAAAAAGACCAGAACAAATGAAGCAGACACTGTTCATATATCTGGTGTTTTCATCTGAGTTACAAATTTTTTGAAGTTTCATATTGTGCAATTTTGTAATTTTTTTAAACCTTAAAATGACTGAATATATACATATATATATTAAAAAAAAAGAAAGAAAAAAAGAAAGAAAGAAAGGAACCATTTGCGTTCCAGAGTTAAAATTTGTGCAGGGTGTATGTGCAAAAGACGAAAAAAGATTCATGGATTTTCTCATTAAAAGTACACTTTTTCCCAAGTGTGTTACGTGACAGTATACCTTCCTTTTATATATAATCTATGAGATTATGGAATAGGAGCCAAACTTTTGCAAGCAATTAAAGGCCTTTACATAGATAGTTAGGCAGCAGTTAGAGTTGACAGTAAATTGAGTTCATGGTTCAGAGTAGTTTCAAGGGTAAGACAAGGCTGCAAACTGTCTCCACTGTTGTTCATATTATTTATTTATTTATCCAGCTTTAAGCATTTACAGGCAATCAATGTCATCATGAGTAATGTACAATTTACATATTAAGAAATATAACTGTTATGAGATATCACACAAAGCTAAAGTATACATTTTAAAGGAACATACATAATAAACGAATACATTTGATACATAAAGATATCCCACATAACTAAAGTGTGCATTTTAAAGAATGTGCATAATAAAAGAATACATTTCATACATAAGGGTGTCTCCACATGTTTAACAGTTAAATGTGGAACTACAGAAAAAAAAAAAAGCTTAGGAAGAGGTACAAACAGAGTTGCAAGTTGTTTCGTAAGCCAGGTCTATTTTTGAAGAGTTTTCAGATTCTTTAACACTGTAAAAAGCTTTGTCTTTCAGCCATTTTTTAGCCTTACTTTTAAATATATTAAGAGAGACACAATGTGCCCCCACAGGTAATGTGTTGAAAAGCCTTATTCCCATGTATTCATAACTGTCTTGTGTTTTCTGGAGTAATGTCAGTGGGAAAGAGATATAAATGGATTGAGTGCCAAATAGGAGGAACAAAGTTAGAACAGGTGGACAGTTTCAAGTACTTAGGATGCATATTCACACAGGATGGCAAGACAGTGAAAGAACTTGAAGCGAGGTGTAGCAAAGCTCATGCAGTGAGTGCTCAGCTACGAACTACTCTCTTCTGCAAGAAGGAAGTCAGTGCCAATACTAAGTTATCTGTGCACCGTTCAATCTTTCGACCAACTTTGTTGTATGGGAGCGAAAGCTGGGTGGATTCAGGTAACCTTATCAACAAGGTTGAGGTTACAGATATGAAAGTAGCTAGGGTGATTGCAGGTACTAGTAGATGGGAACAACGGCAGGAGGGTGTCCACAATGAGGAAATCAATGAAACACTGGGAATGAACTCTATAGATGTAGCAGTCAGGGCAAACAGGCTTAGATGGTGGGGTCATGTTACACACATGGGAGAAGCAAGGTTACCCAAGAGACTCATGGGTTCAGCAGTAGAGGGTAGGAGGAGTCAGGGTAGACCAAGGAGAGGGTACCTGGATTTGGTTAAGAATGATTTTGAAGTAATAGGCTTAACATCAGAAGAGGCACCAATGTTAGCAGTGAATAGGGGATCATGGAGGAATGTTATAAGAGGGACTATGCTCCAGACTGAAAGCTGAATAGCACAATCAGTCTTAAATGATGATGATGATATATTCTGGAAAGATATTTGATGTGTAGCAATATGTATGCTGCACATTTTCATATTACGAAAGTATAAATACGAATTCCACCAAACAAGTCATTTTAGTTTCTGAAACACTGAAATTGTTAGGGCAATGCTCTTTTGTCAGCCAATCATAGCTCATGACACATTATCCTGCTACCAAATTACAGCAGATATTCAGAGTACAGGACACATGATGTGCACAGTCAATAGCCACATCACTGTTAAGTAGCGCAAACACGCAAATAGCAAAAGTTTATGATTTAAATTAATATACTTCTAATACAGCAACAAGAAAAGCTAACTTTTCACATATTTGCCTTTTTTGCATGTGTTATCCCTTAAGATATACCAAACACAAATGTGCCGGTAAAATTTTAAATGATTACATAAATGTCTGGTCTTAAGTTCCTCAAAGTGTTATATTTTGAACGAGAGTAAGCACTATAATTTACGAAATTCATTGCACATTCTCACATGTAACATAATTCATCTTGTGTAAAAGGTAATTTACTTTGAAAGTAACACTTCTCAGACCACCATTCACAATATTTTCCTGTGACGTTTTCTAAGTTCATATGAGCAGTTGCCACAGAGCACCAGAACACTGGCATTACTGCGCATGCGCAGCTATGATGATCTAGGAAACCTGTGCTTGGAGTTTGCTGTGCTCATATACCTGTTGTCACATTTCTATTTGAAACTTCATATGTAGTGGGGCATAACGTATCATGTATCATGTATCATGTGCCCATGTGCAGCTGTGTGTCATGCTGTTTGATGGGGACATACAAAGTTATTGTACTTAGGGCAATTGTTTTATCATATCCTATCCACATAAGGAATGCAAAATTAGAAAGCAGTCATTGGCACAATGTTTGTTTCAGAACTACTCTACAACTCAAAGTACCCTAATGTTTTACTGTGTGGTGACTTAAACGTAAGATTTTATTTTTAACTTTTACTCTGCAATACTGTCATGTAGCATTTCCAATCAGGCTTATATCCGCACAGCACTACAAAAAGCTAATACAAAGGAATATAATTTTCTTGGGGGTCAGGATGGGGAGTGAAGGCTGTACTTATACACCAGAACTAAAAACAGCTTTCATGACTTTTTGAAACTGTATATATAGGTTAAAAAGCTTACCTGTAACGCCAATAAACTGTATAATCAGCAGTTTATAATCTACTCCAAGAGTAAATATAAAACCTTGTGGGGAGTTACAATGATAAAACATGATGCACTGCCAGTCTACAATTTATTGAAGAAATCATTATATTTAAGACACAAACAATGCAAATTAAGAAATAATGGCAAGCCTAGAGGAGGTACCAGACAAGTGTTGAAACATGTCTTGTAATCGTAAAACATTGTATTTCATGAAAGGCAGATATATAAAATTCTGCTAAAGCTTTTCAGTGTTGATTTCTGGAAGCCAGTTGTGGTGTCACCGCCAGACACCACACTTGCTAGGTGGTAGCTTAAATCGGCCGCGGTCCATGTAGTACATGTCGGACCCGCGTGTCGCCACTGTGATCGCAGACCTAGCGCCACCACCAAGGCAGGTCTCGTGATACGAGAGTGGACTCGACCCCAGTTGTACGAGAGCACTAGCTATCGCCCCAGTTGTACGAGAACCAAGCTACCGCCCAGTTGTACGCGAACCTAGCTATCGCCCAGTTGTACGAAGCCTTCTCTCTCATTAGCCGAGAGACATAATAGCCATCAGCTAAGTTAATGGCTACGAACTAGCAAGGAGCCATTTGTATCAGTGCCTATAGCTTACGAGTATTCAAGAGAGATGTATTCCAAGGAATTATTAAAAGTTAAGTAAAAAGCATCTACATACTTTTCTTCTTATTCATTCATAAGTTTTTATGTTCCAGACTTCACGCCCGTATGCTTATTGCCGTGCGTGCACTATCGGCTACATCTTTAGTCTAGCATTCCTTTTCAGCAATCCACATCACGGTGTCGGTCCAGCTACCGACACTACAATTATTGGCGACGAGATAAAGAGTTTGTATTAATTCATTTGCACCATTGGCCGATTTCAAGTGTTCTGATTGCTTACATTTAATTGTGTCATGGCTTCGCCACAATCTCCAGATGTACTGTCCGAATTTTATCGTTTGCAGAATCAGCAGACGCAGGCGTTACTGGATGCCCTTGGACAGCTCGTCCAGGGTCAACGTGCGCTGCACACCGATGCGGCCGCCGCCGCTTCTTCGCTACCGCTGCCACAGAACGCTGTTGCACCTCCCTTTCGACCATACGTGGCAGCCGATGAGACCTGGCAAGAGTGGTCTCGTCAGTTCGCCTTTCACATGGCTGCCTACAGAATTCAAGGTAATGAGCGGCAGCCGTTTTTGCTTTCTTGTGTCGGTGTGTCCACATACCGTGTGATAGTGAAATTGTTTCCCCGGCGTGACGTAGCAACTTTGTCATACGAGGAAATTTTGTCTGCATTAGATGCCTATTTCAAAGAAACAGTTAATGTGGTTGCAAAACGGTATACGTTTTTTCGTACAAAACGTACGGCCGGTCAAACTAATAGGGAGTGGGTAGCAACATTGCAAGGACTTACTAGGGACTGTGCCTTTGAATGTGACTGTGGTCTTTCTTATTCAGATACAATGGTGCGTGATGCAATTGCACAGAACGTTTCTGATGTTCGCATACGGGAGCAAATTTTGAAACTAGTTAATCCCTCCCTTCAACAAGTGATAGACATATTGGATAGACAGGACACACTGGACTGTGCTCAGGAATCTTTTGAACCTTCGCCAGCCGTGTGTAACATTAACCGGCCCGCTGGACGCGTTGCGCGGCCCGGTAACCGGGCCTCGCGCACGTCGACACAGCGACCGCCGCGTGCTAAGCCAGGTGTGCCGCGCCAGCCCACAAATGCAGTGAAATCATGCCCGCGGTGTGCTACTAGACATTCGCGTGAACATTGCCCGTCACGCCAAGCTATTTGCTTTTTCTGCAATAAGAAAGGACATGTTCAAAGTGTTTGCCAGAAAAAGCTCAGATCAGACAATCACAATCATTCCAGGCCCTTTGTTTCGCGCCGGAATCGAACCAAGGACACTCAGGCTCGTGGACCTTCGCCTATGGACATTCATGTCGTTAATTCCACTTCGTCCAGTGACACTTTCTCTAACAGTGACTGTGATCGTCCCACAAAAACTGTGCGTCGAAGTCGCCGGAAATCACGTCAATTAGCAAGTGATTCTGTCCCAGTGTCTGTTCCAATTGCACAAAACAGTAGCTCTTGTCGTCAGCAGGACAATAAACTTTTTGTGGACTTAGACTTTGAAGGCAAAGTGATACCATTCCAGCTCGATACCGGAGCTGCAGTTTCATTGCTCAATCACGACACGTACAAACAACTGGGCAAACCTCCGTTGCGTTCCGCAAATGTTAAGCTAACTACATATTCCGGACAGAAAATTCCTGTGTTAGGACAGTGCAGCCTTCTTGCAACATTCAAGGGACAAACAAAACTTGTGTCATTTTACGTTCTTCGTTCTTCTTCTGCAGTGAACTTATTTGGTCTAGATTTATTTAAGTTGTTTAACATGTCTATTGTAAATCAGGTCCTATCTGTGAATCAGACTATGCCTACAGACAGTGTTTCTCGGCTGTGTGACGAATTTGCAGACATTTTTGCACCGGGCTTAGGTTGCGCTAAAAACTATGAAGCACATTTAGAACTGCAGGTCCACGCGCAACCGAAATTTTTCAGAGCGCGCAATGTTCCCCACGCATTGCGTCAGGGGGTCGCAAGAACATTGAACAATGTAGAATCACAAGGTGTGAGTGAATGCGCGCACTGCCTCTTTCATTTCAGCTCCGCTTCATCGCTTATGCCGTACAGGTGTTCCGTTCGTCTGGACGACGGAATGCGAACGCGCCTTTCGCCAGTTGAAATCGGCGTTGCTTTCTAATACTTGCCTTACGCCATTCGATCCCCAGAAACCCCTTTTGTTGATGGTAGATGCATCGGATTTCGGGATCGGTGCTGTGCTTGCGCACAAAGTTGGCTCCCATGATCGCCCTATTGCCTTTGCGTCCAAATTGCTCTCGTCTGCGCAAAGAAATTATTCACAGATAGAGAAAGAAGCTTTGGCTCTCGTGTTTGGTGTTACTAAGTTCCATGATTTCTTGTATGGTCGTCACTTTACCATCATCACAGACCACAAACCTTTGACATCGCTTTTTCATCCGTCCAAGCCTGTACCTCCACGTACAGCGCCGAAATTCATTCGCTGGTCTATTTTCCTCTCGCAGTACCGCTACGATATCTTGTATCGGTCCACTGCTAAGCACGGAAACGCCGATGCGTTGTCCCGTTTGCCTGTTGCTGAGGATAAAGCATTCGATTCTTCCGAACTTGCTTGCATGTTCATTGATTCGGAAACCGATGAAGTGGTCGAATCGTTTCCGATTGATTTTCGTCGTGTCGCTACAGCCACAGCTGCTGACCCTGTCCTTGCTACTGTTTTACGTTTTGTTGCTACGCAATGGCCTTTGTCAAAGTCTCGGATCGAGGATCCGTTGGTTCGCCGATTTTTTGCTCACAAGGAGAGACTTTTTGTTCGACGTGGTGTTTTGTTGTTGCGTTCTGATAATGATCAGTCCAGAGTCGTGGTCCCACGTTCGTTACAGTCCTCTGTTTTACGGCTTCTTCATCAAGGACATTGGGGTATAGTGCGAACGAAACAACTTGCTCGTCAGCACTGTACTTGGTTCGGCATCGATGCTGCGATTACGAATATGTGTTCTTCGTGCCCGGCGTGTGCCGAACAACAGTCCGCACCGCCGCGGAAAGTCTTTGCGTGGCCTAAAGCCACTACCCCTTGGCAACGCTTGCACATTGATTTTGCTGGTCCATTCTGGAATGCTCGATGGTTGGTTCTGGTCGACGCCTTCAGTAATTTTCCTTTTGTTGTCCGGATGTCTTCCACGACGTCCTCCGCCACCATCCAAGCGTTGTCTGCTATCTTTTGCATTGAAGGTCTTCCGCAGACTATTGTTTCCGACAATGGCCCACAATTCATGTCCGCAGAATTTCAGTCATTCTGCCAGGCCAATGGAATTCAACATCTGACATCCGCGCCGTTTTCGCCTCAGTCCAACGGTGCTGCTGAACGGTTGGTCCGGACTTTCAAGTCACAGATGTTGAAATTGAAAGAGTCGCATTCTCGGAAGGACGCATTGTTGCTCTTTTTGTCTTCGTATCGCTCTCAGCCCCGAGATGGTCGCTCGCCGGCTGAGTTGCTCCACGGTCGTCCTCATCGCACCTTGATGTCTTTGTTGCATCCGCCGCATCAGGTTCCTGTGCAGCGGCAGACTCCTGCTTTTGCTCCACGCGACGTTGTATTTTATCGCAACTATCGAGGTGCACGGCGTTGGCTCGCAGGGCGCATTCTTCGCTGCCTCGGCCGCGCGATGTATTTGGTTTTGGGGGCCTCTGGTGAGGTGCGTCGGCATCTCAATCAGCTGCGCCTCTGTCGTCGCTCGGGTTCTGCCGCTCCCCGTCTGCTTTCAGCGACGGAGCCGTCCGGTCAGCGCCCTGGGGACCCATCTACTGGCTCGCCTCATCCCCAGGTGTTACCGACGATGCCTTCCATTTTGCCCCATGGCGACGCGCCGCCGCCGCCGCAGCAGCAGCAGCAGCAGCAGCCGCCGCCGCCGCCGACCGCATTCGACGCTTCGTTGCAGCCGCCAAGCGCCTCCCAGGGTCCCGCGCCGCCGATCGCTTCCCGTGACCAGCTGTCCTCCGCCATGGAACGCCCGCCCGCTCCGGACCACATGACGTCATCGCGCGTCGGCTACCCCGACGCAATGGAGGTCGACACTTCGGCCCCTCATGTTTCTTTACGGGCGCATACACCGCATGTTGACGTGCACCCTGGACTAGTTTTGCAGGCGTTTCCTAGCTCCCCTCGGACCGGATGGCCGGGTGCGGGTGGCACAGCCTCGCCTGTTGTTAGGCTCCCCACCTCATCGCATACGTCAACATGTGGTCCTCCCCACGGCGGGCGGAAGCCTTATCTCACGACCGTTCGCCGATTTGCGGGGGAGGAATGTGGTGTCACCGCCAGACACCACACTTGCTAGGTGGTAGCTTAAATCGGCCGCGGTCCATGTAGTACATGTCGGACCCGCGTGTCGCCACTGTGATCGCAGACCTAGCGCCACCACCAAGGCAGGTCTCGTGATACGAGAGTGGACTCGACCCCAGTTGTACGAGAGCACTAGCTATCGCCCCAGTTGTACGAGAACCAAGCTACCGCCCAGTTGTACGCGAACCTAGCTATCGCCCAGTTGTACGAAGCCTTCTCTCTCATTAGCCGAGAGACATAATAGCCATCAGCTAAGTTAATGGCTACGAACTAGCAAGGAGCCATTTGTATCAGTGCCTATAGCTTACGAGTATTCAGGAGAGATGTATTCCAAGGAATTATTAAAAGTTAAGTAAAAAGCATCTACATACTTTTCTTCTTATTCATTCATAAGTTTTTATGTTCCAGACTTCACGCCCGTATGCTTATTGCCGTGCGTGCACTATCGGCTACATCTTTAGTCTAGCATTCCTTTTCAGCAATCCACATCACGGTGTCGGTCCAGCTACCGACACTACACCAGTGTTCTTGGAGCACCCTTATTGTATTATCTCGTGTTTGGCACTTTATTGTGGCATAATGCAATATGTACCAGTGGATGAAAACGTGCACTTGAAACTGTTTTCATTTGATGGGAGAGCTGTAAATGAAGAGACAACAGCAAAATCATGAAACGTACATGCAGGTCATGAGGGGAGTACTCCCGACTACAACTTTGACTGTTCTGAGCATGTGCAAATCTGGCAGCTCAGGCGTGCCAGAGATGTTTTTCTGGGTAGCATCTGACTGCTTGCAGCTACTGCTTATACATCTAGTGGCCACACTTCAAGCAGCAAGAAGCAGAAGGTGCTACTCACATGCAACTTCAGCTCTGCGCATTTGCATTAGCCCGTTGGCAACTTCTCAAGCGAACCCAAAATTGTAAACAGTTGTGATGTCATGCTCGTTGAAAGCAGTTTGTCATTACAGAGTAGTGTGTTGTCTATGGCCTAAAGCCTTTGACACATTTTACTGTTGGCAGATGCTTGTCTGTGCACTTTTCCACAATGCTGCCAAAACCATCTCACACTCCGTTCCCATGCCATGTAAAATTACAGTGCCATAATTCCTTCAAAATTTTCAACATGATGGCATATGTTAGAAATGTTTTTTCGATTCTTATATTGTGATGACGTGCCACCATTGAAGTAATAACTATTTTTTCCAAATTTGGAAGAATACCAAAGTTTCATAAACTCTATAAGATTCATTTCTTTGTTTTGGAACATGTTGATGGATAAATATCAAACTGTCAGAAATAAAAACTAAGCTTCTGTATGTAAGAGTATGTTTTTCTTATTTCAGTTTTTGTTTTGTAAAAAGCAACACATGAATTCACAGTGGACATGGATTTTTTTTTGTCATCCACTACTTGTGATTTATGCTTTTTATCATTTCCTCTTCAAGCGCAGAAATTTATAGTCCATTTAAAATTACTTAATAGCTGACACCTGTCACTCAACACTGTGGTGTTGCCACATCAGCTATTTCTTGGTTAAAGGTGACATGCAAACACGGTGGATCACTTCACAAGTGCTGAAATGCTGTTCATGTAATGTGGAGCAACATTGGAAGCTGCTGCCATCAGGTAGGACATGAGAGAAAGATACTCTGTCCACACCTGATGTTAAATGATAACTGACTGTACTGCACCAGACAATGCGTTTTGTAGCCTGAATTTACACTTGTGTCCCTCTTGATGCACACATGTATCCAAGAAACTGGTGGTCAGCAAGCTGCGGTACAGCTATTAATCACACTCACTTTGCTCACGGCGATTAAAGCTGACCTGTATGAGCAAACTCAAGACAGAAAAAATTCAGTTTCAGCACTAAACACGAAACGTAACATCTCACTTTTGCTACGGGGACTGACATGATCAGGTTATAGATGATAAGGATAGATTCCAAATGAAAAAAGAATGACAGGGATAAAAATAAGAGCAAATAAAAAAGTCAATAGTTATAATGAGAATGATGTGACATAGTTTAGCGTTATATTTATTTCTCTATAGAACAAGTTACAATGATCATCTGTTGGCTTAGAAAAGTTTGGTTTCATGCCATGTTGTCAGAATTTTCCTATTCTGAGCCGATCTCTGTGATGATAATAACTGTATATGTGGTTGTGAATCATTTCGTGTGAAAGAACCCATTAGTCTTTGGCTGGTGATGTGTACGAAATGTGCATTGTTTCACTGCCATAATTTTGAGTGTGTTTATCAGGTGCGATGAAATGTGAAATAAAAGAGCCAGACCCAAGATTCAGGAATGAAACAAGACAAAATCCAGACAAGCAATTGGAACTGAATTGACCATTTGCTGTGACAGTTTGGCAATGGCAAACAGTTCGGGCATGATGTTGAGTGCTGTGACAGGGGAAGACACCTCCCATACAAGACACCAAATGTCAACTATCAAGTGATTTTAATCAGACTACAGATAACAAAAATGTGAACATCGTGATTAAAAACTTTGTAATTGGTAATTATTTAAATTCAATATGAAGGAAACATGTAATTCAATTTGTAACCAAACAAACTAAAATAAATGTCAATAATAAGTAGTGAATTACTGGAAGTAGACTGTCTAAGTATATGACAGTGTTGGAGCAAAATTTTCCCGGATATCACACCTACAGTACCTTGCAAAGAAATGGAGTGGTCTGCCATATGCGACGAGAATGCTACACCACTTTCGGACAGTTGAAGTGATTTGTCAGGGAACCAGTTAATCATGGAAAGTATGTAGAATTATCCTTCTTTGTAACACAGTGACCATACTTTCTTGACTCAAATTCAGGATAAATTACAAATTTTAATATTAAAACAAAAATTAATTAAATGTAATAAACACAATACATGGCCAATTTGTTACAAATGGACATTAATTTATACTTTATTAGTTCCTTTACTCTTCACAGAAGGAGCACCAGCGCCTCTTTGAATTCATTCTAGCTGGGAAGTATCATTATTGGTGAAGAGAACCAGTTACACAATATTGCATAATACTGATTAGAACCAATTACATTCTAATGTAGTTTTGTATAATAATGAAAATTATCAATTACTGAAAATGGATGGATAAAAAATCTTCTCACCAAGTGACGGCAGGAGAATACACACACAGAAAGGTTTTAACTTTTACAAGCTTTTGGAGCCAGTGGCTACTTCTTCTGGCAGAAGAGTTGAAGGGGAAGGAAGAGGGGTGTAAGAGAAAGACTGGAGAGGTTTAGGGAAAGGGGACAGTACAGAAAAGTACCCACAACCCCGGGTCAGGGGAGACTTACCAGATGGGATGACAAGGAAAGACTGATTGTTGGGGACTGCATTGGATGAGAGCTCAAAACCTGAGAGCTTAAAGGTGGAAGACAGTAATATGCAAGACAGAGATTCCTACTAAAACACTATGCACAAGTTAATAAGAGTGGGGAGGGTGGGAGGGTGACAACGAAAGATAAACAGGTCGGGAAATGAAAGCTGTAGGAAAGTAAAATGGAGTTAAGAAGGGAGCAGTTACCGTGAAGAAATGCTAATACGGAAAGAATTAACATAAATTAAGGCCAGGTAGGTGGCAAGAGCCAAGGACATGTTGCAGCACTAGTTCCCAACTGTGGAGTTCTGAGAAACTGGTGTCTGGGGGGAGAATCCAGATGGTGCGTGTGGTGAAACAGGCACCAAGGTCACGAGCGTCACATTGTAAAACATGCTCTGCAACAGGACATTGTGTGTTGCTGGTATGCACCATCTGTCTATGCCCATTCATTCTGACTGATAACTAGGTGCTAGTCATGCTAATGTTAAAGGCAGAACAGTGTTTACATAACAGCTGGTGTATGACGTGTCGTTTCACAGGTGGCTCTTCCTTTGAACGCATATGTTTTGCCAGTTACAGGGCTGGAATAGATGGGGTAGGAAGGTCACAGGGTAGGTCTTGCATCGGGGATAGTCACAGGTGTAGGAACTATAGGGTAGGAAGATGGATGCATAAGGAGCATAGGGTCTGTCAAGAATATTGTAGGGATTGGGAGGGCGATGAAAAGCTATTCGAGGTGTGGTGGACAAAATCTGAGACAGAACGGATCTCATTTCAGGTATGATTTTAGGAATTCATGGCCTTGTCGAAGTAGCTGGTTAGTACATTCAAGCCAGGATAGCAGTGGGTGACAAGTGGTGTGCTTTGAAGTTGTTTTTTGGAGGAAACAGCAGTACCAGGATTGGATGCGATGATCTGGAAAATCTGCTATTGAACTATGCTGTTGGGATAATTAATGTCCAGTAAAGGCTGATGTGAGAGAGGTGGTGTATTGGTCTAAAGTGTCTGCATCCATAGAAATATGTTTGGCTTGAATGCTATGGCTGTATGGGAGGGATCGTTTGACATGAAAAGGATGGCAACTGTCAAAATTTAAGTACTGTTGTTTGTTAGTAGATTTAATGTGGATGGAAGTGTGTAGCTGGCCTTTCATGATGATGAAATCAGCATCAAAGAAAGTGGCATGAGATTCAGAATAAGACCATATGAAACTTAATTGGAAGAAGGGATTTAGATTCCAGGAATTTTAAAAGGTCAGCCTCACCATGAGTCCATACAGCAAAGACGTCATCAATCTAAACCAAACCAGGGGCTAAAGGTTTAGAGATCCCAAGAAAGCCCCCACCAAGCAACCCATGAAGAGGTTGGTGTAGGAAGGAGCCATCCTGGTTCCCATGGCCGTACCCCAGATCTATCTGTATGTCTACTCAAAGGTGAAGTAATTGTTGGCAAGTATAAAGTTGATTAATGTGAGTGAGAAGGAAGTCATAGGTCTGGAATCAACTGTGTGCTGACTGAGGTAATGTTCAACAGTAGACAGATCATGTATGTGGGGGATGTTGGTATAGTGAGAGATGGCATGGCGTCACTGGTGACAAGCAAGGTGTGTGGTGGGAGTGGGACGCTTGCAGATTTCAGACAATCTACATGATTGGCATCTTCAATATAGGAGGGAAGCCATTGTACCATGAGATGCAGGTGTTGATGAGATAAGGTAGATATATGTTTGATGCATGGTTTGAAGCCAATAACTGTAGGATGGCCAGGATGATTGGGTTTGTGGATCTTAGGAAGAAGAGAAAGGTGGTGGTGCGTGGTTTGGGTGGGGAATAATTCCTATGTATTGAGATGTGAGTCCTTGTGAGGCACCTGAGATTTTTGGGAGAGACTGCAGGTCAGTTTGAATCACAGGGATGGGATCTTGATGGCAGATGCTGTATTTAGAGCTGTCAGACAGCTGGTGCAGACTCCTGTCAGTCAAGTACCATAGTGATTGATGTATTTAGAGCTGTCAGACAGCTGGTGCAGACTCCTGTCAGTCAAGTACCATAGTGATTGATCCTTTGTCTGCTGGGAGGATAATGATAGAATCATCAGCTTTTTGGGGACATAGAGCCTGGAGTTCTGCAGAAGACAGGTTAAGGTCATGCTGTAGGGACCTGAGGAAGGATTGTAAAGCAATGCTGGATGTGGGGAATTCTTGGAAGGCTTGTAAGGGATGATTTTGAGGTGCGGTGCTGGATCAAGTTGGAATCATGGTCAGGTCTGTTCAATGCAGGGTTCACTGTCAGGTTTGCTGTTGGGACAGTTCTGGGATTCGGTCCCAAAGTGATATTTCCAGTTGACATTATGTGTAAAGGAAAGTAGGTCTTTCACCACAGCAGCATGGTTAAATGCAGGTTTTGTGATGAAAGCGAGACAGTTGGATAGTATACATAATTCAGGAAGGAAGGGTGGTTTGGACGAGAGGTTGAGAACATTGTACTGTTGCGACTGGTTCTTGTGATTATGAGTTATTACTGGTCTGGGAGGCAGTGGTGAAGGTTTTGGGATATTAAGGAGGTTAGCCAAGTTCGGTTTGTAGGAGAGGAGTGGTAGTTGATGGTGTTGCTGTTTGGGGAGCTGCAGATGGGCAGGAAGGGAAAAACCACTGTTGAAGTAGTTTAGGAGAAGGTGAAGCCCAGCATGTTGTTGCTGTCTGAAGTTGGCTTGGAAAATGATACCAACCAAGGAAAGATGAGGGGCAGATAACTGTAGGATTTGTAGAAGGAGAGAGATGTGGTGAAGTGGAAATTGGCTGATGAGGCATATAAATCTCAGATTGGCTGGGTAAGAGAAAGGGATTGCTGTATTTGAAATTGTAAAAGAGGGTGGTGTAGAGTAGGGTTGCATCCAGAAAGAGGGACTTTTGATGTTAGACCTTTTGGAGTAACTCCAAAAGCAAGTTTCAAGAATTAGAATGAGGGACCTTAATTTTGATAGTACAAAAGCATGTTTTCGAAAAGAATCATGTAATACATGGTGGGATTCATCATGACAAGAGAGGACAGTTTGGAGTGTTAGACATAGTGGGAGTGGCAAAAACAAGAGGTAGAGGATGGAAAAAGATAGAAAATGGGGGAGAACCAGGGAAACTCCACGCAAAGAGAGAGAGAGAGAGAGAGAGAGAGAGAGAGAGAGAGAGAGAGCTTTTCACTTTTATTAACTTGTGCACAATGTTTTAGCAGTAATTTCTGTCTTGCATATTACTCTGTTTTCCACCTTTATGCTCTCAGGTTTTCAAATCTCATCCGGTGCAGTCCTCAACAATCAATCTTTCCTTCTCATCCCATCCTTCCTAAAATCATGCCCTGTAATGAAATCCATTCTGTCTCTTATTCTGTCCACCACACCTAGAACAGCTTTTCATCGCCCTCCCAATCCCTGCAATATCCTTGTCAGACCCTATGCTCCTTATGCACCATCTTCATACCCTATGGTTCCTATACCCGTAACCATCTCCACTACAAGACTTGCCCTGTGCACCTTCTACCACCACCTATTCCAGCCCTGTAACTGGCAAAACATATGCTATTATAGGAAGAGCCATCTGTGAAACAACATGTCATATACCAGCTGTTACGTAAACACTGTTTTGCCTTTAACATCAGCATGACTAGTATCCAGTTATTAGTCAGAATGAATGGGCATAAACAGAGGGTGTATACCAGCAACACACAATGTCCTGTTGCAGAGCATGCTTTACAATGTGACGCTCATGACCTTGGTGCCTGTTTCACCACACGCACCATCTGGATTCTCCTCCCAGTCACCAGTTTCTCAGAACTCCACAGTTGGGAACTAGTGCTACAACATGTCCTTGGTTCTTGCCACCCACCCAGCCTTAATTTACAATAACTCTCTCTGCCTCGGCGTTTCTTCACAATAACTACTCCTTTCTTCACTCCACTGTAGTTTCCTACATCTATCATTTCCTGACCTGTCTATTTTTTGCTGTCCCCTTCCCACCTCTATTATATAGAATGCACTTCAATTTTCACTCATATTAACTTGTGCATGATGTTTTAGTAGGAATCTCTGTCTTGCATATTACCCTGTCTTCCACCTTTAAGCTCTCAGGTTTTCAAATCTCATCCAATGCAATCCCCAACAATCAGTCTTTCCTTGTCATCTTATCTGGTTGATCTCCCCTGACCCAGGGTTGTGGCTGATTTTTCTGTACTGTACCCGTTTCCCTAAACCTCTCCAGTCTTTTTCCTTCACCCCTCTTCCTTCCCCTTCCACTTTTGTGCCAAAAGACGTAGCCACTGGTTCCAAAAGTTTGTAAAAGTTAAACCTTTCTGTGTGCGTGCGTGTGTTTTCTAACATAGTTTTTTGCGTACAGGTGACGTATGGTGGCAAAAACCAGCTGTGTCTCTTAGCACAACAAATAAGTGGGTATTCTTTGGTAACAGTTGAATCTCTTCTTCAAACAGATTCACCAACTTAACTAAAACTAATTATGATTATGGGAAACCATTTCAAATATGAACATACAAGTAGCTTCCCTTTCATAATGTAAAAATTATTGAATATTCAGATATGAAAATCCACAACAAATGACAAAAATTGACTACATGAACATCTTAAGATGAAAATAATGAACACAATTCTGATTCACTGACCACAATAGCTATTAACAACATCTGTGTTAATTTCATCAATTCTTGATGCAGCTTAAAAAACAATGCTCGCTGAAAGTACCTATACTATCCCTAATTCAACCTAATTTAGTTTTTTTCTTCATGTATACATATAAATTACAACTGTAAACCACAGAAAGAAATTAAATCAGGTATTCACTTACTTTTTGTAACATCTGTGAACAGCTGTTTATGGTGACTACTTCTTATGAAATACAAGAAGCCTGTGGATTGCAATTCACTCAGAAGTTGTTCTACCTGAGAATAAAAAAAGCAGTTCAATAAACTGAGGTTAACTGACTGTGGGGTGAAACTGAACAATAACAGTGAAATGAAGTGGGGAAATGATAGTTTTTATAAAATTTATTAATGTAAAATGTGCAGCCCTTCATCATATCTTATGTTTTGACAACTCAAATAAGTAACTGCCATATTATCAACCACTGCTGAATTAACAAGATTTGAAGTAAATTTTTTGTCCCGTTGTCTTTATTGTAACATTAATCACAGATTATTATGATTGTGATGATGACAGTTAAAACTGAGTACAAGTTTCATTACATATCCCATTTCCAAATGTTCTTTTGTTTGTGGCTACACTGTTGTAAAATGTATTTCACGAAGGTGAGTGGTTGAAGTACCCCACAAAAAACATACTTTTTTTACTTTTGTATTTACTGTTAAACATCACAGAAGAATTATTAACCATAAATTTTAGGAATACTGTGAAAAGTGTTCATATACCAAGAATAAGGTAGTGAACCACCAATCAAAATTATCCAGCAGAAAAGCTAAAAGATGCAGCTGGTCAACATTGCCAAGACAATAAATTTTATGGGAATTACAAACAAGCATAGGCATTCCTACATCAGCCTTTAAACAATCCATGGAAAAAGTTTTTTGTCTAGGAATTGAACATATCAGTTTTAAGCTGTCAAATCAACTCTTAACTATTTCCAGAAAAGCAGAAGAAAAACCTACTGACTTACTTCTCCATGCAATGTCCACAAGTAGGATTAATCACAAAAACTGCAAACATTCTGGAATATGAATTTGCAAATGGGAAGGGACAATCTGTAACAAAGAACTGGGAAAGAGGACATGGCAAGACTGGAAAAACTCAGGGAATTCATGAAACTAAACTGACTTCTATTACACACACCAGGCAAGTATATGAAGGACCATTAACATCACAGAGGCAAATGTGAAAGTGTTTTGACAATCTGGTTTTCCTTAAGTAAAATCAAGTCAGAACTGAAAGATATGTACAATTTGGATGTGACTCCAGAAGTTGCTGTGCAGAAACCATGTGAAATATTGGGCAGGACTAGCTACAGAGCTGTCTGCTGAAAGACGTGCTCTTCTGTCTAGGGTTGCAATAATCAGAGCTCCAGTGAAGTATTTTTATTTGTACTACAGCACTTTGCCAAACACGAAAAGCCCACAAAAGATCATCCTAAACTCATGATTCTGGACAATTTATCATATGCAAAAGCAGTAGTACGATTTTGCCTACTCTGCCAACTCACACAGGTTAACTGATTTGCAAGTTCTTGTTTCTCTCAAGATATTCAATAATACTGATGATGTGATCCTAAAACAAGAAGAGTAAGATCAATTACAATCTATGTTTTGGACTGGTTTGCATAACATCCCCCTTTGCCTTTGCCAATGGAAATAATTCAGCAGTTTTAGGACTGTATTGAACCACTGTGAGCTGCACTGTGGTGACATCTTTATATGTTTATTACAAAAAGTATCAGATCCCACAACTTACCCGAACTGAAGCTACTATCTCTATTAATTAAATTCATCACCAAGTGAATTTCAGTTGCCTATTTCACTACTGAGTCCCAAAAAATGAAGTTTTCATACAACACTGAGTGACTAACATTAATAAAGTATTTTGCTACGGCTAATTTATTGGGGCGTAGGAGCCTGGTGTAGCTATAGTGCTCCGTATATCTTCCATGGGCTGTTTGAATCATCTGTCCAATGCATGAAAGGCCACATTCTCAAGGGACCCTTGTAAATCCCAGTCTTCCAGAGCATAAAATTGTATTTAATGGAACCTAAGAGTGCTGCTGTCTTCTGTAGAGGCCAAAAAGTCATTTTTACTTTGTGCTCGCTGAGGATCCATCCTATAGTTGACAATAGGCATCCCACATATGGCAGGAAAGAAATGGATTTAAATCTTCCTGTGTCTTCTTCTGGGTCCTTTAGGGCCAACTTCGGTTTCATTCATAGCACCTTATGTGTCTGCTGTGGAGAATACCCGTTTGCTTCCAAAGTTCTCTTTAAGGACAGAAGTGTGTCCTGGAAACAGCTCTCATCAACAATGACATGTGCTCTATGAATCAAAGTTCTGAGAACACTCATTGTCCGCAAAGGATGGCAGCAGCTATTTGTGATTAAATACAAATCTGTATGCATAGGTTTCTGATAAACTGCATGTCTCAAAGTGTCACCATCTTTGTGCTGAACGAAAACATCTAAAAATGGGAAGCATCTCTCCTTCTCAGTTTCCATTGTAAAAATAATTTGGCCATGAATGGAATTCAGATGGTTTATAAAAATTCTTGTTATTTATCTTCATCATCTTCTAAAAGACTACTAGACAGTCAGTGGACTTCTATCTACTCATATGGTCCAGCAATTCCAAAACAATTTTAACATTATTCACACACACTTTAGAAGTGTACAAAACAAGCATAATAATTAGGACATCATAGCAGGTATTAATAAACCTGATGTTTAGTTATTACTGAGCAATGGCACCCTGAAGAAATAATTGTCACTAAGCACCTATGAACAATAAATTTTTGGGCTAAATTTACATATAGGACTCTCCTTTTTTTCCTGAAATCTTGACTGTGGTGGCAGACTGATTTGTAGCGCAGTCCAAGGTCTAGGGTAGGTCGGAAGGTGACAATTTCATTGAGAGTTGACAAATATGATGAATGTGAAAGCAAAAAATCTAGTTGTGACAATAAATTAACCAGTAGTGAAGTCCACGCCATAGTGACAAATGAAACAGGCATTTCAATATGTAACTGTTACCAATCTTTGCTCAGATTTCAGTGGGGGGAGGGGGGTTGTAAATCTGGTAGTCATGTTGCAACATTTGTAAAAAGTGTCAGTAATTACAGTGAAATAGCTGAAAGGGTCACTGCACTTTCAGCAATAAACTACAGATAACAGCAACAAATTCGGTGTATAAAGGCATCCATGGTCAAACATAGAAACTTTCCTTGCAGTCCCTAACTCAGTGGTTCAATGACAGTCTACTCAGTAAAAAACACCATCTCACATACTGAAGACCATTTATTGTGCACTTCAGGTGTTAACTCTAACCTGCCCAAACACTAGAAACATAAAACAGTTTTAATTCATAAGCTACAGAAATGAACTACATAAAAGAAATCTACTATATGCAGACAGAGATTTGCCATCATTTTGCCAAGTTCAGTCAAATCTCTCTCCATTACAAAATTTTAGACCAGCTAAAAACAACAATTATTGTCTTTTCACAGTAAAATTTTATGTAGCCTACATACATTATTTAGTATAACTGTGTAACATTCAATTTTGTTTTCATTCACTTGTAAAATTAATTATCCTGAAAATGTCTGTTGCAAAGCTGAAGTGCTTCTACTTTCAAATCAAGTCTCTCATATAAGACGTTTACCACATAAACATGTCTTGTGATAACACAGTATGTTTTAAAAGGTAATTATATGTAATAAAATCAATTTTTGTGAAATAACTATTTTAGAAAAATGATGTTTGTATCGTGTGATTAGGTGACATTCCATCTGATCCAGATAATGACAGCTGTAGGAAACCCTGAAGTATCAGTGAGAGATTGAAAGAAATGCTTCCCACAGGTGAGAGTATTAAAATCCTAATGGTAAACTACCAAAGCATTTGCAACAAAGTGCCAGTGTTTGAAGTGGTCATGAAAAGCAGCGCAACTCACATAATACTAGGTACAGAAAGCTGGTTCAAACCTGGAATTGATAGCAGTAAGATTTTTCGGGAATATTTAACTGCGTATTGAAAGGGTAGGCAGATGGGAAATGGAGGTGATGTATTTGTCGAAGTAGACAAGAAACTCAAATCCACTGAGGTAGCAATTGGAAGCTACATGTGAGATTGTTTGGGCAAGACTAATTATCAGGGTGGTCACAAAATGATAATTTGATCCTTCTGTCACCCACCTCACACATCTCCTGATGTAACTGAAGACTTAACAGAAAACCTCAGTTCACTTGTATGTAAGTTCCCCACTCATACTGTAATTATCGGTGGAGATTTTGATCATCCAACAATAAATTGAGAAAGTTACTGTTTTGTTAGTGGTGAGTGTGATAAGGCATCCAGTGAAACTTTATTAAATGCCTTCTCTCAATCCCACGTCCGGCCATCCTGATTTAGGTTTTCCGTGATTCCCCTAAATCGTTCCAGGCAAATGCCGGGATGGTTCCTTTGAAAGGGCACAGCTGACTTCCTTCCCCATCCTTCCCTACTCCAATGAGACCAATGACCTCACAGTTTGGTCTCTTCCCCCAAACAACCCAACCCAACCATTCTCTGAATACTACCTAGAACAGATAGTTAGGAACCCCACTCAAGATGGAAATATATTGGATCTAATGGCAACAAACAGACCTGTCCTCTTTGAGGATATCCACATCAAAACTTGTACCAGTGGCCATGATGCAGCTGTGGCAACAATGATTACCAAAGAACAGAGGATGACTCAAACAAGCAGAAAGATGTATATGTTCAGTAAACTAGATAAAAAATCAGTAGTGTCATATCTCAATGAAGAACTTGAAACTTTCAGCACAGGGCAGAAGAATGTAGACAAACTCTGGCTCAAGTTTAAAAGAATAGTTGAGCATACACTGGACAGATATGTACCCAGTAGCACAGTTCATAATGAGAGGGAATGTCCATGGTATATGGGCACTGTAAAGAAAGTTCTAAAGGAACAAAGATTACTTTATAACAAAGTATGGGGCTATAGCTAGAGAGGTGCTGAATGAAATGCATTTGCCTGCCAAGAGAGCAATGTGTGATGCCTTCAATGTCTACTGTAGCAGAATATTGTGATGTGATCTTCCACGCAAAGAAATTCTGGTTGTATGTAAAGGCTGTTAGTGGCACCAAAGTTGGTGTACAGTCCCTAGCGAATGAGACAGGAACCGAAATTGAGGGTAGCAAAGCAAAATCTGAAATTTTTGAATGTTCCTTTACAAAGAAAAATTGTCTCAATTTAATTCTCGTACCACTTAAAAGATGAATGAAATAAGTGTTTGTGTCAGTGGTGTTTAGAAATAGCTGAAATCCTTAAAACTGAACAAAACTTCAGACCTCGATGGAATCCCTGTCAGATTCTATGCTCAATTTGTGGCTGAGTTAGCCCCTCTTCTAACTATAATCTATCGTAGATTCCTCAAATAAGAAAGTATACCCAGTTTTTGTTAAAAGGCACAAGTCACACCCGTCTACAAGATAGGCAGCAGAAGTGATACACGAAACTACCATCCAATATCCTTGACATCAATTTGTTGTAGAATCTTAGAACATATTCTGAGCTCAAACATAATGATATACCTTAACAGAATGACCTTCTCAATGCCAACCAGCACAGATTTCTAAAACATCGATCATGTGAAACCCAACTTGCACTTTTCTCACATGACATAGTGAAAGCTTTGGATCAAGGCAAACAGGAAGATGCAGTATCTATTGATTTCCAAAAAGCATTTAACACAGTACTACACCTAATCTTATTGTCAAAAGTAGGATCATATGGTGTGTTAAGCAAAGTTTGTAACTGGGTTGAGGAGTCTGGTTGGGAGGACACAGCATGTTATGTTGGAAGGAGAGTCATCATCAGATGTAGAAGTAAATTCGGGTGTGCCCCAGGGAAGTGCTATTCATATTGTATACTAATGCCCTTGCAGACAATATTAATAGTAAAATTAGACTTTTTGCAGATGTTGCACTTATCTGTAATGAAGTACTATCTGAGAGAAGCTGCGTAAATATTTTGCCAGGTCTTGATAAGATTTCAACATAATGCAGAGATTGGCAACTTGCTCTGTATGGTCAGGAATGTAAAATATTACACTTCTCAAAATGAAAAAATATAGTGTCCTATGACTATAATATCAATGAGTCACTGTTGGAATCAGCCAACTCAAACAAGTGCCTGAGTATATCACTTTGTAGAGATATGAAAGAAAGTGATCGCATAGGTTTGGTCATGGGTAAAGCAGGCGGTAGACTTTGGTTTATTAGTAGAATACTGGGGAAGCGCAATCAGTCTACAAAGGTGGTTCTTTCAAATCACTTGTATGACCGGTTCTAGAATATTGCTCAAGTGTGTGGGACCTGCACCATGTAGAACATAGGGGATATTGAACGTGTACAGAGAAAGGCAGCATGAATGATTACAGATTTGTTTAATCTGTGGAATAGTGTCACAGAGATATTGAAGGAACTGAACTAGAAGGCTCTTGAAGATAGATTAAAAATATCCTAAGAAAGTCTTTTAACAAAGTTTCAAGAACCGGCTTTAAATGATGACTCTAGGAATATACTACAACACCCTACATAATGATCATATAGGGGTCATAAGGATAAGATTAGAATAATTTCTGCATGCACAGATGCATTCACACAGTCATTCTTCCCCCAGTCCATACGTGAATTGAACAGGAAGAAACCCTAATAACTGGTACTATGGAACGTACCCTCTGCCATGTACCTCAAGGTGGTCTGCAGAGTATAGCTGTAGATGTAGTGCTGTATAAAGTTAATAATGGTTTGGTTTCCAAGAATTTTTTTCTGCTGCCAGTCACACTTTTCTATCTATTTATCTTCTGCATGATGTTTTAGGTCAATGGAAGTGTCCGATTCCACCCATCTCCTTTGACCCATGACGTGATGGTGCTGTGGCGTGTGATGTCACTACGGCATGGGGTTTTTGAGTTGGTTGTGTTTGCAGATGTCATGTTGTATATGGTGGTGCCCTCTGGTGGTAGAGGTCAATGTGGCAAGTTTAACGTGTGGTGCTGGTTTCATTTGAATTTTGATTGCCATCATGTTAACGTCATTTTCAGTTGGTGTGGTAACATAGGTTGTAGAAGTGTTTTCAGTGAGTTATTAACGTTTTTTGTTTTGTTTTGTTTTGTTTATGTGTTTGGAATTTTTTTTAGGTCTTATTAGTTTGGTGTTTGTTGTGTGGAGAGGAGACTAATTTTTTAATTGCTTTTTTGTTAGGTGTGGATATGACAGTGAAGTTGATGAGTGTATCATTAAGGTCTGAGATGGGTGATAGTAAGTAATTTTTGTTTTGGTTTTACTCTATACTAATTGTGATGTTTTGTATGTTGTATTTTTATGGTAGGTCAGTTGTGTTTTAATTTGTGTAGTTGATATGGGGTATTTGGGTTTTTGAGTTGTTTGGGTTTTGGTTCCACTTTTTGGAGTAATATGTGTTGGTTTTTTGATATCGATAGATGCGGTTGAGCTATATAGGTCAAGGGAAGTGGCTGATACCTGTGGTTTTGTTGATGTGGCATAATGCTGTAATTTTTTTTTTGTGATCTGTTTTGGGATGGTGTGGTGTTCTTTTATTCTTGTATATTTAGTTGGTCCCCACCCTAAATCCCCAATTTTCCACAGTTGTTCTGTTAGTTTCATTTTATTTTTGGAGTGGGATGTTACTGTGTCATTTTTACTTTTGTTCTTATTTGTTGGTATGTGTATGTAGTGGCGTTAATGTTGTCGTTTTGTATATGCTGGAAGTAGCCATTTTCACCATATTGATGATGTCATGGGTGAAAGCAGATGGGTGGAATCGGATGCTTCTGTAATTCCAATGTGTTCCAGAAAATGAGTCCCATTTTCAACTGCATTTTTACTGTATTGTTGCCTATGTAACAGCTGCTGCATTGTTCTATTGCCTTTACCGTATTCACCATTCATCAGTGCCACCTACGAATAAGGCCACTTCATTCTCTTTGGAATTGCTCATGGCATAAATGCTATGGGTCATAAGAAACAGAGTGAGGTAAGCAGTGTTCGTTGTTCCTTTTCTGACATGGATTTGCGGCATGGAGAATGAACTGAAATATGAAGAAGATATTTTAACAGCAATTGTTATTACTACTTTAACATTTAAATATGCTCTGTGGATGCTGTATGCCTACTTGTAGAGGCAATTACAGTGCTCAGGAAAGAGCCAGTACATTCCATTTTCCAAGTGATGAAAAAAAAAGGAGAGAATGGATAAAAGCAGTTTATTGGGATAATTCTACACTTTCAGATCACTCTAGGGTTAGTAGCTGCTTTACCCAATAAACCCATTAAATACTTTTTTTAACTTCGGGTGTTAATTGTAATTAATAAACATACGCTATATATGTAAACAGCTTTACCATTCTAATGTAATCTAATACACAATTTTTTACAGATTTTTGATCTGCACTTTCATACATATGACACAGAAAGAAGTGCATCCGTGCATGATACTAAAGCTGGAAACCTCTTGAGGATCCAGCATAAGGATAGATTAGATGGGTATTTACCGACTTTGAGTGAGGATATGTAATCACTGAATGAATGTTATACTTTTGACTTATAATATGAGGTAAGATGAATTAACTTTTGTTACAGGTGCAGTACCATCACTATTATCTGGATGTTCTGGGTATTTGTCTACACCTCCAACCTCAAGAGATTATCCTGAGGATCAGAGACAGCATTTGGAAAATGCTTTTATCAATTCTGATGCAAAGAAAAGTTTGACTAGTCATGTAGAACACATGAAGTAAACATCATTCTCTTCCCCCCAGGAATTACATGATAAAATGAATGGATGTGATTTGAATGTATGTCTGTATGTTAAAAAGGAGATTAATGTATATTTCCTTTCAATTACAGAAGTGCTATCTCTGAAAGTTTCGCGTCATGTCACAATTAGTGAAAACTCTCAAGTCTCACCGTCCACATTAGTGATATACAGATTGTTCAAACAGGGAACTTCAAGTTCCTAGTAATCGTAAGCAATGCATCACAGTTAACTAATTGCTTCATATTGTCAACTTATAAATTAGCATTAGAGAAGATCAGAATACTAATGAGAGTACTTTTTTTATGGTAACTATTTTGAATCATTTATCTGAAAAGTTGCCAGATAAATACGAAGTGATTACATTTTTGAAAGAACAGATTGCACTGGTAAAATGTAATAAGAACAGGGTACGATATTCATGGGATATTTCAGTTTTATGGTCATTAGTTCATTTAATATAACAATGCATACTCCTGCTACTCTGACTAGAAAATGTGCTGGATTTTCTGCAGGTCTTGCTCTTGAACAAGTTCCTACACGTTTTCTAGGACAGGAGTTCCCAACCCATGGGCAATGGACTGTGAGTACTGGTCGAGAGGCCAAGACGAGATAAAAATTGCCAGGAGCTTGAGGGGTTTCACTCGTCAGTTATCAAGGTCAGCAAGTACGGGATGAAATAAGGATTCAAATGCTTGCCACTTTTCTTAATTTTTTTTATTTTAAATGTTGCAAATGACCAATATCATGTGCAACCAGGCAGCTGGAAATCTGCACCCTTACAGACTGTGCTACAGGAGTGGCACGCAGCCACAGCTGGCTGCTCATGGTGTAAATACATAACGTGCTACAATCCGATTGTAATTTGTTGAGTTGGTAGTTTCTCGGACACAACTGTTCACAAGAAGAGTCCTTTGAATTTTGCTCATTTAATATCCTGACACAAGAAGAATGATGGACAATTGGTACTTTATGCCCATCCACAAGTAAGATTATGAGAGATGGAGCTCTGCTTGGATTTCTTACAATTGGAGAGGAAGGAAGTAACCATTCCCGCATCTGCATGGAGTCACATGGTTGACCACAGAAAATGAATATCTAACCCCAAGAACTGAACATGGGTCTCTCGAACTGAGTCGGGAGTTAACCAGTAACTTACTTTGCTCAGTCTCCATGGAGTGGGTCAATGTTTTAAATGCGAATAATGTTCCCCAGAGGTTCTGCTAATGCACAGTTTCACTTGAATTTGAATTAAGTTTGAAGGTGATTTTATGTAAAAAAGAAAGTGTACCATAAAAGAGTCGACAGACACGTCCGATCCCATGCGTCGGCTTTGACCCATGACGTAAGGCTGTTGTGGTGTGTGACACCATGACGGCGTGGAGTTTGGTTTGTGCGTGTGGCGTGTTTGTAGATGTTGTCATGTTGTGGTTTGTTGTGCCCTCTGGTGGTATGTTCAGGGTTTTCGTTTATGTGGTGTAATGGGCTCAGTTTGCTTTTGCTCATTATCCAGAATTGTTTGAGTGTCGGTTGTGTTTGTAGTGGAATTCATTTCAGTGAGTTAACAATTTTGTGTGAAGGTTAATTTAGTGTTATTCGCTGTATGTCATGTGGTAATTTTAGTAAAATTAATCGGTTGTTGTTTTTGTTCAGGAATGGATATGACGGATAAAATTAACAGTGCGCGTCTGAGCGATATGATGGGGAACACTCCTTTGGAAGTGATCAAGTTTTTGCAGGTTTTTGGTTTAATTGTAGAGGTTGTGAAATGCTCTATTTGTGGTGAAGAAATGAAGTTGACTAAAGTTCGAGCGTCTCAGACCACGGACGGTTATATGTGGCGCTGTCGAAAAGACGACATTTGGCATTCCACACGGCACGGTTCCTGGTTCAAAAAGCCTAGGTTGGGCATGCGTGAGATTGTACTGGTGACTTATTATTTTTGTTATAGATCCCCACACAGTTTTTGTGTGCATGAGACTGATGTGAGTGAGAGAAGTGTGCTTGATTGGTTTTCGTTTTGCCGTGAAGTGTGTTCCAAGTTCATTAAGTACAGGGGTAAGCTGGGGGGGGGGGGGGCATGGGGTTGTTGTGGAGGTGGATGAGATGCAGTTTGGGAAAAGGAAGTATGGGAGGGGTAAGTCTGTGGTTGGTCTCTGGGTTTGGGGGGGCTGTTGTTCCGGGGAGTGGGTGTTCTGAATGTGTTTTTAGGGTTGTGGAAGGGAGGTCTAAGGCAGAATTAGTGGGGTTAATTGAGGAGTACATAGAACCGGGGTCCACAAGAGTTTCAGATGCATTTTCTTCATATAGGGGGTTGGGTGAGAGGGGATTCCATCATTTAGTCGTTAACCATAGCTTAGAGTTCAAAAATTGTGAGATGGGGGCTTGCACAAATACAATAGAGGGGATGTGGGCGGCTGTTAAGTCAGTTCTTGGGAGCTCTTCCAACCTTCAGTCTCATTTAGATGAGTACTGTTGGCAGAAGAGTGGCCCTGAGGGCTATTGTGTTGTTTGGGTTTTCTTAAGGGCGGTTAGTAAAATGTATAGGCCAAAAGTGGTTGGTTAGGGTGGTTTGGGTAGGTGGGTGGGTGACTGCGCCTCAGGGTGGGGTGGGTGGTTTATTTCATGTTAGAGTGTTTGTGGGGGGGGGGGGGGGGGAAAGGCGGGGGGTGTTGGTTTGTGTTTTAGTTGTGAAGGATCTATTTTGTTGAAGTTTTTGTTGAGATTTTTTTATGTTGCATGATGAAGAAATTGATGAAATGTATGATGAGATAAAAGAAATTATTCAGGTAGTGAAGGGAGATGAATATTTAATAGTCATGAGTGACTGGAATGCAGTAGTAGGAAAAGGAAGAGAAGGAAACGTAGTAGGTGAATATGGATTGGGGGGAAGAAACGAAAAAGGAAGCCACCTGGTAGAATTTTGCACAGAGCACAACTTGATCATAGCTAACACTTGGTTCAAGAATCATAATAGAAGGTTGTACACATGGAAGAATCCTGGAAATACTAGAAGGTATCAGATAGATTATATAATGGTAAGACTGAGATTTAGGAACCAGGTATTAAATTGTAAGACATTTCCAGGGGCAGATGTGGACTCTGACCACAATCTATTGGTTATAAGCTGTAGATTAAAACTGAAGAAACTGAAAAAAGGTGGGAATTTAAGGAGATGGGATCTGGAAAAACTGATTAAACCAGAGGTTGTATAGAGTTTCAGGGAGAGCATAAGGGAACAGTTGTCACAAATGGGGGAAAGAAATACAATAGAAGAAGAATGGATAGCTCTGAGGGATGAAGTAGTGAAGGCAGCAGAGGATCATGTAGGTAAAAAGACGAGGGCTAGTAGAAATCCTTGGGAAATATTGAATTTAATTGATGAAAGGAGAAATTATATAAATGCAGTAAATGAAGCAGGCAAAAAGGAATAAAAATGTCTCAAAAATGAGATCATCAGGAAGTGCAAAATGGCTAAGCAGGGATGGCTTATCTCACTAGGGGTAAGATAGATACTGCCTACAGGAAAATTAAAGAGACCTTTGGAGAAAAGAGAACCACTTGTATGAATATCAAGAGCTCAGATGGAAACCCAGTTCTAAGCAAAGAAGGGAAAGCAGAAAGGGGGAAGGAGTATATAGAGGGTCTATACAAGGGCGACATACTTGGGGACAATATTCTGGAAATGGAAGAGAATGTAGATGAAGATGAAATGGGAGATACGATACTGCATGAAGAGTTTGACAGAGCACTGAAAGACCTGAGTCGAAACAAGGCCCCGGGAATAGACAACATTCCATTAGAACTACTGACAGCCTCGGGAGAGCCACTCCTGACAAAACTCTACCATCTGGTGAGCAAGATGTATGAGACAGGCAAAATACCCTCAGACTTCAAGAAGAATATAATAATTCCAATCCCAAAGAAAGCAGGTGTTGACAGATATGAAAATTACCGAACAATCAGTTTAATAAGCCACAGCTGTAAAATACTAACGCGAATTCTTTACAGATGAATGGAAAAACTAGTAGAAGCCAACCTTGGGGAAGATCAGTTTGGATTCCGTAGAAATATTGGAACAGGTGAGGCAATACTGACCTTACGACTTATCTTAGAAGAAAGATTAAGGAAGGCAAACCTACGTTTCTAGCATTTTTAGACTTAGAGAAAGCTTTTGACAATGTTGACTGGAATACTCTCTTTCAAATTCTGAAGGTGGCAGGGGTAAAATACAGGGAGTGAAAGGCTATTTACAATTTTTACAGAAACCAGATGGCAGTTATAAGAGTTGAGGGACATGAAAGGGAAGCAGCAGTTTGGAAGGGAGTGAGACAGGGTTGTAGCCTCTCACCGATGTTATTCAATCTGTATATTGAGCAAGCAGTAAAGGAAACAAAAGATAAATTTGGAGTAGGTATTAAAATCCATGGAGAAGAAATAAAAACTTTGTGGGTCACCGATGACATTGTGATTCTGTCAGAGAGAGCAGAGGACTTGGAAGAGCAGTTGAATGGAATGGATAGTGTCTTGAAAGGAGGATATAGGATGAACATCAACAAAAGCAAAATGAGGATAATGGAATGTAGTCGAATTAAGTCGGGTGATGGTGAGGGAATTAGATTAGGAAATGAGACACTTAAAGTAGTAAAGGAGTTTTGCTATTTGGGGAGCAAAATAACTGATGATGGACGAAGTAGAGAGGATATAAAATGTAGACTGGCAATGGCAAGGAAAGCATTTCTGAATAAGAGAAATTTGTTAACATCGAGTATAGATTTAAGTGTCAGGAAGTCGTTTCTGAAAGTATTTGTATGGAGTGTAGCCATGTATGGAAGTGAAACATGAACGATAAATAGTTTGGACAAGAAGAGAATAGAAACTTTCAAAATGTGGTACTACAGAAGAATGCTGAAGATTAGATGGGTAGATCATATAACTAATGAGGAGGTATTGAATAGAATTGGGAGAAGAGGAGTTTGTGGCACAACTTGACAAGAAGAAGGGATCGGTTGGTAGGACATGTTCTGAGACATCGAGGGATCACAAAATTAGTATTGGAAGGCAGCGTGGAGGGTAAAAATCGTAGAGGGAGACCAAGAGATGAATACACTAAGCAGATTCAGAAGGATGTAGGGTGCAGTAGGTACTGGGACATGAAGAAGCTTGCACAGGATAGAGTAGCATGGAGAGCTGCATCAAAGCAGTCTCAGGACTGAAGACCACAACAACAACATTTGGTTTTTGTTTATGGGTTTTTTATTTTGGGGTGAGGGGGGAGGCTGGGTAGGTAGGGGTGGTTGAGGTGTGGGTGGGTCGGGTCTTTCTTTTGGTTGAGTATTTTTCTGTTTGTTTGTGTGTGTGTGTGTGTGTGTGTGTGTGTGTGTGTGTGTGTGTGTGTGTGCGTGTGTTTGCGTGTGTGTGCCTGTGTGGTGTGTGATTGTGGTGGCCAACCTAGTTTGTAGCGCCGCAACTTTTTTGTGATAAGTTTTTATTTTTTTGTTTTTAGTGTATGTGTAGTGTGTTGGAGTCAAGGGAAGTGTTTTATTGAAATGTGTGGCTGTGAATGTTGATATTGGTATCGGGAGATATTTTTGAGCTATATAGATCAAGTGAAGTGTTTCAACCTAATTTATGCGATTGTGAGCTGCTGTTGGGCTGTATAGGTCAAGGGAAGTGTTCGATCCCAATTTATGGTATCGGGAGCTGCTATTGAGCTATGTATGTTAAGGGAAGTGTTCGATCCCAATTTTTTGGGATCGGGAGCTGCTATTGAACTATGTCTGTCAAGGGAAGTGTTCGATCCCAATTTATGGGATCGGGAGTTGCTGTTGAGCTATATAGGTCAAGGGAAGTGTTCGATCTCAAAGTGTGGCTGTGAATGTTGGTGATGCTATCGGGAGAGGTTTTCGACCTACATAGGTCAAGGGAAGTGTTTGATCCTAATTAATGGGGTCGGGAGCTGCTGTTGGGCTATATAGGTCAAGGGAAGTGTTCGGTCCCAATGTGTGGCTGTGACGATATCGGGAGATGTTTTTGAGCTACATAGGTCAAGGGGTGTCTGATCTTACTTTATGGGATCGGGAGCCGCTGTTGAGCTATATATGTCAAGGGAAGTGTTCGATCCCAATTTATGGTATCGGGAGCTCTATTGAGCTATGTATGTCAAGGGAAGTGTTCGATCCCAATTTATGGGATCGGGAGCTGCTATTGAACTATGTATGTCAAGGGAAGTGTTCGATCCCAATTTATGGGATCGGGAGCTGCTGTTGAGCGAAATATTATTACTTCTTCTGACGAATCACAGTAACCAGAAATCTGGCCTTCTTCTGAAAATCTGAAATCATTCAGTGTTTCCCGAAGGACAGTTTCATAAAATCCACACATTTTTGTTTGATAGCTATAACACTTCAATTGATAAGATAAACAAACAAGTCAAATGTAAAGAAGCCGGCAAAGATACACCACTTCCTTCCCATGCAGCAAAATCTTTCCGTGCAAAGATACCCTCTGTCGCTAGGAACTACAACCAGCATGTTAGTTACAGTACAACCACAGTCTACAACTATCGGATAGCCGATTTTTGCGTAGACGAGTTCTTGTGTTTAGCAATCAGGAAACACATTAGAGAGAACAAATTTATTAGGGTCATAGTTATTATCGCCTTGAAATCGTTTGATGATACAGCTGTTTTCTTACTACATCAAATAATTCAGAACAGCAAAAATATGAACAATTTTAGACTGTAACCAGGTTTAAAGAATAGCTAGGAACAGCAAATAGATGGAGCGTACATATGAAACTAAGAAATGTTGTTAATAGAGAGTAACGCAGATTGTTCAAAGCGCCCCTGGCGGATGGATGTGGAAATGTTTGACAGCCGCAATGCACCATTTGTAACACTTGTCACTGAATCATAACATGGTACGACCGCGCCGTGAAACAGTTGTCCGTGACGATTGCTGACAACGTTCTGGCAGGCACTAAATCAGCTCCTCGGCGGAAGCGAAGCGTCGGTGTCGAGGAAGCGAGCTGCAAAATGTACCCTGCATCCTGAACGAGTCGTTCGTGATGGTACTTGTGAGGCGTCCGATCAGAGCTGCTCTTGTGCCGAATGACAGATTCTGGAGGCAATCACTGTTCTTGATTGGTTGTCCACGGTCTGTGCATCTTGTCATAACACGTGCTATGGACCGATGTATGGTGGTTGTAAAGATGGCTTCAATCCCTCGGCATGCAGCATGACATATAACCACGTCTTTAAATTGTGACGAGAAGCTTTCGACGGATTTATTTGAATAATGTGTTCACTTAGCTGGCCTAAGAAGTGCTTTTGGTTTTACGTGGCTTAAGTGTCGTGTTTAGGTCGATGAACTCGACTGGAAGACGTAATTCTCTTTGTAAACTAGTTCTGCGGCCGAGGAATCGATGTCTGGCTCCTGACTGAAATTGTTGCCCGCTATAGTTAGTGATCTGCTGGGGGTAACCGAACCTCGCTAATCTAATTGATGCGAATGTGGAGGCTAGAGTTTTGGCTGTAATGTTATCCAGTGATACTACGCATGGCCAGCGGCTGATCTGGTCGATCACGGTAAACGAAAAGCGGTTACCGTTTGAAGTCAGCAGCGGTCCCACCATATCCAGGGTACATGGGCGAAACGCGCCGTCACGTCCGAAAAATTCCCAATCGGAGCATGAACGTCATAGGATGCCGTGCTCCTTTAACATTGTTGGCAGGCTTTTGTCCATCGCCGGCAGTCTCTATCTCTATCTGGACCTTACTCAACGTTTTGAAGAGAGGCGAAAGGTAGGATGTATACATGGGTGACATATATTGTGAATGCTGTCGGACGTTTGCTTGCGGAATGCTGGTGCGAGAAAAGGGTTGGGTTTTCCTCTGGAGACGTCATAATACAGTTTTGAATCTATTCTGAGCACGTCAACGAGTTGAAGCTTTAGTGATGTAGTAGGATCTTCAATGGAGACGCAGAGTTCGTCGTCTTCCTGCTGTGCTTGTGCTAGTGCCGCAAAATCGATCGGGTTTTCCACACTGTTGATGAACGAAAGACAGTATGCTACCATGTTACCAATAGCGCAGCCATCATCTGGCGTGTGTTCTGTTAGCGCGCGAGTGTCAATCCGACTGAAAGTGTCTGAGCCGTGTGTACTTCCATCTTTCCACGGCTCGTTTCCTGAGCGTCGTGTGGAGCCAATAGTTTTGGTAATTGACAGTGTTTGGGCGCGATCGGGCTCTAGCATCTCGTTGCTGTCTTTTATTGCTTCGCTTCTACACTCCTGGAAATTGAAATAAGAACACCGTGAATTCATTGTCCCAGGAAGGGGAAACTTTATTGACACACTCCTGGGGTCAGATACATCACATGATCACACTGACAGAACCACAGGCACATAGACACAGGCAACAGAGCATGCACAATGTCGGCACTAGTACAGTGTATATCCACCTTTCGCAGCAATGCAGGCTGCTATTCTCCCATGGAGACGATCGTAGAGATGCTGGATGTAGTCCTGTGGAACGGCTTGCCATGCCATTTCCACCTGGCGCCTCAGTTGGACCAGCGTTCGTGCTGGACGTGCAGACCGCGTGAGACGACGCTTCATCCAGTCCCAAATATGCTCAATGGGGGACAGATCCGGAGATCTTGCTGGCCAGGGTAGTTGACTTACACCTTCTAGAGCACGTTGGGTGGCACGGGATACATGCGGACGTGCATTGTCCTGTTGGAACAGCAAGTTCCCTTGCCGGTCTAGGAATGGTAGAACGATGGGTTCGATGACGGTTTGGATGTACCGTGCACTATTCAGTGTCCCCTCGACGATCACCAGTGGAGTACGGCCAGTGTAGGAGATCGCTCCCCACACCATGATGCCGGGTGTTGGCCCTGTGTGCCTCGGTCGTATGCAGTCGTGATTGTGGCGCTCACCTGCACGGCCCCAAACACGCATACGATCATCATTGGCACCAAGGCAGAAGCGACTATCATCGCTGAAGACGACACGTCTCCATTCGTCCCTCCATTCACGCCTGTCGCGACACCACTGGGGGCGGGCTGCACGATGTTGGGGCGTGAGCGGAAGACGGCCTAACGGTGTGCGGGACCGTAGCCCAGCTTCATGGAGACGGCTGCGAATGGTCCTCGCCGATACCCCAGGAGCAACAGTGTCCCTAATTTGCTGGGAAGTGGCGGTGCGGTCCCCTACGGCACTGCGTAGGATCCTACGGTCTCGGCGTGCATCCGTGCGTCGCTGCGGTCCGGTCCCAGGTCGACGGGCACGTGCACCTTCCGCCGACCACTGGCGACAACATCGATGTACTGTGGAGACCTCACGCCCCACGTGTTGAGCAATTCGGCGGTACGTCTACCCGGCCTCCCGCATGCCCACTATACGCCCTCGCTCAAAGTCCGTCAACTGCACATACGGTTCACGTCCACGCTGTCGCGGCATGCTACCAGTGTTAAAGACTGCGATGGAGCTCCGTATGCCACGGCAAACTGGCTGACATTGACGGCGGCGGTGCACAAATGCTGCGCAGCTAGCGCCATTCGACGGCCAACACCGCGGTTCCTGGTGTGTCCGCTGTGCCGTGCGTGTGATCATTGCTTGTACAGCCCTCTCGCAGTGTCCGGAGCAAGTATGGTGGGTCTGACACACCGGTGTCAATGTGTTCTTTTTTCCATTTCCAGGAGTGTATTTCGTTTTTCCGCGGTCGTTCAGGGTTGGTCTTTTATGAAGCTCTTTCATTTGAACTCCCGCCCGTAGTGTACCCACTATCGATTGCGAGTTCTGCCTTTGGTGTACTGAGAAACCGTAGGTCGGTAACTCGACCGACTCAAGTGTTTACTGCAGCAGACTCTTTGGCCTGTACTATTTATAGGAGCGCGGTCACGCTGGGGGAGACTGTCGCGCAGTGGCCTTCGTGTCTGCTCTGGTAACGTCGACAGCCTGCCTTCCGCGTACGGGTGCTGTTATCGAACCCGCACTTCTGCCTATGGAGGAACGCCGGCCTGGTTGGGCCCCTCTGTCCGCTCTTCACTGGTTGTCCGCGGGAGGCGGATGGCAGTCTAATCATCGCCTGCGTCGACGAAGCCAAACAAACAGTAACCATCACGGGGCGGTGGAGCCGCCGCTCGGCGAGGGTTTGAGTCCGGGAGCAGTTCAGCTGGGTCGGTGTCTGCCGGGACGACTGGGGACGGCTCAGAATTGTGCAGACCAGTTCCGGACAAACGACGAAGTGCGCCGAGGGAAAGGAGAAGAGAAGTTAATTGTGAATGTTTCAAGTTGATCGTTCTTTGGGATTGAGTTCATCCAGTCGTCTTTCCCGCCTTGTGGCATGGCGTGTGTAGTGTGGCATGGCGTCCTCGTGAAGGCGTGCCCGCTAAATTGCTATTGCGTCTCCTCAAAGCGTAATTTCCACCTTACTAAAACCCCCCTGTTATAAGGGAGGAAAAAAAAAACTTTAGAAATACCTTCTATTTGCATTGACTACCTTACCTGTCGCTTAAGTAAATATCTGCTCAGTGATTAAGCTAATGGGAGCGCCTATCCTAAAAGCCACTAGCGCACTTGTGTTGTGGTGGTCCTCGTGCCTATATTGGTCCGAAAGATTGTATAAACAGGCTTACATGCTCCGTATCGAACTTGTGATGTTGTTTTTTGAGTGATTGTGGATTATTAAAATTGATTATAGTGCAAACGTTTATATTTTACCAACCGTGTTTATAAGTTATTAATGTGATTGGATGGAATGTAGTACGAAAGTTTTAGGACCATAGGTTGTCCAGGTAGAAATTTTGAAGCCATGCTGTGTTGTGAATTCAGGTAATTGTGTTTTATATTGCAATGAGAATTTAAATGTGCTAAACCCACGCTTTGTGATTGATAATTAAATATTTAAAGAGTGCGTTCACTTAGAGCTTACTTATGCGTTGTGTTATTATTATTTTTAAAAATTATAATAGGCGTTTAAGTTTCTTAAATTAGAGCCTTTCCAATTCGAAACTGATGGCCCTCCCATTTTGGGCAATCGTAAGCAAAATTTACATAGTTTGTGTTATGTATTGTATGTTATGAATAAATTATTTATGTGTTAAATCACGTCTGATATGTCAATTCCTTGGCCCCGTCCACACCTTGGTCGTAGTCTTCTAATATTAAATGATAAGACCACCGTTCCAACATCCACTAGCCGTCACTGTGGAACATGAGATTAATGCAGAAGGCGTCACCTTCGGGGCACTGCTTGGAAATGCTCCACAACGCCGCAAACTCTCCCAGTTTCCATTTTCTGCAATGTCTTTTGCATTTTTGTTAATAAGAAACGCCGCCTATATCTTTTGTTTCAGCTATCCTGTGTGTTGTGGGAGCAGCAGCATAATTTACCCCATGTGATTTCCAGCTTTGTGTGAGAGTCAGTGGGCTGAAACATGTTGATGTTAGTTTAGACCTGACACAGACCTCGAAGTCATAGTGGCGGTACACAAAGCTGTAGTCATACACTGCTTGGGTGTGTTACAGCAGAGAAAGCAATGTATCAAACAACACAGGGACTCTCTCTTGCAACCAATAGTCTGTGGGACATGATTCTCCTACAACACTGATACGAAGCTTTACACTGGGCTGAGCAAGCGACTTCTTTCACTGCCCACTTGCTCCGATGGACCAACACCTGTAAATTTAATAGGATCGCCACAAATTCTCGATGTCAGAACTCAGACAGTATTGTTTTCAATATAGCAGAAGGGAGGGACAAATTAATATCGAGTTCTCTACTGGGTAATGTTAGTGGAGTTTTAATAGTTCGTAGTTTTGTTTATTGGATGGTACAAAATAACGAGGATAGAGAGAATGTTTGGGTGACAGACGTGAATGCACCCTGAAGGATGCTGATCTCCTTTGGACTGCAGTACCTGTACGTAGTTTGGAAATATACCACAATGCAGTAGCATGATCCTCATCCTTCTTCCAGTTCTCATATGATGTGGAGTCTTCCTCATTTTCCCCGATATGAAACACTACTGTGACTGCTTGTACTGTCTTTTCTACTACATCGTGTTGCAGGTCAAAGCTTGGTTTGGCGCTGGGCTTACTCATTGGATGTGGTTGGCGAAGCTATGACAACATGTTCTCATTTGCACTGACTGGTCGCAACATGGTCGGTCACATTAGCTCACCCTGTTTCTCCACAGGCTGCAGAAGGTCTTACATATAGTGCTCTCCGATTTCCGCTCAGTTCCGACTTAAACTGGACTAATCACATGGACAAAGATCCAGGGAGGGTGGGTCAGAGACTTAGGAACAGTTACAAGACGCAGAGGGACCGTCTAAAATGGTTCAAATGGCTCTGAACACTATGGGACTTAACATCTGAGGCCATCAGTCCCCTAGAACTTAGAACTACTTAAACCTAACTAACCTAAGGACATCACACACGTCCATGCCCGAGGCAGGATTCAAAACTGCGACTGTAGCGGTCGCGCGGTTCCAGACTGAAGCGCCTAGAACCGCTCGGCCACACTGGCCGGCGGACTGTCTAAAAAACCATGCTGAAGTTTTAATGTTGTGTTGTTGTTGTGGTCTTCAGTCATGAGACTGGTTTGATGCAGCTCTCCATGCTACTCTATCCTGTGCAAGCTTCTTCATGTCCCAGTACCTACTGCACCCTACATCCTTCTGAATCTGCTTAGTGTATTCATCTCTTGGTCTCCCTCTACGATTTTTACCCTCCACGCTGCCCTCCAATACTAATTTTGTGATCCCTCGATGTCTCAGAACATGTCCTACCAACCGATCCCTTCTTCTAGTCAAGTTGTGCCACAACTTCCTCTTCTCCCCAATTCTATTCAATACCTCCTCATTAGTAACGTGGTCTACCCATCTAATCTTCAACATTCTTAGTTGCTTAGTGTATTCATCTCTTGGTCTCCCTCTACGATTTTTACCCTCCACGCTGCCCTCCAATACTAATTTTGTGATCCCTCGATGTCTCAGAACATGTCCTACCAACCGATCCCTTCTTCTAGTCAAGTTGTGCCACAACTTCCTCTTCTCCCCAATTCTATTCAATACCTCCTCATTAGTAACGTGGTCTACCCATCTAATCTTCAACATTCTTCTGTAGCACCACATTTCGAAAGCTTCTATTCTCTTCTTGTCTAAACTATTTATCGTCCACGTTTCACTTCCATACATGGCTACACTCCATACAAATACTTTCAGAAACGACTTCCTGACACTTAAATCTACACTCGATGTTAACAAATTTTTCTTCTTCAGAAACGCTTTCCTTGCCATTGCCAGTCTACATTTTATATCCTCTCTACTTCGACCATCATCAGTTATTTTGCTCCCCAAATAGCAAAACTCCTTTACTACTTTAAGTGTCTCATTTCCTAATCTAATTCCCTCAGCATCACCCGACTTAATTCGACTACATTCCATTATCTTCGTTTTGCTTTTGTTGATGTTCATCTTATATCCTCCTTTCAAGACACTGTCCATTTCATTCAACTGCTCTTCCAAGTCCTTTGCTGTCTCTTACAGAATTACAATGTCATCGGCGAACCTCAAGGTTTTTATTTCTTGTCCATGGATTTTAATTCCTACTCCGAACTTTTCTTTTGTTTCCTTTATTGCTTCCTCAATATACAGATTGAATAACATCTGGGATAGGCTACATCCCTGTCTCACTCCATTCCAAACCACTGCTTCCCTTTCATACCCTTCGACTCTTATAACTGCCATCTGGTTTATGTACAAATTGTACATAGCCTTTCGCTCCCTGTATTTCACGCCTGCCACCTTCAGAATTTGAAAGAGAGTATTCCAATCAACATTGTCAAAAGTTCTCTCTAAGTCTACAAATGCTAGAAACGTAAGTTTGCCTTTCCTTAATCTTTCTTCTAAGATAAGTCGTAGGGTCAGTATTGCCTCACGTGTTCCAACATTTCTACGGAATCCAAACTGATCTTCCCGGTCGGCTTCTATCAGTTTTTCCATTCGTCTGTAAAGAATTCGCGTTAGTATTTTGCAGCTGTGACTTATGAAACTGATAGTTCGGTAATTTTCACATCTGTCAACACCTGCTTTCTTTGGGATTGGAATTATTATATTCTTCTTGAAGTCTGAGGGTATTTCGCCTGTCTCATACATCTTGCTCACCAGATGGTAGAGTTTTGTCAGGAGTGGCTCTCCCAAGGCTGTCAGTAGTTCTAATGGAATGTTGTCTACTCCGGGGGCCTTGTTTCGACTTCTTTCAGTGCTCTGTCAAACTCTTCACGCAGTATCATATCTCCCATTTCATCTTCATCTACATCCTCTTCCATTTCCATAATATTTTCGTCATTTAACGTATGGGGCCTATAATAGATAGGTTCGAAAAAGTTGACTGGTGTCGAGATATGAGAGTGCCATAGTGGCTGAAATAATTAAAAAACGTCTCCACAGGATCCAACACAAGTATGTGTTGAATGGATAGACTTGATTCCAAAATTGAGACAACATTTCTACGAGATAGTCTAACACTATAGATCTGAAAAGTCAATGTATTGGCCCTATCATTTTGTGCATTTCTTACGACTTCAATCTAGAGTTGTATTTTTTAAGTGATTACTCACATAGCACAGCCTCTACTGTATGTGATAATTCTCAATCAATCATCATTCCCCCTCGCCTATACCCCATGGATATATCGAAGAAACTCTGTTACACTGTCTACATCGTATCGATATAGAACGTGCTACAAATACTGTTTGTTACATGGGAAATATCTGGCAGTGACATGGAGGAGGGGCAAATGTCGGCTTAATACCACATTTCTTAGCCAAATCACTTTCTAAATTCGGTGATAAGCGTGATCTTATTACGAGCTTATTCCACTGGCGACATGCACCTGCACTCGGTCTGTTAGTACACACATAGCGATCACCATCTGCATTATGTGATCAAAAGTGTCCGGACACCCCCAAAAATATACGTTTGTCATATAAGGTGCATTGTGCTGCCCACTGCTGCTAGGTACTCCATATCAGCGACCTCAGTAGTCATTAGACATCGTGAGAAAGTAGAATGGAGCGCTCCACAGAACTCATTAGGCACTGAATGTGGTCAGGTGATTGGGTGTCACTTGTGTCATACGTTTCTACGCTAGATTTCCACACTCCTAAACATCCCTAGATCCACTGTTTCCAATGTGATAGTGAAGTGGAAACATCAAGGGGCACTTACAGCACAAAAGCATACAGGCCAACCTCGTCTCTTGACCTACAGAGACTGTCGGTTGAGAGTTGAAGAGGTTCGTAAAGTGTAATAGGCAGACATATATCCAGACCATCACACAGTATTTCCAAACTACATCAGGATGCACTGCAAGTACTATGACGGTTAGTTGGGAGGCGAGAAGGATTTCATGGTCGAGCGGCTGCTCATAAGCCACACATCACGCTGGTAATCGCCAAACGACGCCTCGCTTGGTGTAAGGAGCGTAAAAATTGGACGACTGAACAGTGGAATAACGTTGTGTGGAGTGTCGAATCACGGTATACAATGTAGCGATCCGATGACAGGGTGTGGGTATGGCAAATGCCTGCTGAACGTCAGCTGCCAGCATGTGAAGTGACAACAATAAAATTCGGAGGCGATGGTGTTATGGTGTGGTCGTGTTTTCCATGGAGGGGGCTTGCAAATCGTGTTGTTTTGCGTGGCACAATCACAGCACAGGCCTACATTGATGTTTTAAGGACCTTCTTGCTTCCCACTGTTGAAGAGCAATTCGGGGATGGCGATTCCATCTTTCAACACGATAGACCACGTGTTCATAATGCATGGCCAGTGGCGGAGTGGTTACACGACAGTAAAATTCCTGTAATGGACTGGCCTGCACAGAGTCCTGACTTGAATTCTATAGAACACTTTTGGGATGTTTTGGAATGCCGACTTCGTGCCAGGCCTCACCGACCGACATCGATACCTCTCCTCAATGTAGCACTCCGTGAAGAATGGGTTCCCATTGCCCAAGAAACCTTCCAGCACGTGATCGAAAATATTTTTGAGGGAGTGGAAGCTGTCATCAAGGAAAAGGGCTGGCCAACACCATACTGAATTCCAGCGTTAACGATGGAGGGCGCCACGAACTTTTAAGTCATTTTCAGCCCGATGTCCGGATACTTTTGATCACATAGTCTATATTTAATGTCACGGTATTTGTGTGGAAGACCACTTCGTTCAGAATCAATACCATACCTTGGCTTATAAAGCATGCATTGTCCTTAATATGGATATTGTCAGCGATACTTGTGTGTGCCTGTAGAAGCAAGACTGCTTTTTATGCAGGGTGTTTTTAATATCTGGTCGGTTATAAGACGATTACTGCTCTCTTCTGAAATGACACAAGAAAAACAAATAAGGCATGGCCATCCATTGCGGATTTTCGCTCAGTATTGCTTGGTGCCACTAGCAATCAATTATTGGCCAAGTATTATGCTTAGTAGAGGATGTATGATGGATTCGCTGTGATTGGAAGGTGTATAAAGCTTGTTTTGGGGTGTGAAGTTACTGTGGTCATTGTTTTGGCATGTGCAATGAAAATGACCACGTGTGGAGTATTATGCTTAGTAGGGGATGTGTGATAGATCGGCAGGTGTTGGGGTGTAAAGTTACTGTGGTCATTGTTCTGACATGCGCAATGAAAATGATTATGTACGTTCGTAAGGGAGGTATGGACTTGAGGTGCGAGATTGTGATTTCAAAGCACTGATGGTCATAACGGGGATGAAGGATTTTACGTGGAAAATTATCTGCAGTCATAAGAGGGACATTGATATTGACATTTCCAGAGCCATGGCCATCAGGAGGAGGTGTTCCAGATACTTCGCTCATTGTTGAATGTCGTCAGATGGGATCTGCAGTTGTAATATTTAATTGTAATTACAATGATAAATACACTACTGACCATTAAAATTGCTACACCAGGAAGAAATGCAGATGATAAACGGGTATTCATTGGACAGATATATTATACTAGCACTGACATGTGATTACATTTTCACGCAATTTGGGTGCATAGATCCTGAGAAATCAGTACCCAGAACAACCACCTCTGGCCGTAATAACGGCCTTGATACGCCTGGGCATTGAGTCAAACAGAGCTTGGATGGTGTGTACAGGTACAGCTGCCCATGCAACTTCAACACGATACCACAGTTCATCAAGAGTAGTGACTGGCGTATTGTGACGAGCCACTTGCTCGGCCACCATTGAGCAGACGTTTTCAATTGGAGAGAGATTTGGAGAATGTGCTGGGCAGGGCAGCAGTCGAACGTTTTCTGTATCCAGAAAGGCCCGTAAAGGACCTGCAACATGCGGTCGTACATTATCCTGCTGAAATGTAGGGTTTCGCAGGGATCGAAGAAGGGTAGAGCCACGGGTCGTAACACATCTCAAATGTAACGTCCACTGTTCAAAGTGCCGCCAATGCGAACAAGAGGTGACCGAGACATGTAACCAATGGCACCCCATACCATCAAGGCGGGTGATACGCCAGTATGGCGATGACGAATACACGCTTCCAATGTGCGTTCACCGCGATGTCGCCAAACACGGATGCGACCATCATGATGCTGTAAACAGAACCTGGATTCATCCGAAAAAATGACGTTTTGCCATTCGTGCACCCAGGTTCGTCGTTGAATACACCATCGCAGGCGCTCCTGTCTGTGATGCAGCGTCAAGGGAAACCGCAGCCACGGTCTCCGAGCTGATAGTCCACGCTGCTGCAAACGTCGTCGAACTGTTCGTGCAGATGGTTGTTGTGTTGCAAACGTCCCCATCTGTTGACTCAGGGATCGAGACGTGGCTGCACGATCCGTTACAGCCATGCGGATAAGACGCCTGTCATCTCGCCTGCTAGTGATACGAGGCCGTTGGGATCCAGCACGGCGTTCCATATTACCCTCCTGAACCCACCGATTCCATATTCTGCTAACAGTCATTGGATCTCGACCAACACGAGCAGCAATGTCACGATACGACAAACCGTAATCGCGATAGGCTACAATCCAACCTTTATCAAAGTCGGAAACGTGATGGTACGCATTTCTCCTCCTTACACGAGGCATCACAGCAAAGTTTCACCAGGTAGCGCCGGTCAACTGCTGTTTATGTATGAGAAATCGGTTGGAAACTTTCCTTATGTCAGCAGGTTGTAGGTGTCGCCACCGGCTCCAACCCTGTGTCGATGCTCTGAAAATTCTAATCAATTGCGTATCACAGCATCTTCTTCCTGTCAATTAATCTTCGCGCCAGTAGCACGTAATCTTCGTGGTGTAGTAATTTTAATGGCCAGTAGTGTATGTGGCTGGTTTCCTAGGACGGTTCTGTTTGGTGTGCAGGGCGTATGGCAGAGGTAGCCTGTTGCCGAAATGAGTGGGCATTTCCGACTTAAGGCACTCACGAGTGGTGGGTAAAAAGAAATATTCCAGTCGGCCAGCTAGTCTGTTCTTACCCATAGCTGCAGGGGCAGGTGTCAGTGGCGGTGCTCTATGGGTAGTTGGATAGCGAACTAATACTCAGTATGAGTGGGGCTGTCTCCGCGATTGTGTGTGTCGTATGTATTCTCCTTGAAAAATTGAGAGATTCGGTACTGATCACTGACAAGTGTTGGCGCTTTACGTGTTGATAACTCTGGCATACCCGCACATCCACGACTGCGACTGTGACCGCTGGGATAGTTTTCAGTGACCTCTGAGCATTGGCACTGGCGGCGTATGAGGCAATTGGCACGCTGAATGTGGACATGGGCCCATGAATGCGTGGGATGTGCGAGTGTTCCAGCAATCTCCGACATCTGGTCATGACAGATACTGCTACGGACTGGATCACATTTAAGTGTGTCCTCTTCAGTGCGTCTCAATACATTGCAGTAGACGCTGCCTTGCAGTGGTATTTGCTGTTGTCTCTGTCCTATCATGCAGTGATCCTTCTCCTGCTCCTCCTTCCGAATTTATCGGAGAGAACAAAATTAGGTATTCTATAGCGCCTAGAAAACCCAATACCGACATCAACTTCCTAACTGACAGTGATCTCTGACATCTAGCCACAACAACTACTATGACCGTGAATTGGTTCGTGGTTTAAGTGTGTCATGTTGAGTGATTCTCAATACATTGCAATGGGCCCTGTCTTGCAGAAGTATTTGTTGTTTTTGCCTCTATCCTATCACGCAGTAGGCCCTTCCTCCTTCTTCCAAATGTAGCGGGGAAAACCAACTTCGGAGTTACATAGTGCTTTAAAACCCAGTCGCAACATCCAATTCAACATTCATCAGTTTATTGTTTCCAGTAGTGTTATTGTGAGCACACTCACTGGTCCAAACCCTCTACAGATTATTTAAGAACATAGCATGCAGCTGAGCTGAAATTTGAAATTTTCAGCTACCTCCAGCATAGTGGACTTCCTACCAAACGACCTAACTGCGTCAGTATCCACCGATAGGAGGCGAAGGAAAACAAATACAGTGGGTTTTGGAAACCTGCCAGTTGTGGGATCGAATCCTGCCGATTATTCCAATCCTAGTAAGCACCAGTGGGAGGCAAAAAGAAACTGTGCCACACAAACGGTATCGATTTAATTAATTAGTCGATCAATCAGATAGAGTTAGAGAATATATCCACAGTTGGGGATTTATCAGGTAAACACTGCTCTGTGTGCGGTTTGATCTGAGCGTCACAAACAGCGCATGCATGCCCAGCAGTGGCAAGAGACTGGACGTGGCCACTTGAGGGAGAGAGAGAGAGAGAGCTAGTGTTTCGACAGGAATTTCTCAGGCATCAATATCAAAGGGTTGCCATGACCTGTCTCTTTTGCTTGGGGATTAGTGCGACATCCGGTCTGTCAGTTGCAGCGCCCAAGGAGGGGTGCTGTGGCCTGTGCATGTGGGAATAGTGAAGGAGTCTTTGATCGATGTGAAAGATTTTTAACAGTATAACTATGAGCAGTGAATTATGTCGACAGTATTCCTTGCTCAACTGGGATAAAAATGCGTCACAACCGTTTAAATATTCCATACTGCCTTCTCGCCCTCAATATGTTCAAATAAACAGTATTCCATGCAATGCCATCGATTTCCCGACAAATTCTTAGTTATATATTCCAAACACTGCCTTGCATCCGATAAATTGTTTACATAGACAATATCTCACTATTTGCCTTGTCTACCAGAAATCGTTTACACAATATTCCATACACTGCAATCGATTTCTCGCCAAATTCTTTTAATACATGGATAAAGTTACTAAACAGCGCGGAACCTGAACGTCATTTGGAATTTGACCCCTATCCAAGAAACAAAACGCATTTAGAAAAAGTTATACCACCACAGGCAGATGAAGTACAAGCAGCGATTAACTCACTTCGGAATTAAAAAGCAACAGGCGAGAACCAACTACTGGCAGAACTTTGTAAATATGCAAGTGTACTAATTATTCTGAACTTACACAAACAACTTACTGACATTTGGAATACTGAGAACTTACCAGAGGAATGGAATGTCGCAATAATCGATCCACTACACAAAAAAGGAGATAGATTGGATCCAAATAATTATAGGGGTATATCCCTACTGGATAGTACTTATAAAAAGTTTTCCAGGGTTCTGTGTTTCAGAATTCATGAACAGCTTGATGGTGAATTAGGTGAATATCAAGGAGGCTTTCGTCCAGGACGAAGCTGTTCTGATCAAATTATTAGTCTCAAATGGATAATGAAATATCAAAGGGTCAGGGACAAGAAACTAGTGATCACGTTTGTCGATTTTAAAAAATCCTACGATAGTATCCATCGTGAATCTCTACTGTCAATTCCTAAATAATTTGGTTTACATCAGAAACTTGTGAACCTCGTTGCAGTCACCCTTCGAAATACTAAAGCTAGAGTAAGGTTCAGAAATGAATTCTCTGAACCTTTTGAGATTCATACTGGCCTTCGACAATACGATGGATTGTCTGCACTATTGTTCAATTGTGTGCTGGAGAAAATCATGTGTGAATGGAACAAGATATGCCCACCATCTGTTAAGATTGGAGGAAAGATTCAACTTAACTGCCTTGCATTTGCAAATGATTTGGCGCTGTTAGCAAACAATACTGATAAAGCAAAGGTTCAGATAGAAGAACCAGAACGATTAGCGGCAAAGGTCGGATTGCAAATTTCGTCTGAGAAAACAGAAATCATGGCCAGCTTCCCAGTTGACACATCCCATATCATACTCCATAATGATAAAAAATTAAGGTAGTAAAAAAGTTAAATATTTTGGTGAGATTATTACCTGGAATGTTAATAAAAGAGCATAAGTAGATAATAGAACATTAAAACTTCAAGAGCGCAGAGAACCACGTGGCCAACCTACGAAAAACGATCTCTTTCAATAAATGCTAAATTTCGACATTACTCCTCCGTCGTTAAAACGGAAGAAACATATGCAAGTGAAAAACTATTCAGACTAAATACTCAAGGAACAACTGACAAATTGCAGAAAGTTGATAGAAGAATACAACGAACAATAATAAGAAATACCAAGTTAATGGGCAGTGGAGACTTTTGCTCAATTCAGTAGTGTATGAAAAAAGTGAATCCATTATTGATACAATGCGGAAAAGAAGGTTTGCATTTTTCGGCCACGTATCTCGCCTACCAAATACTAGAATCCTGAAGCAACTGTTTGGTTACTTCTGGAACAGTAAAACCAAAAACATCTGGTTTAAAGAAGTACAAAGTGATATGGATGAACTGAACATCACCACACACCAAATTCAACGAAGAGAAGAGAAACTGCTTCTGAAGAACAAATACACACGGCTGACATTCAAACCATCAGAACGGAAGAAGTATGTCATATCTGTAAAAGAACGAGCAGCCAGATCACAGCGAATGAAGAAGTTTTGGGAAATGAAGAATTTGCTGACTGCTAAGGACCTAAGCGTAATAATTGTAGACCCTGTTGTATTATGTTTGATTTTAGTGCTCCAGTGTGGGCGAAAACTATGTACATAAATAAAATAAATAAATAATATTCCATATACTGCAATCTATTCCCCCCCCCCCCCCAAATTCTTTACATAAACAAATAAACTATATTCCATACACAGAACTGTATCAAATAAATTCTTTAACTAAACAATATTCCACTTACTGCTTCGCTTACCAGAAATTGTTTAAATAATATTCCATATTATACAATCGATTCCCCAACAAATAGCCAATCAACTGAGTCTTTTTCCCGACAATTTCCGGTTGGGGGAGGGGGTGGAGAAGGCTACGGGTTTTCCAAAGGTGAACGGTTTAATTAATCAATCAATTTAATTATTTAATCAATTAATTTGACATTAGGGGACGTGTATGTATTGGTGAGGGGAGTTCCCAGAGTGGAGGAGGAGGGGAGGCAGAGGGGTGGCAGGTTTCTCAGAAGGACAGATTATCCCCAGGGGGTCATAATCTGCTTAGCAGAACAATAGGATAAGGACCTCTAATCAAAAGAGAGGAATAGGTTTGCCCCTGAATACATGCTTACTCCTGAATGTAGGCAATCCGCACTAACGAAGTGCACCAGCACCTCCCCACCCCACTAGCCTACTACTACCGCATGCAGCCGAATACAGCTCTGCAATACGACAATGTCTCGGCGAATCAGCGACATTGCCAGGAATGTACATGAACAACTGGCAGCCAAAATTGAAAACCTCTTAGAGTACTCTATAACACTTGATGATTCCAAGGAAATTAATGACACGGATGAGTCATATTTTTGCGTGGTGTGGCGTGGACGATGATCTACATGCAGTGGAAGAGCTCCTGGATATGATTTCGATGAAGGACAATGCTATAAAGGTGGATATTATAGAAGCAGTCTAAATGGCAGCTGGAGGAGTAGGACTCACTTGGGAAAAGCTGTTTCCTGTAACCACAGATGAGGTGCCAGCACAACATGGTAAAGCAAAAAGGTTTGGCCTACTGAGGAAAAAGATTAATACGCCGAATTTACCTTTCGTTCATTATTTTGAATATCAAGAGGCTCTTTGTTTGAAAGTTATTGGTCTTCAAGACGTGATGAACTTATTGGTGCATTGCGTGAACTATATTCGTTCTCACAGGCTCATTCATCGTCAGTTCAAAGAATTTCCGATTTCGTTTGGGGAGTATCCAGATATACCTTAGCATGCCGAGGTACGCTGGCTGAGCGAAGGAAAACCGATTTCTCAAATTTTTCTATTACACCACGCTGTGATTTAGTTTTTGAAGGACAATGGACATAGGAAGACACTTTTGTATGACCCTGAATGGCTAACTGATTTGGGATTTTTAGGAGACATTATGGTCTCCTAAATGATTTAACTCAAAAGCCGAATAGAAAATAATCTCACCAACAATATGGTCAACAAAGTAAAAGCTTTCCAACGTAAACTTCTGCTTCCCAAAAACAACCATTTAGAGAAAAGTACACAACACTTTCCAGAACTGGCTAAGCGATCTATAGCTTTTACCTATACAATACATATGGATTTTTTAGTGCTGTATTCAGGATGGTACTGTAGTTTTATTTGAGAACAATGTAGTTCGCTGTGTCAACCAGTTTCCACTTAGCTGATGCTGTCGGCGAATTGTCAACGTCCGTCCCGTTAGTCCATGATCCTTGAGCGTGTAATCCAATAATTGGCATTGTCTTGCTGTGCTCCTTGATCGGGGGCGCCTGTGTTACAAATCTAACAGGAACACTCGATGTTTGCAAAATTAACTCCAACTGCGTATCTGCATGCAGCGACGAACGTAAGACACGATCCTTTCCGTTAACGGGTGATGTAACCTGTCGCCATAATGTTTGTTGCGCATTTTAGCCACAGTTCTCGGAGTATGGTTTACGATCGTGGCGCGACACTTTTCACAGTATATCCGTCCACACTAAGAAAGTAAACCAAGTCAGTTGTACCGTAAATCATCAGTCCGTTGTTTAAATGGAACGATAAGCACCGCGTATAACTGTGTACGCAATCACTTCAATAACACGACAATCCTCATATCATACACTCGAAGTTAAAGTTCTACCTATCAATGTACGACGCGAAAATGTTTAACCACATTTTCTGTTTCATTCTACAGTACATGATATGCGCTAAGTAGTTTGTGCTGTCTACAATCGAAAATAGTTTCGTTACGGATTGCACATAGTTTATCGGTCTGTATATGAAAGTTTTATGGTGAATGAGTCAAAACACATTTCCGGCAAATGAACAACGCGACACGTAAAGTCCGTAGTTCTTTAATCGCGGTACACACCGAGATCATAAATGTAGCGCTGTCCAATCGCTGATTTTTTTCTCCCCCCACGAACACAAATTGTAGCAGCACAAACGCACTCACCTTTACTCTCCTTCTCGCTCCCGACTCCTTGTTGATGCCATCTCCTTCAACCTCTCGATATGATTCTACGTCGCTCAAATACCTCACTTCATACAACACTTTCAAATATTCTGATTTCACCGATTAACAGTTTTGTACATGTACAAAATCACAATTTCATTTTACCCTGTCCATAGAAAATGAATTTCATCGACATGTTACCAGATAAAGAAGTATAGAACACCAGAGTAATTGAAAATAGCAGTCGCATTCATAACAACTATATTAGGTAAACAGAAACATAACCATGCGAGGAATTAAATTTACGAAACTAATTCTGAAATAATTTTTCCCATGTGTGATGAAAATAAAGCAGGAAAGAAGTAAAAGAAAATATAGTAAAGAGGAAACAAAAATTGTATATCAGCCTTTAGTGTTATCTTCACAAGTGGTACTCAGTGACATTTTGCCAATGTGTAATGTTTACGGATTATTGCTATAAGAATTGTTCAAATGTGTGTGAAATCTTACGGGACTTAACTGCTATGGTCATCAGTCCCTAAGCTTACACACTACATAACCTAAATTATCCTAAGGACAAACACACACACCCATGCCCGAGGGAGGACTTGAACCTCCGCCGGGACCAGCCACACAGTCCATGACTGCAGCGCCCAAGACCGCTCGGATGATCCCGCGCTGTAAGAAATTATATCATATTTTTAATGTGTACCTCAAAGTAAGCAAATAATTCGGTTTCATTTATAATATCTAGAATTATGCTTAAAAGAAGTACCTTGAAGATGAACCTGCTTGTTTGAAGCAGGTTCCCAATCAGCATCAGAATATTACTAGCTTCTGCTCCTTACTTTTACTGTCTGCAGCTAGGTGTGCTCCTTTCAGGAATGAGGCCTTCACATTTGAGGAGTTGTTTTTTCCTTGTGAAAACCCTATCTCACCTTCACTGACTGGTGGATATTGGTATGCAGTTAATTGTGTTTATCAGAGGCAATAGAGCAGAGGGACCTTTCTTTTCTGCTAGGAACTGTCGAAAACCTCTGATTACTATCCTTTCAGGAAATCTGAAGCTTTGACATAACATTCTTACGTCTTTCACATCAAAAGATACTGCAGGACTATCAGGCCAGTAAGAACGGTCCAGTACTTCAAATACATAAAGAAATATCATCTTCATTAACCTTTAATGAAATGATATTGGTTCAGTGCAACTTCGTTTCTGAAGAGAAGTGCCCTTGTAAATGGTTCCTTTGTTTTGATTCATTATAATTCGGACATCTGTTTCCCTTTTTCCTTTCAAACACTGATGCTCCTTTTTTTTCTTTTTTTGCAGCAGTATGAGGACTTACGCGATCGGAGGCTTTCCCGGCGTATGTGTTGTTTCCAGGGCTCTCGGGTGTTCATCCGGATGCGATCGTTGAAGTCCCACGATACTTCGGCGAATAACCTTTCCGCCATCACCAGGTGGTTCTGATGTAACGGTCTGTCTGCTCCGTGTCGGTGTTGTTTATGTCTGTCAGTCGGGCTTCGAATCCCTGCACCGACGATTCGATTGCGGCCACCGACACTCCTCGCAATCGTAAGGTCGGCGGCCAGAATCAAACCGTCGGCGCAGGGAATCAAACACAGTAAAGCAGCGACTCTGCTTGGCATGGTTTCTACAAGTCCCTGATAGGTTTACAGAAGTACGTGGCACCAGGTCACTAAATTCCCGAAAATTACGGGAAGGTGGTTTTTGGGCACGCATCTGGCGCCCAATACACAGGGTGGTCCATTGATCGTGACCGGGCCAAATATCTCACGAAATAAGAGTCAAACGAAAAAACTACAAAGAACGAAACTTGTCTAGCTTGAGGGGGGAAACCAGATGGTGCTATGGTTGGGCCGCTAGATAGCGCTGCCATAGGTCAAGCGGACATCAACTGCGTTTTTTTTAAATAGGGACCCCCATTATTATTACATATTCGTGTAGTACGTAAAGAAATATGAACGTTTTAGTTGGACCACTATTTTCGCTTTGTGATAGATGGCGCTGTAATAGTCACAAACGTATGGCTCACAATTTTAGACGAACAGTTGGTAACAGGTAGGTTTTTTAATTAAAATACGGATCATAGGTACGTTCGAACACTTTATTTCGGTTGTTCCAAGGTGATTCATGTACCTTTGTGAACTCATCATTTCTGAGAACGTATGCTGTTACAGCGTGATTACTTGTAAATACCACATTAATGCAATAAATGCTCAAAATGATGTCCGTCAACTTCAATGCATTTGGCAATACGTGTAACGACATTCCTCTCAACAGCGAGTAGTTCGCCTTCCGTAATGCTCGCACATGCATTGACAATGCGCTGACGCATGTTGTCAGGCGTTGTCGGTGGATCACGATAGTAAATATCCTTGAACTTTCCCCACAGAAAGAAATCCGGGGACGTCAGATCAGGTGAACGTGCGGGCCATGGTTTGGTGCTTTGACGACCAATCCACCTGTCATGAAATATGCTATTCAATACCGCTTCAACAGCACGCGAGCTATATGCCGGACATCCATCATGTTGGAAGTACATCGCCATTCTGTCATGCAGTGAAACATCTTGTAGTAACATCGGTAGAAAATTACGTAGGCATCAGCATACATTGCACCATTTAGATTGCCATCGACAAAATGGGCGCCAATTATCCTACCTCCCATAATGCCGTACCATACATTAACCCGCCAAGGTCGCTGATGTTCCACTTGTCGCAGCCATCGTGGATTTTCCGTTGCCCAATAGTGCATATTATGCTGGTTTACGTTACCGCTGTTGATGAATGACGTTTCGTCGCTAAGTAGAACGCGTGCAAAAAATCTGTCATCGTCCCGTAATTTCTCTTGTGCCCAGTGGCAGAAGTGTACACGACGTTCAAAGTCGTCGCCTTGCAATTCCTGGTGCATAGAAATATGGTGCTGGTGCAATCGATGTTGATGTAGGATTCTCAACACCGATTCTCACGCAGTTTGTCTGCTACTGATGTTCGGATGAGCTTCGACAGCAGCCAAAACACCTACTTGGGCACCATCATTTGTTTCAGGTCGTGGTTGACGTTTCACATGTGACTGAACACTTCCTGTTTCCTTAAATAACGTAACTATCGGGTGAACGGTCCAGACACTTGGATGATGTCGTTCAGGATACCGAGCAGCATACATAACACACGCCCGTTCGGTATTTTGATCACAACAGCCATACATCAAACGATATCGGCCTTTTCCGCAATTGGTAAACGGTCCATTTTAACACGGGTAATGTATCACGAAGCAAATACCGTCCGCACTGGTGGAATGTTACGTGATACCACGTACTTATACGTTTGTGACTATTACAGCGCCATCTATCACAAAGCGAAAAAAGTGGTCCAACTAAAACATTCATATTTCTTTACGTAGTACACGAATATGTAATAAAAATGGTGGTTCCTATTTAAAAAAACGCAGTTGATATCCGTTTGACCTATGGCAGCGCCATCTAGCGAGCCAACCATAGCGCCATCTGGTTTACCCCTTCAAGCTAGACGAGTTTTGTGCTTTGTAGTTTTTTCGTTTGATGCTTATTTCGTGTGATATTTGGCCCGGTCACTATCAATGGATCACCGTGTCTATTCCAATGGTCATTTTCTGATTAAGACATCAATGTGAGTTCACTATCATGCTTCTCAAATCACTGCATCAGGATTCTGGCGTCGTGTCTCGGAGAATTATTCTGCTCGAAGATGTCATTGCCAACAGACGAGACTTCAACCATAAAGGGATGCTGGTGTCCGCAATAATATTCACATAGTCCACTACTGTCACGCGTCTTCGAGTGCTGCCGTAGGTCCCATACAAACCCAAGTCAGTGTGCCCTGTAGCACTATTCTGCTCACACCGGTCTGCATCTGCAAGGGCGGTGAAAGTTTCGAGCAGCCATTCGCCTTGATGACGACGTGTAAGGACCCACCGACGACCTGGTGTAACAAGAAATGTGGTTCATTCTGTCAGGCGACACGTTTCTATTGGTCCACGGTGAAAACTCAGAGATGCTGTGCCCACTGCTATCGTAACCGACGACGCTGTTACGTCAACATACATTACCGGCCATTAAAATTCCTACACCACGAAGATGAAGTGCTACAGACGCGAAATTTAACCGACAGGAAGAAGATGCTGTAATATGCAAATGATTAGCTTTTCAGAGCATTCACACAAGGTTGGCCCCTGTGGTGACACCTACAACGTGCTGACATGAGGAATGTATTCAGCCGATTTCTCATATACAAACAGCAGTTGACCGGCGTTGCCCGGTAAAACGTTGTTGTGATGCCTCGTGTAAGGAGGAGAAATGCGTACCATCGTTTCCGACTTTGATAAAGGTCCGATTGTAGTATATCGCGATTGCGGTTTATCGTATCGCGACATTGCTGCTCGCGTTGGTCGAGATCCAATGACTGTTTGCAGAATATGGAATCGGTGGGTTCAGGAGGGTAATACGGAACTCCGTGCTGGATCCCAACGGCCTCGTATCACTAGCAGTCGAGATGACAGGCATCTTATCCGCATGGCTGTAACGGATCGTGCAGCCACGTCTTGATACCTGAGTCAACAGATGGGGACGTTTCCAAGACAACAACCATGTGCACGAACAGTTCGACGACGTTTGCAGCAGCGTGGACTATCAGTTCGGAGACCGTGGCTGCGGTTATCCTTGACGCTGCATCAGAGACAGGAGCGCCTGCGATGGTGTACTCAACGACGAACCTGGGTGCACGAATGGCAAAACGTCATTTTTTCGGATGAATCCAGATTCTGTTTACAGCATCATGAATCCGTGTTTGGCGACATCGCAGTGAACGCACATTGGAAGCGTGTATTCGTCATCGCCATACTGGTGTATCACCCGGCGTGATGGTATGGGATGCCATTGGTTACACATCTCGGTCACCTCTTGTTCGTATGGACGGCACTTTGAACAGTGGACGTTACATTTGAGATGTGTTACGACCCGTGGCTCTACCCTTCATTCGATCCCTGCGAAACCCTACATTTCAGCAGGATAATGCACGACCGCATGTTGCAGGTCCTGAACGGGCCTTTCTGGATACAGAAAATGTTCGACTGCTGCCCTGGCCAACACATTCTCCAGATCTCTCACCAACTGAAAACGTCAGCTCAATGGTGGCCGAGCAAGTGGCTCGTCACAATACGCCAGTCACTACTCTTGATGAACTGTGGTATCGTGTTGAATCTGCATGGGCAGCTGTGCCTGTACACGCCATCCAAGCTCTGTTTGACTCAATGCCCAGGCGTATCAAGGCCGTTACTACGGCCAGAGGTGGTTGTTCTGGGTACTGATTTCTCAGGATCTATGTACCGAAGTTGCGTGAAAATGTAATCACATGTAAGTTCTAGTATACTATATTTGTCCAATGAACACCCGTTTATCATCTGCATTTCTTCTTGGTGTAGCAATTTTAATGGCCAGTAGTGTATCTGTAGCTACAGGTTGTAAACTTCCATTATCTGTGGGATGCCGAACTAGCTGCTCAAGACAGTTTTCAGAAAAAGTGTTCAGTAGTATTTCGCACAACTACCTGTCTGTCTGTGTGCATTTCCTGGAATGGATCCATAGGCACCCAAGTCTGTACTTGGTAGGTTAAAGTCGCCTCCAGATAGTATTGCATGGTCTGAGTATTTAATCTGTATTGACCGTACACTTGCTTTGAATGACTCCGGAACCGTCACAACGGAATCGGGAGGCCCGTAAAAACATCCAACAATTAACTACACCTGTTATACGCTACCAACTGATTTCATTGTGACACTCAACTTAGACCTCAATAGAGACAATGTTTTTGTCATCTGCAATGGACATTCCTCCTCCTGTGGACTCTAGTCTGTCTTTCCGATATTATTTCCAACACTACTTCAGAGCTTTCCACTTCGGGTTCAGCGAGCTCTCGGTTTGTTACGAATACTTCGACAGTTTACTGATAAATTATCTTAGAGAGCGACCAAATGCATTAATCAAACTGCTCACTAGACACAAAAATCACAAAACATTTATTGCAATAAACTTCATGATATACACGAGAGAAGGTAGAAAAATGTCAATAAAGTGATTAATTGTCTAAAAGCACTACATTGTTACTGCATAAATGAAAACATATTAGATTAGGTGTTTGCCCGCACAGTGTAACTACACTCCTGGAAATTGAAATAAGAACACCGTGAATTCATTGTCCCAGGAAGGGGAAACTTTATTGACACATTCCTGGGGTCAGATACATCACATGATTACACTGACAGAACCACAGGCACATAGACACAGGCAACAGAGCATGCGCAATGTCGGCATTAGTACAGTGTATATCCACCTTTCGCAGCAATGCAGGGTGCTATTCTCCCATGGAGACGATCGTAGAGATTGCGGATGTAGTCCTGTGGAACGGCTTGCCATGCCATTTCGACCTGGCGCCTCAGTTGGACCAGCGTTGGTGCTGGACGTGCAGACCGCGTGAGACGACGCTTCATCCAGTCTCAAACATGCTCAATGGGGGACAGATCCGGAGATCTTGCTGGCCAGGGTAGTTGACTTACACCTTCTAGAGCACGTTGGGTGGCACGGGATACATGCGGACGTGCATTGTCCTGTTGGAACAGCAAGTTCCCTTGCCGGTCTAGGAATGGTAGAACGATGGGTTCGATGACGGTTTGGATGTACCGTGCACAATTCAGTGTCCCCTCGACGATCACCAGTGGTGTACGGCCAGTGTAGGAGATCGCTCCCCACACCATGATGCCGGGTGTTGGCCCTGTGTGCCTCGGTCGTATGCAGTCCTGATTGTGGCGCTCACCTGCACGGCGCCAAACACGCATACGACCATCATTGGCACCAAGGCAGAAGCGACTCTCATCGCTGAAGACGACACGTCTCCATTCGTCCCTCCATTCACGCCTGTCGCGACACCACTGGAGGCGGGCTGCACGATGTTGGGACGTGAGCGGAAGACGGCCTAACGGTGTGCGGGACCGTAGCCCAGCTTCATGGAGACGGTTGCGAATGGTCCTCGCCGATACCCCAGGAGCAACAGTGTCCCTAATTTGCTGGGAAGTGGCGGTGCGGTCCCCTACGGCACTGCGTAGGATCCTACGGTCTTGGCGTGCATCCGTGCGTCGCTGCGGTCCGGTCCCAGGTCGACGGGCACGTGCACCTTCCGCCGACCACTGGCGACAACATCGATGTACTGTGGAGACCTCACGCCCCACGTGTTGAGCAATTCGGCGGTACGTCCACCCGGCCTCCCGCATGCCCACTATACGCCCTCGCTCGAAGTCCGACAACTGCACATACGGTTCACGTCCACGCTGTCGCGGCATGCTACCAGTGTTAAAGACTGCGATGGAGCTCCGTATGCCACGGCAAACTGGCTGACACTGACGGCGGCGGTTCACAAATGCTGCGCAGCTAGCGCCATTCGACGGCCAACACCGCGGTTCCTGGTGTGTCCGCTGTGCCGTGCGTGTGATCATTGCTTGTACAGCCCTCTCGCAGTGTCCGGAGCAAGTATGGTGGGTCTGACACACCGGTGTCAATGTGTTCTTTTTTCCATTTCCAGGAGTGTAGTACAGTAAATGGAGATCAACTATTGTATGGTCTGATTAAGTTCAAGTTATCTGATCGTGATGGGATATAGGTCAGAATAGGCAGTATAAAACCTAAAAGTATTAAACAGTTAGTCACGTTCAGAATATTAAACGAGAACACTATTCACCTACTGGAACAGGAACTGAAGGTAGCAGATTGACTGAATATACTGCATAATACAGAAACGTTGGTGAATGTTTCTCTATGTTTTCATCTATAGTTAAAAACAGAATAGTTAGTTGCTGTCCACAGTGCCAAATAATTATAGATCCAAATCAACAGTTATCAAAACTCATAGAAAACAGTACACATATGCAACTATTTTGAAAGTGATAAATTACTGAGTAATAGCCAGTTTGGCTTTCGATCTCAGCTAACAACAACAAAAACAGCAGAGTGACTCCTCAGTAACATAGGTGAAGAACTCGAGAACAAGAAACTCATTTGTACTGACAAAAAAACTAGAGCGTTATGGTGTTGTAGGTAAGCCATTGCAACTATTTTAGTCATACTTACGCATCAGGGTACAACTAGCAAAGGCAAACAAGTAAAGGTCAAACCCATGAAATAAAGAGAGGAATCCCAGAAGGCTCAGAGCTCGGACCTTTCCTGTTGATTGTGTGCAATGATGATCCAGAACACTATGAGCACTGCCCGCCGCGAGGTTGAGTGCCCTCTGGTGGCGCTGTAGGAACGTGGCGCGTTAAGGAAAGAATGTAAGTGGAAGAGAGAGATGAATTTTAGTGAAGATACGGACAGCAAATGTGGAAATCCACTGACAAAGGGCACATTGTTCTTGCGCTGCATCTGGAAAAGAGAATCACTGAAACGGCGAAACTGGTCAGCTATTTGCATATAATTGTCGTTAGTCCCTATGGAAACTGGTTGAATGATGGTGAAATGACAAGCAGGCCGTATGGCATTGGACGACCAATTCTTGTCACAAAACGTAGAAGTCAGGACATCTTCCAGTGCGTAATCCAGGACAGGCAGCGATCTGTGGCAGATCTACAGTGCTGGCGCAGGCACAAGTGTCTCCGAGCACACCGTTCAAAGGACGTCGTTGAACGTGGAGCCCCACACCACAAGACCCCAAAGTGTTCCTACACTACTGGCCATTAAAATTGCTATACCAAGAAGAACTGCAGATGATAAACGGGTATTCATTGTGAACCGCCTGGCGCCTCCCTGGGTCACGCGCCGCCGATCGCTTCCCGTGACCAGATGTCCTCCGCCATGGAACTTTTGCCCGCTCCGGACCAGATGTCGTCTTCGCCCGTCGGGTGCCCCGACGCAATGGAGGTCGACCCTTCGGCCCCTCCTGTATCTCTCAGGGCGCATACATCGCATGTTGACGTGCACCCTGGACTAGGTTTTCAGGCGTTTCCCAGCTCCCCTCGGACCGAATGGCCGGGTGCGGGTGGCACAGCCTCGCCTGTTGTTAGGCTCCCCACCTCATCGCATACGTCAACATGGGGTCCTCCCCACGGCGGGCGGAAGCCTTATAACACGACCGTTCGCCGATTTGCGGGGGAGGAATGTGGTGTCACCGCCAGACACCACACTTGCTAGGTGGTAGCTTTAAATCGGCCGCGGTCCATTAGTACATGTCGGACCCGCGTGTCGCCTCTTTCAGTGATAGCAGACCGAGCGCCACCACACGGCAGGTTGTAACCTCCCCACCGAAATTTTAAAAGACAATATTTAATAGAAAAGGAGCCAAACGTAACCTCCCTGCAATGAAATGTACTGACAAAGGCAACAAAAATGTGAAATTCGGAATCTGACTCTGGTGTAAGCTCCCACAAAAATAATGAAAAACAATTCAGTGCTGATGAAACTTCAGTGACAATGAAAATTCAATTAAACCGAAATATCGGTCTTTGGCCCTTGTGCAAAAATCAGAATTAATTTCTTACCTCATTGAAACTGCTTGTCAAATTTCTGCTCTTATTGTTAGCCACGGCTTGGAGGAACTGCATTGCAAATAATATTTTTTTTTTTAATTTAACTGAAACTTTTCTTTAAGGGAAATGAAGGAAATCGTAATTAAATGATTTTTTTTTTTTTTTTTGTAAAAATTGCTTTGAAATCAAAATTATTATTGGGGCACTTGTTGAAAATCAATTACAATAAACAAACTTTACATTATCTGATGATTACCTTAATTAACAATATATCTCATTCAGCCTCTTGACCAGAATGCCATGTCGACGCTCGCCGACTGCGTCCCGCTCGCGACCGTGACAGGACTAGACCACTACTGCCGACAGACTACATCACACAACTGCACTGGGCTGCTACTACCGACATACTGCACTGCATGACGACTACTAGCGTACTGCTGGACGCAACTGAACTGAGCTACTGCAATCGACAGAGTGCACTGGCCTACTGCTACTCGCGTACAGCTCGCAACACTTGCGCGGTCAAGCGCAGACTAACCACGATAAATGGCTCTCTGGTCAGAGATTTTGCAATGCCTCGCCATCGCCGCCACACAACATACGTGTTTCATAACCCTCCACTGGGGGGGCAAAAATTTGGCAGCGATGGTGAGTCATTTGGACTTGCCATCGCAAGAAATTTTTACAATTTACAGAATATTCAAATTTAGTACATAAATTAAATGTGGTGCACACGCACCGAGTTCAAAATATATCAACAAAGACAAAATGTGAGTACAAAACATAGTAGCAAATCAGAAAAATGTATATAAAAATTATTTGACAGATAACAAAGTGCACAGACACTGAAGTTCAGTAGAAAACATATTAACACCTAACATAAGTGCACATGTACTGTAGTTCAGAACATATCATCAAAATAAAAATGTATATACAATATAAAAGACAAGAGTGCACATATACTGTACTTCAGAACAAATCGAAAAAATGTCTTTAGCATTTTCACAACAAATAAACATAATGGCAAAAAAAAAAACATGTCGACAAGTGCCATAAGTGTACTCGCACTGGAGTTCAGCGAATCGAAAAAACTGTATGACCCATGAACATAAATGATGTTAGCAAAAAAATTATTTTCACTATGTGACAAGAATTAGGATAGGAAAGGGAAGGATTGCATCATGGTTGTAGCACTTTAGATTGCACACAGCTGTTCTGAAAGTCCATATCTTTCCACAGAAGTACAACACCAAGTGACACAATTTGAAGTTCTTTTCCCATCAGAATTTATCAGCGTAGCCAAGACACTGAACTGTCGAAGTAATGTTCCATGTTTTCATTTTGGCAGTAGATTAGGTACACCAAACAGTGGGACCATAATAACGTCTTCATCGCTCACGGTGGTGGACAGCATGTCGTGTCAACACCACGCTCTTACAAGGCACACCAACGTAGAATTAGTGCAAAACCAAAGATAGTGCTCCATGATCACTAGGATAGACAGGACAAATGGACATTGCAGTAATTCAGGGTAGTTAGCTCATAAGGTGAAGGACATTAAGTCACATACCATTCTTCATTAGTAGTTTGCGGCATTCATAGCCCAGTTATTGAACATTTCTGTACCATGTATGTAGTATTACAGAAAAATGTTCATGAATTGTTTTACATAGAATCAGTAGCCTTCTTTTCCTAGTTACAAAGCATTATTAAATAATCGCATTCTTTTCCAGTTACAAAGTATAGCTAGTTAATTAATCGTTTGTCATTCCAATATAGTATTAATCATTAGCCTTCTCCTAATTACAAGCATTATTAAACAATCACATTCCTTTCCAGTTGTTGTTGTTGTGGTCTTCAGTCCTGAGACTGGTTTGATGCAGCTCTCCATGCTACTCTATCCTGTGCAAGCTTTTTCATCTCCCAGTACCTATTGCAACCTACATCCTTCTGAATCTGCTTAGTGTATTCATCTCTTGGTCTCCCTCTACGGTTTTTACCCTCCACGCTGCCCTCCAATACTAAATTGGTGATCCCTTGATGCCTCAGAACATGTCCTACCAACCGATCCCTTCTTCTGGTCAAGTTGTGCCACAAACTTCTCTTCTCCCCAATCCTATTCAATACTTCCTCATTAGTTATGTGATCTACCCATCTAATCTTCAGCATTCTTCTGTAGCACCACATTTCGAAAGCTTCTATTCTCTTCTTGTCCAAACTATTTATCGTCCATGTTTCACTTCCATACATGGCTACACTCCATACAAATACTTTCAGAAATGACTTCCTGACACTTAAATCAATACTGGATGTTAACAAATTTCTCTTCTTCAGAAACGCTTTCCTTGCCATTGCCAGCCTACATTTTATATCCTCTCTACTTCGACCATCATCAGTTATTTTGCTCCCCAAATAGCAAAACTCCTTTACTACTTTAAGTGCCTCATTTCCTAATCTAATTACCTCAGCATCACCCGACTTAATTAGACTACATTCCATTATCCTTGTTTTGCTTTTGTTGATGTTCATCTTATACCCTCCTTTCAAGACACTGTCCATTCCATTCAACTGCTCTTCCAAGTCCTTTGCTGTCTCTGACAGAATTACAATGTCATCGGCGAACCTCAAAGTTTTTATTTCTTCTCCATGAATTTTAATACCTACCCCGAATTTTTCTTTTGTTTCCTTTACTGCTTGCTCAATATACAGATTGAACAACATCGGGGAGAGGCTACAACCCTGTCTTACTCCCTTCCCAACCACTGCTTCCCTTTCATGTCCCTCGATTCTTATAACTGCCATCTGGTTTCTGTACAAATTGTAAATAGCCTTTCGCTCCCTGTATTTTACCCCTGCCACCTTCAGAATTTGAAAGAGAGTATTCCAGTCAACATTGTCAAAAGCTTTCTCTAAGTCTACAAATGCTAGAAACGTAGGTTTGCCTTTCCTTAATCTTTCTTCTAAGATAAGTCGTAAGGTCAGTATTGCCTCACGTGTTCCAGTGTTTCTACGGAATCCAAACTGATCTTCCCCGAGGTTGGCTTCTACTAGTTTTTCCATTCGTCTGTAAAGAATTCGTGTTAGTATTTTGCAGCTGTGGCTTATTAAACTGATTGTTCGGTAATTTTCACATCTGTCAACACCTGCTTTCTTTGGGATTGGAATTATTATATTCTTCTTGAAGTCTGAGGGTATTTCGCCTGTTTCATACATCTTGCTCACCAGATGGTAGAGTTTTGTCAGGACTGGCTCTCCCACGGCCGTCAGTAGTTCCAATGGAATATTGTCTACTCCGGGGGCCTTGTTTCGACTCAGGTCTTTCAGTGCTCTGTCAAACTCTTCACGCAGTATCGTATCTCCCATTTCATCTTCATCTACATCCTCTTCCATTTCCATAATATTGTCCTCAAGTACATCGCCCTTGTATAGACCCTCTATATACTCCTTCCACCTTTCTGCTTTCCCTTCTTTGCTTAGAACTGGGTTTCCATCTGAGCTCTTGATATTCATACAAGTCGTTCTCTTATCTCCAAAGGTCTCTTTAATTTTCCTGTAGGCGGTATCTATCTTACCCCTAGTGAGATAGGCCGCTACATCCTTACATTTGTCCTCTAGCCATCCCTGTTTAGCCATTTTGCACTTCCTGTCGATCTCGTTTTTGAGACGTTTGTATTCCTTTTTGCCTGTTTCACTTACCGCATTTTTATATTTTCTCCTTTCATCAATTAAATTCAATATTTCTTCTGTTACCCAAGGATTTCTACTAGCCCTCGTCTTTTTACCTACTTGATCCTCTGCTGCCTTCACTACTTCATCCCTCAAAGCTACCCATTCTTCTTCTACTGTATTTATTTCCCCTATTCCTGTCAATTGCTCCCTTATGCTCTCCCTGAATCTCTGTACAACCTCTGGTTCTTTCAGTTTATCCAGGTCCCATCTCCTTAAATTCCCACCTTTTTGCAGTTTCTTCAGTTTTAATCTACAGGTCATAACCAATAGATTGTGGTCAGAGTCCACATCTGCCCCTGGAAATGTCTTACAATTTAAAACCTGGTTCCTAAATCTCTGTCTTACCATTATATAATCTATCTGATACCTTTTAGTATCTCCAGGGTTCTTCCATGTATACAACCTTCTTTCATGATTCTTAAACCAAGTGTTAGTTATGATTATGTTGTGCTCTGTGCAAAATTCTACCAGGCGGCTTCCTCTTTCATTTCTGTCCCCCAATCCATATTCACCTACTATGTTTCCTTCTCTCCCTTTTCCTACACTCGAATTCCAGTCACCCATGACTATTAAATTTTCGTCTCCCTTCACAATCTGAATAATTTCTTTTATTTCATCATACATTTCTTCAATTTCTTCGTCATCTGCAGAGCTAGTTGGCATATAAACTTGTACTACTGTAGTAGGTGTGGGCTTCGTATCTATCTTGGCCACAATAATGCGTTCACTATGCTGTTTGTAGTAGCTTACCCGCATTCCTATTTTCCTATTCATTATTAAACCTACTCCTGCATTACCCCTATTTGATTTTGTGTTTATAACCCTGTAGTCACCTGACCAGAAGTCTTGTTCCTCCTGCCACCGAACTTCACTAATTCCCACTATATCTAACTTCAACCTATCCATTTCCCTTTTTAAATTTTCTAACCTACCTGCCCGATTAAGGGATCTGACATTCCACGCTCCGATCCGTAGAACGCCAGTTTTCTTTCTCCTGATAACGACATCCTCTTGAGTAGTCCCCGCCCGGAGATCCGAATGGGGGACTATTTTACCTCCGGAATATTTTACCCAAGAGGACGCCATCATCATGTAATCATACAGTAAAGCTGCATGCCCTCGGGAAAAATTACGGCTGTAGTTTCCCCTTGCTTTCAGCCGTTCGCAGTACCAGCACAGCAAGGCCGTTTTTGTTATTGTTACAAGGCCAGATCAGTCAATCATCCAGACTGTTGCCCTTGCAACTACTGAAAAGGCTGCTGCCCCTCTTCAGGAACCACACGTTTGTCTGGCCTCTCAACAGATACCCCTCCGTTGTGGTTGCACCTACGGTACGGCTATCTGTATCGCTGAGGCACGCAAGCCTCCCCACCATCGGCAAGGTCCATGGTTCATGGGGGGGCCTTTCCAGTTACAAAGCGTAATTAATCATTTGTCATTTGAATATAGTAAGAATTATTAGCCTTCTCCTAATTACAAAGCATTATGAAACAATCACGTTCTTTTCCAGTTGCAAAGTATAGCATAGTTAATTAATTATGTGTCATTCCAATATAGTAATAATCATTAGCCTTCTCCTAATTACAAAGCATTATGAAACAATCGCATTCTTTTCCAGTTACAAAGCATAGCATAATTAATTAATCATTTTCCAAGTGACATATTATTCATTGCTGTTCAGCATTACTCAGAACTTTCTCGAACTGGTATCACTATTTGGGACTGTTAATACATTTTTTTGTTAGCAATGCATTGCGTTGGGATCGATAATTAATTGCTGAGGCATAACACTATTTGCTTTTGATCTATTGCTGCAAATGAGGATAGGTAACGTTATTCGTCATGAGTCAGCTGTAGCAAGATTATGTAACAAGGCAGTATATGTGATCACATTTATAAATGATAAACACAAATGGGTAAAAAATAAAAATGCAAGTACTAGAACAGGTATAATAAGTAACAGGTTTAGTAAGTATCATGAAAAGCTTCTCCTGGAAAAAATACAAAATGGATTATTGACCTGAAAGAAGAAATGCACATTATGCTGAAAAGTAGTGAACATCGAATTAACCGGTAGTGAAATGTGTATAAAAATGTGTTCCATAGCTGTCCTTTCCAAAACTTTCCGTCATCCTACTATGCAATATAACGCCTGCTGTCAAAGCAAACTGCAACAACCACTTAAATAACTACATAGCATAAATACATAACTTCAACATTATCCACATCTGTAAAGAAAAAACTTCATTATCAATCACTTCATTATCCATATTATCATAACTTTATTATCATCACCTGTAAAGAAAAACTTCATTATTCATAACAGCATATTCTTCATCATTATTCATCAGCATTCATTATCATCTGCAAAAAATCACTTCATTACTCATTACACAACTATTCCTTATCTCTAGCATATTTCATCACTAAAACTAAGATGTGTAGTTCTGTCTGACAGCCTGCATCAATCACCTTGTATTCTGAAAGAAAAAATTAGTTAAGACTGCTATTCTACGATGAGTGTAGTATATTCTTGTTAATGCCTGCCAATCCTGATCCATTTACTCTTCCCCATAAAGTTATTGCATCTTCTTTCGTTTATTCCGTAGGTGAAATTCCCATTTCTGTTGAATTTATTTCTTACACGCATCACTTCTTTCTGAAATTGATGAACAAAGATTAATGTCCTGCATTTAAATCATATACCCACTAAACAATGACTAGTTTATGGTGACATAATTAACCATACAGCATAACATGACAGAAAACGTAATATGTCAAAGACATTGACAGTGTTCAGATGCAAAATGTACAGAGAATATCACAATGCAGCAGCAAAATGTAAAACAGTCACGATCTTGAGATGTCATAGGGCAAAAAGAATGTCAAAATCAACTGGTGTGTTATACCTTAACTATTTCACAGTGCATACAAACAAAACTGGAGTGCAATCATATACACAAAAAAAAAGTGGAAAATGTGCACGGTCTGATGTGTAACGACAAGAAAAGCGACCCGCTAACCTTACCTTGCCGGGCACTTGCCAAGAAAAAATACGATAATCATTAGTAATTAGTCAGGTGAATATAATTGCATTAGTAAATGGCAACACAGTGTGTTGAATCATAAAGTGTCTTCATTCAATAAACGGTTTAATGTTTGAGATATGGTGGTTGCCTTTCGATTTTCTGGTTCTCAAAGTTTCGACGTGTACAACATTGGGGTGAGGGATGCTGCGAATCCGAAATGGACCTGCGTATAGAAGTTCAAATTTACTGCACTTACCTTTTAATTTGCTGGATAAATAGTGTGTACGTACTAATATTTTCTGTCCAACGTGAAAGTCGCGGCGCGTACAAACCTGTTTTTGTTGTCTTCTCCGGCGCTCTGCGGCACGTTTGATGTTGTTCAGCGCAATGTCAATTATTTCGTGGTGTCGTAGGCGACGACATTTAGGGAAGTTTACTAATTCTTTAATTTTATTTGGTGGTTCAACGTTTTTCAGTATAACAGACGGAGATAGCATAGTGGATTCATTTGGAATGGAATTAATTACATCTTGGAATGAGAGTACGTGTGTATCCCAATCAATATGTCTTTTGTGGAAGTATATTCGGCACAGCTCACCAATTTCTTTCATTAATCTTTCACAGGGGTTCGAAAAAGCATGGTTCTTGGATATATAGATCGGAGAAATGTTTCTACCTCGTAACATACGTGTCCATATACCAGAACGAAATTGAGATCCATTGTCAGAAATTACTTTCATCACATGCCCTACATGAAATAGAAAATATTTTACAAATGCTTTCGAAACAGTTTTAGCAGTAGCTTTGCGTAACGGAGTGAAAGTAACAAATTTTGAAGAGAGTTCAACAGCGACAAAGATGTAGCAAAAACCTCTGTTAGTTCTCGGAATAGGACCAAAAATGTCTACTGCGGCCATATGTCTTAATTTAACAGGTACAATGGGATATAAAGGAGGAATATGTGAAGTGGTGTCTGATTTAGCTTTCTGGCAAATTTTACAAGACGCTAAAACTCGTCGTATACGTTTCTCCATGTTGGTAAAATAACAGTTCTGTCTCAATATAAGAAAACATTTTCGTGCTCCGTAATGTGCGTAACTTAAATGAGTGTACCAGATTAATTTGTTAACCAGTTCGTCAGGAATGCATAATAACCAATTGTTGCTGTCAGGATGAGAGCGGCGAAACAGAATGTCATTGCGTACAGTGTAATGGTTTCTAATCGTAACATTATTCCTATCTTGCCAAAGGTGTTTAATTTCTTTCCACACATTGTCTTTATTTTGCTCTTGTGCTATGTCCTGTAATGACGATGAAATAAAGTTTTCAAATGCAACTTGCTGAACGTACATGACACTGAAATTTGTTTTGCAGAAGTTGGTTGCTGCGTCTTGCTGATTGTTGCTGAGAGAACGCGATAGTGCGTCTGCTATAACATTTTGTGTGCCGGGAATGTGAACTATTGTAAAATTAAATTCCTGTAAATAAAGTTTCCATCTGCTTAATCTGTCGTGAGTGAATTTGGCCGAAAGTAAAAATTGTATCGCTCTGTGGTTTGTGTAAACGGTGGTATGTCTGCCATAAAGAAAGTGCCGAAATCTCGTAAAAGCCCATACAACACATAATGTTTCCAATTCTGTAACGGAGTAATTTCGTTCAGCAGGTGACAAAATGCGGCTTGCAAATGCGATGTTTTTGATTACTATTGAACCATCTTCTTCAGTTTCCTGGAAAACATGCACGCCCAAAGCGGTGTTCGAACTGTCAGTGGCAATGGAAAAATTTCTAGTAAGATCTGGGTGCGATAAAAGTGGAGCATTCAACAAAGCATGTTTAAGGTTCATAAATTCAGAGTGTGCTTGCTTATCCCAAGACCAAATACTGTTATTACCTGTTAATTGACATAATCTGGGTGTGTCTAAAGCAGAGTGATGAATAAATTTACGAAAAAAGTTAATTAAGCCCAAAAAACTGCGTAGTTGTTTCTTCGTCGTAGGAACAGTAATGTCACGTAGAGCTTGAAGTTTTTCCGGATCAGGTGCAATGCCTTCTGCTGAAATTACGTGTCCAAGAAATTTTATACAAGTTTTGCCAAAGTGCGATTTACTAAGGTTAACTGTAAGTCCATGTGCATGAAAAGTTTGTAACAGTTGCTCAAGAACCAGATTGTGTTCAGACCAGTTAGCTTCTGCGATAAGAATGTCGTCTACATACGTCGTAATTCTGTCTCTAAGTTCTGTCGGAAGTATTGTGTTCAAACCGCGAATAAAAGCTGCAGAAGAAATAGTTAAGCCGAATGGTAATTTGCAAAATTGATCACAGTCGCCAAAACAGAGAAAAGCTGTATATTTTCTGCAATTTGGATGAAGTTGAATTTGCCAAAATCCCGATTTCAAATCTAATGTAGAATAAATAGCTGTACCGTGAAATTTCTGTAAAAGTTCCTCTAGTGTCTGTGGTCGATCTGTTTCATTAATAATAATGTCATTAATGTGACGTGAATCAAGTACGAGGCGAAGTGAGCCATCTTTTTTCTTAACAATATGTAGCGGGTTTATGTATGGACTAACTGCCGGTTCTATAATTCCTTGGTCAAGCATATCCTGCAATTCTTTTTTAACCTGTTCTCTGTGAATATATGGAATGGGATAATGCTTTGCTTTAAATGTGTCGTGCTGTTTCACTTGAAATTCATACATAAAGCCGGACATAGTACCAGGAATGTTGTCGAAAACTGGAGCTTGCTGTAAAAGAATTTTGTGTAATTGCGTTCGTTCGTCGTCTGTAGTTGCACTGCTTTGTCTAACTTTATCGGAAATCATTTGCATTACATCGTAGTCAACTTCGTCTGGAGTATTATAGTTGTGTACGTACGTATCAGTGAACAATGTGGGATTACAGTCTATGTTACGTGATACGGAAATGACCTCTGTGCGGTTAATTGTTTGTTCTTCCGCAGATAGTGAGTGCTGAAATTCTATAGCAAATTGTATATTTTCATCCTTTAACATTAAATAAGAATTCTGAAAATCAATAACTGCGTCGTGTTGTACCAGAAAATTCGTACCTAAAATTACGTCTGTTGTCAATAAAGGAACAATCCAAAAATTTGAGTGGAAGGTATGACCTGCAATACAAAATGATAAATGCGTCTGTAATTTAACGTCTACACCTTTACTCGATACTGCTCCTTTCACTTTTGTCTTGCCTAAAGGTAATGTCGGATAAGTATTCTCTTTGTTGCACTCGTTGAAAGTCTCCTCATTTATTACTGACATAGGTGATCCAGAGTCAATTACTGCTGAAAATTTTGATGAACAAATTTTAATTTCGATAACAGGATGTGAAATAGTTTTCTGAACAACTGGTCTTTCCTGCAAAAGAGTGTCTCGTATGTCGTCAAAAGTAATTACATTTTCGTGAACAACATTTTGCGTGTCTGAAGTAGTGCTTGTATTATTGGAAGATGCGATCTGTACAGTATCTAGTCAGATTCTATCTGACGTGTTATTATTATTAGGAGGATTCTGTGGCATTTCTACTATTTGAACAGTTCTATTACTTCTTCCAGACGTATTACGCTCTGGATGATACCTACTGTCGGGTTCATTCATGAGAATATGTTCTTGTTGATTACTTTGTTGCTGGTAAGACCGACTGTTATTAAACGTATGTTGGTAATTATGCTCATTGTTTTTACGTCTGTCGTGAAAGTCATTCCTATACGGTGCAATGCGATAGGAATTAAAATACTGTCTTCTTTGTACGTAGTTGTTTCCTTGCTGCCGTGCGTTACTATTTGTTGGATCTGGGACTATACGTGCACGCGGCTGAACATTAAAGCCTGGTTGACCTTGTGCATTACATTGTTGGTTACGTATGCCAAGCGGCTGACTTTCATGCTATTGTGGTGAAAAACATCTATTGTTACAAAAATGTGGTTGCGACTGCCGAAAATTTTGTACATACTGATGATTACGATTTTATCTGTTATTAAAGTTACGGCGGTAGTTGTCATTACGGGAGTGCCTACTGAAAATTGTCACATTCGGTAAAAGATTTGTCATATCGGGTTTTCATTACTCGTTTCTTAATACTAGGTAGAGCAATAGTTAAAGAGCAGTTTGGATAGATATAAAGGATAGTAGAACAAAAGGCAGCAGTGCAGAAAACTAAAGATGAAACAGCACTACTACAGCTCGGGGCCCTATGCTCGCTACGGCACATATTCATTAAAGCGTAATGAATCCCCTGAGGTCATTTACGCACTGCAAATAAATTTTAGCTTTTGCGTTACAAGCAATAGCGGTAAAATTCCAAAAGTAAATCGCTGTATTCTTGCTAATTCCAGTTTCTGCATAATATGTAATGCTGATGAAAATACAATAGCAAATTGTCGCCTCTGGTTCAAAGCTAGTTTCTGCATTACAGGTAATAGCGGTGAATGTACAAAGATAAATTGTCGTACACAGTGTAAAGCGTGTACCTGTACGCTGTCATTATTAAATTCCTTACATTTTCTGACAGATGCAAACTGCTTATTATCAACGTTCTCGTCACTGAATTTGAGAACACGTTCGGGTTTGTGTGAGAATTTGTTTGTCTGTGTCATTTCGTACTTCAAGTTACGTAGCTTTTCAGATTTTAAGTCGCGTGGCTTTTCGGATTTTAAGTCGCGTAGTTGCTGTAAATTGCTCACATTATACACGCTGCTTGAGTCAGACAAATGTTCGCAAAGTGGCGTCTGCTGTGTTGAGTCATTAACTGAAATATTTTTCATATCTCTTACCTCTTGCTGTAAATTTGACAAATTTCTCCGTAACGAGTGATTAGCTGAATCGATCTCATTGACTGTCTGTTGTAGATTTTGAAATTCCGGTGTTTGAATGAAACCGGTGAAGTATCGTCTGATTTATTATCATTATTACTTTCAATAGCATCAATACGACTGGCTAATTCATCATATTTTTCAGTCAGTATTTTTGCCTGATCATCGGTTTTAGAATCGGACGCATTAATCTGTTTTTGCAACTTACGTGTAGTTTCGCTCAGTTTTTTAACGTCAGTTTTGACGACATCTGAATCCTGTGTTAGTTCTAATTGTTCGAGTCTGTCTGTCACTGTTTGAATATTTACTGTGTGTGTATCTGTTTTTGATTTAAGATCAGAAATTTCGTCACGTAATTCTGTGTTCGACTGTTTGATGGTATTAATTTCGTCGGACACTGTCGCAATATTATTGTCTACATACGTTTTTGCCTTCGCAAACATTTTACGTTTGTCTTCTTGTCTCTGAGCAGTGATTGTTTCCATTACTTGTCGTTTTACTTTGTTTTGATCCTGAATAAATTTACGGAAACGCGTATCACTGTTTTGTATATGGTGATTAAAGCGTTCGTCAATCTGAGTGTTCTGTTGTTCAAATTTCGCGTCAATCTTTTCATCCATTGTGCGCGAAAGTTCTGCTGTCATTGCTTTAAACTCGTCGCGTAATTGTGTAGCTTTTTCAGAGCATTGTTTAGCGACTCCGTTAATTTCGTCTCTGAGTGTTTCTGTTGCAGCTGTTTGCATTTCCCTTAATTCCTGAGCAACAGACCTAATTTCTTCGCTACTTTTTTTTGAACAAGCCTCAATTTCCACGCGCAACTGTTCCTTAGTGTCATGGCACTGCGCGGCAACGGCTCTAATTTGTTCACTAAGCTGTCTGGAATTGTCGTCTAATTTTTCATTTAACTGTCTGGAATTGTCGTCTAATTTTTCATTTAACTTTTTGTTCTGTTCACTAAGTTTTCTGAAATCTTCACTTTGTTTTTCATTCTGTTGTTTGAACTGTTCACTAAGTTGTTTGATATTGTTGTCTATTTTCTCACTTTGCTTTTCATTGTGTTCTATCAATATTGCCATAAATTGCTCCAAGGTGACATTACCTACTCTATTCTCAGTACTGTTTGATGGTGTATCTACAATTGTCGCGTTTTGTGTGACCATTTGGTCATTCTGTAATTTACAAAAAGGTTTATCAGTCGGATGTACACTGTCAGACACTATTTCAGAATTAAATAAATCCGTCGTACTTTGTGTATCCTGTTCATTTTCATTAGACAAATTTATCTGTACGTTACTTGAATTTTCTAAGTCAGGTGTGTTAAGCTCGGCAGCGCTCATTACAATAGACCGCTCCGCGTCATCAATTGTCGTCAAATTAACAGAAGAGACAATTGAGTTCGTTTGTTCATCATTAAGATACAAGTCATCATTAGTGGTTGGAATGCACTGATTGTTAGTGAACGCAGGATTGTCATCATTACACTGCGTGTCACAATTACTATCGGTCACGCTGTTTAAGTCGGTAATTTCATTCAAAATACCTCGCGATACACTATTCATAGTCTTTCGCGGCATTTTCACAATAGTCACAATTATTCACAAAAGAAATAAGCACAAATACAGAAAGGCAACAAACAAATACAACAGAGCAACGAATTGCCGTTGACCTGTAGAAAGAAAGTCACAAGATTAGTAAAAGCGTTGCGCCAAATCCTAATTACATCTAAGCAAATAAGAGCAGATATCTGACTGTTTTTCAAAAGATTCTCAACGAAATACGATCCTGGACTGGGTGTCGCCAAGTGTAACCTCCCCACCGAAATTTTAAAAGACAATATTTAATAGAAATGGGAGCCAAACGTAACCTCCCAGCAGTGAAATGTACTGACAAAGGCAACAAAAATGTGAAATTCGGAATCTGACTCTGGTGTAAGCTCCCACAAAAATAATGAAAAACAATTCAGTGCTGATGAAACTTCAGTGACAATGAAAATTCAATTAAACCGAAATATCGGTCTTTGGCCCTTGTGCAAAAATCAGAATTAATTTCTTACCTCATTGAAACTGCTTGTCAAATTTCTGCTCTTATTGTTAGCCACAGCTTGGAGGAACTGCATTGCAAATAATTTTTTTTTTTTTTTTTTTTTTTTTTATTTAAATTTAACTGAAACTTTTCTTTAAGGGAAATGAAGGAAATCGTAATTAAATGATTTTTTTTTTTTTTGTAAAAATTGCTTTGAAATCAAAATTATTATTGGGGCACTTGTTGAAAATCAATTACAATAAACAAACTTTACATTATCTGATGATTACCTTAATTAACAATATACCTCATTCAGCCTCTTGACCAGAATGCCATGTCGACGCTCGCCGACTGCGTCCCGCTCGCGACCGTGACAGGACTAGACCACTACTGCCGACAGACTACATCACACAACTGCACTGGGCTGCTACTACCGACATACTGCACTGCATGACGACTACTAGCGTACTGCTGGACGCAACTGAACTGAGCTACTGCAATCGACAGAGTGCACTGGCCTACTGCTACTCGCGTACAGCTCGCAACACTTGCGCGGTCAAGCGCAGACTAACCACAATAAATGGCTCTCTGGTCAAAGATTTTGCAATGCCTCGCCATCGCCGCCACACAACATACGTGTTTCAAGGTCTAGAGAGACGTACTAGCACTCGCCCCAGTTGTACGGACGACGTAGCTAGCGATGCACACTGACGACGCCTCGCTCATTTGCAGAGCAGATAGTTAGAATAGCCTTCAGCTAAGTCAATGGCTACGACCTAGCAAGGCGCCATTAGCAGTATATTGTCTGAAACTATAGAGTCTCACTTGTATAGTCAATAGCGATGTACCAAGGATGGATTAAAGTTAAGTATTCCAGAAGCTACATACTTTTCTTTATAGCATTCATTACGTATCCTGTTACAGACCTATCTCTTGCCTGCGTGAGCTAAGCACGTGCCTTTCGGCTTCCTCGCATTGTGTCTAGGCTGTCTTGCCTAGACACAACATTTTTGGCGACGAGTCAAAAAAGGGTCTTGTTCTTTATACTTGCTTACATTTCATTGTGTCATGGCTTCTCCAGATGTACTGTCCGAATTTTATCGCTTGCAGAATCAGCAGACACGGGCGTTATTGGATGCCCTTGGACAGCTCGTCCAGGGTCAACGTGCACTGCAAAACGATGCGGCAGCCGCCGCTTCACCGCTACAGCAGCCACAACATGCAGTTGCACCCCCATTTCGACCGTATGATGCGGCGATGGAAACATGGACGGAGTGGTCACGCCAATTTGGATTCCATCTCGCCGCCTACAGAATTCAAGGTAACGAGCGGCAGCCTTTTTTATTGGCCTGTGTAGGTGTGTCCACCTACCGTGTGATAGTGAAATTGTTTCCCCGACGCGACGTAGCGACTCTGTCCTACAAAGAAATTTTGTCGGCGTTAGATGCCTACTTCAAAGAAACAGTAAATGTCGTTGCAAAAAGGTATACGTTCTTTCGTACAAAACGTACGGCCGGTCAGACTAATAGGGAGTGGGTTGCAACTTCGCAAGGCCTTACTAGGGATTGTGCTTTTGAGTGTGAATGTGGACTTCCTTATTCAGATACAATGGTACGTGATGCAATTGCACAGAACGTTTCTGATGTTCGTATACGGGAACAGATTTTGAAACTAGTCAATCCCTCCCTTGAACAAGTGATAGATATATTAGATAGGCAAGACACACTTGACTTTGCACAGGAATCATTTGAAACTTCGCCAGCCGTGTGTCACATTAACCGGCCCGCCGGGCGCGCTGCACGGAACGATAAACAGCCCTTGCGCTCGTCTGCGCAGCTGCCGCCTAGCTCTCCACGTGTGCCGCGTAAGCGAGCAAATGCAGTGAAATCATGCCCGCGGTGTGCGACTAGACATTCACGTGAACATTGCTCGTCACGCCGAGCTATTTGCTTTTACTGTCATAAGAAAGGACATGTTCAAAGTGTTTGCCAGAAAAAGCTCAGATCAGACAATCACAACAATTCCAGGCCTTTTGCTTCGCGCCGGAATCGAACCAAGAATACTCAGGCTATTGAACCTTCGTCCATGGACGTTCATGTAGTTAATTCCACTCCGCCCAGTGCCACTTTCTCTAACAGTGACTGTGTTCGTCCCACAAAACGTGTGCGTCGCCGTCGACGAAAATCCCGTCAGGTCGCAAGTGCTTCTGTACCTATATCAGTTCAAATTGCACGACAGTCGCTCTTGTCGTCAGCAGGACAATAAACTTTTTGTAGACTTGGACTTTGAAGGCAAAGTGATACCATTCCAGCTCGATACCGGAGCAGCAGTTTCATTGATCAATCACGACACGTACAAACAACTGGGCAAACCTCCGTTGCGTGCCACAAATGTTCTCCTCACTAGTTATTCAGGACAGAATATCCCTGTGTTAGGACAGTGCACTCTTCTTGCAACATACAAGGGACAAACAAAACTTGTGTCATTTTACGTTCTTTGTCCTTCTACTGCAGTGACCTTGTTTGGTTTCGATTTATTTCAATTGTTTAACATGTCTATAGTCAATCCGGTACTATCAGTGAACGAGACTGTGCCTTCCGCCAGTGTTTCTCGTCTATGTGAAGAATTTGCAGACATTTTTGCACCGGGCCTTGGTTGCGCTGAGAACTATAAAGCACATTTGGAACTGAATGCAACGCGCAACCGAAATTTTTCAGAGCGCGCAATGTTCCCCAAGCGTTGCGTGATGCGGTCGCACGAACATTACACGATTTAGAATTGCGAGGTGTGATTGAACGTGTGCAGACTATTGTTTCCGACAATGGCCCACAATTCATGTCCGCAGAATTTCAGTCATTCTGCACGGCCAATGGTATTCAACATCTGACATCCGCCCCGTTTTCGCCTCAGTCGAACGGTGCCGCTGAACGATTGGTCCGGACTTTCCAGTCACAGATGTTGAAGTTGAAAGAGTCACATTCTCGGGAGGACGCTTTGTTGCCCTTTTTGTCTTCGTATCGCTCTCAGCCCCGAGATGGTCGCTCGCCGGCTGAGTTGCTCCACGGTCGACCTCATCGAACCTTGATGTCTTTGCTGCATCCGCCGCATCAGGTTCCTGTGCAGCGGCAGACTCCTGTTTTTGCTCCCGGCGACGTGGTGTACTATCGCAACTGTCGAGGTCCACGGCGTTGGCTCGCAGGGCGCATTCTTCGCTGCCTCGGCCGCGCGATGTATTTGGTTTTGGGGGCCTCTGGTGAGGTGCGTCGGCATCTCAATCAGCTGCGCCTCTGTCGTCGCACGGGTTCTGCCGCTCCCCGTCTGCTTTCAGCGACGGTGCCGTCCCGTCAGCGCCCTGGGGACCCATCTACTGGCTCGCCTCATCCCCAGGTGTTACCGACGCTGCCTTCCATTTTGCCTCATGGCGACGCGCCGCCGCCGCCGCCTGTTCTCCCGCCGGCGTCGCCCGCAGTGGACGCGTCGCTGCAACCGCCTGGCGCCTCCCTGGGTCACACGCCGCCGATCGCTTCCCGTGACCAGATGTCCTCCGCCATGGAACGTTTGCCCGCTCCGGACCAGATGTCGTCTTCGCCCGTCGGGTGCCCCGACGCAATGGAGGTCGACCCTTCGGCCCCTCCTGTATCTCTCAGGGCGCATACACCGCATGTTGACGTGCACCCTGGACTAGGTTTTCAGGCGTTTCCCAGCTCCCCTCGGACAGAATGGCCGGGTGCGGGTGGCACAGCCTCGCCTGTTGTTAGGCTCCCCACCTCATCGCATACGTCAACATGGGGTCCTCCCCACGGCGGGCGGAAGCCTTATAACACGACCGTTCGCCGATTTGCGGGGGAGGAATGTGGTGTCACCGCCAGACACCACACTTGCTAGGTGGTAGCTTTAAATCGGCCGCGGTCCATTAGTACATGTCGGACCCGCGTGTCGCCTCTTTCAGTGATAGCAGACCGAGCGCCACCACACGGCAGGTCTAGAGAGACTTCCTAGCACTCGACCCAGTTGTACGGACGACGTAGCTAGCGATGCATACTGACGAAGCCTCGCTCATTTGCACAGCAGATAGTTAGAATAGCCTTCAGCTAAGTCAATGGCTACGACCTAGCAAGGCGCCATTAGCAGTATATTGTCTGAAACTATAGAGTCTCACTTGTATAGTCAATAGCGATGTACCAAGGATGGATTAAAGTTAAGTATTCCAGAAACTACGTACTTTTCTTTATAGCATTCATTACGTATCCTGTTACAGACCTATCTCTTGCCTGCGTGAGCTAAGCACGTGCCTTTCGGCTTCCTCGCATTGTGTCTAAGCTGTCTTGCCTAGACACAACACATTGGACAAATATATTATACCAGAACTGACATGTGATTACATTTTCACGCAATTTGGGTGCATAGATCCTGAGAAATCAGTACGCAATACAATTACCTCTGGCCGTAATAACGGCCTTGATACGCCTGGGCGTTGAGTCAAACAGAGCTTGGGTGGCGTGTACGGGTACAGCTGCCCATGCAGATTCACCACGATACCACAGTTCATCAAGAGTACTGACTGGCGCATTGTGACGAGCCAGTTGCTCGGCCACCATTACCAGACGTTTTCAATTGGTTTGAGATCTGGAGAATGTGCTAGCCATGGCAGCAGTCGACCATTTTCTGTATCCAGAAAGGACTGTACAGGACCGGCAATTTGCGGTCGTGCATTATCCTGCTGAAATGTAGGGTTTCGCAGGGATCGAATGAAAGTGCCGTCCATACGAACAAGAGGTGACCGAGATGTGTAACCAATGGCATCCCATACCATCACGCCAGGTGATACACCAGTATGGCGATGACGAATACACGCTGCCAATGTGCGTTCACCGCGATGTCGCCAAACACGGATTCGACCATCATGATGCTGTAAACAGAACCTGGATTCATCCGAAAAAATGACGTTTTGCCATTCGTGCACCCAGGTTCGTCGTTGAGTACACCATCGCAGGCGCTCCTGTCTGTGATGCAGCGTCAAGGATAACCGCAGCCACGGTCTCCGAGCTGATAGTCCATTCTGCTGAAAACGTCGTCGAACTGTTCGTGCAGATGGTGTTGTCTTGCAAACGTCCCCATCTGTTGACTCAGGAATCGAGACGTGGCTGCATGATCCGTTACAGCCATGCGGATAAGATGCTTGTCATCTCGACTGCTAGTGATACGAGACCGTTGGGATCCAGGACGGAGTTCTGTATTACGCTCCTGAACCCACCGATTCCATTTTCTGCTGACAGTCATTGGATCTCGACGAACGCGAGAAACAATGTCAGGATAAGATAAACCGCAATCGCAATAGACTACAATCCGACCTTTATCAAAGTCGGAAACGTGATGGTACGCATTTCTCCTCCTTACACGAGGCATCACAACAACGTTTTACCGGGCAACGCCGGTCAACTGCTGTTTGTATATGAGAAATCGGCTGAATACATTCCTCATGTCAGCACGTTGTAGGTGTCACCACAGGGGCCAACCTTGTGTGAATGCTCTGAAAAGCTAATCATTTGCATATCACAGCATGTTCTTCCTGTCGGTTAAATTTCGCGTCTGTAGCACGTCATTTTCGTGGTGTAGCAATTTTAATGGCCAGTAGTGTAGGTTGGATCTTGTCGACAATGTCTGTATAGAAACGGGGATTAGCGATCATGGCGTCATTATAGCAGCTATGGTAACGAAAGTTAATAAACTATTCAAGAAGGCTAGGAGAGCGTTTCTGCTACATAGAGCAGGTAAGCAGTTGTTAACCTCTCACTTAGGGAATGAACTGTCCTCATTTAGTTGCATTGAGAGGGATGTAGAGGAATTCAAATGTTCAAATGTGTGTGAAATCTTATGGGACTTGACTGCTAAGGTCATGAGTCACTAAGCTTATACACTACCTAATCTAAATTATCCTAAGGACGAACACACACACCCATGCCCGAGGGAGGACTCGAACCTCCGCCAGGACCAGCCTTAGACATCTCGGCTAGTGGAGGAATTACTGGCAAACTTCAAGTAGGCCGTAAATGTGGTCTAGAGAATTAAGTGCCTAGTAAGTGGATAAACGATGGAAAAGACTCACCATGGTTTAATAACGATATTCGGAAGATTCTGAGGAAGCGAGGCTGTTCACTCTCGGTTCAAAAAAGAACGCACAAATGACGACAAGCGAAGAGAGATCCGTGCGTATTTGAAAAGATCTATGCGCGAAGCATACAACAACCGCCACCGCCATTTCTTAGCAGAAGATGTGGCAAAGAACCCGACAAAATTCTGGTCCTTTGTAAAATCTCTAAGGGGTCTAATGCCTCAATCGAGTCCCATGTCGACCAGTCTGGTGTGACAACTGTAGACAGCAAAATGAAATCCGAAGTTTTAAATTTCGCGTTCAGGAAATCGTCGGCAGAGGAGAATCGTACAAACATTCCGTCATTTGAGCATCGGAAGACTCCCGTATGGGCGAGACGGCGGCCTGCGATGCTAGCTGGCAACGGACCGAGCACGACTCGGTGAAGAGAGTTCATAGTGGTGGATATCACATGAAGAAGCTGAACTGGAAGACTCTTGAAGATAGACGTAAAATATCCCGAGTTTGTCTACTAACCAAGTTTCAAGAATAGGATTTAAATGATGATTCTAGGAATGTACTACAATCCCCCAAACATCGCTCACATGCGTATTGTGAGGATGAGGTTAGAATAACTACTGCATGCGCAGAGAAATTCAAACAATAATTCTTCCCGCGCTCTATACTTGAATGGAGCTTAAAGAAACCCTAATAGCACTCTGCCATGAAGTTCACGGTGTTTGTGGAATATGGATGTAGTTGTAAATGTACATGTATATTTGTGAGTAGACCCATACATGAATATAATATTTACAGCATACGCAATTTCAATTCCGTTCTTTTCCTTACTTTCATCACCTTTGCCATTTTCATCATCCTCCTCAAACAACTTTTTCTATTCACTGGAATGAGAAATGGTGATAATCTCAAGTTTAATTTCACTCTAATAGAGATACACACTTTGCATTAACCTCGTCAACATTGAATATCGAAGTCAACGAATGACATTACGAAATCACTGAATAATAATGAAAGCAGTGCCTTCCTGAAATGTATTTTAAAATATAACAACAGAAGACTACTATTTATTTCCGTAGTTCTTACCACTGACATGTGAAATAATTTCAATAGTATTGTACAGGTCGATCTCTAGTCACATTTCGAAAACATTGTGAGACTTGCTGTCACGACACCTAAAAAGAATACCAACGCACCCCAGCTGCAGTCGAAATCTATCATTATTTGATTTTGGTAATAATGCCATTGAAGTATGATTGTTCCATCTCTTTAAATAAATAAAATATAACTTTTTCCCTTCTGGGGCTTTTAAAAGTTAAAGGTGACGCAAACCTGAACATAACCCTGGAAGCTTAAGACTGGTTGTAAATGAACTAAATTATAATTAAGAATGATTATCATCTTATATGTGTTATAAGACAACTCCTGCATTTCGTTTAAATTACAAGTCAGATAGATCGTGATACTTGGATAAAAGTAATGCCATTACTTTGGTTAGTCGATGCAGAAAATTGATCATTTAATGGTGTATGGTAAGTGAGTAACTATAATGACAGTGAAATGAAGTATGATTTCATTCTGTCTGGTGAGTATCGAGCAACTCTGACAACATGATGCGTGTGATTGTATTCTAGATGTTATGTCTCTAAAACCAAGACAGTGTGGCGTTTACTTTAACAGGAACATAATATTAAATTTCTGCATTCAAGGTTGTTGCTACATTCAAGGTTTTTGCCGTTGTACTTATGAATACAGAATGGTTTATTTGTGTGGTGAAAGTACGTGATATATTTATTATATGATAGATGGATACGATGTGTGTGTGATAAAGCTAGTATTATTGAGCCATTAGTGAAAGGTGGTTTATAATTTCATGGCAGCTCTCTTAATTCTACAGACAGTGAAAATTAATGCACTACTGGCAGTATATTCATATTCTAGCAGTGGAATACAAATACCATTAAATTCCTGCCATGTGCCAGATGGTTGTAATTAACGTACAGCTACTCACAGAGGTCCGGTGTGGTGTGTAATTGTCGTATGGCAGTATAAATTGTCAGCTATGCTAATGTGTTAAGGCAGAACCAATTTAGACTGGAAAAACATTGCTTCCGATTTTGGATACCAGTCAGAGTCGTATCTAGACGTATCACGGGTCTCATATCACTCCAACCACACACATCCAACACCATTAAAGAGCCTCCACCAGCTTGAACAGACATGCTCTGGTGACATGCAGGGTCCATGGATTCACGTGGTTGTCATCATACCCGTACACGTCCAACCGCTCGATACAATTTGAAACGAGACTCGTCTGACCAGGCAACATATTTCCAGTCACCAACAGTCCAATGTCGGTGTGACGTGCCCACGCAAGGCGTAAAGCTTTTGTGTCGTGCAGTCATCAAGGGCACACGAGTGGGTCTTCGGCTCCGAAAGTCCTTGTCGATGAAGGTTCATCGAGTGGTTCGAACGCTGACACTTGCTGATGGCCCAGAACTGAAATATGCAGCAATGTGCGGAAGGGTTGCAGTTCTGTCACGTCGAACGATTCATTCAGTCGTAGTTGGTCCCGTTCTTGCAGGATCTTTTTCCGGCCTCAGCGATGCCAGAAATTTGATGTTTTACCTGATTCATGATTCTCAGGGTACACTTGTGAAATGGTCATACAGGATAATCCCTACTTCATAGCTGCCTTGGAGATGCTGTGTCCCATAGCTCGTGCACCGACTATTACACCACGTTCAAACTCACTTAAATCCTGACAACCCACCATTGTAGCAGCAATAACCGAAAAACAACTGCGCCAGACGCTTGTTGTCTTATACAGTCGTTGCAGACCGCAGCGCCGTGTTCTGCCTGTTTACATAATTCTGTATTTGAATACGCATGCCCATACCAGTTTCTTTGCCGTTTCAGTGTATATCGCTTGCAAGCATTCTTGGAAATTGCCGCTTTTTGTTGAAGTTAACATGCAGAATTATAAGTCTCTGTACAATAGTTCTGTTATACCTGGCTGAGTTAAAGTTGCGAGACGCTAATTTTCCTAATTGTGAGTTGACGAGTCTGAAGCGAATTAAACACTGAACAGTGATGTACGTCGCTGTACTGCTATGTGGTTCCGCCGGCATCGTCGGCGACTATACTGCCCGTGCCCCGGAGAGCAACCGTAACCGCCGCCGCAGACGGCGCCTCTCTCTCTATATACGGCCGTGGCCAGTAGAGATGGGCCGTTCGCGAACTAACGGGCCCAAAGGAACGGTTCACCAAGATGAACGGAACGAGCGAGAACGAATTCTAAGGAACGCTTTTTGATAGGTCACTTCGGTCGCGGCTTTCTATTCATAGTTGCCGGGAACGGGAAACGGTCGGTCTCTTTTCCAAAAGGCACGTCAGCCGGTCTCGTTCCAGTCTCGGTCCCGTTCCCGTCTGTCTCGGTCTCGATCTCATTCGGCCGGACTCGTCCTTCTTCGCGTGGCCACTCGTCGCAGTTCCACTGCCGACTGCTCATAGGTAGTTCAGTATCGAGTTATTGTTGTTCGTCTCGTTCGCTTCGCACGCCCATTCTAGATCTGTTTCACGCCGTTTCTGAACTCTGAACTTCTGGTTCTTTTCGTATTCTATTCAGCGTCCGCGACCAGTAATTAAAATGTATTTTATAATTACGTAAGTCAGATAAAAATTACGTGGTATGTCATACATAGCCGGACAGCGTGGCAGAGCGGTTCTGGGCGCTACAGTCTGGAACCGCGCAACCGCTACGGTCGCAGGTTCGAATCCTGCCTCGGGCATGGATGTGTGGGATGTCCTTAGGTTGGGTTTAAGTAGTTCTAAGTTCTAGGGGACTGATGACCTCAGAAGTTGAGACCCATACTGCTCAGAGCCATTTGAACCATTTGTAATACATACATCTTTTCAGGTAACAAAACGGCGTACCAGCTTACTTCACTATTTCGATAAACAGCAGAAGAAATACTCGTAAAAAAGGCAAGTTTTTTTGTTATTACACATGTAAAGGACGCCAGGACGGCACACATGAGTGGCCATTTTCTATCTTTTTTTGATACAAGGTAAAAAGAGCATGTTCACTGTTATAGAAGGCAGACCGACTTCAACTGAATGAAACCCGCGCTTCGTAATCGAGTGTATGGTGTCACATTTTGTAAAGAGAATATGATAAGTCCTACAATATTATTTCAGTGGTACAGGGTGGCCCACGAAAAATCGGCCCCGAGTTCTAGACTGCTCATCGTCGCTTACCATCCGCCATCTATTGTTTCGAAGTTGTTTTCATTAGCTTATTTGTTATTTCTTCACTGCCTAATTATTACATGTTTATCTATTCTGCACGTAGCGGTCAACAAATCGTGCGTAATTGGTGAGCAGCCTGTACTCGGGGCCGGTTTTCCGTGCGCCACGTTATATTATTTCACTGCGATCAGCCACACAACGCTACAGTTGGCTAAACGAGATGTTTTGCAGATGACGAAAATTACAAGTGTGTGAGAATTCTGTTATGAATAAAAACTCTGCACTCCAGGGCGGAGGCAAGTGCCCCCTCTTGGCGCCTTCCATCTTCAGTCACTTATGCTACTAGTTTTCAGTTTTTCGTATGAACCGTATACCAAGCACAATGAACGGTGAACGAGTAAAAATGAACGGTTCCCAAAAAAGAGCGATCACCAGTGGACTAGTTCCCAAGGATGAACGAGTTTGCCCATGTCTAGCGGCCAGCGCCCTGGTGGCCAGACTGCCGCTAGGGCTGCTGGAGGGCCGATGCACTCGTACTGACAACTCTGGAGTCTTCGACGATGGCGACACCCTGAGAGATGTCGACTGTTCAACGATACCATAGTTTCGTACGTACGTAGTCATGTTCACAACTCAAAAGAAATGAATTTTACTTTTAAAAAAATTGACTGGATGACTATCGATCCATTTGAGACACTATGAGCTCTGTGTACTTCCTGTCAAACTGATTTCTTGATGCACGACACGTTCTGAAACTCAACTAACCAGTCGTATCAAAATGGAACTTTTATCAAAACTAGACATGATTGTCTTAATGGGATTTCCGCGATCGTTCATTAAGACATAAACCAGCAACGACAAAACAAATGAAATACAACAATTCCGGAGTATACAAGATTAAATGTGATATTGAAACGCGTACGTTTCATATGTATTCATTACCAGCGATGGCGAGGCATGACAGAATCTCTGACCAGAGAGTTATTTATCGTTGCTAGTCAGCGCTTGACCGCGCGAGACGAAGGTAGTAGTGTGTGTGGAGTCGGCAGAGGGAGTAGTCAGTTGCGAATGGCACTCTGTCAGCAGTAGTTGTAGCGAGTGGACGGTTGTACTGAGCGGTCGTCGGCATGCGTCGGCGCCGTGCTCTCCTTGCATCTCTGGTCACGATTCAGGAGGAGGTATATTGTTACCGAAGGTAGTGAAGCAGCATTGCGCTCAGCTGATATGTTAATTGTAATTAATTTGTTCAAGAATTGTCCCAATAATAATTTTCTTTTAAAGTAACTGTTTTAAACAAAAAGATTCATTTCAAGTTAAATAATACTTCCTATGCATTCCCTCCAAGAATCAAAATTAAACATGGGCCAGCATTGCAAGGAGCTGTGCCGAAAAATAAGAGCAGATATAGATGCAGTTTACTGAGGTAAGAATTTTGGTTTTTGTGTTCAGGTTTAATTATTGCACAAGGCCGAAGGTCAGCGCAGCTGCTCTTATAAAATTTGTCAGGTTTAATTATTTCTGTTCAGATATTACATTCAGTTCATGCTTCATTATTTAATTAACATTATTGTGAGTTTAATGAGCAATCTTCATTAGTTAATGTTTGTGTGGCGTTTACATTTTTGGGCAATTATTATTCTGTAATTTTGCAAGGAGGTTACGCTTGGCTCATTTTTATTATGCAGTTTTGTGGGAAGACAACATTTCACTTAACATTGACTTTCATATTCTTGCTGGGAGGTTACAATTTCACTATTAATGACTTTTAAAAATTTTGCGGGGAGGTTACACTGTGTGTGACAGTTATTATATAGGACAGACAGGGCGGAATTTTGAAATTCGATACAGGGAACATTGCAGTCATAGCAATCGGACAGCATTTGGAGCACATGTAAAAGATAGTAAACATGAAGTGAGTAATATAAATGAACAAATGGGGGTGCTACATAAACCTCCAGGAAGTCTCTATCTCAACGTGCTCGAAGAGATTGAAATATACGCTCATCAAAGAAAAATCGCAGGCCTACTACTTAACGAGCAAAGTGATTTTATGCACAGGAGTTATTATGAGATTTTTAAAGACCTGTTTTAGGCTTACTCTTGAACGTAACAGCACGTTCCAGTAAGAACCAGCTGCAGCGGAATGGCCCTCAGCGTACTGGCGGCGAGGTGAATTGGGCGCGGCGGAAGATTTCTCGGCGTGGCGTTGTATACATTCTGACGTTGGGGAAATCCTCTCCACCACCAATCAATACAAAGAAGAGGAAACGCACATTTTCGAAAGAATATCTACATTTTAATTATATTTTATGTTTCTGTATAAAGAAATTTGAAATTAGTGTAAATTATTTCGGTTCATGGTCCACTCAAAAAAGATTATTCATATGCTATTACTTTAAAATTGATTTATTAAAATGTATATTCGCCGTTAATACGTACGGTGAAATAATAACATATGCTCAATTCTTATAGGTAGAGGGTACTTTTTACTGTTACCAATCAGGTTTCTCTAAAACTGAGATTAAAATTTCCTTAGTTATGACGGCGAACCGATTAGTCTGTACTGACAAGTTACTCTGTAACTGCAATATATGGTACGTTGGCATTTAATACGTTCCAAAATCTCTTTTTGTAAACTAAGATATTTCTATCACTAAGTGTACCTCTCTTGTTAATTATATTTTTTAACTTTGTCTGATAGATCTGAAGATGGGCAGCTAGCCCGAAACCGGTCATTGAAAATAAAAAATAGTGATCAAAGACTGAAATGCCATTTTTTTTATCAAAATGGAACTATTTCGATCTCGCCCCATCTTGGACAAATTTCTATGGACTCTCGCATCTGCATTAAAAATATTAAACGGATTTCGTCGATTGAGATGCAGTAACTGTGGTGAACATTGTGCTGGCGTACGCTGTCGCCAGCACACAGGTCAGCAAAGGCGTAGCGCGAAGGTCGATAGTAGGCAGTCGATCAAGTGCGGCTATCACGAGAGAGGCCAGAGACAAGCAACATTCCGCCAACGCCCTCTGGACCACAAGTATTTAGGCCACCGCCGCTGACCTGAGGGCTCAGTCACTCGCTCAGTCACTCAGTTACTGTCACAAACTCACTGACTGGTTCTAGTTTGGCGTCTGTCATTCATTCGCAGAATGGGCTTAGGCTATGACAGTACATAGCGTCAGATAATAGCAACTGTCCGCAAGCTTATACCCCAACACATGGACCCTGTTGAAGATAATTAGCTTCCTGTTCTTGTAAATAAAGATTCGTGTTAATCAACGTGTGCATTTGCGTTGTAGAAAGAGAATATCAGCCACCCATAGTAACATCCTCTCCCTTGCTTCTTAGGGTACAAGGCCCTACAGTGGCGACGAGGATACTACAAACATCTTATTAAATTTAATTCTTGAGGTACGGCAACTTCTGAAACTCACGGAGTAAGTAATATCGAAATTGGCAATTTTCGAATCTTGCCACCTCTTGTAAAAATTTCTGCGCATGACCATGCGGGCTACGACTGAGCCTGTGTGATAGTTTAATTTCGTACTCCTACAAATTGCTACAGCTGGGTACTTGTACGATTTGACCCACTTCAACTGAGACTCGTTGATATGGCAGTCACATCTCTAGATGTGAAACAGGAGACGAGCTACCTGGCTGCTGCGTGGGCTGTCGTTCTGGTCTATGATTTGCCAAGACCTGATGGTCTCTTCTCCTTTGACCCCTTCTTGGACTTTAGGTCCATAGATTTGATATTACCACCAAAGGTGGAAAACAACACTGCAACACAAATTATTGAATTTATGTCAACTGGTATGCATGAAAAACTAACTTCAACAAACAGATACACTTCTTTTTCTAATAGCTAGCGTTGACAGCAACTTATATAAAACTGCCGTTGCTACTCAACTGCTGGTAGACTGTTTTTTTACAACCTCTGGGATTTTCTTTCATTCGAGTAATCCTTTCACGCTGTTGCGTTTTTCACATCAATCACTGTATCCAGTGCTGGATAGGAGTTACTGGCACTATCAAACCACTCTGAGAACCATCCAAGATATCTCAGTCTATAATTTCAGTAACGACATTGCTACTAAGTAAACCGTACCAAACTCTGTTTAGATTTACCCTGTCTACCGTCAAATGAACGTACAGAGTTTCATGATTGAAATACAGGGCTATTACAAATGATTGAAGCGATTTCATTAATTCACTGTAGCTCCATTCATTGACATATGGTCACGACACACTACAGATACGTAGAAAAACTCATGAAGTTTTGTTCGGCTGAAGCCGCAGTTCAGGTTTCTGCCGCCAGAACGCTCGAGAGCGCAGTGAGACAAAATGGCGACAGGAGCCGAGAAAGTGTATGTCGTGCTTGAAATGCACTCACATTAGTCAGTCATAACAGTGCAACGACACTTCAAGACGAAGTTCAACAAAGATTCACCAACTGCTAACTCCATTCGGCGATGGTATGCCTCTGTAAGGGGAAATCAACGGGTCGGCCTGCAGTGAGCGAAGAAACGGTTGAACGCATGCGGGCAAGTTTCACGCATAGTGATGTGAAAGATTCAGTGTTTAAACCTCCTCTACCAAGAAACATGCCAGAACTGCGAGCTCGCATCAACAATGCTTTCGAACTCATTGATGGGGACATGCTGCGCCGAGTGTGGGAGGAACTTGATTATCGGCTTGATGTCTGCCGAATCACTAAAGGGGCACATATCGAACATTTGTGAATGCCTAAAAAAACTTTTTGAGTTTTTGTATGTGTGTGCAAAGCACTGTGAAAATATCTCAAATAATAAAGTTATTGTAGAGCTGTGAAATCGCTTCAATCATTTGTAATAACCCTGTAGATTTAATAATGAATAATTGTTCTTCTAAAGTTTGTTATAGCTTTTCTTAGCTGCAGGAGTGAATCACAACTCCACCGACAAACTTTCACAGGTTATTCAGGGACACCATCTGAGTATTTTGGCGTAATGGGACCACGATCTCCGGCTGCTCGTTGGAGCTGTTGCATTTGGTTTGGACAACAGTTGATTGGTCGCGGTGGTTCTGTTCAGTGGCTAGTTCGGTTACCAGACCTGTCTCCAATAGACTTCCTCTTCTGCGGGCGTGATCCTAGATTACGAGACACCGGGTGATTTTCGCACATATCTGGTTGCTACGAGAATCGCAGCCGCCGAGATACTGTCCGCTCGACATCTGGAATTGTCGAGCGTGGAACACAATAAAGGTGCGTGGCTGTACTCCCTGCCGTGATCATCGCGGCCGAAATTTTGAACAATGCCAGTAAGGGAGCGGTTCTGCATTTGTTAAGTGTGGTACTGTACACTGACAGAACACACTGTGATGAAAGCGTGCATGTTTCGTCTGAGGGTTGTTGCATTACTTTGTGCCGTACGCTTTGGTTATTCTATGTTACACACGTCTTCACTGTTTCAAGGTAGTTTCACGGATACTGTCCGCTCGACATCTGGAATTGTCGAGCGTGGAACACAATAAAGGTGCGTGGCTGTACTCCCTGCCGTGATCATCGCGGCCGAAATTTTTGAACAATGCCAGTAAGGGAGCGGTTCTGCATTTGTTAAGTGTGGTACTGTACACTGACAGAACACACTGTGATGAAAGCGTGCATGTTTCGTCTGAGGGTTGTTGCATTACTTTGTGCCGTACGCTTTGGTTATTCTATGTTACACACGTCTTCACTGTTTCAAGGTAGTTTCACGGAAACGAACAAATCATAATTACATCATCACTCTGCAAAGAGCCGCTGGGTATCGTTGGTCACTCATACCAAAATACTCAGAAGGTATCCCTGAACAAACTCTGAAATTTTGTCGACAGATTTTGGTTTACACTATAATCCAGCGCTCATGAGCGAAAGTTGCTCCTGGGGTAGTACAGAATAATTAATTAAACAATACTTTGTCTTGGTATTAGGCTTCGCCTATAACGACAAACACATTTCTACTAGCAAAAAAAAAAAAAAAAAAAAAGATACCATCGCAGTACCAATATAAACTGTCTGTCGTGGAACGGTTATTGTTACTTTCTTCCGAGCATGAGCCTGTAAATGCGTACAACTGCGCATTTTTTTATTGCTCATTGGTGTATCCTCTTCCTCATCATGTCTCACGATTTGTGTTCTTATGCAGTTGTTGTTTTTTTCCTAATTGACCAATCACAGAGATTCATGGACAACTCAAGTGTTGGCTTCCGCGAAGGTTCAACTAATCAACAAATCTTTTTAATCTGAATTACAATCTCTAATCGAGTGATACCACTTCCTCTCTGAACTACATTTAGAATCTTGCATACTATGTGTGTTCACACGGATGTACGTGTTTCCGTTATCGCTTATGCACACATCAAACAATTATTATCCACAATTAACCTTCTCGGGCAAGTAGTAATCCTACATTTTCATAAAGTGAATTATAAAATGTGCCTGCGAGAAAGTGGATAGAGGTGATTCTGAACTGCTCAGCAATGATCCTTTGCTCTTCAATCACAAAGGAACAGTTTTATTGTTCAAATAACATGCTCCATTACTAAAGCAGGGTATTTAACGGTTCTAATCCAAGCCAAAGATAAAGAAAGCTGCATTAAACTACCTGTTTCTTGATTCATTTTTAATTTAGATATGGACGCTCGCTTGATTTATTTAAAAGTAATGCTGTGAACAAAAACCTTTCTCTTGATCGACCTGGGTAAAAATTAGATTAAACTGCAGAGAAGAAAGTTAGTCAAATGCAAAAAGGGCATTGTAGATTGTTACTAAGCGAGACACTAATGAGAAATTTGGGAGCTGAATAAACCAATATGAAATGAGTGATCAGTGTCATTTACCAACAAATATTTATTACCCACAGCTTAGCCATACAGACAACAGATAACCATACTTTTGGAGCACATGCGTTCTGAAACGTGCCTGCGAATGGATAAAGATTAAACTACTTACTCATAGTACTTTGCTTGTTATCTATAAAGTTATCTTCGCTGTTCAAATAACATACGCCGTAACGAAAGTAAATTTATATAATAGGTGAATGGTGTGGAATGGTGCACTGAATCACCTTGACTATTTTTTTTTTTTTTTTTTTCCTACCCGTCAAGTACAGAAGTTTGCTCTATCATTTTACAAGTTATGAGGAGAAAAATATATTAGTTTGGTCGTTAATCGACAAAGAAAAGAATAGCGTAAAAGTAATCTCAGAAAAGTAGAAAAGTGTACAGTACGAAAGAGGGCATTTCAGAATGTTAGTACATAAGAAAAAAGGAAAAATGTGGAATCTGCAAGTGCTGAATGTGCCGAAGTTAACTGAGATATCAAAGAGGAGTTAGACAGGCAATAACACTCCACTGAGGAAACATTCAGAATAAGTGCATTAAATGTATTCGCAGTTGCGAATATGGATAACCACCGGCTATGTAATGGAATGACGACAATGAAAATTTGTGCCGTACCAGGATTCGAACCCGGATTTCCCGCTTATCGCCAGCGGTCACCTTACCATCTTCCTATCCGATCATGCCGCACGGTCATAACCAAACTTCCATATGTCGTCAACCATGCGCCTATAAACTGTACTCGCACATCCATTATGTATATTCACGTACAGGAGAGACGTTTTTACTTGAAAGTCGCCTGCTCGGTGTCTACACTGCAATCTCGTATTTATCCACAGCAGACAGTGGTCCATGACGAAATTTATGTAAATTGCTTGTTTTACACCGCCCACATATTGTTAACAAACTGACTTACCCCGAGGACCAAACGTCACACTGATTCTCACATTATGCAGTTTCGACTGCTTCACCGTATCATGATGAGAAACCTCAAACGAACATTTGGAACCCTTAGGATGGAGTCTTAGCTGTGAAATGCGTTTCGAAAACACAAACCGAAGTACAGACAGTTACTACTTATTAGTTGGTCCACATCGATGATATTTTTGTGTCTTATAGAGCTTAACGGAATTAAATGATATTCAGAGTAGATTTTTGTAAATGTTATGTTTGAGAAGTCTGTTGACGCAGGACGGCCTGGTGCGTTGGGAATCGGTGCCAACGGAGCTGACCGCTGACAAAACAGAATTGAGTCTTCATCAGTAATAGGGACAGAAGGCGACACTTTCCCAATCAGCACACAAGTGTTACCATTCTGCGTTAGTATACTGAAGTTATGACACGAGACTTACTACGCTGTTTTGCCCGAAACATCAGTGTGACACCTCACCTGTAGGGTTTGTGAGTGGTCGACACCTTTCTGTTCTAGGTGAACGCCGCAAGTTGAGGCCATAACGCATGCTACGGTGAGGAGACATGCAGCAGACTCAGCTACTCGCAGTAATTTTCAAAGGGAAAGGAAGCAACGCTGAAATTAGATTTTTGCTGTCATCGATTACAGACAGTTATACGAGATGATGTATGTAGGCGGTTTATAGAATCTGCACATATTGTAAGCCCTACAGATATACACTGCTACTACTACTACCGAAGAGCAAAGTTCTACGTATCACTGGTCAGGACGCCATCGTCACAGATTGGGTGTAAGTGTCCTGACGCAGAACAGAAATCTCCACTAAAAAGAAAAAAAAAAACAAAAAAAAGTTTTATGGCCTAGGTCCTAGTTGCTAATGTTCCCTTTCTCCACCTTTCCCCGAGGCGGGGACATGTGATCAAGCGCTTTCCACATCTTTCCGAAACTATATGACGTGTTCTTGTCTCCTTCAGATGTCTTCGCAACGCTAGATTACTTGTCCTTTTATGATGTGCATGTTATTAACACTACTGTCACCTGTATGGCGCTTGGTGGGGACGAGTCGGACTCCTGTTGTTTCTCCTTTGATGGGGAAGGGACCCGAGCATCTATGCCGTTACTTAGTGTAGCCAAGCCTAAAACATCTACATACGTGCTTTACAAGCCACCGTGTGGTGCATACGGAGGGTAACTTGTACCACTACCAATCATTCTCTTTCCCGGTCGACTTGCAAATGAAGCGAACGAAAAGCGACTGTCTATGTGGCTCTCTACGAGCCATGATTTCTCTTATATTTGTAAGTTTTGTATTATACAGAAAACTGTAATTTTGCTAATATTTTGGACGTCACGCGGAAAAGCAAAGGTTCAGTACCGTTTGAGTAATAGCGGGCAGCATCTCTGCCAAAGTGGTTACGCTGCGAGACCCTGTTAGAACCTTTGTTTGTGAGTGAAGTGCAGTCTTGGAGAGAGAGAAAGGAGGAGTCGAGTCGTATTTTGTGATGGAGTAAGATGTGTTTAGGCCGTGCTGTGTGCCAGCAATAATGTTGTTATATTATTTTTCATTTATGGAGAGATAATTTGTAAATTCATTTAGAAGACTTCAAAAGGTACTGTATTAGAACATTTGCCGAGAAAATCAAGCGTAGTAAATAATCTATCAGGAACCAGGATTGGAGATTTTTATGATAACGTAACAACGTGTGATTTACTGATTCTTCCCCAAAGATGGACAGAATATACGTTTGTAAGAAAGTGAAGAGAATTTGTTCAGATATTTCTACTATTAATGTAAGGTGGATTTTTAATATTTCAAGTGTTAAAATATTTTGTCTTAGTGATGTAAAGTATTGTTAATACAGTTATTTAATTGTTTTTCCATCAATCAGCATTCGTCCCTTTTTTTCAAGTTTCGTATATATAATTTTGCTTTCTCGAGTTTCTCAGCAACAGAATTTTAATTGACAACCGTCATAGCAGTAATGATATTTATTAGCACAAAAGTTTTGTGGATGTCCCTATAGTTTAAAGCTCACATTGCACATTGCGCTGCTAGTAGTTAGAATTTTTATTTTTTAACTAGCTTCGCAGGAGCTGCTGCTGTAGTTTGGATATAGCAGCAGCTCAGCATTTATTCATTGCACAGACAGGTCGGCCATTTATAATTTACGCGTGATACAATTAACATTTCAACAATGACATAATTTTCAGACAGGGAATTTTTGATAGTTACTTATATTTTCTTGCAGTCAGATTGCTTGTATTATTGCTAACAGGACAGTTTTCTTAAACTTGACAGAACAGACTCAACTTTCGACACGAGCGTTGCAGTACACAGCTTAATGTCACATTTCTGATTAACTTTTCCATTGCTAACAACTTTTCAAGAATTACGATATTACTTACGAACTTAAATAGGAGCTCAACTGTTTCTCTAATCATGAGTTTAACTTCACAATACAACACAGACAAAATACCAGTAAACATAACTATGCATTACCATACAAAAAAAGACAAATTAGCTTCTTTCATCTTATCTTCGCGATCCTTACGCGAAATGTATGGTGGCGGCAGTAGAAACGTTCTGCAGTCAGCCGCGAATGCTGATTTTGGAAATTTTATGCATTAACTAATAGTGATCCTCGAAAACGACATCACCTACCCTCGAGGGATTCCTGTTTGAGTTGCCGAAGCATCTCCGTAATGGTTGTCTGTCGACCGGACCTACCGGTAAGAAATCTCGTAATCTGGTACTGAATTGCTTTGATGTCTTCCTTTAATGCGACGTCGTGGGTTTTCTGATATTCTGTGCATGCTGTCTCCTTTATGGATGACCTACATTTTCCAAGAATTCCCCTGACAAACAGAATACGACAACTGGTCTTCCCTATTACCGATCTTACTAGCTCGTTCCCTTTCATATAGCTTTGCAGTGTCACACCTAGATATTTAATGAACGTCACAGTGTCAAGCAGCACGTGATAATGCTGTATTCGAACTACACGGGATTGTTTTTGTTAATCATCCGCATTAACTTTCATTTTTCTACATTTAAAGGTAGCTGCCATTCGTATCCGCCCACAGTCATCCAATGATGACACTTTCCCGTACGCTACGGCATCATCTGCAAACAATCGCAGATTGCTGCCCACTCCGTCCGTCAGATTATTTATGTATACAGAGGATAACAGTGGTTCCATCACACTGACCGGGGCACTCTTGACGAGACCTTTGTTTCTGTTAAACATTCGCCGTCGAGGACAACGTACTGGGTTCTATTACATAAGAACCTGTCACTTACTTGAGAACATAGTCTATCGGCTCGAATCTTCGTTAACAGTCTGCAGTGGGGCTAAATGACTGCCGTGTTATGAATTCGCACAACTGGAAATGTGCATTCATGTGCTCGCGTGGGGCCTGATACAACCACGTCACTAGAAATCTTGGCGTTACCGCGAGAACTTTCCTAGTTTAAGAAGGTAGCCGCTCTCAAGGCGCCAGTGTGGTGTTCGCGGCGGACTGCTCGTCCATAGCTGCTTCTGGTTTGGCCTCTCGGTTTCTGCCACGTCAGCACGGGCAGCTGTTCTAAGTGGCTGGCATAGTGTACACCACATCTCCCTCGCTTGCCAAATAATGGAACCTGTTTGGTGATTTCAGTGTAGCGTTCCTGTTTATTAAGGTTACTGTTTAATGTCTTTTGCTATCGATTAGGCGCTCACTTGAGCAAAGCATGCTTATACACTATGTGATCAAAAGTATCCGGACACCTGGCTGAAAATGACCTACAAGTTTGTGATGCCCTCCTTCGGTAATGCTGGAATTCGATGTGGTGTCGGCCCACACTTAGCCTTAATGACAGTTTCCACTCTCGCCAGCATACGTCCAGTCAGATGCTGGAAGGTTTCTTGGGGAATGACAGCCCATTCTTCACGGAGTGCTGCACTGAGGAGAGGTATCGATGTCGGTCGGTAAGGCCTGGCACGAAGTCTGCGTTCCAAAACACCCCAAAGGTGTTCTATAGGATTCAGGTCAGGACTCTGTGCAGGTCAGTCCATTACAGGGATGTTATTGTCGTGTAACCACTCCGCCACTGGCCATGCATTACGAACAGGTGCTCGATCGTGTTGAGAGATGCAATCGCCATCGTCGAATTGTTCTTCAACAGTGGGAAGCAAGAAGGTGCTAAAAACATCAGCGTAGGTCTCTGCTGTGATAGTGCCACGCAAAACAACAATGGATGGAAGCTCCTTCCATGGAAAACACGACCAAGCCATAAAACCATCGCCTTCGAATTTTACTGTTGGCTCCACACACGCTGGCAGACGACGTTCACAAGGCATTCGCCATATCCACACCCAGCCATCCAATCGCCACATTGTGTACCGTGATTCATTACTCCACACAACGTTTTCCCCCGGTTCAGTCGTCCAATGTTTACGCTCCTTACACCAAGTGAGTCGTCGTTTGGCATTTACCAGCGTGATGTGTAGCTTATGAGCAGCCGCTCGACCATGAAATCCAAGTTCTCTCACCTCCCGCTTAACTGTCATAGTACTTGCAGTGGATCCTGATGCAGTTTGTAATTCCTGTGTGATGGTCTGTATAGACGTCTGCCTATTACACATTACGACCCTCTTCAACTGTCGGCGGTCTCTGTCAGTCAACAGACGAGGTCGGCCTGTACGCTTTTGTGCTGTACGTGTCCCTTCACGTTTCCACTCACTATCACATCGAAAACAGTGGACCTAGTGATGTTTATTAGTTTGGAAATCTCGCGTACAGACGTATGACACAAGTGACACCCAATCACCTGACCACATTCGAAGTCCGTGGGTTCCGCGGAGCGCCCCATTCTGCTCTCTCACGATGTCTAATGACTGCTGAGGTCGCTGATATGGAGTACCTAGCAGTGGGTGGCAGCACAATGCACCTAATATGAAAAACGCGTTTTTTTGGGGGTGTCCGGATACTGTTGATCACATAGTGTACATGACCGCGCAGCACGAGTAGTGGAAATATCTTTGGCTCTGTGTTGAATGTAATCTGTGGTGCGCTTGCTTTCCAGTCAGTTGTGCAACGCAGGGGCGCTCTTATTAGAGGCAAGACAGCGAGCAATTGAGTTTCAGAGGAGTAGATCTGATGTTTGTAAATCTGGGAGAAATTATCTGGAGTACTTTATTATGGGGGTGAAAATTTGTATATAACGCCATCTTATTGATTCTGTTGATGGAGAAGATTTTTGGAGGAATATATCAAAGTAACCCATGCAAGTGTAGGAATGAAATGTTTGTTTGAGAGAACTATTAATTGTAGGAAATCTTAGTCCTTTACATACCTAACAATGTCCATGATTTGTGTTAATTTGATCTCTTTGTTAAAAATAAATGAAAATAAATAAATATCATGGGGCACCACGGCCTGGTGTCTTTCATTTGGACGCCAGTTCGGCGACTTGCTAGTCCGCGAAACCAGCGGCACCCGGTTTTCTCCGCACGGTCACCAGTCCAAGTATGAGGTGGGCCCAACGTTGCTTAACTTTGGTGGTGGAGCGTGGACCATGGTTAACAACGTGGAAAGGCCGTTAGCATCTCATTGTTTTCATATGTCGCAAATTACGCGATTGATTGAAATGTCTGTAATTATTATAATAGGAGAATTTCGTATCTGTTAGAGTCTTCTTGGGTTGTACAGTCTTTTTAACAATAATCAGAATTTAAAGTAAAACCTCTTCCATCAGTCTTATCAAAGTTTAGAATATTTTGTCGTGTGTGCACTGCACATGCAGACACAGTTTGTTTCTGACAAGGAGAGAAAAATTTAGATTATTTTTCTTTACTTGCTGCATTTGCTGATTTCAGTTTGCTTTCGAGAACGTCAGTACACCAGACACAAAACAGTACGCTGAGTATGAGGTAAGTTATTTTTCATTCAGGGCGGGTCTCACTTTCCTTTCTTGTGAGCAAACAGTATGTAGTTAGAATTTCCAGTTGGAGTACTAAGTAGGCTTATAACACTCGCTTGTTGTGACAGAAATCAGTGTTACCCTTTGGGAGGATTTTTAATTTTGACCGTGCATGTGTCTAATGGGTGAAGGTATTGGACAGTAATTTTGAATATATTGTAATTAATAGAAAAACTAAACACGCTTTAACTTTGGGTTTCCATGAAAGTAGAAAAGTTCATATGAATGAAACAATAAACGGTTGCCAGCCCAATTAGGCACATTATTTTGAAATATTATGTTCAAGAAAATTGAATATTAGTTGTTGTAGTGACTCTCATTAAGACTTCCCTTGGAATAGCACACTGGATACACACGAATACAGGGCAGTATAAGTTGTGGGTAGCAGTAGTTACCATTAATGCACTAACCAGTAATCACAGAAAGCAAATTGTACCCAACCCATAATAATAACAGTTACAATCACTTCATTACGTGACTCAGTATTGAGGGGCTTCTGATTTAACTGACATATGAGTACCACAAATAAAATTAAATAATACCACAATTAAGCTGTTTATACTCCCATCTATAGAAATATATCAGATTTCTTTAGTAATGATAATATTCCAATTATCCTTCTAATATGAGAAGAATATGGTGGGCACCTATAAACTGATACTGTATCACTCGTCAAACTCTATGATTATTTCAGTAGTAAGATTTAGTTAAACTAATTTAATTATTAGCCACACTTGGAATAGTTTATGTTTCTATTTTTTCAAAGCAAATTATTCAACACTTCAAAAGAATTGTTCATGATAGTAAGCAAGGGTAAATTATGTTTCAAATAAGTTTAACTTATGTGCCCTTTTTATGACCTTCGAAGCAGGTATTTTAGACAGCAACATTTACACAGTCTGGCACTGAATTATTGCACATTTAATACGCAGAAATAAATAACTAGTTTGTTTGTAACAGGATACTCAGTTAGGAGGGGATCCTGCATAGGTTCATGATTAGGATAAAAGTTATGGTTCTAAACACATGTTTATAGCACTTGGATTATTATTGAAAACCCTCACACAAATTAACTGGTCCATGCTCTAGACACTGCGACGTGCCGGGGCAAGCAGTGTATTTAACACTAAATTCTTCTAGAATCTACATATGTAAATGATGCTCTAAGCCCCCCCTATTCTAACTCCGACTTTTGCTGTTGCACATGGATTAAAAAATATACGCGAACTGACTGTAATCAACCCTGCAAGTGGAGTAGAAAAGAGTTTGGCACCTGCAATAATTTAATTTGATAAATAAGTTAAATAAAGGAAGGTTTCATTAACGTAGTGAGAAATGATAGGTTGCTCTACCGATTAACAGAATGAAGGTTCTGTCCAAAATAACAATATGATTTATTAAGACTAAACACAAAATAATAAACAAAAACACATGAAACATTTATAATACATCAAATTGGCTCAAATTGGATACTCAAACAAATGCTGTGAAGGTGCAGATGTCCCTAAACTAGATTGTGAGGTTTATGACAAAGTGGTATGTGGAGCCAATTCCTTGCCACTCAAATCTTAAGAGACACACACAGCTAACCCAACATTAATTGCTGCTACTGAAGACAGAACAAAGTTAGAAAAAGACGAACAGGCGCGCTCTGCTGAGCTCTGATTATCACCTGGGAAAATCCCTATCTGCCGGTGCTGCGGACATACATTACCAAACTGTCTTCTTAACTGCCAGAACACGATCTGGCGTACTGGAGGCGATGGCTGGTTGCTTCGACGTCCTCGCTGAAAGGCGAGCACCCATACAGGCCGAACACACAACATTCCCACCCCCACGACAGTGGCCGTGGTTAAACGTTCCAATCAGCAACTCGAAAACCGGCGGAAAATTCCACTCTATTGCTGGAGCACTACCATTCCACCAATGGAGATTCTTGGCGCCAATTTCTGCGCTGATTTTGCTACGTCACGGAGCTATGCCCTGAGCAAGCCAATCACAGTTACTATTTTTCAGAAAGCGCGGGAATTTTCCCGCCGCAACTGCCTGGGTACACAAGTCATTCCCACGCCTCGCTGGTAGCCCGCCAGAAAGTGTTTTCGCTAAGTTTCTGCGAAGTAACGGAACCTCTAGCCCAGCCGCTACTTCAGGCCCCTGCGGGCGTGTCTCTTGACAAAGTCGGCGTCTGGAAAGCATTCACTCGACTCCCTCACACTCGTCGGCTTAACCCTCTCGAGATCCGCAGAGCCCGCCTGTCACCGGACCACCTGGGTGACGAGAGACGCTGCGTGGGAAGTCCGCGTGTGAGGGAATAGCAACTTATCACTGCATGCAATTAGAGACGAAAATCGTAAGATAGAAATATGAGAGGGGGCTCATGCCACCTCTCATAGCCCCTACGCCATTTTAGATTGTAATTGGTGAGTGGTCGGCTCACTTAGGAGCAAGGTAGTGAGTCAATCGCCCAAGAACAATCTTACAAACTGACTCCACATGCCGCACTCTATAAAAAAATCACTGCAACTGAAAAATGCAGCTCATAGAGTGAGGATTATTTATGATGTAGCCAACTTCACCTTCTTAATATGGAACACTAACACTCACATCACACATCCATACCCAGGGAGCCCCTTCCAAACACCAATTCACACAGACATTCACGCTCTAAATATGGCCCGGGCATGTGAGCCAAATATGGAGCAGTTTATTCTTTACAATCAGAGTTTGAGTGCTCCGCAATTAAATGTAATTAAATGCCCAAGATTTTACAACAATTTGAATCATGAAACTAACCTGAACTCACTCACACATGATACTATTTAAGTTAACAATCTCTTTGTGAGCTTTCAGAATCTAGTTACAACCTCCGATTCATTCTGTCTCCCTGCAGCAAGAATAACCTTTACAAAATGTTCCCTGAACTGATGGTCCATTCACAATGACAGCTGTGGTATCTGCTTCAGTTTATGGGGACTTCAGGCACACTGTTTGCATACACACAACAATAAATACAAAATACAAAAAAAAACATGGTGTGGAGAACAATACAGTAATTTGTAATAAGAATTACAGTGTAAAACACAAACACATACAAGGTATAACATACATTACAAAAACAACACTAGAGAAAGAAATTTAAGAAAAAAACAAGGTGCATGGGACATCAAGTTGTGCGTGCACATTGCACAATGTTCACGACTGTGCTGAGAATGAGGCACTAAATCACATTGTTAGAAATATTCGAAGCACTTCACAAATTCCACAGTACTGACATCACATAGGGCTAAACGTCGGGTGTTGTTGCTACGTTGTTGCAATGGCAATGGGGTGTGCTGGAGCATCTGCAGTACTCTGTTGAGATTGCAGCAAGACCCACGCATATGATCACGGCAGTACGGTAGGAAGACACAGTGATAGGCTCTCCTCACATCGGTTAATTGTCTCTGAGGTCTACTTGTTGGGATACATCACTAGTCTAGGTCTCTTCTCTCGCTGGACAGTACTTTACGTTTCCCAATATTGCAGTTTGACGAGGGATGATGGCACGTGGAGTGACTCCACAAGTGTGTGAGGTCATCCATACAGGATCGAACTAGGAGAGACGATTGCTACAACTGCTCTCAAATAGAGAGGAGAAGTTAGAAATGAGATCATTCATTTGTTAGAGTGTGTGGCACGATACTGCTTTGTGTATGCAGATCGGCCAATGCTAGTGAGTTGTAAAAACCCAAACAGGTGAGTATATAGCGTCCCTTTCTGTCCTGAGGCACATGAGGCGCAGGTTCTGACACGATATGTGATCTTCTTCGTGTACTCACGACAACGTGGTCTGCCGCAGGGAATCCCTCCAAACGGCTGCCGCGTCCGGAGAGCTAGCAGGCTGACGCGTGTGGGTCGCGTGTCAGTGTCAACGGTGAAAGGTGGCTACACTGTGCCACTGCGCCAGAGATTGCGCCAAAGAGTACCATTAAGCCGCCTCCACAGTGATTGTCGAGAATTCGTAATAGTCAGTGCTTGTCGAGAGCTTGTAGAAGACAGTGTGTGGGCAGAGCTCGTAGTAGACAGTGGTTGTTGAGAGTTCGTAGCAGTCAGTGCTTGTTATGAGATCGTAGAGGAGAGTGCCTGTTGAGAGCTCGTTGTAGTCAGTCGTACCAAGATGTAATAGTGGAGAGTGTTGTTCCATGTTTTATGCAGTTATTTGGATGGGAGAGATAGCGGATGTTGTTGTAATGATCAGAGTGCATTTCGTGAATATATATGAAGGTAAAAACTACAATGTTCTTTTATTAATTGTGTGTCTGAAATAATGCGTCACTACAGGTTCAGTCAACAAAGCATCTGGCTTGTGTTCTTGTATTAGAGTGAATTCTGGTTTTCTTGCGTAATTATAGTTTTTCTAAATTTCTTTTGTCACGTCAGCATAGTTGGTATTTAAAAATTCTTGTCTTGTTGGAAAAGAACCGTGCCAGATGTGGACGTTGAGTCACACTCCCACATACAGAACAGTTACTCTTGTGCTTGTTGGCTTCGTAGATTTTATAGTTGCTGGGGGCTTAATTAATTAACTGTGTTTACGAAAATTTTCTTACATTGTTTGTTGCAGTCAGATAGCGTAATAATACTAGTCAGGGCCAACCGATTACGAGACACAGCGTAATCGGGTATACAGCTACTAAATACTAAAATTAAAAATATTTTCAATCATATATTTAATTAAGCCCCCATGCACGTGGCGACCCTGCCAGTATCGTCCCTTGGATTCTTCTGATTGTGAAAATTGTAGACTGTAGTATTGTTGTAGTAATTTGTAGTTTAGTAATTGTAGGTTATATTGCATGTGTAGATTTGGTAATTGGCATTCTTCTAATGATATTTTTTTTCTCAGAATTTAAATTGTTGTCTTGTCAACGGGTTTGACAATTTAGTGCAATTATTTCAATTGTTCGATTGATCGTGTTTGAGGGAGTCATTGCATTTGAATGGTATTGTTGGAGATAAAGAGTCACCGTGTGTAATTTTCGTACAGTGACGAATTTTTCGTATATTTTGTAAATGATTACGCGATCAATGAAAAAGGCAAAAATGATGAATAGTGAGAATGACGAAATTGTTCACATGGCGAACTCGCCAACAGAGGAAAACAGTATGGTGGATAATGAGGTGGAAAACAATTTAATAAGTAGGGAAAATAGTCCGGAAACAGTTCAAAATTTTTCACAATCGAAAAATTCACAGAATACGAGATTAACGACAGAAGAGATGGAGCAGTTGATGGGTGCAATATTAAATCTGGGATCACAGTTACGATCTGAATTAAAAACAGATATGGAAACACAAATGGAAACAATTAAAACTGAGATAGGAACAATTAAAACAGAGATAAAAACATTTAGAACTGAGATGGAAGCAATGACAACACGGTTATGCTCACGAATAGGGACATGTTTCAAAAATACGAATGACGAATCAAATAATGAAATTAGAGAAGAAGTACAACCGATTTTGAAGGCTCACAATAATAGCTTAATTTCAACAGAAATTAGACAAGAGGAACAGGACAGAGAACAGGAAGAAAAAGATCGCGTGATAGTACAGAATTTTTCAGAGTTAAATTTACAACGTGCAAAGGATAAGGAAGAAATAATTGAAGGAACCGAGGAATCCGTACCAAATGACAGAATAAATAACTTAACGCAACAGTGTGAACAGTTAACTACTAAATGTGACAACACCGAAACCCGAGTCGCGACATTTACAGAAGACATAAATAAACAGAAAGGACAATTAAGTGACTCATCGGAAGGAGTTGAGATGATCTCAAATAAATTGACAAGTGTTAGTTTAGCAGAAGGGTGTGAAGAAAATAATTTATTTCATTTACAGGATGCGACAAGAGAGCGCCAGGCGCGCGAACTTGACAATAATCGACATTCAAACTGGGACAGACGCGGTAGGTCTTTGTCGCCACGAGGCGAAAATATTGGCTATAAACACTTTTTGACTGTTCGGAAATTTAAGATCTTCCGCAATGCTAAGAATGACATACATCCATGTTCAAGGTCAGGTCAATTTGCGTACACACTTCCGCCAGATGTGCCACAAGGTCACAAACTGGAAATTATGTGCAGCTATTAATGTCCTCAGGGGATTCACTATTCTAAGTGAATATGTGCGGTAGCGAGCATAGGGCCCCGAGCTGTAGTGGTGCTATTTCTCTTTTAGTTTTCTGTACCGCTGCCTACTCTTTCACTATTCTTTGCATCTGTCAAACCAACTCTTCGACTATCAATCTATCTAGTGAGTAAGTAATCAATAACCGGATGTGACTGTTTTGCCCAAAAGTGACTTTGTAAATTACCATGTGGAGTTAATGTACCTTCAGCAGCACTCATTCATAGTTTAAACGAAATTTTACCTGTTTATCTTTGTGACAATATTACTTCGTATGTTGACGACTTTCTTATTGCTAAACGTTCTTGGAGTGAGCACAACAAAATTTTGGATTCATTGTTACGTATTTTTGCAAGAGTTGGCATTACAGTGAACTTAGAAAAATCTGAATTTGGTCGTTCTCAGGTGAAATTTCTCGGTTACATTATTTCTACAGAAGGTATTCTTCCTGATCAAAAAAAAATAGACGCTATTCGTAATTATGCTGTTCCTACCACAAAACGTGAGGTTCGTAGTTTCCAAAATTTTTGTTGAATGATATACTTTTGAAAAATTTTTATGGAATGACATACTTGTGAGAAACTAACAGCTAGATGTAAACACGCAGAGAGTACAAGGATACCGCGCTGTGTTTTGGCGGCGGCACATACTCAAAGCAACAGTCAAGTCTGCGCGCCGCACAAGGCAGTCGTTGACCGCGAACAATAGCTTCCTACGTCACGCGCCCACAGCTGATCCAGCGCTCAGTGCGAATGCACTGACAGCCGTAAACAAACACACAGTCTAATTTCTCCGATTAAATTCAGTATAAAGCTATAAGGACTTGTTGAATTGTGTTATTAACATTCAGTATTTTGCAGGATACGGTGTATAAAGCATTTAAGAACTACAGGTAAATTGTGTGCGTGTCCGACGTTAAGACGACTTGCTATCGAGAAAATTTCAGAACGAATGTAATTTCCAAGAAGAAACTAATTAACTAAAAAAGGTAACTACTAATTGAGTTCATTTTCAGGTAACATATTTCCACTTAGGTACGTACTTTAGACGTAATTTGCTGCTCGCGATTACGTGATTCATACGTTGTGCTACTTTCATGTTCTATGAATTTACGTGTGAAGCGACGCGCTTGCGTACGTTAACTGAATTTGACAATGTTTATTAATGAACTGGGTAGTAACTTGTGTATATTATGCATCGCTTGGCTGCACTGCTTTTTCACTGATGTCATATTTTTTTAATTATGTGCCTGCTGTGCTTAGTTATTTAAATTATAATTGTAACCTGATTTATTGTGCTGATGTGGTTAGGTATGTAAGTTATACTTTGTGATTTATCTGCTTGCGCCTTCATGTTTACTTATTAAGATGACATATGAACATTTATTTGCTTAGGCTGATATGATGCTAATGACTTGTTTATTACGTAAGATATATGTTTGCTGCTTTTTGTATGGATTACATATTTACACATTTCTGTTTTGTTGCCATAACTGCTCTTTAATTTGGTGTATAGAAATGCTGATATACTGTGTATAAACATAGAGTTTAGGTCACACTATTGGATTAATTATAGATTATTCGCTTGGCAGAGCCTCGTTGTAAGAATTGTGCTGCATCCACTTGTTGACATTCTGTTCTCTACTGGTCTATTTACTCGCTATTGCTTGTTTTGCTTACGCTCAGTGCCTTATATTTTTAAGATAAGAAAATTAACTGCTATAATTCGACGAACGACATTAGTACAAGAAAGTCATAGAAGTCACATGAGCTGAGGTTTTATGGAAGCTGTATAAATTTATGCTAATAGGAAGGAGGCTAACGACATGACAGACCGAAACTAGGTTTAGACCATTAACAATTATTACACTGCATTTTTCGTGAGCAATTGAAATAGGAAGTGACACTTGACACAAAAAATACTCCACATGTTTGCTTCTGTTTGCCATAATTCTTGAAGTGGTGTACACACTGTGAAACATTATGATTATTCACACTCCGTAATCGTACTTAATTACTGAGAGTTATTCGAACTAAGTCTGTTAGAGGTCAGGTATGCATTTCTTTTATTTAATGATGGACAGGGAACCAAAATGTATCTTATAATTTATAATGAGTAGAAAATTTGGGTCAGATGGATTACACAGAGGTTGTGTGTGGACACTGTGTCTTCGGATTGTGTGGGATGCTGAATTGAAGTTGCATTAGGATTTTATCTGTACTTGTTCGAGGAGACTGACTAGAGGAAAGAGTTGTGTTGGAAGTGAGATGATATTGGCAATAAGGTTCACATTTATCGACGTATTATTGAGGTATTGAGAGTATATGAAGTTGATGATTATTGGAGTTTTTGTGGACAAGAGGTAAGGTAAATGATATTGATGATAAGAGTTATATGTATCGACGTATTGAAGAAGTATTAGTGACGTATTGAGATTATGTGATGCTGATGATTATTGGAGTTTTGGTGTATAAGAGGTAAAGTAAGTGAGGAGCATATTTTTTTTTGTTGGTCTTATGGAACAAGGAGGATGAAGATAGCAGACTAGAACACTAAAATAGAAGGAAGATAGTCTATACACACACTTTGTTAAATCACTAAGCAGTATATACTTTTTTTTGAAGAGAGGAAGTAATTGCATATCTTGGCTCACTGACAGTTGTTCAACAACAGTACATTTTGATCTGGCTTGGCAAACATTGGTCTTGACATGATGACTATGACGTTGACCTAACTATTATTGACTGTTATACATTGCTGCCAGTACTACTTGATACACATGATGAACATCAGATTTAGACAGAATTTCATTTACACAATTAACACTATTCAGTTACACAGTAGTACTTAATGTGGATGAGAGATGAGTGAGTGTGTTCTGTGTGTTTTCCTTTACTAATCCTAACCACCTATCTCAAAATATTATTTTATTTGTTGGTAGTGGCTTGCACTGACACCCATAAATATTATAGGTTTACTGGTATTTGAGTATTTGCAATAGTTAATAGGACAATTATCTGACATCATTTGTGTGTTTGTTATGATTTGTATGTTAGTGTAAAAGCACTGTATGTGTATTCAAACTATTGTTCATGCCTGGACTGTCTGATTAGTGAAGATAAATATTCTGAACTGTTACCTGCACTTTTTCAACATGATGTGTGACATTTGGTCGTGTTTAATTTTTGCTGATGAACTGTGTGATCAGTGATTGTAAAAAAAAAAAAAAAAAAAAAAAAAAATTATGGACTGTTACTTGTACCTTTTCTACATGATTTGTGCCACTAGGACATGTTTAATTTCTGCTCATAAACTCTGATGAACAGTGTGATCAGTGCTAGTGAATTTTATGGAACTGCTTCTGCTGAGAGATGTGACTTTTTGCTGTCTGCACCTACTCAATATTGCTGGGTGCAACTGATGGACTGCTTCTACTGAAATGATGTCACTTGTTGGTGTCTGCACCTGCTCTCAACATTGCTGGGTGCAACTGATGGACTGCTTCTACTGAAATAATGTCACTTGTTGGTGTTTGCACCTACTCAACATTGCTGGGTGCAACTAATGAACTGTTTCTACTGAAATGAAGTCACTTGTTGCTGTCTGCAACTTTACTGGGTGCCACAGATGGAACTACTCCTACTGAAATGATATCACTTGTTGGTGTCTGCACCTACTCAACATTGCTGGGTGCCACTGATGAACTGCTTCTACTGAATTAATGTGACTTGTTGCTGGGTGCACCTGCTCAACATTGCTGGGTGCCACTGTTAGAACTGTTTCTACTGAAATGATGTTACTTCTTGCTGTCTGCACCTGCTCAACATTACTGGGTGCAACTGATGGACTGCTCCTACTGAAATGATGTCACTTGTTGGTGTCTGCACCTGCTCTCAACATTGCTGGGTGCAACTGATGGACTGCTTCTACTGAAATGATGTCACTTGTTGGTGTCTGCACCTGCTCAACATTGCTGGGTGCACCTGATAGACTGCTTTTACTGAAAAGATGTTACCTGTTAGTATCTTTTTTTGTATAAACTAATCATTGAAAGCATTTTATGTGAACATTTGTATAAACTGATTTTTTGTATATTGTGTAAACTATTATGTAAAGCCACATGTATGAAAAGAAGTTGTATTGCTTACTGTATTTCATATGTTAGGTTAGTGAAAGGTCAGTGCAAAGCCAAAAATTTTAACTAATTATGTGATGTTTAGGTATTAATATTATCTTTTATTTTTGTCTGTATTTTTGTGGACGAATTTGGTGGAATTTTCACCACCAATGCTGGCAAAAATACCATCAAATTCTGGCCTGTGGAGGAGGGGCATATGAAAGGTGGCTACACTGTGCCACTGCGCCAGAGATTGCGCCAAAGAGTACCATTAAGCCGCCTCCACAGTGATTGTCGAGAATTCGTAGTAGTCAGTGCTTGTCGAGAGCTTGTAGAAGACAGTGTGTGGGCAGAGCTCGTAGTAGACAGTGGTTGTTGAGAGTTCGTAGCAGTCAGTGCTTGTTATGAGATCGTAGAGGAGAGTGCCTGTTGAGAGCTCGTTGTAGTCAGTCGTACCAAGATGTAATAGTGGAGAGTGTTGTTCCATGTTTTATGCAGTTATTTGGATGGGAGAGATAGCGGATGTTGTTGTAATGATCAGAGTGCATTTCGTGAATATATATGAAGGTAAAAACTACAATGTTCTTTTATTAATTGTGTGTCTGAAATAATGCGTCACTACAGGTTCAGTCAACAAAGCATCTGGCTTGTGTTCTTGTATTAGAGTGAATTCTGGTTTTCTTGCGTAATTATAGTTTTTCTAAATTTCTTTTGTCACGTCAGCATAGTTGGTATTTAAAAATTCTTGTCTTGTTGGAAAAGAACCGTGCCAGATGTGGACGTTGAGTCACACTCCCACATACAGAACAGTTACTCTTGTGCTTGTTGGCTTCGTAGATTTTATAGTTGCTGGGGACTTAATTAATTAACTGTGTTTACGAAAATTTTCTTACATTGTTTGTTGCAGTCAGATAGCGTAATAATACTAGTCAGGGCCAACCGATTACGAGACACAGCGTAATCGGATATACAGCTACTAAATACTAAAATTAAAAATATTTTCAATCATATATTTAATTAAGCCCCCATGCAACGGCCAGCCTCACTTTCACTTGTGGCCTGGCGAGGATCCCGCCTAATCCCTCAGGTATACGGCCCGGTGACTGTCAGCTTGCAGGACCGGACGCTCGCCTTCTTGCAGGTAGCCGAAGACCTCTTGTTTTTGCTCTGGCTGGCCTCTGCATTGCCACGATACCCGTCATCTGCACAGTTCTGACAAAAACCTTATGCCTAACTTTTTCCCATGACCTTCTATGTTATAATAAATTTACATAATGACACATTGATGGTGTGTCATTCCAGACACTCTTATTTTACTTTTATAGTTATTAATCTATGGCTATCATTATAACAAAATCTTGGTGTATGGAAATAATTTATCTTGATATTTGTGTAGAGACCGATCTCACTACTGTACATGGTGTGTGATGCTATACTGGATGGACAACTAAATGTGCGGGCCCGCACTAATATTACTATTAATTATATAGATCGACAGTAGACATGCTCAAGAATTAACTACCATTTGCCAACGATCTACATTCTATGTCTTTTGAATAAATTATGTTATTATGCAGGTCGAAGTTTTACTGTGCTATAAAGAACGTGCAACTATTCTACTTTCGCTCGCCCGTCGTCCCTCCATCTCGGGTCTGTGGTTTGGTGACCTGAAAAATAGCATCCCAACAGGCGCGCGCCAAACACTTGTGGTAGAAAACCCCCACAATATTAATCTAGTTATTGTTAAATCCTACAGTTTAACTTATCCTAGTATATCGTACCTTTTTTTTTCGTTTACCTTATACAATACTCTTACATAATTCCTGTTACGTTGAGATGTCTCGCTGCTCGCCGCTATTGACGACAGTGATGTGCGCGCCGTACGACATGACCTCCGAGTTTTCATTACGCCTCACTGAAACTCCAGAGACTGGGTTAGCCATGGCTATACACGACAATAAATTTATAGTTGCAACTTCCTTCTCTATGTGATGCGGTTTTCGCGATCAATGCACACCTTTCCAGAGGCAATGTAATATGACCAAGCCAGGACTGGTTCCTGTTGCGGATTGAGTCGCCCAACACACGCCAGCTACAGAGTATGTCACGAATCTCCAAGTATAATTCCTTGGTTATTCATCTGTGACAGTCACGAGCAGCACGCTAAATCCCCAACCTGCACATTGGCATGGTAGGCTTTATGCCCGCATTTCTATCGTCTAGGGCACCATTGGGGTCAAACGCTCACAGGTTCACCCCAATTTGCAAGGCAACGATGCTGGTGCAGCTCTGCAAAAACTATACTGCCCATATTCATCCTCGAAATCACGCAATATACCACAATCTTGCAGTGCACTGACGCGTGCCTGCAAGCATTGGTATGAACGTCTCACGAACTGGTTGTGGCCGCTATGGAGCGTATCACGACTTCTCAGAACGCTTCTAAGAGCACGTTCTTGTATGCGCCCGTTTGTGCGACATCTCGTCACTCATTATTATCCCTCAACATGGACATCAGACAGGAAAGGACAAAAACATTGCTCATGAAAAGGTAGTGTCTCCTACTCCATCGACATTGGAGATCGCGAACATAAACAAAAAGAGGATAGCAGCAGTAAATTCTTATGCAAGACAACGCAGCGTCTTAATACTTTAGCAATCTTAATCTATTAATGTAACGATTATTGTTCCCCGAAGAAAGGTTCATATATTTGCCTATTCTACTATGTACACCGCTTAAACTACTATTATTCCACGAACTTCTTTGTGTGAGAGATGTGGTGGAGTCCTATGGACTAGCGCCAATCCCTTGTCAGACTCCCCCTCCTCTGACGTGCATTAGGATTTGCAGGTCTAATTTCAATCTCCTGGTTCTCCTGTGGTCCTTGATTTCGCTCTCTCCAGTCACGGTCGCTTTGCCGTTCGTTATTCCTCCTGTCCCAGATTCCTTGTCTAGATTGACCCTGTTCCCTAACGTTCTGGTTTCCGTGTCTCTGGTTTCCATAATCTTGAATTGCGTAACCTTGATTTCCGTAACCCTGGTTTTCTAACTGACGAGAGCGATTATGCGATCTGTTGTCGTCTGCCCTTGCTGGCCCGTGGTATTTGTTATTTTGCGCCTTCTTCCTGTCCTTTGCGTCTTGTTTATCGAAGACTACTTCGAGTTCGCGCAATAGACTCTTGAATGCTTCTATGCCAGATCCACACTTGCCGACAAGTGTCTGTTGATACCTAACAGGCAATTTGGAAAAACAAAATTTGATTATTTCTCCCTTGCTATATGGACTATCTAAAAATTGATTCTTCTTGAGTAAATCATCAAAAAATTTGGTTGCGCTCCTTTGCCCGGACACTTCCAGTTCAGGACAAAATATTATTTCCTCTTTAATCCTGTCTTGCGTTTCCTTTGACCAGTAGATCCCCAGGAACGCATCAACAAATTCCTGATAAGTCTGACACGTCGCTGCCACATCCCGCATCTTTTCCGCGGCTTGGCCTTAGATGTGTCCACACATGAATTCTAATTTTGCCAGGGATGGCCATGATGACGGTAATGAATTTGTAAACTGCATCACCCAGCTCTTGGGATGCATCGACCCTCCATTATCTCTGAACTTTTCGAATTTTAGTATCGACAGGTAGTGATTGTGATCAAAATCCTGTCCGATCCTCGCACTGGTGTTGTTACTCGTTTCCGATACTTGCACGTCTGCTGAGTGTCCTGATCTATCTTGCTGATAACTGTGATATGCTACCTCAGTATCACAGTGGCAGTGGCACTCAGAATTCACTCTCCTAAGTGGGCTACAATTATTGGAGCTATTACTAGGTGTTTCTGCGTGTGCACTGTTAGTTCCGCACTCTGTCACTGGGCTAGAGCACGGCGGGCTTTTCCTCGGAGACACAATTCTGTGTACTCCATCATTGGTATCCGAACGCACAGTGCTCATGTGCCCGTTTCGCTCTAGTTTTGCTATCCGACTCTCTACTTCTTTCATTCGTTTCGTGATGTTCGTAACCGCAATATTACCTTGGGTTTTTAAGAACGCTTGGGATTTTGAGTGGGCTTGTGTCGCACGTCGCAAGCGACCTGCAAGTTGAGAAGTTACTTTTGCGATTCTCATTGCCCCTGTTGCTGCCGTTTTCGCTAGGCCTGCTGCTTTTTGTGCTACCATTGACAATTGTTTTGCTTCTCCACATTCTTTCTTTGTTGTTAGTAATTCCCCACGAATTTCTCCTATATGCGAAATTATAGTCTGAGTGTCCTTCTTACGCTGTTTCTCATCTTCTTCTTTCATTGATCGTAGGAAGCTCAGTATTGGGTTAATGTCATCTTTTTGATCCTTGTCACGCATGGGCGATGTAACTCTGGACACCTGGGCACTAGAGCTCTGACGTGACCGAGCTGGCCCCTGTCTGCTCTCGTACGTTTGATTATAAACTTCTGCTGCCGTCTCGACCTGTGTGCCTGCCTCTGTTTCATCCTCTACCTCACTATCATAATCACGGTCGCGACGTTGCTCTAAGATCGCGTCCAAATCACCATCCTCATCAATGACCCTGTCGTCCTGTCCTGCTAAAAATGTGCCCATCTCACCTCCGAACCTATCCCCGTCAGTAACGTGCCCCTTATCCATTATAGTATCCACTTTTGTTTTAGCTTCGCTCACTAATAGTCGTGCCTTACTTCTCGTGATCATTTATGAGAAACAAAATTTATCTAAAATACACAGTAAAAATAATCTACTCCCTGTATTTTTACACATAGACATAAAATTTCAACAACGCTGTTCCAACGCTGTAATCACCAACGCAATTTGATGTGGTACAGAAATCGCACACAAATCCGACAAAGTGCAATGTGGTACGGACACCACATCAACGAAACACAAAAACAATGAACAAAAAAAATATATACACTGAAAACAAAAACTGTAATCATGCGCCGCTACTTAAAAACGAATCGCGGAACTACAAGAAAAAGAACTGGGGTACTAATTATTAAAAAAGATAGACAAAAAGAATTTGAATGTTCCTACTAAGAATACTGTTTGTTAATCAGTGATTCACAGGAAAGATCCTGGCAGGGTCGCCATTTTATGCGATGTGCCGGGGCAAGCAGTGTATTTAACACTAAATTCTTCTAGAATCTACATATGTAAATGATACTCTAAGCCCCCCCTATTCTAACTCCGACTTTTGCTGTTGCACATGGATTAAAAAATATACGCGAACTGACTGTAATCAACCCTGCAAGTGGAGTAGAAAAGAGTTTGGCACCTGCAATAATTTAATTTGATAAATAAGTTAAATAAAGGAAGGTTTCATTAACGTAGTGAGAAATGATGGGTTGCTCTACCGATTAACAGAATGAAAGTTCTGTCCAAAATAACAATATGATTTATTAAGACTAAACACAAAATAATAAACAAAAACACATGAAACATTTATAATACATCAAATTGGCTCAAATTGGATACTCAAACAAACGCTGTGAAGGTGCAGATGTCCCTAAACTAGATTGTGAGGTTTATGACGAAGTGGTATGTGGAGCCAATTCCTTGCCACTCAAATCTTAAGAGACACACACAGCTAACCCAACATTAATTGCTGCTACTGAAGACAGAACAAAGTTAGAAAAAGACGAACAGGCGCACTCTGCTGAGCTCTGAGTATCACCTAGGAAAAACCCTATCTACTGGTGCTGCGGACATACATTACCAAACTGTCTTCTTAACTGCCAGAACACGATCTGGCGTACTGGAGGTGATGGCTGGTTGCTTCGACATCCTCGACCGAAAGGCGAGAGACGATTCTACACAAGAGCACCCGTACAGGCCGAACACACAACATTCCCACCCCCACGACAGTGGCCGTGGTTAAACGTTCCAATCAGCAACTCGAAAACCGGCGGAAAATTCCACTCTATTGCCGGAGCACTACCATTCCACCAATGGAGATTCTTGGCGCCAATTTCTGCGCTGATTTTGCTACGTCACGGAGCTATGCCCTGAGCAAGCCAATCACAGTTACTATTTTTCAGAAAGCGCGGGAATTTTCCCGCCGCAACTGCCTGGGTACACAAGTCATTCCCACGCCTCGCTGGCAGCCCGCCAGAAAGTGTTTTCGCTAAGTTTCTGCGAAGTAACGGAACCTCTAGCCCAGCCGCTACTTCAGGCCCCTGCGGGCGTGTCTCTTGACAAAGTCGGCGTCTGGAAAGCATTCACTCGACTCCCTCACACTCGTCGGCTTAACCCTCTCGAGATCCGCAGAGCCCGCCTGTCACCGGACCACCTGGGTGACGAGAGACGCTGCGTGGGAAGTCCGCGTGTGAAGGAATAGCAACTTTTCACCGCATGCAATTAGAGACGAAAATCGTAAGATAGAAATATGAGAGGGGGCTCATGCCACTTCTCAACATATCTGTATGCATGAAATTGGTGGAGCAGTGGCGAAGTAGTGGTGGCAACCGACGTGGCGGCTAACTGTACTCACAGCTCTTGATGTTTGAATGCTCTTTACAATTTCTTTTTGGCGACTGATTTTAGTGTGTTAAAACCATTCCTTATTGCCGAAAGTACCATGCAACTGCCAAACTCACATCCGAGGCAAAATTCCTTGCAAAACGGCTTCCAAATACCTGCCTTGGCACCCTCGATGTGTACCGTGCAACGGCTAGCCACTGACTGCGTACCGTTCCCACCAAGGAGCAGCCCAGTTCGACCGCCAAAACCACCTTTCACATGGCTCCAAGCCACTTCCGTTGCGGAGGGACTTCCCTACATCTTTTACCTTACACAATACAAGTGTCCTATGCACCAACCAGCTTCCAATATACAATGTTTTCTTTATAAACATACATATAAAATTTCACTGTTTTAAACATTATTTAGTTTTTTTCCAGACATACATTACAAACTTTAAATTTCTTGTTACAAATCAGTGACCTTAAGTAAAAAGAAGAAACACTTCATAATCACAGATACACAGTTACATAACGTAAACCTACTTCTCATCGATGTAGGTTTTACAAGCTGATTAATTTACAGTGAACAGTGTATGTTGTCTTAAACAATTATTTTCTACCATGCTGATCAGTATTTTATTTTGTGAATATTTCAAGCCATAGATTATACCTCATGTTACGTAACTTTCAAAACGTTGAAAGTTGGACGCTAATATTTCTTTGGAAAGTTGGTCACTGATTCTGGTGTGCTATGCATACACAAAATCTGAGATAATATTATCGCGAGTGGTTGCGAGGGAACAGTTGTTGAGAGTAGTCGGACGCAGCCCGCGCTGGAGAGAAGCCGCACCACGTGACAAGTTCCAGCCTGCCGCGACCGTGTTACCAGCGCCGGAGGATTTCTGGTAATGTGCTCTTCTGCTACACGTAGTTGTTGCTTGCTTACGCACTGGAGGGTTTTTGTCAGATCTGTGTATGCGTATATTGAGAGTAATATTCGTATCTTTGTTGTGCCCAGATGAGTGATTATTGATTGTAGACGCTGTGGAATAATTAAAGTTGTTTCTAATGAAACTGTCGCAGTAAAGTTTATCGGTGTTTAAATTTTCAATTTTCAGAATATAGTAAATTGAAAGTTTTTATTGGTTTCTTTCATTTTTTTCACACCGTTTAAGGCTTGTTGACCAAAGCTCTCCTGATCATTCAATTTCTATATAAAAAATGGCAGCAGTTGTATCAGTAGTTGTGAGCATGCATTCCACTCTGCATGGATCGCAGTATTTCTTTTGAATTATTTTAGCATGTTGCTGGATGCAGAATATTCGCGCAGTTGCAGCGGCAAGAAGAGGAAAGTTGTCTGTTGTGTGCAGGAGCATTATTGCATTAATGGTTAGTAGATGGTAGAAAATACTTTTATAATCGCAGTCGGATATAAGAGAAACTGATTCTTCATAATTTACAGGCAGAGTAATGAATTTCTGTTTTTTTTTTTTTTTTTTTTTTTTTTTTTTTTTTTTTTTTGTCCTCAATCAGAAAACTAATGTTGTCAGAGATGGAGTTTTACACATTTCAGTACGCTTTCGCCAGAAAAATAATAATTACAAATGCTGAAATATAAACAACTTTCAGCGTACTTCAGTACTGAGTTTCAGTTAAGTAGTTTTCACTGAGTGCACAGTTAGTTGCATTATGATTATTGTTTTGTTTCACTACTCTATTCACATGCACAACACAGTATTGGTCAGCAGCTGAATGCAATACCTAAAGCACATGTTACACGAAGAGGAAGTTTTTGAAATAAGAATATTCAGTATGCCATATATAGATAAATTACATAGAAAGCTTACAATGGTGAAACCCAGACTAGGTGACAAAAGTGTCGGACGTCCACATCTCGTCACCAAACGTGGAGATCGTTGGCTCGTCCGCTCCGTATAAGCAGGAAGGGCTGCGACGTTTGGCAGATCTGACGAACTGGTACAGTGCTGGTGGGCTCACGAGCGTTCGGCAGCACACTGTTCAGTGCACATTGTTGACCAGGTGGCTGCTCAGCAGATGACCACTATGTGTTCCCATGCTGACCCAACAAAACGATCAGCTATGATTGCAGTAGATACGGAGTCGTCGACACTGGATTGTTGGTGAATGAATGAAGTTTCTTGTTACGCGAGGTCGATGGTGGGATCTCGATACGCCATCATCCAGGCAAACATCTACACAAAACATGCTCCGATCCATGGACACAGGTCAGTGGAGGCAGTATTATGGTATGGGGACACTCGCCTGTGGCTATATGGGACCTATGACAGTAGTCAGACGCATTGCGAGAATTGGGGCCACGTGAATATTACTGTGGACTACCTGCAGCACTTTATGCTTAATGTCCTCTCCAATGGTGATGCCATATTGTGGCTGGATGCCCGTCCGCGTCACACGGCTACAATCAGGGTACTATGGGTTTTAGCGTGCGGTAGTGAACCCATGCTGATGTCTTGGCCTCAAATTCGCCACAACTGGGACTATTGAGAATCAGCTCCGTGACGACAAAACATTGGCCCGTAATTTGTGGGAATTACATGAGTTCCACACAGACATCAGGAGCCGCATGCAACTGGAAGGACTTGTTGTATCCATGCCACACAGAATCGTTGCAGTACTGCTATCCAAAGATGGACCAACACGCTGTTAACTAGGTTCTCATAATCTTCGCGCTCAGTTGTGTATATCTCTGCTGCCGATCCATTTTCGCTCGTCACGAACGAAAGAAGAAATTAATCTCTCTTGTTCAGTGACAGCTTACAAAGTGGGCGCACACTGAGAAGAGTGCTCACATTGTAAAAGATTTACACTGAAGAGCCAAAGAAACTGGTACACCTTCTTAATATCGTGTAGGGACCCCGCGAACACGTCGAAGTGCCGCAACACGACATGGCACGGACTCTGAGGTAGTGCTGGAGAGAATTGACACCATGAATCCTCCCGGGCTGTCTATAAATCCGTAACAGTACGAGGTGGTGGAGATCTCTTCTGAACAGGACGTTGCAAGGCATCCCAGATATGCTCAATAATATTCATGCCTAGGGAGTTTGGTGGCCAGCGGAAGTGTTTAATCTCACAAGAGTGTGGAGTCACATTGACCTGCTGGAATTGTCCAAGTCAGTCGGCATGCACAGTGGACATGAATGGATGCAGGTGATCAGACAGGATGCTTACTTACGTGTCACCTGTCATAGTCGTATCTAGACGTATCAGGGCACCCGTATCACACCAACTGCGCACGACCCACACAATAACAGAGCCTCCAGAAGCTTGAACAGTCCCCCGCTGCCATGCAGGGTCCATGGATTCACATGGTTATCATCATACCCGTACACATCCATCCGCTCGATGCAATTTGAAACGAGACTCGTCCGACCAGGCAACATGTTTCCAGTCGTCAACAGTCTAATGTTGGTGTTGAAGGGCCCGGACGAGGTGTAAAACTTTATGTCGTTAAAGGTACACGACTAGGCCTTCGGCTCCGAAACCCTATGTCGATTATGTTTTGTTGAATGCTTCGCACGCTGACACTTGTTGATGGCCCAGCATTGAAATCTGCAGCAATCTGCGGAAAGGTTGCACTTCCGTCTCATTGAACCATTCTCCTCGGTCGTCTTTGGTCCCGTTCTTGCAGGACTCTTTTTCCGGCCGCAGCGATGTCGGAGATTTGATGCGTTACCGGATTCCTGACATTCACAATAGACTCGTGAAATTGTCGTACGGAAAACCTCCACACCATCGCTACCTCGGGGATGGTGTGTCCCATCGCTCGTGCGCCGACTACAACATCAAGTTCCAACTCACTTAAATATTGATAGCCTGTCATTGTACGATGGTCAGTCAATTATTGTCCGCGATGAACGCACCGCTTCTTTCTACTGCTTCGTCCGAGATAAATCGACGGCCCCTTAATGCCTGTTTGAGTGGATCAATCAAGTGATAGTCAGAAGGGTCAAGATCGGGACTATATGGTGGATGGTACAGTTCTTCAAATTTGAGTTTCTGGAGCGTTTCGGCAGTGTCTGCAGCAGTATGCGGACGGCCATTGTCATGCAACAACACAACACCTTTTGACAGCAATCCTCGGCGTTTGATTCGAATTGCAGGCTTTAGCCTGGCAGTAAGCATCTCACTGTATCATACACTGTTTATTGTTGTGCCCTTTGCCCTTAATGTTCCAGTACTGAACCTTGTGCGTCCCAAAAAACCGTAATCATCAGTTTTCCTGCGGGCGGTTGTGTCTTGTACTTTTTCTTGCACGGCGAATTTGGATGTTTCCATTCCATACTCTGCCGTTTACTCTCCGGCGCGTAATGATGGATCCATGTTTCGTCTCCAGTAATGATCCTGTCTAAGATGTTGTCCCCTTCGTTACCATAGCGATCCAAATGTTTTTGCAGATGTCCAAGCGCGTTTGTTTATGCTACTGTGTGAGTTGTTTTGGGACCCATCTTGCACAAACTTTATGAAACCCAAATCGGTGGATGATTTCGTAGGCAGGACCGTGACTAATTTGCAGACGATGTGCCACTTCGCCAATAGTTAATTGTCAGTCTGAGTGAATCATATTACGTGAACGCTCAATGGTTTCTTCATTTGTGGAGGTAAATGGTCGTCCGGCTCCTTCATCGTGCTTAACACTTGTGCGACCGTTTCGGAATTTTCCAATCCATTCATAGACACTCCGTTGTGGCAAAACACTGTTCCCGGACTGTACCGAAAGTCTTAATGAATTTCGGCTCCTGATACGCCTTCCGACCACAAAAAACGGATCACTGAACGTTGCTCTTCCTTGGTGCAAATAGAGAGCGGAGTAGCCATGATTAACAGCACGGCGGCGATAACGAAACTAACCTAGCAGCTTAAAAATTTCAAAGATACAACAGCAGATAAACAAAGCAGGCGCCATCAACATAAAACGACAGTACTACCGAAATAAAAATATAGCTAAATTGCAGATAATAATTGACTTACTCTCGTAGCAGCAGTAACCGATCTAACAACTACGAGAGACACTTGTTTCCCTATATAGGCGCTGCCGACCGCAGCGCCATATTTTGCCTGTTTACATACCTCTGCATATGAATATGCATGCCTGTACCAGTTTCTTTCGCGATCAGTGAGTTATGTTAAAATATACGTGAAAAAATATTTGGACTGTGCACATTATTTTGAGTTTTTCCTAGCACTGTCGAGGCCTGTTAGTAGCAACAAGGTCAACAGCCTAAAAATGAAAAACAGTGGCAGTAGGAGAGACTTTTGAACTTGGTAGACTGGGTTGCGGATTCTAAAAGGTATTAATCAATCCCACCCGCTTATCTCGGTAACTGGAAAAATGCTGTTTTATTTTCAAAACGTAAGCGTAAATATATTTGAAATGCATCTGTTGGATGCCTGTCAGTAGTTACTTGACTGTATAGTTGCCACACTCTTCACTTACCAGGGCGGGCTGCATGTCCCCAGGCATCTCACGTTTGTAAGATGCAGCGAGAGCCGAAGACCGCGATGTTTCACCATCTCATCCAAGACACTCGAGGATGGCCCTGACTATCCGCTCTCGTAGGTCAACAGTGTAATTATTCTGATCGTAATTAAATTGAGGTCCCTGGGAAGCAGGATTCGTTAGCTATTAGTAACAGACCAGAAATGGAATAAAGCTTCAAAAGCACACTACTGGGCATTAAAATTGCTACACCAAGAAGAAATGCAGATGGTAAACGGGTATTCATTGGACAAATATATTATACTAGAACTGACAAGTGATTACATTTTCAGGCAATTTGGGTGCATATATCCTGAGAAATCAGTACCCAGAACAACCACCTCTGGCCGTAATAACGGCTGTGATACGCCTGGGCATTGAGTCAAACAGACCATGGATGGCGTGTACAGGTACAGCTGTCCATGTAGCTTCAACCCGATACCACAGTTCATCAAGAGTAGTGACTGGCGTATTGTGACGAGCCAGTTTCTCTGCCACCATTGACCAGACGTTTTCAATTGGTGAGAGATCTGGAGAATGTGCTGGCCAGGGCAGCAGTCGAACATTTTCTGTATCCAGAAAGGCCCGTAAAGGACCTGCAACATGCGGTCGTGCATTATCCTGCTGAAATGTACGGTTTCACAGGGATCGAATGAAGGGTAGAGCCACGGGTCGTAACACATCTGAAATGTAGCGTCCACTGTTGAAAGTGCCGTCAGTGCGAACAAGAGGTGACCGAGACGTGTAACCAATGGCACCCCACACCATCACGCCGGGTGATATGCCAGTATGGCGATGACAAATACACGCTTCGAATGTGCGTTCACCGCGATGTCGCCAAACACGGATGCGAGCATCATGATGCTGTAAACAGAACCTGGATTTATCCGGCAAAATGACGTCTTGCCATTCGTGCACCCAGGTTCGTCGCAGGCGCTCCTGTCTGTGATGCAGCGTCAAGGGTAACCGCAGCCACGGTCTCCGAGCTGATAGTCATTGCTGCTGCAAACGTCGTCGAACTGTTCGTGCAGATGGTCGTTGTCTTCCAAACGTCCCCATCTGTTGTTTCAGGGATCGAGACGTGGCTGCACGATCCGTTACAGCCATGCGGATAAGATGCCTGTCCTCTCGACTACTAGCGATACGAGACCGTTGGGATACAGCACGCCGTTCCGTATTACTCTCCTGAACCCACCGATTGCATATTCAACTAACAGTCATTGGATCTCGACCAACGCGAGCAGCAATGTGGCGATACGATAAACCGCAATCGCTATAGGCTATAATCCCACCTTTATCAAAACAACGTTTCACCAGGCAACGCCGGTCAACTGCTGTTTGTGTATGAGAAATCGGTTGGAAACTTTCCTCATGTCCGCACGTTGTAGGTGTCGCCATCGGCACCAACCTTATGTGAATGCTCTGAAAAGCTAATCGTTTGCGTATCACAACATCTTTTTCCTGTCGGTTAAATTTCGCGTCTGTAGCACGTCATCTTCGTGGTGTAGCAATTTTAATGGCCAGTAGTGTAATTGAGAGGCGCATTGGCCTCTCATAAACAGCAGTTACACTAACAGGAGATTCATAGTTACAGTTGTGTTTGGCACCTGTTGTTTAACATGAGAGAACACGTAGAGAGCGGTATCTGGCGAACGCCTTCCCTTCGCACTTTTCTGATTTCTTTTGTGAGTCTCACTAGGAGAGTACTTGCGTTAGTCATTTCTAGAACTCCAGAAATCTACCTCAAGCACTTTGTAATTTAAAATAGGTATAATGCAGAAAAATTATATGTAATGGAGTCGCTAGTCGCTATAGTTGTCGAGCATTCCTTGATCGGCATGTGTGTGCAGGTTAACATTATTCCTGGCGAACCTCTCGGTGTGATGTTATGTTTCACCTGACTTGATGCATTGTCCACAGGTAATGTGGGGAAGATTGTCATCGTGCTGCTGCAAAGAAAATTATTATCACAGCCTCCGGTGATGTAGAGGCGAGTTTACCTCAGGCTGCTGCAGATAAGTTTATTCTCGTAACGTGTTATCGGCCTGCGGTGAGGTTGGTGGCCCAGTTCCACGATTAGCCGATTGTGGGATTCTGTGTGGAACTCCAGTGTCTTCGTGCGGCATACGAGTTGAATATACAGCGTCGCGAGGCGAGGCGCAGCGCAGGTTTCAGAGATAGGTTCTGCACCCTCCGGAATGCTATAACGTGTGAGTCCGCGGCCTTGCCTTCCCCCGCATCGCGGCCGCGTACTCCAACACTGGTCTCACCAGAGAGCGGCCTGAGCTGGCGAGGCGAGCGCATCGCTGCCGTTGAGAGCTCGTGAAGAGGTTTCTGTGCTGTGGGCGCCGCGGAGAGCAAACTGTCGTGCGTTGTTTTAACAACGCGTGCAGATTGTCGTGTTCCGCGCCTAGCAGCATGGGAAAGAAGGGTGCGCAGAGGAAACCTGCCGCTACGAAGGGTCCTTCGGTCTGAGTCTGCAGACCATGCAAGTCGCGGCCTGTCCCCCCTTTGTGCGTCAAGTGCAAAGGCGGGTGGACAGCGCTGTTCGACACCATGACGCACTGCGCTCGGAACGAGGTGGTCTACGAGTCTGTCGATACAGACTCGCTGATCTGCGTTCGAGCTGCAAACGTGGCCGACCACAGGGCGATCAAGGTCGCAGTGGCCGACCACATCGTCGACGCGCCGCCGGCGCGTGAGAAGGCACCTTCCGTAGGAAGGATGAAGGCGACCAAGGCACTCCTCAGGGAGTTACCTTGGTGCTGTGATGAGGCAGCGGTCCGGGAAGGGCTGCTGCGAGCCGGGTTTGGTAATGCAACCGCAAGGTTGCACGACCGGACCGACAGGAAGAGGGCGCCGCTCTATGGCGTGACCGTGCAAACGGTCGACGGCGGGAGCGACATCTTCGACTTGCGGAACTTGCTGGGCTTCCCGGTTACGACGGAGGCTCTCCCGACCGCCACGGACCCTCGGCACCAGTGCTTCAGGTGCCAGGGCGAGGGCCATGTTGCGAAGTACTGCCGCGACGCGGTGCCGTGCGTCAAGTGCTCAGGCGAGCACGACAGCCGCGCCTGCGACCGCGGCAGCAACGTTCTGCCGACTTGTGTCCGGTGTGGCGGCCCGCACGTCGCCAGTTAGCGCGGTTGTGCAGCTTTCTCAAGCAGCAACTGTGCCGGGGGCGGCGAGGCGGCCGCGGCCGCGGCCGCACCGACGCAGCGGCAGAAGCGAAGACGACGTCGGAAACGGCGTAGGGCGCAGAATAGCCCGGCGGGGCTGAGGGACGCCGCAGCAGCAGATCCACCTGCCAGGGGCAGGGTCGACCGCTCGGAAACGGGCAGCCAGGACGCAGCTCGCTCTCCCATGAAGAAATGTGACCTCGAACTCGGCACCGCCGTGAAGGAGGCCACAGCAGCCCTCAAAGCCGTCATTGCGGCAGAGAGGGCTGCCTTCGCAGCTGCCGTGGCTGCAGAGAAGGAAGAGGCTTTGAGGCAACTGTGAGCAGTCTTCGCCCAAGGCCTCAGTGCAGTCGTACCCGCGAACACTCCTGCGACCTCGCAGAAGAACGTTCGCGCGCCTATCCCAGCGGCTGCCCCAGCAGCACCGCAGGTGAAAGGTGCAAAGAAGAAAACCGCCGCCCCAGCGGAACCGGTGGTGACGCCGACCGCTGCGGGAGCGGCCCCTCCAAGGGACCGAGAAGACAAAAAGGCAGCCATCATCGCGACAGCGAGAGCGAACGGCCTGCATTTCTCCGACGCTGAAGCGACGCAGCTCACTGAACAAGCGGAGCTGCTCGAAGCTACACTGCAGAAGTCCTGCGCCGTGCAGTAGAGGAGGACGCTGAACGGTAGCCGATCGCCGCCGTTCTGCACCAGCCTGATGAAGCTGCACCAAGTCACTGACGACAAGGCGCAGCAGAGGGCCTAACAGCAACGGACGCGTTGCCGCGCCAAACTCTTTTGTTACAGGGAGGAAGCCACTGCGGCCGGCCCAGGAGACTACAAGCGAGCCCAGCCACAGCACCCGGACTGGCCCAGCTAACGAACACGCAGCACATAGGTAACGATGCACGATACCTCACGCTAACCTTACCTTACCTTGCATGCTCTGTCGCAGCTAGCAAGCCGCTACTGCCCTTACTACCCGTCCTACTGTCGCAGAGGTTTTTTTCCCTTTGCGCTGGCCTTGGCACTTTTCTTCCTCTGCCCTTACAACCGCTACCCTTCAATCGTTTTCGACCACTTCTATCTCCTGATGGACCATGTTAATGAGTAGTCTTACCCAGACGCATGGATAACATCACAGCCCGCATCCTGTGACGCCTGATTCAAAAACTAACATGTTTACGGAGGTGACAGTAGAACTTTTGGTTTGGTCGCCACGTTGGTGTGGGCGTGGAGGGGCACCATCCTAAAAAAAAAAAAACTGGTCTCACCAGTGGCAGGCTGAGCGTAGAGCCGTGGAGTGCGGGCAGCGGCGCCTGTGAACCAAGCAGCGGATAACACGGCGCGGAGGCCGCAGCGGAGGATGCATTCGTACATTACTGCCTAGTGTAACTGCTTCGTTACATGTTGTACAGGGGGAAATTTTTGAACTATATGAACTAAAATCGTCTTAACTTCTGAACGGTTTGTGTTAGGACGTTGAAACTACACGGTTGGCCGCGAGACATGACGGGAATTAGTACGCGCATGGGCACACGTCTTGTTGTCGGTCATTTGCACGTGAAAACCTCCCGGCACAATGTATTTGTGGGACTGAGAAACCGGATTTCACGATCGAGAAGTCCCTTCGCCCTCAACGTGTGACTGTGTGGTGTTCACGGTCCAGTCACGGAATAATCGGTGCGATACTCCTTGATGGTATGGTGACTACCGGACGGCACGTGAAGAATTTGGAAGATGAATTCATTCCCACATCGAAAGTGACCCTGAATTCGACAATATGTGGTTCATGCAAGACGGAGCGCAGCTCCATTGAAGCAGGACAGTGTTTGATGTCGTGGAGAAGCACTTTGGGGACCGCATTCAGGCTCTGGGGTACCAAGAGACCACTGGCATGGGCCTCGATTGGCCGCCATATTCTTCGGATCTTAACACATGGGACCTCTTTCTGTGGGGCTACATTAAAGACAAGGTGTACAGCAATAATTCCAAAACCATTGTTGAGCTGAAAACAGCCATTCAGGATGTCATACACAGAATCGATATTCCTATACTTCAGCGGCCCTTACAGAATTTCTCTATGCGTCTGCGCCACATCATCGCCAAGGATGGCAGACATATCGAAAAGTCATAACCTAAATCTGAATGTCTGTAGTGACGTTTACATGTTCAATAAAGTGTGTGCACGCCGCAGTTTGTAACTCATTTACGTTTTTTTACATAGTTCAATAATTGTCAGCCTGTATCGTGGAAGAGGCCGAATGACTTCCCTATAGTCCCCGTTCATGCTATATTTCCCGATATCATGATAAACAAAAGGTAATATTTCAAAAGTCTACTAGACAATACCGATTATATTGTAACATTACTACCACATATCGTTAAGCTGGTAGAAGCCGACCTCGGCGAAAATCAGTTTGGATTCCGTAGAAATGTTGGAACACCTGAGGCAATACTGACCTTACGACTTGTCTTAGAAAATAGATTAAGGAAAGGTAAACCTACGTTTCTAGCATTTGTAGACTTAGAGGAAGCTTTTGACAATGTTGACAGGAATACTCTCTTTCAAATTCTGAAGGTGGCAGGGGTAAAATACAGGAAGCGAAAGGTTATTTACAATTTGTACAGAAACCAGATGGCAGTTATAAGAGTCGAGGGACATGAAAGGGAAGCAGTGGTTGGGAAGGGAGTGAGACAGGATTGCAGCCTCTCCCCGATGTTATTCAATCTGTATATTGAGCAAGAAGTAAAGGAAACAAAAGAAAAATTCGGTGTAGGAATTAAAATCCATGGAGGAAAAATAAAAACTTTGAGGTTCGCCGATGACATTGTAATTCCTTCAGAGACGGCAAAGGACTTGGAAGAGCAGCAGAACGGAATGGATAGTGTCTTGAAAGGAGGATATAAGATGAACATCAACAAAAGCAAAACGAGGATAATGGAATGTAGTCGAATTAAGTCGGGTGATGCTGAGGGAATTAGATTAGGAAATGGAACGCTTAAAGTAGTAAAGGAGTTTTGCTATTTGGGGAGCAAAATAACTGATGATGGTCGAAATAGAGAGGATATAAAATGTAGACTGGCAATGGCAAGGAAAGCGTTAATGAAGAAGAGAAATTTGTTAACATCGAGTATGGATTTAAGTGCCAGGAAGTCGTTTCTGAAAGTATTTATATGGAGTGCAGCCATGTATGGAAGTGAAACGTGGACGATAAATAGTTAAGACAAGAAGAGAATAGAAGCTTTCGAAATGTGGTGCTGCAGAAGAATGCCGAAGATTAGATTGGTAGAGCACGTAACTAATGAGGAGGTATTGAATAGAATTGTGGAGAAGAGAAATTTGAGGCACAACTTGACTAAAGGAAGGGATCGGTCGGTAGGACGTGTCCTGAGGCATCAAGGGATCACTAATTTAGTATTGGAGGGCAGCGTGGAGGGTAAAAATCGTAGAGGGAGACCAAGAGACGAATACACTAAGCAGATTCAGAAGGATGTAGGTTGCATTAGGTACTGGGAGATGAAGAAACTTGCACAGGATAGAGTAGCATGGATAGCTGCATCAATCCAGTCTCTGGACTGAAAAGCACGACAACAACATCGTTAAGCTTTATTGTCTCATTTTTCTGGCTTTGTTTTTTAGTTGTTGTATTGTGAGTACTGGAAATTCACTGACAAGACAAAACATATTGACGACTGCCCATCGCAACGTTTTTTGCCGCCTGGTGGCGTTGCTGGCACGTGACGCGAACGCGCTAAGAAAAGTACACAAGCGGAGCAGACATGGGCGGGGGATCACACTAGCGAAGATATGGGCTGCAAATGGGGAGATCCATTGAGATAAGCGACTTTGACAAAGGGCAGATTATTATTACGCAGGGCCCACGAACGAGTATCTCGAAAACGACGCAGCTGACCGAATGTTCGCGTGCTACTATCATGAGCATCTACGGAAAGAGGTGGAAGGACAGTGAAACCATCACTAGGCGCTAAATGGTTGGACGTCCACGACTCTTCACAGAAAGTGGGCTTCGGTGGCAGACTGCTGTGTAAAGTAGGAAAGATGGTCATCTGTGGCATCTATGCCGAAAGAGCACAATGCTGCTGTACGCACAAATGTTTTGGGACACACCGTTCATCGTACACTGTTGACAAGGAACTCCGCTGCAGACCACCCTTACGTGTTCACGTGTTGACCCAACGACATCCTCAGTTGCGATTGCAGTGGATACGGCACCATCGGGATTCGGCCATCGATCAATGGAAACGTGTCAGCTCTTTGGGTGAATTACATTTTTGCAACACTAGGTCGATGGTCGTCTCCACAATCGCTGTCATCGAGGCGAACGGCGGCTCGAAACGTTTTGCGCGCCACCGACACCGATTGGTGGGAGCAGTATTATGCTAAGGGAGACATTCTACGGCGCTTGCATGGAACCTGTGGCAGTAATCGAAAACACGCTGTCAGCTGCGAACCACCTGCATCCCTTCATGCTTGATGACTTCCCCGACGGCGATGTTATCTTCCAGCAGTATAATTATATGAAGGTGGTATCTGTACAAATATCATTGGTGATCTTGCAGGTCTAGGAGAATGAAATTATAATTGAATCTAGACTTTTAGCTGCTTACAGGCGTTGATAAATATCTACGGGGCAGTTGAAAAATATGTGTCCCGACTGGGGCTCGAACATGGGACCTCCTTCTCAGCTGGCAGACGCATTATCCAACTTTTTTTTAAAAAATCTGATTTTGTTCGCTTTTGTTCGTTGCAACTGCTCGGGGCGGACGTCGTGACATCCGTTTTAAGTTCGTTGTTGATCGATTAACTCAGTTTTTTTTAAAATTACAGAGGGCAACTAACCCTCTGACCGAACACCCTGAGCTATCATGCCGGCAACTGAGCCACTGAGGACTCAGATAGTGCAACTGCAGGGACTTTTCTCTGGCACGCTCCCCGTGAGACCCATATTTCCAACTTACTGTCCACACACTACATTTGTAGTGCCCCTGCCCACTATACTCATTGCTCCTGGTAATCAATCTAAAGAACAGATACCATCTTCATATAGATAAGGCTTACCGGCCAATGATATTCTTCAGTGTGGATGCAGTCTCATTGCTCAAACACCCACGGCAATCAGTAGATTGACTGCCGCGAGTAATGAGTATGGTGGGCAAGGACACTAAAAATGTAAGTTGTGGACAGAAAGTTGGAGCGTTCCAGAGATAAGTCCCTGCAGTCGCACTATCGTCTGTGCCCTCGGTGGCTCAGTCGGACAGAGCGTCTGCTAAGTAAACAGGAGGTCCCCGGTTCGAGTCCCTGTCGGGGCACACATTTCTCAACTGTTCCCGTTGATATTTATCAACGCCTGTAAGCAGCTAAAGGTCTAGATTTAATTATAATTTCAGCAATATAATTGTCCGTCTCTCGGAGCCGGAACCGTTCTGCAGTGGTTTGAGGATCATTGTAGTGCACTCACGTTGATGTCTAGGCGACCAAATTCGTTTGATGTAAATCCTGTGGAATCTATCTGGGTCGCTATCGGGCGCTACCACCGCTCGTTATTCACGCGAATTACATGACCTATGAATAGACATCTAACGTCACGCACCTCCATAAACCTACCAACAAATTGTCGAATGCCTGAGCCACAGAACCAATGATTCATTTCGTTCCAAAGACGGACAGAAAAGTTATGAAGCAGGAGTTGATAATGTTTTGGCTCATCATTGTATCTGCTAGGGAGGAAAGCTCTGAGTTTTTCTGTGTGGGAAGGCGTGTTCCTGGTGTGGTCTCAGGCTCCTATTTGTCAGCAGAAGACAGTCAGAGAATCTCATTAGCAGATGCTTTTGTGGGCAGAGCCAGCGCCTGTCCCGGCTGTGGGCGGAAGGCGGCGTGCCGCCACTGCCATCCCCAGAGAACAACTGAGCATCACATTTTTGCCGTTACTGCATGGACATCAAAGGGCGAAACGCTCTCGGTTGCTTTTGCTCAAAAATTTGGCGTACCCAATCACATGTGTCGCCCCTGCTACGGTTCTTGGCGGTAAGAAGCCAACACATCGGAGAGACATTGTCCCAGGCTGGTACCTACATCTTGTTTGTTAATATCCGTTTTGTACGCCAGGAGTGGGAATTTTCTGGTGCAGTTCCCTGGTTTTTCATGCAATAAGCGGTATTATCGTCTGCCACATTGCCAACAGCATAAGATGGCCCATTCATGTAGAGTTTTTTGTGAAAGTGGAGAACTGAGGAGGGAGAACTAAGATTCGTGGCTATGCCTCTCCTGGCCACTGCCTTGTGCTGATCGGCACAGACTTTGCAAACTTTGGACAAAACCTAAGCGTTGAAATCTGTACTAGTCTTATCCACATTCTTAGCAACTCTCTAGTTACTCGTTCTGGTACAGAACTTGCGTTGCTGATTTAATTTTAATTTGTGATTTTGCCGCATTAACTTCGAATTCGTGAGCTGGCCAAATAAGGGCATCTTGTTGCATTTTCTCGTTATCTCCACTAAATAATAACTAACGATCACTGCGTTTGGCCGCTATGCCCAACGACAACACTGTCACAGCCATCACCAGCAAACTTAGGAGTACAACCGGTTATAATTGTTATTAGAGGGTCGCTTGTCCGCAGCTCGTGGTAGTGCGGTAGCCATCTCGTTTCCCACGCCCGGGTTCCCGGGTTCGATTCCCGGCTGGGTCAGGGATTTTCTCTGCCTCGTGATGACTGGGTGTTGTGTGCTGTCCTTAGGTTAGTTAGGTTTAAGCAGTTCTAAGTTCTAGGGGACTGATGACCATAGATGTAAAGTCCCATAGTGCTCAGAGCCATTTGAACCATTTAGGGTCGCCTGACCGTGAAAAATGCTACAGGACAATTGAAGTATCTTGTACTTTAAGTCAAGTTTGGTCATAACAGATTTTTATTTGCTCGATTCATACAAAATGACGCTAATACTAGGGGGAGGCACCATATGATAATGAATTCTAAGTCATTTTACTGCTCATCATCGTTTCATCCCCATCGACGCTCAAGTCGCCGAAGTGGCGTCAAATCGAAAGACTTGCATCCGGCGAACGGTCTACCCGACAGCAGGCCCTAGTCACACGGATATTATCGACCAGTACCAAAAGTGCCAGCAACCAGTTACTTTTACATTTCATGACAAGAATGTATCTTTTGGATTTTCAGGTCTTGTATTTTTTCCGTATTTGCAGTTAAAATGATTGAATATAGGTTCCGCCTTTTATGCAAAACACTGTGTGTTCTTGTTACCCAAACACGTTTCAGCACCTGTGTGCCATCGCCAGTCGGTTTTGTTTGTTGAAAAACTTTAAAAAATGAATATATTTTAGGTTGTAAATCATCTAACAAAATTAATCCTAAAACCTGTTTTTGTTCGTGTTTTTTCATGTCTTAATTTTACATTATTCGGTTTTGCACGACCATTTGTGTGGTGTCCAGCACTGATAGCTTGTCATCTGCAAAACATACGATGTAAATGTGAATTTTATCAGCGAGCCAGCACGTCTCTCGAATTTTAAAATAGGTGATTCTAGTGTGGCAAAATGTTTTGCATATGTATTTGTGATTATTCACGTTTTGTTGTTACAGATCCTTCTCCTATCACCTTGTGAAAGCAACCCACACATATATTAAATGTACTTTGTATAATTTTGGTTTAAGAAACAGGTTTTCACTTCGCAAAATATGTTGTAAACTATGTTGTTCTACATCGTAACATCGTCATTGTTTACTTTTTCCTCTCTTATTCTCTCTCTCTCTGCGTATGTGGGTGTTAGTGTGTGTTCGTTTGTTACCTCCTTTAGCTGTTTGTGTTGCATTTACTGTAAAGTTCCTGAAATGTGTTAAATAGTGTGCCTTTATAGAATGTAGTGTGTTTATTTATAACTTATTTGCCTTCTGCTGCCGGCCGCTGTGACCGAGCGGTTCTAGGCGCTTCAGTCCGAAACCGCGCTGCTGCTACAGTCGCAGGTTCGAGTCCTGCCTCGTGCATGGATGTGTGTGATGTTCTTAGGTTAGTTAGGTTTAATTAGTTCTAAGTTCTAGGTGACTGATGACCTCAGATCTTAACTCCCATAGTGCTTAGAGCCATTTGAACCATTTGAACCATTTTTTGCCTTCTGCTATTGCCTTCTGTACGTGGAAATTTTCTTCTATTGTTCGTTTGTGCTATTGACTAAGGCTAGATTTCAGTACTCTTAAGTCAGTTGCTATAACACTTGAATGGTGATTATGGGCTATTAGGTGGTCAGCAAATGTAATATGGGTGCTGTTACTTTTTAGGCTTCTGAGGTGTTCTAAGTATCTTGTTTTAAAATTCCTGCATCTTTGTCCTATGTATACTGATTGGCAAGTGTTGCATGTAAGTTCATATATTGCTGATGTTTTGAATTTATCTTAGGTGTCTCCTGAGTTGTGAGTCTGTTCTGTATTGTGATGTCCGTCCTGTATCCTATTTGAAGCTCTGTTTCTTCGATATGTTGTCTATTCTGCGGACAGTTTTGTTATTGCAGGTGAGCATGTGCCATTTTTATTTTGCGTGTGTGTTGTTGTTGCACTGTCATGTCTTGCATGTGATCACTGTTTGTGTGTTGTTCTGTGTTGAGTAGGGTTTTGCGTGTGTGTGTGTGTGTGTGTGTGTGTGTGTGTGTGTGTGTGTGTGTGTTTGTGTGTGTCTGTCTGTGTGTGTGTGTGTGTGTGTGTTCGTTCGTTCCTTTTTCATTTACAAATTTGTTGGTATTGTCTATCATATGAGTCTCGTAACCATTTTCCATAACTATTTATTTATTGTGTTTAGCTCCTGTGTGTAATTCTGTTTGCTTAGCGGTGTTAAGTCCAATGATACTGAAACGTGCTTGCTTGTGTGCCACTGGGTGGTTTCTTTAGATTGTAAAAAGTACTGCTCATGTTTGTCAGTTTTCGAAATATTGTGAAGTATTGGGTGTTGTTTGTGTTTCGTATGGTGAGATTTAGAAAATTTAATGTGTTGTCCGTTTCTAATGTGAAGTGACTTTTTGGGTGTAAGTTGTTTCTTTCGTTGTGTAGCTGTTCTATGTGTGTGTGTGTGTGTGTGTGTGTGTGTGTGTGTGTGTGTGTGTGTGGTTCATCAGTGAGGCATATTATGCTATCGACATAATGGTACCAGTATAGTACTTAGTACTTTTTGGTTTTATTATCTTTGTGAAGATCTTGTTCTCTAAGTTGTTCATGGATATGTTAACCAGGAGGCTGATAATTGGTGAGCCCATTTTCAGTCCATGTTGGGAATAAAATTCTTTGTTGAACATCAAGTAATTTTGTGCAGTTATAGTCTTGGACTATGTTGCTGTTTCATTACTGTGTGAGTCTGCCATGTTTCCTTGTTGTTTTAGTCTTTGTATGATGAGGCGATAGTTTCAATTATTAGAATGCAAATGTATATTTATGTGACATCAGATGATATAAGGCTTGTTTTGTCTGGTATGTCTATGTTCTTGATTGTCTCTACTAGTTCCATTGAGTTATTTGTGGTCCTGTTGTTTTCAAAAGTGTATATTTTCTTTGGTAATGTGTATGTATATTGGGCTAGGTGATATAATGGAGCATTTCTGAAGTTAATGATCGGTCTTACAGGGGTATGTTCATTGTGTGCCTTTGGCAGGGATTTTTTTTGTATCATTTCTTTTATTTGGTCTTTTGAGAATGTATTTTTGGTGTTTTTGAATGTTTCTCTGGTACCTTGCTGTTGGGTCACTGGTCAGTTTCTGATGTTGTTGTCCTTCAAAAACTCTAATGTTTTATCTATGTACTTCTTTTCATTTATAATCACAGAAATGTTCCTTTTGCCTACCCTTGTTAGTACAGCATTGGTTTGTTTTAATTTTTGTTTTAGCTTGATGACTGTGGTTCCCTCTGGTGTTTTGCCATTAGAGATTATTATGGATTTGTGTGTTCTGCTTATCTGTGTTATTCCTGCAGCAACTAATTTCCTTGTTAACTTTGCATTAAATTTAGGTGTACTCAGTCTTTCTTGTTCTTTTATAATGTATTCACATTCTGTTATGAGATCTTCTGTTGTTTTGTGTGATATGTGTGTGTTAATGTTGTGTTTAGGTCATTTCTTCAGTAGGTTTTTTCTTGTTTGGTGAGATGGTGTCAGCTAGGTTGATGATTCTCTCATTGAATTGATGTTTTTGATTGTGGTGGCTGTTTGTAGCAGGTGTGCTTGAGATGTTTACGATTCTGTTTAGTTTTTGTTATGTTTGTCCTGTTTTTCTTGCATTATTTTCCGTATGTGTACCTTTTCTCTCTCGGTCATTTCCTGAAACTGAGATGATCTTGCGTATTTATTGGCCAATTCTAAATGTGTTTTGTAAAGTTCGCTGTTGAACAACTGGTTTTTGACGTGTGATTCTCCAATTTCATGTTTTAGCCTCATAATCTCCACCTTCATTTTCACTTCATTTGCTGCAGTTGACATGCTGTTCACAGGTTTTTTATATAATTTGGAATTACATTATGAGTTAGGCGGTTTTTATTAAACTGTAAATTTCATTAAGGTGTTCCTGTGTTTTTACACTGGTACCGTTATGTCGATGATATAACATGCCTGATTGATGAACCATACAGACACATATAACAGCTACACAATGAAACAAACAATTTACACAAAACATTCGCCTTATTCACTTCACATTAGAAACAGAAACAGACAGCACACTAAATTTTCTTGATTTCTCCATACGAAAAGCATACAACACCCATAACTTCACAATACCCAAGAAGTGGCGATACACGAGCACCACCATTCACAATCTATCGAACCACATGGTGGCACACAGGCAAACAAGCTTCAGATTCATGCTCCACAGATTGAACTTAAGACCTATAAGCAAACAGAATTATACACAGGAGCTAAACACAATAAAATAAATAGTAGTGGGAATTGGTTACAAGACCCATATGATAGATTGATTGTACCAACAAATTTAATGCCCACATGAAGACATGAGAGTGCAACAATACACACACAAAACAAAGTAGCACACGCTCACCTGCAACAAAAAAAAAAAAAAAAATCCACAGAACAGACAACATATTGAAGAAATAGGGATTCAAATTGGATGCAGGACAGAGAACAAAATACGGAACAAACTCACGACACAGGAGACACCTAAGATAAATTCTACAGATCAGTAATACATGAACTCACATGCAACAATTGCCATCAATATACACAGGAAAAAGGTGCAGGAATTTAAAAACATGATACTTAAAATACCTCAGAGCCCTAAAAAGTAACAGCAGCCATAGCACATTTTCTGACCACCTAATAGCCCATAAGTACCACCCAACTATAATAGCAACAGAATTAATAATACTGAAATCCAGCCTCAGTCTATAGCACAAACTAACAAAAGAAGAAAAGTTCCACATGCAGAAGGCAACAGCTAAAGGAGGTAACACACAGACACACACGCACACACACACACACACACACACACACACACACACACACAGAGAGAGAGAGAGAGAGAGAGAGAGAGAGAGAGAGAGAGACGGAAAGTAAACAATGATGATGTTAGAACACACAACAACATAGTTTACACCGCGTTTTTCAAAGTGAAAAGGCGTTTGTTAAACCAAAATTATATAAAGTACATTTACTATGTGTGTGTGTTGCTTTCAGAACTTGATAGGAGAAGGATCTGTCACAACAAAACTTGAGCAATTGCAAATACATACCCAAAACATTTTGCCACATCAAAATCACCTTTTTTGAAGTTCAAGGACATGATAACTCGCTGATGAAATTCATATATACATAGTTTGTTTAGCAGATAATAAGCTGTCAGTGCAGGATACCATACAGATGGTCCTGCAAAACTGAATAGTGCAAAACTAAGGTAAGAAAAAAATGAACAAAAACTGTTTTCAGCCTTCATTTTGTTAGACCGTTTACAGCCTAAAATATGTTCACTTTTTACAGTTTTTTAATAAACAAACTCTATTGATGATGGCACAGAGGTGCTGAAACGTATTTGAGTAACATGAACACACAATGTTTTGCATAAAAGGCGGAACTTATATCCAATAATCTTATGACAAGGACGTATACTGCTGTCAAAGCTTTAAACTTTTATCTGAATTAGCACACATTGGATACCAAGGCTCTTTTATTGAATTAAGCACTGAAGCTTGGCTCTTGGGATGTCTGAAAGTAATATTTCTAGTTTTCTTATTCGAATATATTTTTTGACACCTTTGTATTAACAGCCTTTGTAACATAATTATTCTGCCTCCATAACACAGTTATTTGCTGGAAAATATAAGAATGCAAATTTTTGTACAGTGAGGTATGTCATTAATACAGACATCGGTTATATATTCTGTTTGGAGCATTTTTTTTTATTAGAATCACATTCTGTATTCGCTGACAAGTGTTTTTGATCATAATCTTTGTTTTACAAGTATATCAAAAAAGTTTTAAAAATTTGTTGATAGGTGAGCATTTTTTAGATATATTAATTTCTATATAACATCATAGCTGTTTATTTTACAGTCGTTTATTGACAGAGATCTCCTAACTAAAGCTAGTATGTTTTTGTGTGCCTTTACTTCCAACAGCTTTGTCTGAGGAAATATGGAGCATCTGCTTGAGTTCAACTTTCAGCAACTGACAGATTTGTTTGTGAACAAATATTAGTATGAATATCCCTTGCTTGAAATCTGATAGTTGGCTCATTTTCAGCAAACCTTTTGTTTGTGCTGTTATTGAAAGTCACTTTGAAAATTAATGCTCCACATTGAGGAATCCGTTCTGCTTATGAAACTTCACTCTTTTGCCTAACTTCATGCTAGACAGAAATGAAGAAAGAGAGCAAGGGTCCTGATATAAAATGGAGACCTCTGTGCCTTTCAATGTTTGCAGCAATATAGATTTTCTTCCATTATTTTCCCACATTACATTCGATGATATGTTAATAACAGGAAGTAATTTTTAATCTCAATGGGCTTTACCACAAAAATATCAATACAAGTAAACTTTATTATGCCAAAAATTCCTTTATTAAATTTGTTTCTTGATAAATTATTTACAAATAATTGATTACAGTAACAATATTATGAACTAGGTATAAAATAAATACTTTTATACATTGCATAGTATTCTTAATTATGCACCATGTTGACTTCTTAATGTACAATTAATAGCAACAATAATTTTTCATATGTAGCATTTAAATTTTGAATTAATAATTTTTAAAAGTATTCAAGTTCAAAAATGATGAAGTCTTCATACTGCATCGACAGAGACAAAATATTATAACTTTACACAATTTTTATGTCATTTTTAATGTATGTCGTATTCTCAGCAAAATTATATAACGTTTAAAAGGGCGACACTTCTTCCAGTAATACACAGTTAATATGACAATCACTAGAATCACATAGTCTTATATCACTCATTTGTTTGTAATCTATGTTATTCCACTGAATTTTAGTGACATTTCGAAATTATCATTTGTCAAACAATATAAGAATTAGGTACAATTTTTTGCCCATGTTATTCAAATATAATTTATTGATATATTCACTTACAACTATTCACTTCAGAGGCCAGCTCCAGTACATCGTGTCACAATGTTTGGTACATACGATTAAAGAAACTGCAAACATGCCATTTGTATAGGTTACATACTGGACTCATACTGCCATACAGTTTGCCGCCAGTGATAAATCATTCGGCTGGCTCACGAGTAAACATGGCTCGACACGCGGACACAACATTCACTTGATACTTATTCAGGAAAGTCGTCGAGCGATATCGTCTCTGCACGGGCGGACGCTCGGCAGCCCAGCCACTCAGAAGGCGAAGCGGGGCGCATGCTGCGCCGTCATTGGCCAGCGGTAGAAGGGCGAGTCGGGCCGGATGCTGCCCAGCTTGTTGCCGGCGAGGCCGTTCTCGAGGCGCTCCCTCTGGTGGCGCAGCAGCACCTCGGCGTGCGGGTACTTGTCGAAGAAGAGCTCGCCCAGCGAGAGCAGGTACTTCACCACCTGCACGGCGTCCTGCCCCGTCCTCAGGAAGGGGTCGGGAGTCGCGTCTGCAACAGTGCGCACAGCACCCAAGGATGAAATTTGACACCGTCAGGTTAGAGCAAGAAATCTGTTTGCAGTACACTGTTTTATTCATAAATGTCTTAATCGTACTTGATACATGTATTACACTTAACAAGTTTCGCCTCTGAAGAGTCATCATCAGAACAAAAGATCTATGATTACTAATAAACATAAACATTAAAATTGCTACAACAAGAAGAAATACAAACGATAAACGGGTATTCATTGGACAAATATATTATACTAGAACTGACATGTGATTACATTTTCACCCAATGTGGGTGCATAGATCCTGAGAAATCAGTACCCAGAATAACCACCTCTGGCCGTAATAACGGCCTTGATACGACTGGGCAATGAGGCAAACAGAGCTTGGATGGCGTGTACAGGTACAGCTGCCCATGCAGCTTCAACACGATACCACAGTTTATAAAGAGTAGTGACTGGCGTATTGTGACGAGCCAGTTGCTCGGTCACCATTGACCAGACGTTTTCAATTGGTGAGAGATCTGGAGAATATGCTGGCCAGGGCAGCAGTTGAACATTATCTGTATCCAGAAAGGCCCGTACAGGACCTGCAATATGCGGTCGTGCATTATCCTGCTGAAAAGTAGGGTTTCGCTGGGATCGAATAAAGAGTAGAGCCACGCGGGTCGTAACATATCTGAAATGTAACATCCACTGTTCAAAGTGCCGTCAATGCGAACAAGAGGTGACCGAGACGTGTAGCCAATGCCACCCCATACCATCACGCCGGGTAATACGCCAGTATGGCGATGACGAATACATGCTTCCAATGTGCGCTCACTGCGATGTCGCCAAACATGGATGCGACCATCATGATGCTGTAAACAGAACCTGGATTCTTCCGAAAAAATGACGTTTTGCCATTCGTGCACCCAGGTTCGTCGTTGAGTACACCATCGCAGGCGCTCCTGTCTGTGATGCAGCGTCAAGGATAACCGCAGCCATGGTCTCCGAGCTGATAGTCCATGCCGCTGCAAACGTCGTCCAACTGTTCGAACAGATGGTTATTGCCTTGCAAACGTGCACATCTGTTGGCTAAGGTATCGAGACGTGCCTGCACGATCCGCTACAGCCATGGGGATAAGATGCCTTTTATCTCGCTGCTAGTGATACGAGGCCGTTGGGATCCAGCACGGCGTTCCGTATTATCCTCCTGAACCCACCGATTCCATATTCTGCAAACAGTCATTGGATCTCGACCAACGCAGAGCAACAATGTCGCGATACGATAATCCGCAATCACGATAGGCTACATTCCGACCTTTATCAAAGTCGGAAACGTGATGATACGCATTTCTCCTCCTTAGACGAGGCATCGCGACAACGTTTCACCAGGCAACGCCGGTCAACTGCTGTTTGTGTATGAGAAATCGGTTAGAAACTTTCCTCAAGTCAGCACGTTGTAGGTGCCGCCACCGGCGCCAACCTTGTCTGAAAGCTCTGATAAGCTGATCATTTGCATATCACAGCATCTTCTTCCTTAAATTTCTTGTCTGTAGCACGTTCTCTTCGTGGTGTAGCAATTTTTATTGCCAATAGTGTATTTCTCTTTAATCTTCACTTTTTAATGATTTTACACCTGTTTGCACTTGATACCAATTAGCATTTTTGTCATTTCTTGGTTTTTGCGGTATCGGCCGCAGTTTCAAATAGTTCGCCGCCGGCCCCCCGCCGCGTTTCCTACAGCCGCCACCGCTGCCCGAGGGCGCTGCCTGCCACGAACGATACGCCGCTGGCAATGAGATGCAAGCATCCCTTATCTGGAGCTGCAGCTGCTGGGTGTACTTAAACTCGAACATTCATGCAGTGAGCTCATTTTTGCGTGTTTCCCAGTTGAATAACATTTACAGATTTTCACAGTGGCCAGGGATCGACATCTTCCGATTAGAGATTGTACTGAAGAGCGACAGATTTATAAATCTTATATATCTGTATATATTTCTACATTCAGATCTGCTGTTAGCAACTGACGCTGCAGCTATTGCAACAAAGTTGTGTATTATTTGTACTATTCGACGTTAGATTTAGAATACATTAACATCTAAATTCTCGCTCCTGTGTCCACTAAAGAACCAAACACCATGGAAGGAAGTTATCACAGTTTTTAGTCCTGATGATGACTCTCGAGAGCCGAAACTGGTTATGTGTAGTATAAATCTATGAAACGTGATCAAGACATTCATGCATAAACGAGAGTAAAACTCA